>NC_138185.1:154921094-156187856 GCF_964194105.1 Spermophilus citellus | reverse complement strand
CAGGAAAGAACAGTAGGGTGGCGCTTATAGGGGAGCTCTGTTTGCTGAACGCGGATCCTAGTCACACAGTTCTCCCCCGCACGCCTAGGGCCAGCCGAACACCTGGCACCAAACCCGAGCTGAACTGCCCTTCCTCTGCTCCGCAGCGGCTGAGCGGGTGAGTGGCTAGCGGGGGGCTTCACTTGCTAACTGCCCTCCCCACGCCTCGCCTGAAGGTCTTTGGCAAAGCCTGCAGGCAGGACACCAGATTGGGAATCTGCTCCTCTTTTCCACGGCTGCAGAGAACTGGGGAACTTCTGTCGCCAGCACAGTGTGGAGGCCATTCTTGCCATTCTGCTCTTCTGAGGCTCCGGCAGTGCGGGTGTCATTATTTTCGGCTCCCGCCAGGGCAGTGCCTCCTCTTCACGCACATCTCAGAACCCGGATCATAGCGCAGCCCTAGGTGCGGCATCTAGTGAGGTCCGCGCAGTCTATGAAAGCAGACCGTGCCAGGCTGATTTCAGGGCCAGACAAGGGAGGAGGCCATGGCCTGAGCTTCGTGGGACAATGCAACTGTTGTCGTCGTCTTGGGCGGCCCAGGGATATCTTCCAGGTCCAAGTCTCAGTAGCCCTCTTGAGTCAGGGAGCTAGGTTCTGGCCGAGGCATGTGAGGGGCACAGGACACACCACCGCAGGGTTGGAGCCAATCTGGTAGTAGTATATAAAGCCGTCCAGGCAGCGCGCTCCTCCCTGCGCCCGGCTGCAGGTGTGAACCCTCCCTGGTTCTTAGCACTATGCTTTGGGCCCAGCGAAAGTGGCTCAGGCTTTGGAATGGGGTCGCGAGGCGGCCTAGGCCCAGCCGCCCAGTCCCCCTTCGCCTTTCCAGCTTGAAATCTCTTGTCTCCTTCTACGTTTCTTGGGACCTTGGCTTTGACTCTCTGCCTTGAACTCTTCACGCTCCGCGGAGGGGTGCCAACCAGGGAGGGGGTTCCTTTGTGAACTTGCTGCAAGACTTTCGAGTCTGGGGAGAGAGAGAGCGCTTGGCCAGGCCGGTTTCCCCCTTATCATCGGCCCTGGGGCAAGCAAAAACCTCTTCCCTTCTCCCAGCCTGGGACTCCAGGGGGAACCACCCGCTAAGTCTCTCTTGTTTTGGGTCTCGCACACCGTCTTCTAGGATTGTAAGCGGAGGGAGGGTGGCTTTAATAGGAATGGGTAGGTCAGAGTTAAGTTGAGGAGGTTGCTGGTGGCCCATGTGCTCTCTCTGCTCCATTTCTCCTTTCCCCCAATTTTCCCCAGAAGACTCTAAAAAGGCCCAGACTACCTCCTTCAGATGACCAAAGCAGTAGGACTAGTATCCGTGTCCTTGAAGGAGCAATTCACACTAATACCCGATGGCTCAGTCCCATAAGCTGTATGCATGCTCCACCACGTTAACCAGAAGGGGACTTCTAAGTTCCTCAAGGTCGTAGAGATTCCTTCTCCAGTCTGAGTGAATCCACCTGGAAGAGTATCTAAAGCGGATGGGTTAGTTAAAAGATGGGCGGGCCAGCCAGGAACAAAATATGGTCAAAATTGTGGGCGAAATAATTGGCATTTTGTTTACCAGAAAAAGTGCTATCCTGGAAAGGCCACATTTTCGCTAGTATTTTAAACTACCGCGCGCGCGCGCGCACACACACACACACACACACACACACACTTTGTACCAGCTGATGAAATTGGAAACCTGTTCTACTGAGGATGACAATCAGGGTTTTAGACGCTGTGGTCCTTTCAGACAGCGAGAAACAACACTGCAGTAGCATTTAAAAACAAAGAGAAAAAGACTGCTTGAGGCGTGGACGCCCTTCTCTTCTCCAATCCGAGTTTCAGCCTTTCTGCTTTTAATTTGTTAATGGACAGCTGAGACCCCGGTTCTCAGCAGGTAGAGTTTACAACCACCTCCAGGGTTTGCTCCCTCCTTGGCTTTGCTACCCGGGAATGCCTCACTCCCCCACCCCCTTTTTACAAAATACTATTTTCCTTTACAATAACGTTAAGAAAATTTTGAAATCACATTCTTTTCTGTGATCAAACAAAAAAAAAAACGCAGAAAAACAAAAACTAAAACCAAAGCCCACTCTTATCTTTGAAAAAGGTTAACTTTAAATTTTACAGTTTAGTATACCCGAAATGGCTACCCAAATGTAGTTAAAATGTTTATCAGTTGATACTGAGTACTTTCCCTTTTTCACCAACAATAGTCATTAAAAAGGCAGAAAAATAAGTAGACAAGTTCTGGCTTTTTTACTTTCTATAATAAGGCATGGAAATGTATACCACCTCCCCCAGTCTTCTGTGCTTCCCACACTTCCTAATTTAAAAGATAAATATTTTATAGCACAGATATAGGTACAACCATATAGATAGACTACTGCATTGACACAACACAAATTTATTTTAATCTGTTCTATAATTATTTTAATTTGGGATTTAAAATTGAGTATAGCTTTTAAAACCCCATGACTTATTTAATAATAGATACATCTTTTGGGGGAAGAGGTAGAGAGCTGATAGTTGTTTAGGACTTTTGCTGATATGCATATTGAATCTTAAAAACAGTCCTGGACTACCCATTTTTACTGACATAAAAGACTCCAATGTTTTAGGATTCTTCAGAGAGTTAGTGAGTCAGCATCCTCGATAGAAAATTTGCAGATTCCAGGCAGCATGCCTGTAAAATCAACTTTCTAGGTGTTCTTTTCTTGATATTAACTATTTTTACAAATTCAAATTACCCCTCCCTTATCTTCTTCCCCTCAGGCAAGGCTTTAGCTGCTTTGCTAAGAGTTCCAATTTAAGTTGCCAGTTATCCAAGTGGTCTAAATACCAGGAAAAGACAATGGGATTGTGATCTCCCCCATACAAAAACAAAACAACCCAACAAACCAAACCAAACCCACATAGCTGTGACATAGTTGGTTGGCCCTCACACAATGTTGTATTTAACTGTAAGCATCTGTAAGCAGTAACATTGCCCTTAGCTTTTGCAGCTTCTTTTTGTGTGGTACTGGTAGAGACTGGTGTGGTTGATGGAGAGGAACAGAAGTTTACAGTGATTATAGAGAAAATGCACATTTTGAGAGATGGCAGAGTCTGCAAAACTTTGCAAAAGTTAATTTTACCCTAAGACAAGGGGGTATACTAGGAAGACAGCATTAGCTCTGTACTTACTAAAATGCCTCACAAATCAAAGTAGGTAACATGCTTTTTAAAAAATTAAGCTAGATAGAAGGTCAATATGCCTTAGTATCTGTTAAGTGAGAACATTTAAACAATTGAAGCTTTATCTGTCTTTAGATACATGCAATGAATATTTTCTATGCATTGCTGATGCTATATAAATATACCATGCTTCCTCCTAAAGTCAAGTTCTTGATTTTAAATGAAGAATAATATTGCTCAGGGCTCTACCTTTAAGTACAAATGGCTACTCTAAGAAAATCAGTTCTGGGAATCTAGAGCCAGTGGCTATTTTAAAAATAAACAGATAGAATCTTCATAAATAAGACTAGAGAATTATTACTATTATTATTATTTTGTGGAACTGGGGACTGAACACAGGAATGCTCCATCACTGAGCTACATTCCCAGTCTTTTTAAAAATTATTATTAGTTGTATATGGACACAATACCTTTATTTTGTTTATTGGGTTTTTTTATGTGGTGTTGGGGATGGAACCCAGTGCCTCAAGTATGCTAGGCAAGCCCCTCTACCACTGAGCCACGACCCCAGCCCCCAGTTCCTTTTTATGTTTATTTTGAGATGAAGGAATCAGTAAGTTGCCCAGACTGGCCTTGAACTTGAGATCCTCCTGCTTCTGCTTTCTGAGTAGCTAGGATTACAGGAGAGCATCACAAGGCCCAAGCCAGAACAGAAGGACTATTTTACATGCAGTATGTCACCTAATTTCTTTAAAAAAGCAAAACAAAACCCCCAAAAATCTCTTGTGGAAAAACTGAAGGGCAGAATGACAATATAGGTCCCTTGCCATATTTCTACTTTTATTTTATTTTATTTTTAAAAAAAGCAGTCTGATTTAAGGTTCCTAGGCCATTCTGGTTAATTCTTCCAATATTAATATGTCCCAGAAATAAATCTGAATGCATTTCCTCTTCTTTTCATATTCTAGAGAAGGAAAGGAGATGTGGGAAAAGTAGAACAAAATAGAAAATAAATGTACAATTTAAAATTTGTACGTAATGTTTCATAAATAGCAGTTAGTTATGCTGACCTTTCTGCTTTAGTTCAACTAAAGGCAAGAATTAAATTAGAATTGAAATGAATGGTGAGCTTTTGAAGGGTTTGGATTTCCTAATTTTCTACAGAACCCAACACGGATGTTCAACCTGATTGACAAGGGAAGAATGGGAGAGAGCAAAACACCCATTCACAGAGATTTTACTTTTACTAGGGGCGAATATTGTCAACCAGGCAGGAAGAAGATGTTGGAATCTACCTGAGTTTAATTTACCCTACCTATGATTCCTTCCAATAGGTAGGACCGGGTGACACAAAGATGACTCATTCTCTCCCAGTTTTCCCAAGTTCCAAGTCCCTCCATGATAGTGCAAAGAGGAATGGGATGTAAGATGTTCCCTTCAACTCTCATTCCATTTTTTGGTGTGAATGTGTATGTGTTGACTTTTCCAAAAACGTATTTTTAGTTCCCCTGAGGGACAAGAAAGAGTTAAATTGTTTTCTGATAGGTTTCACACGGTGGGCAGGTTTGCCAAAAAGGAGAGGAAACAGAGAACAGCCCTATGATTAATTCTACCTGTTTTTCCCATGAGCGATCACCTGCTCCAGGGGTCATGAATAGCAGGTAGCTCTCCCTCTCCGGCTCTGAGAGCTTCGTTTGTTTGGTGACAGCTGAGTGACAAGGCCTGAAACCCGAGCCCATCGCCCAGCCTGATGTGGGGATAAAAACCCTGGATGTTCCCTCAAACATTTCAGGAAATGAAAGTTGTAACGCGATCCCTCCTGCGCCCACATCTCCCCCAGCAAACACAAAAGCTCAAAGGAGGCTTCTCGGATTGAATTCGGCCTGGAGTTGATGGAGGGAAAGCGGAGCCGGGCGCAGGCGGGGGGAGGGTTGGGGCCACGGCTGCCAGGGAAGAAGAGCCGGGAGAGGGCTGGGTGCGCGAGGCCCAGGCGTCCCTGGGGGATAGCTACCTCGCCGCGTCCCAAGCTCGCTGCTTCTGCAAGACAGCGTGGGTAGCGGCCGCTGCCACCTTTAAATCCGTCTTAAAGGTCAACCCGGAGCAGGAAAGAGAACCCGGGACCCCAGACCCTGCGTAGACCCCTAGTGCAGCTTCTGCACTGGGAGCATGGGTCGCGCGACCCCTGGGCCACAGGATCCTTGAGGTCCTCGACGGCCGCAGTGCAGGCGTGGGACTAACCCGCTTGCCTTGGTGAAGACTCCCGACCCCAGGCCAGCTCTCGGGCCGAAGTGATCTGTCCCACCTGACCCCGCGGCCCCGCGCGGTGTGAGCGTGCCTAGCGTGGGCGTCCACAGCTGCAAGGATCCCAGGGACACACGGGCCTCACTCAGCGCCCTAGCGCTCGGCTGCCCCCATCAGTCAGCAGCTTCCATCGCCTCGCGGCCTCGCGGGCACTGGCGGTGGAAGCTCCCAGACAATGGCTGGGCTATGGAGTGGGGGTGGGGGTAATGGGAGCTGAGAAGCTGATGCTGCGACCCCCACGCGGCCCTCCAACAGTGGCTGTAGTCGCCTGTCAATCACCGCGCCCTGTGCTGGCACAAGCTCCGGGTAGGTAAAAGGAAGTAGACCCAGGGCCCCTCAAGGCGAGTTTTTCTCCTTAACCCAAACAGCTGCGACGGGTTTGTTTTCTCACAGAATTTTATTTTATTTTATTTTTCTTTCCCTTGTGTTCAGAAGTCTTTCCAGACAGCATTATCAGTTCCCATCTATCTCCCCAACCTTTATGGGTAACCCCCGCAGCCACCCTGCTTAAACACAGACACGGAGAGAATTGACCTGGGAAGCAGAAAAACACAATGTCAGAGATCCATCGCTTGCACACTCTTGCAAATTGTGACTTTGGAAAAGTTACCTAACTTCTCTGAGTCTTTGATTTCTTCCTAGGGAAAACAGAGGTACACTGTAGGGGAAGCTTAAAATGAGCTGAAGTATTGAATGTAAAACACTAAGCACAAGAGACATTTAGTGATTAACAACTATAATTATGACATGTTTCAAGTCTCCTTAGATTGCTACAAAGCCACCTGGGAAAAATTCCCGTGATGCTGGAGTTTCCAGTGAAGGCAGATTATGGCCATTTTCTCCTTTTGTCTAGAACACTGAAAGAAACACAAGTTATTTTATTTATTTATTTATTTATTTAAACAGTTTTTTAAAAAAATTTTTTTAAAGAGAGAGTGAGAGAGGAGAGAGAGAATTTTTAATATTTATTTTTTAGTTCTCGGCGGACACAACATCTTTGTTGGTATGTGGTGCTGAGGATCGAACCCTGGCCGCACGCATGCCAGGCGAGCTCGCTACCGCTTGAGCCACATCCCCAGCCCACAAGTTATTTTATAAACACCGAAGGCTTGATTAGCTTTTGGGGGTAGTCAAAACTGAAATCCATTTCTTTTTTAAAAATCTATATTATTAATAGACCTTTATTTTATTTATTTACATGAGGTGTTGAGAATCGAACTCAGTGCCTCACACATGCCAGGCAAATTCGCTACCTCTGAGCCCCAGCCCCAGCCCCTGAAATCCATTTCTTGATGCTCTCTGAATGTAGAGTTTAAAAGTAAAAAAAAAAAAAAAAAAAAAAAAAAAAAAGTTAATTCCAGTTATTTAATTCTAAAATAATATTTAAGTCTATAATGTTTGAATTTTGTTATCTCTATTTTTCATTATTTGAACTCTTATGTAGATGCCATTATCTATGGTAGAATTCCACTGATGAAAAATAAAACACACTTAAATGTGCCTGAAAATGACAAATTACTTAGAAGGGAACTAAAGCATTCAGCTGAGTAGAGAATTTAAGGCCCCACCTAAATGTGTCAACATTAAGTATAGAATAAGAAACTACTTTGAAGATTTAATGCCTTGCTGATGTTAACATAGTGCTGTATATAATGGCACCTGATAAATATTTTTTGAGTAAATGAATGGACTGCTAAAATGATGGAGAGTCTTTAGATAGAATACAATTCCCAGAGTTGGAATTTTGCAAGACCCTCTTGGGTACATTTCTTCTCTTGTGACATTCTCTAATGATCACCAGGGATGAATAGCTCATTTTGACATATAACACATCTCTGATTTCAAGGTTTTTTTTTTTTTTTTTTTTTTTTTTTCATTCAGGTATTATTGAAGGCCAAATACTTAGCTGAAATTTGCTTGGGTAAAAAGGAGACAAAGGGAAAGAGAGAACATGCTTCTGGGATTATGTTGGGACTTCTAGTAAAAAATGATACTTACAGAGTAGGTGAGATATGCATGTGGTAGGGAACTTTTAGGGATGTACCCCATGCATGTCAGTCCTTTCACAGTTATGTCACTGTTATTACTAGAAAAAGCCATTTATATTTTCTTTAATATTAGATCTTTCTCCAGGATCTTCAGTTTCTTCAGAAGTATCCTGGTCAACTAATTCAAACATGTTTGAATTTTTGGTGTAGAGAAGTTGACTAATTTGCAGTCAATCACCATATATGCTTAGAAAGTATTCAACACTTCTTTTTTGTTTGCTTAAATAATTTTATATTGCACTCACAAATTCCTTGAGGTAGAAGAAGCAGACATGTCTAGAAATGTACCAGAAAACCTTGTTATACACATATTCTGCCTTATGCCTGCAAAATTGCAATTGCTTATTTTGTGCAATTATGTACTCTAATATTATTTTTATTTGCAAAGTAAAAAATTAAGTAAAGTAGTACACACAAATGTGTAGAAAATAAAGTGAGACTTCAGGTCCACCACTTGAAAATTTATTTTTCAGTAATGGGGATTGAACCCAGGGGTATTCTACCACTGAGCAACATCCCCAGCCCTTTTTAGTTTGAGGCAGGGTCTTGCAATATTGCTGAGGCTGGCCTTGAATTTGCAATTCTCCTGCCTCAGCCTCTTAAGTCACTGGGATTATAAGCATGCTGCACTGTGCCCAGCCAGGCCCATCACTTTTAAGAATGTCTTATATCAGAGAAACATTTGGTAGGAACTGTGACTACATTGCTCTTTAATCATTTACATATTGTGAAATAATTTGCATAGTGCCAGAGCCAGGAGTTCTCAGAATTATGCTTTTCTGCCACTGCTTTTAACATGACTGGAATAAAGAAATATGTAATTTTTTCCTCCTAAATTGTTCCAGCATCCACATGTTTAAAAACACAAAAATATGTCCATGTGCTCACTAAAAAATAAGGAGAACTAAGAAAGAGCATTTATGTGAGGAATAAGTTAATTTAAATTAGATTAAACTTTGCAGAGGGTGCTTCAAGGAGGTTTGGGTGGATTCCAAGTCTTAGCATATCATTCAAGAAATGAAAGGCCTCTGGGTGTTCCAAAAGGCATGTCCGCTCTTAATCAGCTTTAGTTCATTTCAAATAAAAAAATATATGACTGAACTTGAAGGCTGGATAAAGAGGAGGGTTTTATTTCTACTTTGCAGACGTATCACAGTGAAATAATGTAAGTGTAGAAATCTAGGTGCCGTTTTAGAATTTCTCAAAAGGATTTATATATATGTGCTGAGGCAGTAGTTCCTGTTCAATCATTCAGCCTCCAAGAAACTGAAAGACTTATTTGTCAATATCAGAAATATAGTAACTCTTTACTGGAAGCTAGTTATAACTAAAATGAATTGGCCCTCATGGAGTGCTTAGAAGATAAGATCATAGATGTTTTCAGCATATTTCATACCTGGCATTTTATGATTTTAATTATAAATCAATCTCAGCTGACTGGTCCCTCTACTGTTAGATGCATTTTTCCTCCTTTATGGTTAGGGCTAAAAACAAGGGGAAAATAAATCAATTTCACACGAAATATAAAAATTTCAACATTAGTTAGCTGAGCTAAATAAGGAAAGAAATGAAATACATGCTTTGTTTTTTAAAGTTCAAGTTTTCAGCATTTTGTGGTGGCAAATGTACTGTGAAATCATACACATAACAAATGTTATAATTTGTGACCATTTCCTCCTTTTTATAAAATTGCTAGATCATGTATAACTTCAGGACAATGAAGATTTTGATATAAACAGAAAAGGAAAAATACAGTAAAGCAAAGAACCAAATTTTTGTGAAGATAGAAACAACACGGAGCAACCAAATTCAAGATTGATTCTAATCTTCTGTTATGCTCCTCATGAACAACACGTATGATTAAGAAAGGCCTATTTTCTTTGCTGGTGCTTTCAGCCATACTTCCCTTAAGAAGTGTACCAAAGGAAGTATGGTAATGAGGATTAGGAGAGTCAAATGCTGCTAGCCAGTGGGTGTACTGTGGATTGTATTACCTGCAGGAGTGGAGGCAAAATACCCATAAAATAGCCTTTCAGATTCAGTTTGTCTCAAGTTACATTGTGAAATTCAGTGGTTTGGTGCAGTTGTATACCCGTTGGTTCTTGAGAATTAAATAGAATTGGGGTGGGCCAACCCTTGTGCAGAAGGACATGCAGGTGGTACCAAAGGTATTGGGATTTGTGGTTTCCTATGAGAATGCTTTTGGTGATTGCATGTTTCCCTGGGTAAAATAGGTAAGAGATAGAAGGTCCAGAGTCTGATCTATAGCTCCTTCTTGGTTCACAAGGCAGTTTATATTGTGAAGACTAATTTGATGCAGACTTTTACTTGTAAATCCATCCCTGGTCCTTTCTGATGTGGCATATCAATTAGGTAAAAGCTGAAATTATGGTCTCTTATACATTAAAAGAAGAGAATTCTAATAAGCTATATTTCTTAGCTGAGAAATAAAGCCTCAAGTCATGACCACACAATTCACCTTAATATTCTTCAGGTCTCTTGGAAGAGTTATCAACAATCCTGTGGTATTGTGACTGGAATTCATCTTTAAGAACTCCCATATGGTCATTTATGGTCCAGTCTATAACTAGAAGTGGTATTTATTCTTTATTTCCTATTCTAGACTTTAGTGTGGTTTTTGTTTTTGTTTTTGTTTTGTGGATGGCTGTTAAGCTGATGGCTAGAAAATATTTGAAAACTTTCTTTATATATATATATATATATATATATATATATATATATATTTTGTTGTTGTTGTTGTTGTTGTTTATTTTAATGCTGTGCTGAGGATTGAACCCAGTGCTTTGCATATGTGAGGCAAGCACTCTATCATCCCAGTCCTGAAAACTTTCTATTTTGACATATTTTAATTGATATAGTCTCTTAGTACTGAACAAAAATTATTGCATCTATAAATACTTTTTATGATAGAAAGTGTAAAATTTTCTAAATTTAGGTAAACTATTGAGACCAAAATTTTTTTTAAAGAGAGAGTGAGAGAGGAGAGAGAGAGAGAGAGAGAGAGAGAGAGAGAGAGAGAGAGAGAGAGAGAGAGAGAATTTTTTTTTTTTAATATTTATTTTTTAGTTCTTGGCAGACACAACATCTTTGTTGGTATGTGGTGCTGAGGATCGAACCTGGGCCGCACGCATGCCAGGCTAGCGCGCTACCGCTTGAGCCACATCCCCAGCCCTTGAGACCAAAATTAATGGCTGTATGCACCTTGTATGTCTTTGTGACTATCAGATTGATCAAAGTTTTTGGTAAGAAAAAAAATCAATGATAGGATGTCATACAAGTCAATGGATTATTAAAATAAAAGTTCATTCATGGCTTAGCTTAAAGAAAAATCTTATCTGGGATCAGCTATTTATAGAGACAGTGAACAAGACCAACTTTGAATTCCCAATGACCCCAACTTTTGGTAATGCAGTGAAGTGAGAGATCCCTTCAGATTTATTTTCTCAGCATTTTTGACTTATTCAGTTCTCTCTCTCCCTCTCTTTTAAAATTTTTTTGAGATACCGAGGATTGGGTCCAGACTTCACTCTTGCTAGGCAAGTGCTCTACCACTGAGTACATCCCTGACCCTTTAAAAAAATTATTTTGAGACAGAATCTTGCTAAGTTGTCCAGACTGACCTTGAACTTGTGAGCATCCTGTCTCAGCCTTGTGAGTAGCTGGAATTACAGGCATGTGCCACTGTAGCCAGCTCTACTCCTCTCTTAAAATCTTGTTTCCTTCTCCCTCCTTCTCTTCTTTCTTTTTTAAAAATTTTATTTTTATTTATTTTTTGCATGGTGCTGAAGATCAGGGCCTACTAAACATACACTCTACCACTGAGCTATGTCCCCACCCCTACCCGCACTGCTTTATTTCTATATGTCTTTCAATTTCACACATTCTCATAACCATGCCAGGTAGATTCAATGCAATTGTCTTTACCGGTGGAAATAAACTCCCATCTTCATTGAATGATTGATTTCATTCATCAATAATGGGTAATTCAAGCAGCATTAGAATGGGTAATGAAGCTGGATTAAAAGAGGTAAGAGCAAAAATTAAAAATTAAAATTAAAAAAAGGGGTAAGAGCAAATGTTTTTCCTCTTTTTCTGATAAAGTTGTGCTTATAAGTTATCTAAAGATTTGAAAATGTAATGCTAGAAGGGATTAGATGATTGAGTAAATGTGTGCTGCCTGGTAGAGTCAACTGTCTTGCATGTAGAAAGCAGACACGTCAGCACAGAGATCTCTGTTAAACTTTTGGCCCCTTTATTTTTACCAGAAATGAAGAATCCAAATATTTAGATATGCTCTCAGTGTTACAGTTAAACTGGAAATTTTGCCTAGAATGAAATTTTGGGAAAAGTGAAACTGCTGATCTTGTGTGTGTAAGCAGTGATAATAAAAGTTTTAAAACAATAATCATTTCATGAGAATTCAGACTCAGTGCTGTCTTTGTTTGGAATGGATGAAAGAAAAAAGGGATAGAGGAATGTATGTCCAATCCTCTGCAGTGCTGGGTACTGGGTACTGGGTACCAAGTGTAGAACCTAGAGTCGGGCATGTGTTAGACAAATGCTTTACCACTGAGCTACATCCCCATTCCCCTTTAGCTCTTGTGGGAATGTTTTTCTAGCTTGAGAATTTGGCAATAGTTAGAAAACCACCATTGTGAAAGGTCTCTCTGCCCTCCTGATAGTGTGATTTAAACTGGTTGTCTCAGAAAAAATCTGCCCATGGCCACTCACTAATTCACAAAGTTGTGGTTACATTTATTTTAAAGAGTTGACGAGTTAAATATAAAGAAAGTTCTCCTTTCCAACAATAAGTGAAGTATTATTGTTAAAAAATATTATTCAAGAGCAATTCACAAAACAGTTCTTGGGTCAAAAGTAGTATACACAGTCAGGATTTGGCCAGGGACTCCAGATGTAACTTTATATGGGATAGGCTTATCTCCCTGCCCAATCTCTTGTGATAAGATTGTGCTAGTAGAAATTGAAAACTGTTCAGGTAGCCTTGGAGACAGATTGTCCATGAGAAATGGGAAGCACAGCCAGACAGAAAAGCATCATGGTAACATCACATGTTTTATAACAAAGATGCAGGCTAGTTTCATGAGTTGTACATGATTTCTTCTTCTTTTTTTTTTTTACTGGGGACTGGACCCAGGGGCACTTTACCATTGCACTACATCTCTGTTTTTTTTTTTTTTTTTTCCCCAGACAGGGTCTTGCTTAGTTGTTGAGGCTGACCTTGAGTTTATGATCTTGCCTCAGACTCCTGAGTCACTAGAATTTATGTTCTTGTTTGGGGATGATAAATATTTTTTATTATAAAAAGAAGATATTTGTCTTTAGACTGTGACTCTAGACCTTTGCAAGGCATGGTTTTCATTAAAACACCCAAAACAAAATGTTGCCAGAGTGCCCCAGGAAGGTGTTAACCATAGTAAATATTCATAGAGTAATGAGAGAAAGATCTAACTAGATTCAGCGAAAACATTGGTGTTTCACTCTGTATTAAACCAGGAAAGACAAATCTAATATAAACACTGCTATCTTTTTGGAACAAATGATTAGATTGTCTTTGTATTGGTGAACAAGCATAAGCATGTGTGGGAGCTACAGTTACGCTGTTTAAACCAGATTCTTCCAAGTGCCAAAGGCTGTGCCTGTATAAAACTTGCCTCACTGTTCCATAAAACAACAGCTACCTCAGACACAGTGAAGCTGGCCATTTGCAGTACAGAAAGCACAACACCTATTGAACTGAATGCTCTAATTTTAGAAATAGTTTGTAAATTTAAATCAGGCAGAAACTTCAGACTCTCTTCTCTCTACCCCTTAGTCAATTATAGGTCTGTCAAGGTACTCTAAAGCTTTCAAAGGGATGAGGTCTTCATTTCTATATTTTAAAATTCGTTTTTAGCCTAGCCCAGTGGTATGTGTAGTCTCAAATACACTGGAGACCTGAATCCAGGAATTCAAGACCAGCCTGGATAACATGTAGAGACCCTCACCTAAAAAATATTCCCTTTTGTATTTTTATTTATTTTTTTGGGTGCTCCACCATTGAGCCACATCCCTAGCCCTTCTTTTTATTTTTGATTGCTGAGGCTGGACTTGAACTTGAAATCCTCCTGTCTCAGCCTTCCAAGTGGCTGGGATTACAGGCATATGCCCCCACACCCAGTCCTTTTATTTTTAATCATGATGTGATACATTTTTTTTTAATATTTATTTTTTAGTTTTCGTCAGACACAACATCTTTGTTTGTATGTGGTGCTGAGGATCGAACCCGGGCCACACGCATGCCAGGAGAGCGCGCTACCACTTGAGCCACATCCCCAGCCCATCCCAGTCCTTTTTATTATTTTTTTAATGAATTTTTTAAAATATTTTTTTATTTTTTAGTTTTTTGGCGGATACAACATCTTTGTTTGTATGTGGTGCTGAGGATTGAACCCGGGCCACACGCATGCCAGGCGAGCGAGCCACATCCCCAGCCCCTCCCAGTCCTTTTTATATTTTTAGTCAGAACTTGATCTCCATCAGAAATCTGCCAAAGGGCTGGGGATGTGGCTCAAGCGGTAGCGCGCTCGCCTGGCATGCGTGCGGCCTGGGTTCGATCCTCAGCACCACATACCAACAAAGATGTTGTGTCCGCCAAGAACTAAAAAATAAATATTAAAAATTCTCTCTCTCTCTCCCCTCTCTCACTCTGTCTAAAAAAAAAAAAAAAAAAAAAAAAAAAAAAAAAAAAAAAATCTGCCAAGGAGTACCCTAGCAGCCTGAAAGTCTAGCTGTACCCAACATTTAAGCAAAGTTAATTTATTATGAGGGGAAGTTGCACATAATAATTTCCTTCATTGCAATTATCTGGCTTTTTGTTTTTCATTTTCTTGTTAGGAGTTCAAGATGGCTGGGAAAAAGCAAATCCATTTGAAGTTCTAGATAACCCATGAGAACAGCCTGAGTTACCTGCTAAATTACAGTTGTTTTAAGGGCTCTATGCAGAAATGTTTAAAGCTTATCGCCACCTTTGATGCCCACACAAAACACCACAATATTTATCCTTAAAAAAAATTCTGGTGTTATTTCCAAAAGAAGTAATTACGCCCTCAATAAACCCTTTATTCAGGAAGGGTTTAGAAAAGTTTGGGTTTAGCACATTAATTAAACCTCAAAGGATCTAGGACTCAGGCTAAAATCCAAACAATATTTCATGAATTCTCCAATTGTCCGCATTTCAGATGGAACCAATGTGTGGTGGTTTAGGGACTTCATCTTGGTCAGCTTCATAAGATGGTATCATAGTTTCTTTCCCTCCTCCATCTTAAAGAGAAAAACTTTACCCCACTGGTTTGTAAACAATCTAGACAAATACTTTTCTCTTTTGCATATTCAGTAAATGTCTCTGGAGTGTCCTCATGTTGCTAGATGTTGTCTTTGTATAGAGGCTGACTGCTCATATGATTTAATTAAGGTTCAGGGAAGAGATTCATATTAAGACCTACACTTGTAGGACCTGAGCAGAGTCTGATCAGTCATATTTTCCCAAAGTTTTGTTCTTATACATTCTCCAGCTCCTGTTTTCTTACTGAACCTACTTTCCTTTTAATTTTTTTTTTTTATACCAGGGATTGAACCCAGGAGTGTTTTACCATTGGGCTATATTCTCAGCCCTTTTTAGTTTCTATTTTGAGACAGGGTCTAGCTAAATTGCTGAGACTGACCTTGAATTCAGCCTTCGCAGTGACTGGGATTACAGGTGAGTGACACTGTGCCTGGTCCTTTGTATTCCTTCTTTTCTTCTTCGTAATGCTAAGTTTTCTAGCAGGGATGGCATCTGAGGGACTCTAAACATGGAGGAAGAAGATGACAATCTATCATTTGGAACGTGTGTTTTATTTATCCTGCTATGACCAGTTTCTAGCTCAGTGTCAAGGGCTTAGATGCAGTGCTTCATGAATGTTGAGTGGATGAGAGAATGAAGTTCAGGAACGGAAGGCACAGTGAGTGACAGGAACTGTTCTTTCCTTGAAAACAGTAAAAGAAGAAACAGGCAATGCTGGGAGAGATTGAGGTGAATCTGCATGAAAAACCATGGGACTATAAGGAGTTTGAGATATAAGGATTTTTTTTTTTAACCTGGAAAAGCTGGAACTCTATATTTATAGAATTTAAAGAGTGGGAGCTTGTTATTTTTAGAAAGTGATCTTAACAGAGAGGCAAAAGTCTTAGCCAACTCTGTTTCTACATTGCTGTTTCATAAGAGTGGTCTGGAGAATGCCTTCAGCCAGATGCACTGGTGGGCTCACTTACATTTTAAACAAATACCACAAGTGATTCTTCTGCAAACTAAACTTTTAGAATAACCATTCCAATTACTATTTCCATGTATAGCCCAGGCCATCATAATTCCTTACTGGATTCTTGCAAATGCCCCATTTGGTCTCCCCACTGCTATTCTTTTTCCTCCAGTGTATTTTCCATACAGTCGGAATGAGCTTTGGATCACGTTATTGCTCTGCTTTAAGTCCTTCAGTAATTTCCCACTACACTCAGAATTGACTTCTCAATATACCCCAGTCCTCTACCTTTTAAATTTTGAGACAGGGTCTCACTAGTTTGCTGAGGGTCTCACTAAATTGCAAAGGCTAGCCTCAAACTTTCAATCCTCCTGCTTTAACCTACTGAATGGCTGGGATTACAAGTCTGGGACAGTATGCCAGGCTACTTTGGGCAGTTTTATGAAATCCATAAACTCCTTCTCAGAATAACATTTTTTGATGCAAATAACTGAAATCAACTCTAAAGAAGTATACTTATTAAAATTACTAAATTTATGACCTGGTTAAAAAAAATATATATATATATATATGATCAATAATAAAAATTGATCTAATAAAAATTAGAGTAATTTTCAAGTAGTGATAAGTATAAATGATATTTTTGAGTATCTGCAACAACTATAATATGGTTTGAAAACATTTGTAATTTCTATTGGTGACAGAGTCACAGATACTATGAATACTACTCAGTTGGTTGTTTATAGTAATAATAGAAGCAAATGCTGAATTTTTTTGGAGGTTAGTTAAAACATATGTGGGATTTTTTTTCCATCTAATACTTGGATGCCCTGAAATAATCCTTGAATTAAGAACTCCTGGCCTAAAATGATCATTTAGAGATTAAATGACCTAAAGTATAAGCATAGTACATAGCCCATAGTAGGTGTTTAAGAAACTATAGCTTAAAATGGAGACACAGAAATGTTGGAAGTCAGAAAATAAAAATAATGTATAATTTAAATAAATTCACTTGAAACTGATAAAAACTAGGAATGGGTTTTCAGTGCAATATAGTATATATATTACTTTAAAATAATTTTGAGTACATATTCCAAGGCAATTGGGAGAATGGTGAATGAGTGAACTTGAACCATATCAAAAAATATTCAGAATCCTACCAGTCTTATTAAGGATACTATTCAGAGACCTTATCCCTTAAAGTCATGTTTCAGCATCACTTCACTGTGGCTTATGTGCTGGACTATAGTTAACTCTAGGTCATATCACTGATACAGGATAAGGTGGGATAAAAACTTGGCTCTGCTTTCTATGGTATGGTCACCTCAGCTCAATGCTGAGTGGTTCTGGCCTACACTAGTCATGGTTCTTTATTAAATTCTAGTTTCTTACCTTCCTCCCTTGAGAAGGATATGACTTCATGACCATTAAGATATTATATGTTGTCAGATAGATAAAAGGTCACCTTGAAATTCAAAGAGATGATTTTCTGTTGCCTGATGACCCTCTCTCTCTGTCTTTTTGGTCTTGCACATGTTAGTCAAGGGATCCACCACTGAGCCACATCTGCAGCCTCTGATGACCATTCTTGTGTGCTTTCAGATTTATAGAAGTCTTACTTTACTCTTACAGTTTCCCTGGGGTAGTCATTTGGAGGCATCGTCTCATACTAGCACCCACGTCTTGGAGTCAGATAGGCCTGGGTTCACCTTATGACTCTGCCACATACTGTCTGCATGACCCCAAGCAAAAATAATAAGAATAATAAAAAAATAGCATTTTTTTATAAAATAAAAAAAATAGTAATCATTTCAGAAGTGGCAGTAGTAGTAATAGTAACCATGTAACCAAGGCTCAAGCTGACCAGGATAAATGCTTTGTAAGGACTCCTTTATTTAATTTTCAAAATCCTAAGACACCGTTTTTACTATACCTTAAAAATGAGGAGAGAGGCTTATGTAGATTATGTAACTTGTCTCTTAATTTAATTTTCCTTTCCTGCAAAGTGGACATGATTGGGTTCCTTGCCACATAAAGTTGCCATAAAGATTAAAGTGCTATATATTATGGGTTCATAGGGTATGACACATAATAAGTGCTCAGTAAGTGGCAGTATTAGCTAGTGTTAATATACCTGATCTCATATAGCCAATAAGACTTTATTGTACTTCTGTTTATTTCACTAAAAAAAACAGGGTGGTTGATTTTGCTTATTCAAGGAGATGGTATGGATTATTAATAATAATTACTACAAGTGGCATAGGGGTAAATAAATTCTAAGTATAGTTCTATCAATCATAATATTTTTTTCCTTTTTACAAAACAATTCCTGGGCCTTCATGAACTACGAATTGTCATATTAGGATATTCTTTGCTAAGGAAGGCCTTTTGTTTTTCTTTGCTCAATTCATTTATTTTTTATTTTTTTTATTTTTGGCGAACACAACATCTTTGTTTGTATGTGGTGCTGAGGATAGAACCTGGGGCCACATGCATGCCGGGCGAGCTCACTACCGCTTGAGCCACATCCCCAGGCCTCAATTCCTTCTTATTCAAAATAGTTTTGGCTTGGGGCTGGGGCTGGGACTCAGTGGTAGGGTGCTTGTCTAGCATGTGTAAGGCACTAGGTTGATTCTCAGCACCACATATAAATAAAATAAATAAAGGTCCATTGACAACTAAAAAGTATTTAAAAAAATAGTTTTGGCTTTTTTTTTTTTCCTTTTCTTTTAGAACCAGGAATTGAACCCAGGGGTCTTTAGCCACCAAGTCATGTTTCCAACCCTTTATTTTAAATTTTGAGACAGGATCTCACTAAGTTGTTGAGGGCTTCACTAAGTTGCTGAGGCGGGCCTTGAACTTTTGATCCTCTTGACTAAGCTTCCTGAGTTGCTGGGATTACAGACATACATCACCACACCTGGCATTTTGTTTATTTTTTAAAGCTTTAAATTTATATGTGAGTTCTTTATCTCAGTTCAAATGTTGCCAAATCAGGGAAGAGATGGCAGAAATCTTTTAGACCAAACACTATTGCTCACAAAGCCATATTTTCCATATGTATTTTTTTTTAGTCTTGGATTACAGTAAGAGGGAAGAAAGACAAATTGGCTGCTTATATCCAATGTCAAATCTTCACTTAAGAAGATAGTAGGAGTAAAATTCATAGCTCTTACTAAAAAGGTATCTGTCTACTATTTACTGAGTAGTAACGAATATTTTTTTTTGTGAACAAGGATTGAGGAAAACTCTGTGTAGCCTTGGACATGAGTGCCACCTGCTGGATGCTGTACACAAAAACTTTCCTGTACCTTGACTCAAGAATGGTGAGTCATTTGCAGCTTTTAATGGGAAAATGCCCAAGAACACTCATTTGATTTTAGGCCACAGCACAGCTGTAATGCCTAACGAGTAATGTGATCTTTGAGAAAGTGGGCAGATTTATAAGGAAAATATAGTCAGGAAACAAACTTAATGCAAAAATATTCCACTGACCTATTGTTTATAAGCTCACCAGTGCCAAGAATATAATCAATAGTCTTCTGTTTACATTATGAGCTCACTGAGTTTTATATGTTGGTGACATAGGCAGTTGGTAGGTGGCTTCTTACCATAGGGAACCTCCCTAGGGAGCATGTAGCTTGGCCTGTGGGAGGAATTCAGTGGATATGGGGATTCACAGACACATCTCAGAAACTTACAAATTCCATTGAGGGCAAGAAGAAAGAAAGGCTCTTTAGGGGAAATAGATACACATTTTAGACAATTAAGATGTTCGTGAAGGTTCTTCCAGATTGGCCTTGGGAAGGACAGGAAAAATGCATTGCCATTTGTTGGAGAGGTGGAAGGAAAGGGACCCTGGGAATGGAGTGATTTATTCTCTTCCTCCTTGGGTCACTTTTGCAGAAATTTAAAGTTCCAAGAGTTGGTACCTACATTATCCCTTACTCAAAGATTATTTTTGTATATTCTTGAGATGATGAGACTTTTTTTCTGCTTTGAGGATTCTACAGTAGCTAATAGCATATTTCTCTCTTGCCCTGATTCCTTTTTTCTGTCTCTGAAAAACATCATACATAATTCACAAAAGAGTCTGTTGGGATAAGGCAAAAATTCTCTTTCTTTGTTCCAACGTTGGTAAATGGGTTTTTGTGGCTAAATTTCTAAGCCTACAAAACAGGATTCAGATTTGGAAGGAGCTGAAGACCCTTAGAGCTTTCTGTTTTTATATCTGGTTATGTCTAGCTCAGGACCCTAATAACACAATGGTGTTGAACTTTGGTATTTTATGAAAAAATGATGGGTGGTTGGTGAGATATTTCCAAAGATTTTTAGTCAACAACAATTTATGTTGTATGATATCATATGACATTTGCCACTCCTGTCTTTACCAACATTTATGCCAAACTAGAATTGAAATGGAGATATTACTTTCTCATACCTGTAATGGCACAGTCAGCACATGAGATTGAGATACTCTGTTCTTGCTAATGATTGCACATTCAAGTTTTTGGCCTCTCTCTACATATATTTCCTGATTTATCTTAGGTGTGTGAGCCGAAAAATATGGAACTATTCTGTACTGGGGGATCTCTCAGGATGCTACACCAGTTCTGTGTTTCTTGTGCATTTACTCTGGGGCAACATTTTTCAATTCTTGGGTTCCCTTCCCCATAATACCTAACCCCCAGCAACAACTTTTACCATGTCCTTCAAATTATTTGAGTTGTTGATATAGTTGGTCAAATAGTGGTATCATGAAGATTTGTACCAGATCTGTGGAATCTTCCTGATTTTATACTGAATGTATTTTAATGCTAGTCTCTGTTTTAACTGGGCTTTCAAAAAATTCTGCCGGGTAGGAATTTGGTTCTGAGCCCATTAAGAACAGAAGAGAAATCACAGAGCTACATAGTCATATGCTATTGAACCAGCCAGGTTTTACAAAAAGAACTTGAAACAAGACAGGAATGGAAGCACAAATCTCAGTGGGTTCTTACTGTTTCATCACAAAGTTTTGTGGTAAAAACCAAGACGAAACCACAAGCTTTACTCTTGGCCAGACCAGCACTGAAAGAACGATTGATTTCAAGGTTAGCCAAGGTCAGGCGGAAACTTGGCTTGTTTTATTCATATGTTCAAACCCCAGATCTACTGAGTTTTGCATGGTTTGGGGTTTCCAAAACAGAAAATATTTTGGGGCCCAGTACAAAGCTGAGGCCTGGGGACTAAGAGTAGGAGAAATTTGTTCTGTCTTGGTTTGCACTTTAGGGATGCCAAGGTGAGGGATTTTATCTACAGTAACTAGCTGAACATTATTTACTTAAATTATCCTTTGAAGGCTTACAGGAACAAAACATGTCTTTTCTCTCAGTCCCTCTACCTAATAGGAAGGCCAGTATTCTTCTTTTAGAGTCTCCAGACATTTCTACAGGCAGAGGAAGATTTAGTTCTTGAAAAAAATTCATGGCTATTATTACCAGGATTCTTAGACTATATTCAGTTTGTTTGGCCCAATGTTTGGGTAATTCTCTAGGGGGTAAAGGTAGCAAGTTTGCCTAGTCTGAGAGAATTGGACGAAGCCCCAAGATCTGAAAAAATAATATATTTCTTTAGGAATAAGGATTTGAAGAAAACAAAAGAAATAGTCAACCTCACAATCTAGGACTTGTCCATCAGTTGGGTGTGGGAAACGTGGCACATGACTTATTTCCTTGGCAGCCTAAGTTTTGATTAGGGCATCATCAGTGGATGGTATGAGGCTGGGAATGCCTCTTGCTATCCCAGGAACAAGTTTTCCGGAAGGTGGCAGAATCCATCAACTCAGTTCCATATGCTTTCAGTTGTAAACTAAAGAAAACTCTTCTACAAGGTTTCGATTTTATAGGACATTGTTTGTTTTCCTCAAGGGCAATTCCATTTTGGGGGGAGGGGAGTGGGGGTTGCTGGGGATCAAACCCAGGGCCTCACATGTGGAAAATATGTTCTCTAAAACTGAGCCGTACCCCCAGTTCTTTAGAGTTTTTTTCTTTTGGTCACCTTAGGGTGACAAGATGGCTGCTATAGTTCTAGGCCTCATATTTGCATTCCAGACAGGTAGAAGGAAAAAAAAGGAACAACAGGCCAAAGGGTAAAGGCCTAGAGAAAAATGGTGAAGAGGCCCATTTCATGAGAAAAATAGGAATTTATCCAAAAGACATGCTTGGCAATTTTTTTTGGGGGGGGGGTACTTGAGGTTGAACTCAGGGTCACTCTGCTACTGAGCTACATCCCCAGACTTTTCTATTTCCATGTATTTTATTTTGAGACAGAGTCTTGCTAAGTTGCCCAAGCTGGCCTGGAACTTGTGATCCTCCTGCTTCATCTTCTTCGGTAATTGGGATTTTAGGTGTGATCGACTGTGTAGGGCCAGCATGTCTCTCAAGGAGATATTTCTATCTGGATATTTAATTGTACCATATTAGTATGATAAATATACTGAAAATAAATATGATTTATGAAGAAAAAAAGATGAGGAATCCATGAAGGAACTTAGAATAGGGGGTGACCTCACAGTTTCTTCATTAAAGATTGGGCCACTTTAGTAATCACCTCCAGAACATATCATGCTCTTTATACACAAAACTGTTGTCCAAGAAAGGCATGTCTCTGTAAACATAAGTTTAATTTTCTGGATAGTAATTTTTCCGTGTCCTCAGTTTAAGGAAAAGAGCCAGATTGTGTAAAAATTTCAAGTTCTTCAGGTTAGTCCTTGCTGTCAGTTTAGCCCTTCTTTCTGTTTTTCTTTCCTTGTTTTTTACCCATAATTTGACATCAGAGGAGTGTTTTTAAAATAAATACACATGTATTTGCCATCTAGAATTAGAAATAAAAATTTAGAAATAATTTTTCATTTTTAAAAAAATATTTACTTTTTAATTTTAGGTGGACACAATATCTTTATTTTACATTTATGTGGTGCTAAGGATCTAACCCAGTGCCTCATGCATGCTAGGCGAGCACTCTACCACTGAGCCACAACCCCAGCCCAATTTTTCACTTTCAAAAGACAACAATTCTCTTCAAGTACTGCGGGGTGGGGAGGATAAAGGTATAAGTATTCCAGAGGAGAATTATTTTGGGAACTAAAACAATGTACAATTGGAGAAATGGGAGGGTTAATTTGATTTGTAGACACTTTAAAACCCTCAGGGTAGAGTCACATGCCCAATGACACAAGCACTCTTTCATGCCAATTTTTCTGCACCATTTTTTTCTGTGGTTGCTGTCAAAGTCTCAGAATTGGTGTTCCACTAAGAAACCCAATCCTTACTGCCGGCCAATGCCAAAGGGCAATCCTAGACAGTCCTGAGACTACCTTTGTCTTCCACCCCTTCAACCCAGCTGGGGCTGAGCTGTTCCTGTTGTACCCAAAGAAGTGCAAGTATTTCAAGCTGCAAGGGAGCCAACCTGAGGCCATGGTGCCCAGTCTCATCAGATTCCAGCCAGAGCAAGCTCCTGTTGAGTGTTTAGCAGTGGTTAAAAAAACCAGCAGGTAAATGGATGGAGTTAGAGAAGATAATGCCAAGTGAAGTGAGCCAATCCCAAAAAACCAAATGCAGAATGTTTTCTTTGATATAAGGAGGCTGATTCATAGTGGGGTAGGGAGAGGGAGCATGGGAGGAATAGATGAACTCTAGATAGGGCAGAAGGGTGGGAGGGGAAGGGAGGGGGCATGGGGTACTTAATGATGGTTGAATGTGATGATCATTATTATCCAAAATACATGTATGAAGACACGAATTGGTGTGAATATACTATGTATACAACCAGAGACATGAAAAATTGTGTTCTATATATGTAATAAGAATTGTAATGCATTCTGCTGTCATATATAAATTTAAAAAATCAGCACAACAACAATAGTGAGATTGGTTGAGAACAAGCTGCTAGAAAGAAGAAAACTGAGATTAGAGGCTCAAACTCTGTCAACATGAGGCAAGGAAGGACTATCACATCGGTGTCTAGTCCCTTCCTCTTCTGGTCTCCTGGATCCCTCTTCACATTGCTATGATATCTCTTTGGGGCCAATATACCATTTTTTATTATTTGATTTCTTCTGACTCTTAAAGTATCTATTTCTTTCAGTCAGGACTCTGTTGGTGGGGGAGGGCTTTCAAAGATAATATTTAGAAGGTTTGCTTGACAGAAGGGTCAGCCAGCAAGCACCCAGCTCTAGTACATGGCTGTATGTTCTGGAAGGAATAGGATTCTATTAACAGACTTTATTGCTGGAGGTTTTTTTTTTTTTTTTTTTTTTTTTTTTTAATTCTTTCCTCGTTCAGACTTAGAATGATGTCTGAAGTGTTTATTATTAGCCTAAATCAAGAGCAAGTGAGTGTCCTTATCATTCAAAAACAAATACACCTGTCTGGCAGCAGGAACTCTGCTTGGCTTTATGAACCAGGAAAATCAACACTGTATTCAGAGCCCAACCAGTAAATCCAAGGGGCCTGTAAAGTCATGTTGGAGAAGGGGTTCTTTGTGAAGTGATTCAAACTTCCGCAGGCTCAAGAATTCCCACTGGAAGACCAGACTTGGTCGCCATTTTGTCTGCATAAACTCTATATCCTCTTTATGTGTCTGTTATGACTTAATGTGGAATAAGAACCCTGATGGATGAGAAAACTGAAAAGTTAGTAGGGAAGAAACCTAAGCGATAAAGAAAAACCAATACTCTGTAATTGCTGTCAGGTTAGCCCTTCTTTCTGATATCCCCTGAGAACTCAGCACTTCTCTCCTTCATGTTAAACAAGGAGCTACTTTAGTTCTGATACTTAAGTATGTCATCCTGATTATGTATTTATTTATTTTTGTGGTGCTGGGGATCAAACCCAGGGCTTTGGGCACGCTAGGCAAGTGCTGTACCATTGAGCTACATCCCCAGCACAAGAAAAGATATCTTTTTTTTTTTTTTTTAAAGAGAGAGAGAGAGAGAGAGAGAGAGAGAGAGAGAGAGAGAGAGAGAGAGAGAGAGAGAATTTTAATATTTATTTTTTAGTTTTTGGCGGACACAACATCTTTGTTTGTATGTGGTACTGAGGATCGAACCCAGGCCGCACGCATGCCAGGCGAGCGCGCTACCACTTGAGCCACATCCCCAGCCCAAGAAAAGATATCTTGATACAATCTAAATTCACAAGGCTCTAAGATCCAGTATTCATTCAGTTATCTGAATAATTTCTGAGTAGCTTTGAAGTATAAGGTATCACAGAACCTGCTTTGGACAAGACAGTATGTGACATCTTTCTAGCAGCTTGTGATCTGATGGGGATATGAGGTATATATCATTCAGGCCCTCTAACACACACCAGATCCACACATGCATTGTAGCTACATTTTGTTATCAGTTCAAATGTTTTCATATTGGAGACAGTTTCAGTCACATGCTTCCTCAGACTTTTCCCACTTGTCCCTGTAACTAGCCCTTCTCAGACCAACCCTGGCAGAGTACTTGTTGGGTAGCTTTAGAATCAACTGAGCAAGTGGGCAGTGTTATCTCTTTTACCTTAGCTGCTTGGATCTGTTAGATGGTTTATTCATGTGAGAGAGATTCCAGAATGGGGTAGGAAGGATTATGTTCTTGAAAGAATAAAAACATTCAGGATTCATTTTAAGAAATTGTCCAAGGATTGGGTGTGTAGCTCAGTGATAGAGTGCTTACCATGCACAAAGCCCTGGGTTTGATCCTCAGCACCACACACATACCCCAAATTATCCAAGTTTAGGAAGTAGTTTAGCATATGGTTATTAGTATTAATGAATATAACCAAGCAAATTTAGAAGTCCTATTTCTCAAACCCAGATAATAGTTTGCAAGACAGAATGAGTTTTGAAGTCTGCAGAACTGTGTTTAAATTCAGCTCCACCATTCTTAATCTGTATGGCCTTTGAAAATAACTCCTTAAGCCTCCGTTTTCATCTCTGCAAAATGTTATGTAAAAAATCTTTTAGTCCTGTGCCCCAAATGCTAATTCTGTCCCTGAGTTTTTCTACTTTTCTGTGGAGGATTGTGCCTGTTATTTTATTTTAGCCCATTCCACCCCCACCCCACCCCACCCCCCTGCTTTTTTTCCTCTGTTCTTGGCTTTTCTCGTTGTTTTTGTTCTTATTTTTTCTGGCTGATCTTGTCTCTTTGGTTTCCCTCTTTCTCCTCTCTGTGGATGTTTGTTTTGCCTGTGTTTATTTTTCCATCGTGAACTTTCCTTGAGTTCCTTTCTCATTTGCCTTTTTTGCAGGCATCTTTTGTTTTACCTGGGGCTCTAAGCCCTTTGTGCATTGATGTCAACACTGATTGCTGATTTTGGACTTTGCTGGGGAAAGGGGTGGGGGCTGGAAGGTGTGGGAGGACAGCTCTTAAGGGGCCTAGAGAAAGGATATTGGGAGGTTGAAGTGGTTAGTTGCTTGGCTATACATATTTTGCAGACGTACATTTCAGTTCTTGGCCAGAAGTCTGATACTTTTTTTCCCACAGGTCCTCAGGGTTTTTGAATCTGCCCTGATTTCACTCTTTCCCTCCTCCCTGTTTTTCTACCCAGTTGCAGTGGAGCTCAGCTTTTCCCTCCCCAACTTCCTGCTGTCTTGCTTTCTCTGAAACATGTTTTACCTATTACTACTCTTCTTTAACATTTCATTTGTGTGGAACACCCACTTGGAAGGGGGATTTTTTTTTTTTTTTTTTTTTTTAGAGAAGGAGGTTATTATTTAGCAATAATAGTTATGAACACACTAGTGTTCATATAAAGCCAAAAAGAAGATAGCAAGAGCTCATGACCCTAGTCCATTAGGCACAGATTCTGATGGAATTCAGAGAATCTAAAGGATAGAAATAAACTAAGGCCGTGGTGGATGGTGACAGGAAGGAGAACCCATGGAGCAGTTCTTGTATTGTAATTTTCACAAACATTTATTCACTATCTACGCTGGATCCATAGATCCAGCACACTACTGAGTGTGCTAGGTTCTAAGTATAATTTAATGAACACAGAACTTCTCTGTCATTAATAGCTTTTGATGGTTCCAGTTGTGTTCTAAAGAGAAGCTCCCTACAACTCATATCTACTATTTTAAATTGGGACCTAGTTTCTATATTTGTAGAAAACATGAAAGGGACCCTAGGACTTCAGTGGCAATAGTGGATATTGTGGTGTTTATGAGCAATGGTTAGTGGCACACCACAATTACCTATCACATGTCCTTAAATATTTTTATTGTAGAAATTATAAGCAAATGTAGAGATAACAGGAGGATTGATATTGATCACCCATCACTCAGCTTCAACAATGATCAACAATCTTGTTACATCTGTTCTTTTCCTCCATTATTTTCCTCATATAATGTCATGCAAATTCTGCCTTTATTTCAGTATGCATTTCAAGTGGACAAAAAGTCTTTTTACATAACCACCATTATCACATGTAACACAATTCATAACAATTTTGTCACGTCATCTAATTTGCTAAGTCTGCATAAAAATTTCTCCAGTAACCTTAAAGATGCCTTTTTATAGCTGGTTTGTGTGGATTGGGATCAAAGTTAAAATGCTCACACTACTTTTGGTCGTTTGGCCTCTTCAAGCTCTTATAATAATTCCCCCCTAACTTTTCCCCCAGCCATTGATTTTAGTAGAAATTTGGTGTATTAGATCTGTGGTATGCTGCCCAGATTCCTTCTCTATGATCAGAGCACTCTTTTCTGTAGGAGCGTGGGCTGCTGATGAGCCAGAGCATGTGTCTGATGACAGGTGGTTTAGAGGGTAAAAATGTTCTCTTGCTCAGTCTGGGACAACTCTGAAGGACCATTCCAGCTCCAGAGCTCCCTGTGGTCTTGCCTGAGACCTAGTTGTGACTGCATCAGTTCAGTTTCCTCCCATTCCCAATCCTGTTTCCAATGTTCCCTTCACATAGAGTCCTGAAGCTCCTCTCCAGTAAAATAACTGAACAAAATTTCTGAGATAGTTGGGGCTGGGGATGTGGCTCAAGTGGTAGCGCGCTCGCCTGGCACTCGTGCAGCCCGGGTTCGATCCTCAGCACCACATACAAACAAGGATGTTGTGTCCGCCGAAAAGAACTAAAATAAATATTAAAAAATTCTCTCTCTCTCTCTCTCTCTTTCCCACTCTCTCACTCTCTCTTTAAAAAAAAAAATTCTGAGATAGAGTTTATTTCCTAGGAAGACTGACCTTGGTTGATGACAGGGGTCATTCTAGCAAGCAGAATCTAAAATGGGATTTTGGAGCTGGATGACCTTCCTGCCAGCTGGCAGTACAAACGTCATCACTGGTAGTGGGTGGAATACCGATAGCCCCAGTATGGTGTAGAGGTGCAATTTTTAAAACTTTCACTGGGGGTAAACTGGGGATACTGTGGAAGGGAGAGCAATGGAGAGATGTTTCACAGGTGATTGATAGGCTTGGGGATAGTGGGAAACATAAAGACTGTGGGTACTTGGAAGGCTTCTGCTGGGGACTATTGATGTATTAGAAAAAGACAACGAAAGTCTGAAGGTGTTTAATTATCAGAGAGCTTACTTGGTAGCATATAAAGGGTTTCCCATCTCCTGCAGCCAGAGGGCAGAAGGAGTGAATGATCAGATCAAGGACTTGAATATAAGAGTAACATAGCTCTAGAGAGGATTGAATTTTCAACTCTGGTAAGTTTGTGATGTTTCAGTCAGGCTCTGGCTGGGAAGAACTGTGATCTAGAGACTAGGGTTGGAGACATCTGGACCAATGCAGTGGAGGACTACGAGACATCAGTTTCTCCTGAACTCTTTGGACAGCAGAAATGGTCAATTTTTCTCTGTTAACCTTCTCCCTGTTTGAAAAAGTTGCTCTCCTTGTTTGAACCTCCAACACAATGCATAATATAGTCTGGATGGCCTAGATCAACTGGGAATTCTTCAAAATATTATATTGGCACACTTTATCAATAACATGTTAATTATACCAAATGAACAATAAGTGACAACTCCTTAGAGACCTTGTTAAGACACCTGTGCTCCAGAGAGGGGAGATAATTCCTACAAATATCCAAGGATCCACCACATCAGTGAAATTTTAAAGATCCCAGTACTTGGAGTGGATATGCTAAGACATTCCTTCCAACCTAAGGGACAAATGATAGCATCCTATAACTAAGAAAGAAGCTCACTTTGGGTGCTTGGGAACAGTGTATTCTACACTATTTTGATCCATTTGCTGAGTGACATGGAGGGTTGCCAGATTTATTTTATTTATTTATTTATTTTTTAGTTCTCGGCAGACACAACATCTTTGTTGGTATGTGGTGCTGAGGATCGAACCCAGGCCGCACGCATGCCACACCGCTTGAGCCACATCCCCAGCCCGGGTTGCCAGATTTAAATTGGGCCCTGAGAAGGCAAGGGATCTGTAGCAAGTCTAGACTGTAATGAAAGCAGTCGTACCAATTTGGCCATATGACCTGCAGACTATGATACAAAATAGTGGCAAAGGATATCATGAGGAATGTATGGCAAACTTCAATAGAAAACTCACAGCATAGATACCTAGGGTTCTGGCTTAAGAACATAACCTTTGTAGCAGAGAACTATATACCATTCACAAAATAGCTCCTCTTAAGTTACTGGGCCTTGATAATGTTGGAGCATCTAAAAACTGGATTTTGTCAGATCACCAAGTCATGAGATTGGGAGCCCAGTAGTGTAATGTAACTTGGAAGCAGTGCTTTTGGAATTGCTCATGAATGGGTGAGAGGATCCAAGTAAGCAGCATGAGTAGGGAGCCAGAATGTGCCCTATGCTATGGTGCACTGGCCCCTCTTTCTCACCTACCATGTATGAGCAAGGCCATTGTCAGTGTTCAAAGGCATAGCCTTCTCGTCTTCATGCAGGTTATCTCTGAAGGGCCAAAGTTTCCTTGGGGATTGACAAAGTTCTTTGTTTCAACTATGGTGCAGTTTAACTTCTCCCTTTGCCCAATCATGTTTGTCTCACTCCCTTCTGGGTATATTCCCTGAGATCACTCTTTAATAAGTCTTCTGCCCTACTGAAAACATTGGGTCCTTTAGCCCACATAATGTTCCATATCCCAGATTTGACTGATTGTTTCCTTGTAAAATGGCTATACAATGACTTGTTTTAATACTCCTAGTTTTCTCTAAAGTAACAGTTATGGCTGGAAATATTAGTATATTTAGGTGGTACCATGTGTTTCATAGTTGTATCACATTGCAAGGCACAAAATATTGGGAGATCTCACTTTTAATGATGATAAGATTGATTGGTAGGTTCAGGTATTGTCTGTCTGATCCCTTCAATATAAATATCTTTTGCAAAGACCTATTTTTCCTTTTTCTTGCTCCCTTATGTCTTCCCCCACCCCATTTCACTTTCTTACTCTCTTTCTGCCTTCTCTTTTCTCCATGTCTCAAATCTCCCAATGGCGTGGGAGAACCTAGTGCTCTGATGATTTCTGGTAACAAAATCGGCCTCTTGAGAAAAAAGCAGTGTAACTAAACAGAGAGGGGGAAAAAGTGGATAGTTTTCATGTTCAAGTTCTTGAATGCTCTTTCTTTAATTCTATGAAAATGAGCTTTTGTTTTGCCTGAGAGTAAACAAGAAGGGTGAATTTGTATTGTATATGGACAATTTCATACCTTATTCTTTCATAATAAAACACCCCTTCCTCCTTTTGCTCTCTGACGTCTTAGGAATAATTACTGGCATAGCCCCTTCTCTTATCTTTAAGGAAACTGATGGCACTTTGCTAAGATGACAAATTTTTCTGATATGTCAAATGAAAGGGAAAAGGGAAGATCTAATTCTGGGATCCCTTTCTCCTGTATGATGACATATAGTTGGTATCTAAAGATGATGCTTCCAACTTTATTTTCCCATCAGAAAAAAAAAAAAAGACTTCAAAACAGTGGAAAGAATCTGACCTAACTTTAACCTTCCTAGGTATATGTGTATCCATAGGACACTAATTTTTTTTTAAAAAAGGAAACAGATCAGTAGAGTAGAGCAAAGGGAACAGGTGGAGGGAAGAGGGGAGGGAATGGGGAAGTACTGGGGACTGAATTAGAGCAAATTATATTTCATGTTTTTATAATTATGTCAAAATGAATCGTAATATTATGTATAACTAAAAATAACTAATAAAAAACAAAAACAAAAAACCTTAAAAAATGACTTCAGGAAGATGGGCATGGTGGCACATGCCTGTAATCCCAGTGATTTGGGAGTCTGAGGCAGGAACATCACAAGCTTGAAGCAATCTTAGTAATTTAGTGAGACCCTGTCTCAAAATAAGAAATAAAAAAGGACTGGGGAGATAGCTCAGTGGTAAAGTGTCCCTGGGGTCAACAAACAAACAAACAAACAAACGAAACAAAAAATACAACTGCAGGAATGGGGATTCATGGTTTGGGAGGTAGGGAAACATCTTGGCAAGCCAGGGTACAACATTTTGGAAGGCATGGCCTTGAGTGTATAAGCATCAATTAAGTATTGTAACTTACTTCATTTACACACAGGGCTGGCCAAAAGGTTCATGTCCAAAGGAATTAAGAAAGTCTGTTCATTTTATTTGACAATAATATAATATCTCTTTTTAAAATATTTTATTTTTTAGGTGTAGATGGACACAACACAATGCCTTTATTTTTATGTGGTGCTGAGAATCAAACCTGGGTCCTGCCTGTGCTAGGCAAGTGCTCTACAACTGAGCCACAATCCCAGCCCTATAACATCTCTTTTTATACACTAGATTATAGTCAATGTTTTCATCAAAGTTATTTTGGTTTCCAGTAACAGAAAATAACAAAGGAAGGAAGGAAAGAAATAGGGATAGATTATGAAATCCAAGTAGAAATGGAACATTAAATAGGCCTCAGGAAAGGAAAGAACCAGAAGTTGGAAATCTGTCAGCACTAGGTCTCTCCACCTGCTTCAGTGTCTTTTTGTTCAGAGTTTTCAGATACAGGGATCACATTTAGCTCTCTTGGGTTGAGTGTTCATATCCAGTTGAGCAGCTGTGGCCAAAGGATTTTATTTATTTTTAAAATTTTATATATTTTTTGTGGTGCTTGATGTTAAAGCCAGGGCCTCACACATGCTTGGCAAGTAGTACTTTATCACTAGGCCACCTTCCCAGCAGTCAAGGAATTTGAATACAGATAGGAGGAATTATGTTCTCACTGAAGGGGATTTGAGTTATGGTCTAGGCAGATACCCCAAATCAGTCAATATTGAATAAATATGAGGAATGGATGAAAAATAATTATGCTTACCTATACATGTAAATATAAAAGTTTTTCTATTTATTTAAATATAAATTTTATATATTTAAATATAAAATTATTAAACAATGAATATTAACATTAAAAATAGTTTGTAGAGCAATCATTAAAATGATAATTTGTAAAAAATTGCAAAGGTAGGATGTTACTCTTTACTTCTTTATGCTGAGAACATAAGTATACCTGGTTTATGATAGGTATTTGGCTGTTATTTATGAAGATTCACAAACTATGATAAAAATAAAGGGATATTAAGTATCATTACAAATGGGGCAATGAACCCTGTGAGTTTCTTGATAAGATGCAACTTAAAGGATATAGCACCATCTATAAATGTTCTTGCCCAGATAGCTGAATCTCAATCTAATGAAGGATTCAGAATGAATTTCCATTTTACAAGAAATAGCAGGAGAGAGGGATAAATTAAATAATGTTTCAAGTAAGCAATCAGAAAAATCCAGAATATGAGACATTCTATAGGACAGTTGACCTGGTTTCTGCAAGTCAATGCTGTAGGGAAAAAAGAGAAAGGGATCTAAAAGATATAACAACTAAATACAATGTGTACTTATTGTTTGAATTCTGATTCAAACACAACACCTGTAAAAAGAGATTTTAAAACAATTGAGGAAATCTGATTTGGGACTAGTATTAGATGATATCAAAGAATTATTGTTAATTTTGTTAAATATGATAAGAGAGTCCAAATTTTTCAGACATGCTTATTGAAGCATATAGTGGTAAAATTAAATGTGGTTTTATATTTGATTCAGAAATGTCTCAGCAAAGAAAAATCCAAAGCAAAAAAGGAAGAGATATAAAAATCCAAAGCAAAATTTTGGTAATTGAGTGAGGATGACATGTATGGGGAGGTGGTGTCCATTATCTATTTTATTTGTGTGTGTGTTTGAAATCTTTCATATAAAAGGGAATAGAAAATAGAGTACATTTTCCAAAATTTTGAGACTTAAATATATTTAAGATTTGCCATTATAGTGTCCTTATTCACATAGAGAAACACTTCTTGTGAGACAAGGTGAAATGGTAGAAAATGCACTGCCTCAGGAGTTGAACAAGTGGGGTTTGAATCCTGGCTGCATCCCAAGCTCCTATGGAGGGAGGGAGCATTGCTGGAGCAGACAGTGAAGGCAGAGATATAACTAACAACTGTGTTTGTGTGTACGTGTGTGGGCATAGTTCATGTAGGGGTTGCTGTGTCAAGGTTGGAGCAAGTGCATACTCTCTGTTAATCTTGTTTTCATTATTTTCTCCAACATAATTTCATCAGTCATAATGACTATCTTGTCAACAAATTATCCTAAAATAAAATTGTTGGGAAATTGTCACTTTTAGAGATTGTGCCCTGATGGGGACAATACTCTCCCTAGCAAGAGGAGTATGGTATGGATTGAGACTGGAGAGGTAGGTAGGAACTAGATCATGCAGAGCATTATAGACTATGATAAAGGTTTTGTCCTGATCCGTGAAGCAAAGGCAAATAAGGGTTTTAAACAGGATATATGTGTGATATGATTGGTTTTGTGTTCAGAAATGACAACTTTGAAGTGTAGAGAACAGTTGGAAGGGGACGTAGTGTGTATATTTGGTTGTGTTTGGAGCTCAACTTATGGACCATGTGAGAGACAGTGGGTTTGGGTGGTAGTAGGAGTGGATCTAGAGGGGAGTAGGTGATTTGAGAGACACGGAGGAAGTAAAATTAATAGGACTTTGTAATATTGAATATGGTAAAATGAGAAGGTGAGGCTAAACATGATAGGTATCTGACTTGTAGAACCAAATGGATGGTGCATAATTCACCCAGAGACTTCTGGAGGAGGACCACATTTTTAAAAATTTTATTTATTATTCTAATTTGTTATATAGGACAGCAGGATGCATAGTTCATATTACACATATAGAGCACAGTTTTTCATATCTCTGGTTGTATACAAAGTATATTCACAGCATTCGGGTCTTCATACATAAACTTAGGGTAATGATGGAGGACCACATTTTGAGGAGTGAAAGAAATAATGATTTTGGTTTTGGGAATGTCAACTTTGAGTTTAAGGTGCCCTTGATACATACAAGAAGTGATGCCAACAATGTGGTTCAATGTGAAAGAGCTCAGATGAAGAACAGTGTAAGTCTATTAGTTTGATAGAGAAAGGTAGGTCACCTTTGGATGTTTCCATGTGATTGTGTTACTGCTGCAGCATATGCAAACATTTCACAGCTTTCATACCTGTGTGAAGCAAAGACTCATAAATCCACATAAAGCTTTGTTTTGTTTCTCAAATGAGCAGGTTCATTTTTATAGGAAAGCAGTTACCTTTCTTCTGCTTTTTATTTTTTTATTGCAAATGTGGAGGAATTCTGGCAGTAGTTAAGACTTGTTGAATTCGAGTGTGCCTTTGTTTTCTCCTATCATCACAGTTTCTCTTTTTCATGATGTGAATTTGCCAGTTACTGGTTAGATCAATTTACCGTTGAAGTAAATTGCTATGGAATTATAATTTAGCAACCTCTAGCTAGGAATGCCTCTCTCCACTCCATTAGAGAAAGCCTCCAGAGAACTGTTAAAATTATCTTTAGATCAAGTACATTCAAGTATAGAACAGAATGAGGGAAACTGGGCAGGAGGTAGGTAGTGGTGTGGTGATGAGAGTGCCATTTCTGATTGCATTTTAAAAAGATTTTTTAGTTGTTGATGGACCTTTATTTTATTTATTTGTTTATTTATTTATATGTGGTGCTGAGAGTTGCACTCAGTGCCTCATACATTCGAGGCAAGTGCTCTACCACTGAGCCACAACCCCAGCCCTGATTGCACTCTTAAAGAAAATCTGTAGAAGGTTGCTTCTATAAATAATTTTGTTTCTTAAAATGCTATAACTTGCCAGGCACAGTGAGTCGTGCCTCTAATCCCAGGAAGGCTGAGGCAGGAGGATCACAAGTTCGAAGCCAGCCTCAGTAACTTGGTGAGACCTTGTCTTGAAATAAAAAATAAAAAGGGTGGGTGTTGCTCAGTGGTTAAGCACCTCTGGGTTTTAGAGCCTTTGGGAACAGGTATAACCTGTGCTCAGTTGTCCAATTTTGGTTTAGTTTTGTTTAATTTCCTAGAGAACCTTTTGAATGATGCTGTATATTTTTAAATTTTTTTACTTGTATATGAACAGAATGCCTTTACTTTATTTATTTATTTTTATGTCATGCTAAGGATTGAACCCTGCACCTCACATGTGCTAGGCAAGTGCTCTGTCACTGAGCTACAGCCCCAGCCCCTGAATGATGCTATATGTTTAACTGGGCAAGGCAGATAAGTTAGTGGTGCATGAATTGCTCCTTTGATGACATCCTCAGCCTTCCTCACTAATTCCTTCCTCATCTACTTATTCACTTGCATATTACCTAATTTTTTTTTCTTACCTTTGCAGACCAGTCTGTGGTTGTTAGTACATAGAAATGATCAAAGCAAGGGCTGGGGATGTGGCTCAAGCGGTAGCGCGCTCGCCTGGCATGCGTGCGGCCCGGGTTCGATCCTCAGCACCACATACCAACAAAGATGTTGTGTCCGACAAGAACTAAAAAGTAAAAAATAAATAAATATTAAAAGAAATGATCACAGCATTACCTTTAATTTATCTAATTTCCTTTTCATGAAGATCTCAGCATGATTTTTGGAAAATGATTTCACTAGAATGTATATAGAATGTATATAGAATGTCAGTAAGTGTGTTGATTAGCTTTCTGTTGCTATGACAAAATACATGATAAGCAGCATAAAAGGAAGTAATATTTATTTTGGCTCTTGGTTTTAGAAGTTTTAATCCATGGTTGGTTAGCTCCATTGTTTTTGGGCTGGTGGCAAGGTAGATATCACTGTGGAGAGCATGTGGTAGAAGAAACTGCTTACCTTACCGCAGCTAGGAAACAGAGAAAGGGGGTCAGGGTCTCAATATTCCCTTCAAAGTCATGTTCCCAGTGTCTTAACTGCCTTCTATTAGGCCCCATTTCCTAAGGGTTCCACCACCTCCCAATAGCACCATGGGCTGGTAAATCAAACCGTTAGTACTTGGGGCTTTGGAGGGCACTTAGTATCTAAACTCTAACAGTGAGTTAGGAAAGAGCAAGTGTTATTATTCCCATTTTCTGATAGGGTAAACAGCAACCCACAGAGTTAGTGAATATCAGATCCAGGGTGGAAGACAGGTGTTTTAATTTCTACCCTAACAAGAGAAAAGGAAAAAAAAAAGAAAGAAAAAAGATAAAGGGCTGCATATGAGAAAAAGTAGGAAAGAAAAAGTAAAATGGGTTTGTTTACTTAGTTCTTCCAGAAACTTTTTTTCTGATCTTCCTCAATGTTACTGTTCCTGTGAATATAATGAATAATGCATGGTAACATGTCAGAGCTAAAATTCCAGAGGAAGAAATAACCCCATAAATATTACAATAGAAAAGAAGAATTAAAGAAGTGCCATGGGAGAAATATTGAGCAAAATAAATCATAACACAAAATAAGTTCTGTTGATGATCTCAATTTCTCAATTCCAAAATATCTAAGATCTTTTCATTTATTTTTCTTAAAGTGGATGCCATATATTATCTGATGCTGTTACTTTTCATCCAGGCACCTCTCTGTCTTAATACTATTTTGTCCACATTTTGGCATAAGATTTCTTGTTTTTTCTTAAATGTGTATCATCTCCTATCTACATTTTGCCCGTTGCCAAGTTTTCAGTTACATGCTCCCAGAATTATGAGTGGTAGAGCAGGTCAGAGGGCAGGGAATCCCCCAACACCAGTCCTTCAACTCTCCCTACATCACATGGCACACCTGGGTGAGACACCATGCTGTACTGATGGACTTCCAGAACTGTCCATCTCCCTCACTACAAGCTTTCCAATCAAGGACTAACTAATGGGCTAAATACTTGACACCATATTCATCTGGTTTTCAAAAATATATTTCAGAGGCTGGGGGTCTAGCTTAGTGGTAGAGTGCTTGCCTAACATGCATGAGGCACTTCATTCAATCCCCCCCTCAAAACCCCAACAAACAAACAAAACAGCTGTATGTTTATTTCATCCTTTAAAGTTATTAGATATATTTTTATATATATCTCTATATTTTTCAGAACACCTTGTTGTAGAGTCAAAAAGTAGAATTAATGTGCTTAATTAAAGAAAAAGTATAGTAACATATGTGATTATTTAATAATTTTTTTTTGTACTGGGGATTGAACTCAGGGGCACTTAACCACTAAGCTACATCCCCAGGCTTTTTTTTTAAAATTTTATTTAGAGACAGGGTCTCACTGAGTTGCTTAAGGCCTTGCTAAATTGCTGAAACTGGTTTTGTACTTTCGATTCTCCTGCCTCTGCCTCCCAAGTTGCTGGGATTACAGGCGTGTACCACCGCACTCGGCTTTATTTAATAAAACGTAATTAATTATTTTCATTTAAGGTATCATGCTATTTGTGTGCATATATATGTGTGTCAATTGTCAAATAAACCACTGCTACTTCTTTACATTTGAGATGTGATGACTGACCCATTCTGTGGCTAATTTGAAGAAGAATGTTCATCTACATACACAATTATTCAAAAAGTATTTATGGAGTGCCTACTTTATTTAAGACACCTTTAGATACATGGGGCATACAGAGGTATCCACATTCCAGAGTGGTGGCAAGATTCAAATTAATAAGTAAGATAATGTGTTAATGTGAAGGCTGCTTTACAAACTATGAAGAACAAGCAAATATTTTAGTGTTGTGAGAAATTACAGAATCAATTCATTTTTCCTATTGTTTGGCACAGGGGAAAGTCTTTTCAACTTTCACCTTTACAAGCCCTGGGAATGCGAAACAGCAGGAAATCTGGTTTGGACTTGGTTTACAACCTTGGATCTCAGAAACTGCAAGAACTGTGGTTGTGGCAGTACCATCATCTTGTCCTCTGTAAATTCACAAAGTTATAACCTCACTTCAATTTGGGTATAAGAGAGAGCTGAAACTAGTTTTGCCTTTTTGAGTCATGTAGATATGGAGTGACTTGGATTTTCATTATCACTGATTTCTTTTGCAAAATGCCCTTGCCTGTCAGGTGTGGGTAGGGAAACATGGCAGAACTCCCTCCTTCTACAAAGCAAAGTGGGATGTTACTGTCACAACAAATGCACCTTTTCTTTTCCTCTAGTTTTCATAAATGCCCAGGTGCATAAGCAAATGTCGTAGGACTATCTATGGCTTGCTTAAGGTTGTAATAATTTCTATATTTCCTATTTTGAGATTTTAAAAAATAATTTTCCCTAAATCAAGTTATTTGGCCTACCCAGGAAAGATGCTTATTCTCAAAATACAGACACATGGAAAAAAAAAAAGGTCTCTGTATATGGGAACTCTGACAATATAATTCCTATATTGGAAACAAAGCCCAAACAGCTCACGTGTTTGGGCTTTGTTTCCAATATAGGAATTACACACCTTGGTTTTGGCCTGTTGGTTGCTCTGAAATTTATGTTACACATTAGTATTTACCTTAGTTGTACTTGGCATTGAAAAGAACAGAGAGTAATGCACATTTTATTCTACAGAGTAGTTCTGGCAGGTACTGAATAGAGCAACCTGACTTTGAAACTATGTTAATTTCAAAGGTCATCATACATTATTGCTTTATTGTCCAAAATTAATTGCCAACTTGCTTTTGAATATTATGCAAAAGTATTGGCTTCATCTTCATCCTTCTTGGAATCTGATTCTTTTAGGGTTGAATAATCAATGTCCTATGAAGTCACATACCTGAAAGAAAATTCTAAGGTTCATCATGCTTCTAGTTACCCACTGGACATTTAGGTTACAGAAGTACTTGTATGTATTAAATGTATGTGCGTATATATTTAATTGAAGAACTGAATATTTTATGAATGATAACATAAGTACCTAATTTTATTAGTCTTATATTTAATGCATTTGCATTATTGTTTTTTATTAACATGTATTTTAATGAATCAGCACAAATGTCTTCTAATGAAACAGACTGCTATGGACTGAATTCTGTCCTCCCAAATTGATGTTGAAGCCTTAAACCCCTAATTTGATGGTACTTGGAGGCAGGGCATTTGGAGGTTAATTAGGGTAAGATGAGACCAGAACTGTGGAGCCCCCATGATGGGATTAATGTCTTTATAAGAAGAGGGAGAGAGACCAGAGTTTGCTGCAGCTGCATGTACACAAAAGAAGAGGCCATTTGGGCATACAGCAAGATGATTGATGCCTATAAGAGAAGATGTCTCAGAACAAAATCGTCTTTGTAGCACCTTGATTTTGGACTCCCCAGCATTCAGAACTGTGGGAAATTACCTTTTCTTGGTCAAGTCACCCAGTCCATAGTATTTTGTTATTACAGCCTAAATAGAATAAAACATAGACTTTGAATTTTGATCTTACCCACATTTCTTAAGTCAGTTCTGACAGAATCTTAGTATAGCCTATTATATCATAGCTGATTACATTGATACCAAGAAAGCCGTGTCTCAGGGTCAATTTTTAAATTGTGTTTTCTGTTAAAAAAGTACATAACTAGGGCTGGGGTTGTGGCTCAGTGGTAGAGCACTTGCCTTACACATGTGAGGCACTGGCTTCCATCCTCAGCACCACATAAAAATAAACAAACAAAATAAAGATATTGTGTCCATGTATAACTAAAAAATATTTTAAAAAGTACGCAACTACTTGTGTAAGTGTTCTTTGAAAGAATAGTTTTGACCATGTCTAAAAAAGTAAGTATATCACTTCTAGCATTTGTTTCTGTTTTAATATTGAAATTCTAATGCATGATTTTTTTTGTTAGAAATAATAGATAAAATTGAACCAGTTTTAATATTAAAATATCTCCTGCTTCAGAGCTGGGGTTGTAGCTCAGAGGTGGAGTGCATGGCATGTGTGAGGCAATGGTTTCAATCCTCAGCACCACATTAAAACAAACAAACAAACAAACAAATAAACAAAATAAAGGTACTGTGTTCACCCACAATTAAAAATATTTCAAAAAATCTCCTGCTTCAGAAGGAATTAAAAGAAGATATTTAAAAACAGACATCTGGGGAGTATGTTCCTTGGTAAGCTCTGATTGAAATAGTGTGTATAAATCAGCTTTTGTTAAACTATATAAAACTTTTTTTCTCAAAAGTAGATAACTTTTTAATTTTTGAAGATTATCATAATGGAAACTTTTATAAAATAAATAATTATTTTGTAACTTAAAATCATCTTCTAATTTTTAATAAAATGAAGATACAAGTATATTCGATGTCCTTTCCTCACAGGAACTAAACTCATGTACAATGTTTCTATTAAAAATTGCAAAACATGATTTTTGAGGAGTCAATTGAGTCTCAAAACCTTTGAGAATTTTCCTTTATAATGCTAACAAAGCCTTGGGTTCTTTGTTTTTAGAAGAATAAGCAAATCTTTATTAAAGCTGAGAAATAGAAATGAATGTCTTTGGAGGCTTAGGTTTTGCCATAATTGTTTTTAGTCATTGTGTAACATTTTCAACTTTTTTTGTGGTCAAAGATATAGTGTATTATAGAATTTTAAGAAACTAAAGCATACTTAAAATGAGGTCTGTAAGTTAATAAGTGGAGGCAGAACTCCTTTTTGGCACTAGGTTGAAAGAAGTCTGAGATTATGTATATAAAAATGCATAGTTGAAAGTGTAACTGCAAACACAAAACACATAGGAGCAAGGAAATGGGAAGAGAGAGTGTAAATACACAGTTTATGATTTATGATTATAATTGATTTAAAACGTGTGTTAGTAGCAACTCTTTAAAACTTCTAATCTAAGACATTTGCTGAACTGACAATCAGATAACACTAGGGGTAGGTAGACTAAACTACCCTAAAGGGCATGCTGATATAACCTTGGGGATCTGAAGGGTAATGTAGATGTTTTTGTACAATGTCAGTCTTGGATTGTTGTGGCCATCTGATTGTGTCTTTAGCACAACAGAAACAAAATGGTGTATTTTATTTTAACATTTCCTTTTGAATTTGGAAATCACACCCAAATCTGTGAACCTCCCACTTGCTATTTGCCTCAGGACACCGTGATCATCAGCCTGTCTCTTTCTGGCTTTATCACATTTGTTTTCTAGATATTTTATAAGAAGAAAGAAAGGAAGGAAGGAAGGAAGGAAGGAAGGAAGGAAGGAAGAGAAAAGATAGAAAGGGGCAGGGGAGAGAGAGAGGAAGAGTTTGAAAAAAAATAAGAACAGGTTGGCTCCTGTAGGAAGAGGCTTTATTATACATGAAAAACTACACTAAATTTAAAAGGCGCTCATACAGGCTTATGGGAAAGTCTCCAGCTGTGATTTTGGTTTTTACCCTGGTTAGAGGAGCCCTACAAATATGAAGAACATATGAAGAAATACAGTTTTGGTAAGACCTGCCTCTTTGTTAGGTTTCAGAGTCAAGGGAGGGGGTAGAACAAGACCTCATTAAAGACCATAAATTATGAGATTCTGTGAATGTTTAGCTCTACAAATGCAGTCAATATATAGTTCTGAATTGTGAAGTGTGAAAAAATGCCTTTGGGGATGTGCAGGTGAACATTTTTTTAATTAAATAATAACATGTGTACAAAGAATTATGCAAATAATAAGGGAACAGCTTAGTGAATTTTTACAAAGTGAACACACCCTAGTAACTACTGTCAGACTCAAGATATAAAATATTACCAGTACCCTGGAAGCTTCCCTTTTGCCCATTCCAATTGTCATTCAGCAGATGATCCATGTTTTTGGCATCTCTAACTTCCTGGGGTCTTAAGTACAACTTCAGTGTCACACCAACAGTTTCACATATTACCTTCTCAGGGGCTGCTTTCAGAGGTTCAGACCCTGACACACATTGCCTGGCTTCCCAGGTTTTCCTTTGAAATCTTAATGGCAGCCTCCATGACACTGTAACTCTTTAACATTTTGCATTCCTGCAAAACCAGCATCATGTGGAGGATGCCAAGTTCTGCTACAAGCAAAAATAGTAGCTGCCCCTCTTTGGACCATGGATGTACCAGTCTCTAAGTGCTTGGGTAGCTGAGCACAGTGAAAAGAATTCTGAAGAAACTACTTCCTGGGCATCTCTGTGTAAGCAGGGAAGCCCCAGTCCCTCTTCTCAAAGAAAAGACTTTCAAATGAGTTTTCATATTTATACCCTCATGCCTATGAAGGGTGGGGTCTGCTCAATTCCTGAGGTATCCTCAAGGCATCTTTCCTATTGTTTACTTGCAAAGTATTTGGTCTCTCTTCAGTGGTACTCATCTCTTCAGGAACCACATCTTCCTTGGCCCCAATTTTACACATGCTTTTCTGGTCAAACTACAAGTTTTTTAAAAAATTTCTACTTTTCTCTATATTCTCATTGTATACTTGGCAAAAAATCAGCCAGTAATACTCATGCCACAGCCTGAATACTGAGCTACTTTGAAGTTTTCTCCACTAGATTAATTAGTTTGTCACCTTTCAATTTAACCTTACACAAAGTCTCAGGACATGGACAAAATGCAGACAAGTTCTATAGAATGTAAAATGAATGCTTGTGGTTCTGTTCCCAATGGAATCATCTGAAACTTCATGAGCACAGTGTTTATTGTCTGCAATCTTATCAGCATTCTGGTCTTCTAAGCACACACCATAATTGTCCACCGAGTTCTGCTTACAGCATTCTAGGGCTTCTCAAGCTTGCATCTCCAAATCTTTCTAAACTCCTGCAAATCAGTTCCACAGGCTTTGAAACCACATGACCAGATATAGTCACAGTAATGACCCTATTTCTAGCTCTAGATGTAAAGAGCTTGGAAATCATCATTATTGTCCTTATGACAGAAACAAGAACAGAACAAACTGAAAACCAATGACCTTTCTTGGACCTCTCAGAGAATTGAGATTACATGGTTAAAGCATGAGCCCATACTTGGGAGTGAAAACTGAATACAGAAAATCATAGCTGAGGACCCAAACTGATGGAAGGCAAATGGGTAAGAATACTTAAGTAATTGGTAATATTGATGAACTGTTGGGGGCTGAGTTTTGATGAGCTTGGAAGTGAGAAACTCCTGAGGACTGCAGTCTTGGAAAGTCACACTTTCTAAGTTTTACCTCTCGGAATTCCACCAGATCCTCGCGGTGAAAAGTCAAGCAAGATTCTTCATGAGTCTTGTAGGGAAAAGAAAAAAAAGCCATAATTTTAAAATACACCCACAGCATTTTTTCATAATTAGGGGCTATTTAGCAATAGAAAGGACTACTACAGCCTTACCTGACAGGAAGGAAGCTGTAACCTTCTCTTGCTTTCCTCTCTCAAGAGCGAAAAAGGGATCATAGCCCCAATGACTGGGGCCCACTAAGAGACTGAAATTTAATCACAGGGTTATAGATTGTTTTTCCTTCATTATTGTAGTTGGATATTTTAACACGTCTCTTTCAGTAATTGATAGATAAAGCAGGCAAAAAATCAGTAAGGATATAGATGAACTGAGCAGTGCCATCAATCAACTTGGTCGATATTGATGTTTACATATATTTCATCTAACAACAACAGAATGTACTTTTCTTTTTAAAAATATCTTTATATTATTTTTATGTGGTGCTGAGGATTGAACCCAGGGCCTTGCATGTGCTACCACTGAGCCACAATCCCAGTCCCCAGAATGTACATTTTTTTCAAGCTCACATGGAATAGCCACCTAGATAAGACAATATTCTGGACAATAAAACACACTTGAATAAACTGAAAGAATAGAAATCATGCAAAGTGTATTCATATGTTCTCCAACCGCAACAGAGTTGAAGTAGAGATTAAAAACAGAAATATAGGGCTGGGACTGTGGTTCAGAGGTAGAGCACTCACCTAGCATGCATGAGGCACTGGGTTTGATCCTCAGCACCACATAAAGTAAAATAAAGACACTGTGTCTACCTATAACTTTTTTTTTTTTTAAAGAGAGAGTGAGAGAGGGGGGGGGGAGAGAGAGAGAGAGAGAGAGAGAGAGAGAGAGAGAGAGAGAGAGAGAGAGAGAGAATTTTTAATATTTATTTTTTAGTTCTCGGCAGTCACAACATCTTTGTTGGTATGTGGTGCTGAGGATCGAACCCGGGCCGCACGCATGCCAGGCGAGCGCGCTACCGCTTGAGCCACATCCCCAGCCCTACCTATAACTTTTATACACACACACACACACACACACACACACACACACATATATGTGTATATATATATATATTTTTTTTAAACACAGAAATATAGCTGGAAATATCTAAGTATTAAACAACACACTGATAAATAAGCCATGGGTCAAAGAAGACTTTTTGTTCATTTGTTTTGTGGTGCTGAATTGAATCCAGGACATTGTGCATTCTAGGCATTATCGTTTGGATCTGAAATGTCCCTCAGAGGCTCATGTACTGAAGGGTTGGTCCCCAGTGCAGCAATGTTCAGAGGTGGGGCTTTGAGAAAGTGCAGAAAGTGCTTGGATCATTAGGGCTCTGACCTCATCAATGGATTAATTCATGGGAAGCTGAATGGACTACTGGGAGGTAGTGGAAACTATAGGCAGTTGGGGCAAGGTTGGAGGAAATAGGTCACTGGGAGTGTACACTCAGGGACCATAGCTTGTTCCTGACTCTTCTTCTCTGTTCTCAGCTGCCATGAGCTGAGAAGCATTCCTCTGCCACTTTCTCCACAATGTTCTGCTTCACTTTGGGCCGAGAAAAATAGACTTGGCTGACCAAAGACTGAAACCTCTGTGACTGTGAACAAGAATAAACCTTTCTCCCTCTAAGTTGTTTTTCTCATGTATTCGTCACAGTGATAAAAGGCTAACTAACACCCTAGGCAAGTGCTCTATCACAGAGCCACACCTGCAGCACAAAGAAGTCCTGAAAAATTAGAATTTCTGTTATTTTATCATTCACATTTAGGTTTACAATCCTTTGTGAACTGACTTTAAGTATGGTGGGAGGCAGGGATCAAGATATCCTTTTTTTCCCTAATGCCATGACCTGACTGATTTGGTGGTAAAGATATAATGAACTATTTCTAGATTCAGTCAGTTTATTACTTACAGAGACAGGGAAAGAATAAAAGTTCCTCTATGTTCTTTGTTCCATACATCAAAAAGGACAACAATAAAACAAAAGGGACCACATACTGCAATGCAATTTGTGGGATACTCCATTATGGAGAAGCCAATTCTAAATTGCATCTAAGTGATCTTATATTCTGCACCTCTCTTCTGAGGCAGGTGGAGCAGAGAGTCTCAGACATCATCAGAACCTAGAAGGAAGTGAACTGTCTGTCTCATGATAGCCTCTCAGAGGAGATAGGGAAGCAAATGGGAGATGGCCTCACAAGCCTCCTACCCTCTTGTGCTCCGAAAGAATCAGAGGATGCTCAGCTAGACTCAGAGTGGCTGTAGTTCAAGCCTTTTCTTGTGTGGCTCTGGAGTTGCCTTTTCTCTGCACTATCTAATTGATGTAGCATTTTTATTAAAAACACTAAATTTTTCCTCTATTGATGTGTCAATTTTAAAGGTTTTTTTTTTTCTTTTTGCACCAGGATTGAACTCAGGGGCATACTCAACCACTGAGCCACATCCCCAGCCCTATTTTGTATTTTATTTAGAGACAGGGTTTCACTTTGCTTAGTGCATCGCTTTTTTTTTGCTGAGGCTGGCTTTGAACTTGCAATTAAAGGCTTTTTGATTCATTAATTGATCAAACTCACAAATTGTAATTAGAATACCATCTAAATAGATAAGAACTATGTCAAATATTTGATTTTTTAAAATATTTATTTTTTAGTTATAGGTGGACACAATATCTTTATTTTATATTTATGTGGTGCTGAGGATCGAACCCAGTGCTTCAAGCATGATAGGCGAGCACTCTACCTCTGAGCCACACACACCCCAGCTCCAAATGTTTGATTTTTTTTTTCTTTTTTTTAGGAGCATAATGGTTTACAGCAGGGAAAAAAAAAGCATTGTCTTCAGAGTCACATAGATCTGATTTTAGCAAATCAAACAAATTTTATTACTGGCTAGCCATGTGATTACCGATGAGATCTCAGAACATTCTTGTCTTTGTTTGGGCAACTATAACTAAATATCATAAACTTTATAAAATTTAGTTATAACTAAATGTCATAAACTGGGTGGCTTGTAAACAACAGAAATTTATTTCTCACACTTCTAGAGACTGGGAAGTCTGAGATCAAGGTGCCAGAAGATTCGGTGTTTGGATAGGGTACTGTATCTCTGGTTCATAGATGGCCATCTTCTTGCTGTGCCACATGTGGGCTGTGCCACACGTGGCAGAAGGGGCGAGGGCACTCTCTGGAACTTCTGTTAATAAGGCATGAATCTAGCCAGGCACAGTGGTGCACGCCTATAATCCCAGCAATTTGGGAGGCTGAAGCAGGAGGATGGGGAGTTCAAAGCCAGCCTCAGCAACAGTGAGGCACTAAGCAACTCAGTGAGACCCTGTCTCCAAATAAAATATAAAATAGGGCTGGGGATGTGACTCAGTGTTCAAGTACCCCTGAGTTCAATCTCTGGTACCCCCGTGCCCAGCCAAAGAAAGGGCACTAAGTGCACTCATGAGGGTTATACCCTCCTGACCCAATCACCTCCCAAAGTCCTACCTCCAGTTACTCTCTTATTGGGGGTTAGGTTTCAACATACAAATTTTGGGAAATGCAAGCATCCAGTCTACAACAATTTATTTTCTTTTCTGTAAAATGGAAGTAATATCTATCTCTTGCCGTTATGAAATGTGATGCTGTATGTAAGTGGTACCCAGCACGGTGCATTTTATGTAACGCATGTTCAGAAAACATTCAGTGGTAATCATTGAAATACATCTTATCAAGGATTGATAACTTGTTAGGGATCCTAGTTTTCATAAGTACATAGATGGAAATTTTATTTTCAAAAGAAAACTTCAGATACTTGTTATGGAATATAATCTGAAATTCTCTGATGCCTAATATTTATTAAATATCTGTTGGGTAAAATAAGGTTCATGGGCTATTTCCTGAGGATGCGCAAGTCATCTCTCTTTCCATGTTTTTTAGGTTAGGATGCCTGGGAAACAGACTCTGAGATGAAAATTTGTATCCAGGGAGTTTATTGAAAGGAATACCCTGCGAATCAACATGTGTGAGCATGAGGAAATAAGAATAAACAGAAAAGTTTAATTGTGAATAAATTTTTCCTTTGGATTCATCAGATGATCAGATAGTTACAAAACAGGACACTGTGATTTTGGCTTCAATTATTTAATTCATTCAAATATTTCTCTTTTTTTAATATTTACTTTTTAGTTGTAGGTTGTGGATACAATATTTTTATTTCATTTTCATATGGTGCTGAGGATCAAACCCAGTGCCTCATTCGCGCTAGGTTAGCACTCTACCACTGAGCCACAATCCCAGCCCCATTCAAATATTTCTTAAGTACTTGCTGTGCACTTTATGCTGGGTTCTGGAAATGGTGAACAGAATAGGCTCAGTTCTTGACATCATGGAGCTTATAGTCTAATAAGGAGAGACAGACACTAGAAGAATTACTTACACTATGATGTTTAATAAGTTACTAATTAAAATACAAAAGTTACTAGCTAAATTATATATTTAAAAAATCAAGAATAATAGGTGATAGAGGAAAGAAACTAGCCCTAACAGGTATTTAAGACATAATATAACACTCTGTTAATGAGAAACTAATCAGTGGATCAGGAGAATTTGGCCTAACTATGTAGGCAGTATATGAAAAAAGGAGTTTTGGAACAGGATAAAAAATGGCTTATTTGATAAACTAATGAAAGAATTGCTTTAAGACAATTGGCTGGTTATTTGTAAAAATTAAATTTAGATATGAATTTATACTTTACACCAAAAGAAATTCTAAATACATTCACTATTAAAAACATATGTTAAGTCACAAAGGCATGGGACAAAAACCTAGTCGTTTTTTTTTTTTTTTTTTTTTCCCCATCCTGGGGATTGAACCCAGGGATGCTTTACCACTGAGTTACATCCCCTTTTTTTATACATATATCTTTATTTTATTTTTTAGTTTTTTTCTGTGGTGTTGAGGCTCAAACCCAGTGCCTCACATGTGCTAAGCAAGAATACTACCTCTGAGCCACAACCCCAGCCCTCCCTAGTCCTTTTTGAGAAAGGTCTCGCTGAGTTGCTGAGGGGCCAAGGCTGGCCTGGAATTTATGATCCTCCCATCTTAATCTCTCAAGTCACTGGGATTATAGGTGTTCTTTTTCTTTTCTTTTCTTTTCTTTCTTTTATTTAATTTATTTATTTATGGTTCTGGGGATTGAACCTAGGGCTTTGTGCATGTGAGGCAAGCACTCTACCAACTGAGCTATAGCCCCAACCCCTATAGGTGTTCTTTTTCTGACGTTATTGTTTCTTTCTTTATTTTATGTTTTTATTACTGTATTATAGTTATACATAACATTGAAGCTTATTCTGACATAAGCATACACGCATGAATTATAATTTGCTCCACTTCAGTCCCCAGTACTTTTTCCCTCTCCTCATCCCTCCCTGTTTCCCTTTTTCTACTCTGCTAGTCTTCTTTCTACTTATTTATGTATTTTTTAAAAATTAGTACTTTATAGATATATACAAAAGTGAAATTCACTGTGGTATATTCATATATGTACATAGCATAATTTGGTCAATTTCATTCTACCCTTCCTACCCTTCTTCCTTTTGCTGTCTGTCTGCCCTCCCCCTCAGTCTCCTTCCTCAGCTCCACTGATCTACCTTCTTTCCCTGATTGCTATAAACATGATGTGCCTGTATCACTGGGGTATGCTGATTTTACTTCTTTTGGATAAATGCCAAGGACTGGGATAGCTGAGTCATATAGTGTTTCTATTCCTAGTCTTTCTGAGGAATCTCCTTACTGCTTTCCAGAGTGGATGTACTAATTTGCAGTTGCACCAAAAATATATGAATGCACCTTTTTTCCTCACAACCTTTCCTGTATTTATTATAGTTTGTATTCTGATGACTGCCATTCTAACAAGAGTGAGATAAAAATCTCAGTGTAGTTTTTTTTTTTTTTTGCATTTTCCCAATTGTTAATGGGATGTTGAACATTTTTTTTTCATACATTTTGGTCCTTTGTGTTTCTTCTTTTGAGAGGTGCCCATTTAGAACTTTTGCTCATTTATTAATTGGGTTATTTATACCTATACTCAATGCAATCCCCACCAAAATACCAATGACATTCTTCATAGAACTAGAAACAGCAGTCCTAAAATTTATTTGGAAGACTAAAAGACCCAGAATAGCTAAAATTATCCTGAGCAAGAAGAGTGATGCTGGCGGCATCACAATACTGAATTTCAAATTATATTATAGTGCTATAGAAACAAAACCAGCATGGTATTGGTATAAAAACAGATATGAAAACTGATGAAATAAAATATAAGACACAGGGACAAATTCATATAGATACGGTCATCTGATTCCTGACAAAGATGCCAAAAACATACAGAGGAAAAAAAGAGAGCCTTTTTAGGTAATGGTGCTGGGAAAACTAGATATCCACATATGGATGAATGAACTCCATCCCTATCTTTCACCCTGCACAAAAGACCTAGGAATTAGACCAGAAATTTAGCAACTGCTGGGAGAAAACATAGGCTCAACACTTCAACATACTGACCCAGGGACAAACTTGCTTAACAAGACCTCTAAATCATGAGATATAAGACCAAGAATCAGTGAGTGGGATGGCATCAAATTAAAAAGCTTCTGCACAGCAAAGGAAACAATTAAGAGCATGAAAAGAGAGCCTATAGACTGGGAGATCTTTGCCAGCTGCTTCTCCAGTAAAGGATTATTAGCCAGAATATATAGAGAACTCAAAAAGCTTAACACCAAAACCAAAACAAAACAAAGAAACAGACACACAAAACAAAATACAAAAAAAAAAAAACAAAAACAAAAACAGAAAAATAGCCCCCAAATAACCAGGCTTAGAATTTTAAAAAGTAATTTTTTATGAATTGGAATGAAGAAAGCCTTTTAATGCAACATCCCAAATCTAAAACCACAATGCAAAAGATTGTTAGCTCTAACTACCTATCAGTTTGAAATAGCTGTACTGTAAAAAAAAAAATACCATAAACAAAGTCAAGAGAAAAATGGATCAATTCAGAAAAATAGATTTGCACAATAGTGACAATGGCTAATTTTCTAAGTATATAAAAACCTCTTAAAAGTTAATAAATAAAATATCTACTAACCTGAGACCACACCCTCAGTAAATACACATGCTGATCAAAGGAAAAGAAATGCAAATGACTTTTACAATTATGAAAACCAAATGAAATAATGATTTCATGTATTGACTGAGTAAATGTTGACTGAATAAAACAATAACAATGCCAAATTTTGTGACTAATCTGCTAGCTGGAGGCCCAGAAAACTGGTGATTTAGCTATAGTCCAAATGTGAAGGGTGGAGAAACAATAATGCTGGTGAGGTAAGTCTCACGTCCAAGGCAGGAGGAGACCAATATTCTAGCTTAGACATTAAAGCAGAGAACAAATTCTTCCTTTCTCCATATTTTTTGTTTCACTCAGGCCCTTGTGAATTGAATGATGTCCACCCACATTAGGAGGGTCATATTCTTTACTCAGTTTACTGATTCAAATGTCATTCTCATCCAGAAACATCTTCACAGACACACTCATAAATAATGTTTAACCAAATATTTGTCCCCCATAACCAGACAATTTGACAACACATAAAACTAGCCATTACAAATATCAATTAGTAAAAATAGGATCAGAAGGTCAAATATACATCTTATTAGAGTTCCAGGTGACAAAAATAGAAGGGGAGAGACATGTTATTCAAAGATATTTTGCCAAATAATTTTCTAGAATTGATGAAGACATAAATCTTTAGATTTAGGAGACACAGTGAATCCAAAACAGAATTTTCAAAAAGAAATTCACTTGGATGTGTCTTGGTACAACTGTATAACACTAAAGACAAAAAGAAATTTCCATCATCAAGACAAGGGAAAAGATAATTTACTTACAGAGGGTATGACGATTACACTGAGAGCAAACTTTTTGTTAGTTACATGAGAACTAAAAATCAGTGGTATGATATATTCTAAGTGGTGAAAGAAAATAACCATCAATCTCAATTATGCTATTATCACATAAATCTACTTCCTGATAAATGAAAATAGAGAATTTTACCTTCAACAGATCTTAATTCAAGTATTCCAGGTGAAATACAGTATTGTGTACAAGAGCACAGAATATACAACAAGACCATTAGGGCTTGAATCCCAGTCTTGTGATCTATCTGTCTTAATGATGTATCTTACAATGTACCTGTGTAAGCTTGAACAAATTACTAAAATCTCTTAAGCCTTAAATCGTTCATGATAAGAAAGATTCTAACAACAGTCCTGAACAAATAGCAGGTACCTAATAAACATTTTTGTTTAGAGGGAAGTTGACATACTAATTACCTGTAGGCATGAGTTAAATTTTAAGGATGACTTCCAAAAGTACAGAGAGATCATACCATTCTCATCACAGGGAAAGACTAGAAAGATTCTTAGTTAATCCAAAATGAGACAGCAAAAGTAATGAAAAAAAAAGTTTATAAAAATAGAGCATCTTGTAAGTACAAAATATGGTGGTAGACATTTTTGTAAGAAACAGAGATATTAAAATATGTGAATTTGCTGGGTGTGGTGACACATGTCTGTAATTCCAAGTACTCAGGAGGCTGAGACAAGAGGATTATAAGTTTGAGGCCAGCCCTGGCAACTTAGTGAGACCCTATATCAAAGGAAAAAAAAAAGGTCTGAGGATATAGCTTAGTGGTAGATAAAGTGTCCCTGGTTCAGTCCTCAGTACTTTTCCCACCAGTGAATTTGTCTACTTGTATAAAAAAAAAAAAAAAAAAAAAAACGATGGGAAGGGTAAGTAAGAAATTAAAGAAGTGGATGAAAGGGGTTCTCAAGCACACATGAAAAGTTGTGGAAAATTGAACAGTAAGCAAGTCTTCACAAATTTCAAAGAATTAGTAATATATGGATCACATTTGTTGACCAAAATGCACTTAAGTTAGAAACCAGTATAACCAAACAAAAGGAAAAGAAAGGTGTGGAGGGGTCTCATGAAAAGCAAAAGGAGATCAGTAGAATAGAGGAAAAGGACCAGGGAATGGCAGGCTGGAAGGGAGTGGGGGAAGTGCTGGGGAGGATATTGATCAAATTATATTGTTATATTGTGTGCAGGTACTAATGTGTAACAACAAATCCCATCATAATGTACAAATGTAATGTACTAATAAAAATGTGAAAAAAATTGGACTGGCCATATAATTTAGTGGTAGAGTACTTGCTAGCATTCATGAGGCCCTGGGTTTCATCCACAGCACCACACAGAAACAAAACAAAACAAAACAAAACCCAACCCTACCTATTTGTTGGTAGAGTATAAACTGGTCCAGTAGCTTTGGGGAAATGTTTGACCATACCAACTAAACTGCATACACAAGTAACCTATGACCCAATAATTTCTTTCCTGTAATGGAAATGCATGCCTGTGTTTAACAGGAAATAAATACTGGAATTTTCACAATAATCCAAACTGGAAACTACCCAAATGTTCATTAACAATAGAATAAGGAAATTGTGGTACATTCATTCAATAAACTATCTATAGGAATGACAATTCACAAACTATGTTTCCATGCAACCATATGAAAGAATCTCACAAATAGAAGGTCAAGTGAAAGAAGCCAGACAAAACAGCTTGTATACTGTATGATTCCACTTATATTAAATACAAAAGCATGCAGATCTATGCTATTGAACGTCAAATACTGTTTACTTTTGGGGAAGGGTAGAGATTGGAAGAAAGTGTACAGATAGCTTCAGAGGGCTGGTAAAATTCTGCCTTTTGATCTTGTTGGTGACATGGTTACATTTAGTTTGTGAAAATTCATCAATGATATTCCTTTGTGTATACATGTTATTCTTTGATGAAAAGTTAAAATTAAACCCATTTAAGGTTTATGTAGTGCTTTAAAGTATTCTAATAAGAATTTATGAATAAGAGTATTGTCAAAGTGGGGAATTTGTAAATGCTCAGAATTACCCACAAAGAAAGTACTCAGTCAAAACTTATGAAAGTGGCCTGGGGTTGTGGCTCAGTGGTAGAGTGCTTGCCTAGTATGTGTGAGGCACTGGGTTTGATTCTCAGCACTTCATATAAATAAATGAATAAAATAAAGGTCCATCAACATGTAAAACAAAACAAACAAACAAACAAAAAACTTGTGAAACGTAACAAAAGCATAGGGAAATTTCTTTTCTCTCTTTCTTTTTTGTGGTGCTAGAGAGCAAACCCTGAGATTCTACCATAGAACTACATCCCTAGACTGAAATTTCTATTTTTGAATGTTTACATTAGAAAAGCAGGAAGGCTGAAAATTAATGAGCTAAGCATACAAATTAAGTTAGAAAAAGAAATTGGCAGAATAGACCCAAAGAAAATTGAAGGAAAGAAATAAGGATCAAAGCAGGCATTAATGAAATAGATAAAATAGAGAAGATCAACAAAGCTATAAGTTGGTTCTTTGGAAAGACTAATAAAATAGACAAACCTCTGGCAAAAGTGATTATGAGAAAAGAAGCAAAATAAATAATATTAGTAATGAAAAAACACACTTGCAGAAATTAAAAATTACAAAACTATGCCAATAAACTGTCTGCCAATAAATTTGAAAACATAGATTAAGTAAGCAATTTCCTAGATAAGTATCACTTGCCAATATGGAATCAAGAAACAATAGAAAGCCTGAAGAGTACTTAAGAAACGGTATTAATAGCTGGGCTTGACTGTGCGTGGTGGTGCAGGCCTGTAATCCCAGCGGCTCAGGAGGCTGAAGCAGGAGGATTGCAAATTCAAAGCCAGCCTCAGTAAAAGTGAGGCACTAAGCAATTCAGTGAGACCCTTTTTCTAAATAAAATACAAAACAGGCCTAGGGATGTGGCTCAGTAGTTGAGTGCCCCTGACTTCAATCCCTAGTACAAAAAAAAAAAAAAAAAATGCTGGGCATGATGGCACAAGCCTATAATTCCAATGACTTGGGAGGCCGAAATGGGAGTTGGGGTAATGTCACATCACATGACTAAACTGGTCAGGGTCACACCAAGTGACTTTGGGGAATAAATAAAAACACAGACACAGAAAGTACCTTTTCTTTGGGTTCAGTGACTGCTCCTGAGCTGTAGCTCCCACAAGGGGGCAAAGCAGGCAAGAAAGAGAGTGAGGAGCATGTGCTGAACACTTTTATTGAGGAGAAGCCATTCAAATGAGGCAAGGGGTCAGGTTTCAGGGGGCTGAGTCTAGCTTTGTGATGTTTTGCTGTCAGCAAGTTGACTGACATCTAGGAAGGCCAGGCCCATCTCATGTGCTGTGTGGGGATCAGAGGCAGAGCGATGGAAAAGATGCATATATTGCCTGCCCAAACAGAGGGGCAACGTGGGTTCAGTCCACTTTGTGTGCTCAATGCTCATAGTTCACACACACACACAGCCCACAGCTGGCTTGCCACATCTCCACATTCTCATCGTTTAAAAGCTAAGGGGGATCCAACATGGCCGCCGACGAGGAAGCAGTGATCTCAATGTCTCCACATTAACGGGATCAGAAAGACCCTTTGGAACAGTGGCAGTCTACCTACTGAGGAACTTCTAGCAAAATTCCGTAAAGAGGGGTCCTGCCGGGAATTGGTAGGTTTATTAGAAGTGTCAGTTTGTGGCCGCCGGGTCTTGGGGCCCGGGGACTGCGGTACTTGCCGGAGAGGGGCTGTCGCCTCCCTGGCCCCGGGTGCCGCTGGAGCCGCGAGCCGGACAGACACAGAGCGGGCTGCGGTGCGGCTAGAAGCCGGGAACGCCGGGGGCGGAGAGAGCAACCGGGGCAGCGCTGGCTGTGGAGGCCGCGGCGGAGAGAGGCGCGGGAGCCCGAGGCTGAGACACACCGGAGGGAGCAGAGCGAGCACCCCGCCATCATCCCGAAATAGCGAGAAGAGGAAGATGGCGGCGGGAAGTGAGTAAGCCTCTCCGTGCTCCGCACCCCGCGCCGCCGCGTCTGAAAAGCTGAGACAGACAGCTGCGACTCAGCATTAATCCATCCGGCTGAGGTGGCTGGTCAGCCCTTCCCATCCTACGGAGGTGGATGCCTGCCGGGCCTTCGTGGGTAGTGGCCGCAGGTTCCAGGCGGGGTTTGGGAGAGACAGTGGGGACCCGCCCGTTGCGTTGGTCGCCCGGCAGGGGGAGGCGAACTGTCGCCGTTTGCGGGGGACACCACTGTGGCGGAGGGCTGGCGTCGCAGGACTGCGGCGGAGGAGATAACTTCATTGAAGCCTGCTGCTACAGGTGTGTGGTCCCCTGGCTTTTCCTCTCCACGCATAGGGGAAACCTTAAAGGCCCCTCCCAGCTCTCCCGTGAGTGCTACAGCCAGCCCGAGGGAGTCAGAGGTGGTGCGGGACCTGCGGTGTGAGACTGCTGCTCCCGCCAGGGCTGACTGCTGAGGTCTCTTGCACCAGCTATGGGGGAGTGGCTACTGGAGGGCAAGTAAAATTCGCTGAGGATTCTCAGCCCCAAGCTCTACAAACTTAGGGTCTGAGGGAATGGCAATCTGGAGGAGTGAGCCCAGTCGTTCATGAAAACAGGGCTCCCGGGAGCAGCAGACCTGGCCTGTAGCCAGTATTGTGGTGAGAGGCGCCTGGCTAGAGGAAAAGTGGAAGTGATTGGACACAAGAGGAGGCCCTAGGCACTCAGGATTGGAGACTCGCCCAGTCTGGGAGGAGCTGCTGCACAGTGATTGGTTCCCGCGTACTGACAGGAGAGACTTGACCTGGTGGGCACAGCGCCACCTAGTGGAAGAGAAATTAATCAAACTCTAAGACGACATTTATTAGTTTTTTTTTTCTTTTTTCTTCTTCTTTCTCTTCTAATTTTAATTTTAATTTTTTTTAATTATTATTATTATTTTTTAAAATTTTTTTCTTTTTTGAGTTCCTATTTCTTTCTTCTTTTGTCTTTTCATTTTTCTTATCCCCCCTTCCTTGAATTCTACCTGCCTACTCTCATTCTCTTTAGTGACTTCTTCCCTTCCCTTCTAATACCTTTCCTCCCAAGCATCAAATAAATTTATAGGAATAAACAGTAACTCAGCAGTCAAACAGAACAAGAAGCAACATGAGCAACTTCAAGAAGCAAGGAAGAAAAGGAGTACAAACAATGCAGGACAGCCTAAATATTCAGGAGGACCTAGAGTCATCAGAAAAATGGTCATATAAAGAACTCAAGGAACACCTTAGACAGATGGAATGGAACCTTAAAGAGGATACAAGACAGCAAATTCAAGCAGCGAAAGAACACATTGAGAATGAATTGCATAAACAGATAAAAGAAGAAGTTAAGCATCTTTATCAGGAGATAGAGATTATAAAAAATAATCAAACAATAATTCTAGAAATGAAGGAAACGATAAACCAAATTAAAAACTCAATTGAGAGTATCACTAACAGAGTGGAACAATTAGAAACCAGAACGTCAGATAATGAAGACAAAATATACCATCTTGAAAAGAGTCTAGTCAACTCAGAAAGGCTGGTAAAAAATCATGAGAAAAATATCCAAGAGTTATGGGATAACATGAAGAAACCAAACTTACGAGTCATCGAGATAGAAGAAGGTACAGAGATTCAAACCAAGGGAATGAGAAACCTGCTGAATGAAATAATTACAGAAAACTTTCCAGAAATAAAAAAGGAAACAGATATACAAATTGAAGATGCATACAGGACACTGAGCACACAAAATCACAGTAGACCAACGCCAAGACAAATTGTTATGAAGATATCCAATATACAGAACAAAGAGAAAATATTAAAAGCTACAAGAGAAAGGAGACAGATTACATTTAGGGGTAAACCAATACGGTTAACAATGGATTTTTCATCACAGACACTGAAAGCAAGAAGGTCATGGAACAATGTATTTCAAACACTGAAAGACAATGGATGCCAACCAAGAATTCTGTATCCAGCAAAATTAAGCTTCAGGTATGACAACGAAATAAAGATCTTTCATGATAAACAAAAGTTAAAAGAATTTGCAGCCAGAAAACCAGCATTGCAAAGCATTTTGAGCAAAACACTACACGAGGAAGAAATGAAAAACAATAACCAAAACCATCAGTGGGAAGTGCCTCAGTAAAGACAGAGGGCGAGGGGAAAGATAATCACGGAGAAACTAACTAAATTTTTTTTTTTTAAAAAAAGGATAAACAATCAAACATGGATGGAAGTTCAAACCATATATCAATAGTAACTCTGAATGTTAATGGCCTAAACTCTCCAATAAAGCAACATAGGCTGGTATCATGGATTAAAAAAACAAATCCAACAATATGCTGCCTCCAGGAGACACATCTGATTGGAAAAGACATACACAGGCTGAAGGTGAAAGGATGGGAAAAAATATACCACGCACACAGTTCTCGTAAGCAAGCAGGAGTGGCCATCCTCATATCGAATAAAATCGACTTCAAGACTAAGTTAATCAAAAGGGATAAAGAAGGTCATTATATACTGTTAAAAGGAACCATTCACCAACAAGACATAACAATTATCAATATTTATGCACCAAACAATGGTGCTGCGACATTCATAAAACAAATTCTCCTCAAGTTCAAGAATCAAATAGACCACAACACAATAATTATGGGTGACTTCAACACACCTCTCTCACCATTGGACAGATCCTCCAAACAAATTTGAATAAAGAAACTATAGAACTCAAATCACAATCAATAACCTAGACTTAACTGACATATATAGAATATATCAACCATCATCAAATGGATATACTTTTTTCTCAGCAGCACATGGATCCTTCTCAAAAATAGACCATATATTATGCCATAGGGCAACCCTCAGTAAATATAAAGGGGTGGAGATAATACCTTGCATTTTGTCTGATCATAATGGAATGAAACTGGAAATCAATGATAAAAGAAGGAAGGAAAAATCCTACATCACATGGAAAATGAACAATATGTTACTGAATGATCAATGGGTTACAGAAGACATAAAGGAGGAAATCAAAAAATTCTTAGAGATAAATGAAAATACAGACACAACATATCGGAATCTATGGGACACAATGAAAGCAGTTTTAAGAGGAAAATTCATCGCCTGGTGGTCATTCCTCAAAAAAAGTAAAAACCAACAAATAAATGAGCTCACACTTCATCTCAAAGCCCTAGAAAAGGAAGAGCAAAACAACAGCAAATGTAGCAGAAGGCTAGAAATAATTAAAATCAGAGCGGATATCAATGAAATTGAAACAAAAGAAACTATTGAAAAAATTAACAAAACTAAAAGTTGGTTCTTCGAAAAAATAAATAAGATCGACAGACCTTTAGCCATGCTAACAAAGAGAAGAAGAGAGAGAACTCAAATTACTAACATACGGGATGAAAAAGGCAATATCACAACAGATGCTACAGAAATACAGAAGACAATTAGAAATTATTTTGAAAACCTATATTCCAACAAAATAGAAGATAGTGAAGACATCGATAAATTTCTTAAGTCATATGATTTACCCAGACTGAGTCAGGAGGATTCACACAATTTGAACAGACCAATATCAATGGATGAACTTGAAGAAGCCATCAAAAGACTACCAACCAAGAAAAGCCCAGGACCAGATGGGTATACAGCGGAGTTTTACAAAACCTTTAAAGAAGAATTAATACCAATACTTTTCAAGTTATTTCAGGAAATAGAAAAAGAGGGAGCTCTTCCAAATTCATTCTATGAGGCCAACATCACCCTGATTCCGAAACCAGACAAAGACACCTCAAAGAAAGAAAACTACAGACCAATATCTCTGATGAACCTAGATGCAAAAATCCTCAATAAAATTCTGGCGAATCGAATACAAAAACACATCAAAAAAATTGTGCACCATGATCAAGTAGGATTCATCCCTGGGATGCAAGGATGGTTCAACATACGGAAATCAATAAATGTTATTTACCACATCAATAGACTTAAAGATAAGAACCATATGATCATCTCGATAGATGCAGAGAAAGCATTCAACAAAGTACAGTATCCCTTTATGTTCAAAACATTAGAAAAACTAGGGATAACAGGAACTTACCTTGACATTGTAAAAGCTATCTATGCTAAGCCTCAGGCTAGCATCATTCTGAATGGACAAAAGTTAAAGGCATTCCCTCTAAAATCTGGAACAAGACAGGGATGCCCTCTATCACCACTTCTATTTAATTTAGTCCTTGAAATACTGGCCACAGCAATTAGACAGACAAAAGAAATTAAAGGCATAAAAATAGGAAAAGAAGAACTTAAATTATCACTATTTGCGGACGACATGATTCTATACCTAGAAGACCCAAAAGGGTCTACAAAGAAACTACTAGAACTAATAAATGAATTCAGCAAAGTGGCAGGATATAAAATCAACACGCATAAATCAAAGGCATTTCTGTATATCAGTGACAAAACTTCTGAAACGGAAATGAGGAAAAACACTCCATTCACAATATCCTCAAAAAAAATAAAATACTTGGGAATCAACCTAACAGAAGAGGTGAAAGATTTATACAATGAAAACTACAGAACCCTAAAGAGAGAAGTAGAAGAAGATCTTAGAAGATGGAAAAATATACCCTGTTCATGGATGGGCAGAACTAACATCATCAAAATAGCGATATTACCAAAAGTTCTCTATAGGTTTAATGCAATGCGAATCAAAATCCCAATGGCATTTCTTGTAGAAATAGATAAAGCAATCATGAAATTCATATGGAAAAATAAAAGACCCAGAATAGCAAAAGCAATTCTAAACAGGAAGTGTGAATCAGGCGGTATAGCGATACCAGATTTCAAACTATATTACAGAGCAATAGTGACAAAAACAGCATGGTACTGGTACCAAAACAGGCGGGTGGACCAATGGTATAGAATAGAGGACACAGAGACTAATCCACAAAGTTACAACTACCTTATATTTGATAAAGGGGCTAAAAGCATGCAATGGAGGAAGGATAGCATCTTCAACAAATGGTGTTGGGAAAACTGGAAATCCATATGCAACAAAATGAAACTGAATCCCTTTCTCTCGCCATGCACAAAAGTCAACTCAAAATGGATCAAGGAGCTTGATATCAAATCAGAGACTCTGCGTCTGATAGAAGAAAAAGTTGGCTCCGATCTACATATTGTGGGGTCGGGCTCCAAATTCCTTAATAGGACACCCATAGCACAAGAGTTAATAACAAGAATCAACAAATGGGACTTACTCAAACTTAAAAGTTTTTTCTCAGCAAGAGAAACAATAAGAGAGGTAAATAGGGAGCCTACATCCTGGGAACAAATTTTTACTCCTCACACTTCAGATAGAGCCCTAATATCCAGAGTATACAAAGAACTCAAAAAATTAGACAATAAGATAACAAATAACCCAGTCAACAAATGGGCCAAGGACCTGAACAGACACTTCTCAGAGGAGGATATACAATCAATCAACAAGTACATGAAAAAATGCTCACCATCTCTAGCAGTCAGAGAAATGCAAATCAAAACCACCCTAAGATACCATCTCACTCCAGTAAGATTGGCAGCCACTATGAAGTCAAACAACAACAAGTGCTGGCGAGGATGTGGAGAAAAGAGTACACTTTTACATTGCTGGTGGGACTGCAAATTGGTGCAGCCAATTTGGAAATCAGTTTGGAGATTCCTGGGAAAGCTGGGAATGGAACCACCATTTGACCCTGCTATTGCCCTTCTCGGACTATTCCCTGAAGACCTTAAAAGAGCATGCTACAGGGATACTGCCACATCGATGTTCATAGCAGCACAATTCACAATAGCTAGACTGTGGAACCAACCCAGATGCCCTTCAATAGATGAATGGATAAAAAAAATGTGGCATCTATACACAATGGAGTACTATGCAGCAATAAAAAATGACAAAAATCATAGAATTTGCAGGGAAATGGATGGCACTAGAGCAGATTATGCTTAGTGAAGGTAGCCAATCCCTAAAAAACAAATACCAAATGTCTTCTTTGATATAATGAGAGCAACTATGAACAGAGCAGGGAGGAAGAGCAGGAAGAAAAGATTAACATTAAACAGAGACATGAGATGGGAGGGAAAGGGAGAGAAAAGGGAAATTGCATGGAAATGAAGGGAGACCCTCATTGCTATACAAAATTACATATAAGAGGTTGTGAGGGGAATGGGAAAATAAACAAGGAGAGAAATGAATTACAGTAGATGGGGTAGAGAGAGAAGATGGGAGGGGAGGGGAGGGGGGATAGTAGGGGATAGGAAAGGTAGCAGAATAGAACAATTACTAATAGCGCATTATGTAAAATTGTGGATGTGTAACCGACGTGATTCTGCAGTCTGCATTTGGGGTAAAATTGGGGGTTCATAACCCACTTCAATCTAATGTATGAAATATGATATGTCAAGAGCTTTGTAATGTTGTGAGCAACCAATAAAAAAAAAGACCATACCACTGATGCTACATCTCTAGTCCAATATCTTCAAAAATTATTCATGCACTAGGCCATTAAGAAAGCCCCAATAGGGGCTGGGGATACAGCTTAGTTGGTAGAGCACTTGCCTTGCATGAATAAGGCCCTGAGTTTCATCCCTAGCACCACACACACACACAAAAAATAAGCTAGGTTAGGTGGCTCAGTGGTTGAGTGCCCCTGAGTTCAATCCCCAGTACAAAAAGAAAAAGAAAGCCCCAACAAATTTCAAATACAAATTATCATATGCAACATTATGTCTGACCTTAATGCAAATAGGTTAGAAGCTGGTTACAAAAACAAAAAAATTAACCCTCTGCATATTTCAAAATCTATAAAACACTTTTTTTTTAACATTTCATAACCAAAATAATTCATAATTTAAAAAATACAAATAACAAAAACTTCCTAGAACTGGTGCCTCAGAAAAATCTGTGAAATGCAAAAAAAAAATGCTTTTAGAAAATTTAACAAAGTCTTGAAAATTAATGAGGTAAATACTCATTTTAAGGTATTGATAAAAGAATGGAACAATACGTCAAAAGAAAATAGAAGTAAAGATGACTAAAAGTGAAATAGAAAACAAAGATTCTATAGAGTCCAACAAAGACAAAAGTTGGTTTTCAAAACAACTAACAATATAAATAAATCACTGACAAGATTTATCAAGAGAATGAAGAAGATACAACTAATTCTTTGAATAAATGGGGAATTTAACCAAGACAAAGAACAGATTAAAACATAAGATTTATAATCCCAGCGACTCAGGAGGCTGAGGCAGGAGGAAAGCAAGTTTGAGGCCAGTATGTAATTTAGTGAGACTCTGTCTCAAAATAAAAATAAACTGAATTGGGAACATAGTTCAGTTGTAAAGTACCCCGGGTTCAATCACCAAATTGTTAGTGCCAAGAAAAGAGTGGGATAATAGAGAAGAGGAAAGAGACAAGAAAGAAACAAGCACTCTTAAGAGAACCCTATCAAATACTCAATGCCAATGATTTTGTAAATGTTGAAAAGAACAAAATTTCAGAAAAATGTAATTAGAAGAGTTAACTCAAAGAGTCTTAAACTATTGACATAATTAATATAACTGAAACAATGTCTAAAATCTTCCCATAGAAACAAGTAACCTGATATTTAAAAATCAACAAAAGGGAGCTGAGCTACAGCACAGTGGTAGAACACTTGCCTAGCATGTGTGAGGCACTGGGTTTGATTCTCAGCACCACATATAAATAAAATAAAGGTCTATCAATAACTAAGAAAGGAGAAAACTTTAAAAAACGTTTTTAAAAGTCAATAAAAGACCTGAACAGAAACTTTTCAAAAGACAGAAATAACCAAAAGGTATAAGGAAAAGGGGTCAATATTCCTAAGAACCATGGAAATACAAGTTAAAATCACACTATCATTTTATACTTTCTACTTCTGTTATCAAAAGGATGAAAGATACCTATTGATGAGGATATGAAGATAAGGTAACCATTGTACATTGTTGGTGGGGGTATAAATCAGTATAGCCAGTATACAAACAATATGGAGGCTCCTCAAAAAATTAAGAATAGAACTGCTAGATGATCTAGTAATCCCACTACTGGGAAGAAAAGGAAATCAGCATGTCAAAGAGATTTGCACAATCCCATGTTCACTGTAGCCTTATTGACAATAGCCTAGGTAAGAAATCAACCTATATTTTCATCAAAGGATGAAAGGATAAAGAAAATGTGATATGTGTAGCAGCACACATATTCTCTCACTCTCACACACAAACACACACATATACAAAGGAATATCATTCAGCCTTAAAAAAGAAGGAAGTAATTTGTGACAACATGGATAAGCCTGAAAGACATGTTAAGTGAAATAAGCCAGGAACAGTATGTCAGAGACAACTGATCTCACTTATATGTGGAATCTAAAAACGTCAAACTCATAGAAAAAGAGAGTAGATTGGTGCTGGGTTAAGGCAGGGATATGAAACGTCAGTTACATCAGAGGAATATGTTAAAGAACTCTGTTGAACAACATGATGACTACACATAGCAATTTATTATAAACTTGGAAACGTCTTAAAGAGTACGTTTTGTGTTCTCACTATACAAAATTCAATAGGTTAGAGGGTGTAGTCCATTCTTGATGCTATTGCAAAATATCATAGATTGAGTAATTTATAAACAACAAAACTTTATTTCTCACAGTTCTGGAGGTTGAGAAGTCCAAGATCAAGCTGCCAACAGATCAAGTGTCTGATGAGGTTTTCTGTCTGTTCCTAAGATGGTGCCTTGTTGCTGTGTCCTTACATGGTAGAAAAAGCAAAAGGTGAAATCACTGTTCTCATGTGCAGAAGAGATGGAAGGGCCAGGCAGCTCCCTGGAGCCTCTTTTATAAGGACATTAATCTCATTCATAAGGATGGATTCTTCATGACTTAATCACTTCCCCTAAAGTTCCACTTGTTATAGTTTGAGTCTGAAATGTCCCCACAAGTCTCATGTGTTAAAAGACAGGGTCCACAGTGGGAGGCCATAGACATGGGGCCTAAAGGGAGTTTTTCTGCCTATTGGAGGCATGCCTTTGAAGGAGGCTATGGGCCTTGGTCTCTTCCTCTTTCTTTCTTGCTTTCCAACCATCAGGTTTTTGCTCTACCACACCCGCCACTGCCATAATGTGCTGCCTTACCACAGACCCAAAAGCAATGAAGCCAACCAGTAATGGACTGAAACCTCCCAAACTGTGAACTAAAATGAATCTTTTCTGTTTATAAGCTGATCATCTCAGCTGTTTTTTTTTTTAATAGTAACAGAAAGCTGGCTAATGCACCACTTCTTAATACCACTAACTTAGGTTTAAATTTCAACATATGCATTGTGTAACAAATAGCACAAATAGTACTATGTAAAGTAAAAAATAGATTAGTTTGATTTAGCCATTCTACAATGTATGCATATATTATACATATATTGTACAGTATAATAGACATGTATAGTATAATTTTTGTCAATTAAAAAATCTTCCCACCGAGAAAACATTGTTGGCTTTGTAGAAAAGTTCTAAGAAATTTTTAAACAGATAAACTCTAATAATTATTTTAATAAAGAGAGAATGCTGCCCAATATTCAAAATAAACCCAGGATTAATACGTTATGAGAATGAAAAATTATAGGCCCATTTCGTTAGTGATTATAAATATAATAATCTTTAAAAATAGCAAACTGAATTCAATGTTGTATGACAAGACAATACATAGCAATCCAGTTAGATTTATCCCAGATATGCAAGGATGATTTAATATTAGAAAACTCATATAAAGAATTCACAATTATAAATTAAAAGAGAAAAATTAATGTGATAATCTCAAAGTTTATAGCAAAAGCATTTATAATTAAAAACAAACATTTAGAAAATAGAGATGGAAGGGAGCTTTTTAACTTTAATTAAAAACTTCAAAAAACAAAGCCAAAACATCATCTTAAATGGGGAAACATTAGAAGTGGTGTCTTTAAAATCAGAACTGGCACATTATCACCACTTGTATTTAACATTGGTTTGGGGGCCAAGACACTGTTAGAAGACAGGAAAGAGGCACTGGAGGCATAAAGATTGGCTTCAACTAGTAGCATGTGGCAGAACTGCCTTTATGGAACTCCTAAGCCCGACCTTAAGAAAACAGACTATTTCTATTTCATGCTTCTAAGAATCCAAACACTGTATGAAATGGCCACCTTCCCTGATGGAGAGAACCCAGGGAGAGATCATGTGAAGAAGTCACACAGAGAGGGAGAGGTCCTGATATTGTAGGTATTGAGGACTTTCCTCAAGAGCCAAGACTCTACAAGTATGACCCAGGGGGTTGTTTCAGTCAGCTCCCAGCTGTTGGAGTCATCCTGACTGAACTCCAGATGTGTAAGTAAAGATGCCATCTTCAGCATTTCAGCCCCTGAAGATATCAATATCATATAGATCTGATATCCCTGCTGGGCCCTGTCCAAAAACTAACTCATAGATTATGAACAAGGTAAAATGGTGATTGTTTTAAGCCACTAAGTTTTGAGGTAGTCAGATAGTCCTGTAGTGATAGGTGTTTGAGACACTAGGTGTTTAACTTCATACATTGTTCTCTTAAGCTCTGTGATATACAGTAAGGGTATGGTGTTTATATATATGCTTGAGGCCTTTTATCTGTGTTCTTGCTATAGAAGAATTTTCGTCTAGATGGCAATCTGTATGTATGATATGAATTGTGTCAGATAGATGCCAAGATGACATCCAATGACTCCTGTCTCCTAGTGTTCACACCCTGGGTAATCCCTTCCCCTGAGTGTGGGCAGAATTGTGACTGCTTCTAACACATATATAAAAACATGATGGATTAGGTTATATCATGTTGTAAAGGTGATAGGGTATCATTTGGGTGGTTATGTTACCTTGTGTAGGACGACATTTTAGCAGACTGGAATTAGAGACTCTTGCTGAATGAACATACTGCCCTATAAAGAAAGCTCACATAGCAAAGAACTCCAGGCAGCCTCTAAATCCTGAGGGAGTCCTCCAGCCAATTTCCAGAAAAAAGGCATGTTCATCATAAGCAATCCTAAGGAAATGAAGTCTACTAACAACCTGAAAAGCTTGGAGGTGGATTCTTTCCCCAGTTTAGCCTCCAGATGAGAATGTTGCCCTATTGAACCCTGAGCAGAGGATTCAGACAGACTGTGCCAGGACTCCTGACCTGTGGAAACTGCAAGATAATAAATGTATGTTGTTTTAATCCATGAAATTTGTGGTAATTTGATGTAGCAGTAGAATACAAGTGCAGGAAAATTGGTATTTGGGTTAATGTATCACCTATGTGTCCAGCAGGGAAGAATACTGCTAAGCAAACAAAAGCGGTTGCATTCAAACTTCACATCTCACTCACACAGAATTTAGCTGGTGGCCAACAATGTATTTCTTGATTGACTCAGGGTTGAAGAAAACCATGAAAATAAATGCAGACTTGTGGCAATAGGTTGAAGTTTTGAATTGAAGTTTTGGTGAGTTTCTGGTATAATGTTAAAAATTCTGAAGGTTGATAGATGAAAAAAAATTATGTGCTTCATGTGTATAGTTGAGTAAAGCACTTTCATGGATCTTTCCATTTTGGGTGGCTTACTTCTTTCTGATTCTGGCTCCCAAAACCACAAAAGCTTTTTATATTCTATGCAGAACTCTGAAACTTCTCTGGTTTTCATTTGGAAAAAAAAAATCTATGAACATCAGCATTTGTGAGTTTTTACTTGGTGTTTTTTCTTTGTTTTCCACTATACAAAGTCTAATATGGGACAGAAAAGATCCATTCTTTATAGGACATATTAGGGCACATACAGGATTGCCTGGAGCCCTTAGTTTGGGCAATGATTTAGCAGATAAAACTACACATGACGTACATATTTTCTCTACATTAGAAGAAGCTACAAATTTTCATAAAAGGTTTCATGTTAATGCTAATACTTTACAAAAGCGTTTTAAAATAACTAAGGAACAAGCCAGGCATATAATAAAACAATGTCAAAATTGTGTGACCTTTCTACCACAAGTTAATCTTGGAGTCAATCCTAGAGGACTGATACCTAACCATATTTGGCAGATGGACGTCACACACTTGCCAGAATTTGGAAAATTAAAATATTTACATGTTACAGTTGATACTTCTTCTGGATTTTTGATGGGCTCCCTTCATGCCGGAGAGAAAACTAAAGATGTTATAGCTCATTGCTTACAAAATTTTGCCACTGTGGGTGTTCCAAAACAGTTAAAAACTGATAACGGTCCTGGTTATACATCTGCCTCTTTTAAACAATTTTGCTCATCATTTGGTATTACTCATATAACAGGTATCCCATACAATCCACAGGGACAAGGCATAGTTGAAAGAGCTCATCAAACTATTAAAACGTACCTATTAAAGCAAAAAGAGGGAATTGGAAAGGGGTATATATCCCCCAAAGATAAACTTAAAATAACCCTTTTTACTCTAAACTTTTTAAATTTGGATTCATCAGGACTTAGTGCTGCGGAAAGACATATGTACCCAAAAAATGTACATAAGCCTAAGGTACTTTGGAAAGATATTCTAACAGGACAATGGAAAGGCCCTGATCCAGTTATTGTCTGGAATCGGGGTTCCCTTTGTGTGTTTCCACAGGGAGAACAGCAGCCGATTTGGATTCCAGAGAGATTAACTAAAGCAATTTCTACAGAAAAAGAAGATGATTTGACTCAAATCCATAACAGCTGATATCCAGAGCTCCAGCTTGGCTATTCTTACATCTTCGACAGTGATTAACCACGGTGCTTTTTTCAATATCTATTTTATTATTGCTTTTTCCCACATCATAAAGTTCTATTTTATTTTTTGAGCTCATACAAACCTAGGTTAATGTTTTTCTGATCAGTTTTATTTTTTGACTGTGTTTTATTTTTTGACTGTGGAGTTCTTAAACATTGCAATGGAGATTTCACCTAGGTATAGCTACAAGGCCTTTATTTACTATTGTCTTATGTGTTGTATGTTGTGTGCACATTTCTGTTTTGTGTTGTATGTCTGTATGTGTGTATGTCCATATTTCATTTATGAGGAGCGCTCATGAAAAAATGGATCCGAATTTTTTTTTATTCACGTGATTTAAATGGTTTAATTTTAATTAGGTAAACAGCTGTTAAGGATTGTTTTTAAAGGTGGTTAACAGATCTGTTTGCTTACTAATTTAAATTAGGTAAACAGCTGTTAAGGATTGTTTTTTAAGGAGGTTAACAGATCTGTTTGTTTACTTTCACCTTTCCTTTTCATTATATTTAATAATTCTGTTCAGGATAATGTCTCTTTAGCATCATTGCCAGAATTCCCATCTCCATCCCAGTGCCGGTGAAGACTAAGATAAAACCAAACTACAGCTTCTATGATAGCCATCACAGTAACTGTATAAACTGATGCATCAATGAATATAACTCAACAAGTTATGCTCAATCAAGGACTCGATTTACTTTGGGAGGAAATGGACATATTGATAGACTCCTCCGATTTGAACTGCTTGCAGAACTTGCCTGGACTATATATCAGTTGCATGCATTGTGAAATATCGTCTGATGCAGCGAATTATGGTACTGCTGGCATATCTTTGCTAATGGTGTCACTAGTGATGCAATCTCCTTGCCAGCGCACCCCATGTTAATTGTGGTAATGCTGGCATATCTTTGCTGATGGTGTCACCAGTGATGCAATTTTTCCAAAAGAGCCGTCAATTGCCTTGGTGTTGTGGCATTTCTGTATCTTCCTCCCTTCTACTAGTGATGGTCTAAAATTTGGGGGCCAACAGAGGTGAGGCAAAGAACCTCACCCCCCCACTGGCACCAAGGCTAAATTTGGGGGCCAACAGAGGTGAGGCAAGAACCTCACCCCCCCACTGGTGCATAGGCCTATCCACAAGCATGGCTGTATGCTGGACCGGTAATCAGTGACGGGTTGATCTGATTGCAGTGGATTCAACCTAAGACAGGAGGCTGACGCCTAAAGGTCAGTTTTCCCATGATGGGTAAGACCCATATGTTGAATTGGACAACCTACCAGGCATGGTCCTTAAGCCACATTGCTTGTTGTTTAATTAATCAGAAGGGGGGAGATGCTGAGGGCCATTACCAAGTAGAAATGACGCATCAAAATTTCCTTGCTAGCGTACCCCATGTTAATGATTTCGCTGTTGACATTGCATGTAAGGTGACCTTGCTCAAAGACCAAGGCGGATCCCGGTTTAGAGCTGATCAGGTTTGAGGAAGTATCCCGGTCCTTGGGTTAAGGGCGTTCCCGGTTTAAGACAAGGGTTTTAGGGAAGTTGGAGGTTGAAGATTATTGCTGCCGGGATTAGGGCGTTCCTGCTGCCAGAGCTCCCATTGAGCTCTCATGAGACTCAGAGAGTATTTTGGGAAAAAAAGCCTCGTGGAGTAGGTGATTTGGGTGGCAGCAGAACTGGGATTGCCCCAGAGCGTGTGTGGAGGCCGGTGTGAGTTCGGGAATAAAGAATTGCTGTTTGAATCTACAAAGCTGTGTGGTGGCTCGTGATTCTGTGCCCAGCAAAGACTGCGGCAACTTGGGGTTTGGGGAGAGGGGAAATACCCTATCACTGAAGGTTTAGAGAGAATTAAAGTGGGAGATCATAATATGTGGAAAGCAGTGACTGAGACTGGGGTTCTCTGATGACCTCATGGCTGTGGCGTGCTTAGTGCCCGGGAAAGTTTCTGTGCAAGGGCATAGAATTCCTAGCTACTATGGCAAAGCCCTGCCTGAGGAGACTCTGTGCAAGAGTCTTCACAGATTTGACCTTGATCTCAGGCACATAGTTCCCAGGGATAGAGGAATTCTCATGATAGACAACCACAATATTTCACCATCTCTGTTACTCCTGAGCCTGCCCCCTTAACAGTAACTTTAAACAATGGACCTCCTTGAGCCCTACACAAAGCTCCTAACATTGCACATTGCAACTGTGGAAAAGCTGCACAGATGTTTTTAGTTCTGTAACTTTCCTGAGTACAAAAAGTAATACCTGCCATGCTGTTCTGCCATGATATACTATGCCACCACATGCCCAAAGCATGTGGGCCAAACCACCATGGGGATTGGAACCTCTGAAAGTATGAGCCAAAATAAACCTTGCCTTCTTTTAAGTTGATTAACTCAGGTATTTTGTCACAGTGACAGAAAGGTAACACTGTGATTGAGAATTCTCTTTCTCATGTTTGACACTTCTTTCCTTTGTTTGGATCCACTCAAATTCTTAGTCTCTCTCTGAATTGACTAACTATGAAATTCCACCCAGATAAATATTTTGGATGTGGAAGATTCTTCCACTTGACTATTCAATATTTGTTCACTTTCTTTTTCTTACAACAGAATACAGATGCCTTGGTCCAATTGGGTTGCTATAACAAAATATCTCAGGCTTCATGACCTGAAAGCAACAGAAATGTCTCACAGTCTTGAAGGCCAGGAAGTCCAAGATCAAGGCAACAGTAGATTCTATTTCTGGTGGGGACCCACTTCTTAGATGGTGTTATGGTTTGGATTGAGAAATATCCTCTAAAAAGTTCGTGTCTTAAAAGCATGATCTCCAGTACAGGAAAATTCAGAGGTATGACCTTTAGCAATGAAGAGAACTATAAATCATCAGTGGATTAATTCATTTGATGGATTAATAATTTGAGTGGATTATTGGGTGGTGATTGTAGGCAAGTGACTGGAGAGAATATGTCATGGTGGAGCATGCGTTGGGGACTATATATTGTCCCTGGCTTTTTGCTGTCTCTCTATAGTCAGGCTGCCATGAGCTGAACAGCTTTCCTACATCACACTCTTCCACCATATGATGTTCTGCCTCACCTCTGGCTCAGAGCAATGGAGTCAGCCAACCAGGAGTTGAACCTCTGAAACTGTGAGTCCCTGATAAATGTATCCTTCTCTAAATTATTGTTATCAGGTATTTTGGTCACAGCCATGAAAAGCTAATACAGATGGGTATCTTTTTGCTATAGTCTCATATGGCAGAAAGTGGGAGGGAGATCTTTTGGTAGCCTCTTTTATAAGGGTGCTAATTTCATTCCCGAGGACTAATCACCCAATCACCTCCTAGAGATTCCATCTCCTAACATCATCACCTTGGGGGGTGTTAGGATTTCAACTTACGAATCTTGGAGGGACACCAACATTCCTTAGCAATAGATAAAAATATTATTTTTCCTAAGGTTTTCTTTTTCTTGGGGCAGGGCGTGCCAGGGATTGAACTCAGGGGCACTCGACCACTGAGCCACATGCCCAGCCCTATTTTGTATTTTACTTAGAGACAGGGTCTCACAGGGATTACAGGCATGTGCCACCTCTCCTAGCCCCAAGCTTTTCTTATAGCCAGTGAAATATAGATAGGTTAGTCAGGGCTTTTGTGAAAACTATGACTTCCTGATATAAGGGACAGACTCAGCTAGCAATTTCCTTTTGCTCTTTCTCCTTCTTCCTGTGTGGGCAGATACAATGATTTGTGGGGCAGCAGCTGCCTTGTAACCATGGAGGTGAATGGCAGAGCAGGTGGAAGGCAGGGCAACCTTGAGGGTGCTTTGAGCTGCTGCTTCTCTTGCCCTAGTTATCAACCTCTGGACTTATTGTTATGAAAGAGAACAGAATCTCATATTTAACTATGCCATTTTTTTATTGGGTTTCTGTTATGCAGCTGAATGTCATCCTGGCTGACAATGCTCTTCCTGAAAGGAGTTCCAGTGAGGAGTTTATTTTCTTTGTTTCTTGTGGTTTTCTCCTTTCTGAAAGGCTTATTTTGAACAACTCAAATAAAACTGGGCCATTGGGCCCCTCCCTTCAGGCCTCCGTCAGCATGGTGATTCAAGAAATACAAATCTGACTTCAAAAAGCAGTGTTGGTGTCATAGGAGACTCCTGGGCATGGGAAATTGCAGCTTACTGCAAAACATCCCCAAAACCTTTTTACACAGCTTTCTTTCTCCAGTCACACATTAAGCTATCTTTACTTCCTCAACTCTTTTTGCTAATTGCTACTCCAAACTCTGTGCACCTCTCTTTCCTACTCTTCCTTTTAGTCAATTTTTTTCTTTAAAAGAAGCTTGATGGGGCTGGGGATGTGGCTCAAGCGGTAGCGCGCTCGCCTGGCATGCGTGGGGCCCGGGTTCGATCCTCAGCACCACATACCAACAAAGATGTTGTGTCCGCCGAGAACTAAAAAATAAATAAATAAATATTTTTTTAAAAATAAATAAATAAAAGAAGCTTGATGCTGCTACCTATTTTGGAAATCAATTTTTCCTCTTCTCTTTTTCTTCCTCTATTTTGGTGTGTGTGGGGGGATGTACTGGAGATTTTGGATAAAGGGAACTCGACTGAGCCACATCCCCAGCCCTATTTTGTATTTTATTTAGAGACAGGGTTTCACTGAGTTGCTTAGTGCCTCGCTTTTTCTGAGGCTGGCTTTGAACTCGCAATCCTCCTGCTTTAGCCTCCTAAGCCCCTGGAATTACAGGCATGTGCCACTGTGCTGGGCTCTCTTCTCTTTTTCTTAAATTTTCAGTGTTACTTATGGACCCCAGTGACACATCTAAGAATCTATGTGATGTCACAGAATTATCCTCAGAAGGCAATTGAGGGAGAGAGCTGTGAATAGGGACATTTGAATACTTTCCCACATATATTTGTCAAGTTGTCCAGAGAAACTGAAGAATAGGATGAATGTATATATGAAGAATTTATTATAAGGAATGATTCATGTTATTAGGGACACTGAGAAGTCCCAAGTGGGACATAGGCTGGGGAACTAAGAGAGCTGATGGTGTAATTCCAGGTAGTTCCAGTCTGAATGCTCAACACCTAGGAAGAATTTGTGTTTCAGTTTGAATTTATAGGCAGAAAAAAATGATGTCCCAGCCTACAGGCAGTTAGGCAGGAGGAATTCCCTCTTCTTTACTTGAGGGTAATTTCTTTTTTCTATTTGAGCCTTCAATAGACTAGGTGAGGTCCATCCACTTTAGGGAGGGCAATCTGCTTTATTCAGTCTACGGAATCAAATGTTACTGTTATCCAGAAATACCCTCACAAACACCCAGAATCACATTTAGCCAAAAGTCTGGACACCCCTTGGCCCAATCAAGTTAAGATCTGAAATTAGCCATCACCCCTCATCCCACTTGCTCTTTTCCCACAGCTCTCCATAATATGGGCCTACTCTCTAGGCTCATCTCTTCTCATTTCCCTTCTTTGTCTCTTTCACATGGGGGTATTGGTTCTCATGTCCTGGAGTAGACTCTTTGCTACCACTTTCCCTTTAAAAACACTGTGTGAAGACCACAAAACTTAGATTGAATATTTCTCCTTCTTTAAAGTATTCCTTGATTTCCCCCACTAGACAAAATTGCTCTCCCTTTTATCCATCCCCAGCACTTTGTATGACTGTCGATCTTGTAGCTATCACAGATGGTTTATATTCTACTCATGTCTGTGTCTCAAATGTCCATGTTCTGTAAGTGACCCTCCAAGAGGTGGGAGTGTAGCTGATGTGATAGGAAAGGAGAAGCAATGTCATATTTGCATAGAAAAGATAGCAAAAATAATTATTTGGCATGCAAGCAGTGATTTTTATTTGAGAAAGACCCTTTAGTTGGACTTAGTTTAAAATCAATGCATTTTAAATAGAAATGTTAATAATAATACAAATAGCTAATATACAGACAGTTTTACTGTATGCTGTGAAGTATTCTAAGTGCTTTTCATATATCACCTATGTAATCATTAACATTATGAGGTAGGTCCTAATAACCTGTTTTGCAAATAAGGACACTGTGGCAGAGAGGGGAAAGGTAGCACGACAAGGTCATAAAGCTGGTAGGTTTGGACTGGAGTTTGAATCTAGTATAGATGCATAGAACCCACATTGGCTCTAGGGAGAGGCAGAGGTTGGTGAAGTTCCCAGGAGGAAAGCTGCACATCTATAATAGTGTAATCTATTATCCATGTTCCTGGATCCCTCTTACCTCCACGTAACCTTGCCCCCAAACAAAGGTTATTTTCTGCTTATTTTTCCCTCTGTTTTCTCTCCTTTAAAAATACTGTTAACTAATATAATGAAAACTTTTCTGGAAGAGCAATACCAAGAGCCACAAGCATTTCCAACCTGGTTTTTGTTACGAGAGTTTCTTTCCACATGTGATTCTCACCAAGTCATTAAGTTGTGGTACCCTTTCTGTCACTCTGCTTTTTTGTTGGTACTGCCAACCTCTGGATTAAATAATAAAGAGCCAATTGTACATTTCAGAATTATTATACATTTAATCAGGACTTTAAAAAACTGTAGAGAGCAATGAAGTTTGTAAATATGTCTATAATTAATGTTATTTTCATTTCACTGAAGCAAAAACACATTTTGTATATTATCATAGGAGGAATATCTTACTTTTTCTTTTCTAAAAATGAGCAACTTTTCCATTCAGAGTCTTCCTCTCCAATACCAAAAGAAAAATCATTGTAATTTCCTGTTAGAAAAAAATAAAATAGGTGGATTCTAATATATTTAAAACTAAATAACTAAATAATAGGACATTATCCACACTGACATATGTAAATAAATTTAGGCCCTTTAAGTTTCATACATTGCAGTCTAAAAGCTATTAACATGAAATTTAATTCACTTTTTCAAGGGTGTTCTTATAGGAATTATAAAATGTGCTATGTAGGGATGGACAGGACATTTATCTTGAAGGAAAATGGTTTTCAGTACTTAAGTAGTTATTGTGTATAAATCATGATAGTTTCAGAGCAAAACCACATTTCTTTCTTCCTTCCTTTCTTTTCTGTGTGTGTGTGTGTGTGTGTGCGCGCGCACACACACACACATGTGCACTGGTATGTGTGCACATGTGCGCGGGTGTGTATGCTAGGGATCAAATCTGGAGCTTTGCACATGCTAGACAAACATTTGACTGAGTTATATCCTCAGTCTCTACATTTTTTGATAAGCAAATGAGATTAAAAATAACTTTACCTCTCACACAGCTCTTTGTAAATTTTTAAAATGTTGACACATAATAATTGTATATATTTATGGAGTACACTGTGGCATCTCAATACATGTATAATTGCATAATGATCAAATCAAGCAATTAACATATTCATCAACTCATTTGATGCAAATATTAAAATCTACTTCTCTAGCTATTTTCCACAAAGCTCTTTTTGATGAAAGAGCACAAAAGTTGGGCATTTAAATGTAAAAATGTGGAAGTTTTCAAGATGATTCCTTGGTTCCAGATCTTGGTTCACATGTCTCTGTGGCCAAGAAGCTGAATGTGCTGTGAGAGTTTTGCTTTGTGGGACCATCATAGGCTTTAGTAGCAAGACATCTATTATGAAACAGCTTAGGGAATGCTTCCAGAGAAAATATGAGAAATCTGCTATTTCTCATATTTCCAGATATGGAAAGGACATTACTAGCAAAACTAAAATATTTTGGAAGACAAGTCATTGGCCCATAGCCACCTTTTTTCTTTTTCTTTTTGCTGGGATGGAATCCAAGGCCTCATGCATGCTAGGCAAACACTCTACCACTCAGTTATACTCTTAATCCTCATAGCCATTTAATTAAGATATTTTAAGAGTCTGTTCTCTGGGGCTGGCAATGTGGCTCAAGCGGTAGCGCACTCACCTGGCATGCGTGCGGCCCGGGTTCGATCCTCAGCACCACATACCAACGAAGATGTTGTGTCCGCCGAGAACTAAGAAAAAATAAATAAATGTTAAAATTCTCTCTCTCTCTGTCGCCCTCTCTATCACTCTCTCTTTTTTTTATTTATTTATTTATTTATTTATTTATTTATTTTAGTTCTCGGTGGACACAACATCTTTGTTGGTATGTGGTGCTGAGGATCGAACCCGGGCCGCACGCATGCCAGGCGAGCGCGCTACCGCTTGAGCCACATCCCCAGCCCCTCTATCACTCTCTCTTTAAAAAAAAAAAAGAGTCTGTTCTCTGATTGGCATAGAGAAAAACTTCTACTTGAACAGTCCGATATTCCAAACCCCACTCCAAACCCCTCTGCCTCTTAAAAATCTATTGTGTGACTTGATTTATCAATTTTGATTATTTTAAAAATGAAAAATTAGAGGCCTAGGATTGGAATAAAAGTTTTCTGCATCCAAATTTAGATTGACCTTGGGCAAGTCATTCATTTACCTCTTCAGGTCTATTTTTTTTCTCTTGCTGTGTTTAAGTAAATTGGACTGAGTCCCAGATTTTCTGGTTTGGTAGAAGAGAAAATGTGTCCTTTGCTTTGGAAGCAGAAGGTAATGTGGTAATTTCATGTGTTTTATTTGTAGACATTAAAGACTTGCTTCCTTAACTAGAACATTAGGATGGTGATATATATTTGTCAAGAATTTGATGACTGAATAAGAAACAATGATAACGGTGCAATTATCACTTCTATGTGCTTTTTTTCTCTCTCAATGATCATAGGTACAAAGCAGCCTCTAATTATATGTCACTTAGATATAGTATTTTTCATTAAAGGATGTCAAAGTGTTTTGTAAACATTAAGGCTTGCATCTTTCCTGTGAAGTGAATATGATTATGTTACTGGTAAACAGAACAGCAAACTGAAACACAAAACAGTTTGGAAGCTGCTTAGATCACCTTAGAACAGTGCCATTAAGAATCAGAGGTGGACTTGAATCTGGTTCCTGATCCCCATCAAATTGGTGTGGAGGCCAGTACCTCACATATTCTGGGTCTTGACTAATGTCTTGGAATACTCTCTGGCACAGTCACTCGATAAACTTAGACTGTCTGTGGACTCTTTTCCTGTCAAATTACCAGCCATCTGTTGAGTCTTCAAGTCCAGGATCACTAGGCAATGCTGAGCTGACGTGGATCTGGGGCGAACAGTCTGGTCCTCTCAGAACACACACTGAGACCGGATCGGCTGAATTCAAGCTCCCGTTCGCCTGCTTCCCGCAGACAAACAGCTGTGACTCAGCACTAATCCATCCAGCTGAAACAACTGGTCAGCCCTTCTGATCCTACGGAGGTAAATGCCTACCGAGCCTTCATAGGTAGTGGCCACAGGTTTGAAACGGGGCTTGGGAGAGACAGTAAGGACCCACCTGCTGCATTGGTCGCCCAGCAAAGGGAAACGAACTGTCGCCATCTGCAAGAGATACCACCATGGCAGAGAACTGACGTCATCAGACTGCGGTGGAGGAGATAACTTCATTGAAACCTGCGGCTACAGGTGTGTAATTCCCTAGCCTTCCCTGTCCACACATCGGGGAAACCTTAAGGGCCCCTCCCAGCTCTCCCGTAAGGGCCCCTCCCAGCTCTCCCGTAAGGGCCCCTCCCAGCTCTCCCATGAGCACGATAGCCAGACCGAGGGAATCAGAGGTGGCTCGGGACCCGCGGCGCGGAACTACCGCTCCCACGAGTGCTGACAGCTGAGGTCTCTTGCACCAGCTACTGGGGGCGTGGCTACCCGAGGGCAAGTAAAATTCGCTGAGGATTCTCAGCCCCAAGCTCTACAAACTTAGGGTCTGAGGGAATGGCAAACTGGAAGAGTGTGCCCAGTCGTTCATGAAAACAAGGCTCCCGGGAGCAGCAGACCTGGCGTGTAGCCAGTATTGTGGTGAGCGGCACCCGTGAGAGGGGCCTGGCTAGAGGAAAAGTGGGAACAGACTAGACACAAGAGGAGGCCCTAGGCACTCAGGATTGCAGACTCGCCCAGTCTGGGAGGAGCTGCTGCACAGTGATTGGTTCCCGCGTATTGACAGGAGAAACTTGGCCTGGTGGGCACAGCGCCACCTACTGGAAGAGAAGTTAATCAAACTCTAAGACTGCATTTATTAGCTTTTTTTTTTCTTTTTTCTTTTCTCTTTTTTTTGATTTGGGTTTTTCTTTCATTTTCATTTTTCTTTCTTGCTGTTTTTTTAAATTTTTTGTACAATTTTTTAAAAATTTTTTTTCTTCTAATTTTAATTTTAATTTTTTTTAATTTTTATTTTTTTAAATTTTTTTCTTTTTTTATTTCCTATTTTTTTTCTTCTTTTGTCTTTTCATTTCTTTTCAATTATCTTATCCCCCCCTTCCTTGAATTCTACCTGCTTACTCTCATTCTCTTTAGTGACTTCTTCCCTTCCCTTCTAATACCTTTCCTCCCAAGCATCTAATAAATTTATAGGAGTAAACAGTAACTCATCAGTCAAACAGAACAAGAAGTAACATGAGCAGCTTCAAAAAGCAAGGAAGAAAAGGAGTACAAACAATGCAGGACAGCCTAAATATTCAGGAGGACCTAGAGTCATCAGAAAAATGGTCATATAAAGAACTCAAGGAACACCTTAGACAGATGGAATGGAACCTTAAAGAGGATATGAGAAAGCAAATTCAAGCAGCAAAAGAACACATTGAGAATGAATTACATAAACAGATAAAATAAGAAGTTAAGCATCTTTATCAGGAGATAGAGATTATAAAAAATAATCAAACAATAATTCTAGAAATGAAGGAAACGATAAACCAAATTAAAAACTCAATTGCGAGTATCACTAACAGAGTGGAGCAAGTAGAAGCCAGAACGTCAGATAATGAAGACAAAATATATCATCTTGAAAAGAGTGTAGCCAACTCAGAAAGGCTGGTAAAAAATCACGAGAAAAACATCCAAGAATTATGGGATAACATAAAAAAACCAAACTTACGAGTCATCGGGATAGAAGAAGGTACAGAGATTCAAACCAAGGGAATGAGTAACCTGCTGAATGAAATAATTACAGAAAACTTTCCAGAAATAAAAAAGGAAACAGATATACAAATTGAAGATGCATACAGGACACCGAGCACACAAAATCACAGTAGACCAACGCCAAGACACATTGTTATGAAGATATCCAATATACAGAACAAAGAGAAAATATTAAAAGCTACAAGAGAAAGGAGACAGATTACATTCAGGGGTAAACCAATAAGGTTAACAACGGATTTTTCATCACAGACCCTGAAAGCAAGAAGGTCATGGAACAATGTATTTCAAACACTGAAAGACAATGGATGCCAATCAAGAATCCTGTATCCAGCAAAATTAAGCTTCAGGAATGACAACGAAATAAAAATCTTTCATGATAAACAAAAGTTAAAAGAATTTGCAGGGGCTGGGGATGTGGCTCAAGCGGTAGCGCGCTTGCCTCGCATGCGTGCGGCCCGGGTTCGATCCTCAGCACCACATACCAACAAAGATGTTGTGTCTGCCGAGAACTAAAAAATAAATATTAAAAATTCTCTCTCTCTCTCTCTCTCTCACTCTCTCTCCTCTCTCACTCTCTCTTTAAAAAAAAAAAAGAATTTGCAGCCAGAAAACCAGCATTGCAAAGCATTTTGAGCAAAACAGTATACGAGGAAGAAATGAAAAACAATAACCAAAACCATCAGTAGGAAGTGCCTCGGTAAAGACAGAGGGTGAGGGGAAGGATAATCATGGAGAAACAAACTAAATTTTTTAAAAAAAGGATAAATAATCAAACATGGCTGGAAGTAAAAACCATATATCAATAGTAACTCTGAATGTTAATGGCTTAAACTCTCCAATAAAGCGACATAGGCTGGTATCATGGATTAAAAAAACAAATCCAACAATATGCTGCCTCCAGGAGACACATCTGATTGGAAAAGACATACACAGGCTGAAGGTGAAAGGATGGGAAAAAATATACCACGCACACAGTCCTTGTAAGCAAGCAGGGGTGGCCATCCTCATATCGAATAAAATCGACTTCAAGACTAAGTTAATCAAAAGGGATAAAGAAGGACATTATATACTGTTAAAAGGAACCATTCACCAACAAGACCTAACAATTATCAATATTGATGCACCAAATAATGGTGCTGCGACATTCATAAAACAGATTCTCCTCAAGTTCAAGAATCAAATAGACCACAACACAATAATTATGGGTGACTACAACACACCTCTCTCACCATTGGACAGATCCTCCAAACAAAAGTTGAATAAAGAAACTATAGAACTCAATATCACAATCAATAACCTAGACTTAACTGACATATATAGAATATATCAACCATCATCAAATGGATATACTTTTTTCTCAGCAGCACATGGATCCTTCTCAAAAATAGACCATATATTATGCCATAGGGCAACCCTCAGTAAATATAAAGGGGTGGAGATAATACCTTGCATTTTGTCTGATCATAATGGAATGAAACTGGAAATCAATGATAAAAGAAGGAAGGAAAAATCCTACATCACATGGAAAATTAACAATATGTTACTGAATGATCAATGGGTTACAGAAGACATAAAGGAGGAAATCAAAAAATTCTTAGAGATAAATGAAAATACAGACACAACATATCAGAATCTATGGGACACAATGAAAGCAGTTTTAAGAGGGAAATTCATCGCCTGGTGGTCATTCCTCAAAAAAATAAAAAAACAACAAATAAATGAGCTCACACTTCATCTCAAAGCCCTAGAAAAGGAAGAGCAAAACAACAGCAAATGTAGCAGAAGGCAAGAAATAATTAAAATCAGAGCGGAAATCAATGAAATTGAAACAAAAGAAACTATTGAAAAAATTAACAAAAGTAAAAGTTGGTTCTTTGAAAAAATAAATAAGATAGACAGACCTTTAGCCATGCTAACAAAGAGAAGAAGAGAGAGAACTCAAATTACTAACATACGGGATGAAAAAGGCAATATCACAACAGATGCTACAGAAATACAGAAGACAATTAGAAATTATTTTGAAAACCTATATTCCAATAAAATAGAAGATAGTGAAGACATCGATAAATTTCTTAAGTCATATGATTTTCCCAGACTGAGTCAGGAGGATACACACAATTTGAACAGACCAATATCAGTGGATGAAATTGAAGAAGCCATCAAAAGACTACCAACCAAGAAAAGCCCAGGACCAGATGGGTATACAGTGGAGTTTTACAAAACCTTTAAAGAAGAATTAATACCAATACTTTTCAAGTTATTTTAGAAAATAGAAAAAGAGGGAGCTCTTCCAAATTCATTCTATGAGGCCAACATCACCCTGATTCCGAAACCAGACAAAGACACCTCAAAGAAAGAAAACTACAGACCAATATCTCTGATGAACCTAGATGCAAAAATCCTCAATAAAATTCTGGCGAATCGAATACAAAAGCACATCAAAAAAATTGTGCACCATGATCAAGTAGGATTCATCCCTGGGATGCAAGGATGGTTCAATATATGGAAATCAATAAATGTTATTCACCACATCAATGGTCTTAAAGATAAGAACCATATGATCATCTCGATAGATGCAGAGAAAGCATTTGACAAAGTACAGCATCCCTTTATGTTCAAAACATTAGAAAAACTAGGGATAACAGGAACTTACCTTGACATTGTAAAAGCTATCTATGCTAAGCCTCAGGCTAGCATCATTCTGAATGGACAAAAGTTAAAGGCATTCCCTCTAAAATCTGGAACAAGACAGGGATGCCCTCTATCACCACTTCTATTCAATATAGTTCTTGAAACACTGGCCAGAGCAATTAGACAGACGAAAGAAATTAAAGGCATAAAAATAGGAAAAGAAGAACTTAAATTATCACTATTTGCGGATGACATGATTCTATACCTAGAAGACCCAAAAGGGTCTACAAAGAAACTACTAGAACTAATAAATGAATTCAGCAAAGTGGCAGGATATAAAATCAACACGCATAAATCAAAGGCATTTCTGTATATCAGCGACAAAACTTCTGAAACGGAAATGAGGAAAAACACTCCATTCACAATATCCTCAAAAAAAAATAAAATACTTGGGAATCAACCTAACAAAAGAGGTGAAAGATTTATACAATGAAAACTACAGAACCCTAAAGAGAGAAGTAGAAGAAGATCTTAGAAGATGGAAAAATATACCCTGTTCATGGATAGGCAGAACTAACATCATCAAAATGGCGATATTACCAAAAGTTCTCTATAGGTTTAATGCAATGCCAATCAAAATCCCAACGGCATTTCTTGTAGAAATAGATAAAGCAATCATGAAATTCATATGGAAAAATAAAAGACCCAGAATAGCAAAAGCAATTCTAAACAGGAAGTGTGAATCAGGCGGTATAGCGATACCAGATTTCAAACTATATTACAGAGCAATAGTGACAAAAACAGCATGGTACTGGTACCAAAACAGGCGGATGGACCAATGGTATAGAATAGAGGACACAGAGACTAATCCACAAAGTTACAACTATCTTATATTTGATAAAGGGGCTAAAAGCATACAATGGAGGAAGGATAGCATCTTCAACACATGGTGTTGGGAAAACTGGAAATCCATATGCAACAAAATGAAACTGAATCCCTTTCTCTCGCCATGCACAAAAGTTAACTCAAAATGGATCAAGGAGCTGGATATCAAATCAGAGACTCTGTGTCTGATAGAAGAAAAAGTTGGCTCCGATCTACATATTGTGGGGTCGGGCTCCAAATTCCTCAATAGGACACCCATAGCACAAGAGTTAATAACAAGAATCAACAAATGGGACTTACTTAAACTAAAAAGTTTTTTCTCAGCAAGAGAAACAATAAGAGAGGTAAATAGGGAGCCTACATCCTGGGAACAAATTTTTACTCCTCACACTTCAGATAGAGCCCTAATATCCAGAGTATACAAAGAACTCAAAAAATTAGACAATAAGATAACAAATAACCCAGTCAACAAATGGGCCCAAGGACCTGAACAGACACTTCTCAGAGGAGGATATACAATCAATCAACAAGTACATGAAAAAATGCTCACCATCTCTAGCAGTCAGAGAAATGCAAATCAAAACCACCCTAAGATACCATCTCACTCCAGTAAGATTGGCAGCCACTATGAAGTAGTCAAACAACAACAAGTGCTGGCGAGGATGTGGAGAAAAGGGTACACTTGTACATTGCTGGTGGGACTGCAAATTGGTGTGGCCAATTTGGAAAGCAGTTTGGAGATTCCTGGGAAAGATGGGAATGGAACCACCATTTGACCCTGCTATTGCCCTTCTCGGACTATTCCCTGAAGACCTTAAAAGAGCATGCTACAGGGATACTGCCACATCGATGTTCATAGCAGCACAATTCACAATAACTAGACTGTGGAACCAACCCAGATGCCCTTCAATAGATGAATGGATAAAAAAAATGTGGCATCTATACACAATGGAGTACTATGCAGCAATAAAAAATGACAAAATCATAGAATTTGCAGGGAAATGGATGGCACTAGAGCAGATTATGCTTAGTGAAGCTAGCCAATCCCTAAAAAACAAATACCAAATGTCTTCTTTGATATAATGAGGGCAACTATGAACAGAGCAGGGAGGAAGAGCAGGAAGAAAAGATTAACATTAAACAGAGACATGAGATGGGAGGGAAAGGGAGAGAAAAGGGAAATTGCATGGAAATGAAGGGAGACCCTCATTGCTATACAAAATTACATATAAGAGGTTGTGAGGGGAATGGGAAAATAAACAAGGAGAGAAATGAATTACAGTAGATGGGGTAGAGAGAGAAGATGGGAGGGGAGGGGAGGGGGGATAGTAGGGGATAGGAAAGGTAGCAGAATACAACAATTACTAATAGGGCATTATGTAAAATTGTGGATGTGTAACCGACGTGATTCTGCAATCTGCATTTGGGGTAAAATTGGGGGTTCATAACCCACTTGAATCTAATGTATGAAATATGATATGTCAAGAGCTTTGTAATATTGTGAACAACCAATAAAAAAAAAAGAATCAGAGGCACTGTTTGTAAGTTACTTGCTGTAACTGCAGCACTATATAGTTACTTAATAGAGGTAAACTAATGAATAAACTTTTTTTAAGTGAGGAAACTTTTGAAAGAAGGCCAGTTGGTCTTGGTGACACTGGCTAAAGTTCTTAGATGTGCCAGTATATTGGAATGCTTGTCTTCTACACAGAAATGGATGCAAACTTATATAACTAAATCCTAGGAAGGAAAGTTACCAGGAGACAGCCTGGTTTGTTTTCCCTTCAGAAGTCACAGGCTTTATTCCTACCTGGTATTGTGGGTAGATTCTATGGTATTCAGTGGAGTTCATAAAAGCAGGGTGCTCTATTTTAGGTAAGTGTTCCTTGAAGTTACATGTGTTAAAGATTTGGTCACAGGGTGGTGCTATTGCGAGGTAGTGGGACCTTAAGAGGTGGAGACTAGGGGGAGGTCTGTAAGTCCCTGGAGGCATGCTCTTGTCCAGGATTATGGGGACCCTTCTCCTTCCTTCCCCTCCCTCCCTCCCTCCCTCCCTCCCTTCTCTCTCTCTCTCTCTCTCTCTCTCTCTCTCTCTCTCTCTCTTTCTCTTTCTTTCTTTCTTTCTGTGTCTGGCTGATGATATAAGTGATTTTGCTCTCTGTCACACAGTTGCTCCATGATGTGCTGCTGCCTTACTACTCAAGGCAATGGGGCCAATCAGTTATGGACTAGAATCTCCAAAACTGTGAGCCAAAATAAACCTTTTCCACTCATAAGTGAATTACTTCAGGTATTTGATTAAAGTAACAGAAAGCTAACTAACATAGGAGGGAACCAGAATATTTGCCAACTTTATTTTGTGAACAGCCTTGACCAGAGATTTTCAGGTATTTGGATCATATCCTGTTATAAAAGTATCTTTTCTGTCACAACTCAACATATAATACAAATATGAATGCATATAACTTGAGACAAAATTATTGTTTTAGTCAGTTATTTCATAGCTGTGACCAAAAGATCTGATAAGAAAAATTTTAAAGGAGAGTAAGTTTATTGGGGGCTCACAGTTTTAGGGGTCTCAATGCATAGACAGCCATCTTCATTGCTCCAACTATCCATTCAAGTGAATTAATACACTGATTAGGTTAAGACTCTCATAACCAGATGATTTCACCTCTAAATTTTATTGCATTGTCTCACATATATGAGTTTTTGGACACCTCATATATAAACCATAACAGTTACTAAATGTGATTCACACTGTTTTCTATTCCATTATATTTAACTTTTTTTTTAAGTGCAGATCATGGCCAACTAAATTGATTTTATGACCCACTAATGAGTTGTGACATTGGATTTGAAAAACATTTCTCACCGCAAATTCCAAGCTTTTCTCATTGCAAATCTCTACATACCATCATCACCTTCTCTCTATTCCCTTGCTGCTCAGTACTGCTGGTGAAAAGTCACACACTGATGAAGACTGGTGGAGGCTGGAGAACATATGTTTGTAGAGGTCGGAGCTCTCAACTGTGTGATTTTATCCAGCAGCGCTCCATGCATCCCATTGAATCACCTTCTCCTCTCTGCAGATGTATCAGCATGCATGCATTTGGGGATATACTCCTTTAACTTCCCGCCTCACGTATGAAACCTTATTATTCTACATTCCTTCTCACCTTCTTTTAGCTGGTCTCAGGCAGAGGTGCTGCATTACGGCATCTTAATTGCTCTTGTTGTTATTTATTCAGGTGTTTAATCTCCTCTAGGAGCAGTTAGTGCTATCACATTAGGCTTGCATTCTAGTCATTCTGCCTGTTTCATCTCTCTGGCTGCTAGATCACCTGAGATAAGGGGTTATTTTTCTCTAGAGATAACTCTGTGGGTCAGGCTCTATGTTAGTCAGTGTTCTATTGCTGTGACAAAATACATGGGAAAACAACTTAAAGGAGGAAAAATTTATTTCAGTTCATATTTTAGAGGTTTAAGTCCATTGTCAGCCGGCTCCACTGTTTCTGGTGAAGCAGTGCATCATGGATGGAAGGCAGGGCAAAGGAAAGCTTCCTGCCTTGTGGCAGTTGAGCAGGAGAAGAGAGGGAGAGAAGGGAGGGAGAGAGAGAGAGAGAGAGAGAGAGAGAGAGAGAGAGAGAGAGAGAGAGAGAGGGAGAGGGAGAGGGAGAGGGAGAGGGAGAGGGAGGGAGGAAGGGGTCTGGGGACAAGATATAGTCTCCAAGAACATGTCCCCAGGACCCACCTCTGATAGTTTTAGCCACTTCCCAATAGTTTGGATTAATGCAGTAATGAGATTAGCACCCTCGTGATCCAATTCTCAAAAGTCCCACTTCTGAACACTGCTGCTTTGGGGACCAAACCTTCAACACCTGGGCCTTTGAGAGGAATTCCAGATCCAAAGCACAACAGGCCTGATTGCTGACGTGTTCATAAATGACAGGAATTCTACAGGAAGTGCATGAAAAAAGGGTCTAAGGCCCAGCAGCCAGCCCCTCCTGCCAGATACCTTCTGTTCTTTGCTTTGCTCATACTTTTATGGAAGTCATAGAAGACACAGCCCTTTAATTGCCTCCTTCTGGCCTTGTATATCAGGAAGACCAGCATACCATACACAAGGTTGAGGGTGGTCATTTCCAGGATGCCAAGTTGTTCCCCACATTCACTGGTATTCACCCCTGAGTCCAGTTCACAGGCAAGAAAGGCCAATACCATGTCACTCCACTGGGACCCTGCATAGCTTTATACACCTATATATACAGTTGTCTGAATATCTCAACAGCCCCCATGACTCAGAAGAGACAGATAGTTTTGAGAATGAACAAGGAAGAAAGACTTCAAGGTACTCTTTTCTGATATCTGTAGATAAATGCCTGTCCAGCTACCTCCTTATTTATATCTTTTTATTCATAGCCAAGCTTATCAAAAAATGGAACTAAACCTATTATCTCCCTTTCTCATCCTACACTTGCTTTAGAACCCACTGCAGTGAAATTTTAATTCTACAATTTTCTTTGAAACGGCTATGACAAAGGCAACCATTGATCTCCGAATTACCAAATCCATTGGAATCTTCATGTTTCTCAGATCTTTCTTGACCTCTCAGTTGCCATTACCTTTACTGACCAATCCTACTTCCCTTTTGACTTTTTTTTTTTTTTTTGGCTTCCATTACCATACTTTCTCCTAGTTCTTCTCTTATTTCTTAGATTCTTCTTACTCTCCCCATGACTTTCCCATCTCTCCAATCTTCTTAATTTTGGTGTCACTCATAGCTCCATTCTATTCTTTTTTCTCTATTTTCTTCCTCCTCATTTAATCTTTTAACTTCTTTATTTAGCCATTTTGATGTGAATTTTTCCCAAATTTGGGTTTCTAGCCCAAATCTACCTTTCTAACTCCAGATCAATTTACGAAGTGTTTACAGTATGTCTCTACCAGGACATTTCATAGATGTTCTAAAATGGAAAGCAGTCTTTCTCAGAAATAGTATTGTATAGCTCAGAGGTTAGCAAACTAAGGCGACAGATCAAATGTAGCCTGCTGCCTCTTTTTTGTTTTGTTTTGTTGTTGTTGTTTGTTTGTTTTGCTATGGCCTGCAAACTAAAAATGAATTTTACATTTAAAAAATATTTTTATTAGTTATTAATGGATCTTTATTTACTTATTTATATGTGGTGCTGAGAATTGAACCCAGTGCCTCATACATGCTAGACAAGTGCTCTACCACTGAGCCACAACCTCAGTCCCAAATTTCACATTTTTAAACAGCTAGAAAAAACAAGAGAAGAATGGTATTTCATGAGAACTGAAAGTTATATGAAATTCAAACTATGTTGTTCATTAGAACTTTTATTCTAACATGGACCCATTTATTTGTTTATGTTATTTTTTTAGATTTGGCTACAGGTTTCTTATAATAATAGCAGACAAGAGTAGCTACAACAGGGATCATATTGTCTACAAAGCCTGAAATATTTATTGTGTGACCCTTAATAGAAAAAGTTTGCTGACCCCGCATGTAGCTACATGAATCTAGCTTTGAATCTCAGCTCTACCTCATTTACTCTCCATGTAACCTGTCTGAATTACTTTATTTCTCTCACTTTGGTTTCCTCATCCATAATATGAGAATTATATTTACTGCATAAGGTTTTTGTAGATTAAAAGAGAATGCATATAAGACATTTAACATAGTAATGTCTGATACAAATTACCTCATAAATGTTAAATCTTTATTTCTTCCCAAACTCTCTCTTCTTCCTGTCTTGTCTTTTTTTTTAATTTATATATGACAGTGGAATGCATTACAATTCTTATTACACATATCTTTTTGTCTTTTCTATCTGTGTGAAGACTGCATGGTCCACTGGTCACCCAACCCAGAAACTTAGGAGTCATTCTAAGCCTTATATCTTATTTATTGTTGACTTTACCCACAGGAAACTCAGGATGTTCATCCTTTTTCCTTCAGAGCCACTGCTACTGACTTAGTTTACACCCTGATCTTCTCCTGACTGAAATCTCTCCTAACTTGCTTCCTGACTCAAATCTTGTCCTCGTTTCTTTGTTTTCCACACTACTACTTTAGTGGATATTCTAAAATGAAAATCTAATTGTGTTACTCCCCACTTTAAAATCATACAAGGACTATCCATTATCTGCTGGGTAAAATCTGAACTCCTCCCTGGTCACTTGTATGCCCAGCTTTAAACCGTCACCCATCCTACCATGAACCACATGTACCAACCTTATTATAGTTTGTCATTTCCAAGATAGTCTGGAATGCCCTTTCCCACCCTGTCAATCTAGGCAGCTTCCACGTCACTTTCAAGGTTCAACTTAAATTGCCACTTTGAAAGAAGATTTTAAGTCATGCAAAGTTGAGCACTCCCTTCTTTGGATTCTCATGTACCCTTATGGTCTTTAGTCATAGCATATAACTGTGATTCCAGGTGAAAAGCTCCTTGAGAGCAGGAAATATTCACATTCCAGAGTTTAGAACAATGGTAAATATACTGTAGAAACTTACAAATTTTATCAAAAGAATGAACAAATTCCTACAACTATATAAATATAGGTACTCAAGTGACTATCAACCTATATTTTTCCTCTATGATTTAAAAAAAATCAAAGTAATTATCTGAGTGTGTTCTCCCTGGTCCAGTATCAGCAGCATAACCTGGGAACTTGTTAGGGAAAAAAAAAAAAAAAAGTAGATTCTGGGGCCGAGGTTTTGGCTCAGTGGTAGAGCACTTGCCTGGCATGTGTGAGGCACTGGGTTTGATTATCAGTGCCACATAAAAAATAAATAAAATAGGGCTGGGGATGTGGCTCAAGCCGTAGCGCGCTCGCCTGGCTTTCGTGCAGCCCGGGTTGGATCCTCAGCACCACATACCAACAAAGATGTTGTGTCCGCCGAAAACTAAAAAGTAAATATTAAAAAAAATTCTCTCTCTCTCAAAATAAATAAATAAATAAAGCTATTGTGTTCCTTTACAGATATATATATATATATATATATATATATATATATATATATATATATATATATATACAGATTCTTCAGCTTCATACACCCAGGTGATGTTGATGTATGCTAAAATTTGAGAACCATTGCCTTATGTTACTGTGGACCCCTGTATTAGAATCACTTGGGCTGGTTGTTTTAAACATACCAGATCCCATCCCAACATCTATGGGTGCATGAAATAACTGTGGTTTCAAATAACTGTGTTGCATATTAGCAGGACCTGGGCAGGACTTAAAAACAATAACTTGTGTTCTGACTTTATTCCAAAAGATTCAAATTGTTTGGGTTTGATGTGGGGCCTGGAATGAGTAGTTTTTAAAGCTCACAGCCCAGGTAGAGAATCACTGCACTTACAAATGAACATGAGCGCTGGGGTTGAATGACCTCTATCTAATCTTTTTTTTTTTTAATAGGAGAGAGAGAGAGAGAGAGAGAGAGAGAGAGAGAGAGAGAGAATTTTTTTAATATTTATTTTTCAGTTTTAGGTGGACACAACATCTTTTTATTTTATTTTTATGTGGTGCTGAGGATCGAACCCAGAGCCCCTCGCAGTTACTGCTTGAGCCACATCCTCAGCCCCTCTATCTAATCTTGATACCATCACTTCCTAGCAGTGTGACTTTGGGCAAATTAACTCTAAGTTTCAGTGTCTTGTCTACAATGAACGTTAAATGAGGTGATGATGTATATGTCAAGAGCGGCTCAAGACAGGGCTCTTGCCACAGTCAGTTCTTAATGAATGTTACCAGGACCTTTATGATTCTTTATGCACACTAACACTTAGGAGCCATGGAGCTGAATAGGTTGGGTCCTACTGGAATTACTTTATGTTTCATATCAGAAACCATGTAAATCTCTCAACTTTTAGGTATGCTATTTCATCTGGATGATCAGTCTTCTCTAATTCTGATGGTAATGACTAAGTTCTAGAGCACCTGCAGAAACATACAAGATGGGAAGTGCTTTATAAATTAATATCTTGCCCTCTTGCTCAAAGGGCTTAATAAGTGTATTCTTTTCTTTCCAGTTAGATTTCAATTCTTGCGTGGAGGGATCGTTTTTTATATTTTGTAGAGTGCTGGATATATAAGAGCACATAAGCTTGACTGAAACGCAGGCTCCTAATGCCAATCTCAGTCTTACTAGTGTGATCTGCTGGGTTTTCTGAATTCCCTGTTTCTTGGTTTTCTCATCTGGGAAAGGGAGAAAGATTGTTTAGATATTTCAATTTACTTCCCAAGGTTACTGTGAGAAACAACAAATACAAATATCCATATAGCATCTTAGCGTTTCTAGTGTGCCTTCAATTTGCAAATATTCAAAGAAAACAAAGTTTCCCCACAGCTGGTGTTGGAAAGCTGAGTATTTATTTTAGATAGACATTACTCGTATTGCCAGGTAACCCTAGTACATCTCTCCTTCCTTGTGATAGTTCATCATGAAAGGACATTTTAACGTGAATTGTATAAATTCCCAATTATAAAATAATTAAATATTCAGAGAAAACTTTTTTAAAGTATTAATGTTACCTTTTTATTGTCTTCCTCCTGAAGAGCCAAAGGTTCTTTAAGGTTTATCTGGCACCTTTAAAAAGAAAAATAATTAGGGCTGGGGTTGTGGCTCAGAGGTAGAGCACTCGCCTACTATGCGTGAAGCACTGGGTTCAATCCTCAGCACCACATAAAAATAAAATAAAGATATTGCATCCACCCATAACTAAAAAATAAATATTAAAAAGAAAAATAATTAATTTTAAAAGCACATCAGGTCACCATATATATTTTATATACTTATGTACTTTATCTGTTTAACATACTTAATCCAAGTTTATATGAGTTTATATGAGTGTCAGGACTTGGATTGCTTATTTAACATACTTAATCCAAATATGTTAAACAGATAAAACCTGTTTTTCATCCATGGTATAATACATAAACCTTATTTCTAGCACTTTTGTACAATTGTTTCAGTAATTAGGGTTTTGTAATGATGCCTTCTACATAATTTTATCATTGAATCCCACTAGGAATTATTGTTACCTTTGAAGGTTTGGGGTCAGAAATCAGTACATCAAAGAGTCTTCCCTATGAACTGTTATTAAAGTAGAATTTTGAGAGTAGGAAGCAGGTTGGGCTTATTAAATTCACCTCTTACTACTATTCTGTTCTGTACCTTGTTCTATCCCACTTGAATCCCAAAGCATTTTTCTTAAAATTTTATTACAGTGCTTCAGACAGCTGGTTTTTATTTTAGTTAGAATTAGTCACACAGTTCTCTGGCCTTGGAATTTGCAAGGTTTTGGGTGGAGAGACTGTTCTTGGAAGCTGAGGCCTGTATAATTTTGTTAAAGACTTTTTGGCTTGCTGAATTCACTGCTGTGGTTCTTGACAGATGAAGGGTGTGCATGAATTGGCTGTAATTTCTTCATTGTAACAAGCAAAGTTCTACATCGAGTGGCTTTTTAATAAATCAATTTTGTTTACTTTATAAATGTTAGAACATTACATAGAACTCCTAGAAAGAAGTTGGGTTATTTTGGGTGACCCTAGATTGTGTTATCACTGTAAGATTCGCTAAATGATCTCTAAATGTGCACTGATATATGAGATGTAACTTAATTTTATGAACATTTGTAGAATAATTCTGGTGAGTTTATATGAGTGTCAGGACTTGGATTGCTTTTTTTAAGAAATTCTCACTTATATCAGATAAGTCAATTGGGAAAATTTAGTTTTCCATTGAAATTTCCAGCCACTTCAATGTACTTTAACGTTTTGAAGTTGGTTTCATTTGTTGGATTTGATCAAATTCTAAAGGTTATTTTTTTATACTTAGTTTGGATTTATTTTTACTTTATTATTTATTTTTATGTGGTGCTGAGGATGGACCCAGGGCCTCACACGTGCTAGGCAGGCACTCTACCACTGAGCCACAACTCCACCCCCTAAAGGTTAGTTTTTAACCTGCAGAGCTAGTTAACATTTGCTATTGATGTAGATCTGATTGATTTTGCTGAAGGAAAAAATCCTACTGAGTCCTTTCATTTATTAGGCATTTGTTGAGTCTCTATTATTTCCCAGATTATGTGCTAAAGGCTGGGATGCTGTGGGCACAAAGTGATGAAGGACAGAATCATCTCTCAAGGAGCTCATCACAGCCAGTGGGTGTCAGGTGCCTTAACTGAGCAAACAGTTACAATACAAGGTGCTAAAGACTGGATTAGAGATAGTGCCTTCAGAAGCTCTCCACGATGTCTCCTTCCTGTCAGAAGTCAGGGCCTTTCTATTCCAAAACCTGATGAATATTTTGCAATTCAGAGTGCAGAGAGATGTAGGCTGATAATTGTTCTTGGGGAAACAAAGCAGAACGCTTTTGTACACGAGGTGGTGCTGCTGCTCTGTGGCAAGAACTGGCGGCCCCTCATAAGGGACGAAAGCCTCCAGTCACCTTTGGGCTTGTGCTGAAAAGCTGAATTCTTAGACCTTTTCATCCTTGACCTTATAGAGCTTTTAATTCCTAGTACATTTGCTTCTGAATGAAAAGGCCTACTTTATCTCTGAAGCACTATTCATCTTCCTTCTTACCAGGGAAGGCTTTTGCTTTTACTAAAAGTTACTGAGGTTTTACTGGGAGTGTTCTTGAGAAATGCAGTATTTACTACCTAAATGCCCTGGGTTTTGGTTTTGTTTGTGATTTTAGTTGTTCTGACAGTTTTTTGGAATGGCCTGAGCCATTGTAAGGGCTCTCTGGGAAGAATGGAGTGGAGGCAGGAGGGGGAGGCCCCCACGCACTGAATTATGTTAGACTTTTTTTTTTTTTTTAAACAATTGCTGCAGTATTTCTGGTAAGAAAAGTTATTAGGTGTTTATGGATGTTTCAAAAGACCAAGAGAAAAAAAATGCAGATTCCATGTTAAAATAGACACCTGGGGACCCTTAACACTCAAAACAGAACCTAAATTGGGAATGCAAAGGAGTGTGATCAGCGAAAAGCAGCAGTGGTTTCGGCAAGGGGTGTTAGCTGGATGTAGTCCATGAGCCAAGGGGTTGCCAAAAGCATTCCCAGGGGTATGTGTGATGGGGGTTGGCTTGGCCCAGTAGATCTTGAGTATGGGTTTTCCTCCTACTAACCACAACCTACTTCTTCCTATACAGAGAAAACTCAGCCCCGTTAATGGAGGCTCCCTTCTGACCTGCCTGTCCAGGAAGCTTGGCAGGAAGCAGTTATGGAAGAAGGAAAAAAGTTAGAGTTCCAGAGGGGTACAAAGAGGAAATATTTTAGGCTAACAATTTTGGGTTGCTGTTTTAGAATACAATGATTTTTTTTCCTCCTTTGGAGATGAAGTTGCTTTGAATTGTTTTTTGCAGGGCAGGGAAGGGATTCTCCAAGAATCCAGAGAAGTACACTTTCTTATCAGTTGCAGTTGGGACTCTACAGGCCACATTTACTGCCCAGAATCTAGCATCTGAGGGCCAGGGTGTGATAGAGCCCTTGCTTAGTGTGTGTGAGGCACCAAAATAATAATGATAATGATAATAACAACATAGATTTGGTAATGGGTCTTTTTAGCATTCAAGTTTTGGAATATTCTGGGAGAGCAAAGCTATAAGATATGTTCAAAGGTTATAACAGTTATGTCAAGGGCTGGAATTGTGGCTCAGTGGCAGAGCCCTTGCCTTGCAAGTATGAGGCACTGGGTTCGATCCTTAAAATCACATCAAAATAAAAAAGAAAGAGAGTTATGTTGAATATTCCTTTCAAAGAATAAATATAAATGGTTAATTTTAAAAATATTGTTTTGGATAGTGGCATGAATAACAGAACTTAATGCTTACCTCTGCCTAATATCTTCATTGTCAATGCCATAAAAATAGTGTATTGCCACATAGCATCTCATAATGCTGTTTGTTCCTAAATTGAATATATGTATGGATTATACTGTACCATATAAAATGCGTGCAATACATTGTTATTATTTGAGACATAATACATTGTATATATGTGATATATGCAATGTTAATAAAGACATATAATGTACATTAATGTTTGGAATTGCCTTTCATTGTATATTATGAGACACAGCAAACAATAAAAAGACTACTCAGTGAGACTTAGAGCTATATAAATCAGTAATTACATGTTCTAAAGTTTGAATCAAATTAAATCTTAGTTTGAAACCCATCTTCTGTAAGACTCTTTCCTAGTCTTTATGTGGGCACCCATGAGTTTAAGACAAAATTATGAAAAATTTAAAAATGAGGCTGGGGATGTGGCTCAAGTGGTAGCGTGCTCGCCTATCATGTGTGAGGCACTGGGTTTGATTCTCAGCACCACATAAAAATTAAAAAAAAATAAAGATATTGTGCCCACCTAAAACTAAAAAATAAATATTAAAAAAAGAAAAGAAAAATTTAAAAAATGAGTCAACCAATCTCCAATTTAGAAATGGGTTATTTTCCAAAATATTTCTTTAAAATGTTTGCTTGGAAATTATAACACATTCTTTTTTTTATTGTTGGTTGTTCAAAACATTACATAGTTCTTGACATATCATATTTCACATTTTGATTCAAGTGGGTTATGAACTCCCATTTTTACCCCGTATACAGATTGCACAATCACATCAGTTACACTTCCATTGATTTACATATTGCCATACTAGTGTCTGTTGTATTCTGCTGCCTTTCCTATCCTCTACTATCCCCCCTTCCCTCCCCTCCCCCCTCCCCTCTTCTCTCTCTACCCCCTCTACTGTAATTCATTTCTCCCCCTTGTATTATTTTTCCCTTTCCCCTCACTTCCTCTTGTATGTAATTTTGTATAACCATGAGGGTCTCCTTCCATTTCCATGCAATTTCCCTTCCCTCTCGCTTTCCCTCCCACCTCTCATCCCTGTTTAATGTTAATCTTCTTCTCACGCTCTTCTGTTCTTAGTTACTCTCCTTATATCAAAGAAGACATTTGGCATTTGTTTTTTTAGGGATTGGCTGGCTTCACTTAGCATAATCTGCTCTAATGCCATCCATTTCCCTCCAAATTCTATGATTTTGTCATTTTTTAATGCAGAGTAATACTCCATTGTGTATAGATGCCACATTTTTTTATCCATTCATCTATTGAAGGACATCTAGGTTGGTTCCACAGTCTTGCTATTGTGAATTGTGCTGCTATGAACATCGATGTAGCAGTGTCCCCGTAGCATGCTCTTTTTAGGTCTTTAGGGAATAGACCGAGAAGGGGAATAGCTGGGTCAAATGGTGGTTCCATTCCCAGCTTTCCAAGAAATCTCCATACTGCTTTCCAAATTGGCTGCACCAATTTGCAGTCCCACCAACAATGAGCAAGTGTACCCTTTTCCCCACATCCTCGCCAGCACCTGTTGTTGTTTGGCTTCCTAATGGCTGCCAATCTTACTGGAGTGAGATGGTATCTTAGGGTGGTTTTGATTTGCATTTCTCTGATTGCTAGCGATGCTGAGCATTTTTTCATGTACTTGTTGATTGATTGTATGTCCTCCTCTGAGAAGTGTCTGTTCAGGTCCTTGGACCATTTGTTGACTGGGTTATTTGTTATCTTATTGTCTAATTTTTTGAGTTCTTTGTATACTCTGGATATTAGGGCTCTATCTGAAGTGTGAGGAGTAAAGATTTGTTCCCAGGACGTAGGCTCCCTATTTACCTCTCTTATTGTTTCTTTTGCTGAGAAAAAACTTTTTAGTTTGAGTAAGTCCCATTTGTTGATTCTAGTTATTAACTCTTGAGCTATGGGTGTCCTATTGAGGAATTTGGAGCCCGACCCCACAATATGTAGATCGGAGCCAACTTTTTCTTCTATCAGATGCAGAGTCTCTGATTTGATATCAAGCTCCTTGATCCATTTTGAGTTAACTTTTGTGCATGGCAAGAGAAAGGGATTCAGTTTCATTTTGATGCATATGGATTTCCAGTTTTCCCAACACCATTTGTTGAAGATGCTATCCTTCCTCCTTTGCATGCTTTTAGCCCGTTTATCAAATATAAGATAGTTGTAGTTTTGTGGATTGGTTTCTGTGTCCTCTGTTCTATACCATTGGTCCACCCGCCTGTTTTGGTACCAGTACCATGCTGTTTTTGTCACTATTGCTCTGTAATATAGTTTGAAATCTGGTATCGCTATACCGCCTGATTCACACTTCCTGCTTAGCATTGTTTTTGCTATTCTGGGTCTTTTGTTTTTCCATATGAATTTCATGATTGCTTTATCTATTTCTACAAGAAATGCTGTTGGGATTTTGATTGGCATTGCATTAAACCTATAGAGAACTTTTGGTAATATCGCCATTTTGATGATGTTAGTTCTGCCTATCCATGAACAGGGTATATTTTTCCATCTTCTAAGATCTTCTTCTATTTCTCTCTTTAGGGTTCTGTAGTTTTCATTGTATAAGTCTTTCACCTCTTTTGTTAGGTTGATTCCCAAGTATTTTATTTTTTTTGAGGATATTGTGAATGGAGTGTTTTTCCTCATTTCCATTTCAGAGGATTTGTCGCTGATATACAGAAATGCCTTTGATTTATGCGTGTTGATTTTATATCCTGCCACTTTGCTAAATTCATTTATTAGCTCTAATAGTTTCTTTGTAGACCCTTTTGGGTCTGCTAGGTATAGAATTATGTCATCTGCAAATAGTGATAATTTAAGTTCTTCTTTTCCTATTTTTATGCCTTTAATTTCTTTCGTCTGTCTAATAGCTCTGGCCAGTGTTTCGAGAACTATGTTGAACAGAAGTGGTGAGAGAGGGCATCCCTGTCTTGTTCCAGATTTTAGAGGGAATGCCTTCAATTTTTCTCCATTCAGAATGATGCTAGCCTGAGGCTTAGCATAGATAGCTTTTACAATGTTGAGGTATGTTCCTGTTATCCCTAGTTTTTCTAGAGTTTTGAACATAAAGTGATGCTGTACTTTGTCGAATGCTTTTTCTGCATCTATCGAGATGATCATATGGTTCTTAATTTTAAGTCTATTGATGTGGTGAATAACATTTATTGATTTCCATATATTGAACCAGACTTGCATCCCAGAGATGAATCCTACTTGATCATGATGCACAATTTTTTTGATATGTTTTTGAATCCGATTCGCCAGAATTTTATTGAGGATTTTTGCATCTAGGTTCATTAGAGATATTGGTCTGTAGTTTTCTTTCTTTGAGGTGTCTTTGTCTGGTTTAGGAATCAGGGTGATGTTGGCCTCGTAGAATGAATTTGGAATATAACACATTCTTATAAAAATGATCATATATGATGGCCAGTTTCACTGGCTAGCCAACAAAAGCTCAATTAATTCATAATGACTTTGGTAATAATGTTAACCTGATTTCTGAAATTTGAGGAAGGAGTCATGTGGTGTAGACATGAGAAGGAAATAGTCTTTCTGCTTTAGTGAAGCAGAATCAAACCTATGAAAACATTTTTAAACAAGAATATTTATATTTGGCCAGTGCCATCTTCCCTTTCTTCCTAGATCCAGGAACCCATGGTGTTCTAAAGGCTTCCCACCTTGTAGCTTCCCACTCAAGTCTAACATACTCCTAATGTACTCCATGCTCTGGAATTCCTTACCCCTCCCAGCTTATCAGTGATTTGGGAAGCATGGTCTTTGCATCACCTGCATCAGAATTACCTGGGATGCCTGTTAATTAGAAATTCCTGGATCCTACCCCAGAACTGTTGAATTAGAACATCCAAGGGTGGGGACTGAGAATCTGTCTGGATTTATAACAAATTCCTTGAATCATTAATGCTTATTTAGATTGGGCATCTCTGAAATGAAATCTCTCATTTCATCAGAAGAGCCAACATCGTAAATCAGTGTTCCTCAGACTTTAGCACACTTCATAATCCTTTCGTGGGCTTGTTAAAACACATATGGCTGGGCCCTCGTCCACAGGGTTTCTGATTCATTCTAACTGGATGGGTCTCAGACAGTGGAGCATGGTAGAAGAAAATGGGGAGTGCATGATTAGTACTGCTGAATAGGGGCTAAAATGTGTGTGCACGTGTGTGTGTGTGTGTGTGTAGTGTGTTGTGGTGAGTAGGCATCTGAGATCTACCTATGTAGTAGTCTGATGATTTCCCTCCTAAGACCCTGTTTTTCATGCTTTCTTCTAATTTCTCTCCAATCTAATCCCACATATTCCCCAAGTAGTTCCAAGTAGTGATAATAAAAGAATAAGTGAGGAGAGGTAGAGGTAGGGTATGAAAATAAAATATTTCAGAAAATCCTCTATTAGCTTCCATTTATTTAAATATCCTGACGTTAGAATTTTACTTTGACCACCAGGGGGCTCTCCTAACATGGTATAATGTGGAAGAGAGACCTGGATTTTTTTTTTTAAGATTTCTCTCTCCCTCTTCCTCCCCCTTCCTCCCTCCATCCTTCCTTCTCTCTCCCTTTCTCTCTGTCTCTCCCTTCCCCCTCTCTCCCCTCTTCCCCCCCTCTCTCCCTCCCTCATTTTTTTTAGTCCTAAAGTGATATCTGCATTCCAATGTTTATAGCAGGGCTGTTCCCAATCGCCAAGTTATGAGACCTGAAAGACCAGAGACTGGAATACTGGAGTGCTTAACAAAATTTGCAATTAAAAGCTTCTACACTATTTTGATTATTAAGTTTTCCTGAAGTTATAAAAATATTAAAAAATTCCTGATTGGTAAGTAGATAAGAACAATTTGTTAAGTAAATGGAGGCTTGGAAGTTTAAATCTTTACTATAGTTGTTGGCTGGCAAAATTTGTAGTATGATAATTGCCAAATGAGTGGGGTTGGGATGTGAGAGTTAATGAGTTTTAAAATGATTTTAACTGGTCCAGATTAAGGTTTTCATTTGTTTTATTTTCTAGACTAAGAAGCCTTCAGAGGGCTGGGGATGTGGCTCAAGCGGGAGCGCGCTCGCCTGGCATGCGTACGGCCCGGGTTTGATCCTCAGCACCACATACCAACAAAGATGTTGTGTCCGCCGAGAACTAAAAAAAATAAATAAATATTAAAAATTCGCTCTCTCTCTCACTCCCTCTCCTCTCTCACTCTCTCTTTATAAAAAAAAAAAAAAAAGAAGCCTTCAGAATTAATATTTCATAGGTGAAGTATTATTTCATAGGTTTCATGGGAAATATTTCACAGGTTTTCACAAGGTTTCTATTGTGGACAAGGATATGAAGTGAAATTCACAAGTGTCTGTGCACATAGGTTCTATAGTTCAGCCTTTTATTAATCTTGACAAAGTGAGGGAGATTTCAAAGCAAGTCAAGCTGTTTAAAGAGAAATAATATTGCACAGACGTGATTATTTGTGGGATCCTACAGACACAGAGAATATCACATTGAGAGAAGATGACATATTTCCTAGTTACTCCAAAGAAACTGATTTCTATAAAGTAAGATAGTTGGGTTTAATAAAGAATGGAAGCAGAGCTGGTTTCACAGGTGTGTGACCTATGCACTCTCACAGTGCCCTGTGTTCAGCAGTTTAGTTTAATGTTTTTCTGCTGTCATGTTGAATTCTTTTTTTATTAGCATTTTTAAAATTTGTTCTTTTTAGTTATACATGACAATAGAGTATATTTTAACATATTTATACAAACACATAGTATATTTTATTCTTGTTGAATTCTTAATAATTTTTAAACAAGGTGCAGTATATTGGGGTAGTTTTTGAAACTCTAAATGTTCTGGTTGCCCCCAGACCAATGACATCACATTATCAGGGATGGGTTCTAAGCATTGTTTTTTTTTTTTTTTAAACAAAACAAAACAAAAAAAAATAAACAACTTTACTTTTGGTAGGGGACTGAACCCACAGGTACTCAATCTTTGAACATCACGTACTCAGCCTTTGAACATCATTTTCAGCCCCTCCCCCACCTTTTTTTCTTATTTTTTTATTTTGAGGCAGGATCTTGCTAAGTTGCTTAGGATCTTGCCAAGTTGCTGAGGCCTTGAACTTGCCACCCACCTGCCTCAGCCTCCTGCGCCACAGGGATTCCAGGTGTGCACCACTGCGCCCAGCAAGGCACTGGTGGCTTAAAACTATTTCTCAGTGATTCCAATGTGTAGCCTAGGCTGAGAACCACTGTAAATTTGGAACTCAATTTCCAGAACCTGCCTTCCACACCAGTCTTTCCTACCTAGATTGTTCTTGCAGTTTCATTGGCTTTGTAAGCTTTTAGATTCTTCACACAGGTTTTATGTGTTAGAAAAATGAAAGTGTATGAAATTTGATTCCTTTATAAGATGTGTTTTCTTTTTATTGTCCTTGCTTTAAAGACTGTGGGGTTACAAAGAAAGTCTTCCTTCTTAAATATAGGTCCAATTACCCTTGTATTCTCTTTAAAGTAGCAACTTAATTGACTCTAGAAGAGAAGTCTTAGGTAGTAAGATTAAAACTGAAGCGGGTGGTGGTGCATATAGTCTTTCCTCTCTTTTGCTTGTGGCTGAATATTCACTAAGCACCTTGCCCTGGCTGGGCCTGCCTCAGGTTTCATTAAATGCTTCTTTTTTATCTGAAGGTTTTGGGGGCACTAATTGTTTTTTCCTTATGAGTCACCTGTGGGCTTTGGCAATAATCTAGATGTGTCTGGTCCCAATCCTTCTGGATTACAGGAATTGATGGCTCCAATTAGAGACTTGGGGTCCTGCAAGGGCAAATCCTTTTAACCTTAATTCACTGGGGGCCTCCTTTGAACAGAAGTTGTTTTTCTGCCTTCAATCTCACAAAAGCACACAAGGAACGGCTTTCTTTTTAGCATGTCTTCCTAAAGTTATGTCCACATACAGGTAATTTAGGGATTAATTCCAGTGCTAGATATTACATTAAATCTTTCCACTTATTTAGCCCTGGACAGGACATTGAATAGAGAAAGAGTAACTTAATGGCCAAATAATTAAATGTTTAATGAAAATATTAGTAAGCTGAAACCCAAAGGGAGATCAAAAATAATAATCCTTTGGCTCTCAGAGCTTAGAGATTCAGACCTACATGAAGGCAGCATATTCCTACTGATTTTTGATCAAATTAGAAAGGAAAGCTGAAGATGAATCCAAAGTTTAAGATAAGGTATTTTGATATTAAAAAATTTCTCTTTAGCAAATAGTGATATAAATAATGTATGCAATTTCAAATTTTGAAAAGTGAATTTGTTTTTTACATACATCATTCTCTGAATTGAAATGTGTACTTTATTTTTGGTTTATAAAAATGCACTAGGTTAGCACCTACTCTGTGGGTGCCTTCCTCTTTGTTTGTTTGTTTGTTTGTTTATTTATTTATTTATTTATTTTAGGTATCAGATATTGATCCCAGGAGCCAAGGGCACTTAACCACTGAGCCACATCTCCAGCCTTTTTTTTTTTTGTGTGTGTGTGTATTTTATTTAGAGACAGGGTTTCACTGAGTTGCTTAGGTCTTTCTAGGTTGCTAAGACTGCCTTTGAACTCACGATCCTCCTGCCTTAGCCTCCCGAGCCACTGGAATTATAGGCATGCAACACTGTGCCATGACATTCCATATATTTTTGCTATACCTCAGAACAACCATGCAACAACCATTCTACTCCTTCTTCAATTTTTTGAAAGAGTTTTGAAAAGGATTGGCATTGGTTCTTTTAATTTTTGCAGTACTGATGATTGAACTCAGGGCTGCTCTACTGCTGAACTACATTCCCAACCCATTTAATTTTTAATTTTGAGACAGGATATTGTTAAATTGCTTAGGGACTCACTAAGTTGCCCAGGCTGGTCTTGAACCTGTGATCCTCCTGCCTCAGGCCTCCTGAGTTGCTGGGATTACAGATGTTCACCATGGTGCTTGGCTGGCATTGTTTCTTTAAATGTTTGGTAGAATTCAGCAGTGAAGCCATCAGGTCCTGGACTTTTCTTTGATGGAAGACTTTTTATTACTGATTCAATTTCCTTGCTAGTTATTGGTCTGTTCAGATTTTCTATTTCTTCATGCTTCAGTGGTGCTGGCAGTTTTATGTGCCTTAGGAAGTCTTCCATTTCTTCAAGGTTATTCAATTTCTTGGCATATAATGGTTCCTAGTATTCTTTTATAATCCTTTGTATTTCTGTGGTATCAGTCATAATGTCTCCTCTTTCATTTCTGATTTTAATTGAGTCTTTTCTCATTTTTTCTTGTTTAGTCTAGATAAAGGTTTGTTGATTTTATCATTTTAAAAAACCAACTTGGAGGGGGGCTGGAGTTGTGGCTCAATGGTAGAGTGTTCGCCTCAGCACCACATAAATATAAATAAATAAAATAAAGAAATATTATTTCCAACCACAACTAAAAAAAAAACTCAGTTTTATTGATCTTTTCTGTTACTTTTCTAGTCTCTCGTTTATTTTGCTTTGATATTTATTACTTTTTTTTCTTCTAATAACTTTGGGCTTTTTCTAGTTTCTTGTGGTAAAATGTTAGGTTACTTTTTAAAAATATTTTTTAAGTTGTTGATAGACCTTTATTTATTTATTTATTTACGTGTGGTACTGAGAATCAAATCCAGTGCCTCACACGTTCCAGGCAAGTGCGCTACTGCTGAGCCCAGCCCTAGCAAATGTTAGGTTACTTATTTGAGATCTTTCTTCTTTTTTTGATTTATGCATTTCTTCCTCTGAACTTCTTTTAGAAATGCCTTTGCTGTATGCCTATTGTCCCAATTTAGAGATGAGGAAACTGATTTTCAGTAACTGATACAGCCTGTGTCCAAACTAGGACTATCAACTTCCTCTTATCTCTGAACTCTGCTTCCTCCTGCTGTAGTACACAATCTCTAGAAGCTGTAGAAATAGCATTTGTTTTTGGAAAAAAAGATAATAAAATATACACAAGTTTTACTATTCTAACCACTTTAAGTCTACAATTCAGTGTTATTAAATACTCTTAGGTTGTTGTGCACTCATCACCATTATCAATCTCAAGAAGCCCTTCTTCATCCCAGACTGAAACTCTATACCCATTGGAATAACTCCCCATTTCTTCCTCTCTTTCCTTGTAACCATTATTCTACTTTCTGTTGCCATGAATTTAATTTCTCTGGGTGCCTTATATAAGTGAAATCACACAATATTTGCCCCTTAGTGTTTGGCTTATTTCACTTAGCATAACATAAAGTTTCATCTATGTTGAAGCATGTGTCAGAACTTTGTTCCATTGTGTGTGTATGTGTATTTATATATAATGTTTGCATATAAATGTTTATATATACAATATTTACATACATATAATGTTTTATCTGTTCATCTCTCAATGGAAATTTGGGTAGTTTCAACCTTTGGGCTATTGTGAATAATGCTGCTATGAACATTAGTGTTCAAATATCAGTGTCAATTCTTTGGGGTATATACCTAAAAGTGGAATTGTTGTATTGTATAAATGGTAATTCTATACTTATTAATTTTTTTTGAGGAACTACCATACTGTCTTGAAGACATACAATTTGATTTGGGGAAAAAAATAAAAGCTGTACATAGAATGTTGAGGTAAAGTAAAATTTAACTATGGAATAACAAATGGACCAATAGGACAAGGTCTGACTCCCTGTTTGTGGGTTTTTATCTGGGCATAAAGTTAAGGGAGAATGGAAGTCATGGAAGAAGGATATAATGAGGAAGAGATCTTCCTTCTCTTATTGTGGGTCCTTTTCCAACAGGTGGCCATTCACATTTGTCTGGCTCTTGCCCTGGATGTTCCAGTAAGAAGAAAGTTATTTGAAATTGCACACAGGTAGAGTTATCTTTCTTAGTAAAACTAAATTCAAACAGTCTTTTCTGACTCTGGAGGGAGCAAGGCTCTATCTGATGATTTTATTGTTTGAATTACAGACATGCAGAACCATCCAGCAACCACACATATTGAATAATTATTTTTTATTTCTTTTTTGGTCCTGAGGATTAATATCCAGGGCCTTGCACATGCCAGGCAACTGCTCTACCACTGAACTACATTCCCAACCCTTTTTATTTTAATCTTGGACAGGGTCTCGCTAAATTGCCTAGGCTGGCCTCCAATTTACCTTCCTCCTGCCTTGGCCTCCTGAGCCACTAGGATTACAGGAGGGCACCACTGCACCTGGCTGAATCATCCCATTTTTAAACTAGTTGTCATGGTTTCATATTATAATAGTGCTAATAGATGCCGAAGTTGCTGGGCTTTCCTGTGGGGGCCAGGCCAAGTAAAACCACTGGGAGAAGAAATAAAAATAAAAAATGGCATCTGTCAGGATGGATGTTTGGCAACTCATGATGATTCACTAATAGATTTGAGCCGTGCCTCTAATATCTTCTGCACTAATGAACATTTAATGGAATCCTATGAATTTGCTTTTGGCAATGACTATGTGTGCCTGTGTTCAATTCTGCTCTGTCTTACTATTAGAAATAAAGAAATAGGACTGAAGAGCACATTAAGATGAGTTTCAGATACTCCCTTCCTTTAGAAACATTCCCTCCACTTGATTTATAATACTATACCTTTCATATTTTTCTCCTTTTTCTATGGCTATTCATTCTTTCCTTTCATTGACCCACCTCCTTGACTTATCTCTTAAACACTGGAATTCTTAGAAGTCTAGGGCAAGCTCATCCATTTCTATCTATAAGTCCTGATCCCTGAGTGTGTTTCTATTGGCTTTAGATGTCTATTGAGTTCTAAGCCATATGCCTATTTGTCTCTTTGCCCTCTCTCTCTCTCTCCCCCCTCCCTCCCCCCTTTCTTTTCTTGTTCTCTTTCTTTCTTTCTTTCTTTCTTTCTTTCTTTCTTTCTTTCTTTCTTTCTTTCTTTCTTTCTTTCTTTCTGATACCTGGGATTGAACTCAGGGGTGATCAACCATTGAGCCACATCACCCTTTTTTGTATTTTATAAATTTACAGACAGGGTTTCACTGAGTTGCTTAGAGCCTCACTAAGTTGCTGAGGCTGGCTTTGAACTCACAATCCTCCCGCCTCACCCTCCTGAGCTGCTGGGATTACAGGCGTGTGCCCCCATACCAAGCTTCTCTTTGACATCTCTGAAGGGAACACACAGGTACTCATTTCAAACTTCCGCATAACAAAACCAAACTCAGGCTCTTCCCTTGCACCTGTTCTTTCTCCAGTATTTGCCTTCTTAGTGAAAGTCACTATGATTCATTGGGTTTTCAAAGTCAGAAACTGAAGGATTTTTTAATATTCAATTATATTGCCAAGTCCTATTGCTTGTGCTTTCTGGATATCTCTGGTGTCTATGACGTCATTCCTATAGTTATTTTATTGTCACCATCCTCATTCATATCCCCATAATTTCTTGTCTTATCTATCAGTATCTCCTAAGTGACCTCCCTGCTTCCAACCTCACTCCCCTCCAATCCATTTTCCACACATACATCTTAAATAGAGGAACATTTCTATTTAAAACTTTCCAGTGGATGGGTGTGGTGGCACATGCCTATAATCCCAGCAGCTTGGGAGACTGAAGCAGGAGGATCTCAGGTTCAAGAACAGCCTCGGCAATTTAGCAAGACCCTGTCTCAAATTAAGAAATAAAATGGGCTGAGGATGTGGCCCAGTGGTAAATCACCCCTGGATTCAATCCCCACTACCAGAAACAAAACAAACAAAGACAAAAACAAAACAAAATAAAAAACCCAAACCAAAACAAAACAAATTCTCCAATGGTCTTCTGTGCAGTTAAGACAAAACCCAAATTTCTAAACCTACCGGGGTTGAACTTTTATTATTTTAACAACTGTAACTAGAATTTCTCTTTTTAGAAGAAAATTATCTTTGTTAAGAAAAATGCCTGAACAAACTACTAGGGATGGGCTGAGAGGAGCTCTAATGACACAGGATGACACAAGCCACAGTAACAAAATAATCATCAATAAAAATAAACAAAAGTATGGAATTGATTAAAGTCCTGGTGGTGTGAAGACTTTAGGGAACCAGAATTCTAGTGTTTGCTTTAATTTGTACATTGCAATGATATAATGCCCTCTCATATGCTGTATGAAAGCTGCTACTTACACAAATCACCTGGGTATGTGGGTTATTGTGTATGCATATGTGATTGTGTGTGTTGTGTGTGTAAGAAAGACCTATATAAAGAAAAGAAGAATCTTAGAGAAGGAATAAACAAAAGTAAATAAATCATTTTTAAAGATTATCTACTCATCTCACAGATGAAATTTCATTCAAAATAATAATAATAAAAAATATATTTGCTGATTATAGATTAAGGATAAGAGAACACATAACAGCAATGCCTTAAAAACAGGAAGGAAGAATTGGGAATACTCTGTCATACTCCCACTATCCCTAAAGTGAAAGAATTATTTGAAAGTGGACACAGATTAGTTTGAATGTATATTGCAACCACAGGTCACCCACTAAAATTTTCCTAAAAGAGCATATTCTTCTAAAAGACCATTTTCTTCTGCCTTAGCATATTGAATATGCTAAGGCAGAAGAAAAATGAAATTATATAAATTTCTCAATGAAAACCAGAAAGGCAATACAAGAATGGAAGACCAAAAAAAAAAAAAAGAAAAAGAAAAAAATAACTAGAGCAATGAATAGAAAACAGTTACAAATATGATAGCTATTAATCCAGCTACCTCCAATGATTGCTTTCAATATGAATGATATAAATACATGTTTACATCTGGCCACTAAAATGTTGTCTACTAGAATACCACTTTACAGACACAGGTAGATTAAAAGTAAAGGATTGGGGCTGGGGATGTGGCTCAAGTGGTAGCATGCTCACCTGGCATGCACGGGGCGCTGGGTTCGATCCTCAGCACCACATAAAAATAAAATAAAGATGTTGTGTCCACCAAAAACTAAAATATAAATATTAAAAAATTCTCTCTCTCTTTCTTTAAAAAAAAAGTAAAGGGTTGTGAAACAGAGTATAGAGCCTAGAAATAAAGCCACATAAATTTGATCAACTGATTTTTGACAAAGAAGCAAAGGCAGTTCTATGGTTCTAGAAGGGGTAGGGTGTTCAACACACAATGCCACAACTGACATCCATATGCAAAATGATAAGTCTAGACACAGACCTTGTACTTTTCACAAAATTTAGCTCAATTTGAGTCATGGATCCATATATATAATGCAAATCTATAAACTGTAGAGGATAACATAAGAGATAACCTGGGTGACCTAGATAAAGTTTGGTGATGATTTTTAGATACAACACCAAAAGCACAATTCATGAAAGAAAAGATTGGTAAATTAGACTTCATTAGAATTAAAAATTTCTGTATGTGAAAGATACTGTTAAGAGAGTGAAGAGATAAGCTACAGAAAGGGATAAAATATTTTTAAAACGCATATCTGATAAAGAACTTATATCCAAAATATACAAAGAATTTTTAAAAATCAAGCAACCCAATCAAAAAGTGCTCAAAAGATCCAAAAAGGCACCTCACCAAAGCTCCATAGTCATATGGCAAATAAGCATATGAAAAGATATGAAAATAATATCATTGGTGAATTGCAAATTAAAATAACCATGAGATACCAGTACAAATCCATTAAAATGGTGAAAAGCCAAAACAGTGACGATGTCAAATGCTGGTCAAGATATGGATAAAAATAAATTGCTGCTGGGAATACAAAGTGGTATAACCATTTTAGAAGGCAGTTTTTTTTTTTTTAAGGCTGAGCATAATCTTTACATACAATCCAACAATGGCACTCCTAAATACTTACCAAATAATTAAAATCTTAGGTCCTTACTCTTTGCATAAAGAGGTTTATAACAATTTTATTCATAATTACCACATATAGAAGTATCCAAAGTGCCCTTTTATAGAAGAATGGATAAATCCACTGTGGTATATCGGCACAATGAAATATTAAAAAGTAATAAAAAGAAATGAAATTTCAAACTATGAAAAGGCATAGAAGAATCTTGAATGTTTATTATTAAATGAAAAAAATGAGTCTGAAAAAGCTACATCCTGTATGATTTCTACTATAACATTCTGAATATGGCAAAACTATGGAGACAATAAAAAGAACAGTGGTATTAGTCAGTTTTCCATTGCTGCAATAAAACAACTTAGGCTGGGTACTTATGAAGATAAGATGTTTATTTGGTTCACTGTTTTAGAGGTTCAGGAGCATGGTGCCAGTATCTGTTTGGCTCTGGTGAGGACCCATTTGTCTGTATCATATAGTGGATGGTATTATGGTGGGAGTACATGTGAGAGGGAGAGATCACTTGGTAAGACCGGAAGCCAGAGAGCAGATAGGCTGTTCTTGCTCTTTTACACACTCTCCTGGGAGCTAACACTCCCTCAGGCTGTGAGATTGGCATTCTCCCAACAACCTACTCTCCTACTGCTAGGCTCCACTTCTTAAAGGTCTGCTGCCTTTTAACACTGCCATACTGAGGACCATCATTCCAACACATGAACCCTTGGGAGACAAACCACAATCAAACCTTAGCAGGGATTTGGAGGGGAAAGAGAAATAGTGATGAATTGATGGAAGACAGGAGATTTTTAGGACAGCTAAACTATTCAGAATGATACTGAAATGGTAGATTTATGTCATCACACATTTGTCAAAACACATAGAATGTACAAAACACAGAATGAACCATAAAGTAAAATATGAATTTCAGTTAGCAGCAATGTATCAATATATGTTACTTAATTGTAACAAATTTACCACACCAATGCAGGCAGTTAAAGATAGGGACAACTGAAAGTAGTAGTGGGATGCTGGGAGTGGTGGGCATGTTTGTGATCCCAGCGGCTTGGGAGGCTGAGGCAGGAGGATCAAAAGTTCAAAGAGAGCCTCAACAATTTAGTGAGGCTCTAGGTAGCTTAATGAGACCCTGTCTCAAAATAAAAAATAAAAAAGGGTTGGGGACATGGCTCAGTGGATAAGCACCCCTGGATTCAACCCCCAGTACAAAAAAAAAAAAAAAAGTAGCATTGGGGGTAGAGGTGCAGAGTATAAGGGAACTCTCTGCACTTCTTTCTTTCTTTTTCTTTTTTCTTTTTTGAGATTGAACTCAGGAGCACTTAAACATGGAGCCACATTCCCAGCCCTTCTTTTTTTAAATTTTATTTAGATACAGGGCCTCACTAAGTTGCTGAGACTGGCTTTGAACTCACGATCTTCCTGCCTTATCCTCCAGAGCCTGTGGGATTACAGGCGTGCACCACTGTGCCCAGCTTCTTTGTACTTCTTGTTCCATTTTTTTCCTGTAAACCCAAATCGTCTCTAAGAAATAAAATTTATTAATTTTTAATGGAATAAAAGCCTGTGCAAGATCAAGCAGAGGAGAATAGAGAAGTCAATATAGTTGGGAGCTTTCATTTTAAGCTCTTCCCACTTGGAGGTACTGGGGTTGATCATGATTACCTGGAAGATACTGAAAAAAGCAGATAGTGTCAAAGCACACCCCTCTGCCCACTCTGTGAAGAAAAGTGATTTTGTATTTTAAATATCTGGGGGGAAAACTCAGTGTCTAGAGACCCCGTTAGAGTGGAGGGCCAAGGAGTTGGCTAAAATCAGGTGTTTGAGAATTAAATCTGTGAACCTGAATCTGCATCCATGGAAGCATATGAAGGTAATGATAAAAAGTGGGAAAGTCCTCAAGATTCTATTCTATAGTCTGTGATAAGGAGATGATAGAGATCAATTCCTGGAGGTTATGCTACTTTATAGTGATTAGTATTCATCTCCAGAGTCAAAGGGTCCCATAGGGGAACATGAGATTTTGATACTTTTATTGTGGCAATCACAATCTTCTGTTCTCCACTTGGCATTTGTTCTCATTAAAAAATACATCATATATATATATATATATTTTTTTTTTTGAGAGAGAGAGAGAGAGAATTTTTAATATTTATTTTTTAGTTTTCGGCGGATACAACATTTTTGGGGTTTTTTTTTTTTTGTATGTGGTGCTGAGGATCGAACCTGGGCCGCACGCATGCCAGGCGTGCGCGCTACTGCTTGAGCCACATCCCCAGCCCCAATATATTTTATTTTAATAATTTATCTTGTAAGTTTGTGTGTGTGTATATATATATATATATATATATATATATATATATATATATATATATATAAATATATGTATATATTCAGCACTAAGAAAAATAAACTGTTCTGAGTGCTTTATGTATAATAAACCAATTAATGTCCGTGTCTCAAAAATTGCCCCATACCCTGTGGTGATAAACCCTGGTAATCCCAGTGACTCTGGAGGCTGAGGCAAGAGCATCTCAAGTTTAAGGCCAGTCTCAGCAACCTGGCAAGACCCTGTCTAAAAATAAAAAATAAAAAGGGCTGGAGATGCAACTCAAAGGCACAGCACCTCTAGGTTCAATCCCCAATACTGCAAAACAAACAAATACACAAATAAAAAACCACAACCCACATATGAATAAAAGGATTCATATTAAATACATTAAAATACTTACTTATTGGGATAGGGGAATGGGAATAAAAAAGTGTATATATATAAAACAGGCAGAACCATTACCATAGGAGATATTGTTTGGTGTGAGGGCTGAAAAAGAGCAAAAAATCAAACATGACTATGTAATTTCTGTTTTGGTTGACTAGTAAGGTAGCAAGCCTGCATATGCTGAAATCTTGAAAACTTTATCTTTCACAAATGTAGATATACAAAAAGAACACTCCTCATTTATTGTGAAAGTTTCAACATTTTTACAAACATACACAATACTTTTACACAAAGTTAATGTTATGATAATGCAGTTTCATGGAGTCAAATTTGCAAAAAAAATTTTTAAATGAATTAGAACACTCTATAAGACATTATAGGGGCTGAGCTCAGTGGTAGAGTGCTTGCCTAGCCCATGGGAGGCACTGGGTTCAACCCTCAGCTCCACATAAAAATAAACATGAAATAAAGGTACCGTGTCCATCTACAACTAAAAATATTTTTTAAAAGAAGTTAAAAAATAAAAGTCTTTACATACCCTTTGCCTCTAGTATTGAAAATGGTGCAAAGAAGAAATACGTAGCATAGCAAACTATAAAAAATCAAACAAACAAAAGCCATGGACCATTTGAAATAGTGGAGGAAAAGCTGAAAAAAGAAAAATTTAAGTGAGAAAAATTAACATGAAAAAATGTATTGCAGGATTAGATTATGAGCAAATTGTGCAGAGATGGTCCATAAGACTGGTTGACTTTCATGATTATATACTATATTTTGAAGTCTTGCATCACAAAGAATGGCTGCTTTTTTTTCCCCCATGTAGGGCCTGGTTCACCTTAGAGAACATGTTCATATTCGTTTTCTACATGGCACTGCTTTTTTTGAAGTTCTTCTATGACTTGATACACACTGACACAAGCATTGCCTATTAAATTTTCCCATCTTTTGTGCCATGATTCTTTGTTGTCTTGGATATGAGAAAATTCATCCCTTATACACTCATAAACAGACCCCAAATTTGGCAGAAACAACACAATGATGGAACAGCATCACTGTTGTGTGTCTTCTTATCCTACCATGCACATCATTATTTTTGAAACAGTCAGTAACTCTTCTGATTCTTCAGGCAAATGTGGCTTTAATTTATTAAATGCTCCTGGAATTTCATCAGCTGGAAGGAAAGCCAATTCATACATTTTAAAACAAATTTTCATTATTACCATGTTGGTCCATTTACTCATTTGAATTTCCTGACATATGTATTGGACTGAATGGAAAAACCAAATGTTACTGGTAACACCTTTAAATTCACCTTTAGGAACCCTGATCACACCTACTTCCCAATCTGTTGCAGTTTGGGAATCCAATTGAAATTCATTTTCTTCTGCTTCTTCAAAGAAGCATTTTTAAAGTGCTTCCCTTTTTCCAATCATTAATATTCAAGTGAGCAGATATGTTCTAAAACTTTGGAACCCATCAGGAGCATAAATTGTTATATATTTGATAAAAAGCAGTGGGGACAGTTTTGAAAGTGCCATCCATTAGCCAAAGTGAAGTATGAACTAGTTTTTCTATGTTAGATTTAGTGGTAGTATAAGAAGTTCATCTTCTTTGACAGTGAAATCCCTGACCAAGAATAATTCACTGTTTAATACATTTTGTGACACTGGAGGACACTCTATCAATCTCCATATCAAGTGTCTTTAGTTTAGAAGGTCACTGAGCTTGTCAAATTCTTTTAATTCTCTGACCAAGAGCATTTTTGGAAGGCATGCATGGTGCACTGTGCGGAGGGGCATAAGTAGCACATGACTGAAAAATTTGCCAAATATCCTGTGTCCATCTGAAAATTCAGTAACTCCTTCCCTGAAATTCAGCTTTCTACCTCTCTTATACAGCCTTTTGATTTCCAATGGCAGTTATAGTTGTTGGGATTTTGATTTTCAGTCTAATTAAGGGTAGCTTTCTTGATCAAAGGTTCTAGGTGGTCCTGAGATGACACTTTAAAGTCAATCAGGCCTACGTCACATCTCCTACGGGCTACTCCCAGTCAATGGTATGCACTGGTATAGTGATCAGGCTGTCCAGGCAGATTTAAGATTTTCTTCCTTTTAACCAGTGATGTTGGCTTGAAGACTTCCAAGTAAGTCTTATAGAATTGTCATAGAATTGTGTAGCAGTCTAAGGTCCTTCAATCCAATCTTTTTTCCTTCCTTCTCCTCTTTACAAAGTGAAAACTAATTTGATGACTTTCTTAGACTCATCGACTTCTTTCCTATTTCCCTTCATCATTGTTTCCCCAAATTCATCTCTTGCGTATTTAATCTCATCTTGACTTCTCCTTCTCAGACAACCCACACTAACATGAGTTGTTATGGAGATATCCATTAAGAGATGTCTAGCTGACAGTTACAGATAGAGATTAAGAGCAATTGATAGAGATCTTGCATCAAAACAGGGAGCAAGTAGAAAACTATCTCAAACTGGCCCAAATGATAAGTAAATTCATAATCTCACTTAACACAAGAATGGTTCCTAGTTATGGTGTGATCAGGGCTCTGGCCCCCATTTCTCTAAGACTTTTGGTTCTTCTCAACTTTGTGTGTAAACTTTGTCCTCAGGAGATCATATTAGTCAAAAAGTCTATTCATTCTTCCAGCCTCAGCTCAAATGTCTAGTACTCTTTGGAAACTCACGGTTGACCCACTTAGAAGCCATTTATCTTTGCCAAACTTTAATCAGTTCAGTACTATTTTATTCTGCTTGTCAAGGTTAATTGTTTATATGGCTGTCTCCTCTCTACACTGGAAGGGACAGTAGAGATCATATTATATTAACTTTTATTCCCATTTAGTGCTTTGCGTATATTGGTATTCAGCAAGTATTTATCCAATTAAATTTACCTTTTATTTTTTGGATAGAGAAGAAGAAACAATCAGTGCTAGAATTCATTGAACATGTCAAAATTGTCTAGAAAAGAAAAGAAGGTACAGAGGAAAAAAAATTGAAGTTCATACATAGAATTTAGTTTCACTCAAGAGTACATCACCACACTGATGTTGGTAAACACAGGAAGATATAATGAAGTTGTGGGCAGATGGATGGAGTATAAGACTGGCAATTTACAAATAATGCGTATGGCTAATAAGTTCCAAATTATGATTTCCAACATAGGGACAGGATTTAGAAATCCATCTGAATTATTTCTGAAAGGTTTTGACCTAATATGTTTTTTCAGCCAAACAAAACAAAACATAAAGGTGAAAATAGTAATGTCTTCATGTTCCTTATATTCAAAACAAGAAACAAAACATGAAATGTATCCTATCTTTGTGCAAACTCCTGTTAGAATCTTGAATGTCAAATGTTAAACTAGAAGACTGTAAAGCTGTGAAGTGATAAAGAGAATACAAGAATTGCTGGACATTGTGGTGCATGCCTGTATCCCAGTGACTCTGGAGGCTGAGGCAGGAGGATCTCGAGTTCAAAGTGAGGAGCAAAGCAACTCAGTGAAACTTTGTCTCTAAATAAAATACAAAACAGGGCTGGAGATACAGCTCAGTGGTTGAGTGCCACCAAGTTCAATCCCTGCTACAACCTCACCAGAGAGAGAGAGAGAGAGAGAGAGAGAGAGAGAGAGAGAGAGACAGACTATAAGAATTGCTGAATGAAGATAGACTGATGATCTTAGGCATAGAAGGACAAAGTCTGAGAGAAAAATATAATACACAAGAGATACTGTTCAAGAGGAAAACAAACCTTGTCTATCAGATTCAAAAATCCAAAAATCTGGAGACACACTTTCAAACAAATAGGAAGAAACAAATTTAATTTAAACAAATTAAATTCAATACTCCAAAAGGGGATATAGACCAAAAACTGTATTAAATTCAAAGCTATACAATTTATACAGTTATTAAAGTGGGACTGGTTTGGAAATACACAGAAAAGTTTGAGGTTGATGTCATGAGAAACAATAACGTCTATCTGGATCAATTCACACAGCCCACCAACCGGAGCACTAAGAGGATCTCAGCTGAAGATGACCAAGAAATAATACTCATCTAACTCAACAGAATGCTTATGGCATAAAAGATATTTTGCATAAAAGATATTTGACTCCAGACTATGCTCTTAACCACTGAGTTAATAGAGGTATATAATAGAAATGTGATGCAGACCATGCATGTAATTAAAAAACTTCTGTCAGTCACATTAAAAACATTATGAGAAACAGGTAAAATTTATTTAAAAGTATATTTTATTTAGCCTAATATACCAAAAAATTTATTTCAATATATGTTCAGTATAAACAATTATTGAAATATTTTGATTCTTTAGTACTAAGTATACAAAACCTATTTTAAACTTAGAGTGCATTTTGAGCAAAATCTGCATTACATTCCCTGTATTTATAGCCATACATGACTATCAGCTACTGTGTTGCACAGCACATATATGTAAGGTAGTATAGCTGGACAAGATTATGCAAAGCTCCTACTTTATGAACAATTTGCAATTCCTCCAGGTTTTCAGAAGAATGTCTTATTTTCATGGTATGTCACTAGTGTTATCTTTTTTTTTTTTTTCTTGGTACCAGGGATTAAACCCAGGGGCGTTTAACCACTGAGTCACATCCCAGACCTTTTTGTATTTTATTTTAAGACAGGGTCTCACTGAGTTGCTCAAGGCCTTGATAAATTGCTGAGGCTGGCTTTGAACTCATGATCCTCTTGCCGCAGCCTCCCAAGCTGCTGGGATTACAGGTGTGCACCACCATGCCCAGCTCACAGGTGTCATCTAGAGTTGCTGTTTCAAATTATTCCTCTAGGTGTATTAATGAAAATATTTATGGAATCACTGTAATTTTTTCTTGTGAATATATGTGTGAATACCATTTTGTTATTATCCAGTTGTATTGTCCCTAGAAAGAGAGAAAGTGTAGATGAAGAGGATTTCCTGGTGTTTTCTCCACTTAAGTAAATTATAGTTAGAAAAAAGAAAAAGAGGGCTGGGGATGTGGCTCAAGTGGTAGTGCGCTCACCTGGCATGCGAGAGGCCCAGGTTCGATCCTCAGCACCACATACAAACAAAGATGTTGTGTCCGCCGAGAACTAAAAAAATAAATATTAAAAAAAAAAAAGAAAAAGAAAAAGAGCTGGGTGGGGTGGCAAACACCTGTAATCTCAGAGACTTGGGAAGCTGAGGCAGGAGAATTACAAGTTTGAGGCCAACCTCAGCAACTTAGTGAGGCCCTAAGTAACTTAGTAAGATCCTGTCTCAAAATAAAAAAAATAAAAAGGATTGGGTATGTAGGTCAGTGGTAAAGCAGCCCTGGGCTCAATTACCAATACAAAAAAAAAAAAAAAAAAAAAGATAGAAAAAGAAACAACAGGAGACAGGTCACTGGTGTGATCTAGACTAGTATTATTTGTTTGTTTGTTTTAATAACAAGTAAGATAATTTTAAAACATTAACAGAGTTCTATAACCATAATATATGTGTTGCTAACTGGTTTACATAAATCTATTATGCTGAATGGTCTGCCCTCTTATGACCTTTCTATACAGAATGGTTTGGAAGTGTTTCTGAAGGGGTCCTTTCTCTAACATTAGTCTAACTCTAGTATTATAGTGAAGTGGTTATTTTAAAACAAAGTAGAAAGAGCTTTACCATGTTATAATGGGCCACATCCCTTCAGGATTAAAAAAACAAAAAAACTGATGCTAGATTATCTCTTGTCTGTTTCACTATATACACATTTGTTGTCTCTAAATTCCAAGGATAAGTGGATAAATGTGATGGTTTGCATTTGCCCTGTAACTAGTTAGAATTGGCTCTCTAAAGCAAATGTTTCTACTCCTTTGCTTTAGTTTTACCAAATGATCTGAACTGAAGCAATCTTTTTAAATGGCTGTGGTGCACTCAGTGTTTTCGAAAGCAAAGCATTGTAACCATTTAGATCCTTCATCATTATTAGTGCACAGTGGCTCTTCTTGTAGAATTAATGCATGAAGCTTCCATTAAGTGTTCTCAGAATCCACTCATAAATAGGCCAATCTATTGTCCTCTCAACTAAGTAAGTGTTTGTATATAAGACTTGAAAAATATTCAGAAACATCACCAATCAGGGAGGGAAAAACCCCTGCACACATCAGCTTTAATAAAAAACAAACAAACAAACAACAACAACAACAACAACAAAAAACATTCTTAGGAGCTTCTAAAGGGCAGTGGAATAGACAGACAATTAGAAAACACAGCTAGGGATTTGGAGATCTGATAGTAGCACTATGAAACCCAAGATAGTTGTCAGTTTAGAAGATCCAAGGGAAAAGAAATTAAGAAAAATAGCTAATTAGACTAATAAAAAATAAGAGGAAACACAGCAATCTTCAAATATATGAACTGTGATTTATTCAGGAAACCTGGTTGCATGAAGCCCAATTCAAATTAGCTTAAGAAAGAAAAAAAGACACACACACACACACACACACGTTTGAAGGAAATTCTGGCCTTGGGCATGCCTGCTTTCACGGTTCTCTTTTTATCTGTCTCTTTATCTCTGCTCCTTTCACATTCAGTCTTTTCTAAGGCATGCAGCATTGCTCGCCCTGAAAGAAATGTGGCTTCCGGCAGCAGAGGCATCACAAATCTTCGACTTCAGCTCCAAATGAAAAGAGAAAGTTATCCCTTAGCCTCTAATTTGAAAAATTTCATGAATTATTAATTGTTCTAGGTTGGCTCACTTGCCAAACTTGCCTCTTGAACCAGTCATTGTTTCTAGGTGACTGTCATCCTATAATCATTGGAGTCGGAGCAGAGGGACATTGATTAGCAGCTCTACCAAGTTCATGTATGATGGTGCTCAACCAGTTCTTCAGATCCCATGATGGAAGGAGTGTCAATCTCAGAGCATGAGAGATCTCATGGGTCAGGCCATGGGGCCCAGGTTTGTAAGGGAGGGTTTCTATGAATAGGAAATCAGGCAATTTATTAACAGCTGGAGAAGGTTGTATGACTTATGTGGATAGCCTTTTATTGAGATTTTACTGAGTTTTGTCATTGTTGATGAATTCATCAACTGAGAAAGAAATGAGTTCTCTTCATCAGAGTGGCAGTGGAGTGGTAATAGGTAAATGATTTGTTACCAATGTTTGTATAATTTTTAGTTTTTACTTCTTTTCATTTGTTTATTAAAAGAATAAAGAGCTGGGTGGGGTTGTGACTCAGTGGTAGAGTGCTTGCCTTGCATGCATGAGGCCCTGGGTTTGATCCTCAGCACCATATAAAAATAAATTTTAAAAAAACCCAAAGATATCATGTCCATCTACAACGGAAAAAAAAAAAAGAATAAAGAGCTGGGCACAGTAGTACATACCTGCAATCCCAGCTACTTGGGAGACAGAAGCAGTTTCAAGCCAGCCTGGAAGATTGCCAGTTTAAAGCCAGCCTGGGGGCAATTTAGCAAGATCCTGTGTCAAAACTGAAAAATGAAAAAGGGCAGAGAATGTAACTCAGTGGTAGATTGTCTGCATGAGGCCCTGGGTTCAATCCCCAGTACTGGAAGAAAACAAACAAGATTTAGGGAATGATTATTTATTCAGAATATAATGTGAATAACTCCAAAGGGATACCTGCTTCTTCTCTAGTTCTACCTTCAAAATGTCTGCCATTGCTTTCACTCTGTGCCTCATTCATACCATCTCTGATGAGGCCATGCCAAGTGTAGAAGTGGACTCCCTCTGAAAGCCTTTGGAACTTGTCTTTAGATGGGGAGGATCCTCAGAAATTTCCTGATTACCCTCAAATTCAGATTCTACAGAATGAGGGAAGAAAAGAGTGAGGAATACTCTTTGTTGCCATATTTTACTCAAGATATAAAATAGTCATGGTTCTATGGTTCCCTTGGGATAACTGCGGAGCCCCTCTTGTAGAGCAAATCAATCTATGCAGAAGGTAGTAGTGGTCATGCAAATTTGAAAAGTAATTCAGAGACAACATTTTTGTGGCTGAGATTTGAGATTAAGAAACAACACATTTTAAGGGTTCTAAAAAACATTGATTAGGGCATACCACATTAACAAGCAATACAAATTAAAAAACAATATGTCCATGGTGATTCATGGTGACTCAGCTAAGGTAATTTGGTACCTAAGACAGGATGTTCCTTGTTGTCCTCCTCAGTCTTTTTTGGAGGGGAAGTGGAGAAGGAGGGAAAGGGGAAATCAATTTAATGTTTTCCATTAAAGTGAATTAAAATTATGCAGAATTACTTTTCTTGGTTTTTGCAGTTTAACAATGAATAAGCACATGTTTATTTGATGGAAACTCTATCACTCCTTCCTGGGAGCATAAACATGTTGGAGCCTTCCTGTTAAGAAGAATATGTTATTTGACTCCAAAAAAAGGGGGATACCATTTTTTTCACTTTTTATTTTGTAATAATTTTTGAACATAGAAGAATTTCAAAAATAATACAAACATTTCATGTATATGCTTTGCCCTGCTTGCCTGTGTCTCTTAGCTTTCTGTTGCTATGACAAAATACTGGATAAAATCACTGTAAATAAGGAAAAGTTTATTTTGGCACACAGCTCCAGAGGTTTCAGTCTCTGGTCATCTGGCTCCATGGCTGTTAGGCCTGTGATGAGGCAGAAACACCGTGGCAGAAGGGCATAGTGGAGGAAAATGTTCATCTCATGGCAGTCAGGAAGCAGAAAGAGCATGAGGGACGAGATATGGGCTCCAAGGGCATGCCCAAAGGACCCACTTCCTTCAACTAAGTCCACCTTCTGCAGTTTCTCCCGTTTCCCAATAGTCCATTCATCTATGACTCCATCAAGGGATTAATTCACTAGTGAGGTCAGAGCCCTCATGATCCAATCACCTTCCCCACCTCTAAACACTGCTGCATTGGGGACCTTTAACACATCAGCCTTTGGGGGATATTTTGGATCTAAACCATTACATTCCCCTAATATTAACTATTTAGGTAACCAGTACAGTTAGAAAAACTGGGAAATGAACATCGATGCATTACTATTGTCAAAACTATGAAGATTGCTGAAATTTCACCAGTTTCTCCCCATGTCAGTTTTTTTTTTTCAGTTTCAGAATCCAATCGAGTATCCTACACTGCATTTAGTTGTGATATATCACTAGTTCCCTCCAACTGAAACTTATCTTTTGCAGGTCTTCATAACCTTGTCACTTCTGAAGAATACTGGCTAGTTTGTAGAATGCCTCTTAATTTGAGTTTGCCTAGTGTTTTCTCATGAAGAGGTCATGAATTTTTGACAAGAATATCATGGAAGTCATGCTGTGTTCTTACTCATCATACCCAAGATACTTAATGTCAATATGTGTTATTCCTTGTGATGTGAATTTTTCTTGATTACTTAGAAAGTTGGTTGTGCTGGGGTTTTCATTGTTAAGTTCTATTTTCCCCTTGTAATTGATGACTATCTTGGGATACTTAGAGAATATGTTAATATTCTATTTTTTTAAAATTTTTTTTTCTTTTTTTTTATTGGTTGTTCACAACATTACAAAGCTCTTGACATATCATATTTCATACATTAGAATCAAGTGGGTTATGAACTCCCATTTTTACCCCAAATACAGATTGCAGAATCACATCGGTTACACATCACATTTTTACATACTGCCATATTAGTGACTGTTGTATTCTGCTACCTTTCCTATCCTCTACTATCCCCCCTCCCCTCCCCTCCCATCTTCTCTCTCTACCCCATCTACTGTAATTCATTTCCCTCCATGTTTGTTATCCCATTCCCCTCATAACCTCTTATATATAATTTTGTATAACAATGAGGGTCTCCCTCCATTTCCATGTGATTTCCCTTTTTTTCTCCCTTTCCCTCCCGCCTCATGTCTCTGTTTAATGTTAATCTTTTCTTCCTGCTCTTCCTCCCTGTTCTGTTATTAGTTGCTCTCATTATATCAAAGAAGACATTTGGTATTTGTTTTTTAGGGATTGGCTAGCTTCACTAAGCATAATCTGCTCTAGTGCCATCCATTTCCCTGCAAATTCCGTGATTTTGTCATTTTTTAGTGCTGCGTAATACTCCATGGTGTATAAATGCCACATTTTTTTTATCCATTCATCTATTGAAGGGCATCTGGGTTGATTCCACAGTCTAGCAATTGTGAATTGTGCTGCTATGAACATCGATGTGGCAGTATCCCTGTAGTGTGCTCTTTTAAGGTTTTCAGGAAATAGTCCGAGAAGGGCAATAGCTGGGTCAAATGGTGGTTCCATTCCCAGCTTTCCCAGGAATCTCCATACTGCTTTCCAAATTGGCCACACCCGTTTGCAGTCCCACCAGCAGTGTACAAGAGTACCCTTTTCCCCACATCCTCGCCAGCACTCGTTGTTGTTTGACTTCGCCATGGCTGCCAATCTTACTGGGGTGAGGTGGTATCTTAGGGTGGTTTTGATTTGCATTTCCTTGACTGCTAGAGATGGTGAGCATTTTTTCATGTACTTGTTGATAATATTCTATTTTTTCTCAAACTTTGCCCACTAATATTTGTAGCCATAGGATCTAGTCTGTAACAACTAACAAATACTGTAGTATTTGCCTAAAGCTGACTTTGTTATTCTTATTCTCTCTACATTTTATAAGTTAGAGTTTTTCTATAAGGAAATGCTTCTCTTTCATCCCCATTTATGTATTTATTCAATTATTTATTTATAATAATATGGACTCATGGATATTTCTTATAATTTATGTATTATAATTCAATATTATCATTATGTAACTTAGTTGCTGAATTTTTCCAAGTCTCTCCATTGTGGAACTCCTTCAGATCAGATCCTCTATCCTTTTGTTTGGTACGGGGAATTGAACCCCCAGGGGTGCTTTACCACTGAGCACATCTCCAGTTCTTTTTGTTTTTTATTTTGAGACAGGGTTGCTTAGGGCCTCTCTAAGTTGCTGAGGCTGGCCTCAAACTTGCAATCCTTCTGCCCCAGCCTCTAGAGCCACTGGGATTACTGGTATGCATCACTGTGCCTAGTTGCTCCTCTGTTCTTTTAACTTTCTCCCTTGTATTTTTTTTTAAATGTTGAAAAGAAATGTATTTAAATTTTATCCACTGTTTTTTTTCAGTTTTGGTCCTCATTTATTCTGCAGCCTGACTTAGCAGGAATCTAGATGCGCACAAGACTCTATCCACATTTTTATTGGTACATTTTACCCACATTTATTTATAGGTACATTTTATTGGGACATTATCGGTACATATTGATGGAATTTGTTGTTACATACTCATACATGCATACAATACACAATATAACAATATAATTGGGCCAGCATTACTCCTCAGCACTTCCCCACTCTCCTCCCTTTTTTGAGAACTTGTTTTTCTAGTGCCATAATTGTATCTAGGCTCATCCTGCTCCAGCCCTGGCAATCACCACTTCTCTAAGGGACCCTGATTCTCTTTATTTGCCTTGCCCTGAGTCCTGCACTTCTCTCTGCTCTGGTGGGCCACCTTTTGGATATGATATCTTGTTATATGCAGTTTATTTCTCCCATTCTGTCCTTGGAAGGACAAACAAACTATCCTGAACAATAGCTAGTGAACCTCTTCTTGTGCCTTCTGTGTGCCTCCAATTCCCTTCAGAACTATCCCCCGCCCCACCCTGCTTTGGTTCTTGTATCTAGTGACCTTTGCTACTGCCTTATCTGGACTAAGACACTGGCATCCCAATACTAGTGCCTACTTTTTTTTTTTTTTTTTTTTTTTTACTATATTGACTGATGCGAATACCTCTAGGCTCAGTCTCTGTCCAGTCACATTAATGGCAAAATTTAGTCTATTGAGGAAGAAAGTTTCTAGTTAACTATGCTGACCTCCTAGACTCAGCAGTAGGGAATGATAAAAGCAGTTCCTCTCTCTGAGCCTTGGAGAGAGTTTGGCTTGAACTCTTGTGGGTAGAGATGTCAAAGCACTCCCAGTGATTGGATGGTCCCAGGAAGTAGAGTCAGGCCAGGAGCCTTCCAAAGAACCCTAAGGGATGGCCTGTTTGTGAACTCTGATAATAGTCACTTCTATTAACAATTGTATTACCTGTTTAATATTTCCTACCTGTTATCTTTTAACCTTAATTTTTTACAAGTTATAGCTTCACATTAGCTAATGGAGGATCTGTCCCATAGGGATGGAGATGCAAAGGGGAGAACTTTGAGATAGGAGATAAGTTACAGTGGCGCGGATCATAAGTGGGACCGCTGTGCCTGGTGGTATGGCAGTTTCGTGCAGTAGTAGGAGTGTGGTATTGTGACAAGGAAACATAGCAGAAAAATGTAAACAAAATTCAAAAGCAATCTGGGGAAATCTCAAGTAGTTTACTTCAATCAAGGGCACAGGTTCATTGTATTTTCATATGTAGAAGAAGTACAGCCTGAGACCTTATTTTGTGGTTATAGGCTGTGAAAGCCTGGACATTTGAACCAGACCTATTAAAATTTATCTTGTGTGTTTGGGCCAAACATTCTAGAATAATAACATCATGTTGAATTTTATTTCTGTCAACTATCATAGTAATTATTTTTTTAGTTATATTTTTTAACCTTCATACAAATCTAAAATTAAAATGTTGGCTTAGGATGGTGACCTGTGATACTCACTGTGGTCTACCATGCAGTTAGAGAACTATCTATGGTTTTTAAAAATGTATCCTTATCCCCTTTTTCCAGCTGAGGTAATCATTCTCCCATCCCAGCACTCTGGCATTTCTTTCATTGCTCATAGAGTATCAAAGATTTCTAGTAGTGACTTAGACAACCTCAGCCAGTTCCTACTGGATCTTGGAGTGTAACTCATCATTGTTTGAATATTTGGATTTACTTACGAGGGATAAGTGCTCCTTTCCTATTGGACATTCATTTACTGATAATTACTTAAACTGTGAAAAGGTGAAGAAACTTTCAATGTGAGTAGAAACCTGAAAATGCCTGTATATAGTAAGTAAACAATAGATGTTGGATGAATGATTATAGGATGATTGAATGAGTGAATGGATTTCTGACCAGTTTGAATGTCTATAATGGTGTTAATGATACCATTGGGGTATTGACAGTAATTGTTTCTTCACTAGAAGAATGAGACTTATGATTTATATAAACTAAGATTTTATAAGTTTACTACTTAAGATGTTGCAATGCAAATACCAAGCTGATCCTTTTACCTAAATGAAATGATATTTTAGTTAATTACAAATTAGACTCTAAATAGATTGTGTGTCGAAAGACCTGATTTTCAGTCTTAATCTAGAAGAATGATATTGTATGCCAAAATACATTCCACTGTCATGTATATCTAAAAAGAACAGATGAAAAAAAAATGAGATTGCTTTTTCTTCTCCCTTTGGTCTATAAAGCTGCTTACTTTTATTGATTATTAGCATTATCCATCATGGTGAGTTTTAAAATTTCATTTAGATGACAAAATATTTCAAGATATGAGGCCCATGATTGAAAAACAAAAACAAAAAAAAGCCCTTGGATAAAAAGACTGGAGATGACTGGATCAAATATCTAAAATACTTTTCAATTTAACATTAACCTTATTTTCTCATTTTCAAAATACCCATCCAAAAATGTAAATTTCAATAAGTTCTGACAAAAGGACATTTTTTTTCTTCTTTGGAAAGAAAAACTGAATTAGTAGATGAAGAAAATGAAGAATTCTGAATTCTCTGTTACACTTGATTTTTATGTGAAATAATTTTACTTGAACCCTTTGAATTTAGCTTCAATATCAGTGTCATTATCATCTCCAGGGCTATTTGTTCCATTTACTACAAACTCTGATAGAATTTACTAGAATAGGTAATGATTCACATGGTTAAACAAACTTAAATATATCATTTTCATCTTTAAGTTACTTTTTTGCTTTACAATATACATTTTATTATAATTATTAGCACTTATTAATTGTATAAGATAATTGGTTTCATTGCAACATTTTCATACATGCTTATGCATAGCATGCTTTGATCATATACACCTTCCCTATTACCCTCTCTTACCCACCCCCTTCCTGCTGGTCCCCTTTCCCTCTCTAACTTTCTACTTTCACATCATCTTCTCCCCACTACATTCCATATATGAGAGATAATGTGATACTTATCTTTCAGAGTCTGACTTATTTCAGTAAGCACAATTATTTCCAGTTCCAACCATTTTCCTGAAAATGACATGATTTCATTTTTCTTTAGAGCCATAGCATTTTTCAAAACAAGAACACATGTCATCACTTATGCATATTTCATTAGAAGGTAAGTTTCTCCTTTCATCTTATAGGTGAAGAATGATCTTTACCAAAAACTTCACTTTAGTTATTAGTTTATTCATTTAATTTTAATTTCACTTTTGAATAGGTAATGATTCACATGGTTAAACAAACTTAAAATATACAAAGTTATACATTGAAAAGTGTTCCTCTCATCTTGGGCCTCTATTTGTTTAGTTGCTCTACCAAACTTGAAACCATTGTATAGGTTCTTGTGCATCCTTCCAGAGTTTATTTATTCAGATATGAGTAAATATAAACATAAGCTTTTATTTCCTCACCTTTAAAAAAATCTGATTGCTATCTTTCCCTAGCAATCAATGGGCTATTCTTTCTTTTATTTTGGCTTTGGGGAAAAATACTTTATTATTCTAGGGGTATGTAAGACAGTTAATAAAATATTTCATTTTTTTCCTTTGAACTTCAGCTCATTCAAAATAAAATTTCCTAATATAAAATATTATGATTCTAGCTATACTTTATGTTATGTTCATTTATTTAATTCATTTATTCAGCAAAGATCTATTGAGTTTTCTGCTGTGTGAAAGATCCTGGAAGATCCTCAGTTCTTGGAGGATCAAAAATATTATGAGGGGCTGGGGTTGTGGCTCAGTGGCAGAGCGCTTGCCTTGCACATGTGAGGCGCTGGGTTCGATCCTCAGCACCACATAAAAATGAATAAACAAAATAAATATATTGCATCCATCTATAACTAAAAAATATTAAAAAAAATATTATGAATCTTGTTCTTGAAGAACAGATGGTATAGTGGGAAATATAAGATTTGAAGCTAAATAGCTATGAGAGATACATAAAATGCCAGTTCAAACAAGGGAGCCATTAGTTAAATCCTATGGGTCAGGGAAGCTTCTGGGAGGAAATTGACCTTTGAGCTGAGCCAGGAAAGTTAACTCTATGTACCTATGAAGGAAGAGGAAGAATATTTCTGACGGTGACAGAAACTCAAAAGTAGTTTAAACAACAAAAGAAAAAGGAGGAGGATATCGTGTTAGCTACCGTAAACAAACCAGAGAGACAAGGCCAGAGCTGGCTTCAGCATGGAGCTGGCTTCAGCATCAATAGCACAAATAGGATCCTTCCTGTAAGAGGTGACATGGCTGAGGTATGGTGTTCTTACTGGTCTCAATCCAAGAGTACAGAGAGATCTGCTTCTCTACTTCCAATTCAGAATTTTTTTTCAAAAGGGCTGGCCCTGCTTGGTGGTTAGACCCCACTGTGGGTTGGGGGATGGAAAATTCTATGTGACAGAAATATTGAAGTGGGGAAGGCCAGTTCCCTAAGGGTGCTGCTACCAGAAGAAGGTAGGAAGGGATGCAAGGCAGATGCAAAAATGGAGATCTATTTACAACTGCATCATGAACAAAGGAATGAAGACAGCAAATTGCAGGCCTTGCTCTGAATTTAGTGAGATCCATTATGTTCCAGAAGGCTAGGGTGAGGCATCTATGGAACAGAAGTTAAGAAGGTACTCATTCTTGGATGCCAACCCTAAACTTGTAGGACATTGAGTAAATACTTCCTTAACTTTTATACCTCAGGCAATTTGCTTACCTTAATCTAATCCTGGTCCTGTTAGAAGGAAGGGAGACTCCATAGATGACGATGAACAGGTTTTGTAGTTTGAAGACCAGGTAGAGTGACTTTTTGAGGTAAACATTTTGATGGAGAGATGTAAGTAAAAGTCACAGTGCGTGAATTAAGGAGGAGCATATAGAGAAGAAATGGGGGCAAATAATGTAGGCTACTGTCTCATAAAGTCTGATGGTAAAGGGAAGAATAGAAAAGGAATTGTGTCTTGAGAGCAAAGCTTGAGAGGCCTGACTAGATGTTCTTATTTATTTATTTATTTATTTTTAATATATTTTTTTAGTTGTCAATGGACCTTTATTTTTATTTATTTATATGCAGTGCTGAGAATCCAACCAAATGCCTCACACATGTTAGGCAAGCACTCTACCACTAAACTACCACCCCAGCCCCTTCATTTCATTTTCACTATTGTTGTTATATGACTTAAAAAACAGTCATCTACTTCATTGGAGTGATTTGAAGGGTTCTTGGCTTCCTTCCAACCCAAAATAATTTTCTACTAGCCTGATGTGATGTCTGAATTGCACCATTAGTGACTTGGGTTATTGAATTAAAGGATTATCTCCTAGCAGTTAGAAAGTACCATCTCAGGTCCCAATCGGTAGGTAATTCATTAAGCTTTTAGCAGCTATTTTTATGTGGATGTGAATTGGTTTATCTGACTTTTTTGGTGACTCCTGAGAATAGATTTTGATAAAGGGAGAGTGAAGAACAGTGAAGGGCTTTTGACAGTTTGGGTTGGGACACTTGTAAGGAGGCAAAGTGGAGGGGGACTCCCAAAAGGATAGGTAAGGAGGTTCAAAGGGATAACCCCACCTGGTGTTTCTACCCAGGGCCAGTTCTCCATGACAATCCTAAACTGTCCTCCTCCATCCGCCAATCATTTTTTAAAATAGCTTTTTAGTAAAACCCTGTTGTACTATTCTGGGAAAATGCACTGTCTCAGGTGATAGACAAGAATAATGGACTTGGGATCAGAAAATTGTTCTTATCACTCATTGTTTTTTTTTTTAATTTATTTTTTATTTTTAGAGAGAGTGAGAGAGGAGAGAGAGAGAGAGAGAGAGAGAGAGAGAGAGAGAGAGAGAGAGAGAATTTTTAATATTTATTTTTTAGTTCTCGGCGGACACAACATCTTTGTTGGTATGTGGTGCTGAGGATCGAACCCGGGCTGCACGCATGCCAGGCGAGCGCGCTACCGCTTGAGCCACATCCCCAGCCCGTCACTCATTGTTTATGCAGAGGCAGAACTAACCTGAAGCAAATGATGCTTTGGCTTTGAGATACCTCACTTGCACAGGCCTCTTCTAATGTCCTAGTGATTTGCTCACATGATCTTGCATTTTTGGAAAATTTATAAAATAAGATAATTTAGTTACAGTAGGCCACTGCCTCTTTCTATTCTTATCTTTCTTCTGTCTAGTTCCTCTCCTGCTGGGTGGCACTTGAATAACCATAGTCGTTTTGGGGATCCAGTAGCTTAAGGAGTTGGAACTTGAGTTGGAGGTGCAATTAATTTGGGTTTGGTGATATATATTTTAATGATTTGTCTTCACTTCTTTATAAAGTTGTCAGCTGATGAAGTGCAGGAATATCTTGCAGGAATATTCCTATTGCCCAATGTGCTGACTTTTTCCCTGCATTAACGTGTAAAGTCCTTGACCACAAACTGATTAGTGAGGGTGTCATTGCAAAAATTAGTTAGGACAGGTCAAAGCATCTTGAAGTGACTTGAAATCTTATTGATTACATGTGAAAGAAACTTCATTGAGGCTTTTCCAAATTTTATACCAATCCAAAAATAATATATGGCATTACCAATAATGGGCTTTGAAGATAGAAGCAATTTATCTAAACTATTAATAAATAAAAATATTTAAATTAACCCACGCTAGGGGAAAGATCGAATTATCTTTCTATTTGGGGCTGTTTTATGAAATTGTTGTCATAAAGAATCAATCAAAGAACATATAGAGAAAAAACATAGGGTAAAAAAATTATTCTAGAGGTGTGTAAGACAGTTAATAAAATAATTTTGTTATTTGTCTGGATTTTGTGGTTATGTTTGCTAGTTTTTTAAAATTTGTAATTGTGTGATTTCTTTTCTCATACCCAATTTTGTACATATAATTTTGTATCTTGCATCTTAAAGAGTGTCTTCCCCTCTCCAAGTTGTGAAAACTTAAGGTCCTACAAGATCCAGATTCTTCCCTGGTCCTGTGACTTTGTAATGTGAGCCCCAGTTTCCTTAACTAAAAGGTAGGAGTCACCCTATTTGCTGACTTATCTAACAAAGTTTTTGAGAGTGAGATGGTGCAGGTGAAAGGATTTTATTATTAATTCTACAGCTCCAGGGGCTGGGATTGTGGCTCAGCGGTAGAGCGCTTGCCTAGCATGCACGGGCCCTGGGTTCGATCCTCAGCACCACATAAAAATAAATGAATGGAATAAAGGTATTGTGTCCAACTACAACTAAAGAAAATCAATCAATCAATAAGTAAATAAGTCTACAGATCCATACAAATACATGTAAAGTGAGATCATTGCTTCTTCCTCAAAGAAACAAGCCTTTTATTTTCCCTAAGAGGTTATGTTACTTCTCAGTGACCATACTTTATTTTTTTAAAATATCTTTATTATTTATTTATTTATTTTTACATGGTGCTGAGGATCGAACCCAGAGACTCATATATGCAAGGCAAGCTCTCTACCACTGAGCCACAATCCCAGCCAGTGACCACACTTTATATCTGGGGTTATCTTGACTTGCAATGTGGGCAGGGATCTTCTTGGAGAGCTTCACATCAATGCCAAGCAGCCCTAGGCAAGGTAGAGAGCCTAGGAAAAAATGGTGCACTAGCATAAGCCCATCTATTGCCACTGATGGAAAAACTTGGGTCACTCCTGGGGATGGTGAAAAGAAGATGCTTTAGATACTGAGGACAGCATTTAGCATTTAAATTCAGCTGGCTAGGGGGAGGGGTTATAGTGTAGCTCACAGGTAAACCAGGTGCTTTACATGCATGAGGCCCTGAGTTAAATTCCCAGCACCATTCACAAAGTCAACAATATTATGAATATGCCAATGACACTTATTACAAGAGAGTCATATAGCATTTTTTTGCCTTAATATTTAACCAGGAGAGTGGGAAAAGGGAAGTTCCATTCTCTCAACATCTATTATATGTGAGGGTCTATGAGAGGTGTTTTATATTCATTATTCCAGTAATATTCATAATATCCCTGAATATTATCAATTTCATTCTATGGCGGTAAAAAGTAAATCTCAAAGTGTTGAGTGACTTGTCCAAATTCATAGCAATTAGGTACTTGAAACCAGGTTCATTTGATTTACCTGTCAGGTGTCAATCCATCGCCACAGTATCTTTACAAAATAGACTTATTTTTCCTATTTATTTGTCTATTTTGAACTGATGAATCTTGCTCACACAGTTAAGATTACCTGAAAAAAATTTTGATGTATAGTATGCATGCATAGGTCTTTGGTTCAAATACATAATTTATAATGAATTTATAAAAAGTCAAGAGTACACCTGATACAATAAAACATGCTTTAAATGGTGCTTAATTTAAATAGGCAGATCATTAAAAAGAATCTTAATGTTTGCAATATCAAATTAATGTATGCCACCTGAACTTAGGTGTTTGATTTCATGTTAGAAAATTCAAAATTAATCTCTTCAGAAAAAAATATACATATATGTATGTGTGTATATGTGTGTGTGTGTGTGTGTGTGTGTGTGTGTATATATATATATATATATATATATATATATATATATATATATATATATATAAAATCAGAATACTCAGTTCCAGGCTAAAATGACTTTCCAGGAGGCAGCCTTATATATATTTTATCGGAATTCAAAATTATACGAAGTTCACTGCTTCGTCCATTAAAATTTAAAATTGGGAGGGATGAGTTTGTTATCAAGTAGATTTTCATAGAGTCTTTGCAATTTAAGATTTTAATGAAAACTGTGGTTTATCCCGTTCCAAGTTAGCTTAAGCATGAGGGTGGGATGCCAATTCTCTGTCTTAAAAGTGGACCCCTTGTCTGAATTTGAGATGTGTGTGTGTGTGTGTGTGTGTGTGTGTGTGTGTTTACTTTTTAAAGGTAAAGGTGGAAGATGGATAAAGGAGAGGGCAGTGGGGAGGCAGAAAGAAAGGGAAGGGTATTATTGTCTTAGTTTATTTCTCCTGGAAAGAAACAAATACCTTAGAATGAGCAATTCACAAATGAAGAAATTTATACAGTTAGGGAGGTGGGAAGTGCAGGATCAAGGGCTCAGCAGATTTTCGACTGGTAAGTGCTGGAGTTCTTTGCTTGTAAGATGGTCTCTTCATCTGGCTGGGGCTGGGGCTCAGTGGTAGAGCACTCACATAGCATGCATAAGGCACCACATAAAAATGAAATAAAGATATTGTGTCCACCTACAACTAAAAAATAAATATTATTTTTTAAAAGATAGTCTCTTCTTGCTTCATGGTAGAAGGGTAGAAAAGAGACTAGCAGTCAAGTTTTTTTTTTTTTTTTTTTTTTTTTTTAATAAAGGCAGTACCATTCATGAGGGCAGAGCTTTCACAATTTAATCACTTCCTTATAATAGGCTCCATCTTTTAATACTGTTGCACTGGGAATTAAGTTTCAACATGAATTTTGGAAGGATAGAAACATTCAAAACACAGCACTTATCATGGAGGTGGAAGGAAACCTTTATTACTCTATAACAAAAATATTAGAAATTCTATTTTATAGTCTTTAGTGAGTGTAATGGCTAGACTTTTTGAAACCTAAGGGAATGACTCTCGCCCTAATGTTTGGGAAATGTGTTGTGTGAGAAGAGTATTTTCATGTTATGAACTCAAAACCACTGGATTTTGAAAAACCATAGGCTCAGAGGGATAGAACTCAACAAGCCAGTCAGCGACCTGGGAGGATTTAAATAAACTTTGGGTTCAGCCATATGTCATCTTTGCTGTTCAAATAAGCTCAGAGCTATCAGAGGTTCTCCACTAATGTGGAATAGGCCGGTTTCAAGGAAGATTCATGAATTCACTCAGGTTTAAAGTACTCATTGAGCACGTACTACTCAGTCTAGGCGCTGGGTGTACAAGGATGAATAAATTCGGTCCTTGCCCTTAAAGAGGAGATTCTATGGAGGAAGGGAGTCCAACGGGCAAATAAATACACAAAAAGATGTTACGAGCATTAAAACCACCATTTAGATAAAGTGTAATCTGAGCATTAAGGAGGAAGTGAACAATTTTCTGTGGGCGGCTCACTGGTTCAAGAGAAAGTTGGTGGAGGTAGGGTAAATTTGGTGGCTTGACCGTTTAGTGGCCCAGGTAGAGGGCAGTATGTGGACAGAGCAAAGTACCCCGCAAGCGGAAACAGCGTGAGCAGAGGCACGGAGGCGTGAAACTGCATGTGCTGCCCTGGGATCGCCGTCACCACCCTTTGTCTTCGGACAAGGCGGTGAAAGGGGAAAGGAAACCAGTTGGGTACGTCTAAAGATGCTTGGGAATATAAATCCTAGCAGAGACAGGATCAAGGCAGGATCTAGAGAGCTGCGAGCCAGGATGCACCCTGAAATGTCTAAGAGTTTAGAAAGGGAAACGGGAGTCGCAAGGTTTCCGAAAGAAGGGGGGTCCCGGTGGCTTGCCAGGCTTAAACATGCGGTTTGTTCCTCGTAGTGCACTGCTCCCGGTCTCCTCCCGGACAGCTGAGCCTCTGCCGGCTGCGCAAAACCCCCTGGAGGTCCCAGTGCCTGCATATCCCGCTCCGTGGTCTGAAACCTCACCCTGGCCCAGCATCTAGCTCTGCGCCGCCTATAGCCAGGGGCTACTACTGCGGTGGGGCTATCGGTCCGGGCAAGACTCGCGCAGGCCTAGGCCCGAGGCGCGCGCAGACACTTGGCGCAGGCCCAGACCCGCGCGGCGGCCCTGCATCGCTTAACTGAGGCTCTAGCAGAGCCCAGCCGTCGGCGCGGCCCGCGTCTCCAAGGCTCCTGGAGCGCTCACCTGGGTTTTTATTTAACCCCGTCCCCAGGTTTTGAGCGGTTTCTCTCCCCGAGCTAGTTGAGTGTGGCCGTCACAACAGGAGTGGCTCGAGGCCTACAGGGTGCGAGCTCCCCGGATGCTGGACGGAAAAGGTGGGTGCGCAGAGTTGCCTCCCCTCAGAGTCGCGATCCGAGCCCGGAGGAAGGGGCTCGTTCCCGGCAACTGTGGGTCCGGGCCAGCCTTCTCCTTCGGAATGAAGTTCAGGCCCCACCATTTCGCACAGGACCGCCTCCCCGAGGGGACCCACGCGCCCGCCGCTCCTGCGGCCGCTTTCCATCGGGCCTCCAGGAGGCCTCCCGGCCGCTGCCGCCCGTCCCTCGCGCCGGGCTCCAGGGGTGGCCGCGCGACGGAGGGCCGCGCCTCGGCGCCCGGGCCAGTGCGCGGACAATGACCCCTTCTCCCCTCTCTGCCTCCTTCTCCTGACACCGCCCCTTCTTTGCCCGCGGGCAAACCTATTAGCCATTCAGGCCGACAAAACCCCGCGGCCCCGCGCATTGTCCCGCGGAGCGCCCGGCCGCTGTCATTAGCCCTGATTACGCTGAGCCGCCTGACAGCCCCGCGGGCCGCCCGGCAGACCCCCCATTCACCGCCGCCCCCCGGCCCCGCCTCACAATGGGAGCGGAAATCGTCCGCGCTCCCGCGTCCCCGCTGAATAGAGCCAAAAGCTGCTTCTCTTCTCCTCCCGCCCCATTCACATTCTCTTTGGATACAATATTTTTTTCCTTTTTGTTAAAATTAGGGAGAGAGAACGAGGTCAAGGAAGACTTAGCCTGAGCTCTTTGCCTGTCATTTGTTTAATGTAAACAAAGAGCAAGTCCTCCCCCACCCAAGCCTCTCCTCCCCACCCTCTCAGATTTTTATAAACAAACTGGTGAAGGGGAAGAGGGGGTGGGCAGCGGCGGGTGGAAGCCGAGTAGGTCATTAAGTGGAGGCGACAGGAACTGCGGCATTTGGGGAGCAGGGCCATCGGTTTTCTCTTTCTTTCTTTTTTTTCTTTTTTTTTTTTTTCCGGTGGACCTGAAGGCTGATTGGAATCGTTATTACAAGCGGTAAAAGAACCTGAGCGGAGACTTGGGGTAAAATCCTGACATTGGTCAAGTCTCTTGAAATGTAAAAATGCTTCGTTCTACTCTGCCTCCGGAGTAACTGCTTTTGGGGCAACTGTGATAAAAGAATTGCAGAAGAAAGGAAACTCATCATATGGAGATATCTCCAAATTCAGAACGTTAAGACTTTCTACATTTTATTGATTAAAAGAACCCTGTCTGGAACAAGATGAAATTGATATGGGGGGGGGGGCTTAAAAAGAAATCTTTTATAATAATGTTCATGGGAAAATTTGGACCTTTAGATAAAAGAAATCTCAAAAAAAAAAATCTGAAGATCTGGTTTAATTTCCAGTATGTGGTCGCCAAATAACTGATTATTCACAAAGGCAGTTAGGTGTCACCAGATTTCACATAAACTTTGTGTGTGTGTGTGTGTGTGTGTGTGTGCGCGCGCGCGCGCGCGTGTGCTGGGTTGAACCTAGGGCCTTGTGCATGTGAGGTGAGCACTCTACCAACTGAGCTATATTTATCCTCAGCTCCAGATAAATACTTTTTTAAAGAACCTTTAAAAATGCATTAACTACTTAAGATTCTAAAGTGAAATTAGAGGAACAAATCTCCAGATTATTGAAACATTATAGCCACTTTATAATGTAATCCTTAGGGAGCATGTTAATTTAAGTAAATGATAGATGTAGTTTAAAGGCTTTCACTAAAGCAGAAAGTTGAAAACAACAACAAACAAACAAGCAAAAAACCAACTTCCACCACTGTTTGGCCTTCTTGCTTTCTCCAAACAAGTAAGTGTCATTTAAAAATTCTTTTCTAAGAGAAAGCTTAGTCCCTAGAAATGTTACCTGTTTCCTTTAAAATGAAGAATGGGCATTTCTTTCTGCTTCTAGACATCATTTAAACTGATAAGTGGGTTGAAATCTTTAGAATATCATTTTTTTAACATTATTCCACTCATTAATTCTCTCCTTTTCCTTTTGGACCTGGAATCATCAAGTTAAGAGAGAAAGTTTGCCAAACAAAGTCCTCCAAATGCTGGTTCGGTTCGGGGCAACTCCATAGCTAGGATGGGATGGAGCTGGGGCACAAGACTGGAAATCACTGGATTTTTCATAGAAGCGCAATACTACTTGGTAGATTCAGGACTATGGTGAGGCAATAGAGGCATTTAGAGTGCAAAATTTACGGAGACATTCAGATTCCTGGCACTTACATGACCTTGAAAGTGAATGGCTCCTTAAAATTTGCATTCTAGGTGCCTCCCAGGTCTCACTGTAGCCCTGTCCTGCTCCTGGGCATTTGAGGAACTAGTGGAACTACTACGTGCTCTAGGAAACAAACTTCAGTCTGGAAAGAGCTCTATCATCTTAGCCATTCAGGACCTACAGGAAGGCATTTGCTTGCTTTTGGGAAGAACACCAATTTGATCACAAAGGGTTTCTCAATGCTTCAGTCTAGGGCTCTTGTGCAAGAAGGAGTTTTGATTTTTTAAAATTCTCCAGAAAGGGCCACTGTGTGCAATGACAGTCATTTATAAAGTTCAGATGAGCCAAATCTATTTAAGTAATTTAGAAATCAAAAATCAATCCTTCCTGGGCTTTCAAAGTATATCTTGCCATTTGACTGCTTTTTGTTTTCCATTACTTCAATTATTTTGGTTGGTTTGCAGTTCAACATATCTGCCTAAATCATCCACTAGTTAGCAGGCTTCTGACCCAAAGAACATCTAAGGACAGAGAGGTAAATTGAAAGGACTCTAAGGGGGTGGGGAGAGAAGTCCAGCTCAAGTGATTTAAAGATCAGTGTCAAATTTTATAATATGCAATCTGTTTCACTAGGTTAAAAGCTTAGGAGACTCTTTGGATAGCATTTCCTTTCTTAGTGTCAGAATAGTAGTATGTGTATGTGGGTGTGTGTGTGTGTATGCAGAAGGAAAAATTAATGCTAGGAATATTTTATATTTTTAATTGAGGCTATTACTGGGAGAGGCTCTTGATCACTTATTTTATGTTTAATGTGGAATCAGACTTTTAAAAGGTTTATCATTTTTCTTAAGTCTTGTCTTACCCTCAATTTGTGACACAGTTCTATACTACCCTCTATCTTGGTATCTGTCTGGTTGAAAATCATTCGTTAGATTAAAACTAAGTTCTGCAGCAAAAAAAAAAAAAAAAAAAAAAAAAGAAAGAAAGAAAGAAAGAAAGAAAAGAAAAAAAAAGCTAGTTAGTTACCTATGACCTCTCCTATTTTCTTTATTTTTTGGTCTTATTTTAATAAAAGCTCAATTCTAAATGGAGTGTATGCTCACTTAGCATGTTCATGAGTGCTCACTACTTGAGAGGGGCCTCAAAGGAGATGGAAAGCCTTTTTGTTACTGAATATGTGGCAGGATGGTTTTGCTTTTTTATAAAATTGGATCTATTATTAGAGCCCAGTCTGGCTTCCCAAACTGTTCCTGCTTCATAAAAATTAATGTTGGTGGACAAACCCTAATTACCTGACCTGGGGATGTGGGGGGTTGCCTTACAGAGCATACTCATGTTGCCTGTTTCTAGGTTTAAATATATCATAGTGTGTATATATGTATGCATACGCATACTTACATACATACATATTACAACTTGGCTTGGCAGATGGTTATGGACCTACCATTAGTTGGTTTAGAAATACACTGGGAGACCCCAGAGATGGCCTAAGATACAGAGAAAACCCTGAGGAGACTATTTGCAGGAGAGTCCATTCCTGCATGCCTGATTAAGGAAATAAGAATGATCTTTAAAAAAAAAAATCTGAGCAGCTCCCTTAATTAAGAAAGGTTGTCCACCAAGTTGTTTTATTGTTTGGCTTCTCCACACAGAATGCACCAGCTTGCGTTTAGAAACAGCAAGTTCCCCAAGCTACAGAGAAACCTACCATGGCAGTCTCTTAAATAAGTAAACAGCATATATATGTTTTGTTAAAAAAAAACAACTTTAAAGCAAAAGTTATACATATATAACAGCGTCCTTTCGACGTGAAATACCCACAAGAGACTCAGGGCAGGCGCTCAGCGTGCAGTTCGGGTTTCGAAGACTTCTTCGCAGCAAAATCCTTGGGAAAAAGCAAAGCGAGGACAACGGGGCGCTGCCGTCAGGCCTCACCGCGGGCGCCTGTGATAGCGGCGGAAGGGCGCCACTGGAGTTGGGCGGACCGTGGAGCCGACACTGAAACCCAAGCCCGCGGGTCCCTGGCCACCTGGCTTCCGTCGGTGGTGTATTTGTTGGTCTTTCATCCTCTTTTCCGCTTCATTGTTTATCTCGTTTTTACACGGGATTCTGTTTCTGAGCGTGCTGGTTGGGCAGCTTAGATGTCGCATTCACTGTCGCTGGATGTGATGGAGATGGCCGAAGTGGCCGCCTTGCTGGATAGACTAGCGGCCGGACTGGTGGAGACACCCAACACCTCCGGGGTGCCCTCGCCCTCGGCCCGTAGAGCCCGCCCGGAGCCTTGCGACAGAACCTGCTGCTGTAGTCTACGGGGAAGGAAGGGGACACGGGTCACACTGCGGAAAGTTGCCGCCGCCCGTCGTCTCCTTTTTCCACCCCCCTCCCTCGGCCCGCATTCCTTCAGCCCCGTGACCAGATGATCTTCCTCAGACCCTGGCAATTAAGGTGGGGAAGGAGAACCGACAGAGGTCAAGCGGGAGTCCTCGGCCGCTTCTTGGCAGAGTTCTGCAATTGCCTCCGCCCCCTACGTTCCCTTTCTCTGCTCCACTTCCCCTGCCTTTGGTCTTTCCTAGTTGTTCCCTACCTTTGGGAGACTTACAGGACTCTAAGGAAATAGCCGAGGTGTGGATGAATAGGACAGATAAGGCTTCGGACTTGGGACTCCCTTCCCAGTAGTGCATCTGTCTCGGACTAACCTCTGACTCAGTACCCGTGAGGCTCGGTCGGCTCCTGCTAAAGGCAAACATTGCTGCCTGAGGGTCGCACGGAGAGTTTGGGCCTGGGGAACGAGGCAGAGCCCTTGGCCAAAATGTTTTGACTAATGGAGATCCACACGTTCAGTAAGGAAAAACCTGGGCCAACTAGTTTGTTCTTTTGAGACTAGTCGCGCATGGGAAGAAGAAAACTCGACTTTGCACTTAGGAATAGGAGTCCTTTCACAAACCATTTTCAAACCATTAGAGAAGGAGGCACCTGGGCTTTAAAAATGATAACCTGAAGCTGACACATAATAAGCCAGGCTTTCCTTAATAGTAGGAGCCTGGGCCCCGGCTGACAAGAATTAGATTTAGACCTTGGAGTCTCCCGATCTTTTCTAGGATTTTAATCTTTATTTCTCTCCTGCCGACCCCTCTTCATGAAGCCTTAGTTTGGCGACCGAGGCTAGCTGCTATAGTGACCCTGATACGCCGTGAACGATAGAGAAGCTGAGGAACTAGGTGACCATAGGGAACACGCGCACGACAGCCCAAAGCTCAGTGGGCTCCTAAACCGAGGATAGAATGTGCTCCCAACTCCTGAGATTTGATTCTCCAAGCACCAGGTACCTCGCCAAGAATGTCTCCACCCGCCCCCTTCCCTTGCTCACTAAGCGCGGAGGCCGCTAGTTACCGACCTGTTCTTGGCTGCAGCCGCCCGGTCTCTTTGTCGGCGGTTTTTGAACCAGTTGCCCACCTGCGTGGGGGTCAGTCCGGTTGCCTGGGCGAGCTCGCGCTTTTTGCTGGGGTTGGGATATGGGTCCTGCAGATACCACTCTCGGAGCAGGTGTCGCGTGCGCTCCTTGAAGCAATGTGTCTTCTGTTCGCCATCCCAAATGGTACGCGGCAGCGGGAACTTCTTCCTTACACGATACTTGTCCACTGGCCCCAGCGGCCGTCCACGCAGCTTCTCCGCCTCCTGGTAGTGCGCTTCAAGCCATAGTGCCTGCAGCTTAGCGTGCGACTCCTTGGTGAACTTGTGGTTTTCCAGGATATGGTAAAGCTCGCGGTAGTTGCCACCGTGAAAGGCCACGATGGCTCTCGCGCGCAGCACCGACTCGTTCTTGTTGAGGGCTTCACAGGCCGCAGGGGCCACGGGCAGCGACCAGAGGAAGCGACCCAAGCGCTCTACATCGCCGCTCTCCTCCAGCGTCTCACATACCCCGGCCACTTGCTGGGGGCTGAAATTCAAGATGGGTAGCTGAAACATTGAGGCAGCGCCGGCAGCTGTAGGGACACTGAGCCCGGGGCGGGACACACAGCAGATGCCCGCGGGCCAGGGCGGGTGCGCCAGGCTCTTCTCCGCGAGGCGCCTTGGGGTTACACCGCCGGGGCTGCAGTGGCGGCACAACGGCCAGGAGCTAGCGTCCCCGACTGGAGGAGGTTCGGCTCGGCTTGGCTCAGGCACGCAGGCAGGCTAGCTGGCGCGACTACTGGGGTGGGCGGATTGGCGGCGCGGGCGCCATGGAGACCCCCTGTCAGTCACTGGTCGGCTCTGCCAATCAAGGCTGCGACCAGTGCGCCCTGGCCATTTCAGCACCTCCCAGCACTCGACAGCGCCCGCTGTTCGCCGGTGGACTTTTCCTCAGTATTTTATTGAACCCAGAGGATGAAAAGACGTAATGAGTGGCTGGAAAGAAAACAAGTAAGATCGACAGCGTTTCGCTCTCCCACTCTCCTCCTGCCTGGGCCCTCCCTCTTTTTCCCCCATCAAAGAGGCAGGGATGCTACAGGAATTCACTTTGGGGTTATGCGATGCCTCGTCAAAAGGTCTCCAGAGGACAAAGAGGACTGGGCAAAATCGAAATCCTCCAAGAATTCGCAAGTTTAGTTGTAATAACGGAACAGTAAACCCTACGGGGTGAGCATGCACAATGGGGAGAGGGAGGCAAAGCGGATCTTCTCAATTCTTCCAAGTACCCATCCTTACATGCCTGCCACTTCTCCTTTTCCAGCTGTCAAAGCAGCTGGGTGGGAAGCAAATCTGCAGCAGAGGAAACAGGACCAGGGATCTGTAGAAGAGGTCAGTTTGGACTCTATCCCCACTCCCTTCAAAAGTCTCACACTTGATAACAGTTGCTGGCCAAGAAGTAAAAACATTTCAAGCTTTAGAGGACTCTCACCCAAATAAAGATGATGCTCTTTAGTCTCCCCCTCTCCAGTTTAACGGACTTGAACAAATGTGCAGCGTAGCCACATTTAGAGTGAGAAGTCATTGGTAGGTCAGAACAGCAACTTAAAGGCTTGTTTGAAACACGTTTTTTAAAATATTGATTTGCACCTCTTATTGAAGGTTAATTTCTGTGCTAGAACATATAATTGGAACTGGAGACAGAAATCTTGACTTTATAGCCCAAACGCAATTCAGTAAAAATAGAGCAGGGGGGGATCCTCAATTGTGTGTGTGTGTGTGTGTGTGTGTGTGTGTGTGTGTCTGTGTGCGCGCGCGCACGCTTGCGTGGAGCGGGGGCTAGAAAGCACTTCCTAAGCCGCCGGGCCCTGACCCCTCCTGCAGAGAGGAAGGGCTTTCTTGGCGGCTTTGCCTTCTGGCCAGTAGATTGAATTGGCAACTTTTATTGATTCCCAATTGACATCTACATCATACCGTTTTCTGAGGCCTGGGTCAAAGAAACCACGATCTCATCTGGGCCTTTGATGGGGGTTTTTTAGTTTGATGAACATACTCGGTAGAGGGTGTGTCCAAGGAAAACACCAGGAAAATCTTTGGGAGGCCGGTCTTTAGAAAGGGATCAAATGGAAAATTCACCATCGAACTGGACTGGGCCTGGCTGTCTTTTCTTCGGTATCAAGTACAACTTGTATGTGGCTTGCACAGATCTGGTAAATCAGAAGGCAGATAGATAGCACAGATGGTTGGAGGTGTCAGGTCAGATCATGCTACGCCTGAGTGCAGGGCAAAGCTCGTTCTGACGGAAAACCCTGATATTATTTTCACAGATCTTCACAGTTCACTCGAAAAAAATAGCAGAGGGGAAGAAAAAAGCCCTGCAACCATTAACATCATTTCTGTGAGATTGCCAGCCGCCTCAACGGAGAGGCTTTCTTTTCTAAGAGCTCATTTTCTTGAAATGCGACAGGGCAGGGGCAAAATAAAGAGGGCGATGAGGATAATGACAAAGCATAAACCTTCTCTAGCTTGGAGCGACTTCCGAATCAGCCGGAAGGACAACTTTTAGGGGAGAGTCGTCGCATACAGCGGCCCAGAACACGTAGGCGGAGGAGAATTCGCAGCTCTAAAAGCCTGGCGGGCCTTTCTGGGCCGTGGGGGTGAAGAGAAGCATCCCCTTGTTCCATTTTTCAGAGGTTTCTTTATTCTCTCTGGGGATGGCTCCCCTTGCCGGCTCTCGCACGGTGGCAGAAGAGCATCACGCTTGCCCTTCCCTTGAAGAGGCCACAATCACACCGCGACCTTAGCTGGCAAACCCAGAGCGAACTCCAATCCCAGTGCCTAGCTGCTGGAGATGAAAGAAGTTGTCCTCCTCGTCGCAGGCGACCATTTTTCCCCCTTGTCCCTTTGCTACACATAACCAGTTCGAATGCGGCAGATTAGGGGAGAATTGACTTTTTAGCCTTAGCCTTTGTGAGCAAGTCATTTAAATTTTCCTAGCCTAGGCACCCCATCTGAGAAATGGGAGTGTTTATCCTACAGCCCACTTCTTGAACAACAGTTCTGTAAATATTAGAAAAGAGGAGCGCTTTGACTTCTGCGTGTTCAAGGCTCTGGGACCCAGGGTCTAGGTTGGCCGAAGCCAGAGCCACCAGAAGGGGTTTGCTGCATGCGACATAGAAGTGCCTGGAGTCTACTATCACCAGATCCTATCTTCACCATTGTAAGGGATTTCATTTAATTTTATTATCTCTAAGGAAATTAACTTTCCCGGGACACCTAGAAATTACTTATTTTTTTTTCTCTAGCTTCATGCGGCGACAAACAGGAAGAAATAGCGGGGGATCCCTCATCCCTGGAAGAAAGAGCAGCTTTCCTGGGTTCCTTAGAAATAACCCTGTTGTGAAAAAAGACAGTGACCTTCTTCCGGACTTGCCATGAGAATAGTGCACCTTCAGGTCCTCCCCACTACATCCCACCGTCCCGTTTTATTTTACGGAAAGATAGAGTTTAAAAAAAAAAAAAAGGAGAAAAAGAAGAAATTGTTGGGCTCTGTGCCAACCCTCAGGCAGCCCTCCACTCCTGACCCCACGTTTCTTCACTCCTCCCCCACCCCCTCGCCCCCCGCACTTGGCCAGGAAATCCAGAAAGAGCAAAGACAGCCCTTGGCCTCAGGCCTGTCTGGGTGGCTTTCAACTTTCTACAGATCATTTGCAGCTAGTAGATAATGTGAAGATTTGGGCAAATTCTCAGTTTTCACCGGATGTATTTTCTGCTCTCCAAAGTCAGGGTTTTATTTTATAGGGGGAAAATGTGGACATAGAAGCAAATAAAAGAGAATGCCTACAGGCACATTCTGTGTTTAACTATTCAGTGGGTACTTGGACTTAGGCGGAGTGACCCCCGGAAGTTGTGAGGCTCAGGCCAGAAATCTTTGGAGTTCACTGAGTCATGTCTATGTATACTGGGATCTCACCCTATTTCTGCAGCTACTGATCTTCCTCTGTAGAGGAACCCTGTTCATACCTTTCTGAACTATGTAGCTCATATTTGTCAGAGGACAGCACTGCCTTTTAGAAGTCAATACATTCTTACCTCTGGGTTCCAATCTTGTTTTTTACCTTTTCACTGACTTTTCCTAAGTTAAGTGCCTTCAAAATAATGAGGTTTTTTGTTTTGTTTTGTTTGAATAGTCAGGGAATTTAATAATGTAGTAATTGAATCCATCTGAATTTCTTGATGAAGACATTTTACTGGGTATCTGAAAGTCACAGACTGGAAGACCAGTCTTTTGAATGTCAGTTCGGACTTTTGGAAAAGGTCTTGTTTTCCCTTTCCTGTGCCTAAAATCCTGATGTTGATGGTGAGAACTATTTTTAAAAAAAAATTTTATAACTCTAATTTTTAAAATGATTATTTTAAATATTTTATAGCAAGATAATGTAGAAAAATATAAAAGGTATTTATAGACTTTGAAAGGACTATATTAAGATTTCACAATCTCATTTATTCATTAATGTACTATTCTGATTTTCAAATGATATGATCTGCATATAGATATATGTTCAAAACATTTATATATTTGGTAGTCCACATTTAAAGAATATGGAATAAATTCATTATCCTATTTTAAAAGTATTAACTATTTTAATAAATTCCCAAGGTAGGTTGCTGTATTTCATGAACTTCCCCCATGCCACCTTGTAACAAAGAATAAAGATAACTTTCCATTGCATTCTCCTGAGAACAAACACCATTTAAAAAATATTTTGTAGATTTCCTGTCACAGTAAAATTAACCAACAAAAAACATATTACAATGAAAATATTCATCTAATTTTAAGAAATTAAGATTTTTTATTATTCACCAGCAGTTTTTAGATAACATTTTAAAATGATGCAAATTTGTTTATGTTGCTAAGTGGAGGGCATTTTTATAACTTTAAATGTGGAAATGTACTATTTAAAAGTAGTGATTAACTAGTAGTAATTTTAAAAAGTTAGGCTGCCTCTACAACCCTGTTTTGACCTCTAGCTTATGGCTAATCCAAGACATTTGGATGAGAATTTCCTTTTAAGACAAGAATATATACAAGGTATAATTCTTATTCTTATTTTTCTTTTAGTACTGGGGATTGAACTCTAGCCCTCTCTCCACCTTATCACACTTCCAACTCTTTTTAGTTTTTTGAGACAAGATCTCACTAAATTACTGAGGCTGGTCTCAAATTTATAATACTCCTGACTCAGCCTCCTAGTCTTTGAGATTAAGTTATAACTTCTAAAATATAAGCTGTGCTTTTGAATTCACTGTTTTCTCCCCTGCTTCTCTAAAATAAGACTAAATATACACAGGGCTAATCATACCACAGCATTGCTTGCTTAGAGCTATGAATCAATTGGGTTCTTGTTTGAGGGAGTAATGTTTAGAAATGTAACCAGCCTATCACTTCTAAACATGTTATTATCAGTAATGAACCTTTAATTGAATGACTGAAAAAATGATTAATTCATAGTTCTCTACTGGAATATTATTTTTCTACAAGCAGGTTATTTTTTTTACCATTTTCAAATCCAAGGTCAAAGTATCTTTCTAAAACACATAGAAACCTTAAAATTCAATGATATAAAAGGGTGTCAGTTTGTTTAATATATTCTGGGATTAGCCAAACATTATTCACATTAAATTGTATGCATCATATACATGTTAGGCATCATATACATATTATTTATATGTATTATATGTATGTATATATGTATGTATACACATACACACATGTTTATTTATATTATTTTGGTAAATCATGAATCCTTTCCACATACTGTAATGTCAAATAGAGACAGTAACTTTTAATAAATACCTTAAATTCTCTGAATTGACCTAGCTGGTTAGCAGAAAATACTTTTTAAAAATTGCATTATAAAAAATACACATTCTTACCCTTTAAAGCAGCAATTCTCAGCTGAGGGCAATTTTGCTCCCCTTTCCACTTCTCAGATATTGGGCAATATCTGAAGACATTTTTGGTTGTAACAACTGGCATCTAGTGGGTGCCGGCATGTTGTTAAACATGTTGCAATCAAACAGAACAGCTCCCTTCGACAAATATCAATAACATTGCTGTTAAGGAACTTTGCCTCACAGGATCTCAAAATAATTAAGGCATATACAAAACCTGTTAAAATTCTGTTTATTCTGGAGTTGAAGTGTTTTCAAAGGAATCAGTGCATTTTTAATTTCACCTTGGGTGTAGGCCATACTAATAAAATCTATTCCTAAGAATATACTATTAATTTTTCTTCTTAGAATTTACCATAAGTGGTATTAGTAACCCATAAATATCTGTGGCCAAAGTGGGGATTTTATTTCTATCATGATGGAATCTATCGTTTTTTTTTTTTTATTGGTGAAACAGGCAACAATGGGTTATCAGTCTCTCTCTGTTTTACAAATGAATAAAATATGAAGATCAAAGAGTTTAAATGATTACCTATATTACACAGCTAGTGACAGAGGTAGGTGTAAAATACATTCAAACTTCTGTTAGATACTTTGTTTGCCTCAGTCAGGAAAGGTGGTTTAATTTCAGTTGCGTTGAGGGCAGAAGATATGAATTACACAAATACTTATTGATGCCTGCCATATGTGAGACTCTGCACTATTTCATGCTGCTGTGACCTTCATAATTTGCAGCAGGAATTTCAGAGATATTTAAACTATCCTCAGTCTTGTCAGGTGGTGTGATCCTCCTTTCAAAATGTGACTCAGGGACATTCTTTGTTTTCTCTGGGGAGTCTGAGGCTGATGAAGACTCTTCCCTGAGTCAGCACACTGTCCACTAACAGGAAAAATGGAACTGAATGCAGCCTGTGGGGGAGAAGAGATTGGACTTGAGGTGTTTGTTGTAAAGCTGGGTTTAAGTGGAAAAACTCTGAACTCTTTTGTCAGGTCTTTCAAAAGAATAACAGTGATGCTTACAAGCATTTCTATAATTAACAAGCTGTCAACATTTCTATTATGACTACAGAAGTCTATTACAGACCTCAGAATTGTGATAAATGTTTCTTTAGGTCTGAAATGTTAGCCTTCATCTTCTTTTCAGCCTAGGGGCAATTTTTGAAACCAATTTTGTTTCAATCATTTTGGATCAGTTGTGTGGTAATTTTGGAAGTGCAGATGCTCTAGGCCCACCTATTGAAATAAAGATTTTTAAATGGAAACACAGAGAGGAGGCTGCTTAAGCCCCAGTGGGGACCAGCTGCAAAGCTCTGGCAGGGAATTGTATGGGCAGACAGTGGGAATAGATTTAGAAAAACATTAAGGGACAGAGAAATGTGTGCATGTTTCCTTTAACAACATATTTTTTTCCCCTTCAGGTTCTTTCAAATTATAAAAATTTAAACCTTCCTATTTTTTCTTTTCTGTATTTTTTTTTTTTGTTGTTGTTATTACCTTCTCTGTTGTGCTAGGTTTTGGAGTAATTAATGTAAGAAAATTCATCATTTCAGATATTAAAATTTGGGGCTGAACTGATTTTTTGAAATTTTGTATTTATTTTTTACCCTTCCTTTAGTTAAATTTTCTTCTGTTCCACGCATCTCCTTTTTGCTTGTTCATCTTTTCATCCTTATTTGTACTTTTGGGAGTTTCTGATGGTTATCTTATTTCCTAATGATTATATTTCAATATCATAATAATTTATATTTATGTTCTTTCTGTTTGTTCTGATTCCACAACTCCTTCCTTCTACTTTGTAGTCTCCATTGCCCAGTACCTCCTCAGTAGACTTAAGTTTTTATTTCTTTTATTAGTACATTATAGTTATACAAGTAGTTGGGTTCATTTTGACAAAATCATATAGCATGGGATTTGATTTCTCCATTTCAGTCCCTGGTCCCTTAATTTCTCTTCACTTCTCCCTTTCCCTAGTCTTCTTCCTCTACTGTTTTTTCTCACACTTGTTTATTTATTTATTTATTTATGATTGTTTTTTTTATAGATACATAAGGTGGGATTTGTTGTGGTATATTTATACACGCACATGGTATAATTTTATCAAATTCACTCCACATTTTCTTCTCTTTTCCATCCTTCCTTTCTTCTTCCCAGTCTCTTTCTACTTCACTGATCTTTCTTATATCTTTTGATAGCTGACCCCCCACACCTTTATCTCCACCCCCTTATTTTACTCTAGCTTCCACATATTAGAGAAATCTTTCACCCTGGATTTTATGATCTGGGACTTAAGCCTTCTCTTAAAATTGTGAGGTAGACAAAGACAAAAATCTTTCTACTGAAAGAAGATGAAGGGGAAGGGGTACAGTTCTCAGAGAAAGAGGGGTATAGTCACTGTAATGATATTTTGGGCAATAATGTTTCTCAAACTAAACTTTATAGAAGTAGATAGATAAAGTAGTAGAAATAGTGAGGACTTTAGATATTTTAAAGTTTAAGTATTGATTTTGGGTCATATTTTCCTTATCTGATATATGGTATTATACTTATGCTATAAGGTAGGTGTGGGGGTTAAATGAGATTATGAACAACTTTTCCTTGCATGGGACCTAATATGGAGTAAATTCTTGATTATTAGTTCCCCTCTTGTGAGCCATCATCCACTTAATCTATCAGTTACGCCTCCTATGTTGTCCTAGTGATATCTCACTTTCTCTCTTGTCTTTGGTGTTCTGCTTGGGTCTCTTAAAACCTTGCAAGCAATAGGTTCTTTTGAAGTAGGCCTTCCTATTCTATGGAGCACTTGTGCAACAAGTTAATCTTAAAAAGTCATCAATAGCTTATGTGAAATTCCTCAAATGCCCACTGTATTTGTTTCCTGTGGCTGTTGTAACAAATTACCACAAACTGGGTGGTGTAAAGCAACAGAAATTTATTCTTGCATAGTTCTAGAGGCCACAAATCTGGATCAAAGTGTTGGCAGGGTCATGCTTTTTCCAGAGACTCTTGGGAGCAGTGTGTCTTCTCTCTATCAGCTTCTGAACCTTGCTGGCACTTCTTGGTTTGTGACTGCCTCTCTCCAGTCTCTTCCTCCCTCCTCACATCACTTCTTTGTGTGTATGTGAAATCTTTGTGTTTTATAAGGATCCAGGTGAATGCATGAGGAACCACCTGGGTTATCTAGGATATGCTTCTCTTCTCAAGATCCCTTACTTAATCACATAATTTGCCACATAAAGTTAAAGTCACAGATCCTGGGGATCAAAAGTGAATACACCTTTGGAGACCTTCTTTCCTCCTGCATACCATACCCAGTTGTATGACAAATATAGTAGTCTCAAATGTTTCTTGGAAGGGAATAGAAATAATAGAACATTGTGAGTGGATGATCTAGAACTTGGAAAATAAATCCTTTTGAATTTTTACAAATAAATTATAGACTTTTCACCTCAATACTACTCAATGTTAAGATTAGTAAAAGTCTAATCAAAGAAGAATTTTCAATAATTTCTTCATTTTATGTAAAATATTGTGTTTTTAGAGCTTTTAAAACTTCCCTTGGGATAAAAATAGAAGTGAAAACTAAAGAAGTATATTTACGTCACAGAATAAGTGAAAGATTTCATTCCTTTCTGCATATTTTATTCTAGTATACAGTGAAGAATTGTTATGGTATTATGTTGAAGTACAGTTCACAGATATATGAAGAAATTTGCAGCTTATTTTCATTTTTCTTATTTCAGGGAGTTGAAATAGAACCCTTTCCTCTTTTAAGCACTGCTCTCTTATAGATATTATCTTGTAAAACAAGAGTCAAAGGAGTCTTGTGCAATAAATCACTAAGTGTAAATCACTTTACACAAGTGATTTAATTCTTCAATATTATTTACTTAATTTAACATATGTCAGTGAGCTTTTTATTTGGATTTAGTAAAAATCCATATCAAATAATATTCTATTTTATTTTATCTAATCTTCCTTTTCCATTCTTAGCAGTTGGGAAGTAGTTATTACAGCAACAATTCTTCTATTTAGATTTTGGCACATAGAAAACAACTATTTGTCAAAAAATGCATGTTTTTAAAACAATTTGCTTGACTCAAAATAGTTCCTTCCAGGCATAATTCAGACAGTTAACTCTTTTAAAAACATTATGCATATGATGTTTTTTTCTTTTCGTTTTCTTATTTTTACCTGCTCTCTTAATTATTCCATATGATAAGATTATTACTTATATGATTTGTAACTCAAACACTTAATATTTCCCACGTCGTAATGTGCTGTTTTTCCTTCCATGACACTCCTGCTTTGCCCATTCTTGTCACCCATATATAATCAAGACTTTTTAGTTTCTCACTTTCCTCCTCTTTATTCCAATTCTAACATTTTTTCTAAAATAATGTATTAACCGGGGTTTTCCTTCTAATGTGTCCCTTTTGTTCCAAGAATATTTTTTTAAGGTGATATCATATTGACTGAGATTTTTATTTATTTATTTTGGTGGTGGGTACTAGGGATTGAACTCAGTGGTACTCCATCACTGAGCCACATCCCTAGCCCTATTTTGTATTTTATTTAGAGACAGAGTCTCACTAAGTTGCTTAGCGCCTCACTTTTTGCTGAGGCTGGCTTTGAACTCGCAATCTTCCTGCCTCAGCTTCCCAGGTCGCTGGGATTACAGGCCTGCACCACCGCACCTGGCTCCCAAGAATACTTTTTAATAATTATGTCACACACATATCTAGATAATCCACTCTTCATTTTCTTTTGGTTTTGGTGGTGGGAAATGAATCCAGGGCTTTGCACATGTTAAGCAAGTACTCTCACCACTGAGCTACACACCATACTAGACAGTCTATTCTTGTCCCCCACACTCATACACATGTTCCTCTCTTCATTCTTCACTTTGCTTTGCTTTATTTGTTAAAATTTAGGTTTTTATACATTTTCTTCATCTAGAATATTCATTTTTTCCCCCTTACTGGAAATATCTTCTTTGTTTTTCTTCTTATAAAATCTCTAATGCTCATTAAAATAAAAATCCAAACACTAAGATTATATGGAGTCAAAAGTGAAAGTTTCTTGTAGTGCTGTTATTCCAGAGATAACCAGAACTTATCAGTATGAGGTGCATATCTTTACAGATATATTTCTCTTTGTATAGAGATCTACACTTTTTCGGGGGAGTACTAGGAATTTAACCTAGTGGTGTTTTACCACTAAGTCACATCCCCAGTCCTTTTTATTTTTTAATTTGAGACATGGTTTTACTAACTTGCTTAGGGCCTCACTAAATTGCTGAGGCTGACCTTGAACTCTCAATCCTCCTGCCTCAACCTCCCTAGTTGCTGGGGTTACAGGTATGGGTCACCACACTGGGATTAGAAATACACACTTTTTTTCCCCCTTTGACGGAAAAAAAGTGTGTATTTTTTGACGGAAAAAAAAGTGTGTATTGCACTGATTTAGAATCCTTTTTCATGATAAAATTTCTCAAACATTGTTTTCTGATAATAAATACATGTTACCATTTTGAATGGTTATATTCCTTCATAAATGCTGTAATGTAGTTAACTAGTTTCTACTGATGTTTAAATTGTTTCCAGATTTTCACATTATAAACAATAAAGCAATAAACATCTTTATGTATCATTCAGTCTTTTCCTTCAAATTCTTGGAAGTGAAATGGATGGGCCAAAGGGTATACATATTTTTAAAAATTGATACATATTTCCAAATTCCATTCAAAAATATTTTTATCAGTTTTTATGTCTACCATACTGCATATGAATTTATTTCCCCCATACCCTGACCATTATTCTTCTCAGAAATATTTGCCAACTTGATAGGTGAAAAATGATTTTTTCATTTTTTAAAATAGGTATTTCTCTTATTATTAATTAGGTTATGCATTTTAATCTAAGTATTGGCCATATATATTCTTTCTTTTCAGAATTTTCCACTTACATTCCTTGATTGGAATTTTTGTTCTGTTAAAATTATTTGTAAGATCTCTTCTGATATTAAGGATACTGTTCTCATCTTTCCATTGCTGTGATAAATTCCTGAGAAAAACAAAATTAAAAGAGGAAAAATTTATTTTGGCTCATAGTTTCAGAGGTTTCAGTCCATGGTCAGCTAGCTCCATTGTTTCTGGGCCTGTGGTCAGATGAACATCATGGCAGAAGGGTATGGTAGAGAAAAGCTGCTCACCTCATGGCAGCCAAAGGCCAAGTATAAGTTATAGACCATAAGGGCACTCCCTCATGGACCCATTTTCTAAAACTAGACCTCACCTCTGACAGTTTCTACCACCTCCCAGTAATCTATTCAATTATGGTCCATCAATGGATTAATTCACTGATGAGGTTAGAGCTCTCATGATTCAATCACTCCCCAAAAGTCTCACCTGTGAATTGCCAATGTCTTGGCTTGGCACAGAATCACGAGCCACCACACACCTTGTAGATTCAAACAGCAATTCTTTATTCCTGAACTCACACCGGCCTCTACACACGTTCTGGGGCAATCCCAGTTCTGCTGCCGCCCCATTCACCTACTCCACGAGGCTTTTTTTCCAATATCCCATTTGAATCTCACGAGAACTCAACGGGAACAAGCAGCAGGAACACCCTAATCCCGGCAGCAATAATCTTCAACCTCCAACTTCCCTAAAACCCCTATTGTCTTAAACCGGGAACGCCTTAAAACCAAATTATCTTAAACCCGGATACTTCCTAAAACCTGGATCCACCCTGGTCATTGAGCAGGGTCACCTTTCTCAAACACACATGCAAGGTCACAGCAAATTTCCAAGGCAAGTCCATTTAACATGGGGTATGCTGGCAAGGAAATATCGATGCCTCATTCCTACTTGGCAATGGCCCTCAGCAGTGAATACTTACTATGGGGAAACAAGCATTCAACCTATGAGCTGTTGGGGAACATTCCACATTCAAATCACAACAGATACATTTTCTTCCTGTCATATATTGCAGATATTTCTTTCAAGTTTTTCATTTGCCTTTTAACTTCATGGTGTTGTTTGCCCTATAGGTTTATAGTTTTTAAGTAATCAAGTCTGGTTCTGCCTTGGGTATCATATTTAAGGATAGGCCCTCTTGCCAACTATAGAAACAATCTGTATATTCTTACCCTATTCTTCTTAGATTAAAAAAAATTTAGACTTTTTATTCTATCTGGATTTATTTTGATATCTGATATAAATTTGGAATCAAACATGGTTTTATTTCCCCTCCTAATATAATTTTCTAATGTTACTGCTATTATTTATTGATTGGTCTGTTCTTTCCTCAGGAAAATGGTGCCTTTATCACATAATAAATTTCTATGTACACATAGAAATTCTTCAGGACCTCCTATTGTCTTTCATCATTATGTCTACTTATTCTTGTGGTTTTAGTATGCTAGTTGAGCTACATTTTAATATCAGGTAGACCAAAATTTCTAGTAATTTTTTAAAGAAAATTCTTTGACTATTTTGTGAATATTTTCTTCCACATGAACTTTAAAATCTGTTTGCATTTAGGGTGAACTTTTTGCCACTGTGACCAGAGACCTGACAAGAACAATTTTAGAAGAGGAAGTTTATTTGGTGCTCATGGTTTTAGAGGTCTCAGTCCAGAAGTGGCCAACTCCATTGCTCTATGCCTGAGGGAAAGCAGAACATCAAGGCAGAAGAGCAAGACAGAGGCAAACAGGACGATCTGGAAGCAGAGAGAGTTCTCTCTTACCAGGAACAAAACATATACCTCAAAGACATATCCCAATGACCCACCCTCTCTAGCCACACCCTACCTGCCTGTAGTTACCACATAACTAATCCCTATCAGGGGATTGATTGGCTGATTAGGTTAAAACTCTCATAACCTAATTGTTTCATCCCTCAACTTTTTGCATTGTCTCACACATGAGCTTTTGGGGAACTCCACATATCTAAACCACAACAGTTTGTCAAATTTCTTTTCTACTACCCTGATGAGTCCAGTGAGAATTTTCATGGAATTACATTACATAAATAGATTGATTTGAGATAAATCTTCACCATGTTGAATGTTCCAATTCAGGTACATGGAATGTTTTTTATTTATTCAAATGTTCTTTTAGGTCCTTCAGTTAAATTTTATAGTTTTCTCATAAACAGACATGAGAATTGAAAAAGTTTCTCTTGAGGTTATTAGTGTAAAGGCCTTAAATCCTATAAAACTGCAGAGTTTAATGCCATCATTGTATTACAGCATAGTACAATAACTAACACTTAGTATTGTTTTAAATGAATGAGAAGGGTTTTCCTTTGAGTTCCCTTCAGTAGATAGATACAGGTAATTGGAGGGAAGGATGAGCAGAAAATGAGGTTAGAGCTTAAAGAGCTGTCTGGAACAAGGGCTTTGATAACTGGCCTTTCCTATCCCTTCTTAATCTGTGAATGCATCCAAGATATACCTGAGAAATTGTAACTAATGAAATTGAGTGATTAATCTGGAAAGGTATAGGTCTCTCTAAATGGAGTGTTCATACTTATTCTGGGCCTAGAAATTATGTTAGCTCATTTGACAATAAATTGTATGTTAGCTCATTCAATAACTAATAAGAAGCCAAAGGTTTTGATGCTACAATGAGTATGTGGGATTCTGTACATAGAAAAAAAGAAATGCAATTAGAAACTCTAGGGAAAACAAAATTTATATAAGAAGTCATGGATTAATATGAAAAAACCCTAAAATATGGCAGTATTATAAATAATTGGTGGAGACTAAACAAAGAAAATGTAATTGATTTTGATGCTTGGAAATCTGATGCAAGTAAATTTTCAAGTGGCATGTGCAGTGATATAGAATTTCACTACCTCTATTGTTTTTTTGCAATCCACAGGACCCTGTAGGTGCAGGTAGTAGAAATCCAAGTTAGACTACCTTGAACAAATAGGGAATCTACTGTGTTATAGAACTGGAAATAGCTGATTCTTCTATACCTTACATTTGCTTTCATCTGGGTTGCCTTCATTGTAGAACAGGCTTTTTCCATTTAATGTGATACAAAATTATTAGCAGCCACAGGCTTACAAGGTTTTGGAGTTTATTAGTTGAGAGACATCTTTCTTCTATATCATTTAAGAAAATATTGACTCTGGGAATGGAGTGCTCTAATGGACCACACCAATTCACATGTCTTTCCAAAAGAGCATAGCCCTGTGGTAGCAAGATATGGTTTGGTTCCTGTGGGGGGAAAAAAAGTAGTTTTGTTGTCTGAGGATGAATATTGAATGTCATGAGTCTTTATTTCTCTATAACCGATTCAATCTTTTAAATCTTCCACCCTTCTATATTTCAGGAACATAGGGGTAGATGGGGAAAAACTTTAAACTTCTCAATCAGAGATATCTTAGTTACTGCCAACATGTAAGTTTCTTTTAGGTAATTTATTATTTTTTAGTTAAATGCTAAATCTTTACAATTTCCTCTGCCTCTCTAAAATGGCATCTTTTTTATGCGGGATATGGGGCAAATGTGACTTCATGATTCAGTAGATGGTGCCTTGGGTATATTTGATGTTTTTTGCTCCTTTCTGGTCTCTGCTGTGGAACAAATGACTTTATGGTGTGGACTGGTGTGTGTTATGTTGGAGTGTTATGCAGGCGTTCAGTGCTAGTATCTGGACTTCTAGACATTTACCTTCAGGAGGGAAACACTATTTAATTGTGTTTGCCCATATCTCTATAGTAGTCTCTTTACTAATGTCTTATCATTTTAATTTTTTGGTGTGAATTTTATTTTCTGTCAGCTACTGGCTGACTTTGAACTAAAGGTTATTGAGATCATTGATTTTTTCTCAATATCATCCCAATTACATGTATATATTTCATATGGTTTTCATCACCATTATCATCTGTCTTTGCTGTTAAATGGTGATGTTTTTGAGAGTAAGGACTTTCTTCTTCTTTGTAATTCCAGTGTTTAGCATACTACATAATTTCATGCAGTTTTCTATAAAGTGCCATAGACTTCAATGAAAGGGATATTAGTTTGGGGGGGTCAACCCTGAGCTATCTGAATGGCCTCTACCCAGCCTTGGAGCCAAGGAGATTTTGGTCTGGCATTGCAAGTCATGTTGTGGCTTATTATGCAAAACACATGGTGACCTCAGTCTTCGCTGGGCTAGAGAGGTTGCTCTGTAGCTCCGGATTTGGGCATTACCCATTGGCCTTGGACAGCACCTCCCCCGCTACCTAATTTGGCAAAAGAACATTCCATTGAAATCCTATGAATCCCCCTTGTATAAATAAAGAAAACGCAGGCTCCTCTCCCTCTCTCCTTCCAGTGTGGAAGCAGGACCCTTAAGGTCATAGAGCCATGCCACCCTCGTTTTTCAAAATTATTTCTGTATTGTGTGATTTTTTGCCATATTTCTCAGTCGGTACATTTCATATCCCATGTGAGATGTGGGAGAGAAAAGTAAGAATCAAGATATTAGGATGGGATTTCTGGGGAGGTTGGAACTTCACCATGAAGAATAAGTAGATATTAATTGGGTCAAGAAGAACAAACTTTTCAGTCAAGTGGAACACTTGAACACAAAGCCACAGAGGCTTCAATAAGCACAATATCTTCATTGATCACTGAGGGATCTGTCTTGATTAAAGTAGAAAGATTTTGTTAAGAAATAAAGTTGAGGTCATAATATAGTCTTAAAATACTGAAGAGGCGTTCCAGTTTGAAGCAGAGGAAAATGTTTTGATTTTTTTAATCAGGTAAATAACATGATGGAATAGATATAAGAAAAATCATTATTATTATTGCATGGAATAGAAAACTACAGGGTAGATCAAATAGAAGGTATCCCCAGTCTGTTACAGTAATCCATACCTGAAACAGTGTATCCATCTTGGGGAACCTACTTCTCATTCATTCATTTATTCATAAATTAATTTATGTTGAGTTTCTACTATGAGTTAGGCCCTGTGTTAGGTGCTGAGGATATAATGGAGTAAAAAACAGGAGTAAAGTTAAAGAATTGTGTAAGATAAAGGATAGGATAAGAGGGAATAAGCTGAAATGGATTTTAGAAGTAAGCAGACATATTTGAGGAGAAATAGGATTGTGCCAAGAACAGAATCAAAGGTGCATAAACAGTAAAATAGTGGATGGGTTAGATTAACATTTGGTGGTGTCTACAAGATATATTAGTAATGAAAAAGTCTGCTTTTCGCATTTGTTTCAAAAAGTTTGCATAAACACAGAAGGAGGAATCCACTGGCATTAAGATTATTGTCGAGAAGGCAGAATTGTCAAACAATTACCCATATTTTATCAACATAATAATTTAAGGCAGTGATGAAGATATAAGCCTGATTTAGCCTAGAAAGTCAGCTGCATTGACCCAGACTTAGAAGATCAAATGAGGAGTCAAAGAAAAAGTGTTGGTTATAAATCCAATCATGCTATTTGAAAATCCTTGCACATTTTAAACCTGTTTTCCCTTTTGATTTGACTGCCATTTCTATAAATAAATTGGTCTTAGCAAATTCACATTGCTTCACTTCCTCTTCTGTAACTCTTTTTCCTATAAAGCTATTTGTAAAGTGAAGTGGCATCCATTCTCTTGGAAGTGCTCATGAGTTGAATTGGGATTGTAGCTATTATAAAAAACTACTGCTGTAAGCTATTTGTTGTAGCTACCAAGGGGTAGGGGAGGCAAGACCGGGTTGAGTCTTTTCTCATGGCACCTATAATAAGCGGATGATGTAGATATTCATACAATAATTATATAAATAGTGGAGAATTACAACTGTCTTAATGGCTATGAAGGATAAGTGCATAAACATTACAGAGGCTGTGATACTTGAGTTGAGAGTTGAAGAATAAGTAGGAGGTTATTAAATGAAGAAAGATAGAGCATTCTAGGCTGAGGAGCTAGCAAATAATATGTCCCTGTGATGGAAAGGATTATGTTGAGAACTGAAAGGTTTTTAATGAGGGTGGATTTCAGAGAGGAAGATGGAGTTAGTATAATATGAAGATACAGAGAAGGTAGGGACAGGACTATAAAGGACCCTATAGGTCATGATAACAATTTTGTTCTTTATTCCTAGAGCAGTAGAAATCACTGATATATTTTAAGGTGTGTGTGTATGTATGGGGGGAGATAGAGTATTAAATTTTTATTTAAGAATTGCTCTATTAGGCCAATTGTAGTGGCACACGCCTGTAATCCCAGTGGCTCCGGAGGCAGAAGCAGGAGGATCTCGAGTTCAAAGCCTCAGCAATTTAGCGAGGTGCTAAATAATTCAGTGAGACCCTATCGCTAAATAAAATACAAAATAGTGCTGGGAATGTGGCTCAGTGGACAAGTACTCCTGAGTTCAATCCCTAGCACCCTCCCTCCCCCTCAAAAAAAAAAAAAAAGAATTGCTCTATCAGGATGATCAGGATGGGTAGAGAAAGGACAAGAGGGTCAAAGTAGATATGCAGCAAAACTAGTTTGAAAGTCATTACAAAAATACAGATACAAGGGGCTGGGGATGTGGCTCAAGCGGTAGCGCGCTCGCCTGGCATGCGTGTGGCCCGGGTTCGATCCTCAGCACCACATACAAAGATGTTGTGTCTGCCAAAAACTAAAAAATAAATATTAAAAAAAATACAGATACAAGAATGAATGATGGTAACTTAGAAACTAAGATGCTAGCAATTGAAAATGAGAGCAATGGATAGATTTGAATTATGTTTAAGAGGTGAAATTGGTAAGATTTATGGTTGATTAGGTACGGGGGATGATAGGAGAGGAAGATTGTTTCTGGTATGCATAAATGGATACTGATCTCATACATGAAAAGAGAATGAATATTGAAAGAAGCCTAGCATTAGTAGGGGGAATCAAGTTGCATTTGTGTGTGTGTCCCTCCAACATTTATGTTGAAATTTAATCCCCAGTGCAATAGTATCAAGAGGTAAGGCCTTTAGGAGGTGACCTAATCACCTCCTAAAGGCCTTATAGGTGGCATTGCCCTTATAGATGGGATTAGTGCCCAGGGAACAAGTTTATCCCTTCCATTCCTTCTATCCCTTTCACCATGTGAGGACACAACATTCATCTCCTCTGGAAAACACAGCAACAAAGTGCTGTCTTGGAAGAAGAGACCAAACCCTTACAAGACACTAAATATGTTAATACCTTGATCTTGGTCTTCATGGCTTCTAGATAAATGAAAAAATAATCTTTTATTACTTAAAAATTGCCTAGTCTATGGTATTTTGTTATAACAGCAGCAATGAACTAAGACAGCTTCTAATGTTGGTGATTAGATACATGGGTCTGGAACTCAGAGGGTAGATAACATAAAAAGTTGCTGTTCTTTTTGACTATTTGTCTATATGTACTCTTTTATTTGGAGAATACCTATTTGAGTAGTATGGAAGGAAGGAGAAACTGAGCATATATTCTAGACGTTTTTAAAAATATATATATTTAAGGAATCAAATGTATGAAATATGATATGTCAAGAGCTTTGTAATGTTTTGAACAGCCAATAATAAAAAAAGAAAAAAAATAATATATATTTAAGGAACTTATGAATAGTATTAGAAAAGTGTTAGAGTCAAACATTCAACTCAAAAATAAGAAACATTTTTGATTCCTCTGTTAGGCATAGACTGCTTCTCCTTTTGCTAATGAATGTTTTTTAGCTGTAATATCACTGAGCTGAACAAATAAATCACCTTGAGTACATAAGGAAAAATAAACACATGGTAAATGGATAAACATTACTACTACATCTTTATTAGACCATCTCTACCTCTAACACTTCAGCAGCTTAGAGATTTAGAATATTTTTACATTAACAGCAAGAAAAATTAAAGGAGAAATTCCTTTTTTGAGATCACAACTATGAAGTCATGTGGTTATAAAATTCTGTATTTGTGTGCAAATAAATAAATTAAATACAGTTTCATCGATGAAACTGTATTTAATTTATTTATTTATATGTGGTGCTGAGCATTGAACAACATCATTCTAAATGGAGAAAAAATAAAGGCATTCCCTCTAAAAACTGCAACAAGACAGCGATGCCCTCTTTCACCACTTCTATATAACACAGTTCTTGAAACACTGGCCAGAGCAATTAGACAGACGAAAGAAAGCAAAAGGATACACAGGAAAAGAAGAACACAAATTGGCAATATTTGCTGATGATATGATTCTATACTTGGAAGACCCTAAAAGTTCCACCAGAAAACGTTTAGAACTAGTAAATGAATTCAGCAAAGTAGCGGGATACAAAATCAACACCCATAAATCAAAGGCATTTCTGTATATCAGTGATAAATCCTCAGAAAGGGAAGTGAGGAAAACTACCTAAAAAAACAAACAAACAAACAAACAAAAACTTGGGAATCAACTTCATGAAAGAGGTGAAAGATCTATATAATGAAAATTCCAGAACCCTAAAGAAAGAAATCAAAGAAGACCCTAGAAGATGGAAAGATCTACCTTGCTCTTGAATAGACAGAATTAATATTATCAAAGTGACCATACTTTCAAAAGCACTATATAGATTTAATGCAATTCTGATCAAAATCTCAATGACATTCCTCATAGAAATAGAAAAAGCAATCATGAAACTCATCTGGAAAAATAAGAGACCCAGAATAGCTAAAGCAATCCTTAGCAGGAAGAGTGAAGCAGGTGGCATCACTATACCAGAACTTAATCTATACCAGAGCAATAGTAACAAAAACATCATGGTATTGGCACCAAAACAGACTAGTAGACCAATGTTACAGAATAGAGGACACAGAGACTAACCCACAAAATTACAATTATCTTTTTTTTAAAGAGAGAGAGAGAAAATTATTTTTTAATATTTATTTTTTAGTTTTTGGCAGACACAACATCTTTGTTTGTATGTGGTGCTAAGGATTGAACCTGGGCCGCTCGCATGCCAGGCGAGCACACTACCTCTTGAGTCCCATCCCCAGCCCCTACAATTATCTTATATTAGACAAAGGCGCCCCCCAAAAAAGCATTGGAGAAAAGATAGCCTCTTCAACAAATGGTGATGGGAAAACTGGAAATCCATATGCAACAAAATGAAATTAAACCCCTATCTCTCACCATGAACAAAACTCAACTCAAGATGGATCAAGAACTTAGGAATACAACCAGAGACCCTGTGTCTAATAGAAGAAAAAGTAGACTCTAATCTCTATCATGTGGGATTAGGCCCCGACTTCCTTAATAAGAATTAAAATTAAGAATCAATAAATGGGATGGACTCAATCTAAAAAGTTTCTTCTCAGCAAAAGAAACAATCTGTTGGGCTGGGGATGTGGCTCAAGCGGTAGTGCGCTCGCCTGGCATGCGTGCGGCCCAGGTTTGATCCTCAGCACCACATACAAACAAAGATGTTGTGTCCGCCAAAAACTAAAAAATAAATAAATAAATATTAAAATATTCTCTCTCTCTCTTAAAAAAAACCAATCTGTGAACTGAATAGAGAGCCTACACCTTAGGCGCAAATCTTTACCCCTCACACATCAGATAGAGCAGTAATCACATGAGTATATAAAGAACTCAAAAAGCTAGATACCAAAAAACAAATAACCCAATCAATAAATGGGCCAAGGACATGAAGAGACACTTCTCAGAAGATGATATACAATCAATCAACAAACACATGAAAAAATGTTCATCATCGATAGCAATTAGAGAAATGCAAATCAAAACCACTCTAAGATTTCATCTCACTCCTGTCAGAATGGCAGCTATTATACATACAAACAAAAATAAGTGTTGGCAAGGATGTGGGGAAAAAGGTACATTCATACACTGCTGGTGGGATTGACTGCAAATTGGTGCAGCCAATATGGAAAGCAGTATGGAGATTTCTTGGAAAATTGGGAATGGAACCACCATTTGATCCAGCTATCCTTCTCCTGGTCTATACCCAAAGGACTTAAAAACAGCATACTTCAGGGACACAGACATCAATATTTATAGCAATACAATTCACAATAGCTAAGTTGTGGAACTAACCTAGATGCCTTTCAATAGATGAACGGATTAAAATGTGGCATATATACACAATGGAATGTTACTCAGCAATAAAAGAGAATAAAACCATGGCATTTGAAAGTAAATGGATGGAGTTAGAGGAGATAATGCTAAGTGAAGTTAGCCAATCCCAAAAAACCAAATGCTGAATAAGGAGGCTGATTCATAGTGGGATAGGGAGAGGGAGCATGGGAGGAATAGGCGAACTCTAGATAGGGCAGAGGGGTTGGAGGGGAAGGGAGGGGGCATGGGGTAATTAATGATGGTTGAATGTGATGATCATTATTATTCAAAGTACATGTATGGGGCTGGGATTATGGCTCAGTATACAGCACTCATCTACCATGCATGAGGTACTGGGTTCGATCCTCAGCACCACATAGATGTAAAATATTGTGTCCACCTAAAACTAAAAAAAAAAATAAATATTAAAAAAACAAACAAAAACAAAGTACATGTATGAAGACATGAATTGGTGTGAATATACTATGTAAACAACAAGAGATATGAAAAATTGTGCTCTATATATGTAATAATAATTGTAATGTATTCCACTGTTACATATAAATAAAAAATATATTTAGTTGTTTATTTATTTACTTATATGTGGTGCTGAGCATTGAACCCAGTGCCTCACACATGCCAGGTAAGTGCTTGTTTTTTAAACAAGTGTACCCACTCAAGGTTTTGAATTGGAAATGCATAACACAAAGAAGTGTGCCCTAGGAAGTATCCTCTTTGCCACTGGTAACAGCTGAAGAAAGATAGTTTGTAGGGTAATTGTGGTAGTTAGTGTTCATGGCAGTGTTGTGAGCTACAGACTTTAGGGGCTGGTTGGGATGAAGGTATCTTGACCACCAAATCTGTAATGCAACTTTAGGTAGTACTCCTTCTTGTATAGCCTCTGAGTTTGGCTCTATAGCCATTCTAGGCAGTTTTGCAACACACCATATCTTTTAACAAATTCTACCTTTGCTTCAGTTGGACAGAATAAACTAACTTTGAAGTGAAAGTTGTTTGCAGCTGGGCATGGTGGCGCATGCCTGTAATCCCAGCAGCTCAGGAGGCTGAGGCAGGAGGATTGTGAATTCAATACCAGCCTCAGCAATGGCGAGGCACTAAGCAACTCAGTGAGACCCTGTTTCTAAATAAAATACAACAAACGGCTGGGGATGTGGCTCCGTGGTTAAGTGGCCCTGAGTTCAATTCCCAGTACCAAAAAAAAAAAAAAAAAAAAAAAAAGAAAAGAAAAAAAAAGTTGTTTGCAATAACCAACTTGGATTGGTACTAGAGGCCTGAGTTATAGATACACATTTGTGAGTCATCTATGTAATGGTTGTATCGGAAACTTGTACATGAAATATAAAATGAGAAGAGACCTAGGATTGAACCTGAGAAATTTATAACATTTAATGGCTGAGTAGGAGGAGATGAACCTGAAGGAAGTGATAGAGAAATTTCTGTAGATAGGAGAAAAATCAGGTAAACTTGTGTTTTAAGGAGTGATACTGTTGAATGCTGTGGAGAGGTAAGGTCAGATAAGGACTAAAACATGTTCATTGGGTTTAATAACATGAGAGCATTGTCATCCTTAACAAGAGCAAGTTTTATTTTTTATTTTTATTTTTTATTTTTCTTTTCTTTCTACTAGTAGAGATTTCACCAAGTTAAAAACTTATGGTCAAGAGCTAACTGAATGGAAAAGGATGAATACACCTAAGAGGAAAGGAATACTTGATATTTTAACATTCCTGAGGAGGTGAAAGGAGATGATACTCAGGACGCGGAGGAACTGGCTTTATGGAAGAGACGAGATAGCTTCTGTTATGCTTTGAATGTGAGGTGTCACCCAAAAGCTCATGTGTGACAAAGCAAGAAGATTTAGAGGAGAAATGATTGGGTTTGACGGCCTTAACCCAATCAATGAATGGATCCCCTGATGGAATTAACTGTGGCTGGAGGAGGTGGGTCATTGGGGGCTGCCTTTGGGGTATATATCTGATATCTGGCAAGTGGAATCTCTCTCTGCTTCCTGATCATCCTATGAGCTGCCTCCCTCCCCCACATTGTTCCACCATGATATTCAGCCTCACATTGAATTTTGAGGAATGGAGCTTGCGGTCTGTGGATTGAGACCTCTGACACTGTGAGCCCCCAAATAAACTGTTCCTCCTCTACAGTGAAAATGTAAGTGGGGTCATATGAAATATGACCACATGGAATTTGAAGTATTTTGTTCTGATGGCTTTTTAATTTTCTATATACGATGTGTTGGTCATTACAATTGGGCATTACATTAGGGGCTTTATAGAAATAATTTAATTTTCAAACTATCCTATCATAACAATTCTCATTTTGCTTTTGAGAAAACTGAAGCTTAGGTTAGAAACTTGCTCACAGTTTTGACCTAACAAATGATAGAACCAATAGTTACAATCATATCTGTTTGACTACAAAGACTATGTATAGAGTGGATTGGATGCATACAAAGAATATATCAAAGGAAAAAAATCAATGTCTTGTGAATAATTATTTATAAGAGATGAGGACAATCACATAAGATAACAATTTTCATGTGTTGATTCTTAGGAAGTGTCAGAAAGACAGGAATATTAGAGAGGAAGATATAATTTTGGATTTGGGTCAAGTTCAACCTGAATTCATAAAAGTAGAGTGGAATGATGGTTGCCAGTGAGAGGGGAAGTGGAAAGTGGGAATGGGGAGATTTTGGTCAAAGGGTATGAAGTTTGAGTTAGGCAGATGAAAAGTTATGGTGTAGCATGCCGACTATAGTTAATTACACTGAATTGCATACTTGATATTTGCTAAGAGAGTAGATCTTAAATGTTCATGCCACACACACAAATGATAACTATATGAAGTGGTGAATATGTTATACAAATTAATTTGATTGTGATAATTATTTCATAATTGCTATGGCTTGGATATGGTTTGAGGGTGTTCCCCAAGGCTTCATGGGTTGAAATTTACTCCCCATTGTGAGATACTAACAGGGTGGAACAATTCAAGTACAGAGTCCATAGGTGGGGCCTTTGGAAAGTGATTAGGATTAGATAAATTCGTAGGAATAGTGCCTCCATGACTGACTCCTGGTGCTGTTAAAGAAGAGGTTGAGAGACCAGAAGAGACAATCATACATGTGGGCACTCCCTGTCTCTTGCTACATGATACCTTGTGCTGCCTCAAGACTTTTTGCCACCAAGAAGGCTTTCCTCAGATGTGGCCCCTCAATCTTGGAGAGATCTGTAAGCTAAAATAAACCAACCACTTTTCTTTGTAACTTCTCCAGTTTTGTGTCATGTTTTATTAGCAACAGAAAACAGACTATTTCAATAATGTACATATCAAAATACTATGTTATACTCTGTAAGTATATACAATTTTTTTTGTTAATTATACCTCAATAATGCTGGAAAAATAAAGGTTTTCTTTCTCACACACAAATAAATATGGTAAGTTCTTAAATCATCAGAACCTAAATTAGCTTTGATGGTTCACTATCATTAATACTAGTGATCAATATTACAACACATTATAATAAAATATACATATGATATGTACTTAAGAAAAGCTTGTTTTTCATTTTAATCTATGAAATGATTTAGTATGTGTTGGCTTAAGGCAATTATTGATATTATTTCACATGTCCACCAGGAATAAAAGATTCAAGAGGGATCGAGCGCAGTGGTAGAGATCGTGCTTAGCGTATTTGAGGCCGTGGGTTCAGTCTCCAGAACAACAAGGGATTGAAGCAAATTGTTTACATTATTTTTTCTTCACTCTTCACTTCGACATGCAAAATCTAAACCATAAATTACCTAGTGATGACAGTTTTAGGCAGAAAATATGCTTTATTTGCAACAACAAATGAGGTAGTCATAAAATGTTTACTAAAACGTGTTTGAATTATGCTTTTCAAAGAAGCAAAATGCTGAATTCAACACTGAATTCTGATTCATGAGTTTCTTATTGTCATGTTAAAAGTTAATTTTATTGCTATTCTCCATTTTTTGTCTAAAGCCATTATGTTAGAAGAGGGCTGGATAGTCTTTGAAGTTAACACTAGGTTGCAAGGCAGCGGGAGAGTTCACGACAGACCCCGTGTGTTTTTTTGAGTCCTGTCTCACCCAGCACTCACTCCTGTGGTTCTAACTCTTTTAGGCGCCGGGATGGCGCGATCGCCACCCTGTTCTCGCCGGTAGCGGGATCTCGCTCTTCCACACGATCTGCTTCCTGCTGCGTGCTCCGCGGGGTCTACCCACGCTGACGCCAGGGGGCGAGGGCGGGACGGGGCTCCAGCCCTTCGAGTTAGGTTTGGGGTCACGTTCCTGGCGACCCGGGCCCTAAGTGGAATTTGGGACCGTAAGGAAAGAGGGTATGGACGTCAGGGTTTCGAGGGGCCGTTTAGGTGGGTGGGAAAAGGAACCGTGTGTGGTGGTTTCTGAGGAAAGCGGCGGGAGTGGCTGCCTGGACCTACTCCGGAGAACTACCCGCGACGTGGCGCATCCCGTGGCGGGGGCTTGACGCGCGCGGCGTCGTGGTTGGCTTGTGGTGGGCAGAGGCCAGCAGCGCTGCCTGAGGGGAGGGCAGGCCAGCGAATTCCCGCCGCGAGTCTCTGCTGCGAGCCGCGAGCCGCCCCTCGGGTCTACGGGGAGCCAGAGCTGCGAACCCCGCCTCTGGCGTGTTCCGTACAGCGAGTTGGCTCTCGTGTGAATTTTTTTTTTTTTAATTATTGGGGGGCAAATTGGTAAATGTAAACCTGCACCACTTTTCTAGGTTTCACCTTGCTGTTGGTGAAGGACTTTCACTGTGCAGGGCAGAACACACGCCAAGCAGGGACATATTCAGATATTTATTTTACAGGGCACGCCCTTTTGAGAAGTCTAGGTGTCTGGATCCCCGCAGATTCAAAGACTTACTGCAGTACCAGGAATAAACAGTTATGAGGGCGCCCACCCTTGCCCCTAGTCTCAGTCATGCAACAACGTTCAGCAGCTGCCTAAGTGTCTCTTTAGGGCTCTACCAGGAAGGTGGCTGTGGACTGAAAACGTCTCTTACCCTCTGTCTTGCTCCATCTACATTTTTTTTGTGAGAATGTTATATTTAAAAAGTTGTTACTGAATATACATGTGTATTTTCATTTTATATTCACTTATTTTTTATTTTCTTTACATAGTATCCAAGATGAATGACAGCCTCTTTGTCAGTCTGGACAGACTTTTGTTAGAATTTGGTAGGTATAAAATGAAAATAAATAGATAACTGTATTATTATTCAACATTTTAACAATGAAGTAAAGTCACAAGAGAATTGTTTTAGTTTTCCAGTATGAGCAAGATATAAGTACTAAAGAAGACATGATTCAAAGAATTAATAGTAAGTAGTTTTGCATGTTAAAGATGTATTTGTATTAATTTTTTATGACATATAGCATAATATATAATTGCCCTGTTTAGGGCAACTTGTAGTTGGCATTGTAACTCTTCTGGAAATTCTCTACTAATTTATTAGTATAAATTCTCTACTAATTCTCTCCACTAATAATGAGCTTTTTAGCCTAGGCAAAATAGTTGTGATTCACCTACTGTTTTTCAGTAATTTTGTGTATTCTGCATTTAATTATTTTGTGAAGAATTTTGCTTTAAGCAGCAATGACCCCTTAGGTGCAGTTAAAAAATGTTATATTTCTCAAATAACAAGGTTACTTCAAATATTTGAGTGAAATGTTTCTCTTTAAAGAAATCATCAAAAATTAGGAACCAGGATTGATGCCACATTTTCAGTAATAATAATTCTGAAATAAGTGAATTGGCTAGTAAATATAAGTGAAGTGGCTGGGCAAATTAAATAAATATAATGTTTTAAATATTTTAGTTCTAAAAATATAACTATTAACTTCTTAATTGTCACAGAAAGATTGAATTTGGTTATTTTTTCTACAATCAAAAAATAAAGTATTATGAACTTATTTAATATTTTCAAGAACTAAGTTTATCTTAAATCATTGTAAATAAGTTAGTTGATGGTGTATTTAATAATTAATTGATAGAAATTATGTATTTGTCAATAACAAAATCCTTATGAGTAAACATTTGCATGAATTTATAGCATCATAAGATGAATTGACCTTAAGTGTTACCTGATCTAGCCCAGCGGACATTCTTCAATTGCAAATACAAATCCTCCTTAGTTTCTGGGGGGCTGTGGTTTTCTACTTTTTAGTACAGGAGCCTTCCCTTCTCAAGCCTCATTTCCTCTCCTTTCTGGCTGTCCTCCTTTTAGGTAAGTTGCCATAAACTTTTTTTTCTTACTGTATTTGTTTATTTTGAATTTATAATTTCTACCTTAAGAAAATAAACATTTCCTCTTTTAGAATGCTTTGAAGACATAAAAGAAAACAAATCAACTATTTGTAAGATACATGAAACTATAAATACAACAGATGAGGAAATTGCTCATTACTGTAAACATAGTAATGAAATCAAAGACAACTGTAGTAAGTGAGTATTTGAAAGAAATGAACCTTCAGTAATTGTCATTTGATTTTTTTTATTCAAGATTTCTAGGTTTATAGTTGAAGACACCATTGCTTGTTTTGTTTTGGTTTGGGTTTTTGGTATTGGGGGTTGAACTCAGGGTCTTCCTTGTACATGCTAAGCATGTTCTCTACCATTGCCCTAAGTGCTGAATTATGAGATTTCAGTAACTTAGATATAGTTAGTATAAATAAAGAATTTTAGTGTAGTCTGTGTAAGTCCTATTAGTCTGAAATAATTTCCATTTTTTGACTTTTCAAGATCTTACTGTTTTTGTTTATGTGGTGCTGGGAATCAAATCCAGGGCCTTATGCATGATAAGCAAGTGCTACCTTGATATATGAAAGACAAGAACCACTGAGCTACACCCTGGCTTAAGATCTTAGTTTGTATAAGGGAATCCAACCTAAAACTTTTCAAGATAAAACACTTCTTTTGAGAAATATCTCTCTAGGTCTTTTGTCCAATTTCTAATCAAGTTATTTCTTTTCTTGCCATTGAATTGTGTGACTTCTACTTCAACCATTTTTATGATAGGAAAATATTGGAAGTAACTCTAAATGTTCAACATTAGGGGACTGGTTAAATGAATTTTGGTATATCCAGATGACTGAACACTAGGCAGCCAATAAAATCATGATATAGGTGTATGTTTGACATGGGAAAATGTTAATAGTATATTGCAAATTGAACAAAGCAGTTTATGCATCATTATTCATAATATGAACCCAATGCATGATAATATATCTATATCTAAGAAAAAACCTCAAAGGATGCACATTGAAAAGCTTATAGTGAATATCTTCTCAGTGAGCATATGTTTCTTATGGAATTTTTAAATACTCAGAAAATATGCATGTATAATTTTAGACCTTCAGATTTCCTTTTGGGGAATATATTTTAAGTATCAGAAATTAAGGGGTTAAATTAAATTATATCTCAGTTGGTAGAGTGCTCACCTGGAATGCACAAGGCCCTGGGTTCAATCCCCAGCACCACGAAAAAAAAAAGGAAGAAAGAAAGAAAGAAAAAAGAAATTAAGACAAATATTTAAGTATAATTTCAGTAAGTGATAAAGGAGGATAAATTTTATAATATGATCTCAGTAATGTTAAAATATATAACTGTAGCAAAATCTTGAAACAATTTTAAAATCTTAGTAGTTATTTAATATTGAGAATATGTATGATAGTTTCTTATGTATACTCTTCTGTGCTTCCAAATGGGCATATGTACTTTTGTTTTTCTTTTTCATTTTGTATATGTACTTTTTGAATTTGGAAAAAAAATGAAAATAGAGGAAATATTCAAACAGTACTTAGAATGGAAGCTGCCATGGTATATATAGTAATTTTAGTTTTTTTGTATTGGTAATAGTTTTCAGGTTATATAATAAAACAAAAATATATAAGGTAAATATTCATTTTATTCTATCTGATTTGATAACCTATTTTGGCCTAGTTTCAGCCATGCTATATTTGCTTCTTTTCCTGTCATATCTCAAAAACAAATATTATGTAAAAATTAATGAATATTAATATTTGAGCATATGAGTGTGTGGATATTGATAGTGATGGGGATAGGATATGCAGTTTTTTTCTTTTTTTATACTGCTGTATTTATTATTTTAAAAATTGGTTCATATTAATTATACAGAGTAGTAGATTTCATTGTGGCATAGGGAATGTTTTCTTGATGTAAACTTGTTTTCTCTAGGAAGACACATTCATTTCTCTTTAAATGATTTTGTTCATTTTTTATTATCTCTGCCAATTTTTTTATTTGTTTATCATTCTGAAGTGCTAATTACAACTATATCTTTTTTCCATAGCTGGAAGCCAACATGTGATGTTTTTCATAAACATGAAGATTATATGCAGGACCAATTTACTATTTATCAAGAAACCATTGAAAAAGACAAGTACAGTATTTATATTAACTTAATAAGTGTATCAGTTCTATAAATTAGTATTACTGGAACATACTTTGTAAGAATTTAGAAAGTGTGTATTCTGAGGGAATATTTTTTTAAGTAAATGTGATATCTTGGACTGAATCATTGAAGGTCTCCATATTTGTTGTAAAAGCTTGAATATGTTGAGATATTGCCTTAGATATAAACCATTTATCTATCAGCAGCATTTATAGCAAAGTTCTTCAATTAATGGTATTTATGACTAAACAGTGTAGGCAAACATTTAGGAGGATAATTATTTGTAGAATAAACATTTTGAAAAATTTGAGGTATTGGTTTTTTAAAGGTATTTTGTATCAAATTTCAAGTTTTTCAGATTGCTAATTTAGTAAAATGGTTATATTCTAATGGAGAAATACCAGTAGTTATATGAATTTATTTTACTTCGTGTAAAAGCATATCATCTTAGGGATTAAATGTAATTAATGAATGTAATAAAACAAGGTTAGAGACTTTGAACATGATATATATAGCATTAAAATTTTACCTAATTTTAAAAACTGAAGTGATTTGAGGAGAACACTTATCAGTTTTTACATTTTACTTAAGAAACACATATGTTGAAGGCCTTGTGGTGCATACCTATAATCCTAACAAGTTGAAGGTTGAGATAGGAGGATCACAAGTTCAAGGGCAGCTGTAGCAACTTAGTGAGACCCTAAGCAACTTAGCAAGATACTGTCTCAAAAATAAAAAATAAAAAAATAATGCCGGGGATAAAGCTCAGTGGTAAAGCACCCTTGATTTCAGTCCCCAATATCAAACAAAAAAACCCTCCTAAAATAACTACCCATGTAAAATCTATAATCCATTATTTTCAAAGATGAGTCTTCGGTTAGAACTAAAGTTTAAAATTGGGACTTAATGGCATTAGAAATCTTGTATGTAGATGAGGTTTCTCAGGAAAATATATGGAGCAAAGTGGAGAAAGGCAAAAGTATGCTATTATCCAAAGAGTAGACAGAGGGTGGAAAAGATGAAGGAGACTATTAGGTTGTCATTTATAGATCCTGCTTCAATCCCAAAAGAATTTGAGATATTTGTATAAAAATACCACAGTGTTTAAAAAAAAATCAAGGCTACATGTGGTCCTGCATATTGTTTGTTAAAAGTACAGATTAGGCTTTGAAATTCTTAGTAGTCAAGGCATTGATCAAGAAATATGATCAGAGTATTCATTTAAAAAATTCAATTAGAGGCTGGGGGTGTGACTCAATGGTAGAACATTTTCCTAGGATGCTCAAGGCCCTGGTTTTAATCCTTAGCAGTTTACTTGCTTAGGATAGTTATGAAGTTTTTCCCCGAGACTTGAGAGAAATTTCTCTCCTGGGTCTTCAAAAAGGGGAAATTGGGGAGTGTGGTAATATTTTCAGTAAATTCTTTCAAAAAAGTCCCCGTTTTTAATGTTTTTATTAATGCATTAAGTTATACATAATAGTGGTATTAATTTTGACATATTCATAAATGCATATAATTTCCTTCATTTCAACAATCAGTACTGAGGAAGTAGGAAGGAAGTAGGGGCACTAGCTACTTATTTCTGATCTCCCATTCTTGTTCTGAGCATTCATGAAGACTAGTACTGCTAGAATAAATTAGGTAATAATGACTTTCTGAATCATGACTTAGCTATGCTGTGTTCTGCCAAAGTTTCTATATGGAAGATGTTAGAAGTGGATATGACTATATAATATGAACAAGATGGAATATGGTATGCTAATCTCATATGAAATTGGTGACCCAGGCCTAATTTTTCAATGGTATTTCTCTTCTCCCTGGACCATTTTCCCAAGTTATTATATAAGTGGGGTCTTAATTAATAAATATACATTTAGAAGAATAGGAACTTATTTGGGGCTCAACTGCTTTATCTTGCTAAAGGGGACAGAGTTTATCAATACTAAAAAATTAGATCATTCTTAAAATTCAGACTTGTTGACCCAGTACTTATTAATCATTACTTATGAAACCAGAAGTTTTAAGAATACTTGCTCCTATTCTCTGCTAAGGAGAATAATCATTATAGCATCTTTTAAGAAATTTCTTGATCCAAGAAATAAAATCTTGAGGAATATAAGGACTATATATTTTCAAAAAGTTTACTATGAATATTATTTTTGAAACCAGAATTTGGTAAAAAGAGGATTCAGGAATATATTTTCTGTAGGACTGGGATGTATAGCTCAATGAGTGAGGCTCTCGGTGTAGTCCCTAACACTGAGGCTGAGGGTATATTTTCTGTGAAGAACTGTATTGAGTACTTTCAGTATTATAGATCAGGATTGGCAAACATTTTTTGTAAAATACCAGATAGTAAGTATTGTAGCTCAACTCTACTATGTGGTACAAGATGGCTTTAGGCCATATATAAATAAATGAGATATGATCCAATAAAACCTTATTGGACAGTGAAATTTGAACTTCATATAATTTTATTATGTCATGGAGTATATTTGAGTTTTTTCAATAATTTAAAAACCATTCTTAGTTCATAGACAACAGAGGATGGATTAGATTTGGCACATAGGCAGCTTGGGGATGTAGCTCAGTGGTAGAGCACTTGCTTAACATGCAAGGCTCTAGATTCAATCCTCAGTATCTCCTCCCCTACCCCATCACAAAGTTTTGGTACATAGGCAGTAGTAATCAACTCCTTTGTCCGTATGGGTCAAATAAGAAAGAAGTCTTAATATTCTTTTGTAAGAATAATGCCTCACTTACGACTTGTGCCTAAATAGATGGTCACCCATTATTAGTTGAGTTGATATAGAAGAGTTCCTCCAAATGGCTCAAATTTTCTTCATAAGAATACTTGTGGGGTATACATGAATGATTATGAACCCAGAGTTTTAACACATAGAACGTGACTTCATGTAATAATTTCAGCTAAAGAAAATTAAAGGAGATTTAAAAGGCATAGTTACAGAGGTCAGAACCCAGGGAGCCCAGATATTTAAGAAGGTATAACTGATATTGGCCAAATTATATTGTTATATCCTGTGCATGAATGAATATGTAACAACAAATCCCATCATTATGTACAACTGTAATGCACCAATAAAAAATGTGGGGAAAAAAAGGTGTGAATAAAAGAACCCAGTCTGCAATGTCATTTAGGATGAACATGAAAAAGAGGTAATTTGATTGGACAATTTAGATCATTGATGACCATGGAAAGAATAATGTCATTACACTGGTGGGAGTGGAAGTTAAATTGAAGAAGATTAACCAGGTGAGGAATAAAAAAAGTATAGCTGAGAAGTGTCTTGGGGTTAAAGAAAGTTGAAGGACAGACAATAATGAGGGAAATACAGACAAATAGATGTTTGAATTGCTTTTTATACTTAATTTAAGAGACTTTAACAAGTGATATTTATTAGGTTTTTAGATCTATTCTACATCATTTATTTTTAACAGAAAAATGTATCATGATTATGTATGTCAGTATAAAGAAGTTTTGAAGCAATACCAACTAAAATATTCAGAAACACCCTTTTCACGTGAATATTATGAGAAGAAAAGAGAACATGAAGAAATTCAAAAGAGAGTGTTGGCATGTTCTGAACAACTAAAAATGAATGAAACTATTCTTATGGAATTTCTAGGTATTAACCTTTCTGTAATATGTTGCTTTAATTATTATATCTTTGTACTGAGAAGAATATAATAAATCAGTCTCAACTATGACTTTTTTTCAGTGCCTGCACCCTTTCCATCACTTACCAAGTGGACATTACACATGTATCCACAATAGTATTTCTGTTTATAATTTTATTAGATAAGTATTGTTTCTGTATTTTAATTATTATTTTGTTTTCCTGGTGAGAGCTTCATAGATTTGTTTTTGAGTTTAATTCAGATTTTAAAGGTCACTTTAAGGTCTTTTGGGATTAGTTCTCATGTACATGTGATCAAAAGCAAGTAATTTTAAGGGGAATAAAATTGTATATGTATTTGGCTTTAAAGTGGCATATCAACAATCAAACTAATGAAAATGTCATCTTGCTTTGTCTAAAGAAGTTCTGATTAAATTGATTAATTATTACTTGTTATAGATGGTGGTACGGAAGTGAGTCAACAATTATTCACTAATATTTAAAAATTCATTGGGTACTTACCTTGTGTCAGGCAGTACTGAAGAAATTACAAAGCTCTCTTGCAAGGAGCTCACAGTTTAGTAGAGGAGAAAGACAAATAAAGAATTCTAATACAGTATCACTGTAATAGATGCTTAAGTAATTCTTAATTGGTCTAAGTCTCACCTGTTTGTCAGAGAGATCTTTCCTGATGCTGAACTTGAAACTTTAATCCTCTTTCAACCTCCACAATCCTTTATATGCTTTTCTATCAGATTATAACTCCTATGTTTGTACTAAGTCTTCTTTATCCCTGTATTCTACCTTGCTTCCTTTCTGTTTCATCCTAAACCATTCTTTTATCTCCTCTGCTGCTTTTTATCCTTCATGTTTTGGTTTGAGCCTATTATATTTTTATGAACATTTGTTGTTTATCTATGCATTAACTTCTTAGTGGGAAAGGGCAGAGGTTAGTTGGTAGGTGAAGTACAGAAAGTATAAGGGAGTTGGATATGAGTTGGGATGAGATGTAAAGTTGCATGACAAATAAGAAGAGATAGATGGAGGTAGGAAGAATTAAAGATTAGGATTTAAATATCTATTTCTAAAAATTTAAACTGATACTTTTGGTAATAACTTAGCTTTATAAATAATATTCACCTGAAATGTTTGTTCTAGCATATAAGTCACATATTTTTAAGGCAGGATAGGAAGTTCTGATAAAATTTCTCTAGAGTTCTTGTTCACTGTTACTCTTCTATTCATTTCTAAATTCTAGATAGATAATAGAGGAACTTAGGTAATTGTGTTAATTAATAACCATGTAGGATGTCTATTAATAGCAGATAAATTTTCTACTTGAAATTGAGTCTAAATCCTCCCTAAACAGAATGTCCAGATGAAAGTTCTCAGTTTTACAGGGTACATTGATGAACCTTATAAGGCAAGAAAAGGGAAATTGGGTGGATTTTTAATGTTGATTTTGGAATAATACATGATGGAAGCATAAAAAGTTAAATTGGGACCTGAATTTATTTTATTTTATTAGTCATCCCAATGACACAGTGAACTTAGTTTAAAAAAACCAAATAACACCTTGTGAAAATATTTAACTGAATGAAAAAATTCTAACAAATATTTTTGATGGATGTTACTTTTAAGTTAATAGAGATCAATACTAACTTATCTTCATTAGTCTGCCAAATATTTATATTAATCTTACCTGTTTCAGAAACAGTGCTTATTGCTTATATATACCACACATATAAATGACATTATATAATATTAACTATTTCTGACATAGTACATTTATTTTAAATGTGAGGTTTACTTGCACAGCATAGTTCCTTAACATAAAAAGAGTTAATCTGAGATGTAAAACACAAGATATCCTCAAACATGCCAACAGTTTTACCAAAAGTTCATCTGAATTGAAGAAAGAAGCAGATGAAGCAGAAATGGAAATTAATTCATTAAACAAGGTATATATTTTGTTATTGTTTCTAAAATATGTATTAATGTATAATAGTGTGTTAATTGACACCTTAGAAGAGCTGTTAAGATAGCCTCAATGTGGACAAAGGCCAATTGATAAGCTTTAGATCACTTTGAAGCCAAAATGTATTTCAGGTGTGGAATTTATTTAACTCTGAATATGGGGGAATAGGTTGGCTTTTGGGAGGGCCTGAGGAAGGATCAAGATGTAGGTTAAGAGGAATTTACTTATTGACTTGTGGTGCAGTAGGTTAAACCCAAGGCCTCATGCATACTAGGCTCTGGGTTTGATCCACTGGTACCTAATACCTCTGGCCCTGTAACAGGAATTTAAAAGCATTGAAAAAGTAACAGTGTTTTCAAAAAGGTGAACAAGATAGTAAATAGTTTAAATAATTTAATCTTGCAAAATTTATAACTGTAGTTTATAATTTTTAGGAAGCCAGTCTAGAACCAGTTAAGCTTTTAAGGTTTTATTGAATATTTTTAGTATCATCCATTGAATTGTGGCTTTGATTCACATAGATACAAGAACTCATCAAAATCATTTTATAAATTTTGAGAAAATATTGAAAATTAAATTTTCTAAATTTTTTGAAAATTAGATTTTATAGTGATCATTCATAGTTATAAGGTACAAAATAATATCAATATAATTTTTTTCTAAATATTTGTTTGTTAGTTTTAGGTGGACACATATCTTTATTTTATTTTTTTATGTGGTCCTGAGGATCGAACCCAGTGCCTCATGCATGTTACACGAGCACTCTACCACTGAGCCACAACCCCAGCGCCCCCAGCAATATAATTTTAATAATGAGAGAAAAATGGATGCTATTTCCTTTAAAATATGTGATAACTATGTCCCTATGTAAATATTCAATGTCTATTTTGCTTATGATTATTCTTTTAAAAAATGGAAATTATTGATATTTATGATTGAAAATTTAGTAGTAAGGAAAAGTTAAAGGGGTATGATTTAATATTCATGTAACTCTTAATGACTTTCAATAGAAGATAGTAAATTCTGCCAAAAATACAAACCTTGTGATTCTACAGGAAAAAATCATTCATTAATTAAGATAAAACGTTCTTCTTTGCAGGTAATTATTTCATTTTCCTTTTCCATTTTTCTTTTTAGCTGATTGCAAGACTGTATGAAACCAAGAATCTTTCAGAAACTCTTGAAGAAAAGGAAAAAAGTACAGAAAAGAGAAAGGAATTGAAAGAAAGATATAGGTAAATTTTAAAATTGAATTTTATGTGACCAGAAATTCTGCATCTAAAAGTTTGATTCTGTATTCTATCCTCTTTTTTTTTTTGTTCTGCTTAGTCATACATGACAGCAGAATGCATTTCGTTTCATTGTACACAAATGGAGCACAACTTTTCATTTCTCTGGTTGTACATGATGTAGAGTCACCCATTTGTGCAGTCATATATGTACCCAAGGTAATAATGTCCTCATTCCACCATCTTCCTACCCCCATTCCTGTTCTCTTTCCCTCCCTCCCCTTTGCCCAATCCAAAGTCCCTTCATTCTTTCCATGCCCCGTCCCCTCATTATGGATCAGCATCCACTTATCAGAGAGAATATTCAGCCTTTGGTTTTGGGGGATTGGCTTACTTTGCTTAGCATGATATTCTCCAGCTCCATCCATTTACCTGCAAATACCAGAATTTTATTCTCTTTTAATACTGAGTAATATTCCGTTGTGTATATATACCATAGTTTCTTTATCTGTTCATCTATTGAAAGGCATCCAGATCAGACAGTTTTGCTATTGTGAATTGAGCTGCTATAAAAATTGATGTGGCTGTGTCACTATAGTATGCTGATCTTAAGTCCTTTGGGTATAGACAGAGGAGTGGGATAGCTGGGTCTAATGGTGGTTCCATTCGTAATTCTCTGAGGAATCTCCATACTGCTTTCCAGAGTGATTGCACCAATTTGCAGCGTACCTTTTCCCCACATCCTCGCCAGCATTTTTGTTGCTTGTATACTTGATAATTGCCATTCGGACTGGAGTGAGATGAAATCTTAGAGTAGTTTTGATTTGCATTTCTCTAATTACTAGAGATATTGAATATTTTTTCATATATTTGTTGATGGATTGTATATCTTCTTCTGAGAAGTGTCTATTCAGTTTCATAGACCATTTGTTGATTGGGTTATTTGAGTTTTTTTTTTTTTTTTGGTGTTAAGTTTTTTGAGTTCTTTATATATCCTGGAAGTTAGTGCTCTATCTGATGTGTGTCTAGTAAAGATGTTCTCCCACTCTGTGGGCTCTGTCTTCATGTTATTTATCTTTTCCTTTGATGAGAAGAAGCTGTTTAGTTTGATTCCATTCCATTTATTGATTCTTGATTTTATTTCTTGTGCTTTAGTAGTCTGATCAAGGAAGTCAGGACCTAATCTGACATGATGAAGATTTGGGCCTACTTTTCCTTCTGTTAGGCACAGGGTCTCTGGTCTAATTCCTAGGTCCTTGATCCATTTTGAGTTGAGTTTTGTACATGATGAGAGAGAGGAATGTAATTTCATTTTGGCTGCATATGATTTCCAGTTTTCCCAGCATCATGTGTTGAAGAGGCTATCTTTTCTCCAATGTATGTTTTCTACACCTTTGTCATGCAGGCTATCTTCTATTAATTTCTTATGAAAAATATTAATTTAAGGGGTTGGGGTTGTGGCTCAGTGGTGGAGCGCTTGCCTAGCACGTGTGGGGCCCTGGGTTCGATCCTCAGCACCACATAAAAAATAAATAAATTAAAAAACCTATTGTATCCAACTATAACTAAAAAATAAAATATTTTTTAAAATATTAATTTAAATGTTATGAACTATTATTATTTAGTATTCTTTAGTGAGGCTGAGGATATTATAATTGTAGAGGGAGAGAGGGTAGCAACAGTACATCTGATGCACAATCCACCTTTTTATCATCTTGTCATCAACTTGTTTAGTTCTCTCTTTATCATGGAGAGTGTAGATGAGCCTATAATTGTGACTTAATCCATGACGTCATATGTTTCCTTGTTTTTCTGTCCTGTTTTTTGATAAAATAGATCTTAGTGGTGGAATTATGAAGAAAAAGTCATTAATTTTTCTCTTACAGAAAAGTAGATGTGTTACTCTTGCTGTTTCTGATCTACTTGCTATTTTTTTTCTTTTTGCCTGTGCCCTTTTTTCATTCTAAATTTCCATTCCTCAGTCTTCATTGCCTTTGTGTTGATTTTTCAACACACTCTTCTCGAGTTTATTTCCCTGAACCCACTTCCTTGGATCTGTTATTTGCTTGACCTCCTCCCCAACATGTTGCACTCCCACATATCATATCTATGGCAGTATGTATTTAGTTTTATGATGAAATTGATTTTAAAAAATAGGCAAACATACAGAATTTTGCTTTGCCAACAATGTTTTAACATAAAATTCTGTATATTGAGAGGAACTTATATAAATATTTAGTCATTTTTTACTCAGTGTATAGAGTAGCACCCCCTTATCCATGGTTTTGCTTTCCATGATTTCAATTACTTGTAGTCAACCATGATCCAGAAATATTAGATAGAAAATTCTGGAAATAAACAATTAAATTGCATGCTGTTCTGAATAGTCTGATGAAATTTCATGCCATTGTACTCTATCCTACCTGGGATGTGAATCATCACTTTGTTCAGTATGTCTAAACTGTATACATTACCTGCCTGTTACTTACTTAGTGGCCATTTCAATTATCCCATTGAATGTTATATTATCATGGCGCTGGTGTTCAAGTAACCCTTATTTTACTTAAAAATGACCCCAAAGTGAAAGATAAGTGATGCTGGCAATTTGGATATGTCGAATAGAAGCTGTAAAATGCTTTATTTAAATGAAAAGGTGAAAGTTCTTAACATAAGGGGAAAAAAACCCAGTTATATGCTTAGGATGCCAAGATCTGTGATTAGATTTATCTGTCCATGAAATTGTGAAGAAGGAAAAATAAATTTATGCTAGTTTTGCTATCATACCTCACACTGCAAAAGTTAGGCCACAGCTGAGTGTGGGGGTACTGCCTTGGGAGACTAAGACAGGAGGATTGCAAGTTGGAGACCAGCCTCAGCAGCTTAGAGATAACTTGTCTCAAAATTTAAAAAATAAATAAAAAGGACTGGAGATGTAGCTCAGTGATTAAGTACTCCTGGGTTAAATCCACCACAGGAGGGAAAAAAGCTACAATGTGTAATAAGTGCTTGCTTAGTTAAGATGGAAAAGGTGTTAAATTTGTCTATGTATGTATAGGGAAAACTATGGTATATGTAAAGTTTGGTACTGGGGAACTTATCATGTATCCTAAATTGATAAGGTAGAATCAGTGTATTTTGATAGCATTTATTCTACTTCATTGATTTAGGAAGAAGTCAATGAAATTATCTTTCAGTAAAAAACTTAAAAGACCCACTTACGATGTATTACTGTTTTAATGATTTCTGTATTCATGGTAGTTGATTTGTTTCCAAATCAGTCTTTTTAAAGTTTAAAGTACTCTGAAATCTAAAATGTTACTTTTATGATTAGACTTTTGGTTTAAGATGTTTTTGATATGTTTGAAAAGTCGTTAAAAATGACTATGTTTGCCGGATGTATTGATGCATGTCTGTAATCCCAGTGACTTGGGAGGCTGAGGCAGAAGGCTTGCAAGTTTGAAGCCTCAACAACTTAAGAAGGCTCTAAGCAACTTAATGAGACTTTGTCTCAAAATATAAAAAGGCCTGGGGATATGGCTCAGTTGCTAAGTGTCCCTTGGTTCAATTCCTAGTATCAAAACAAAAAGAATGATTATGTCTTAAAAATAAAATTGTGACATACTGAGAAGATTACTGGACTTAATCAGAAAAGTGTTTTCGCTCTGACACTATTACCAAGTAATTTAATAATATTGTACAAAAGTCTGTTAAAAATCTCTGGAACTGGGGCTGGGGATGTGGCTCAAGCGGTAGCACGCTCGCCTGGCATGTGTGCGGCCCGGGTTCTATCCTCAGTACCACATACAAACAAAAGATGTTGTGTCCACCGAAAAACTAAAAAATAAATATTAAAAAAAATTCTCTCTCTCTCTCTCTCTCTCTCTCTCTCTCTCTCTCTCTCTTTCTCAAAAAATCTCTGGAACTTAGTTTCATTATTTGCAAAGTGGAGGATTTTAACTATATAGTATCTAAATATCCTTCTAGCTTCAGAATATGTTAATTTTTACTTAGCTCATATTTAATGTAATCTATTCTTCTCTTTAGAATTTTTGAAAAAGATGAGCATATGCTTGTATTGAATAAAATCCCTGAAAGCACTCAATTATTTCTTCCTTATGAACCTCATAAATTAGTAAGACCAAAAAAGATGCATTCTTCAGAACCAAGAGTTACAGGTACAGAATTGTTTATTATTTAATAACTTTATTTGTTTGGGTTAAACCCACAGAAGGAGAAATAAAAATAAATTTTAGTTATCATTTGATGTGAGCAAGAACAAACAATACTGGAGACTTAGACTCAGGAAAGTACTGCTTTGAGTTGGAGAGCAAACAATAAATGTCTTCTCTACATATTTTTTCCCTCTGAGAAGGAAACTTTTCACATAAAATGTGTTCTGGTTGGGTTGCTCAGCTTTCAGAGGAATATAAATAATTATATATTTTTATTTGAGGAATTATATTGTCATATGTATGATTTCTATGGGTAGCATACTTGTGTTAACAGTGTTTGAGACTTGGTCATTGAGACATTTGAATTAGATTTCATTCAAGGGTCCATAGATTAACTAGTTTAACTATATTATCTGTCTCCCCTCCATCATTACTATTATTACTTTGTCTTTTTTGGTTATGGATTCTAAAGATACAGTTTTGTCAGTTGGTCATTTTATCATTTCATATTTAATTGCTATAATAGTGAATATAGAGTGATAAATTAAGAGATTTGATGTTTAAAATTGTGTATTTAAATTTAAATTTAATATTCATATAGACTTGATTGTCTAAATGATAAGGTTAGATTAAATGGTGGAGATGAGGGCCAGGGTTGTAGCTAAGTGGTAGAGTGCAAACTTAGTGTGCATAAGGCCCTGGGTTCAATCCTCAGTATGAGAAAAAAGTCAGAGATGATGTTTGATTCTATCTTCAGAATTGATTTTAAGTAGTATTACTTAATAATCTAGATAACAAAGAAGAAATTTCTGTGCAGCAGTCAAAGCTTGCCAATATTGACTTCAGACAAAAGGAAAAAGACCCACACGTAGGTATTTCTTTTTAAATAATATAGATTAAATACTTGCTTTCGTTAAATGAGAGTAATGTACTATACTTGAGACAGAGATGTGTGTGTGCAGGTGTGTGTTATAAATATATTAAATCAGCCATTAGCATAACCTTTGGGATCTAAAAAAATTTAAATTTGAATATGACATTCTGAATATAGACTATAATCTGCTCCATTGCCTTCAAAATAATGGAAAAAAATATTTTAAAATACCAAGCCCTATATCTATTAAACCAAAAACTTGAAAAATCTCTGGAAGAGGAAACACTGATTGGATTGAAGAAGGAAATTATAACCTGAAACATGCATAGGATAATTCTGTTAACAAAATAGAGATCCAGGGACAATCAATAGGATAATTTGTTGGGCTCCTTCAGAGGGAGTTAAGTAACTTAACTCATGTTCATCTTTGTTTCTCTACTTTGCCTTTGGTCAGTCTCAGTAATGGGATGACTGACTCCAGGTGGAAGCAGTGAGTAGGGGAGCATGGGTAAGAGAAACTGGCTTGTGTCCTGGGTGGTTCTTGATGCCTGTGAAAAATAAGGACTACACCAACCAAATAACTAACTGCTGATATTGCACATCTTTATTTTCCCTTGAAAACAGTCCAGAGGGAATTCCTCAATGAAAAAAATATTTGTCCTTTCACTGATTTGTAATTAATTCAGACACTAAAATGAAACTTAAGTCTTATAGAAATCTAAAATTACAGATGATTTTAATATGGGATGAAGGTAGATAAATGAGGAAAACAAATGTTTACCAATGTTTTTAATTTTTTGGTGGTAGAGGGGTAGTAGATGTAGGGAGAAAATATAAATGCTGATTAAGTATACATTCTGGAAAAATGTAAATTTATGTCTGTATGTCAAATATTTAAGAAAATCATCAGAAAAGAAATGGAAGGTGTAAATTTTTTAAAAGTAGAAGAAAAAAGATAAAAATTAGGTCAACAGAGTGGAAACAACAGTTAGCATTTAGATAGAAAACAAACAAGATGCTGGAAAAAGTTCTGAACAGATAAACAATCATAAAAATCTGACTGGGTTAAACCACTATTAGAAGACAGAGGTACTTGTATGGGATATATTTTAAAAATACAGTTACATACTATTAAAACAGAATAGCTGAAACAATTTTACAAATAAAGGCTAAAAATAAAAAATGGAAAGTATGTATCAGGCAAATACAAACAAAAAAGCAAATATAACAATATATAGAAATAACAATGTCATATTAAATGGAGTTTAAGATGAAAAGCATTAGCAAGGATATATATATTTCTTATTTTTTAAAGAGAACAGTTCATTGAGAAATCATAAAAACCATGTTGCACCAAATTATTCAAAGCAAAAATTGACAGAACATCTATCATAACAAAAACAATGAAATAAACTTTCCATTTAAGCCAGATATTTTTAGGGAAAATTAAAGGCTGTAAATGAACATAATAAAGCAGTGGCTTACATGTTAATATAAAACAAATTTTATTTAAAATTAGAAATGAAGTATTATCTCTTTCATATGTAAATAAAAAAGAAAGTTCAGGCTTCAATCTTTTAATTTGTTCTTTTACTTTTCTGTATTCTGTTTCAAAGGTTTTAGAGGATAGAGGGACACAGAGCAGATCATCATTTGAGAAATGGCAAGATTTTCTTAATTAGCTATAGTATGAAGGGAATAAATTTTAAAAAGATTTACCTTAACTGTTATAAAAATAGTTATTATATTTATGATAAACATCAAATTCATTGAGGGTTTTGAATTTGTTTTCTAGTATTTGTATGTTTTATATGTAGTAGTTTCAGTTAATGTATATAAGTATTATATTGCTAATGATGATGATAAGGTTGAAATGCCAATGAAATGAGAGAACCTTGTATAGCTTTAGCAAATGTTTATTGTTATTTTTTTAGTTTTATTGATTTTATTTTTTAAATACACAACAGCAGAATGCATTACAATTCTTATTATACATATAGAGTACAATTTTTCATATCTTTGTATACAGAGTATGTTCAATTCATGCCTTTTTACATGTACTTTGTTTTTGTTTTTGTTTTTGTTTTTTTTTTTTTTGCATTGCAATCTTATTACATATATATACTGCCGGGTTTCTGTTCTCTTGACTAAGAGGCTCAGGGTTTACTCCAGTTAAACTGGGCTGACTGGGCTGTGCAAAATAACCACACAAGAGACACAAATACCTTTTTCTTTGGGGTTGCTGTGATGGCTCCTCTGACCTTAATGGTCCGCAGGAAGAGAGAGAGAGCAGACGCTGACCCCTTTTATTAAGGAGAAGCTATTCAAATGAGGCAAGGGGTCAGGTTTTAGGGGGCTGAGTCTATCTTCATGATGTCCACTGTCAGCAGGTTGACTGACACCTGGGTAGGCCACACCCAAGGACACAGTAAGAGAAGGGGACACACAAGGCACTTCCATGGAAGATTCTATCTTAAACAGGGCAAGGGGTTATATTACAAAGGAGCAGGTGAGCATAGTTTCACCTATGGGGCTGTAGCAAGACACATCCATGCACAAGACACTGTCCCTGGAACTCAAGAAGGGTGGGCAAAGCTCTGCGAAATTTCTGTGACTGAGCACCTCAGAACCCAGTCGGGAGTGTGACTCAGTCACAAGTAAGGTTGGTCTCCCACAACATACCACAATTTTTCATATCTCTGTTTGTATATAAAGTATGTTGACACCCAATTCGAGTCTTCATACATGTACTTCGGATAATGATGTCCATCACGTTCCATGGTCCTTGCTAATCCCCTGCCCCTCCTTTTCCCTCCCACCCTTCTTCCCTATCTAGAATTCATCTAATCCTCGCATGCTCCCCCTCCCTACCCCACTATGAGTCAGCCTCCTTATATCAGAGAAAATATTCAGCATTTGGTTTTTAGGGATTGGCTAACTTCACTTAGCATTATCTTCTCCTATGCCATCCATTTACCTACAAATGCCATGATTTTATTCTCTTTTAATGATGAGTAAAATTCCATTGTGTATATATGCCACATTTCTTTTAATCTATTCATCCACTGAAGGGGCATCTAGGTTGGCTCCAAAGTTTAGGTATTGTGAATTGTGCTGCTATAAACATTGATGTGGCTGTGTCCCTGTAGTATACTGTTTTTAAGTCCTTTAGGTATAGACTGAGGAGAGGGATAGCTGGGTCAAATGGTGGTTCCATTCCCAGATTTCCAAGGAATCTTTATACTGCTTTCCTTACTGGCTGTACCAATTTGTAGTCCCACCAGCAATGTATGAGTGTACCTTTCTCCCCACATCATATGTAGTCAATTCTAATGCTTTCTTTTTTTCTTTCAGGTATTTAATGATTCTGGTGCGAATAACAATTCAAAATGTTCACATGTTACTGCTATTAAAAGTTCACAAAATTTTATGCAGTTCAGGTAATTTTTTAAAGTAAGAAAATTCTTAAGAGGTGAGGATGTAGTTTTAGTGGTAGAGGACTTACATGGCATGCTACTAGGTCCTGGTTTCAATCCCCAACCCTACCTGCCCCCAATAAAAAAAACTTTAATTTCTGAAATTTGTGAATATCAATTCAAAATAATATAAAAATTATATGCATTGCATTTTAGATTGTTAACTCCTCAGAAACGATCAAACAACAATCAGTGGTTTGAAAAAAGACAAACAGGTATTTGCTATTCATATTTTTCCTAATAAATAAGGGTAATAAATTACATCAGTTTTTTATAGTAGAATTATTTGGATTGTTTACATCTCTGTATAATTGATCATGCATGCCTGGTTTTAAAACGTATTTCCTCTAAATATTAAGTAAATGTATTTTATTGTAGAAATTTTGAAATACAAAAAAATATAAAAAATACTACCACCCAGAAATAATGGACATGATACATACCAGTGTATATTCTTTTAGTCTTTTTTTCTATGCATATGTTTGTTTTGTTCTTTTACCCTCCAAATTTTAATTATACTATGTATATAATTTTGCATCATTTTTCCCTTCATGATAAATTATTGAGGTTATTTCAACATGTCATTAATTAGTTTTTATGTAATGACTGTATAATGTCCCATTGTGTGGATATGCCATTATTTAGCCATTCTTTCACATTGAATTCTTTTTGATTTCCTGTTTTTTACTATTATAAATAATGTTATTATATTTTTGCATTGATATATTAGTATCTTGGACAATTTTCTTTGAATAAAGTCACAGAAAGATCACAGTATATATGCATGAATTTATTATTCTCAAATGAGCTAGCTATTGAAACTTCATATCTTTGAAAATACTAATTTATTTTTCTCTCTCTCCATATACATTTCAATATGCATGTTTGTATAGTTATGTATATACATGTATACATGAATATATAAATATAAACGTGAGTATATATTGTATATTAAGTGCATACATGCATACGTATTTTGGTAATCTAGTAATTCACAATAATTATTTAATTTATTATGCCATGTGGAAGTCTTTTTCTCTTCTTCTTGGATTATTGACTTTTATTTTGAAGTTTTAAAGATGACTTTTTCTGATCCCAGGAAAATTCTGTTAATATATGCATTTTAGAACGATTATATACTTAGAGTCTTTTTCTCTTACTCTTACTAGGAGATCCAACACAATATGTTTATTGTACACAAATGAATAGTCTCCTTGCTTTCTTCTAAGATAAAAACTTATCTTACCTGTACGGGTGATCTGTTCTAGCTATTTATAATTCTCTCTATATACAAAACCAACAGTGTTAAACAAGGACAAATAATTAATCAAACAATGCAGGGAACTGCATATAGCTGGCATAACTCTACCTGTTGTTGAGTATATATGGTGAGGCTTCATACACAAGAAGTCATATAATTATTTTGAAATAAAAATATTTATTTAAATAATTTTTAAACCCAAAATTTAAAGAAATTAATATGTAATGAAAATAGTAATTTTTATTTAAATGCAGGAGACAAAAACAAGAAAGCTTTCAGAAGATCAGATAGAATAATATTGTCATGACTTCAATATAGAGAAAGATCTCTTAAACAGGAATTAAAAAGCCCAGTCATAAAAGAAAAATTGATGAATTTGGCCACATTAAAATTAAGATTTTTGTTTATCAAAAGATACCCTAAAAGAGTATCAGATGTATCATCAAGCCAGAGGATATATTTGCAATACAGAAAGCTCTAAAAAGAGTAATTTGAAAGTATATACAGAATTTTTACAAAAGAAGAAAAAGACAACCCAATTAGAAATATATGCAAAATATGACTAGGTATTTTAAAAAGAGAAAGAAACGTTGTGGCAGATAAACATGAAAAGATACTCAGCAAATCATGGAACTGAAAAAAAAAAAAACCAAACCCACATTGAGTTATCATTACATGTTCACCGAATTAGCAAAATTCAAAATGTCTCACAATATTAAGTTTTGATGAGAATACAGGACAATAGGAACTTTCAAACTATTGGTAGGAATTGTCTTTAATAAATTAGAGCTAATTTGTCTGATGAGATTGAATGATTTCCAAGGTGGCTAGTTGTCACAGTGGAAATTAGTACAACTACATTAGAAAAGGTTGGCATCTGGTCTTGAGAAAAGCACATACTCTATTCCTCATAATTTTCACCTCTAGGCATATACTTAAAGAAATACAAGTATATACATTCAATTGTATCAGTAAAGAATGTTATTATTTGTAATAGTTTTAATATGGAAACATCCTAAATACCCATTTGCAGTAGAATGTATAGATACATAATGTCCTGTTTATGCAATGGAATACTTTATATCAGTAAGAAAACTATATCATGTACTACAGAATGGATGAATCTCACAAGCATATGTTACTCAAACAAAAAAAGTAAACAAAAGCAAGAGATAGGACATATTTAATTTCATGGTATAACATTTTAAAACAGGAAAATAAGATATGTTATTTAGATGATAAAACCATATATAACAAATTAGGAAAAAAATATCACAAAAGTCTGGATAGGGATTACCTCTAAGAGAAGGAGAATATAGGACCTTTTGGAGTGCTTGTGATGTTTTATTTCTTTACTTGATGTGGTTATATGAGTGTTCTCTTTATAATTTTGTTTATTAAACTGTTTATATTATATTTTATTCTCTTATTTGTATATATTGGATTGAAACATGAAATTGCCATTTTGGTAGACTAACAGAGTTAAATATTGGCAATTTCATATGGTTAAACTAATGTGTTTTGTTTTATAATAAAATTGCAAAAAGAAAAACAGTTTGTTCTCATGTAACAGATGCTGAGTGTGGAGAAAAAGGGACAGTAAGACAATTAAGAGAATCAAAATGCACTTCACAAGTAAGTCAAATGTTTGATTTAACCATTCTAATTTTAAAATTTTGTGTCCATTTTAATTTTGGATTTAGTGCAATAAAGATTGTTTATGTGAGATTTTATTAGTTGCTAATCAGGTTTCTAGGAAGTTACAGATTCTATTTTTCAGATTCAAAAGCAAGGCCAAAAACACGAGAGAAGAATAGCGTTACCTTAGGGAAGTAAAGGGAGGAGAGGGGAGGGGATGTGGGAATAGGAAACACAGTAGAAGGAAACATATATATATATATCTGTATGACCAATATGATTCTACAACATACACACTCAGAAAAATGAGAAATTATGTCCCATCTATATATGATATATCAAAGTGCATAAATGCATTCTCCTGTCATTTATAACTAATTAAAACAAAACAAAAAAAAGCCAAAAGTACTGGAGGTATAGCTCAGTGGTTGAGTGCTTGCTTAGCATGCTTAAAACACTGGGTTCCATTCCCAGCACCACTAAGAAAATAAAACAGAACAAGACGAAAACCAAAAGCCACAAAAAGTTTACACATAAATATGCAAAAATTTGTCATTAATAAGGGCTGATAAATTAAAATTTTTAAAAACTAAGTGCTGATATATATTGAGACTACAATTTGGTAAGATTAAATGATTTGTTGTGGCAATCCAAGACCAGTAATTGCCATAAAAATGTCTTGAAAGTATTTTTGAATAGTGGGAAGCTTTAATTATGATAGATGTAGACAATATATTTTAAACTTTACCCTAGATACTAAGGTTTAAATAAGAGAAACAATATAGTAGTATTATTCTGTAAGGAAATACAAATAATAAGTACATTTAAATTTTTTTGTCAGACCCAAATTACTCTTTCCTTTCAAGGAGTTAGTATATATAGTTCTTCATCTATACTACAGTCCTAAACATTATTCTTTATCAAGTTCAGTATTTTGTGGTTGTTATACTTTTCTCAAGTAGGAATGAGGAATATGGAGCTGGAAAGAAAAGAAAAAAATGATCATTAAAATAATTATTGTTTGAATGGTATTTTAATATCACTTTTCCAGTTATTCTTATTTTACTTATCTGTGAAATGACTACAGATTAGTATGGTATTTTCTGTCTTGTGCATTTTTATATATGTCATTCTGTTACTGCAACAACATTCATTTTTAGTTTTCTGTTACTTTGAATTTGCAGCCTATACATACAGAACATTTTGGAAAGTCAATAGAAGATAATAGTGATGAAGTAGAAGAAAGGCCTGAGAATTTTCCACCAACTCCTGAAATTCCTATATTTTTAAAAACTCCTGAAGCTATGAAGTCACATGAATCTTTGGAGAAAATACAGTTTCCTAAAGCTCCCTCATTTGAAATGTAGGACTTTATTTGATAATTATAAGTAAATTATGCATTGAGTCATATAAAATTGATAGGAATAGTAAAATGACTTATACCTGTAACTTTAAAAAGTTTTTTTTTAGTGTAGAGTATTTCAGACATGCAAAGTAGAGACTAGCATAATGAACTTCCAAGTACCTATCATCCTGTTTGAATTATTAATGTTCTGCTGTTCTTGTTTCACAGGTCTTCCTCCCCATTTTTCCTGCAGCGTTTAGCTGAAGATGATGTAGATCCTGAGTACTTACCCAGGGCAATACTATATAGATTTAAAATTTTCCAAAGGGTTAAATTTTGTAGAGAAATTTAAAATGTCAAAGAGCTACTGCCATATTTGGAAGATTGTGGGCTTATCATTGAATAATGTTCCAGCAGTCATTTTCCCACGTGTTATAGTGTCTGAAGCAAGAATTGCCATTCTGCTTAGTAAGCTAGTTAGGCATAAATATCTCTAACATGAATATTTATCTTTGAAAACTATAGATATATGGTTTGCATTCAAGAAAATAGTGCTTTAAACACCTTTAAACATTTTCTTTGGTTCAGTCTCCTCCTTAATACTGATCCCTGAGGTTTTTCCAAAATATGTCAGATAGATTTCACTTTATCAGGGATATCTCACCTATATCCTACTTCTGTACTTTAAATTGTTAGAATAAGTTTTATATATGAATACTATGCTATTGACTCAAGCACAGCATGTTTAAAGTGAAACTCAACTTCAAATCTGAGAATTATTAAGGAATATCAGATTATATGCTAAAACTTCTCTCCATGGATGAGAAAATTATGATCTGTAAAGTTAAATGACTCATTCATGGTCATAGAGATAGTTTATGGAAGTATTGTTACACTTCATACATACATACACACATACACACACACACACACACACACACACACACTTTTTTTCTTTTTTGGTATTTGGAATTGTCTTCAAGGCCTTGTGAATACTAAGTACTTAATCTTCTGTTGAGCTATTCCCCTAGCCCCTATTATATTTTAAAAACACTTACGTAGCACTATCTGTGAGCCACTGTTATAAGCACTTTAGACCATTTAATATTGATCATTTAATGTTCACAACAATCTTATACATTTTAGGTACATTATTATCATTATTTTATAAATGAGGAAACATAATTATAGGTAATACAAGTAATCAATGTTAGAGTTGAGATTTTAAACCCAGGTAGTTCTGGTTTTAAAATCCATTCTCCTAACCAATGTGTTACACATTGTATTGTCTATTTTTTCCGGATCATTTTACTGTTTAACTCCCTGATAGAAACTTAGTAATGGCTGGCTTTTAATCCAGACACAGCTTGTTGGGGCTGGGGCTGGGGCTCAGCAGTAATGCCCTTGCCTGGTATGTGTGAGGCACTGGGTTCGATTCTCAGCACCACAGATAAATAAATAAAGTAAAGGTCTATCAAAAACTAAAAAAAAAAAAAAATTTAAAAACAAAATAGACACAGCTTGTTACTGACTTTCAAGATCTTGAAGACCGTGTTGGGGTTAAGGGCTTGGACTTTGAATCTGAAGTGCTGAATTCAATTCTCAACTCTAGAACTTACTGTATTTTTTTGAGCAAATCATTTATACTTTCTACGCTTAAAAATCCTTTACTGTAAAATTAAAGTGACTGAAATAATAACTGTATTATAGAGTTATTATGAGAAATAAGTTATGCTTATGGAATTACCTAGAAGAGTGCCTGACAGTATATTGAATAGATATTCATAATAATTATCCCAAAGTTGATTTTCCATATTAGTCTCCTCCCAAACCATCTTTTCTTTATAGGTTGCTTCAATAACTACTTCCTACCTTCCCTTCTATGCTAATTTTTACCCCCATGACATTGCTTCTGGTCAATCTTCAGTGTTTAGTGATAGATTTTTAACATTTTGATGATTTTTAAAAATCTTTTTGTAACAGAAATGCAGTACCTGAAGGTCAAACACAAAAAGAATGCTCTGGATTTTCATTTCTTACAAGTTATACTTCTAGATCACCTAGATTGAATTTATTTGATTCTTCTGTATTTGATTCAGAAATTTCATCAGATCAGGTAAAATGAGAAACTAAAGTTGATTTCTAAAAATTGTACACTGAAACTTTGGGGTAATTTTATTTCCTTAGTACCAAACTATCCTGGGACAGAGTGCCAGTAAAGGCAATTTTTAAAAAAATTCTGGGTAGCTGTAGTGTAGCAAAGTTCCCTATTATCTTTTTGCTCTTAACTTTAGATGCCCCAAATTCACTGTATTTATTTTTTTTAAATTTCAAGATAGGGATGATTTAAATTTCAGTTAAGGGCAATTTGAAATGAATTTGTCTTTTTAATTAATGTACCTACTAAACAAACTACATATTCTGAAAACAAACTTTACATATTATCAATGGACTTACAATGGCTTCATGTTTTGTCTTTTCAACTATGTGTGTGTACATGGCAACATTATCATTGGTTCATTTTAAAAGACTGAAGGCATTTCCTGCATCAACATTGCTACTGTTCAGTGGAAATGCTTATTTCTGTATTTAGTAATTAAGCCCCAAAATTAAGACATGCTTTATTTGAGAAGTAGAAACAATATAAATTTGTGGTTAAAACTAGACTCTGAAGCCTGATTACTTGAGTGTATACTATATGTAAGATTTTGGGTAACTCTCAGTTTCCTTATCTGTAAAATGAAAATAATTATTACCATAAGGTTTGTAAATATTTAGGTGAGTTTATGCACATAAAACATTTAGAAAAGTTTCAATCACTTAATAATACCATATAAGTATCAATGTAATATAAGTATTATTACTTATTTAAATTAGTCGTATTTAGCCATTTTTTATATTTATTAGAATTTTTATTACTGTGTTCCTTGCACTATATTGTTGTTGAAATTATAAGTTTGTTGATGATATAGTAGTATACATTTCATATTTTGTTTCTTTTAACTTTGGTCTCAATTTTACTTAAATACTTACTTCAAAAACTAGTGGGGCTGAGGATATAGCTCAGTTGGTAGAGTGTTGCCTCACATGTACAAGGTCATGGGTTCAATCCCCAGCACCCCAAAAAACAACAACAAAAAATTAGTAATCCCTAGAAAAATAGATTAGAGTTACTAAATTATCATTTACATTAATACTATGAATGTTAAAATAAGTGTATATAAATAACCTCATCAGGGGACATGTACATTTTGAAAACAGAAAACTACTGAAAATTATTGAATATATAACATGATGTACTTGTTTAGAAAGAAAATATTATAAAGATAAATTCCCTCTCAAAATAATTTATAAACGTAATCCATTATGGATCTAATTAAAGTCCTGGCAAGATGTCTTTAGTTTTTGTTATGTTTTGTTTTTGTGGTGGTAGAGCTGGGGAAGGAGATTGACCAAATAATTACTGTGTGTCCTGGGAGAAATGTATTCAAGAATAAGCAAGAACATTTTCAAAAATAAGATTGGTGATAGATTAAAATAGAATTCTAAGAAAAAGTTTCATCCAAAAGAAGGCAAAAAAGAAGGAATGGAGTGACTAAAAACAAGGGAACAAACATAAATAGCAATATGTTAAACCTAATCATGAACTTTTAAATGATTTTTTAATATGAATGGGTTAAATGCTCCATTAAAAGGTAGAGACTATAAGAATGCATAAAAAAATAAATTGAATGTGGTGGTGCACTCCTGTAATCACAGCTATTTGGGAGGCTGAGGCAAGAAAATAGAAAGTTCAAGGCCAGTCTTGGGAATTCAGTGAGATTCTGTTTTAAAAATAAAAAATAAAAAGGGCTGCCAGATGCAGTGGCGCACACATGTAAATCCTACTGGCTGGGGAGGCTGAGGCAGGAGCATCTCAGGTTCAAAGCCAGCCTTAGCAACAGTGAAGTGCTAAGCAACTAAGTGAGACACTGTCTCTAAATAAAATATAAAATAGGGTTGGGAATGTGGCTCAGTGGTCAAATGCCCTTGAGTTCAATCCGTGGTACTCCCCTCCCTAAAAAAAAAAATGGTCATGATGGCCATATTGATACCATTTTTGGTAGTCTTGAGATTCAGAGTATTACTGAAGATAAAAATGGTTCAGAATGGTAAAAGTCCACTTTATAAGGAAGATACAACAATCACAAATGTGTAACTGTGCCTAATAACAGCTCCAATATACATAAAATCAAAGTTGTCAAATACTCAAGCATAGTTGGAAGTTTTTAATACCCTTTTATCAGCAATTGATAGAATCACACAACACAATCAGATCTTCTGTAATATCTGTATACAGCATCAATCCCCTACACCATTTTTAAACACTGTATCCCACAACTGCCTCATACATGTTCTTTTCAAGTGCTAATAGTACATTCACCAAGATCAACTATATTATGGGCCATAATAAGAGTAAAGGAATTTAAAAGCATTGGAATTAGAGAGTGTTAAATTAGAACTCAGTAACAATTTTTTAAGATATCTAGAAAAATCCTAAATATATAGGTCATGAATCAAAGAATGAATCATGAAAGAAGTCAGAAAACATTTTGAGCTGAATTATCATGAAAATTCAGTTTATCAAAAATTGTGGGATGCTGCCAAAGCCAGAGCAAAACTATAACTTTAAATAATTTAGTTAACTTAAATAATTACGTTAATAGAAAAGAGGAAAGATTTAAAATTAATGACCTATATTGAGAAACTAGAAAAAGAGCAATGAAGCAAATCCAAAGTAAGTAGAATGAAGAAATAAAAAAGATGACATAACTGAAATAGAACAAATAAATAAATAAGAATAAACAAAACCAAAGATTGTACTTTAAAATAATTGACAGAATTGATACATTCCCATCTAGATTGACAGAGAAGGAAAGATAGTTATTAAACATGAGAGAATATCATTACAAATCCTATATATTATGAAATAAATTGGTGAAGGCAACTTCACTTTTTACACATTAAAACATCCCTATATAAACTTAGAGTAATCAAAATGGTGTGATATAAGCATTGAAAGAATGATATTTGGTATGGGTTAAATAGTCTTGATACAAAAGAATTTAGAATATGATAAAGATGGGACCACACAGAGATAAATTAGACACTCAACTTACACTGTACGCCAGTAAATTTACAGATGAATTAAAATAAATGAAAAAATATTAACCATAAAATACTTCAGAGGAAATACAAGTTAATATTTACTAGACCTCAGAAGGATGGATGCTCAAAGCATAAAAGCAGTGGAAGAAGAACCAAAAGAAAAAGCAATTAAGTTAATTTCATTGACTTCCAAGTTAAAAAATTGGACAGGCAATATGATAAAAGTATAAAAATAATTAACATCTTTATTATATTAAGACTTAAATTACTGGGCTGGAGTTGTAGCTAAGCGGTAGAGCGTTCGCCTAGCACATGTGAGGCCCTGGGTTCCATCTCAGCACCACATAAAAACAAGTAAATAAAATAAAGGCATTGTGTCCAACTACACCTAAAAAATAAATATTAAAAAATTTTTAAAAAATTAAAAAAAGAACTTAAATTACTAGCTCAGTATAGAAATGGGCAAAATCCATTTGGTGAATAGTCCCCTGAAAAAGAAAATTAAATTACATGATTTATGGTAAAACAGTTTTTCTTATTAATTGTTAAAGAAATATGATTCTGTGCTTAAATGTTTTAAGTGTGGTGTTTATAATTATAGAAAAATCAAAACAACCTAAATGTTCAAAATAAATGAATAATTGAAATAGTACAGTGTGTCTATATGGAGGAATATTATACTGCCACAAAGAGGTTTCAGAAGAATAGCAACATGGTCATATGGTAATATTAAGATAAAAAAAAGGACAAAAAAAACCTAAGCCATCATGAAAACATTTTTAAAAGCCCATCTTACTGAGAAAATAGACTCTTTTTTTTGGCAGCAAAATTTGATCTGAATGGACATGAAGCTGTCAGCATCCTTTTACTTTCATAGTCAGAAAAGCAGTACTAAGACCCTGATTTGTTAAAGACCATCAGAATCAAGCAAGTTTTATTAGAATTTAATGTTATAGTAAGATCCTAAAGTAGGAATTATCCTTAGTGCAATACATATTGCCTATTAATTCTTTATCTATTGGTATAGTAAAATTAGTAGGCCTTATTTTAATAAGTAAATGACAGCTTTCGAAGACAGAACACTCCCCTCACCTCTCTTCAGTTTTGGAGATTGAACCCAGGGCTTAACATATTCTAAGCAAGCACTGTACCACTGAGCTACATCCCCAGCCTAAAAATACAACTTTTTAGAATATTGCTATATGCTTACTCTAATGCTGCATATTAGAAGTACCAGGCTTTGGATTCAAATACAAATACTATGTGTGTTTTTCTACTGGTTTGACAAGTAATATTTTATGGAAATTATTTTCCAGCTTAATGAACATTATTCTGAAGCAAATCTAAATCCTCCCTCATCACAACAAGGAATTGGTAAGTGATTTACTACTTATAAAAACATGCTAACTTTCCCCCTTGGCATTTTAGTTTGTTTCTAATAGATTTTTCTAGGCATTCAGTTTATTCTTTAAAAAATTACTCTTGACTTCTATACTATTCACTGCTTTTATTTTTAGCAATTTAGTGTGATTTTTTTTCACTGTGTTGACAACACTTGCTTTCTCCAAGATTACTAATAACTTCTCAATTTTCAAACATTATGAATATTTTGCATTGTTTATCATATTCAGTCCCTTTGCAGCATGATATAGTTGACTGTTCATATCTTCTTTCTGGACTCTCTGGATTTCTTCCTATCTCTCTCTGCTTACTTTTTATTGCATTTTCTTTCTTTTATTCTTTTATTGGTTAATCTGTTCAAAATATAAATAAGTGTGTGTATATATTATATTGTTTTATCAGTTACTACTTTGGTTTTGATGATAGAACAGTAGACAAACATGCAAAATTCTCATAGGGTTTGTGTTCTAGTGGGAGAGACTGAAGATAGACAAGTCAATATATAATATATCAAGTGGTACATTAAACAACAATTTTTATGTGTTTGAATCGGCAACTGATCATATGTTGTGATTTTTAATTCAGTATTTAATTTACTCTATAGCTAACAAGGATGATGCCAAGGTTTGACAATACTGTAAGAATTTATTGAAATGTGAATGGCTTAATAAGAGGAGGAATAAGAAATAACATGGGTACAATATCTTTGTCTCATTGAGAGGCTCATCAGATACCCAAGTAATAATCTTACTTCTGCCACCTCATCCATGTGAAAGATTTCAGGCAGCTGTGGATGTTATATTGCATGTAGGTTGCCTTGACACACAAAAGCTGCAGCCTCAGTTTTCAGCAGGCTCTTAAAAGAAATCTAGTCATGAGGCCTCAGACCTATACAACTCTTCTAATTCAGGTGTAGTTTCACACAGAACTGTAGACAAGTAATGCTGTAGACTCAGCATTCCATATCTACCTTAATTCTGTATTTTCTAAGGAGACAGTGCTGTGAGAAATCAGACTCCAAGATCATTCTTCTAAGTGGGTCTGAATCAGTCTAGGCTTGAGGTTAACTCTGTACTTACTGGTTGTAATTAATAATATAAATAAAGGTAAAGCAGAATAAGGGGAATAAGAAGAACTTGGATTGAGAAGGCAGTTGCTGTGTTACGAGGGAGTCAGAGAAGGCAATCATTAAGAGGTGACATTTGAGGAAAGACATGAAGGAGGTGCAGTACAAGCTACTGGGTAAAGCTTTCCAAGTGAAGGATGAAAAGTTGAGATAGGCACATATTCAGTATGTTCAATGAACAGCAGGTAAATTGGTATTAACTGGAATGGAATAAGGAAGGAGGAATTATGTAGAAAGATTAAATCAGAGAGGTTGGAGAGGGAGCAAATCGTGGGACCTATAGACTGTTCAGATCTTTGGAAAGTGAGATGGGAAACCATTGGAGGGTTTCGAGCAAAGGACTGAAATGATCTAACCAGCTTTTAAAAGATTACTGTCTGCTATGTGGGGAACAAATAATGGAAATGAGTGAAAACAGATTAGGAAGCTATTAAAATAATACAAGTAAGAATTGGTGATGGCTAAGATAATGACAGTAGAATTGGTAAGAAGGAATGGGATTTTGGTTATCAATTTTTCTGAAGATAGATCTGGAAGAATTTTTCTATCACCTTTAAGGATGAGAAGGAAACAAGGATGATGCTAAGATCTTGACAACAATAACTGTAAGAATGAAGTTGTAATGAAAATCTTTTTATATCTAAGATATGTTTTAACATTAAAAACTCACCATATCTGAAATCAAATTTGTTCTTTTAATGTCCCTAATGTTATCTCCATTATTGTGGTGGCCAAAATTCAGTAATAATTTTAATTTCTCCTTGTGACTGTGACTAAATTCAGCTAATCAAGTTTTATCAGTTCTTCCTCTGAAGTACTTATTTCCTTTTTCTATATTAATCAAAACTGTTATATTTCAAACTCTAATAACTATTCACAGTGCTACTGCAGTCATATCTTAATTGGTCTTTTCATCTTCTTAGCTTACCTATAAATCACAGTTTAAATAATCTTCCTCATGCCTAATGTTGATTTTGTAATTGCACTAATCAGATGCCTTTGGTGGCTCTCCATCAACTCAAAATTATTTTCCTACTTTTCTAACCTAGCTCCAACATACCTTTCAAGCCCTTTCCCTTGTAAGAATTACCCATGCTTTGGCTAGACTGAAGAACATAGTGCCAGATAAGCCATATTTTCTTATCTGCTTTTTTTCTTCTTGTAATCTCCAACTTCCATCCCTAACCCTTTCAAGACTAAGTTCTCTTCCATAAAAACCTTTATTTTCCCCTCAACCTTGCATTCCAAAAAGACCTCTTTTTCACTTTTGTGAATGTTTCTTCTTCTTCTTCTTTTTTTTTTTTTTATAGTGCTGGGGATTGAATCCAAGGCCTGTGAATGTGAGGCAAGCACTCTACCAACTGAGCTATATCCCCAACCCCTTTTCTATACTTTTAAATATTCTACCTCCTATCATTTATTATTTGTGTGTGTGTGTGTGTGTGTGTGTGTGTGTGTGTATATTTATTTATTTATATGAGATACTCTCTGGATTTTTGGTTCTTTAAGGGCAAAGACCTGTTATATTTACTTCTGAATTCCTCACAGCACCTAGAATCCTGCCTTGCATAGCAATCTATATTTATTTATAGTGAACATAGTTTTATGAAGCCCACATATAATCTTCTGAAATTAAAAAATGAAATCAAATTTATTTATGCAAAGAGTTATTCAAGATTTTAGTTTTTTCTGGATCTATGTCTTAAATTTTCTTTTTAAGATTTATGGGTGTGTGCTGAAGACAGTAGAATAAAATGAGAAAGGGAGAGAAACAAAACACAACTGTCTGGTAATCAGTCCATCCAGTCAATCAGCCATTTTAATTGCTAGTTGGCTTATTTAGAGTAAAATAACTGAGATATTAAAAAATATAAGAAAACTTCAAAGTGGTTCAAAGTAATTTCTTTTGCTTAATGTACTAGTTGATCAGTTCTCTATGGAAAAAATATTAGGTGCCTTAGAAGACTTGTTTTAGGTAAATCTTTCATTTATTGTAGAGTTAATAATAATTGATTTTAAATTTAAGATGTTGACAATTTTAATATTTATAGTTTTAAATAATATAATGATGAAAATAGTATTTTTCTTTAGTGGAAATTCAGAGAGTCAAACACCAAATAATTCTATACATAAAGTTGATTTTTGAACAATGCTATTAGTGTATATTGTAATTGGTCAATAAATAATGGTTGGATAAGTTTGACTTATGCAGTGTCTCTCAGATCTAACATTTTTTCTCTCCATTTCCATTGCTATGATGATATAGGTAAGGTCAATTTTCACCATCTCTTTGCTGGACAATAGAGTGCTGAGGGCCATTACCAAGTAGGAAATTTCCTTGCCAGCGTACCCCATGTTAATTTCGCTGTTGACATTGCATGTTAGGTGACCCTGCCCAAGGACGAGGGTGGATCCAGGATTAGGGTGTATCCTGCAGTTTGAGGAAGTATCCCAGTCCTTGGGTTTAGGGCGTTCCCGGTTTAAGACAAGTTTAAGGCGTTCCCAGTTTAAGACCTTGGATTTTAGGGAAGTTCGATGTTGAGGATTATTGCTGCTGGAATTAGGGCGTTCCTGCTGCCTAAGCTCCTGTTGAACTCTCGTGAGATTCAGAGAGCATTTTGGGAAATAAGCCTCGTGGAGTAGGTGATTTGGGTGGCAGGAGAACTGGGATTGGGAGAGAACGTGTGTGGAGGCCGGTGTGAGTTCGGGAATAAAGAATTGCTGTTTGAATCTACAAAGCTGTGTGGTGGCTCGTGATTCTGTGCCCAGCCAAGACTGCGGCAATAGAGTTTTTTCCTTTTGGTTTTCTCCACTTCTAGACACTTCTGTTCCAGCCTTTCTACACTTCTCTCCTGAAGAATCCTTATAAAACAATTTATTTAATATCATATTATATTTGATAATGCCTAATGTTTTCCTGTTGCCTACTAAATAAAGTCCTGGTTCTCTAGTGAGACATTCAACTGTCTTTCCAAGCTCATCTTCATTAATTCCTGCTTAATATATCATTATTATTCCTCAGTATCTTGCCAAGTTGAACTGATTTCTGTTACTCTAATACTTCCAATGCCTATTTCTGGGCCTCTGTGCTAATCTCTTCATTTGAAGTGTTTTACTACACCTTCTACCACATATAGTAGTTCTTTATTTACTTGAGTTCATATTACTTACAAGTTGGGTTTATGTTTGAGTCTGTTTATCCTTCCATAGTGCCAAGAATAATGCCTTGCATGTGAGAAGAATACATTTAAATATCTGTTAAACAGGTAAATAATTCAGAGGTACTATATTTATTGTATACATTGTATTGTTATCCTCTAGGTTATATGCATTATATATAACACGGATAGCATGATCTTGTAATATTTGTCTTCCTCAGGAAATTTATTTGGGAAACCAGAAGGAGAAGACACCTTTACATTTTCTTTTTCATCAGACACTTCAGCTCATACATTTGGTACTGGAAAAGATGATTTTAGTTTTCCCTTTTCTTTTGAACAGGATCAAACAATACCTTCTTCTTCATTAAAAGGTTTTTCATCTTCCTCACAAAATACGGCACAATTTACTTTTTTTTGAACTAGTTATTAATTTTTGAATTATTTTAATATTTTATAATCATCTAGGGCATAAATTTACATTACTACTAAAAACTGAAGATACTCCTTTTTTGGTGATGAAATGAAATGGTTTACCATAGTGAAATTATTTGATTATATTAATTTAAATATTTAAATATTGAATATTTTTTATTTATGACATTAGCTAGTCATTTATTTTGGTTTTGATTTTGCAAGGCATACCCAGGCAGAACTTTTGTTAATCTGAGTAAAATTTGATACTTCTTCCATTACTCTTTATTATAAATATAAATCTGTTTATTCCTGGAGTCCAAATTTCATTCTTAATGGTATTTTAGTTGTTTTCATAAGAAGAAGAATTCCTGAGGTCATCAGAAGACCTTTTTAGTGGCAATTGTTTAGAATTAGTGCTCGGGTATACTATAGCAACTAACCTTTTTTTTTTTTTTTTTTTTTTTTTTTTTTTACAATTACTGGGTTTCACTTATGCATCAGTGTTCCAGAATGTGAATGGTATTCTAATAATCATTTCAGAGAATTTATTATTGACAGTGAATGAAATCTCTGTTGTTTTCTCTTAAATACAACACATAGTAAATTTCTAATTTTATCAGTTATTTTTTCTATCTTTAATGGAAGAAAATTGTATGAGAAAGACTATTTTCTGAAAATTGAGTTGTTGTTATCAATGGTGTTCCTGCTTTTTGTTTAAACCTTTTTTGAAGAACATTTAAAACTTTATTCCCTGTCTTCAACAGAAAACAATTTCATACTTATATTTTGTATTTTCAATTAATTATATATAACTTAAATCAAGATGTTTAAAATTTTCTGAAATTATGTAAATATTGTACAGTATCTTGTATTTTGTGCTTTTTAAATTGGTTGTAATGTCAAGTAATAAAGAGTATAACTCCATATTTGATGTGTAACTGCTGACACATTTTTAAACCTTATTTCTTCTGATTCCCCTTCTTTCCCATATCTGGTCAAACTGATAAGAAAATCTAGGGGCTCTCTCTCCTTTGGTGTCAGTAACAAGTGTACAAGAACTCTCACCCCAGCTTCACCCCTAACCACCTTAAAAACCCATGAGCAGTCTCTTTTCTTAGGCCATTTTCAGATCAATATGGAGGCCTGCCCTCCCCTCCCCATAAAATCTTGTTATGTGAGTAGAAAATCTTTTCATATTCTATTTGAGTGGGGATGTGTGGCATCATCAGTCTCAATATGCAAACCACATTTTGAGTGAGGGTCTATACTGTTTCATCAGATATCCAAAACATCACAATTGTGTTAAATTAAACCTTCCCAAAGACTTGTAAAAAAGGCTAATCTAATTAATGATAGGATTTTTAAAACTTTAGACTGTGTTAAGGAAAAAAAAAAGCCACAAATCTTCAACTGATTGGAATATTAAAATTCTAGTTAAAAAGCTGAAATTTGGGGCTGGGGCTATAGCTCAGTGGCAGAGTAGTTACCTAACCTGAAAGGCACTGGGTTTGATCCTTAGCAACACATAAAAATAAGCAAACAAAGTCGTTCTGTCCATCTACAACTATAAAATTTTTTTTAAAGCTGAAGTTTTTCTTTTCATATTAGGTATTTGTTTTATAACCCCATGATTGAATTAATTGGTGGTTTTGATATAATAAAGAAATTGACAATATATGAGAAAGGAGAAAAAAGAGTTGAAATTGGTTTATTTGTTGTTTATTAAGAAATTCAAAACTGGTTTTAGCCTTGAGTGACTTAGTGAGTCTATGGTTTATTTTTACTTCAGAGTAATATCTAGCACAGTAGTATAGTTAAATTATGCATCAATAATTGGCAGAAAATAAATATTTTTGGTTTTTGTTCTGCAGTACTAGGCCCTGCACATGCTAGGCAAGTTTTCTGCCTCTGAGCTACAAACCAGCCTCTAAAATAAGTACTTTAAAATATCTATAGTGCATATGGCAACTTGGGAGAATATAAAATGTCTGGAAAACATAGTCCTACATTCAGATAACTTAGAACTTGGTTGAGATAAAACTCAGAAAAGAACAAAAGTACATTACAATAAACTTATAATTAAATTCTATGGTTTGTAACTTGATCTGTGGTAGAGAAGAAACCAATTGCTTTAAGAATTAGAAAGGTCATCGTGACCTGGAAAGCTGGAAGGATTCACTGAAGAGGTAGAATTTTAAATATATATTTTTTAGTTGTAGATGCACACAATACCTTTACTTTGTTTATTTGTATGTGGTGCCAGGGATCGAACCTAGTGCCTCACAAATGCTAGGCAAGTGCTCTACCACTGAGCTACAACCCCAGCCCAAGAGGCAGAATTTTAATTGAGACTTTGAAGGTATGTAGATTGTAAAATTCTTATGTGAAAAGCTAATGCATTTTTGTAGACTTTTTTTGATTGTGATACTGGGCATTGAACTCAGGGCCTTGCACATACTAAGTACATATTTTACCATTGAACTACTCTCCAGCCATATTTTACCATTGAACTACTCTCCAGCCCTGAATTGAAGCCTTTTTTAGCTTTGCATTTTTTTAATTGTTGAACTCTAATGGCTAATATTTGGTAGGATTTCATTAAGCATTTATTGACTTAATATAATTAAACTGAACTGGTAAATATGACAAAAAGAGCTTTCTGGGTAAATAAAATACTATGAGCAAAAGAAAAATGGAATTACAAATTAACTGTGTGTGGAGGAAATTAAAGAACAGACCTAATTAGAGTACAGGATAATAGGAAATTGAGTTTAATATATATGGTAGGACTGATTTATTGAGAATCATGAAGCGTATTGATTTCTGAGGCCAAAAAAAGGAACTTATATATTAAATGCCAGATCTGCAAGAGAAAAAGAATGGCTAAGGAAGATTAAACTGATAATACAGTCAGAGATGGGAGAAATTAGAATTAGATAAATGAATTTGGAGTCATTTGCAGTGGTCCAGGTCTGTGGTGGTATGTTCCAGGTAATAATTGATATTTTTGCAGTTTGATACTACTGATACCTAAAATTGGAAAATTATATCTTAGTTAAAAGAAATCTATTTGATAGAATTCCATCTGGGTATAAGATAAAAGGAGAAAGGAACCAGAATTGTTTAGTTGTGTTTGATATAATAGGTCATCCAGTTAATGGGGGCACATGCAATTTCCTAATACAAATCACAAAAATAACTTTTAATCAAATAAACTTCTAAAGATAATTTTTTAAAAAAAGTATTCCTCTAAAAGCAATCAAATCTGCTATCATTCTCAAAATAGGAATTTATGTCCACTTTTATTTAGATTTCAAAATTTGTGGTCTAGTCCCAGAGCTTCCTAATACATGTAGAAGAAAAATCAATACTGTTTACTAATTATCTTTAAGGAAATAAAGTATTTTAATATTAGACTCTATATGATAAGAAAAAAACCTTTCTAAGAATATAAGAGAAATACTCCAAAATCAATCAAGTCTGATTTATTCTCAAGGGAAGTATATGTCTGAGCATGCAACAGCTTCTGGGGTATCACTGCTTCTCAATGAACAGAGCTAGGAAATGTATGTATGCATACTTACCTATGTATAAATACACGTTTGTGTGTCTTTTATCTATCTGATAAAAATGAAGCTGCTGAGGGCCATTGCCAAGTAGGAATGACGCATCAATATTTCCCTGCCAGCGTACCCCATGTTACTTAGAGGACATTCACTGTGACATTGCATGTATGCTTTAGTAAGGTGACCTTGCTCAAGGACTAGGGCAGATCCGGGTTTAGAGCTGATCAGGTTTTAGGGAGTATCCCGTCCTTGGGTTTAGGGAAGTTCCAGGTTTAAGGTGTACCCTGCAGGGGAATAGGGCGTATTCTGCTGCCTCAGGCACCCCGGATCCTTGAGTTCCCGTTGAGTTCTCGTGGAATTGAAAGTATTTTGGGACGTGAATTGTGCGGCAGACCTTGGATTTCCCCAGAACGTGTGTGTAGAGGCCGGTGTGAGTTCGGGAATAAAGAATTGCTGTTTGAATCTACAAGGTGTGTGGTGGCTCGTGATTCTGTGCCCAGCCAAGACTGCGGCATTTGGTGGTCCGTACGCGGAACGTCTGAAACTTGGAGGTAAGTGAAATTGCTTGCCCCTGAGGGAAGGCGAGAGAATGGGTGACCATTTCTAAAAACAATGTGTTCTTGTTTTGATTTATTTTGTTTTTGTTTCAAGCTGCCTATCCCTAGAAATTTCTCAGGCAAACTGGGAAAAATGGTTGGCTCAAGGTTTGAAGTTTGTCCGCCCTGAGGAAGAGAAATTTGATACAACAATTTTTTATTCAGTTTTTGTTTCATTCAGTTTCGGTTTTGTTTTGTGTTATCTTATTGGGTTGCGTTATCTTTATAGTAGATTAGAAATTAGTAAAAAAGAAACCGAAAAGGTGTTAAGTAAATTGTTAGAGGTTCAGACCATGGAGAAAGACATTTTAGATCAAGCAAAAGAGAAGGTCTCTCGAGCTAGTCAGACAGAGGAAGAAAATTTAAAGGAAAAGGGGTTATTAGGAAAAAGGCCACAACAAGAGGCTGTTACTAACTCCATTTTATTACCAGAGGGCGTAATTCAACCAACAGCCCCACTGATGGAGACAGCTGAGTGGCCCTCAAACCCTGTAGTTGATAAGTGGGATCCTGAGACAGGACCTCAAAGATTAGCATGCACTGTACTTGAACAGGTAAGAGGGCAGCGAATTCACTGTGCTTTAGATTTTAAAACAGTGAAGCAGTTAAAGGAGGCTGTAACAACCTATGGTCCTCAAGCTCCCTTCACGGTAAGCATGGTTGAGTCCATTACTAACTTGGACATGACGCCAGCAGATTGGGCTAGCACGTGTAAATCTGTGCTAATTGGAGGACAATATTTGTTATGGAAGGTTGCCAATGAGGAATTTTGCACGGAGACAGCTAGGCAAAATGCAGCAGCTGGTTACCCTCAAAGAAATCTAGATATGTTGTTAGGAAAAGGACCTTATGAGGGTCAACGGCAACAAATTGAATATGATCCTGCTATATATGCACAAATTGCTGCAGACACAGGGCATGGAAGACTTTAAAAGGACATGGAGATTTACAAGGTCAGCTATCTAAGGTAATACAGAGAGCTAATGAACCTTACGCTGACTTTGTAGATAGGCTTATTCAAACAGCTACCAAAATTTTGGAGGATACAGATCAAGCAATGCCATTAATAAAACAACTGGCTTATGACCAAGCAAATCGTTGCTGCAGAGAGGTTATTAGACCATGGAGACATGAAGATTTAAACACATATATTAAATTATGTAGAGATATTACTGAACAAGGGCAAGTCTTGGCAGCTGCAGTACAACAGGCTTTAGATGCCAGGCCAAAAACATGCTATAATTGTGAACAAACAGGACATTTTAAAAGGAGTTGCCCCATAGGAGGAGGGTTTAACAAAAATAGAAATTAAAGGAATAGAATACCGGGTATTTGCCCACGATGCCATAGAGGGAGACATTGGGCTAATGAATGCCGTTCTCAAACCACCATAGAAGGTACTCCCTTATCAAAAAACGGACAAGGATCAGGTATTTACCCACGATATAGTGGAGAAAGGCATCAGGCTTCATTGCTAAAAAACGAACTGGGGGGCCCAATGCTCCGGGGCCCACAACCACAAATATACGGGGCAGTGGAGGAACCCAGCAACACCATCAGGGTGGTTCCCAGGGCACATTGTCCATTAAATCCCTCATCAGACAAACCCGAGGGAGCGCAGGGTTGGACATCTGCGCCTCTGCCAGAGCAGTACTAACTCCAGAGATGGGAGTTCAAATCATTCCTACAGGAGTAAAAGGACCTCTTCCCCAAGGAAGAGTAGGCTTATTATTGGGACGTAGTTCATCTACATTAAAAGGACTTATGATAAGTCCTGAGGTAATTGATCCCGATTATGTAGGTGAAATAAAAATTATAGCTAGTTCTCCAAGAGGTATATCAGTAATTTCACCTGGAGATAGAATAGCACAGTTGTTAATAATACCCAGCCTACATAATAAGTTCTCTAGTCGTAATGTAGAAAGAGGTTCCAGGGGATTAGGCTCCACAGGTGTAGATTGGGCTATGCTGTCTTTAAATTTAGATTCTCACCCAGTGCTAAAACTAAATATTCAAGGTCATGAGTTTAATGGGCTACTGGACACAGGTGCTGACCTTAGCATCATATCTCGTCAAGAATGGCCAAAACATGGCCATTACAACAAGCCACTCAAACGCTTCGAGGCCTAGGAGTGGCGACTAATCCCCATAGAAGTGTAATGATATTAGATTGGAAGGATCCTGAAGGATGTGAAGGAACTATACAGCCATACGTATTAGATCATCTTCCCATAAATTTATGGGGAGGAGATGTCCTAGATCAACTAGGTTTGACGTTAACAAATAACATCAATCCTAATACGCCCACTACTAGGACTAGACAAGGTGTTAGGAAAGAAAAAAGATTAGGAAAACAAGAACAAGGTATAGCAGCACCAATTCAAATAGATCAAGGAACAGACAGACATGGGTTGGATTTTCAGAAAGGGCCACTGAGACAATCAAAATTACTTGGAAATCAGAAAGACCAGTGTGGGTTCCTCAGTGGCCCCTGACTAAAGAAAAGATACAAGTAGCCCATGATCTGGTCAAACAACAATTAGCGGAAGGACATATACAACCTTCCATATCTCCCCATAATACTCCCATTTTTGTCATCAAAAAGAAATCTGGTAAATGGAGATTATTGCAAGATTTAAGAGCCATTAATAATGAGATGGTTATTATGGGACCTGCTCAATCAGGGATTCCCCAATTGTCTGCTTTACCAAAAACCTGGCATGTTTTAGCTATAGATATTAAAGATTGTTTCTTTTCAATTCCAATTCATCCCGAGGATAGTCCACATTTTGCATTTACTATCCCTGCACTGAATCATGAAGGTCCTGATCAGAGATATGAATGGAAAGTACTCCCTCAAGGGATGGCTAACAGTCCAACTATGTGTCAAATCTATGTTAATAAAGCAATCCAGCCACTTAGAAATCAAAATCCTGAACTACAAATATTTCACTATATGGATGATGTATTATTAGCACATAAAGATAAAAACACATTGCTGGAATGTTATGCCACACTTACAAACTTGTTAAAAAATTATAATCTAGAGATAGGAATAGATAAAGTACAATTAAATTTTCCAATTAATTATTTAGGAGTTCTATTATCCTCAACCATGGTCCGTCCACCTAAAATTCAAATACTAGTAGATCAACTCAAATCACTTAACGACTTTCAAAAGTTATTGGGAGACATAAATTGGATAAGGCCTTATCTAGGCATACCAGCAGGAGAGTTGGGACCTTTATTTGATATTCTAAAAGGTCCATCAGATCCAAATTCACCCCGCATGTTAACGCCTGAAGCAAGAAAAGCATTAAAAATCATTTCGACATATATGGAAAATATGCATCTAGATAGAATTGATATAAGTTTGCCTTTATTATTTATTGTACTACCAACAAAAAATATTCCTACGGGAGTATTTTGGCAAGAAGTTCCATTATTGTGGATACATTTATCTTATTCTCCTAACACTATTCTTACTAGGTATCCTGAGGCTGTAGGACAATTAATACTCAAAGGAATAAGAGCAGCAAAGGGAGTGTTTGGAATTTCTCCCAATAAAATTATTACTCCATATACTATGGATCAAATTGATGAGTTAGCTAATGAGTTAAATACTTGGGCAATAATCACGTGTAAATCTAATGTTTCATTTGATAATCATTTACCATCAAATCCTTTGTTGTCTTTTTGGTCTAAGCATCCTGTAGTTTTTCCTAAAATGACAAGAAAAACACCTATCATGAATGCTCCAGATATATTCACTGATGGGTCTAATAATGGTACAGCAGCAGTAGTTACCCCTGATCAAACTTTTACATTTTTAGTACCCAAACAATCAGCTCAAAGGTAGAGCTTAATGCAGTTTTGCAAGCTTTTGTGATGTTCAAAGATTCTGTATTTAATTTATTTTCTGATAGTCAGTATATAGTTAATGCTAGAATATCCCTTGAAGATGCTGGTAGGATTTCCCCTTCCTCTACTGTTTTCTCTTTGTTTTCCACTATACAAAGTCTAATCTGGGACAGAAAAGATCCATTCTTTATAGGACATATTAGGGCACATACAGGATTCCCTGGAGCCCTTAGTTTGGGCAATGATTTAGCAGATAAAACTACACATGACGTACACATTTTCTCTACACTAGAAGAAGCTACAAATTTTCATAAAAGGTTTCATGTTAATGCTAATACTTTACAAAAGCATTTTAAAATAACTAAGGAACAAGCCAGACATATAATAAAACAATGTCAAAATTGTGTGACCTTTTTACCACAAGTTAATCTTGGAGTCAATCCTAGAGGACTGATACCTAACCATATTTGGCAGATGGACGTCACACACTTGACAGAATTTGGAAAATTAAAATATTTACATGTTACAGTTGATACTTCTTCCAGATTTTTGATGGGCTCCCTTCATGCCGGAGAAAAAACTAAAGATGTTATAGCTCATTGCTTACAAAATTTTGCCACTGTGGGCGTTCCTAAACAGTTAAAAACAGATAATGGTCCTGGTTATACTTCTACCTCTTTTAAACAATTTTGCTCATCATTTGGTATTACTCATATAACAGGAATCCCATACAATCCACAGGGACAAGGCATAGTTGAAAGAGCTCATCAAACTATTAAAACGTACTTATTAAAGCAAAAAGAGGGAATTGGAAAGGGGTATATATCCCCCAAAGATAAACTTAAAATAACCCTTTTTACTCTAAACTTTCTAAATTTGGATTCATCAGGGCTTAGTGCTTCAGAAAGACATATGTATCCGAAAAATGTACATAAGCCTAAGGTACTTTGGAAAGATATTCTAACAGGACAATGGAAAGGTCCTGACCCAGTTATTGTGTGGAGTCGGGGTTCCGTTTGTGTTTTTCCACAGGGAGAACAGCAGCCGATTTGGATTCCAGAGAGATTAACTAAAGCAATTTCTACAGAAAAAGAAGATGATTTGACTCAAATCCATAACAGCTGATACCCAGAGCTCCAGCTTGGCTATTCTTACATCTGCGACAGTGATTAACCAGGGTGCTTTTTTCAATATCTATCTTATTATTGCATTTTTTCCACATCATAAAGTTCTATTTCATTTTTTGAGCTCATACAAACCTAGGTTAATGTTTTTCTGATCAGTTTTATTTTTTGACTGTGGAGTTTTTAAACATTGCAATGGAGATTTCACCTAGGTAAAGCTACAAGGCCTTTATTGTCTTATGTGTTGTATGTTATGTGTGCACACTTCTGTTTTGTGTTGTATGTCTGTATGTGTGTATGTCCATATTTCATATATGAGGAGCGCTCATGAAAAAATGGATCGGAATTTTTTTTTTATTCATGTGATTTAAATTGTTTAATTTAAATTAGGTAAACAGCTGTTAAGGATTGTTTTTAAAGGTGGTTAACAGATCTGTTTGTTTACTAATTTAAATTAGGTAAACAGCTGTTAAGGATTGTTTTTAAAGGTGGTTAACAGATCTGTTTTTTACTTTCACCTTTCCCTTTCATTATATTTAATAATTCTGTTCAGGATAATGTCTCTTTATCATCTTTGCCAGAATTCCCATCTCCATCCCAGTGCCGGTGAAGACTGAGATAAAACCAAACTACAGCTATCACAGTAAACTGCATAAACTGATGCATCAATGAATATAACTCAACAAGTTATGCTCAATCAAGGACTCGATTTACTTTAGGAGGAAATGGACATATTGATAGACTCCTCCGATTTGAACTGCTTGCAGAACTTGCCTGGACTATACATCAGTTGTATGCATTGTGAACTATCATCTGGTGCACCGAATTGTGGTACTGCTGGCATATCTTTGCTGATGGTGTCACCAGTGATGCAATTTCCTTGCCATCACACCCCATGTTAATTGTGGTAATGCTGGCATATCTTTGCTGATGGTGTCAGCAGTGATGCAATTTTTCCAAAGGAGCCATCAATTGGCTTGGTGTCGTGGCCTTTCTGTATCCTCCTCCCTTCTACTAGTGATGGTCTAAAATTTGGGGGCCAACAGAGGTGAGGCAAAGAACCTCACCCCCCCACTGGCACCAAGGCTAAATTTGGGGGCCAACAGAGGTGAGGCAAGAACCTCACCCCCCCACTGGTGCATAGGCCTATCCACAAGTATGGCTGAATGTTGGACCGGTAGTCAGTGACAGGTTGATCCGATTGCAGTGGTATCAACCTAAGACAGGAGACTGACGCCTAGAGGTCAGTTTTCCCATGACGGGTAAGAACCATATGTTGAATTGGACAACCTACCAGGCACGGTCCTTAAGCCACATTGGTTGTTGTTTAATTAATCAGAAGGGGGGAGATGCTGAGGGCCATTGCCAAGTAGGAATGACGCATCAAAATTTCCTTGCCAGTGTACCCCATGTTGCTTAGAGGACATTCGCTGTGACATTGCATGTATGCTTTAGTAAGGTGACCTTGCTCAAGGACCAGGGCGGATCCAGGTTTAGAGCTGATCAGGTTTTAGGGAGTATCCCGTCCTTGGGTTTGGGGAAGTTCCAGGTTTAAGGTGTACCCTGCGGGGGGAATAGGGTGTATCCTGCTGCCTCAGGCACGCCCATCCTTGAGTTCCCGTTGAGTTCTCATGGAATTGAAAGTACTTTGGGACGTGAATTGTGTGGCAGACCTTGGATTTCCCCAGAACGTGTGTGTAGAGGCCGGTGTGAGTTCGGGAATAAAGAATTGCTGTTTGAATGTACAAAGCTGTGAGTGGCTCGTGATTTTGTGCCCAGCCAAGACTGCGGCATGAAGCAAAACACAAATTTATGCTGAAAACTCAAGCAACATGAGATTGATTTTATGCTAGGTTTAGATGCTGAGTGTACCCAAAAGTCTTATGTTAAAGACTTCATTCCCTGGGTAGCACTAATGTGATGGAACTTTTAAGAGTGGGAGGTTCTTGCTAGGTATGGTGGCACATGCCTATAATCCCAGTGATTCAGGAGGCAGAGACAGGACGAGAGTGAGTTTAAATTCAGCCTTGCCAACTTAGTGAGACTCTGCCCCAAAATAAAAAATATTTAATGTAAAAAAATTAAAAAATATATAAAGGGCTAGAGATGTGGCTCAATGGTTAGTTCAATCCCTGGTACAAAAAAAAAAAAAAAAGAAAGAAAGAGTGGGAAGTTTTTATGTTATTGGGGGCATGTCCTCAAAAAGGATTGTGGGACCTTGGTCTATTTTTCTTTTTCTCTCTCTCTTCTTGTTAGAGATGTGACCATTTGCCCCTGCTTGCACTTCTGCTATGATGTGCCACTGTCTGCCACCCTTGTCAGAGACCAAACCAATGCCTCCACCACCTGATTTTCAACTTTGGACCTCCAAAGGTATAAGTTAAATAAATATTTTCTCTATAAATTAGCCGCTCAGGTATTTTGCTGTAGGAATTCAAAGCTGACTAATATATTGTAGTATTCTCCTTTTATTTGTAACTGTTTTATCTGACAGTAAGAAACCTAGATGTTGTCTACAATATATGAATATATTCTTGTTCAGTTCTAGTGTACATACATAACACATTTTGTAATCAACAAAATGTATCAGCTAGTACATATTAATTTCCTGTGGCAGCTATAGCCAATTACTGCAGCCTTTCTGAATTGAAACAACAGAAAGTTGTTCTTCCACAGTTCTGCAGACCAAAGTCCAAGGTTGGAATCAAGATGTCAGCAAGACCATAATTTCTCTGGAGGATCTAGAGAATCACTTGGGCCTGGAGTTCAGGGCCAGCCTGAGTAACATAGCAAGCCCCTTTTCTTTAAAGAAAAAAATTTAATCCCATCTAAAAACACCTTCATAGCAAAAAGTAGAATGTGTTTGACCAAACAACTGGGTATAGACCAAGTTGACATAAAATTAGCAATCACAGCCAACATTTCAAAATTCTCTCTGTTCCACCTTCTTTAGTCCTCTCTGCATATGAAATCTCCCTCTGCTTTCCTTTTGTAAGTATACATGTGATATATTTGGGGTCCATCTAGATGGACAATTTAGATAATCTTCCTATCTCAAGATCCCACTTATTTCAGTATAAAGTAACATTCACAGACTCCAGAGATTTGATTCTGAGTCTTTGCGGGGTACATTTACAGCCTATGACACAGGGTGTAGTATTTGTATACTTTCTTTTGGTCTTTAGTCTTTTTTTTTAATTGTAGTTGAACACAATATCTTTATTTTATTTATTTTTATGTGGTGCTGAGGATCGAACCCAGGGCCTCACACTTGCAAGGCGAGTGCTCTACTGCTGAGCCATAACCCCAGCCCCTGGTCTTTAATCTTATAATTATCTTTTGAAAACAATGTTTATGGTACTATAGTACCATAAAAAACAGTCCAATCACCCCCACATTCCATAGTGTCGACCATTTGTAGTCAAGCCCTCTCCTTTCAAAACCTGGAAACTATAGATCTGATTTCTCCTGTAATTTTGTCTTTTCTGGAATGTCCTAGAAGTAGAATCATATAATATGTAGCCCTTAGGGGCTGGTTTCTTTGGCTTAGCAAAGTGCATTTAAACTTCATCAGTGTTGCATGAATAGTAGATTGTTCATTTTTATTGCTTAAATATTCCACTGTATGTATGTAGTACAATTTATTTACCCATTGATAGGGGGAGAGGGGATAAGATCTGTTTTAATGGCTTTTTTGTTGCCTTTGGTAGTTATGAATAAAACTTCTAAAAACATTTATGTACAAGATTTTATGTGAATATGAACATCTTAGTCCATGTGGATGCTATAACAAAATACCAAAAACTGGATCACTCATAAACAATGACTATTTCTTATAGTCCTGAAGGCTGGGAACTCTTAAGACCAAGGCACTAGTGGATTTGATGTCTGGTGGAGGCTGACTTTCTGGTTCACATGTGGTACCTTCTAGCTGTTCTCTCACATAATGGAGAAGGTTTAAGACATCTTTTATAAGGACATCAATCTGATGAAATACCTCATGATCTAATTACCTCCTAAAGGCTCTCCCTCCTAATGTCATCTCTGGATTAAGATTTCAGCGTATGAAATTTGGGAGTACACAAACATTAAGATATACAAACATTAAGATCACTCATTTCATAGTGTAATTGGGATTCCTGCATTGGGTAATAAATATATGCTAAATTTTTTAAGATTGCCAAATGTTGTCTAATTGACTATACCATTTTACATTTCCACAAGCAATGAATGAACATTCCAGTCCTTGACAGCACTTAGTACTATCAAATTTAAAATTTTAACCATTTTAATAGGTATAAGATAGTATATGATTGTAATTTTAATTTATATTTTCCTAGTGTCTAATAACAATGAGCATATTTTCATATCCTTTTTTACATCTGAGTGTTCATTTAAAGTGGTTGTTTGTTTTCTGATTGAATTGTACAATTCTTTATATATTTTGGATACAAGTCCTTTATCAGATGTGTGACTTAAAAATATTTTTTCTCCCCATTGGTGACTTATTTCTGTATTCTCTTAACAGTATTTTTCACAGAGTAGAAGTTTTAAATTTTGATAAAGTCCAATCTGTCATTGAATTGCACTTTAGGTATTATACCTAAAAACTGCGAGCCTAAGATCAAACATACTTTCATCTCTGTTTCTTTCATCCGTTTTAGAATTTTACATTTACACTTAGATCTGTAATATTTTTTTAATTGGTTGTTCACAACATTACAAAGCTCTTGACATATCATATTTCATACATTAGATTGAAGTGGGTTATGAACCCCCAATTTTACCCCAAATACAGATTGCAGAATCACGTCGGTTACACATCCACAATTTTACATAATGCCCTATTAGTAATTGTTGTATTCTACTACCTTTCCTATCCCCTACTATCCCCCCTCCCCTCCCCTCCCATCTTCTCTCTCTACCCCATCTACTGTAATTCATTTCTCTCCTTGTTTATTTTCCCATTCCCCTCACAACCTCTTATATGTAATTTTGTATAGCAATGAGGGTCTCCCTTCATTTCCATGCAATTTCCCTTTTTTCTCCCTTTCCCTCCCACCTCATGTCTCTGTTTAATGTTAATCTTTTCTTCCTGCTCTTCCTCCCTGCTCTGTTCATAGTTGCTCTCATTATATCAAAGAAGACATTTGGTATTTGTTTTTTAGGGATTGGCTAGCTTCACTAAGCATAATCTGTTCTAGTGCCATCCATTTCCCTGCAAATTCTATGCTTTTGTCATTTTTTATTGCTGCATAGTACTCCATTGTGTATAGATGCCACATTTTTTTTTTATCCATTCATCTATTGAAGGGCATCTGGGTTGGTTCCACAGTCTAGCTATTGTGAATTGTGCTGCTATGAACATCGATGTGGCAGTATCCCTGTAGCATGCTCTTTTAAGGTCTTCAGGGAATAGTCCGAGAAGGGCAATAGCAGGGTCAAATGGTGGTTCGATTCCCAGCTTTCCCAGGAATCTCCATACTGCTTTCCAAATTGGCCACACCAATTTGCAGTCCCACCAGCAATGTACAAGTGTACCCTTTTCTCCACATCCTCGCCAGCACTTGTTGTTGTTTGACTTCATAGTGGCTGCCAATCTTACTGGAGTGAGATGGTATCTTAGGGTGGTTTTGATTTGCATTTCTCTGACTGCTAGAGATGGTGAGCATTTTTTCATGTACTTGTTGATTGATTGTATATCCTCCTCTGAGAAGTGTCTGTTCAGGTCCTTGGCCCATTTGTTCATTGGGTTATTTGTTATCTTATTGTCTAATTTTTTGAGTTCTTTGTATACTCTGGATATTAGGGCTCTATCTGAAGTGTGAGGAGTAAAAATTTGTTCCCAGGATGTAGGCTCCCTATTTACCTCTCTTATTGTTTCTCTTGCTGAGAAAAAACTTTTAAGTTTAATTAAGTCCCATTTGTTGATTCTTGTTATTAACTCTTGTGCTATGGGTGTCCTATGGAGGAATTTGGAGCCCGACCCCACAATATGTAGAACGGAGCCAACTTTTTCTTCTATCAGACGCAGAGTCTCTGATTTGATATCAAGCTCCTTGATCCATTTTGAGTTAACTTTTGTGCATGGCGAGAGAAAGGGATTCAGTTTCATTTTGTTGCATATGGATTTCCAGTTTTCCCAACACCATTTGTTGAAGATGCTCTCCTTCCTCCATTGCATGCTTTTAGCCCCTTTATCAAATATAAGATAGTTGTAACTTTGTGGATTAGCCTCTGTGTCCTCTATTCTATACCATTGGTCCACCCGCCTGTTTTGGTACCAGTACCATGCTGTTTTTGTCACTATTGCTCTGTAATATAGTTTGAAATCTGGTATCACTATACCGCCTGATTCACACTTCCTGCTTAGAATTGCTTTTGCTATTCTGGGTCTTTTATTTTTCCATATGAATTTCATGATTGCTTTATCTATTTCTACAAGAAATGCTGTTGGGATTTTGATTGGCATTGCATTACACTTATAGAGAACTTTTGGTAATATCGCCATTTTGATGATGTTAGTTCTGCCTATCCATGAACATGGTATATTTTTCCATCTTCTAAGATCTTCTTCTACTTCTCTCTTTAGGATTCTGTAGTTTTCATTGTATAAATCTTTCACCTCTTTTGTTAGGTTGATTCCCAAGTATTTTATTTTTTTGGAGGATATTGTGAATGGAGTGTTTTTCCTCATTTCCATTTCAGAAGTTTTGTCGCTGATATACAGAAATGCCTTTGATTTATGCGTGTTGATTTTATATCCTGCCACTTTGCTGAATTCATTTATTAGTTCTAGTAGTTTCTTTGTAGACCCTTTTGGGTCTTCTAGGTATAGAATCATGTCATCCGCAAATAGTGATAATTTAAGTTCTTCTTTTCCAATTTTTATGCCTTTAATTTCTTTCGTCTGTCTAATTGCTCTGGCCAATGTTTCGAGAACTATATTGAATAGAAGTGGTGATAGAGGGCATCCCTGTCTTGTTCTGGATTTTAGAGGGAATGCCTTTAACTTTTGTCCATTCAGAATGATGCTAGCCTGAGCCTTAGCATAGATAGCTTTTACAATGTCAAGGTAAGTTCCTGTTATCCCTAGTTTTTCTAATGTTTTGAACATAAAGGGATGCTGTACTTTGTCGAATGCTTTCTCTGCGTCTATCGAGATGATCATATGGTTCTTATCTTTAAGTCTATTGATGTGGTGAATAACATTTATTGATTTCCATATATTGAACCATCCTTGCATCCCAGGGATGAATCCTACTTGATCATGGTGCACAATTTTTTCGATGTGTTTTTGTATTTGATTCGCCAGAATTTTATTGAGGATTTTTGCATCTAGGTTCATTAGAGATATTGGTCTGTATTTTTCTTTCTTTGAGGTGTCTTTGTCTGGTTTCGGAATCAGGGTGATGTTGGCCTCATAGAATGAATTTGGAAGAGCTCCCTCTTTTTCTATTTCCTGAAATAACTTGAAAAGTATTGGTATTAATTCTTCTTTAAAGGTTTTTTAAAACTCCGCTGTATACCCATCCGGTCCTGGGCTTTTCTTGGTTGGTAGTCTTTTGATGGCTTCTTCAATTTCATCCATTGATATTGGTCTGTTCAAATTGTGTGTATCCTCCTGACTCAGTCTGGGCAAATCATATGACTTAAGAAATTTATCGATGTCTTCACTATCTTCTATTTTATTGGAATATAGGTTTTCAAAATAATTTCTAATTGTCTTCTGTATTTCTGTAGCATCTGTTGTGATATTGCCTTTTTCATCCCGTATGTTAGTAATTTGAGTTCTCTCTCTTCTTCTCTTCGTTAGCATGGCTAAAGGTCTGTCAATCTTATTTATTTTTTCGAAGAACCAACTTTTAGTTTTGTTAATTTTTTCAATAGTTTCTTTTGTTTCAATTTCATTGATTTCCGCTCTGATTTTAATTATTTCTTGCCTTCTGCTACATTTTCTGTTGTTTTGCTCTTCCTTTTCTAGGTCTTTGAGATGAAGTGTGAGCTCATTTATTTGTTGGTTTTTTCTTTTTTTGAGGAATGACCCCCAGGCGATGAATTTTCCTCTTAAAACTCCTTTCATTGTGTCCCACAGATTCCGATATGTTGTGTCTGTATTTTCATTTATCTCTAAGAATTTTTTGATTTCCTCCTTTATGTCTTCTGTAACCCATTGATCATTCAGTAACATATTGTTCATTTTCCATGTGATGTAGGATTTTTCCTTCCTTCTTTTATCATTGATTTCCAGTTTCATTCCATTATGATCAGATAAAATGCATGGTATTATCTCCACCCCTTTATATTTACTGAGGGTTGCCCTATGGCATAATATATGGTCTATTTTTGAGAAGGATCCATGTGCTGCTGAGAAAAAAGTATATCCATTTGATGATGGTTGATATATTCTATATATGTCAGTTACGTCTAGGTTATTGATTGTGATATTGAGTTCTATAGTTTCTTTATTCAACTTTTGTTTGGAGGATCTGTCCAATGGTGAGAGAGGTGTGTTGAAATCACCCATAATTATTGTGTTGTGGTCTATTTGATTCTTGAACTTGAGGAGAATTTGTTTTATGAATGTCGCAGCACCATTATTTGGTGCATAAATATTGATAATTGTTATGTCTTGTTGGTGAATGGTTCCTTTTAACAGTATATAATGTCCTTCTTTATCCCTTTTGATTAACTTAGTCTTGAAGTCGATTTTATTCGATATGAGGATGGCCACCCCTGCTTGCTTACGAGGACCATGTGCGTGGTATATTTTTTTCCCATCCTTTCACCTTCAGCCTGTGTATGTCTTTTCCAATCAGATGTGTCTCCTGGAGGCAGCATATTGTTGGATTTGTTTTTTTAATCCATGATACCAGCCTATGTCGCTTTATTGGAGAGTTTAAGCCATTAACATTCAGAGTTACTATTGATATACAGTTTGTACTTCCATCCATGTTTGATTATTTATCCTTTTTTAAAAAAATTTAGTTTGTTTCTCCATGATTATCTTTCCCCTCGTCCTCTGTCTTTACTGAGGCACTTCCCACTGATGGTTTTGGTTATTGTTTTTCATTTCTTCCTCGTGTAGTGTTTTGCTCAAAATGCTTTGCAATGCTGGTTTTCTGGCTGCAAATTCTTTTAACTTTTGTTTATCATGAAAGATTTTTATTTCGTTGTCATACCTGAAGCTTAATTTTGCTGGATACAGAATTCTTGGTTGGCATCCATTGTCTTTCAGTGTTTGAAATGATCTGTAATCTTTTTAAAGTTAATTTTTGGATAAGGTGAGGTATGTATCAAGATGTGTTTTTTTTTTTTTTTTTTTTTTTTTTTTTTTTTTTACTTTTTGTTGAAAAGATTACCCTTTCTCCATTAAATTGGCTTTGCACCTCTGGCAAAAATCAATTGACTCTATTGGTGTGGACTTATTTCTGTGCTCTCTATTCTGTTCTACTGATTTATGAGTCTGTTTTATCATCAATACTACATTGTCTTGTTTTCCATAGCTTTAAAATGAATCTTGAAATTGAGTTGTGTTGCTTTTGGTGGGAATGCAAATTAGTATAATAATTATGGAAAATATTATAGAGATTCCTCAAAAAAATTAAAAATAGTACTACCATATGACTCAGTAATCCCACTATTGAGTATGTAATCAAAGGAAATTAAATCAGTATGTCAAAATATCTGTGCTCTCATGTTTATTGCAGTATTATTCATAAAAATAGCCAAAACAGGGAATTAATCTAAGTGTCCAACAACAGATGAATGAATGAAGAATTTGTGGTATTTATACTTGAGGGGGAATTATTCAGCCATTAAATAGAAGGAAATCCTATCATTTGCAACAATATGGATGAATCTGGATGATATTATGTTAAGTGAAGTAAGTCAGGCACACAAAGACAATACTGCCTGATTTCATTTATATATGGAATAAAAAAAAACTTGACCTCATAGAAGCAGAGAGAATAATGGTGTTTATCATTCCAGAATGTGGGCAGGGTTGTTAGGAGATGTTAGTCAAATGACACAACATTTTGTTAGGAGGATTAAATTTAAGAGAGTTAGTATGCCGCACAGTGACTTAGTAACATGTATTATACACTTGAAAATTGATGAGTAGATTTTAAATGCTCTCATTACACACATACAAAATGTCTGTGAAGCAATGTGTATGCTAGTTTGATTTTTGCCATTCCACAATGCACACATATTTCAAAATATGTTGTATATCATAAATTTAAAACCACTTTATCAGTTAAATATAAATTTAAAACAAATAAAAAGGAAAGAAACAAATAAATATTCTCTACAATGGGTTCCTCAGACCTATAACAAAAGGTGATAGTTTGTAGTTGCTTAGCATTGTTTTAGCACACAGTAGGCCATCCAGAAACTACTGAATATTTGAAATTAGTTGGACTTAAGTATTTTCCATATTTAAATAACATGGTGTATTTTCTGATCTCTACAAGTATATTTATGGATTTAATTTAATTTTTAAAAAAAATTGGGGTAGTGTGAACCCTCCAACTTTGTTCTTTCTAAAAATTATTACTTTTGGGGTTATAGCTCAATCGATAGAGTGCTGCCACACATGCACAATGCCCTGGATTCAATCCCCAGCAGCACAAAAATAAATAAATAAATAAATAAATAAATATTATTACTTTTGTCTTTTCACGTATATTTTAAAATGTTATTGATATTTTTTCAATGCCTGTGGATTTTTTTTTTCTTTCTTTCTTTTTATGTGGTGCTGAGGATCGAACCACATGCCTCGGACACGCTAGGTAAGCACTCTACCACTGAGCCACACCCCAGCCCCGCCTGTGGATTTTAATTGATATTGCATTGAACCTATACATTCAACATTCTGACAGTTTTGAGTCTTCCAATCTGTGAACAAGATATATATCTCCAATTATATATTTTAAAACTTTTTCATCATATTTTATAGTTTTCACAGTGCATATCCTGCACATATTTTATTAAATGCCTAATTATTTTTTAAAATTTTGGGTAGTATTATAAATAGCATTGTTTTTCTATTTTTATTTCAAATATCAATTGTTCACTGATAGTGTGTAGAAATAAAGTTGATTTTTGCATATTGACATTACACCTCATAATCATGCTAAGCCTCGTAGAGTTAATTGCTTTTTGGTAAATTCTTTAGGACTTTTTGTTTTGTTTTTAGAAACAATCATGTTACCTATAAAAAGAGTTTCATTCCTTCTTTTTCAATGTATATGTTCCTTTTTAATACTTCTTGCATTGTTTCACTGACTAGGATTTCCAGTCGGGTGTTGAAAGGTATAGGAAAAATAATTAATAATTTTTTTTAAAAAAAGGTATGGGAAGAGAGGACATTATCACCCTGTACTTGATCGTATGCTAAAAGCATTCAGTCTTTTGCCATTAAGTATGACATTAGCTGTTGGATATACAATCGATGCCTTTTTATCAAGTTAAGAAAGTTTTTGTTTCTGATGTATGAAAATGTTTAATATGAATGGCTTAAATAATTTTCTTTTTTTCTGCATCAATTGATACGATCCTATTATTTTTATTTTTTAGCTTATTAAAATAAAATACTTTTTTTTGTTTTCTGTTTGTTAGTTTTAACTTTTTTGTTTTTTCAGTACTAGGGATTGAACCTACAGCCTTGCACATGGTAGGCAACTGTTCTACCACTGAGCTACACCCACAGTTCTAGTTAGGTCAATATTTGCTGCATGAGTTTTACTAGGTGTGTGTGTGTGTGTGTGTGTGTGTGTGTGTGTGTGTGTATCCTATAGTTGATTCTTATACTTGTATTCTACCAGATAATCTCATTTTATTAATTTTTAGGCCATTTATAGTTAATGTAGTTATTGAATTTTGTATTAAAATCTTCTGTCTGGCTATTTTATTCATTTTTATTTTTTCCTCTACCTTCTCTTGAGTGTTTTCTTTTTTAATTCCATTTTATTTCTTTGTTGGCTTGTTTACCTCTTTGTATTTAAACATTTCTTCTTCTGAACTGGGGTTGTGGCTCAGAGGTAAAGCACTTGCCTGGAATGTGTGAGGCACGGGGTTCGATAAATAAATAAATAAAGGTATGGGAAGAGAGAACACTGCGTATAAATAAATAAATAAATAAATAAATAAATAAATATCCAGTCACAACTAAAAGAAAATTTTTAGATTTTTTTTGTTTCTTTAAAGTTGATTATACATATCTTTAATTGATCAGAGTAGACTTTCAAATATTATTATACAACTTCATTTGTAGTGAAAGGACATTATAAAATATATTTACAATTCCACCTTTAATTCTTTGACTATTTTAAAACTCATTTTACTTTTATGTAAATTAAAAAAAACGAGTATATTCCTATATTTTAGCTAGCCATTGTCTTTTTTTATTTTTTTCCTTCCTGGTACCAGGGATTGAAACTGGGGGCACTTAACAACTGAGCCACATCCCTAGTCCTTTTTACTTTTTTAAAATTTTTAGACAGGCTCTTGCCAAGTTGCTTAGGGGCTTGCTAAGTTGCTGAGGGCTGCCTTTGAAGTTGTAATTCTCCTGCCTCAGTCTCCCAAGCTGGTGGGATTCAGGCATGTGCCACCTTACTCAGGACCAATTGTCTTCTGTTTTTTTTTTAAATATTTTTTTGTAGTTGTAGATGGAAAGAATGCCTTTATTTAATTTTTTTAATTTTTATGTGGTACAGAGGATTGAACCCAGTGCCTCACACATGCTGGCCAAGTGCTCTGCTGCTGAGCTACAACACAAGCTCCCAATTGTCTTTTATAACAATTAAAAATGGGGGAAAAGATTTTTATTTTTCTATTGTTTATTCAATTTCCAGTGTTCTTATTTATTTTGCAAGTCTAAATTTTTGTCTGGCATCCTATTTTTTCTGCTTAAAGAACTTTCTTCAATATTTCTTGCAGGATAGGTCTACTTACAAACAACTTTTGCTTAACAATTTTTTGTTTCTTCATTATTTTTGATAGATCTTATTACTGGATATAGAATTCTGGATTGACAAGTTTTTTGTTTGTTTGTTTTTCTTTCAGTGCTTTTAAAAAAAAAGTCAATCTCTCATTATCTAACTTGCATGGTTCCTGAACTAAAGTTTATTGTAGTTTTTATCTTTGTTCTACATATGTAATTTTTTTCTTTAGGTACCTCTGGGACTGTTCATTGTCTTTTTCTCAGCAGCTGGAATATATACTTAGGTGTTTTATTTGTCTTTTGGGTAGTTATAGCCGTCCTCCTAAAGTTTGTTGTTTGGTTATGTTATTCATTTTGGAAAATTCTCAGCTATGTTTTCTTCAAACATTTCTTCTGCCCTGCTCTTTATTTTCTTCTCTCTCCTTTCTTTTTCTGGGGGGATTCAAATTAGGTGTGTGTTAAAATGTTTGACATTGTCTACAGCTCTTGAATGCATTCTCTTTTTCAACTCTTTTCCTTTTGGGTTTTAGTTGATAATAATATCTATAGCCCTATTTTTATATTAACTGATTTGTTCTTCTGGTATGTTGAATCTACTGATGAACCCTATCAAAGGCATTCTTCTTTGTTACTTTTTTTTCCTATCATTTCCATTTAATTCTTTTTAATTTAATTCTTTACAATTTCTATCTCTCTGCTATAAGTATTCATCTGGTCTAACATCTTGTCTGTATTTCAAACTATAGCCCTCAATACACTAGTCATCATTATTTTAAATTCCCTGGCAAATTGCTCAAAATTGACTCTGATTTGATGATTAGTTTATCTCTTGCAAGTATGATTTTGCTTTTTTCCTTTCCACATGCTTCATATTTTGTTCAAGCAAGGCATATTGTGTAAGATAAAAGAAGGTAAAGTACAATTTTTATGTCTCAAAAAGGAATATCTTTCCTTTTTTTAAGCTTTAGTATGGTGCTTTGACTTACTCTAATAAGAAATTTGACTGGATTTAAGATTTGTGGTTGAAAAAGTTACCTTTAGTGCACTATAAATCAGATTTCTCTAGTGACACCTTGTATTTAGGGTGTTACCTTGTTTTCCAGAGTTGGTTTTTGTTTTGTTTTGTTTTGTTTGCCACTGCCTGTTCTGTCCTTGCCTTTAGATCTTCCCCTTGTGTGAATGCAGATCTTGGCCTCTATAATACTATGAGTCAATTCCTTAAAATAAGTCTCTTTATTTATCTATATCTATATCTATATCTACATCTATCATCTCTATTTCCTATTGGTTCTATTTCTCTGGAGAACTCTAATACAGATATTCAACCCTAATGGTTTCCTCATAATATTTATTTTACTTTGACAGATATCTCAACTTTTCTCTATGTTTTATGATATTTCTAGGTTTGGGTTTTAAGGAGAGAGTCAATAGGCCATATTTCTTTTCCATCTTTGTTTTATATTCTTATAGTGTCTTTATTTGTAGTATTTTTAAAAAATGGCCTTTAGAAATTATTGGAAAATCTATAAAATATGGAGTAATTACATATTCTCCAATCAGTATCAGTGTTCTAGTTGTTAAACATTATTTTGTTCTGTAGTCAGCAGTCTTTAGAGAATAAAATATTTGGGAATAAGTTAGGGTGTATTTGCTTCTTTCCAAAAAAAAATCAATCCTATCATTCTAAGTATTAGTAATAACTTAATACTTAAATTATTAAAAATATTATTTCAGTATAAATAATAATGTTATTATTATTAATATTATCAGGGCCTTGCTAACTTGCTGATTCTAGCTTGAACTTGTGATCCTCTGCCTCAGTCTCTCAAGCTACTGAGATTATAGGTGTGTGCCTCTGTGCCCAGTAAGTATTAATTATTGAATCAAGTTAAATACAAAACTTAAGGAAAAAAATTCTACAAAATAGAAAATATTTATATCTTTTTGAATAACATTTTTCAGCTTTATTGAGGTAAGATCAATAATTAATAATTGTATGCTATGTGTATTTTAGTGTACAATTTTTAAGTTGCTTTTAATTTTTTTATTATGCCATATTTTATAAACAAGTCACAGCTGTGAACACCTGTAATCCCAGCAGCTAGGAAGCCTGAGGCAGGAAGATCCAGAGTTCAAAGCTAGCCTCAGCAAAAACAACGTGCTATGCCACCTGTCTCTAAATGAAATACAAAATAGGGCTGGGGATGTGACTCAGTAGTCAAGTGGCCCTGAGTTCAATTCCAAGTACCAAAACAATAACAACAACAACAACAAAAAACAAAGTCACACACACACAAGTAGGTATATGAAATAATAAGCAGTCTTCTCTTCCCTACCTGTGTCCTACCCCCATTGAATCTTGTCTCCTAACCCCCATCACCACTGAGGATAAATGCCATTCTGTTATCTTTACAACCTGATATTTTGATAGATGTATACTTGTGAAATGATTACCCAAATCAAGCTAATTAGCATATATATCATCTTAGATATTTATATTCTTTTTCATGATGAAAAAATTTAAAATCAATACTTTTAGCAAATCCAGGTTTACAATGCAGTGTTATTAACTATAGTCATTATGTTGTAGATTAGATCTCCAGAACTTTTCATCTTGCCTAACTGTAACTTTGTGTACCCTTTAACCAATATCTCCTGGTGTTCCCCACACCCCAACCCCTGGTAACTGCCATTCTAATCTCTGTTTCTATGAATTTTACTGTTTTATATTCCACATATAGATAAGATGATCAGTATTTTGTCTTTCTGTGCCTAGCTTATTTCCCTTAGCATTATTTCCCTTAGTCTTCCAGGTTCACCCATGCTGTTGCAAATGCAGAAATGACAGGATTTCCTTCTTTTTAAAAGATGAATAATTGTGTGTGTGTGTGTGTGTGTGTATCACCTTTTCTTTATTCATTCATCTGTCATAGAACATTTAGATAGTTTCCATATCTTGACTATTGTCAACAATACTACAGTGAACATGGGAATGCAGATATCTCTTGACATGCTGGTTTCATTTGCTCTCTCTCTCTCTCTCTCTCTCTCTCTCTCTCTCTCTCTCTCTCTGTGTGTGTGTGTGTGTGTGTGTGTAAAAGAGAGAGAGAGAGAGAGAGAGAGAGAGAGAGAGAGAGAGAGAGAGAGATTGCTGGATCACCTGGTAGTTCTATTTTTAATTTTTTGAGGAATCTCCATACTGTTTTCCATACTGACTATACTAGTTTACATTACCATTTTTCACAATGATTGTACTAGTTTACAGCGAAAACAGGTCCCCTTTCTCTAATTATTTGCTTACATTTGTTATCTTTTGTTTTTTAGTTAATAGACAAGCCTGGGCAGGCTTGAATGGCCTGGAGCCTGGGGTTGTGGGTACCACTGGCCTGGTGTAAGTAGACTTGGAGCCTGAGTCCAAGATGGGCTGTGAGTCTATGGCTGCAGGGGTAGGCCTGGAGTCTGGGTCTTGGGGGAGCCTGGGGTTAGAACAAATCTTCATAAGTGGAAGTCCTGTGGTCAGTACCAAAATTGAGTGCTGAATTCCCATGCACAAGGTATCTCTCCGCGCTGTGAAACTTAGGCTTGGGAGTAGAATGACAAGGGCAATGCATTTTTTCTTATTTCTGTGCTTCACCCAGGTACTGTAATCCATCTGGATTCCTTTGCTCTTGTGAAGCTGTTTTCTTAGATAGTTGTTCAAATTGATAATTCAGCATTGGAAACTCCTATTGTCTTACAAGAAATATTTATCTTTGACATTGAAATTTAGACAGTATTTTGAACCTCTTAAAGATACTTATTTAAATTGAATTGACTTTCTTAAGCATTCTCAAATTGTACCATCACTATGCAGAAATCACTTGACTTGTTGTGGAGTGTTTGATTTAGTGTAGGTATTCACACAATTCACCATTAAACTGACTACTTTTTTCAGTGTTCTGTTAGATTTTTAACCATGTAATTTATATCAAATATAAAGCTAAGGGAATAGAATAACTCTGTACTTGTATGTTGTAACATCAGTGTTCTTAAGCATAGTCAGAAGATATAAGATAGTCATAGCTATACTGATTAGAACAGATTGCAGTGTGTAGATTCACATTATAAAAAGCAGTACACAAAAAAAAAATGAATAAATAACAGTAAGCAGTTTAATACCCTGCTGATTTAGAGTTGTAAATCCTTTTGATAAATGAAAAGTAAAAAATTGACTTTTAAATTTTTTAATTGGTACATAATAGTGGGATTCATTATACTATATTTGCACATGTATATAACATAATTTGATCAATCTCATTCCTCAGTACCTTCCCTTTTACTCTCCACTCCCCTTCCCCATCTGATTGTTCTACTGTACTGATCTCTATTCTATTGTTGCTATTTTAATTAGTGTGCTATAATTATATAAATACACATAAATATATATGGCATTCATTGCGATACACATAGCATAATTTGGTAGATTTTAATTCTGTGCCTTCCTATGTCCTCCCTCTCATTCCTTTTCCTGTACTCTATTGGTCTTCCTTCTATTTTTGTGAGGTCCTCCCCTGATTTTTTATTTATTTATTTATTTATTTTCTCTCTCTCTAGCTTCTGCATAGACCCTCAATTTCTTTTTTTTTCTTTTTCTTTTTCTTTTTTTGCAGTGCTGGGGATTGAACCCAGGACTTGTGCATGCAAGGCAAGCACTCTACCAACTGAATTACATCCCCAGCCCCTTGACCCTTGATTTCTGACTTTATTTCTCTTAGCATAATGTTCCATCCATTTACCCACAAGTGACATAATTCTTCTTTATGATGGAATAAAACTCCATTGTGTAAACGTACCACCTTTTCTTTATTCATTCATCTGTTGACAGATACCCAAACTGGTTCCATAACTTGGCTATTGTGAATGGTGCTGCTATAGATATTGGTTTATATTTATCTCTGTACTATGCTGATTTTAGATCTTTTGGATAAATACCAAAGAGTGAAATACCTGGGTTATAGGGTGGTTCCATTCCTAATCTTTTGAGTAATATAAAGATTATTTTTTTGTTGTTTTTTCCAACTGTGTAGCTATTAGAGTTTCAGGAGCTTGAATAGGTAACTGACTAGAGCATTTATTATTGCTAAAAAAACAGAGTGCTAGTAATTTTAAAGGGCTATTATTGCAATTTTAAAAACAAAAATTTCTGACCTTTTGAAGAAATGAATGGACAAGTGATGTATAATTTAAAGATGGTAAACCTGGCATGTTAATACATGGCATTCCCTTTGACTTTCAATTGTAGTCATATAACTTGCCTTAGAGGCTGAATGGCTCATTTAGAAACATCTCCATTGCCTTGCTTTACATTTTGCCCTTGATTTCTCCAAAGTTGACACAAGTCACATGTAATCAAATTTATATTCCTGGTGGACAGGCGTGTCCTAATATTCTCTGACTCACACCCATGTTCTTTGCAGCTCAGCAGTTCTGCTTTGAAACCATCATTTTAATTTTTAAAAGCATATTTAATAATACCATCAGATTTGTGTTATATCCTATTGGTCAGAAAAAAAATTTTTTTTAGAGCTAAAATGTGTTTTATGTGTAATGTGTGTTCAACTATGTCAAAAAATAAAAATGTAAAAAGATGGCTATGAAATGCCAAAATATTAAAAGTAAGTGTATTCTGTATAATAATGTTACTGTTTTAATTTTATTTGTTTTAATTTATAATATAAATTGTATATCAGATAATATTTTTATTTCAGAATTATATTTCTTAAGTGTGATAATGGTATTATGGTTACACATGAGAATATTCATATTAAAAAATACATATGTGTACTTTTAAATGGCTTTTTATTGGCATTAATTTCTACTTTTTTTGGTGTGTGTGCAGAAAAGTGAATCCTGGGTCCCATGCATACTAGGCAAATGCTGTACCACTGAAATATATCATCAGCCCCTTTTATTTTAGTTTTGAGACATGGTCTTGATAAATTGCTGAGGCTGGCCTCAAACTTGCAATCTTCCTGCTTCAGCCTCCTGAACAGCCCAGATTATAGGTATGTGCCACCATGACTGACTTCCCCCGTTTTTTTTATTGTGTTAAAATACACATAAAATTTACTATCTTAACCAACATGTTCCGCCTCATTATTTATGATTTCACTTTCCATGCCAACACAGTTGAAACTGTGTGGACATTTCCAGAAATAATTCATAAACTTTAAATTGTACTCCCCCATTCTGAATAGCTTAAAATTCACACCATCCTGCTGTTTCACCCAGGGCCTAAATCATCCCTTTGTCCAGTGTATCCATGCTATATATGCTAACTGCCTATTAGTCACTTAGTAGTCATCTTAGAAAAAAAGAGTCCATATTTGTGTAATATTTATTATAATACATGGTTGTAATTGTTTTTATTATTATTGCTAGTGTTAATGCCTTAGTGTGATTAATTTATAAGTTAAACTTTACCATATGTATGTACATATAGGAAAAAGCATAATGTATAGGGTTCAGTAGTACTTTGTAGTCTCAGACATCTCAGTCATATACTGAGATGGAACATATTCCCCTGGGTGAGGGGAAACTACTTCATTGTAAGTGTACAGTTCAATGGTATTAAATTAATGGATAATGTGTAACCATTACCATCATCATTCTCCATAATTCTTCATAATGTGAAACTCCATACTCATTAAGCAATAACTCCCAATTCTACCCACCTACAGCCTCTGATAACCTCCATTCTGTTTTCTGTTTCTCTGATTTTTGACTACTTTAAGTACCTTATATAAGTGGAATCATAATAGTATTTGTCCTTTTGTGACTAGCTTATTTTACTTGGCTTAATGTCTTATCCATGTTGTAGCATATATCAGCATTTTTTTCCTTTTTAGGATTTAATAATATTCCATTGTATGTATATACCATATTTTGTAATCAATTTATCTATTGATGGATACTGGGGTAGTATATCTTGATTAATATACTTTTATGGTAATTTTGAAATTCGGTAGGGTGAGTCTTCTAGCCTTGTTCTTTTTCAATATTGTTTTAAGCTATTTTTGGTCCATTGAAATTCCATATGAATTTTAGTATAGTTTTTTCTGTTTACATGAAAAAGTCATTGGGATTTTGATTGGGATTTCAATTGATCTGAAGATCATTTTAGATAGTACTAATGCCTTAACAATATTGAGTCTTCCAATCCATGAATGTGGGATGTATTCCCATTTATTTACATCTTCTGTAATTTCTTTCATTAATGTTTGTAGTTTTTAGTGTAACCTCTTTGGTTAGGTTTATTCATAAGTATCTGATCTTTATTGATGCTATAAATGGAATTGTTTTCTTAATTTACTTTTGGATTGTTCATGTTAGTGTGTAGAAATACAACTGATTGTTACATGTTGATTTTTGTATTCTGCTACTTTGCTGAATTCATTTATTAGTTCTTATAGTTTTTTGTAATATTTAGGGTTTTCTATATATAAGATCATATAACATATAAATAGATAGTTTTACTTCTTTTTTTCCAATTTGGATGCATGCATTTCTTTCTTTATTTCTCTCTTTTTCTCTTTCCTAACTGTTTTGACTTGAATTTCTGGTGCTGTTTTGAATAGCAGTCTTATTTTGTTCTTGATTTTAGAGTATATACATTCAGTCTCTTGTTACTAAGTATGATGTTCCTATGGGCTTTTCAATACAAGCCTTTTGTTATGTTTAAGTAGTTTCATTCTACTCCTGGTTTATTGAGTTCTCTCTCTCTTTTTTTAAATCATGAAAGTGTTGAATTTTGTTATTTGCTTTTTCTGCATTAATTGAGATGATCATGTAGTTTTTGTTCTTTATTCTGTTAATGTGGCTTGTTACCTTGACTCTTTTTTTTTTTTTTCTCCATTGATTGGTTCATTGTAGGTTGAACCGTCTATGCACTCCAGAATAAACCCCATTTGGTCATAGTGTATAATCTTTTCATTATGTTGCTGAATTTGGTTTGATGGTATTTTTATGATTTTTACATCAGTGTTCTTAAGAGACATTGGTTAGAGCAGTGTCTTTGTCTGGCTTTGGTGTCAGGGTAATTGGGGCTTCATAAAATGAGTTAGGAAGTGTTTCCTCCTCCTCCTCCTCCTCCCCCTCCCCTTCCCCCTCTCCTCCTCCTCTTTTTTTTTTTTTTTTTTTTTTTTGCAAAAGTTTGAGAAATATTGGTGTTAGTTCTTTAAATATTTGATAGAATTTACCAGTGAAGGCATTGGATCCAGTGGGCCTGTTCTTTGTTGGGAGATTTGATTGCTGATTTAATTTCCTTACTATTTTTAAGTCTATTCAGATTTTCTATTTCTTTGTGATTTCTTCTTGGTAGACTTTACATTTCTAGGAATTTGTCCATTTCTTCTAGTTTATACAATTTATTGGCATAAAATTGTTCGTAATACTATCAAAGGATTATCAATCATTTTTATGTCTGTAGAGTCAACAATGATGTCTCTGCTCTCATTTTAGATTTTAATATTTGAATCTTCTTTCATGTTTTTTTAGTTTATCTAGCTAAAGTTTTGACAATTTTTGTCAACTTTTGATTTAATTGATTTCTTCTATAGTCTGTCTTTTCTTTATTTATTTCTGCTCTAATCTTTATTATTTCCTTCCTTATGCTAGATTTTGATTTTGTTTCTTCATAAGGTGTTAAATTAGGTTGTTGATTTGAGTTATTCTTGACCATTTATAGCTATTAATTTTCCTCTTGTACTATTTTCTCTGAGTCCCATAAGTTTTGGTATGATTTATTTTCATTTTTCTCTAATTATTTTCTAATTTCTCTTATGATTTCTTCTTTCACCCATTGGTTGAACCTTCAATAAGTTTATCAGAAAATTTCTCATAAGTAACCTTAGAGGCCAGAAGGCAGTGGGCCAATATATAAAAATGCTATAGGAAAAAATCTTGTCAACCAAGACTCTTATATCTAGTGAGACTTTGTTTTAACATTGAGGAAGAAACTAAAATATTTCCAGATAAATAAAAGCTGAGGGAGATTGTTACCACTACATCTACACTGCAAGAAATGTTCAAGGGAGTCCTGAAGGGTAAAATGAAAGGACACAGCTGGGCATGGTGGTGCACACCTGTAATCCCAGCAACTCATGAGGCTGAGGCAGGAGGATCATAAGTGTGGTACCAGACTCAGCACCTTAGTGCCCTATGCAACTTAGTGAAACCCTGTCTCAAAATAAAATGTAAGGGCTGTGGATGTGACTCAGTGGTTAAACCTCTGGGTTCCACCCCCAGTACCAAAACAAAATGACACTAGACAGTAACTTGAAGCCATATGAAGAGAAGAAGATCTCAATAAAGATAAATACATGGCAATTATAAAAGCTATTATTATTTTTTGATATATCAAATATTTTTAGTTTTTATTTATTTTTTTAGTTGTAATTGAACACAATACCTTTATTTTATTTATTTATTTTTATGTGGTGCTGAGTGTCGAACCCAGAGCCTTGCATGTGATAGGTGAGCACTCTACTGCTGAGCCACAACCCCAGCCCCTCAAATGTTTTTAAAAGCTAATATTATAACTGGTTTGTAACTCAACTTTTTTTGTTTTCTACATGATTGAAGAGACAAATACATTAAAAAGACAAATAATACAGTAATATTAGCTAAAAGCTAATATTATTATAATTTATTTGGAACTCCACATGTTTTTTCTACATATTTTAAGAGATTAATGCATTTCAAAGAATTATTGGTTTGTGTTTTGGGGCACACAACATATAAAAATGTAATGTCCTATGTATATTTTTTATGATTTGTTTTATTGTGGGGGGTCTCACAGTGTTGTCCATGCTACCTTGAACTTGTGAACTCAAGAGATTTTCCTGCTTTAGTCTACCAAGTAGCTAGAACTACAGACATACCACTGCACTGGCTTGTATTGTTTCTTCTTTAAATTTGCTAATATCTCCTTCTGCCTGCTCATATCTGCCACTGAATCCCTTTAAAGAATTTTTCATTTCAACTATTATACTCTTATATTCCAGAAAGTCTTTTTTGGTTTATTTCTGGGTTTTCTCTTTATTGGTACTTCTATTTTGTTCATACAATGTTGACTTTCTCAACTTCTTTTCTTAATTCTTTGGGCATTTTTAGGACAATTGCTTTAAAGTATTTGTCTAATAAGTCTGTCATCAAGTTTTTTTTCAGGGACAGTTCCTATTTATTTATTTTCCCTTTGTGTGGGCCATATTTTCCTACTTCCTTGTATGACTTGTGACTTTTTTTTGGTCAAAAACTGGATATTTGAATCTAATTAGGTGATAACTCTGGAAATTAGATTCTCCCTTTCTTGGGGTTTGCCATACTTTGTGATTGTTTTGTTTTTCTGATTATTATAGGCTGTCTCATTCCAAGGATCAGTCTGAGATAAAAACTTAAGATTTTCTCAGGTCTTTTCTAAGGTTCTACCTTTCTCTAGGCATGCATGTTTGCTTTCTAATTTTCCCCATATATGCAGTTGTTTTAAATATCCTGGTCTTTAATTTCTGGTTCCCAGAGGGGCAAAAGAGAAAAATGATACTGATCTCAAGTCTCACTTCATGGTAGGTAAAGATACTTGGATCTAAGACTTGCTTTGTGATTTAACATGCCATCTGTACTTGAGAAAGTTTTGTATATTCTTAAGAATATGTATTGCTTTTAGGTTGGATATTCTGCATGTCTATTATGAATTTTATATTTTATTTGTCGTTGAATGGCATGTTGATTAAGATTCTGAGATGGAAGGAAGAGACACCCAATTTGGACTGGTTTATACATGAAAGTAACCATAGATTTGGTGTCAGGTCTGGGGAAAACCATAGACTTTACTAGTATTTTCACTGGATTTATGTGACTTCCTCAAAAAGCCCTTCTGTCCCACAGATTCCTAGTATGCCTCCTCTACACTGACATAATACTCTGCATACCTCCTTCATATAATTGATCACAATTTTAATTATACAATAATATATGCTTTAATGTTTGTATCTACTACTAGACCACAAGTTCCAAGTGTAAAGGGAAAAGTCTGTCTCATTCACTACTATTTCCAAAACATCTAACAAGATTTTTCACATAATATTATGTGAAATACTCTATAAATATTTGCATAAGTTATTAATTTTTTTATAAAAATTACCAAAATCTATAGACCAGAAAAACCTAGGGAAATATGCTTTAGAAATTACCATTTAATTGTTTTTAATAATGGAGCAAGTTCTTCTGTTTTTTTTTTTAAATTTTTTAGTTGCCATTGGGCCTTTATTTTATTTATTGATACGTGGTGCTGAGAATCGAACCCAGTGCCTCACACATGCTAGGCAAGTGCTCTGCCACTGAGCCACAATCCCAGCCCTCTTCTGTTTTATTTAACAAGAAGAACATGTGACTATGGGCAAGCCTTTTCTTTATATTAGAAGAATTATGCCTTTTTGGAAGGTACAAGTGACCTGAACCAAATAAAGAGTATAGAAATTACAATGATGCACTCTCTTCATATATACGGCTACAGTTTACTTTTTTTAAATCATGTCTTCTTTCTTTTTTTTTTAAAGAGAGAGTGAGAGAGGAGAGAGAGAGAGAGAGAATTTTTTTTTTAAGAGAGAGTGAGAGAGAGAGAGGGAGAGAGAGAGAGAGAGAATTTTAATATTTATTTTTTAGTTTTTGGCGGACACAACATCTTTGTATGTGGTGCTGAGGATCGAACCCGGGCCGCACGCATGCCAGGCGAGCGCGCTACCGCTTGAGCCACATCCCCAGCCCTCTTTTTCTTTTTTTATATTTATTTTTAGTTATAGGTGGACACAATATCTTTGTTTTATTTTTATGTGGTGCTGAGGATCAAACCCAGTGCCCCATGCATTCGAGGCGAGTGCTCTCCCTCTGAGCCACAATCCCAGCCCCTATAGTTTACTTCTTAAAAACTTTAACCTAGTACATGTATGAAGACTTGAATTAGGTGTCAACATACCTTATATACAGAGATATGAAAAATTGTGGTATATATGTGTATTAAGAATTGTAATGCAAAAAAAGTACATGTATAATGGCATAAATTGATGTGAACATACTTTATATAGAGAGATACAAAAAATTGTGCTCTATATGTGTAATAAGGATTGTAATGCACTCCACTGTTGTCATGTATTTTTAAAAAATAATAAAATAAATTAAGAAACTAAAAAAATAAAAAATAAATAAATATGATTTAAATTAAAAAAAAAAAAACTTTCACCTATACTTAAAAACTTTCACCTGAGTATTATTTGGTTTAGAAAACAAGGAGAAAATTTTTAAAGCTGTATAAGAGGATTCATTTACATAAATTAATATTTTTCATGTTCTGATTCTTCCTTTTCTTTTTTTTTAAATATTTTTTTCAGTTATACATGGGAACAATATCTTTATTTGGTTTATTTATTTTTATGTGCTGCTGAGGATTGAACCTAGTGCCTCACATATGCGAGGCAAGCGCTCTGTCACTGATCTACAACCCCAGCCCTCTGATTCTTCCTTTTCTTAAAACTAAGACCAATCCATAATAACTATTTGAAATTTCATGAGGCCTTATATTTTTTTCCTTTTGTTCCTAAAGGAAATTATATCTTAGAATTAAGATCATCAGAGACTAAACACAGAGGGTAAATCAATTGTAAGTACTAGCATAACATAACACTATTTGTATTTCTGGTTTTTGTCATTTATTGCTGCTTGTTAGTCACAATGATTCCTTTGACAAGGGAATGCTGAAGGCTTAGCAATTTTTTCCAGGACTTCAAATATAGTTATCTTTTGTCTAGACTATCATTATATGAGAGATGACATTTGATGGTCAGTGCTTTTACTACATCTTTGTAAGTTATGAAATTGGATACAAATGCATGCATTTTATTATGTTAATAAGCAAAGATTTTTATTTCTAAGCCTAACACTATAAACACATAAAATGGAAAATCATACAAAATGTGACCAGAATTAGTCTTATATACAAGTAGTTTAAATCTCTCTCTCTCTCTCTCTCTCTCTCTCTCTCTCTCTCTCTCTCTCTTTCTATTATGAGTCAACTATGAGAACTGTTTTGGGGTAGGATATCTTTGAAAACAATGAATTGGCTATACCTAGGAGTTAGAAGTAAAATATTATAACGTATTTTTTCAGATTAATATTTAAGAAGGTTATATTCAATTTAAGTAAATGTTAATCCACTAGCTTGAGAAATGCCTGATTATTGTTTTCCAAAATGAAGTGCTTACTTAAATTTTTTTCAGAAAACAGTAGACAATATTGTATTGTATCTTTTACTGTATCTTTTACTCCCCTCACTCCTCTCTTTCTTTCTTCAACTCTGGAGTCAAATCCAGGGCCTTGCACATATAGTCAAGAGCTCTATCAATTTTGTACATCTTATCTAACTATTACATTACAGCATATATATAGTCAAATTTAATATATGTTGCAGTTATATTTATGCTATCTACTTGCTGTAACTTTATTGATGTACATAAAATAATACATATGTATCGATAGCAGTTATACACTAAAATAGTTGGTATATGAGTACTAAATTAACTATTATGAAGGATATAAATTTAGCTTACCAATCAAAGAAGGGAGAGTTTGAATTTCATATATCACAACTTTCCTCTTTGTTAATTTCCACTCGTTCAGGGAAGAAAATCTAGAAACAGCCTTTCTCTTCTCTTTTACACGTATATCTTAGATTTCTAAGCAATAGCAAGTGACTTCAACAATATTAAGCCAAAACCAGAATGAGGGGAAGGTAAAGATTTATTGGAGGGCTGGGGATGAGGCTCAAGTGGTAGTGCGATTGCCTGGCATGCGCGGGGCGCTGGGTTCGATCCTCAGCACCACATAAAAAGTAAAATAAAGATGTTGTGTCCACCGAAAACTAAAAAATAAATATTAAAAAATAATTCTCTCTCTCTCTCTTAAAAAAAAGATTTATTGGAAAAGTGGGAGTAGCTTGTAAAATACAAGTAAAAATTGAACAAATTAAACCTTTGTAAGAAAAGGAACCAGTTTACTACAGTTTACTTTTTTTTAATCATGTCTTCTTTCTTTTTCTTTTTTTATATTTATTTTTAGTTATAGGTGGACACAATATCTTTGTTTTATTTTTAAAACAGGGATCTAAGTCTATTCAGGGTTCTGATAATGAAATGAATGAGATCCAGTCATTTTCCCATCTTATATTACTTACCTAAGATACAAAATTCCAGGAAAAACTGTTAGCCTAACCTGGTTCATATATTCTCCTTTGCATCTGATTGATAGTTCTAATAAGATAGCATGGAGTTGGTAGCAGTTATTTCCAAAAGGAAAAGTGAATTGCCATTCTAAAAGAAAGAAAAATAGGTGGATTAGCAAAAACATTACATATCCATGACAATATATAGCACACATGAATTCTTGCTAGTAGAAACTTTTCCCAAACAGCATTTTGTTCTTGTTAGAATTTACTTGTATATGGTAGGCCATTCAAGGTGTAAGGGATAACAGAATAAGCAAATAAACAATTTGTTTCTACATGGTACAATAAGTGCAAAAATATCCATCTGGCAAATTAGAGAAAGAAGAGATGTATTGAACACGCTCCATCAACTCTCCCTTAGTCCTGCATTGAGTTTCAGGACAGCTGTTGCTGATCTTACACAAGACATAGCTTTAACTATGCCCTATTTGTCCAAGAGTAGTAAACTGGAGATCTGAAGATCCTGTTGGTCCTATGCATCACTATAAGCAATTTGCTAACATTAAAAAAATCAGAACAAATAAGATATGACTAATCACATTGCGGAATCTGGATCTTGTCTTAAAGAATATTAGTGAAACAATTGGAGAAATTCAAAGAAAGCCTGCAAATTAGCTAATAACATCATATCAATATTAATTTCTAGCTTTAATTATTATACTATAGTTATATAAGATTTTAACATTAATATGAATCCAAAATTATTTTTAATAAAGGGAGTACTAATAAAACTTAATTTCTGGCTTCTCTTGAAAATGGGAAGATCTTGACAAGACTATTTGATGGAATGAATGATTTTTTAGGAAAATATAATTTACTAAAATTGACTCAAAATAAAAATGATCATGTAACAAGTTGAAGTTTTATTAAAATTTACCTCTATAGGATGTTTCAGGCCTTAAGCATTTGAATGATTATCACTATCAAATTATAAAGAAATAACTCATATGCTTTTCAAAACATTTCTGAGCACAGAAAATATAAGAGCACCTCAGCTCATGTTAATAATCCTGATATGAAAATCTGACAAAATTCAGAGAGAGAAAACTATAGAAAAATCCATGAATATGTAATACCTTTTAAATAAAATATTAACCAATTAAACTCAGAACTATATTGAATAAATAAGCAATGCCAGTAGAGAGTCTGTTTTCTAAAATGCAATGATGGTTTGATATTAAAGAAATCTATTCATATGCTATATCATGTTAACAGGTCAAAGAATTAAATGTTATGTTTATAGATGTCAAAAAGAGACCCATTAGTATTCAGAATATTTTTCCTATAAACTATACAAACATACCTCTGAAACAAATCTCAGATGTGTAACCCACACTGTAGTCAACTTTAAACCCTAGAAATATTAAAGAAATAAAATATGGATGACTGAGAAAACCAGTATTCTTTAATATTACTTTGAAAGCTGAAATTTCAAGCTGTAATCAAAGGAAACAAAAATAAAAGAAATAACAAACATACAAATTATAAAATGGGACCCAGAGTTTTATTTTCAACTTATATGATTGTTTACCCAAGAAAATCAATGCAAAGCCTATCAGAACTAATAAGACATTTCAGTATGGGGACCAGATATAAACAGAAATTAAAAATGTACATCTTGCTGAGCACAGTTGCTCACGCCTGTATCCTAATGGCTCAGGTGCCCCTGAGTTCAATCCCCAATACCCAAAAGAAAAAAAATCTTACATATTACATCTGTTAGAAAATGTAATGAAAAAAGTACCATTGAAATATTGTTTTGCATAATACATAATATTCATCATATGCATATTAATGCAATCTAACTTTTAAAAATTTCCTTCTTCTTTGCTCTGCCATTCTTATTTCACCACATTGATGTCTTCAAGCCCCTTTTCTCCCCAGGGGAGATAATTTACAACCTGATAGTATCCTTCTTTACATTTTTCCAAGCTCATGTACTAATAAAAAGGCATATAAATTCACATATATTGATGTTGTACATCTTTTCATGTGATTATTTACATCTGTATATATTCTTCAGTAAAATATGTTTTCTGACTAAACTGTTTATGGTTGAGTTTTGAGAGTTCTTTATATAATTCTAGATACTACTAGTCCTTTTTTTGGATATATGGAAAATATTTTCTCTTAGTCTAGTTCCCCCTCCTCCTCCTCCTCCTCCTTTTTTTTTGTACTAGGGATTGAACTCAGAGACACTCAACCACTGAGCCACATCCCCAGCTCTATTTTTTAAAAAATATTTTTTAGTTGTTGATGTACCTTTATTTTTTATTAATTTATATGTGGTGCACATGCAAGGTGAAATACATATATATCATTTTACTGAATATTTGCAAATATTCTCAGTGAATTAATATATACTCTTTTTTAGATTATATAGTCCAAATACCTAATTGTGTGAAATCAAGTTCCTTTTCTACTTGTGCATTGTCAGTGTATAGAATCTAACTGATTTGTGTGTGTGTGTGTGTGTGTGTGTGTGTGTGTTAATTTTGTTTCCTGTAACTGCTGCATTCATTTATTAGTTCTAGTAGTTAGTTTTGTAGAATCTTTAGAGCTTTCTATAGATAAGCTAATGTCATTTGTGAACAGAGATAATTTTACTTCTTCATTTCCAATTTGGATGCCTTTATTTTTTATTTTTTTTCTTGTCTAATTGTCTGGCTCAGACTCACAATGCTATGTTAAATAGAGGTAGTGAAAGAAGGTATCTTTGTCTTGTTCCTGATATTAGAGGAAAAGCTTTTAGTCTTTTGGCATTAATTATGATGTTACCTGTAGGATTTTCACATACACCATTTATTATGCTAAGGTAGTTTTATTCTAGCTCTAGTTTGTTGAATGTTTATTTTTTTAAATCATGAAATGTTGAGTTTTTAAAAAAGAAATTGTATATTGAGATGATCCTCTCTTTATTTTGTTTGTTTGTTTTGTTTTTCATTCTGTTAATGTAGTATGTTACATTTATCAGTGTCCACATATTGAACTGTCTTTGCATTCCAGGATTAAATCCCATCTAGTGATGGTGTATGATCCTTCCAAGGTGCTGTTAGATTTGATATGTTAATATTTTATTAAGGATTTTTGCATCAATATTTACTAGGGATATTGGTCTGTAGTTTACTTGTAGTGTCTTTGTCTGCTGTCAGTGTAATGCTGACCTCATAGAGGAAGGAAGTGTTCCCTCCTCTTCAACTCTTTGAAACATATCAGAAGTTTAGATGTTAATTCTTTCTGAATGTAGAACAGAATTCTCTAGCAAAGCCATCTGGTCTTGAGTTTTTCTTTGGTGGCAAGTTTTTGATTATTGATTCTACCTCCTTACAAGTTATTGATCTGCTCAGATTCTCTTCTCTTCTCTTCTCTTCTCTTCTCTTCTCTTCTCTTCTCTTCTCTTCTCTTCTCTTCTCTTCTTTTTCCTCCTCCTCCTCCTCCTCCTCCTCCTCCTCCTCCTCCTCCTCCTCCTCCTCCTCCTCTTCTTCTTCTTCTTCTTCTTCTTCTTCTTCTCTCTCTCTCTCTCTCTCTCTCTCTCTCTCTCTCTCTCTCTCTCCTTCACATCCGAGAACTTTATTGGACACAGCTGGGCGCCATGGCATTCTGCCCCCAACGGGACACCAGGTGCAAGGGGAGGTTCCATCCAAAAAGTCTCAGCAGGGGGGCCCCACAGGGCAACATGTTACCTAAAGTGTACTATATAATTGGGAGATGAGGGTTGCTCCACAGACACAGGAACAGGTCAAATCTTTTATAAATAAACATCCAGTGAAGAGAGAAATGACAACTCTAATTCATCCTTATACACAGAGCACTCCAGGGCAGAGGGCGGGGCCGGAGGCTGGCATGCTCACTGGTCCGGGGCCTGGATGGGATATGAGTGGGCCAAACGTCCACAGCATGGGGAAGAAGGAGCCAGGCCGGGCAACAGATGATGGGCACTAGGACACTGCGCATTTACAAGACCACCTACGGAGGGGGTGGCTGCCCTAGCGTGCCAGGCTGTTCATTCTGGAATGAGGAGGGGCTGGTCTTTACATCGTGTTCTGTGGCTGGTGAGCTTGAGGCACTACTTTGTGGAAAGTATGAAGGCCACCATGAGACCGTAGAGGCCAAGCACCTCAGCGAAGATGAGGATCAGGATCATGCCCACAAACAGGCAGGGCTGCTGGGCAGTGCCCCGAACATCCCCCACAATGCCAATGGCAGAGCCAGCTGCCAGACCACTCAGGCCCACGCTCAAGCCTGCACCCAGCTGGAAGAAATTCCTGGAGCGGTTAATACCATCATTCAGGGAGTTGGCGATGAGGACTGCCACCACCAAGCCCTAGATGGCCATGATCCCAGCCATGACCACTGGGATGATGGACTTTCATGATCAGGTCCAGCCTCATGACTGACATGGCTGCAATGCCGGTGCCACTCTTGGCCTTGCCATAGGAGGCACCCAGGGCGCTGAAGATTATGGCAGACGAAGCGCCCATGACCGCCAAGGACGAAGCATACTCGGGGCTGTTCTTGGTCTCGGACTGTCTGCCGGCGGGCTGGGGCGGGGGCGAGCTCAGTGGGTCCCGGCAAGGTGAAAACAAGGTGGCGCAGAAGCGAGGCAAGGCCTCAGATTATCTATTTCTTTATGTCTCAGTTTTGGTAGATTGTATACCTCTATTCAGCCCTTTCTAAGAATTTATCCATTTCATCTAGGTTATCTAATTTGTTGGCCTACAGTTGCTCATAGTATTGTATTATTATCCTTTTTATTTCTGTGGCATCAGATCTCACTAAATTGCTAAGTTGCTGAGGCTGACCTGAAACCTGCAATTCTCCTGCCTCAGCCTCCTGAGTCAGAAAGATTACAGACATACACCACTGTGCCTGGCTTTGGTTTGTGGTTTCACAGACTTAAGTCCATGGTTGGCTGGCTCCACTTCTTTAGGTCTAAAGTGAGGCAGAACATTATGGCAGAAGGACATGGCAGAGGAATATTGCTCAGCTCATGGCAGCCAGAAAGCAGAAGAGAGAGGGAAAGCAGCCAGGGTCAAGGTGAAGTACCCAAGGGTATGCCCCCAGTGACCCACTTCCTCTAACCACACCTCATTTGCCTACTATACCACCCAGTAGTCCATGCAAATAATAATGCATCAAGTAGGTTAATCCACTGATGAGGTTATAGTCCTCATATCCAGTTGCTTCCTAAAAGTCCTACCTCTAGACATTGCTGCATTTCTCTTAACACATGAGCTTTTGGGAAACATTACAGATTCAAAAAGCACTTTGTTTTATACATTGTGGATTTTCTGCTTTCAAATTCTATTTTAATTCCATTGTGATTGGAAAATATATTCTATATAATTTCAGTCATCTTGAATTTTGAAAGACGTGGCTTAACATGAGATTTATCTTATAGTATCCTTTGTCTCTTGTAATATTTTTTTACTTGAAGTCTATTCTTATATTAATATAACAACCCTGATTCCTTTATTTATTTATTTTTTAACATTTGCCTGGAATCTATTTCTGTCCTTTCAACTTTCAGCCTATGTGTATCCTTAGATCTAAAGTGAGCTTTATAGATAGCCCATATAGTAAGATTTTTTTAAGACAGAGAGAGAATTTTTAATATTTATTTATTTATTTATTTATTTTAGTTTTGGTGGATACAACATCTTAGTTTGTATGTGGTGCTGAGGATCAAACCCGGGCCGCACGCATCCCAGGTGAGCGCGCTACCGCTTGAGCCACATCCCCAGCCCAAGATGTTGTTTTACTTAACCCATTTAGCAAATCTTATATTGGGAAATAAATTCATTTGCATTTAAAGTAATTACTGATGGAGAAGGACTTACTGTTGGCACTTTGCTTATTGTTTTCTCTATGTCTTGTTTCTTTTTTGTCCTTTCTTTTTGCCTTCTTATGTTTCACTGATATTTTGTAGTGACAAGCTTTATTTTTCTTATTTCCTTTGTGTGTGCGTGTGTGTGTGTGTGTGTGTGTCTATCTCTGAGATATTCTCCTAGTTACTATTTTTCTTTAACTTTTGAAGGAGAGTTTTGTTGAACACTGCAAACTTTCTTGGTTGAAAGTTTTTTGTTTTTCCCTTCAGGCCTTTGAATGTCTCGTACTATTATTCTGGCCTGCAAGGTCGGAAATCCCCTGATAATTTTATGGAAGTTCATATATATATTCATATATGTGTATATTAGGATGTTGATGAACCTTTATTTTATTTATTTATTTATATGCAGTGCTGAGAATCAAACCTAGTGCCTCACACATGCTAGGCAAGCGCTCTACCACTGAGCTACAGCCCCAGTTCCCCATTATATATTGATGAATTGCTTTTTCTTTTGCTGCTTTTCTTTTGCTCTTTGTCTTTGACTTTAAACAGGTTACAATGTATCTTGATATGATTTTGGGGGGTGTTTTATCCTCCTTGATGTTCTTTGAACTTCTTGAATTTGTTATGTGTTTTTCTTGGATTTTAGAAGTTTTGCTGGATGTGGTAGTACACACATATAATCCCAGCCTCTTGGGAAGCTGGGGCAGGAGGATCCCAAGTTCAAGGTCAGTTTAGGATACTTAGCAAGAGCTTGTCTCAAAATAAAAAATAAAAAGGGGCATCTGGGTGTTGGCACCCACTGGTAATCCCAGGAGCTCAGGAGGCTGAGGCAGGAGGATTATAAATTCAAAGCCAGTCTCAGCAACTTACTGAGGACCTAAACAACTTAGTTAGACCCTGTTTCTAAATAAAAAATACAAAGGGCTGGATATGTGGCTCAGTCATTAAACACCCCTGGGTTAATTAATGATTACCAAAAAATAAAAATATTGCCAGGCACGGTGACACATACCTGTAATCCCAGCAGCTCGGGAGGATGAGGCAGGAGGATCCAGAGTTCAAAGGCAGCCTCAGCAAAAGCGAGGAACTAAACAACTCAGTGAGACCTGTCTCTAAAATACAAAATAGGGCTGAGGATGTGGCTCAGTGGTCGAGTGCCTCTGAGTTCAATCCCTAGTACCCCCCAAAATAAAACTATAAAAAAATAAATTAAAAGGGCTGGAGATGTATCTCAGTTGTAGAGCACCCTTGAGTTTAATCCCCAGCACTATAAAAAAAATGTGTAAAGATGGGTGTTAGTAGCTATGCATTTTTGTATTATTAGTGTATTTTTCTGTGTATTTGGATTGTATTATAATAAAATTACATTGAGAATACATGGGAGATTAGAATATAAAGATGTGGTATGCTGAGAACTCTAGAGAAGTTTTGCTATGTAGGAGAAGAAATGAAACAATAGCTAAGGAATGATATGGAGACAAAGGTCTTTTTCCCCCTTTTTGCTTCTTGCTTTATTTATTTTTATTTTTAATCTTATTAATAATATGTTTTATTCTTTTTTATATATACATGACAGTAGAGTGTATTCATGTATGTACACAGGAAAGTTATGTCCAATACATTCTATTGTCTTTCTTATTCCTAGCACCTCTCCTTTCTCTTCATTCCCCTTTGTCCGATTCACTGAACTTCTGTTCTTCCCCTCCATCACTTGTTGTGTGTTAACATTTGCATATCAGCCTTTGGTCTTTTGGTATTGTCTTATTTCACTTACACGATAGTCTATAGAGCCATCCATTTACTGGCATATATCATAAAGTCATTCTTTTTATGGCTGATTAATATTCCATTGTGTGTGTATGTGTGTGTGTGTGTGTGTGTGTGTGTGTGTGTGTGTGTATTCATCATCCATTCATCTGTTGAAGGGCACCTAGATTGGTTCCATAGCTCAGCTATTGTGAATTGAGCTGCTATAAACATTAATGTGGCTGTGTCACTGTAGTGTGCTGATTTTAACTCCTTTGGATATAGACCAAGGAGTGGGATTACTGTGGTTATCAAATGGTGGTTCCATTCCTAGTTTTTTGAGAAATCTCCATACTGCCTTCCAGAGTGGTGGTTACACCAATTTGCAGTCCCACCAGCAATGTATGAGTGTACCTTTTCCCCCATATCCTCGCCAACATTTATTGTTACTTGTATTCTTGATAATTGCCATTCTGATTGGAATGAGATAGAATCTCAGTTTAGTTTTAATTTGCATTTCCCTAATTGCTAAAAATGTTGAACATTTTTTCATATATTTTGTTGACTATTCATATTTCTTTTTCTGTGAAGTGTCTGTTCAGTTCCTTAGTCCTTTTATTGACTAAGTTTTGTTTTGTTTTTAATAAATAAACCCCAACCCAAACAAACAAACAAAAAAACCCCAACACTTTCTTGACTCTTAGTCTTTGCAACTGTACCTTTAGGATTAAGACCCTTTTCCTAAAGTTAATAGCAGTCCCAGATTAGTATTGGTTTCCATTTTTGATCAGTAAATTTCCATAATATGAAACCACATGTAATATGTTGTAGTATTAAAAGAACAGAAGCAATTTTGAAACATTTCCCTAAACTCTTCTTTAGCTTTTTGAGAGAGATTGGCTTACTTAAACTTAAATCACAGTGATTTTTCAGGAACTTAAATGCAGCAATGAAAACTGATCTTCAAAGCAATTTCTAAATTTTACCTCCTAGTAACATTTTTTTCTGGATCAACCTAATCAGTAAAGGAAGTCTTTTGCTCAAAGGCTGATTTATGATGGAATTACTGAAGCTTAAGTGTTCTTTGACCTTCTTCAGGTGTATTCACAAAGTTATACTATTATAAAATTTGCAAGAATAAGATATATTAACTGCAGTCAGTTAAAGTCAGTTGTATAAGGTTTTATTGGAGTGGCCAGTGGTACTTTGATGAGGACAGTTGAGTTTGGGCACCCATTTTCTCTGAGTTTAATGGGTTGTGTGGAAGTTACTTGCATCCCTATCTAAGGCATCGTCAGTGTGTTCCTGTGGCCCACTGTGCCTGCTCAGCCAGCAGTAAGACTGGAAGGTTCAAGACCAGAGTCCAGAGCACCATATGAAGGGACTTTGAAGACAACTTCCATACCTTTCTCAAGGGTTCTACCTCTGGTATTCATGCCCTGTGCAATTTGCTTCCCTTGAATTGGGATGGCAGTATTCAGGGGTCCCTTCCAACTGAATAGGATGAGATGTCACTTTTGTGATTAGGTTACAAAAGAGACACTGTCTTCATCTTTGTTTCATATTCCCTCTTGCTTACACACTCTGATGAAGCAAGCTGTCATGTTGTGAGATGCTCAGGGAGAGGCCCATGTTAAAAGAAATTTTTTAAAAAATAGTAATCATAAGAAATAGAATTTCTCAGATTTCCCTGTTTGTGACCAAACCTATAGGAAACTTAAAATGTTTAATATATCTCTTATAGCTGACATATGAAAGAAATTTGATGAAAGTTTTCTAAAATTTTCTTATAATAATGTAGCAGTAATATATTATAAAGGCATTTCAGGTAATTAATGAAAAGATTGTTTTCTAGACTTTGTAAAATTTGTGGTATATGTCAGTTTCTTAAAGCTTGTATTTTGTTGTTATTTATTTTCTTACTTTAAATATTAATTCTTACCTATTAAAAAAGTAAAAATAAGAAAAACTTTACATTACTGAGGAATTTTATTATTCAATGTATTATGTTTAAAAGTGGAGTTATCACTTTTTAAGTGTTTTGAATATTTGAGGGAAAATGTTATGAAAATAGCACATTTAATTTTTTTAAAGAGGCCCAGAATAAAATATAACTAGGGATATTTCTTTGTATATGTAGAAAGAGCTCAGATATCAGCATTTAACATGTCTGGCACATAAAATTTTCTTCACATTCATACATGGAGAAAAGAATGAGAGAATTACTCTACACAGGATCATGATCTGTCTTTCACTGCTACAGATGCATCCTCATTCATACCCTTTGTCCAAAATACTTAACACAGCACTCTGAGGCATAAACAAAAAAGAAAATTAAAGTCAAAAGGCACAACTCTATTTATTTTAATTTAATCGTCAGTATATAAGGTTTTCTGAAAATAGAAAGTCATTTTTGAAAAGTTACTAATCTCATAGCTGTAAAATAGCATCATACAAACAGAAGAAAAACAAACAGAATTTTATCTTTAAAAAAAAACTTTCCACAAGTAACATATTTGGCAAGTTCAATCAGATTTTAGTTTTTTTTTTCAACCAAGAGATTTTATTGGGGAGGCTGCCCAAAGGGGAAGAAAAGAGAAGAAGAAAGCAAAAAAGGAGAGGAAGAGAGCAGAGAGCTCGGACTTTAGTTTTGATTAGATGCCAGCATTATGTATTCAGGGCTATAAAACAAATAGCTGTATCTTTCTATTTGTTGTAAAGCTGCATGATGTTCGTTAATGCTGTAGATACTCTTCTGAATTGGAATACCACTTGCCTAGAACAATTTATCCAATGATAAACATAATTTCCAATGATTTTAGAATTATATTGATTTTTACCAAGATCCTAGTGTTGATGTTCATATTATGAAATGAATATGAATATATTCCTTTTGAAACAGAAGACCATTATAAGATCTCTCTTTCTTGCCTTTTTGTACCTAAATAATCTTTACCTACTAGACATGGAATCATAGTAAAACTAATAAATTTTAACATGAAACAGACATAAAATATAAGGAAAATAATAAGTTTTATTCAAAAACACACAAATTTCTGAAAAAAGCTGCAAAAGAATGTTGCAGGAAAATGGTTAATAATTAGTTATGTTAGGTTTTTAGCAAATGCAAAGGGAATATTAATATAACTATTAGTACACAGCTCTCATTATGCATACTTATGTCAATTAGCAGAACTTATTAACTAAAAGGTGAAATTTTAGCAGTAAATGATAGACTCTGCTGCAAAATCAAAGATAATGAGCTACCAAATATCAGATTTTATTAATGAGCTTTATTTGATTCTAATTTTCTCTAATTATATTAGAAAGAAAAAACTAATTTAGTAATGGCTCCTGGAACATAAATATAACTATTCATTATATTTCTTTTAAAGAAATGCATTAGGATGAAAAGGAAAGGTATGTAATTTCTATACTTTCAAGTTTAAATTTGAATTTTGAGCTTTTTGTCTATTTTTAATGATCACAATTACCTAAATATTAGGGAGTAAGATTAAAATATTTTATTTCAGATATTTCAAAAATTTTAGTTACTTTTCCTAGAGAAAAGCAATAGGTATAAAGGCTCTAAAATTTCCTGATTTAATGCTGTTCCAACCTATTATGGATATATAGAAATTTAACTCATAGGTTATCATTGCCAATCTCACTGTACTCTATGATTTTAAGCCAATGGCAAATCAAATCTCTACATAGCCCACTGAAAAGCTGAGAATTTATTAAAAGGAGGGGCATAGGAATGAAAATGAGAAAATGAAAAGTTATACAAATCCTTCAAATTTAAAGAGTTAAATTGTAATCATTTAAAGAAAAACAACTAGAAAAAATAGGTCATAGGAAACTAATAGTAGATACCTTCTGATTTTAATAGATTAAATAATTAATTCATTCACTCACTAATTTATTGTTCAATAGTATTATGTGAACACTTCCTACTACTGTGCTAAATTCTGGGATTATAGTGGTGAACCTATAAGGCAAGATCTCTGCCTTCGTAGAACTTCAGCCTCATGAGATGCTTTATCTGGAGTCTCACAAACTGCAGTTCTAAAGAGTGGCTTAGTATTTGTACTTGGAGACAAATATGATATAATTTTATAAGTTCAATAAAGGTCATCACTTAGCTTTTCTCAAAAAACAAAAGAAACAACCTAGTATTCTAGTAGCCATACTTGAATTAGCAAAGAGAACTAGCAGGGAGACAGCATGAGTGTGGCCTAAATAAGGAAGATAGATCTGTACTTCATTGTATTCCTACCATAGACTGACAGAATCATCTCAGAAAGCTAAGAAAACAACCAGGCTTACATTTTCTCACTCATAAAGTGGTAGTTCTTTATTATTTATGAAGACTTTTAAGAAAAGTGAGATTATATATGATTGCCCAGTTGAGTCATCTACTTCAATCACTATTGTACAGCACATTTGTTTATCATTGCTGGTCAACAGGAAAGATAAGGAAGTAATATTCTGAAATAAACTCAAGCTCAATTTTTGTGTATGTAGGTTCAGGTGTTCTTCATAAAAAACTGGAGCTTTTAGCTCACAGACTAATCTCAAAAGTTTTCTAGCTGCTCTGTTGTGTTTGGTGGTGGCACAGGACAACAGAGTGGGACTTCTTTCCTCTACAATGTGATCTTATCTCCATCATCACATGCAGACTTGCAGGCAGCCACATTTCATAGACATGTATTAGAGAGAGTCAAAGGCAAAGAATTAACACCTGCAGAAAGGATGCAAACCAGGCCATCACATTAAAGAATATAAATTGATCAAATGAAAATGTAGTAAATGACATCCTAATGGTCCCTGTTCTGGCTTCCTAATTCTCTGTGTGAAAGATGCTTTTATGCACCACTGAAGTAGAGCCATCACAACCTCCAACTAGCCCCAGTTAGTTTAATTACAGCCTAATGCTCTCCAAATATACCTGGCATAAAAGCCTGTATAACTGCCTTTCCTTAATTTAGATGGGTCATATTGAGCACTTTTAAAAATCCAAACTTTAGTATAACTTTATAGCATACACAAAATATATATTCTTATCAAAACTGTGTACTCAAAGTATCTTTGGTATGATAACCAGATAATTTGCAATACTAAAGGAGTTTAAGGATTGAAATCATGTGACTAAACTGCTACAAAAACCCTAAATGCAAGATACTATCTAATCTCTAATTATTTTTAATCACTGTGCAGTTTTGTCTCAAGACATGGAAAAAATGAATCAGGTGATTGTTTTATCTTTTTATTGATATAATAATAATAGCTAATAAGCACTAATTTCTCTACATATGACAACTCATTCTATAAAAAGACATATAATCATAATGAGACAGAGACTATTATCACTATTTTAAAGATGAGGAGACCAAAACATAGAGGGATTAATTAAATTACCTGATATCAAACAACATGTAAGTGGTATACTTGGGATTTGAACTTGAGCAGACTGTCTCCAGGTCAGATATTTTTAACTACTACTTCAGACTGGCTGTACAAATATGTAAACACCAGTCAAGTCCTACTGTACCAGTAAGAATTCTTAGATTATGTCTTAGCACACAAAATGTCCAGGAAGGTCAGAGAGCCAGGTATGGAGTCATTCATCCAGGAACAGTATTGAAAAGCCTGACAAAGACCTGGTCCCTTAAAGTCATCTTACTTCTCCCTCTGGGTACAACATCACATGTAAACCACTGACATTAGCCAAACTGAATTCAGGCTGCTGCTGCTGCTGGAATTGATTCTGCAAAATCCCTACTTATTTGCATTAAAGTCTTGCATCCAAGTCCAATCTCCATAGCTGATGATGATCACAGAGAATATATCCTGCAAAGATATTGGAGGCAAAACATTTGTTTTAGATGAAACAATTATATAAACAATTATATTTTGTTTCTGAGAATGAAAGCAATTTTAAATTTTTTATATGTGTCACCACTGAGAGGAATTTAAAGTCACCAAGAACATTTCAATTAATTAGGCACAATCAAGTTGTAGAGATAATGGAAAACAAGAGTGTTTCCTCAAGGATGTATTTTCCATTCCGATTAGCAAAAGTATCTCTGAAAATACTTACAGGAAGTGAGAGAATAGCTACTGGGTCTACATCTTTCTTTGCACGGCAGAACGTTTCACCTCATATGACGCTAATGGAGAAAAAATAGTTTGTTGTTTGAGTGTAAAGGCTAAATAATGATAAATTGGTTGCCTGAAGTGCAGTAAAGAAGAAACAAATGGATGTGTGGCATTAATAGAGTTAATTATAGATGCAGATTAAAAGGCAAGATTAAGTAGTGGAAGAAAAGCAGAGAGTCACCTTCGGCCCAGACCCGCCAAGCAGCAGCGGTCAGTCACCTAGCAACAAGTTTCCTATCCCCGCTGCGCTCTTTAATTCAGCAAATCTGCTCAGGATGGCGGGCTGTTCTCCTGACAAAACGCATTATGTAGGAGACGGAGGGATACAAAAATCCACTGTACACAGCACTCTGCTCCCTATTGACCACTGATCCTTTCTCTCAATCCACAAAAGAGGCTCACATAATGCCCTGAAAGGAGAAGAGTCTCCACAGAGAAAACATTTGCTTGTAATTGAGATTGACTACATAATGAAAATGATGTTCTTTTTAAAATTCTGCTTGTTGAGGCCACACTTTTTGTCTCCTGGCACTCAAAACACATCCCTGCTGGGAAAAGGGGCAAACATTGTAAAAACTCAAAACTGTGATTTTTTTTCTTGCATTGAAAACACCCATTCTGTAGCAAAATGGCCAGGTCTCTCTCCTTAGAACTTAAACAAGTGATAAGAAGGTAAACAGGAAAACTTTTATTCAGAGTTGCTGTCACAAACACTTGCTTTGCTGAAGGCACACAGGCGATGCATGCTCATTGATTTGCACAACTGGACAAAAATGGCAGAGAATTTTTATTTCTTGATTGTACCCTCTATGAAGAGACCATAAATTGCTGGTCAAAACTCAGTCTTCATTTCAAATATGGGGATTTAAACACCCGTTAAAATTTTAACTGGGCTGAAAAGAGGGAAAAGAGGGCAAGATAGCTCATCTTCTTAATCTAGAGAGAAAGAGAGGGCAAGATAACTCATCTTCTTAATCTAGAAGACGCAATTAAAGTGACCTGTGTAGGGCTTAAGTTGATTTCCTATAAAAAGATTATGTAAGTGTCTTCATGAAGACTGATTCAGAACGATCACACTTCTTTTAAAACCAGATCACTATATTTATTCATTTTTAAAAATGATGAAATTATTCTTAGATTAGCAAGCATTAATATATATTTCTGTGTTCCTATACTTCAAGGATTTTATCATACAAAATGACTTTCATAAAAAAATAAATGGTTTCATGCACATGAACAAAGTACAGTTACTGGAACATGCATTCAACAAACGTTCACCAGGCACCTACCTGTGCCAGGCACTATCCTAGACGCCAGGGATCCAAAGGCAGAAAATATATAATCCTAGTCTCAAGAGAAACAGAAAAGCATTACACACTTACAGCGTGGACCAAAGGGTTCTAAGATAGAGTTTGGCACAGGGAACTAAGGGAACACCTAGAGTGATAATAGGGTCCAGACCCGCCAAGGAAGTGGCTACAAGATTCCAAAAAGAGAAAAAACATGGTGCCTGACTGAGAATAGTTCAAGATGATTGGGAGCTGAATGGTAGAGAGTTTTGTGAGCATAAGAGGATGCACAGCCTCAGAAGTCAGGCTAAGGGCTTTTCTTAATGGGAGATTGATCTACAACATTGGTAGATCTCAATCAAGGATATTAAGTTTGCAGTGACATTAACAGGCAACTATTTGTGATTTCAATTTTCTTTTTCTAAAGAAACTCCTAGGTAAAAAGAAAAGTAAACTTCCCACTATAGATCATCATTTAAATTAGATTATGGAGTTCAGATTTGACTGAAAACCCTGGTGGGAAAACAGCATTGTTGATTTTATTGATTATTAAAGGGGAAAGATAATACTTCAATTTTCCAGGCATACTGAGTCTTAATATCACTGAGGCTACAGTACATTGGCAAACAGACTGATACAAGGCAGAAAATAGTTTAGGCATATGTACATCATGATTATGCTTATTAATAAAATTATGGTAAAGTCTGAATCTGAGCAACAGAATAAAATAAGTTATCTTCTGTCTTGACATGTCTTAAAAGTGAAAGTTGCTATGTCCTTATGATGAAAAACACTAATATTTGGTTGTGTGAACTATGTACCTTGGAAGAAAAATGCAAGAGTATATAGAATACAAAACAGACCTCAAAAAACCATTCTATCATCTACACAGAGACATGATTAAAAACACGTCAATACACAATATAGCAGTTCCCTAGAGTGTGTCATAGAAGGCAGCAATATGTACCAACCATGAGCACCTCCCTGCCCTTTTTATACCCCATTCTATCTTCCCACATCCTCAGAGTACACTTTTGTCTAGACAAAGCACATGAAAAATCAGAACCAAGGATGAGCCAGTTCTAAATAATGATTTTATTTCTCTGGTAGATACCACATGCCTCTATTTGCCACATTGCTGATGGCACCCAATACAAGGCCCAGCACAATGCATTCTAGGTTTAGCACTTCTTGCTTGGATGGTTACCTAATTTTTTTTTTTTTTTGTAGTTGTAGATGGACACAGTGCCTTTATTTTATTTGTTTATTTTTATGTGGTGCTAAGGATCAAACCCAGTGCCTTACATATGCTAGGCAAGCACTCTGCTACTGAGCTACAGCCCCAGCCCCTGGTTACCTAATTTTTTGAATGGTATTTCAGTACTCAAGAGGCAAAAAGACTATGGGAAGTAACAATACTAAAATTCTCAGTATTATAAAGACAGGAACTGCTTTATTAACAGAAAGAGACCTCTTCCAAAAGCAAAGCTGCTCTCTCTTCCTTCACTTGAGGAGGCTTTTAAAATATATTTTGTGGTATCATTGGCCTAGAATCTTTCAAAAGGCCCTTCCACCATTATATTGCAGCAGAAAGTCCTTTGAGATTTTAACAGTTTCATCAAAATAGAATTTATGTTCTAGGCTTTGTTCTTGTTCCTTTCCAGGGTCTGTTGGTTCTTTATTTTGTTATTGCAGTAGAAATAAGTGGTTTCGAATATCTCTTCACTTATTTAAACTAGAACTAGTTTCTTGGGCAAAGAGAGGTTCAATTTTTACCCTGTTGCAATAAGCAGTAGCTAAACTGATGCTGATAGACTCAGCAAGCTGCAGCATTCCCTTTCTCTCCTTTCCCAAAGCATATCCTTGCAGAAGTTTCATGGTGGGTATTTCAAGGGCTACTCTACAGTGGCTTTCTTCTTTAGTAGGCAGAGACATTGGAAAAACAGAGTCACAAAAATGCTGACCTAGGGGGGTGGGCGGGGGGGAGATCAGCTCTCTGTAAAAGGTGAATTTAAACTTCCTAATGAAACTGGGCCATATCAAGTCCACATGATGAACCACAGAGAATTTATAAGAGAATTATGTATAGAGTTATGGAAATGCAAGAGGCAGGGAGTCTCACTCCAATAATTTCTTTCAGAGAGCGCACTTAATAATTTCACAAATATTATCTTCTCACATTTATATCTAATCAGTTAAGCCACATTATCCACCCTCTTAGCTCTCTCGAAGAAGATTATCTGACATGTAGCATTCACCAGTTTTTCTGAAAAGGTTAATAGTTCACCAGCCAAAGTTAGAACTAAACAGAATTGATCATTCCTAAAACTCTTGGTTGAAATGTGAGGGCTTTGTGTTGACAGCCTACCGGTTGTAATGAGTCTCCAGTACATTCTTAAGGCCTGTTTCTTTTGCCTTGTGAATGGGGAGAATAAAATTATAGTCTCTAGGTGTTTTCCACGGTTCTTTCACATGCAGGCTTCCCAACACCAATTAAAGAGATTATGTCATCAAGTGAAAGGAAAGCTATAACTTGTATGTTAATGCTGTGATTACTTGAGACAGGGTCACAGGACCCAATAGCATAGCAGCTGACCTTAAAAAAATTAACTTTGAGCTCAATTCCTAATTAACCTTTTTCAATACAAGAAAGTGTAATTTCAGGCCATTGGTCCCCCCAAATACCCACTTTTTCTTGTACTATGAGTGTGTTACCAAAATCAATTAGTAATTGTCACAAGATGTTTTCCTTTAATGATGTTATCTGTTATCTTTGAGGATGAATTTTTATTTCCACACCAAATATATTCCCTGTGTTTTTTCAGTGAATGAATCTGCAGGAAATATACTTAAATCTTCATAATTTTTGAGCATAAAAATAAGCTCATGTTGACTTGCAAAAATATCCAGTTAAGTACAGTCATCCCTTGGTATCCATGAAGGATAGGGGGAAATTGGTTCTAGGACTTCCCCAGTGTGGACTCCAAAATCCATGGATACTCTGGTCCCTATGTAAACTGATGCAGTGTTTCCATATAACCTGCACACATACTCTTGTATACTTTGCATTCCTAACAATGTAGGATTATCAATCATATAGACATGTAAATATATGTAAATCTTTCAAGATAATGTTGAAATTAAAACTTTTCATGACTTGAAATTAATGTTCTCTGTAATTCTTAAAACTTGGCTCTGCTATATGAAGCATACTTTATTCCAGAAATTGCTCTCTGATAAAAGAGCTCTAATTATACTAGCTCTTAGGCCTGAAGTTAATAGCTGATGGACTCCACATTTCTTATCCTCTCTGGTGCCTCTGGCTGAACAAAAGAGCAAGTTACTTTCAAAGTAGTGCTGTATAATGCCTGAAGAGTTTTCTCCTGATGGTCACAGTTTGTCTCTGGAGATTATAAGGATTCTCTGAATAAGTGACTTTTACATCATTTAGTAATTACTCTCCTTTGACTCCTATATTAAAGCATTATTTTTCAAATTTTAAATCAAAATTAAGATTTTATATTATAGATTTAGAAAATAAATGTGACTTGAATGTAGATTCTACTAACTCATTCCTTTGACTACTTTGACAGCAGGTTGTAAATAACATGGGCCAAAATGTTGATTTGTTAATAAATTATTCAGAAACTATCCTAGCAACATGTGTATTTTTCTATTTTAGATTATCCCTAGTTTTGCTATTGCAGCACTTTTTATTTTGTTAAAATTGGACAAAGATGCAAAAAAAATCTTATAATATTTAATTGAAATAATTTATAATCATTGCCCTTCTAGTTATATGATCCCAACATTCAGGACTGAAGTGGTACTGTGGTAGAAATAGAGCAATGAACTTTTTTTTTTTAAAGGGCCCAACAAAAGCCCTGAAATACACTGGCAAATTTGAATTTCTCACATATTCTTTGCCTCATGAACAATGTACAGAGGAATATACTGCTGTTTTGTTTATTGGTTTTATTTCTCTTGGAGCACTCATACATACCACAATTGAAAAGAAGAGCAAGGACTAATAATGAGACACAATTAAAGTATTGCATAGGTTTCGTTCAAATCTGAAAAATGATACCAAATTCATGGTAGAGAGCACAATAGAAAACAGTTAGAACACAGCTGGAAGAGTTGCCTTGATATCTAAGTATGCAATTGGCATTGATCCTTGGGCTTTTAGGATGAAACAGGAAAAAAAAAATCTCCCAGCTTTCAACCCAATCTATAAAATAAAGAACACATGATGTTGGAAAAAGCAAACCAAAAGTGCACAGTTTAAAGCAAATTTTATATAGGTATAGCATTATCTGTATGTCACCACCACCGCTCCCCCCCCCCCAAACACACACAAAACCAACCTGGAGGGGATGGTTCAGGGTCTATTTATGTGTGTGTGTGTGTGTGTGTGTACTTGTCCATGGGGGAGATTGAGCACAGAAGGAGTTTAATATGGTTATGAAATGGAATTTGTCAAGGAAAGGCAGAGTAACTTTTTTATTTTTCTGTACTGGGGGGTGCTCTACCACTGAACTACACCCAAGCCCTTTTTTTTTTTTTTTTTTTTTAATAGACAAGGTCTTACTAAGTTGTCCAGGCTGGCCTTGAACTTATGATCTTCCTATCTCAGCTTCTCAAGTAGCTGGGATTATAGGTACACCACTGCCTGGCAGTAATTTCTAAAATTACCCACACACTTGTTCAATTCCTGGTGGATTCTCTTGTATTGTTTGAATTGGTTCCTTGAATTAATTTAAAAAGGAATAAAGTTATGATAAAATTTGAGATATGCTAAATAACCCCCATTCTTCAACTGCTATCTGATATGAATTAAAGATAAGTAATTAGCTAACTCACACTATTAACATTTACCCTTTATTGGGTCAGCTGAAATATAAATCAACTTAAAAATGTATTACAATAAAGAACACATAATGTTGGAAAAAGCAAACCAAAAGTGCACCACTTAAAGCAAATTTTATATAGGCATAGCATCATCTAGCAATGGTCAATTATTAATATTTTTACTAAACATTAGCAGCTAAATGTGTCAAAAATATTTGTAACACTAATGTAACTTGTAACTCTGCAAGTCCTTTTGAAATCATATTTTTTTCTGAAAAAAAGACAAAGTATATGTAAATAGATATTAACATGTACCCTTTCAGTGTGCTTTTTCCTTAATAATTTGATTTATGAATATCTATGAACATATGGCAAATCTCATAAAAAATTAAACTTGAAGTAAAACATCTTCAAGTTCCTAAGTTATAATGATAGAAAGCAGGTGACACACTTAGTTCCTGTCTCTTATGATCTAGTCCCTTTTGTTGAAGTCAGAAGGTATTTGAGGCAAATTTCTAAGGTAACACAGTAAATTGGATAATCCAATGAAATTGCCATGAGATTGACCCTCATACAAAATGTATGTATACATCTATATGGGTATACAAAGGCAAATGCATGTACTTATGGAAATGAGTGTATATACATTTATGTACAATATTCATTTCTAAGGTTATGTTTTAAGTAAAAATTTCTGCAAATGTTTGGGTGGAAACCCCTTCTAGTCATTATTGATCCTTACCAAGGACGCATGAAAGCAACTGGAAAAAAAAATTAGACAAAGGAGTTTGGGAACCTCAAGGTTTATAGCTCCTTGAATTCACAGCATGAAAACCAGCCACGAAGGAGAGGAGGGCTCTGGTGGGGAGGGTGGCTTCTCTATCCACCTCCTTTAGAGCAGCTCAGGAGACAGCCCCCAGGAGAGTGGTATTAGAGCAGTTCCTTAAGTTAACACTCCAGAGCATTAGGCTAGGAGTTAGAAAACTGGTGCTTTCCGGTGAACACTTAATAAAGACATTCCTGGACCTAGACAGAGCTGCACTGTTCATGAACTCAGGCCTCATGCAGCTAGTGATTACAAAGAGTTCCTTGACAAGAAACAAACTTCAGTGAGTAGTAAGCCAGCATTTCTAAGTAGCCCACTGAGAAGAAAATGCAGTTGAAACAAACAAACAAACAAAAAGCCCCACAATACTTTGCAAGTGTTATTAAATTGCTAAAGGAAAACAAAATATCTGCAATGTATTATAGTCAGTGTTTAGTTTGAATTAAGTCTTTACCTTAAATATTATTATTGCTGATATTTTATTTATTTTTATGTTTATTTATTTATTTATTTTAGTTGTAGTTGGACACAATACCTTTATTTTATTTATTTTTATGTGGTGCTGAGGATCAAACCCAGGGCCTTGCACTTGCTAGGTTAATGCTCTGCCACTGAGCCACAACCCCAACCCCTATTGCTGATATTTTAATGAAGCCTCGAATGCTAAATTACTTGAACTGATTGAAAATTGTCAGACGTTAGTTTTCAATGACTTAAAACCACTGGAATGAATTTGGAAACAAGGTTTGCTCTGCCACCTGCTGGCTGTTTCGAAATAAGGCTTTCTCAGGAACTTGCCACATTCAACAATGAACCTCAGCCCCGCCTTGGAAAAAGGATGTACTATATTGCAGAAGAATTCATCTGGCCTGTAGATGGTAGAAATAGCATTGGACTGGACCTACCATCAGAAACTCTGGGGTGGAGAGGTGTAGGTGGTTTGCGGGAGTCCCAATTTTACCACTTCCTGTATGGCCAGTTGCCTAAGTCTTCAGAGACTTCCTCCATCATTAGAACTGATCTTCTTGTCCATGGCCACCTTTACCCAACAATTTAGTGGCCTTGTCTATAGGTCAGGTATTATTCGATATCTCCCTTACCTCAAATAGGAAAGTGCTTTTAAAACAATCAGGCAGTGGAAGAAAAATATATTTTTCAGAATTATGGGTGGAAATAGCATGCAGTCAGTCCCTTGGCTTCTTACAATCATTGGGCATTGTTACAAAGCTTTTTATCAAATTCACAGTCTAACTGGATCAGTCACCTTAAATTATCTTGAGAAAAATGGAAAAGTATAAAAGTGTGCATATTTGCTTAAATACTAAACCAGTTTCCCAACTTCGGCAGATCCCCTGACCTTTAACAACTTCACCTCTTCCAAAAACACATATTCCAATTAGAAATCGCAAACATTCCTATGTTTGTGCTTTGAATAGAGTGAGAAAGCATCTGTAATCATAAAAACAAAATTACCTTCCCCATCTTTTCTAGTTATGCCAAATAGTTTTCAATGGTAGCCTTAATGGAACTTAGGGAAACAAAACTGTGATACACAACATAAAAGCCAAAATTGAATCAAGTTGCCACATTGAACTTTTTTTATAAAACAATTTCTTAATTTCCCAGCTGTGGACTATTCCATTTCTTTAAACCCTAATAAAGTTTCCCCAATTCACCCTTGTGAAGGATTCTGTTGTTGAGATTTAATACAAATTTGCAGGCATTTACAAAAGGAAGGTCAGGCAAAATCACATCCTCCCCAATTGCTTTATTCTTCACATAAATATCCCTTAAAATAGGTTGTTGGGTTTTTTTTTTTATTTTTTTAAAAAAATACTCCTGAACAGTACTGCAATCAGTTTCACAAAACAAACATGGAATTCTGAAGTTAGGCAAGCCCCTGAGTTTGCTTGAGGGAGACAATGTCCTCCTTGTCACTTGGTTTTCTTTTCTTTCTTTCTTTCTTTTTTTTTTTTTTTAAGGAAGGTTGCTTTTTTTTTTCTCCCCTGTCCTGTTTGTAGACCACCCATGAACCTTTTTATTTTTCTCATTTAATCTGAGAAAGGGGAGAAAAGGAGACTTGTTGCCCTTAGCAGTTCTTGGGCTTTTCTCCCAATAGGGTAAGTTAATTATTTTAACCTACTGATGAGGGGTGGTCAGGTCAGTTGGTGTGGGAGGGAGGGGGAAACAGGTGTTTCACACACCTGCACTTCTAGGCTTAATTGCTCTGAAATCTTCTAGGCTCTCAACCGCATTTTCCTTTCTTTACAGAGGCTCAGAGGAGGGGTTCCATTTGTGGAGTTCTTAACTAATGGTAGCATAAATATGCAACCACTTTTGACTGAACAAATTATTTCCTTTAAAATGAACTCCAGGTAAATTTAATTAGAAAAAAAGGTGATTGACAGGTATGACTCTGAATGCAAGGATTAAAAGTCTTAACTGCTGTTAAAAGAAAAAGGCAAAGTCAGGAGTCAGCCATATTCTGTTTTCTTCTCACAGCAGTGAGTTCAGGTAAAGAAAACGAGGATCAATGGTGATGGAATTCTTCACATTGTGTGTGATATCCACCACAACTAAATATAAAAGTAGCTTTATTTTTTTCAATAGAGTGCATAGAAAAGTCAACTTTTAAAAAATGCTGAGATAGGTCTGGGGCCATGACTCAGTGGTACAGTGCTTGCCTAGCATGTGTGAGGTCCTGGGTTCAATCCCTAGCACTGCAAAAATATTTAAAAAATTAAAAATTGAGATAATTTACATATCAAAATGAGTAATTAATGTGATATTTTTGTATTCACTTTAACTTCTTTCATAGACATAGCATATAATAATTGTTTATCATGTACAATACACTCTAATATGTAGTTTTATTTAACCTTGACACCAACTCTGAAGTAATTCTGATTATTAACTTCATTTTGCAGGTGCTGAAACTAAGGTAGTGGGCTGGGGATGTGGCTCAAGCGGTAGCGCGCTCGCCTGGCAAGAGTGCAGCCTGGGTTCGATCCTCAGCACCACATACAGACAGAGATGTTGTGTCCGCCAAAAACTAAAAAATAAATATTGAAAAATAATTCCCCCCCCTCTCTCTTTCACCTCTCTCTTTAAAAAAAAAAAAAAAAAAAAAAAAAACTAAGGTAGAAGGAGTATATTAAGTTATCCAAGGCCAGTTAGTAAGAGGTTGGATGAGGATTCAAACATAAGCAGCACAGTCCAGAGGCTGTGACTCCTAGAATCATTCAATCTCTAGAAGTCAAGAACAATCAAGTCTCCCAACACTAAGCTATTATCCCGGAGCTCTTCTATTTGCTTCCTAAGGGAAGTTGAGGCAAGATAAAGATTAGAACTTCAGTGCTGAGCAAAAAACTCAAGAGTTCATTGCCTAGTTGAGTCAAAAGAACCACAGGACACACAGTATACTTAATAAATGGTATAGAAAAATTCTAGAAAAGGCATAGAGCTTCAGGATGTATCAGGCCTCAAGTGAGGAAATCTTGATTATAATTCTAAGTTGGAAAATTGATTATTTTGGAACTAATTCTCCTGTTCAATGAATAAGTAATCTGTGGGAGATTTGGTCAAAGTTTCACAACAGGGTCAGAGTCAGATAAAGATTGAAATCGAGAAACACTTTCTTCACAGAGTGCCTTTTAATTTCTGGGTAACCTGCTTTTCTTCCTCAGGTAAGGACAATTACACCAGTTAATTATACCAAAAATTCAACAACCTTGCCATGTGACTGACTTCTTGCCTATTGGTGAAAAGGGCAACTGAAATGGAAATATAGTCTGTTAGACTGACATGAACATTCCTCTTTGGGCAGCAGCTATTATACGCTCACTTGACACAGGAAATCAGGTGTCAACACTGGCAGATTATGTCAAGTAAATATTCTAGTCTCAGACAAAAGAATCTCAGTCCTTGCTTCCACTTTCCTTTTTGCCTGCCCTTTTCATTTTTCCTTATTCATTTATAGGGTGTGGAGGTGTGGAAATAGGAAAGGGGGAATCCCCACTAGAACTGCCTGGAACCTCTCTTTGCTTCCTGATGGATCCCAGACCCTTCTTTCATTACACCTGGCTCTGGCACCAGTTCCCTTTTGGCCATTTGTTTCCAGTTTCTAGAATGACCGTAAACTCACCTTAGAAATGGACATTGCTGAGACATATTAGAATTTTAGGTGGAAGGGCCCTGGGGAAGAGGGGTGTAGTTCAGTGGTAGAAGTCGTATTTAGTATGCTAGAGGCTTTAGGTTCAATCCCCAGCACACACACAAAAATATGAATGGGAAATGGTGTGCAATTGTAGCATAAGTCATCTGTGCAAAATTCCCCTGGGATACACTAGATGTTAGTGTAGGAGGCTGAAATACAGAGCAAAAGTTTCAGAGAAAGGTCTACCCATGTGTTGTGAGTTACTTTGACCAATAGCCCTTATCCAAATAGAGTTGTAACCTAATTGTCTTTTCCCACCCTTCCATTATAGTACTGGGTATTGGATAACAATACTTCTCAAACTTCAGATGTGCATAAAAGCTACCTGGGAATCTTGTTAAAATAAAGATTCTGATCTAGAAGGTTTCAGGTGGGTCCGAGAGTCTGCATTCCCAATGAATTTTAGGTGATGTTGCTGATTTGTAGACTTACTTAGAGTGTCAAGGGGTAGAGTAACCACAGCAGGTTTAAAGACAAATCTGTTCCTTTTTTTTGTATGAATAAAGTTACAATTTTAAGAAAGTTATTTTTTTTAAATGTTAATTTTTTGTATGCCAGACTTCGCCTATCATTGTGTGTTTTATTATGTTCGACCTGTGTTTTTCAGATAGTTGGACTAGTTAAGAGAATTTGAACAGCAAAATTGGTAGATCTAATTTACTAGATTTACATACTTAACAAGTTTGTGTTAATTTTTATGTATAAGTCTCCCCTTTAAGTGTTCCAGGTGTTTGAGAGAATCAAATATGCTTGAATTTAAAATTGTGTTTTGAAATGTCTAAGGGGAGTTCAATAACTATGTAAGAAGTACAAAAATTTAGGAAAATTTAACCTTTCTCATTTGACACAATTAAACACTGATCAAAGAATAAGACAAAGAAATACACGTATATAACTTGTTGATCAAATAGGAAATTATAATGAAAATGAGAAAGTATTGAGAATAGGTGACAAAATACTATATATCAAAACTTGTGGAATAAGGTTAAACTTATAATTATAGAATAATAATAATAATAATAATAATATTACAGTGCTTAGGGATCAACATGGGGCCTTGTACACACTAGGCAACTGCCCTATCAGTGAGCCATAACCCAAGCACAAAATTCATACTTGTTCATAATTAGAAAAAAAAAAGCTGAACATTAAGAGTTAGAACAAGAACAACAAGAAAGAAAGGGAATTAAATAATAAAGATAATAGGAATTAGCTGAATAGAAAAAGTAGAAAATAAGGAGAATCAACAAAGCTAAAAAAACTGGCCATATGAAATGACTTATAAATTACAAACTTTTATAAAGACAGAGTGAAAAACTAGAGGATATATAAGTTCAATATGAAAAGGAAACAACTATAGGTGCTGCAGGAATTTTAAAACATTATGGGGATAGAACCAATTGTTTGCAAGTATATTGGAAACTTAGGAGAAATGGACTGATCCTAAGAAAAAAATATATCATAAATGTCACTCACAAAAGAAAAGTTGAATGGTTTTATAACCATTCAAAAATGGAATTAGTAGTTTAAAAATTCCACAGATAGTGTGGCTCAGCAGTAGAGCACTTGCCGGGCATGTGTGAGGCACTGGGTTTGATCCCTAGCACTGCAAAAATAAATAAATAGATAGATAGATAGTAATGATAATAATAAATTAAATAAATAAAAGTTCCACAAAGATTAAACACTATTCTCTGTCACTTTTAACAGTTTACCAAATATAAAAAGGTATAGGAAAAAAGAACACTCCAAACATACGTGTAAACAGAAATCCCAGGGGGATTAGAGACTTAGATGTAAAAGGCAAAACTATAAGCTTTTGGAAGATGAGTGTCTTTATAACCTAATGATGGGGAACTATTCTTAAGACACTAATGGCACAAACTATGGAGGAAAAAACCAGCAATAAAGAACTGGCCTAGTATGGTGGCTCACACCTGTGGTCCCAGATACTTAGAAGCACGAGGCAGGAGGATTGAAAGTTTGAAGCCCTGGGCAACTTAGCAAGATCCTTTATCAAGATAAAATAAAAAGGGTTGGGGATGTAGCTCAGTGGTACAACACTTGTCCAGAATGTATAAAGCCCTAGATTCAATCCCCAGTGACACATACACACACACACACACGAAAATTAAAGAATAAATTGTGATATAGTCATAGTGGAATATTATATAATATTAAAATAAAATAATACAAACAACATGAATATTAGGAATACAGCATCATAGAATATCTAAAGCATCAGCAAGCATTTGGCCCACATTCCTCTGTCTAGCAATCAAATCATTCCATAATCCATAAAGCCAATTTAATCTATCCAATCTCATATCCTTCTCCAAAGCACATTAAGTCATCATGTCTACTAGGCACAGCTTTTTTCATAGTTCCTCATGAATGCCATGATTCTGCCTTCTGCCTTGACTTCACTTAGATTGTCACTGAGCTTACAGTGGATGCTCTCTCCTGATTCACCAAATCCACCTGGTCTTCCAAGCCCACCCGAATCTCCACCTCCATAGGAAGCCTTCTGTAACTGCTCAAGGGTTCTGAACTCCTATTGAGTTTACAGCTGGGTCTATGAAGTTTTATGGCTAATTGTTCTCCAGGAAAACTAAATTTAAGAGGTATATACTGAACTCCTATTATTCGAAGAGCCTGTGTGAGGTGTGGCAAGAGGGCATGAAAAAGATTAATTTAAAATAGTTCTTACTCGAGGGCATGGTGGCACTTGCCTGTAATCCAATTACTCAGGATGCTGAGGCAGGACAATCACAAGTTCGAGGTTAACTGGGCAACTTAGTAAAACTCTGTTTCAAAATAAAATAAAAAGTGTTGGGGGTGTAGCTCAATGATAGAGCACTTGTCAGGTATGTGCAAGGCCTTGGGTTTGATTCCCAGTACTGCCAAAAATAAATAAATAAATAAATAAAAGTTCTTACTCTCCAGCTCTATGGAGTGATTTGTGAAAACTGGGGAATGAGGCAAAGTTCTTTAGCTAACAGCTCTTAAGGAAGTGGAGAAGCAACAGGTATGGCAGTGTTTTGGCCATGGGCTCCACAGACCTGAGTTTTGGTTCTGACTCTCCCATATGCTAGCAGTGTGATCTGGTACAAAGTTATTTTTCTGGGCTTTAGATTTCCTATCTGTGTAACGTGTACTGGTGCTACCCCATGCCCTATGATGATGTGCTAAGGGTGGAGCCTGACACAGTAAGCAAAGAAAGAGACTCTTAGCAATGAAGATGTCTAGGGTTTTAGCAGTTGCAGATGGGGGAAAGTATGCAAGCTTTAGAGAACAGGAAGAGCTTGTAGGCAGTATGAGTTGCCTCTGTAAAGTGTGGTGTGCCGGGGCACAGAATTGAGGCAAGAGGGGTCCAGGGGAGGAGAAAGAGGAGGGATCTGAGAAGTGTGTGCTTAATCCTTGGGTGAGAGTATTGACAAACAAGAGACATGCTTGCCTCTAGAAAGCCCTGGGAAAAGAGAAGAATCAGGGAAACTGATTAAAATCATGGTAAAATTTTACTGGTTTTGGCTGTAGTACAAAAATAATAATAAAAATAATAAAGATTTCTTGGAAAATTGGGAATGGAACCACCATTTGACCCAGCTATCCCTCTCCTCGGTCTGTACCCAAAGGACTTAAAAACAGCATACTACAGGGACACAGCCACATCAATGTTTATAGCAGCACAATTCACAATAGCTAAACTGTGGAACCAATCTAGGTGCCCTTCAGTAGATGAATGGATAAAAAAACTGTGGCATATATACACAATGGACTATTACTCAGCAATAAAAGAGAATAAAATCATGGCATTTGCAGATAAATGGATGGAGTTAGAGAAGATAATACTAAGTGAAGTTAGCCAATCCCCCCCCCAAAAAAAAAACAAATGCCGAATGTTTTCTCTTATATAAGGAGGCTGATTCATAGTGGGATAGGGAGTGGGAGCATGGGAGGAATAGATGAACTCTAGATAGGGCAGAGGAGTGGGAGGGAAAGGGAGCGGGTATGGGGTTAGAAATGATAGTGGAATGTGATGGACATTATTATCCAAAGTACATGAATAAAGACATAAATTGGTGTTAATATACTTTGTATACAACCAGAAAAAATAATAATAATACTGTCAATAGTAGTTGAAAATTGTGGGACTGGGGTTGTGGCTCAGTGATAGAGTGCTTCCCTAGCATATGTGAAGCACTGGGTTTGATTCTCAGCACCATATAGAAATGAATAAATAAAATAATAGTCCATTGACAATTTAAATAAACAACTAAAATATTTTTTAATTTAAAAAGATTATAAAAATATTGTTTATATTTTGCATCAATGAAAACATAAAAAAGTAAAAATTGACAGATACTTATTGGGGATCTATAGCTCTATAGTTTTATTACAATAATGTTGTTGACACTTTTCTTTGTGTGTGGTGCTGAGGACTGAACCCAAGGGCATTCTATCACTGAGCTACACCCCCAGATCTTTTTACTTTTTATTTTGAGACAGGGTCTCATTAAGTTGCCCAGGCTGGTCTCTCAAAGTTGGAATCCTCCTGCCTCAGCCTCTTGTCTTGATATTTATTTTATTATTAAAACTATAACACAAATATAACAAAGAATTTTTATCATAGGGAAAACTGTATAACTCTCAGTTATCAGTGACAAACTTGGGTAGTACATCACTGATACTCTTCTCTATTCTAGAAATGGGCAGAGAGAGGGGACATATTTAAAACAGGAACTTAAAGTGATGTTTTGGACCAAAATAGTTTGTTTTCATGTTTAAATAGTCATGACAAATAATTTTCAAGTAATGTAACAAATTAGTTATATAACAAAAACATAGGCAAATTAATTTAAAGATTAAACTAAATGGTTTGTGGTCTTTGCAATACCTGAAAATGTTCATCCAATTTACTTTAGTACCCAGACTAGACTTTAAAAAAAAAAAAAGTCCCTGAAAGATTTTTCTCATCTTTATCAGTCAAGGAAGAAGAAAAAGTATTTTTCTTCTATCCGCCCCCCTCGCCTACATACTTTACTCTGGGCCTTTGAGTCTCTTGGTGACCCTGCTAATAAAGACACAGATAAAATAATTAGGAAGAAATATCATGAAATCGGTTTCATTTGTGATTTTCTGACAAGAGCCCCCTAGAGTTTAGAAACCAGGGGCAGCGATTCTGCCATTTACTAATTCTTCATGCCATGAATATAGACAATGAGGAAGATTGTCTCTTTCATAACTGATAAAGAAGTCAAAAGCCTTTTCCCTTGTCTCTAAATTCCTGACTTTTCCTCCCAACAGTTTATGATGAAGTTTCACTCACTCAATTTACAAGTTAATAAACTTAGAAAATGAATTGATTTGTTCATGATGGCACAGCCCACTCAAATAATTCTGATGGGCTGGGGATGTGGCTCAAGCGTGCTTGCCTGGCAAGCGTGCGGCCCGGGTTCGATCCTCAGCACCACATACAAACAAAGATGTTGTGTCCGCTGAGAACTAAAAAATAAATATTAAAAAAAAAAATTCTCTCTCTCTCTCTCTCTCTCTCTCTCTCTCTCTCCTTAAAAAAAAAAAAAGATTATGGGAGATTTTAATCTTATTAAAAGTAGTACTCATTATTTTTCCAGTAAAATTTTATTTTATTAAAAATATTGGGGCTGGGGATGTGGCTCAAGCGGTAGTGCGCTCGCCTGGCATGCGTGCGGCCCGGGTTCGATCCTCAGCACCACATACCAACAAAGATGTTGTGTCCGCCGAGAACTAAAAAATAAATATTAAAAATTCTCTCTCTCTCTCTCTCTTAAAAAAAATAATAATTCTGATGCATTCTATACCTCTTTGGACTACTAAAAACAAAGCAAAACCAAAAGTTGCTTGTTTTATATAACTATAAATTTATTTTTAAAAATCTGGAAGATTCAATTTTGCTAAGTACAGATCTTGCTTCTTTCTATTTTCTAGGTATTACTCAAAGAATGTACAGAAGACATGAGGTTTGGTAGTGCACACCTGTAATCCCAATGGCTCTGGAGGATCGAGAATTCAAAGCCAGCCTCAGCAAAAGTGAAGCACTCAGCAACTCAGTGAGACCCTGTCTCTAAATAAAATACAAAATAAGGCTGGGGATGTGGCTCAGTGGTTGAGTGCCCCTGAGTTCAACTGCCGGTACCAAAAAAAAAAAAAAAAAAAAAGAATGTATAGAAGAATATTTATAGTGCATCAGGAAATGCTAGTATACATGCCAGGAAGTCTGAAATCATATAAAGTATATAGCTTCACAAAGGAAAATATCCCTTCTTTTTTTATTTATTTTTTATTTTTATTGTTGGTTGTTCAAAACATTACATAGCTCTTGACATATCATATTTCACACTTTGATTCAAGTGGGTTATGAACTCCCATTTTTACCCCAAATACAGATTGCAGAATCACATCAGTTACACTTCCATTGATATCCCTTCTTAAAAATTAGTTTGGAAAGATTTCTACAGTGTGATGCTTCAAAAAAAATTAATTGATAATCACCATGGTATCCTTTCTTTAAAAGATATAATTTATAGATATTTCAGTTGCACCATCAAATACCACAGCTTATAAGATGGTTCAAAATGCTATGCAATTACCTGACTTCCACAAATACTTCCTGGAAATGGGAATAATGGAAGTTGATAATATTTCCTACTGAGGTGGGATTCCCAACACCACTGACAGCAGCTGTCACATGTGTCTGAGAAGTGGGAACTTGACAGAACCACAGACAACCTGAGGACAAAACATGCTGCACTGTGAAACAGGCTTTATTACTAATGGTTATTGTTGCTTCAATTTAAGAAGCACATACCCACGAGAATATAGAGGTATTACAATCAGAGTGCAGTCACTTAACGTTAAGAGCATTCTTTTTTGAGTGTGTTGTGAACAAGAATTTCTCCCATTTTATTCATAACAATCCAGTAAGGTAGGGACTATATCATCTTCATTTTATAACTGAGGAAACTGAGGCTATGCAATAGAATTGTCACAAATGAGTAAGATACTTGGGGGCATCAAATCTAGGTCTGCTTCTGTCACACCCTGACTCCCAACTACTGTGCAGTGACCTCTGCTGCCAAATTCTGGCTTGGATTGGACCCTCACCCTGTGTAGTAACAGGATTCAGCACAGAGCAGGTAGGGCTTATGCCATCCGCCTCTCTTTCTAGAGATGGTGGGGTGTAGAACCGTCAGGCAACAGAGCTGGGACTGCACCTTTTGCTGCCCTCTCTGCCACTCTTTGCTTGACACCACACTTCTCTCTGCCTTTTACAATGTTGCTGACTTCTTTTGTAGTTATTCTAGCAGCTGTACTATTGGCAAAGCTGTTGGAGTGGGAATGTTACCATTGGGTCAAATCTGTAAAATAAGAGCCTCCTCAGTTCAAGTCCCTATAGATGAAGTGTTAGTGTCACAGGCAGCAACATCACTGTGACTAGTTCAGACCTTCTGTTTTGAAGAATGAGAATTAACAATTAGTTTCCCTGTCACTGAGAGATTGGATGCAAGATGAATTGTTTGCTTAGATGGTCCAAAGCATCTCCGATTTACTGTACCATAATTTAATCATTTTGTGCGTCTGAATTTGACTGCTGTTTCTCTTTATGGCACATGAGATCTCTGGGAAGTGGAGCTAAGCCACACCCATGCTCTGTTGCTGCAGCCATTCAACAAATGACAATGGCTTTTCTCCTGGACATCAGACAAAGGCTGTTCTTTTTTTTTTTTTTTTTTTTTAATGTTTTTTAGTTGCCAATGGATTTTTCACTTATATGTTTATTTATGTGTGGTGCTGAAGATCGAACCCAGGGCCTCACACGTGCCAGGCAAGTGTTCTACCACTGAGCCACAACCCCAGTCCCTCTTATTTTTTTTAATAGTTATAATTCCCACTCTCATGGGAGTATATTTTCTGAGGGAGAGAGGCCATCAAACAAGCAAGTACAATTAAGTAAAACAACAATAAGGGAAAATTGAAGGCTTTAAGTGAGATCAGGGGAAGGGAACTCATATTAAAACTGAGAGATGCATTAGTGAAGTCTCCTCAGAGGAAAGACCTGAGACATGCAGGAAGAACAGGGATTACTCAAAGAAAATGGCCCAAAGAAGGGGGGAGAGGGAAAGAGAAGACAGGTAGAGGGAATAGCACCATAAAGGATCAGAAGTGAGAGCCTTTATGTCTCTTCCAGTTCTCTTCCATGGAACTGGAAGAGACACCCAGAGCTATTTGTATTCCTGATTAACAGAAGGGCAGAGGAGCCTATTGTGAAAAAGATTTTATCCTTGTCCAACTGGAGTTTGGAAATGCACAGCCATAATCAAAACCAAATTGCAGAAGCCAGGTATGGTGGCACACACCTGCAATCCCAGCTACACAAAAGGCTGATGCAAAGGGATCCTAAGTTCGAGGTTAAGCCTCAGAAATTTACCAAGACCCTGCCTCAAAATAAAAAATACAAAGGGCTGGGGATGTAGCTCAATGGTAGAACACCCCTAGGTCCAACCCCCAGTACCACAGAAGAAAAGGAAAAACAAACATCTAAAACCAAATTGCAGGAAACATAGTAAGAGTTGCTAAGAAAATAGATCACCCCCTTGCCAGCTGGAGAAGGCTGAGAAATGAGAGTTGCATGCAGATGACTTCACTAGCATGGTTAGATATGAGCAACTTCTGGAGGATGGAGGGGGTACTCACTATGTGTCTGTCACAAGATAAAAATTTATAAATTTTTGGCAATTTAATAAATTATTGCATGTCTTTCTGTTTGATCATTCTGGAAGGAAAACTTTCAGCCATGAAGCATGAGAATTAGGGTGACACAGAACAAGGTATGTATACCTCCAGATGTGTGCTGAAAGGGAAACATGGTGAGTCTCTTTGGGATATCTGTCAATTGATCTATCTATCAATTTACTTATCTATTCTCTGTATATATCTACTCCTCTTCCCTGCTCCCTTTCCTTTTATCTCTCCCTCTCCCTCCCACCCCTTGATATCTCAGTACTGGTGATGGAGCCCAGGGCCTCCTGCATGCTAGACAAGGGCTGTACTACTGAGCTAAATTCCCAGCTCTTTTTAAATTTTATCTTGAGACAGGGTTTTGCTAAGTTGCCCAGGCTGGCCTCAAACTTGCCATCCTCCTGCCTCAGCCTGCCAGGTAGCTGGGATTACAAATGTGTGCCTGGCTATTATTTTTTTTCATAAATATATTTGGACAGAAACTAAACATTTGAACTGGCACAAAATTTAAAACATTTTATATTAGAACAAACAAGACTATGTTTAGGAATAGCATTAAAAGCACATCTAATCTATTCATTCCATTAGTGATATGTAAAACTGAATATAAAATAACTGATTCCAAAGAAATTTCAGGGTTGCTGCAGGACACTTAGAGCCTCCCTCCTCTCTCCCCTCCAGGATCTACATCCTCACTGCCTTCTGCCAACAAGTGGGAGTCTGATGAGCCTTGAGGGTGAGAGTGAGGGTAATGGGGAGATAGGAGTGAAGTTTCTACCTAATAATAATAATAACCATTTTCTATTCAGTGTTCTTTCTAATTAATACTAATAATAACCATTTTCTACTTATTAATCATAACAATAGCAGCAAGAACAACATAAGTTAATGTTCAACAACTGCTTACTAAATGCTAAGTACTTTTAATGGCTTCTGATTTGATGCCCCCCACCAATACACATACATCTTTTAAAGTCTATATTATAATTTTTTAAAATATTTATTTTTAGGTGTAAATGGACACAACACAATGCCTTTATTTTTATGTGGTGCTGAGGATCGAACATATTATTTATGTGTTGATTTACAAATGAGAAGCTGAGGTGCAAACAGCTGAAGATATACAGAGACTGTGCGGTGGAGCTGGCTCTCAAACTGGTCTGACTTCAAAACCCACATTGAGCAATGGATGCTCAAGATGCCAGTGAGCTATGCTGCCCCCTGCTGGGAAAAATAAGCTCTTGCCCCTTAACCCCAAACACCTTTGGACTGCATCAGCACCTGAGTGGGGGAGCCTGGCAAGAAAATTCTGCTCCAGGGGCTGGGGTTGTGGCTCAGTGGTAGAGCGCTTGCCTAGCATGTGTGAGGCACTGGGTTCGATCCTCAGCACCACATGTAAACAAATAAATAAAGGTCTATCAATAACTAATAAAACATTAAAAAAAAAAATTCTGCTCCAAAGGGATGCTTTGTATTGGCAATATTTAATGATCCTGTTTGTATTTTCTTGAGGAAAGTATAACGTAAGACAATCAGAAAGATTGCAGGGGCAGAGGCAACAAGGAAACAGAGGGGTAGCAAAACAGGAATAAAGAGGGAGAGGGTAATATCATCAGAAGAAAGCCAGACTCCAGTGAACCCCTGTCTAAATGATATAGTGACCAAGTCCCAGAGTTGTCCCTGAGACCTCACATCTTCTGTGGAACCTGCAATGGTGGGAAAGAGTACTCTGCTTCTCCATGAGGCCTACTAGGGACCTCTGAGATGGTCTCCTGGTTTCCTCTCTTCCCTCCCCACAAAGTGTGAATTTCAATAAACACCCAGCATAGCTGGGCACGGTGGCACACACCTGTAACCCCAGCTGAGAAAGGAGGATAGAGAGTTCAAAGCCAGACAAAATCGAGACACTAAGCAACTCAGTGAGACCCTGACTCTAAATAAAATACAAAAATAGGGCTGGGGATGTGGCTCAGTGCCACTGAGCTTATCCCCACTGCCCCCCCAAAATAAAATAAACACCCAGCATATGTGGTGGTTTCAAGTTCTCTTCCTTCTTTTCAACAGGAAAGTCCAACACCCTACCAATTTGGGTGTAGTAGGTTCTTGGACAAATCCCCACTGCCTTCTTCTGTTGGAACCTCCTGTTTCTTCTCAGTAAGTGAGGCAGTTGTGGTTCTCAAGTGACAGGTGGTACTGCACTGCTGAGGGTGGTGGGAATGCGGGGGGGGGGACGCTTATGGTTGTCACAAAGACTTGGAGAGGGGCATATTGGCACTGAGCACACAGGAGCCAGCAGTGCTGAATATTCTGTAGATTCCACCAAAAATCCTGTCAAAAAATACTGGATGATTAAGAGTCTATATGGGGCCGTGGGGTGTGCTCAGCGGTAGAGCATTTGCTTGTATGCAGGAGGCCCTAGGTTCCATCCCCAGCACAAACATTTACGAGCAGTTTCTTCTTAAATATAAATAAATCCACTTTAGACTTTGAAGTTCAGGTTTCTTGGAGTAGATGTTAAAGGGAAAGTGATAAATAGCTCATGATTTTTATGGAGCTTTTCAAACAGAATTTTCAATTCTGGGTGACTTTCTAAAGAAACATTTTTGCTGTGACTGGAAGATTTCTGGCACGTTTCTAATGGCTCCGAGCTCTGAAGATTGAAAGCCATGATCACATTAAGCAAGATGTCCTATGAATCAGAAAATGTTCTGTTGATAAAATTGTATGGCAGAAGTTTCCATATATATATATTTTTTTTCCCCTTAAACATTAGGTACCTGGTTTTATTTATCTACTACTGAGGGCTAATGGAGTATTTGATTTGGCAAAGTCTGACTAGAAGGCATGTTGTGAAGGAAACTTTGTTCGGGGCAATCACAGGTGCCTTTGCTTTTTTTTTTTTTTTTTTTTTGGTCCCCAGGATCATATAGGAATCTTCTACTTATATTTTAATCATTCTTTTTTAATGTTATGCTTTCAATCTGAGATGTTCCCCAAAGTCTCACTTCTCTTTTGGGAGAAGTCTCTCACTTCACGTTTGGGAAGTGATTGAATCATTAGGGCTCTGACCTCATCAGTAAATCCACGGATGCTTTACTGGGAGGTGGGACCTCGTTGAAGGAATTAGATCACTTGGAGTGTGCTCCTGAGACTTTATCTTCTCCTAGGCCCCTTCCTCTTTCACCCTTTTGTTCCCAGCTGCTATGAGCTGAACAACTGTCCTCTACCACACATTTCCACCATGATGTTCTGTCTCACCTCAGGCCCAGAGCAATGGAGCTGGTCCACCATGGAATGAATCTTCTGAAGCCAAGAGACAAAATAAATTTTTCCTACTCTAAGTTGTTTTTGTTAGGTATTTTGGTCCAGCAACAACAACAACAACAACAACAAAAAGACTAACACAACTGTTATTTTTATTGTATCTGAGTACCATGTATATTATAATTAACTTTGTATTTTTTATCAACTCACTTTAAAAAAATACTTGTTTACCTCTGAATTAATTTCTGTGAAGTGATAGATAAACTACATTTTAAAATACACTTTAAAATATATGTAGAACTATTTTAAAATGTCCAGTTCTTCCATATACTTACTACCTTAAATAATCTCAAGTAAGTATAACTATAACCATATGTTATAGCAATGATAGAAAGGGTTTTTTAAAATTAGAATTCTACATGGTTAGCAGAAGAATTTAAAAAAGAATACCTGTACCAGGCATGGTGTTGCAAATCTGTAATCCCAGAGACTCAGAAAGCTGAGTCAGGAGGATCCCTGACTTTGAGGCCTGCCTGGGCAACACAGCAAGACCACATCTCAAGAAAACAAAAGTGCAGTAAGGTTAATAAATTATGGTGCTAGTGAGGTTGACTACCAGAAGCCTTGCATTTTTCATCTGACCTCAGCATTCCTAGGAATGGAGACAGGAAGTTCAGGTTCTTCAATGACTCACAGCCAAATTCCCAATTATCCACAGACCCATATTATCTGGGGAAGATCCACATGTGGACCAAAGCCCCCTCTACCAGATAAATTGATAAAAAAGAATTAGAACTTTTTCTTTTTCTTTCAATATGTGTTCTTTCATCCTTGCCTCTTTCTTTGAAATTACTGAATAATCTGTTCTTCATGGAAGGAGGTCCAGCAAGGTGTCAAAATTCTATGTCAAAAGGAAGGATTCTATTTATGGGAAACTAGTGCTAGTCCATTGTCAGGTCCACAATCTCCATAGATTTTATTCATTTAGCTTGCTTCTTGTAAGTTCCACATGGGCAAAGATCCTTCCCTGTTATGTTCAGAGTTGGAGCACCTAGGCTCAGCACATAAGAGGCTCTTAATCAACATTGGTTGAATAAATGAATGACCTCAGCTTTTCCCCAGTGTCATTGAAAAGTGCTGTAAGACTTTTGAGAAGACAAAGAAGCCTTAGACCCTAACTTTCTAGAATGAAGGGGTCAAGGAGAGGTGAGGGGAGCAATAGGCTTTTCATGGACTCCAGCACACAATAGCAGATAACATGAATTTAGACACAGAATTCACATACCACCTCTTGTAGTCACCCTTGCAGCCCAGTTCAGACAGCCCCTTAGCCCAGGAGTGCTGAAGGTGCCTATGCACCCTCTCCTTGGATAGCTCCTACTGATTTGCAGATGGCTGTCTGATGCTTTGTTGTTTGGCCTTACCTTTTTAACAGTCTTTGCAGCTAACAAATTATATAGTATTTCATGATTATTCAGGCCTTAGAACTCAATCTCTCCCTTTTTGCTCCACCCCAAGCCAAAGCAGGCAACCTAACACCTGCCCCATATTCCAGGAAGCTCTGCCGACTTCTACAGTGCTGTCCAATTTCATTTAGTTTTATGTTTTAAAACAAATATTTTAAAACATTTATATCTGAAAACAACAACTTTCATAACCTTGTAAGATTTTCCCCATCTAAATAAATCTCCAAGTCAAAAGAAATGTCACTGGACAGGTCCTGTCTTGATCTAGGGTTTGGAAAATAGGTTTACTATACTCAGTTCTTGGCTGTGACCCATTTCTCACAAAACCAGCACTAGGACACGGTTGGGCATCCTTGTCGCAGTGCGTGCCTGCCATCCCTAGGTTTTGCAAGGTGGATGCGGGGAGACCGGCTCTTCGCACAGCCCAGCAGGCACAGGATAGGTACCGGCGCGGGGAATTAATTATCTCCCCTGGGAGCTTATGTTGGAGGGGGACGCCAGGTGTGGAGGTACATGACCTTGGAGGAGCCTAGCCCTTCCTCCACCCCGGGAGGCGGGGCGTGGGGGGCGGGTAGAGCGATCCTGCGTCTCAGCCCTGAGCTGCGCGAGCCTGCGGGTGGACTCCCGGGGCTGCGCGGGAGGCAGCCTTTTCCCGGGGGTCCTTCCCTGGGCGGTGCCGTCAGAGCCCGCTGGGCGGCTGCACCACACCCAGCAGCCCAGGGCCTAGCGGCCGTCCAGGGGGATTTGTCAGCGCGCCCTATATAGCCGCAGACAGCTGCCATCTGTTATGTTTAGTAACACCACCGCGCGCTCCCCCTTCCCGGTGAATAAGCCCGCCTTGGTCATTAAGCCGGGAAGATATATTTTAACGATTTTCCGTTGCAAGCAGGCCTCGTTCATCAGCTGCAGAGACTGCAGCAGAATCGCCCTTTCTCTCTGCCTCCTGGGCGCGTTTTGTGCGGGAAGTCAGGTCCACGGTGGCCAGGGCCCTACAGGCAGGTGCTTACAGGAAAAGACGGAGAGCTCCTCCCTCCGTGGGCTCAGCGAAGAGAAAAATCTGGGATGTGTGCCCCCTTTAAATGCATCGCATTTCAGTTCTGCAAATTCTAAGTGTAAATTGGGCTAGAATATGATTGTGAATCAGACCAAACGTCATGATTAATTTATCACCGTGCTCCAGATACATCAGTTAAAATAATAAGAATTTAAAGCAATGGTTCCTCCTGCCTTTGTGTTTGCTCTAAGGAACAGATCACTAGAGAAATAAAGGAACTAAGATTTCACTCTCTGCTTGTATTAGGAGAGCATGAACAGAATTAAACAGTCTCAGCCAGATTTTTTTTCACAGGGTTTGAAATTGAATCTGCCCACTTGGCATTTTATATTAGCTGTTGTATCACTTTTTAATATCTTTTTTTTTTTTTTTTTGTGGTGCTAGGACCAAGACCAAAACTCACACTCTACCATTGAGCACACCTGCAGCCCGTGTACCCCTCACATTAACAAACCCTGAGCTGCTGGTAAACATTGGAGATGAGCAACACCCGAGATGCCTGAAGTTCTGATTCCCAAACTGATAGTTATTGATATCCAGGGCCTTGCCACTCCCAGTGTGACCCATGAAGTGGCAGCACAAGCATCACTTTTGAGATACTTGGAAATGCTGAATAAATTTTTAGCGAGACATCCCCACCCCAAAGTTTCAGAACTGATCTAGTTTTCTAAAACCACCTATACTTTTGCCCATACATCTGTACATATTTAGTAAGCATCCCAGATTCTTACAGGTGGAGCAGTCAGGTGTGGAGGTCACTGGTCTCTAAGGTTTAAGGCTGAGTTTTCTGCTCATGACCTCAGCCAAATTTATTGAAACAGTTGAACTGTTTAGTTTTTATTGTTTAGCCATCTATGCATTACAGATGCAAGAAGGTTTATTAATTACAGCATTTGGTTAAGTGACAACATATCTAGTGTTCTCGTTATGAAAGCTCAAAACAGGAAGATTTTCTCCTTATGTGACTCACTGCCAGACTGTAAGCATGAGAAAACCTTTTGCTGGCCATCAAAGGCCCTCCCCACCCCATCCAAGTAGTCTGACTTTATTTATAACAGTACCTTGCATTCAGAAAGAAACAAAAGTCCTTTATGCGGGTGCTCATCATTGTCGAGGGCTGTACTACAGGCCTGTGTCTAGTTCTGGACTTCTTAATAAAAGAGAGGTATGGAGATCTTGGCAGAGGTTCAGAGGAAACTCATAAAGCTGATTTTTAAATTCAAAGTAGATCTTCAAATTGTGGAACATTATCTAGAAGATAGTCATCTGTCCTGATACAAATGACATAAAATGAGCCCTTTACTATAGCTGAGATAGTTCTACTTGAAGAGAAAAAATATATATATAGTGATGAGTGGAGGAAGGGAAAAGAATGCCCTGGGATTGCACAAGTTCTAACCTTGGCTGCACATTTCAGCCACCTGGGAGAGTTTTAAAATCCTAGTGCCCATACAATGAGAATCTTTATGGGTGGGACCCAGCATCCGTTTTTCAAGGTCACTGGATAACTCCAATGTGCACCTCCCAGCTGCTTCTTCAACTATAATATAATACAATATCACTAGCATCACCAACCTAGAGAGTTTGTTAAAAATGCAGATTCTGATTCAGCGGGTATAGGGTGAGGCCAGAGCTTCTGTAATTCTATTTTCTTTTCTCCTTTTCCTTCTTTTTTTTCTTTTTGGTACCAGGGCTTGAACCCAGAGGTGCTTAACCACTGAACTGAACCATATCCTCAGCCCTTTTTTCTTAATTATTATTATTATTATTTTAAATTTTGAGACAGTCTTGCTAAATTGCTTAAGACATCGCTAAGGGCTGAGGCTGGCTTTGAACTTATGATCCTCCTGCCTCAGCCTCTCTAGGATTACAGCTAGGATTACAGGTATGAGCCACCCTGCCCAGTGAGTTTCTGCAATTCTAAGAACCATTCAGGCGATTTCAAAGCTCTGGTCCATGGATGAGGCTTGAGTAATAGCAAGGGAAGAGAAAAGCTTGAAATTAGTCTAAACTTTCTTCTAGGAAGAGTCCATGATTTTATTTTTAGGCCAACTTAAGTCCCTATGGCTTTATGACATTTGTCAACAGCAAAAGAGATACCTTAAAACCATCACATAAGTCAATGAAAAGAAAACCAGAGCTGGGGTATAGCTTAGTGGTAGAGTACTTGCTTAATATGCCTAACGACATGAAGAACAATGTCTTAGAACAATTTAAAAATGGTATTTCACTGAATTGAAAATTATTTACAGGAGAATTTAAAAGATAGAATTTTTTTTCTGGGCTGTATTGCCATTCCTATTCTCATGTTACCATTTCTTTAAAATGACCTCAGTAGTAACAAAGCTGTTATATTGTGTATCTGGAGCAGATGGTCAAGTACAGGGGCACCTGGGGTGCTGGCACTGCTGCATCTATGTTAGTAACATCTGGTTCAAAGCTGAGCCACCTCAGAATCTACAGGTTTCTCTGAGTTCTGGGCATAATTGAGAACCAGCCAGTTTGTCAAGAGATCCCATTCAACTGTCAATATGATGGGGCAAGCAGGTAAGACACATTTTAATTTTTGTGTGTGTTTGTGCCCTACTGAACTTGGGTTTCACATATGCTAGGCAAGTGTTCTACCACTGAGCTACACATCCAGCCACCAATTTAAAACGTTTTAAACTTTAAAATGTCCACAGAAGGACTAGGGATGTAGCTGACACTGCAAAAAAAAAAAAAAAAAAAAAAAAAAAAAAAAAAAAAAAAAGCAAATAAAAACAAAACAACAACAACAACAAAACTGTCTAATATTTATAGTTAGTCGAAATAACATAACTTTACATGTACTATCACATTTAGTCCTCTTACCAAACCCATGGGTAGTTACTAGTATTATCCCTATTTTACAAATAAGATCACAGAACTCAAAGCACTTGCCCAACCAGAAAGTGGCAGACCCAAGATTGGAATCCACTTCTGTTTGATTCCAGAATCTTCATCCATGTGATAATACATCTAATTTGTAATTTTGAATTTTCTATAGGTATTTCTGCTGTTTTAAGTAGTGTGTCTATGTTTTTCTTAGTCTTTGATCTAAATATTTTTCAAGAACAGTCTTTTAATTTTTAAATTAGCTTGGTTCCCCAAAGATAAACTCTTTAAAGGTCAGATGTTAACTTAATCCTCTTTGGGTTATCGTTGAAAAAGATCAGCAGAATTGACCTTGACGAAGCCGCCTCGGAGGCTTGGCACGGACAGTCTCTTCCATATCAGTGAACAACTGCTGTTATGGGAAGGGGCATTTTGTATGCTTTTGATAGCAGGCAAATTTTTTTTTTTTTTTTTTTTTGACAAGACCCAGAGTATAAAGACTTAATATCCATCTTCAATGTGAATCGAATCGTGCCCTACTAACACTAGATCCTCAGCCCTAGGGAACACCAGGCTGGCAGCCTGGGGGCTGCATTAGGCCGGCTCAATGAACAGGAGAAGAAACAGAGCGTGACAGGCGCAGAATCACGTCGCCAGAAAGCGGGTGGGGACACGGAGCGCAAGAATTGCTAGTCTATTTAGTAAATATATTTGAGAAATATTTTAACTATTTTCTAATCCTTTTACCTGTATCCTTCCTCATACCATTCAATGTCCACAGGAACTTTTTATATGCCCTCCCTTTAGGGTACCGTATGCCTAGAAGAAAGAAGGAAATTATTGGTGTTTGAATTCAAAGGTAAATTTGAAATCTATCGAAATAGCAGATTCAATTGACTTTCACATGAAAGAGCTAGGCACTTCAATATAGATATTTTTAAATTCTAAAAGCTTGTTTCTGTTTTCTGGGGGTTGCAGGGTAACCAGGAATTGAATCCAGGGGTGCTTACCTACATCCCCAGCCCTTCATTTATTGATTTATTTTAATTTTGAAACAGGGTCTTATTAAGTTGCTCAGGGCCTAAGTTGCCCAGGCTGGTCTCGAACTTGAGATCCTCCTGCCTCAGCCTCCTGAGTCACTGGGATGACAGTTATGTACACCCACCTAAAAGTTTGTTTCTAAACGCTAAGGGTCAAAGACAAAAAGACCTAAAAGTCTAAAGTTAATACTACAAGCCAAGTGTCAGCAAATGGCAAGTGTAAAGTTTTTTGTAAATAAGGTTTTATTTGGTTTATTTTGGTTAAGTGTGGTCTATGGCTGCTCTCAGAACAGCAGAGTTGAGTTGTTGGAACAGAAAATGGTCTACAAAGTCTAATATATTTGCTATTTGACATTTTCAGAAAGTTTCCTGACCCTTGCATAAACCATAGAGAAGAGGAAGAAGATAAGGAAGGAGATGGTCTCTCCCTGAAAAAGGGGATAAGGGTTTTGCCTATAGTGGAAAGTGACTAGAGTCTAGAGCCTTCAGGGCCCTGAAGAACAGGAACAGAGTCAACCATCCTTAGCTGAGTCCAAAAAAGGGAATAGGAAATAGAAACTACATATCAACTAGGAGGGAATAAAGAGAGCAGGAAAATCTTTTATTAACAGAGGATCTGAGGGTAACCTCAGTGCATAGTGGTCTGTTGGAGTATCCAGAAGTTTCCGTTGTTCTCTACAAAGGGAGGCAATGATGTCTCTCAGTTATGACAATACCATTAACAAATGGGCTGGAACATACATGTGGGCAACTCCAGCTGGACCAAGGAATCAGATGGGACCAAGCCAATAGCTAAATGCCAAAGACAGAGATGTCACGTGGTCCGCCCTCAATGCCAGGATAATTCTCAGAGCACATATTTCTCCCTTAAAACTTAGATAACCCCTAGAGAAGAGGAAACAGAAGATAAGATCTTTGACTAAGTGGTTTCCAAAGGGTGTTCAGTGGACTCTTGGAGAGTTTATATTAAGACAATGATACTAAGGAGCATAGTCTAGCAGAATTTTCTGCTATAATGAAACATTCTCTATCTGTACTGTCCAATATGGTTGTTACTAGCCCCACATGGCTATCAAACACTTTTTAAGTTAGCTAGTACAACTGAAAAGTTGTATTTTTGTTTTTATTTTTTCCACATTTTTTATTGGTGCATTATAGTTATACATTTTGATGGGATTTGTTGTTACATATTCATATATGCACACAATATAACAATATAATTTGGCCAATATCAAAACATTGAATTTTTAAATTCAACTGATGTCCATTAGTTCACATTATAATTTAAATAGCCACAAGGCTGAGGGTATAGCTCCATGATAGAGCATCTCCCTGGCATACATGAAGCCATGGGTTAAAAAAGAAGTAGAAAAATTAAAATAAACAGTCACAGACAGTATAGATCTAAGAGATCAGATTCTTTTCCAGGTACAGCATGTTCTAGCATCACTTCAAACTAAAAGGGGGTAACTGAAGAACTCTGGTTTAAGGGACAGTGAACATCTTGACCTGTTTTCTAGTCCCCCCAGCATTGTCTCTGGAGTGCTTGGAGTGTTCTGGCAGGTTCTCAGGCACAATACAGAACCCAACTGATGAAACAAAGTACAAGTTGTTTGCCGTGACAATGCATCAAAAGCTTTTATTTTGATCCTTACCACCCATCTGGTACTGTTGTGGGAAGATGACAAGAGACATGAGATGAGGAAAAACATAGATCATAAAAAGAAAATCTGCCGGCCTCGGTGGTGCACACCTGTAATCCCAGTGGCTTGGGAGGCTGAGATAGGAGGATTGAGAGTTTAAAGCCAGCCTCAGCAATTTAGCAAGGCCCTAAACAACTCAGTGAGACCCTGTCTCTAAATACAAAATAGGGCTGGGGATGTGGCTCAGTGGTTGAGTGCCCCTGAGTTCAACCCTTGGTTTAAAAAGAAAAAAAAAAAAGTTCCAAAAAAGAAATCCAAGGTAAGGAGCTGTAAGGTCGAGTGGAGGAGGGAGGAGATTAAATGTGCCTGCCACGCGGCATCCTCAGTTGTGGGCTTTTCAGCACCTGGGCCTGTCCAGATCCCCCTGAGCCTCCCTCTGCACTGGGTTGCCTCTGACCTGCCCTCACCTCTTCTGTCCTCTTCCTTTGAGCCTGTAATTATGGACACCAGGTGCACTGCTTCCACTCCTCAGTGGTGACTATCATTCACAGAACTGTGAATGGTAATTTGCCAACCTTCATCCACATTTCTTTTTAAAAGCAGGATATGCTGGGTGTCATCACTTAGGAGCCCAAGACAATAACAGTGGAAATGGAATTTATCCAGGGAACAAAAGTAGCTTACTTTTCTTTAAAAGTACTTTTCTTTTTTTACTTTTCTGGATAACAGGTAGGATTGACTGCTGGGCTCTGGGGGAGACCCCAGGCCTTGCCCAGGACTGGGGAGGGCCTTACTGCAGGGGAACCAGGAGGCGGGTGCTCAGTAACAGTGGCAGGTGGAGTTGGGGGGTGGGCTTTTGCTCTGATGCCAGATTGAGATCTAGGCTGTAGCTTTTCTACTCAACAGGTTGTGAGTGGGACCCCGGAGTGCTTAGGATCCTGGATCCAAAGCCACAAAAGCATACTCTTGGGTTCAATTTCTGACTTTATCAGTTAATAATCTTGTACCCTCAGACAGGTCACACACCCTAAGCCCCAGTTTTTCATCTGAGTAATAGTGACGATGGTTACATGCCTGTGTTGTGGTGTTATTTTGTGGATTTAAATAAGATGCTGCTTGGGAGGCACTTGGCATAGGGCAAATGCACCATCAATGTCAACTGTGTGGCGATGCCAGTTGAGAGCCCTCCTTGGCCCTGAGTGAAGTGGCTGTGGAAGAGCAGCCACATCCCTCAAAGCCTGTTATGTTTCCTATCTTGAAGAAACTAGAGGTTTCCCAGATCTGGGGAGAATCCTCTGAGGAGGGGAGTCACCCCACCTGAAAGGCGGTAGGAAGGCCCCTGTGGGAGCCTCTCTCCAGCCCCAGCTAATCACGAGCCTGGCTCTGTAGGGGCCAAGGACACCCAAGGAAACAAAACCACTTGCTGTTCAGGAGGAACCTCAAGCCAACCACTATGGTTTACAGCTTTGAGGAAATCAGAAGTGCCCAAAAGCACCCAGCTAGAGATGAACTGAATCCACAAACTTCAAGACTGACATCTGAGCTGTGTCCACGGAAGAATGGTATCGGCTGGCCTGTTGACAAGCTAAAGGATGGAGGACTGGAAAACTGAATTCACTTAAAGTTTCCTCAAGTGCTTGCTCCCAGGAAAAGGGTCCCAGATATGCACATCACATTAGCCAAGGCAGAGTGTTTCTCTGGCTCAGGACAGCCTTGAGGAAATTGTTAGAAACTAGGATGACAATGACAGCCCTATCAACATTTCCCTGGCCTCCTGGAGGTTTGCCAAAGCAACTGCACCACCATGGGCTGGCTGTGCCTTTCCTGAACCCTTCCTTCTTGGTCCAGCTTAACTGGGTTGGACACAGGAACATGCCTGGGAGGCACTGAGGTGGGCTTTGTCTGCATCTCCGTAGTAACAACAATCATTCACTGACCTTCCTTTATAGAGAGGCCCCTGAGTTTAACTGCATGTTTAGCTCAGGGTGGAACTCACATGCCATGTACTGGTTCTGCCATTCTACTCCCTGTCCATTCACTGGCATGTCCCCTAATTGTGTACAACACCTACCACTGTTCCACAATGACAGCAATCAAGTCTTTTCCATACCTTTTTCTCCTACAAGGATGAGCTCAGGGGCTTGCATATACTGTTGAACATGTTAAGTAAACCGTCCACTTTGCATATTGGGTGGGAGATTCTGCCATGCCCTATGTCAGAGGTTGGCATTTGAGTCCAAGGCAGCCATTTTACAAGCTGGCGTATGTGTGGCTATGAAGTGGCTTAGGGAAGGCGCTCGGGCAGCAAGGATTCTTGATAATGGATGTTGACTAGCCAGCCAATCAGATCTTGGGGAATTTGGATTAAAGCTCTGTGGGGGAGGCCAGGTGGCAGCTAATATAGAAACAAATTGAATCACAAATGTGGTGGCTTCTTCTTTTTTTTTTTTTTCTCTCTCTGTCTCCCTCCCTCCCTCCTTTTTTTTTTTTTTTTTGTACCAGGGATTGAAGCCAGAGGTGCTACATGCCCATCCCTTTTTTAATTTTTTTATTTTGAGACAGGGGCTCACTAAGTTGCTTAGGCCTCATTCCCAGTTGCTAAGGCTCGTCTTGAACTTGCCATCCTTCTGCTTCAGTATTTGCTTCAGTAATTCCTGATGGTCCCATGTGTCTAAGGGCTTAAATGTGTGAGGTTGGTAAGAAACTAGGGGGCTCTGGGGGGTGTACCTCAATGGTAGCACTTACCTTGCATGCATGAGGCCCTGGGTTCCATCCCTAGAATCACAAAAACAAAACAAAGTAAAAAATAACCAAAGAAAAAAGGGATTTGCTATTTCAGTAGAGATAGGGAATCAGGAGCCAGGTTCATACTTCCACATGCAGCAACTGGGGGAAACAGACTAAATATTGAAACAAAATTTCTCAAGACATTGGGCCATCAAGCAGTGAGGCACAGGGATCCCTGAGAGAAAGGAACATAAGCTGATGAATGTCCCACTTCCTGTGTGGGGAAAGGTTCCTGCAGGTGACACAAGGGACAGTGGACCAGGTGGAGCTTATAGGTTTGTGGAGCAGATACAATCAGGAGTCTAGGGAAGCCAGGGTTACTAGATTCTGGAAAAGGATCCCTGAAAGATTTGAAGAAAGAGCTGCAGAGGTCCCTGAAAGCCTTCAGTTGAGTTCTAAGCAGCAAGAGAGGAAACTACCCAAGACCCAGAAAGAGCACCCAGCGCTGGATAATGAAACCCCTGCTACAGTTTGCAAACTGAGTGTCATGGTTCGATTTAACTGGATAATTCTAGAAGTATCATGTTGGCTGGGATGTAGCTTAGTGGTAGTGTTTGCCTAGTGTGCATAAGGCCTCAGAGTCCATTCCCAGAGCAAGAGAAAAAAAAAAAAAAGAAAAATTCTTCTATTTGATGTGCAAAGACCAGCTAATGATAAAGCCTCCTTTTGCACTGGCTGCTAGGAAGACCAAAACCAAAGGAAGCATTTTATGTTCTAGCCTGACTCCAGCTTCTTGTTTCTTTTTCTATTCTCTTTGTGTGTGTGTCTTTATTTTATTTACTTATTTATTTTATGTGGTTCTGAGAATCGAAGCCAGTGCCTCAAACATGCTAGGTAAGTTCTCTACCACTGAGCCACGGCCCCAGACCTTACTTATGCTATTCTTGTTTTCTTTAATCTCAATTCTCTCTTACAACATCACAAGATTGTGTATTTTTGAAAAATCATCTTTTGGAATACAGTATAAACAAATAGTAAAATCAGGACTCATGTTTTGAGAAGAAAAATTCTAGTGATCATTTTTTGGGAAAGCCAAAGAGACAAAGATTAGTTTGTCTAAATCTTTCAGGATGGGGCTGGGGATGTGGCTCAAGCGGTAGCGCGCTCGCCTGGCATGCCTGCGGCCGGGGTTCGACCCTCAGCACCACATACCAACAAAGATGTTGTGTCTGCCGAGAACTAAAGAATAAATATTTAAAAAAATAAAAATAAAAAAAAATAAATCTTTCAGGATGGATTAAAAAAAATCGTAGAAGTTGACAAGGTGTAAATGAAAGGAAGGTAGATGTTCTCTCAGAGACAAAAATGCTTTCAACTGGACGTTGCCAATGTTCACTCTACTCTTCAGGGAATCTTGTCCAGATCCTAGACCAAAGATAGGTAGAGGAAGAGGGAGACAGGAAAGTTGAATGGGCGAAGATTGAGTAGGAGTCAGTCATCAACAAGGCTCACCACCAAAGGGGGGACCAACATGGGTCAAGGCTCAGGAGAGGGGAAGCATTGGGGTGAGAATGTGTTAGGCACATTTGTAATTTTCAAAAGCTAAAAGTTGGGGAAAATATGGACCAAATGGAGTTTGGAAAATCAACTGATGCTAAAATGGGTAGATGAGAATGAAATAGGCTATTTATAGTCCCTAATAATCTCCCCATGAAGAGATATTAATTGCTAAGGGAAAAACAATGGTGGAGATAAGCAGCCAGCATCACCTTAACTGAGTGAGCAAATAATGTCACTAGTGATGAGACAAATGAATAATGTGCCTCCTGGTACGATGACTGAGCTGGGTGTGACATCAAGTCCATGGGGACTCTGGCCAATCCTTCACAACCTGAAGCTGATGACAGGAAAGTCCTGCACCAGCCCCAATCGAGGGATGTTCTCAGAACAACTGGTCTCTATTCCTCCAAAGTAGAAAGGTCAGTGGAGACAAAGGCAGGCAGAAGAACCGTTCCAGAACAGAGAGACGAGGAAGCATGACGATCAAATGCAGCTCGTGATCCTGGGTTGAACACTGGAATGAGGGAAAAAAACCAAAAAACTAGAACAGACATTTTTGGATAACTGATAAAATTTGAATATGGACAGTGGATGAGATAAGAGTATTATATCAATGTTACATTTCCTGATTGTGATATTTATACTGTGATTATGTAAGAAAACATCCTTGTTCTCATGAAATATACATTGAAGCATTTAGAGATTTAAAAATCCACGACATTTATAACTTCTCAAATGGTTCAGGAAATTTGTGTGTTTGGGGGACAGAGAGGTAAAAAAAATGGGACAAAATGTGAACAAGGGCCAATCAAGGTAAATATATTTTTATTGTTCTTTCATATATAACAAATGAAAAATGTTTAAGGTATATAATAAAACACTGTATATTTTAATATGTATATAAATATAATATTACCAAAGTTAAGTCAGATAGTTTTTCTAGGGTCACAGGATAAATGTAAACATAAGATGGTTTACAGTGTCAAGATGGACACACCAAATGGATGCAAGCCTGTAATCCCAGTGAATCGGAGCCTGAGGCAGGAGGATCACAAATTCAAAGCCAGCCTCAGCAATTTAGAGAGGCCCTAAGCAACTTAGTGAGACCCTGTCTCAAAATAAAAAAATAAAAAGTGCTTGGGATGTAACTCAGTGGTTAAGCCTGGGTTCAAGCCCTGGTACCCATCCCCCCAAAAATGGACACACCAAAGATCATGTGCTTTTTAAGAACCACCAGATTCTTGTCTAGCTACCAAGCTCAATTTTCAATTTGCCTGTGGAAAGCTACGTGTATGTCTTCACTCAAAAGACTAAGTTAAAAAACACTAAAACTGCTTTCACAGAAAGAGGCGAGGGGGTTTGGGTGAACTTTGTGGAGCATCAGAAGTCCTTGAAGGACACCAAGATCCAATAAAGTTGAAGAAATAAATGACTACCTCATTTAGGTTTGCTTTTTGTCACATCATTGACTGGAACTCCCCACTCCAAAGTGAAACTTTTGCTTTGAGTGGTGCCCAGAGTAAGAGAAAGCATCCCCAACAACAAACCAAAGTGGCTAAACCTTTCCACCTGTACTCAACACTCAGCAGGGCAAATGGGTCTGGGATGTCAGATATTTGTGGGGTTTGGGAGCAAGACCAAGCCCTCCATGACAAATATATGCCCTCACTTTGTAACACAAGGAAAGAGGTGGGCTAATTCCAGGACTGGAATGATAGCACCTTAAAAATCTGGGGTTCTTACCTCCTAGGATTTTATGTTCTGAACAAGTGACTGAATATAGGGCTTCCTTCCAAAGCCAGATATAAGGGTCTAGAACTGTGCAGTCCAAAATGGTAGCCACTAGCCACATGTACCCAATTAATTGAATTAAAACGATAAACTGAGTTGGCCACACTTGGCTAATGGTGCTCAATAGCCACACGTGGCTAATGGTTCCCATAATGAATATTATTGCAGAACGTCCTGTTGAACAGTATTAGTCTAAAACAAAAATGATAGATCTTTCAAAACTTTTGCTTTCTATTCTCATGACCGATGGTTTAGAAGCTTTAGAATTCTTATAACCAAGCTTCAAAACCATGTTTCCAATTGTCACTCGATCATTTGGAGCTCCTCATCCACTGGGAAACTGAAGTATTTTTTGAACCTAGGTGGGGCTGTGTGCTGTTATTGGTTGATGTATCATTCAGAGAAGACTGAATTATGCTTTAACAAGTGACTCCCAACTCTCAGTGGTTTACAGTAACAAAAGTTTCTTTTTCATTGACACTGAATGTCAATCATAAATCAACACTTTGTGGCTCTCTGTCCATGTACTCTTTATTCTGAAAACCAAGATAATGGGAAGTCACCTATCCAGAGAGGGCCATGCTCATGATGGGTAAAGGGAATGGCAGAACCACCATTAAAGCTTCTTCCTGGTAGTTTCTTAAGTTCACATTTAACTGGCTAGAGCAAATCACATGGCTAGCCTAATGGCAGTGAGATGGAGATGTTTCATCTACCCCAAAGGAGGGTCCCACAGGAAGTATCCTTTAGGAAGGGCCAAAGGAGTATTTTGAATAAAATGCAGCAGCTGGGAGGAGTGACCCATACATACCATGAGGGAAAATTGTGTTGCTGATAAAAATAGTGGTGTGCACTCATGGAAGTTTTCAGATATTTTATCTTATTCTCCCCCTACTTGCCTATGAGCTGTTAATATACATTACTGAGTGGGTCTGTGACAGGTCCACATCACAGAGATGTCCTAGACTTCAAACAGGAATTGTCTACACTTGTGTGTTGTCTCCCTTGGGGTGGGTGGGGAGGGGGGGCTCTTCCATTTTTCAAAATTGCACTATGTGAGCCTGGAGCATTTTGGTGAATGACATGTATGGATACTGAGAAAACAAGGTGGAGCACAGCAGACTGTTGCCACAGATTGTTGCCCAACATTCATCTTTTCCTAACTGCACACCGATTCTCTCATATGCCAGTATGTGTGGTCTTGGTGCTTCACACAATTTTGGTGTCTAGAAGCCCAAAGGATATATCTTTCCTCTAATTGCCTTGGCTCCTACCCATTTCCAACCTGATTTTTCTATAAGACTGCCAGTTCCTAATGGATTTTCTAAAAGTTTCACTGTTTTGCTTACTTTAGCTGAAGTGAGAAATCAAAGAGCCCTGGTAACAAAGAACCCTAACTGATCCATGCCTTGTGCAGTCAGTTCTCACAGCCACTGACCACTCTCCTGGGGAAGACACAAATGAAAAAAACTAATTGCTGGTCGACAACAACCAAAGAAACTATTAGTCTTGGCTGATTAGGAATTTAAAATGGTTAGTGCAGGTGCTGTTATCAGCAGGAATCAGAATTGATCCTCACTAGCTAGGTAATAGGAAGAGAGAAGTAGTAGTTTGCAAGCTTCTTGTCTCCAACCTTTGTCCAAAGTTGATGATGTTGTCTTCAGCAAATGGTGCTGGGAAAACTGAGCATCCAGGTGCAAAAGAATTAAGTTGGATTCTTACATCATATAAAAACATTAACTCAGTGGACCAAAGGACTAAATTTTAGAGCTAAAACTATGTGATTCTTAAAATTTATATAGGTGAAAATCCTCATGATCCTGGATTAGGCAAAGATAGTTCCCAAGAATGACATCAAAAGCACAGGCAATTAAAAAAAAATGTAAGTTGCCAAAATGAAAAAAACTTTGTGTGTAAGCATAAAAGGATACTATCTCCACAGAATAAAAAGGTAACCCACAGAATACTGCAAATCACATTTCTGTAAGGGATTAATATTCAGAAAGCAGAATGAACTCCTATCACACACACACACACACACCCCACTTAAAATGGGCAAAGAACTGGACTGGGTTGTGGCTCAGTGGCAGAGCATTTGCCCAATATATGTGGAGCCCTGGGTTTGATTCTCAGGACTGCAAAAGGCAGGGGGTAAAAAAAAAAAAAAAAAGACTTCTAGATATTCAAATAGCTAAAAATCACATGAAAAAAAGACTCAACATTAGGGAAATGCAATGAGATGCCACTGCATTAGAATAGCTATTATTAAAAAGAAAATAATTATTGACAAGGATGGCGAGAAACTGGAACCCCCATCTACTATTGGTGGTAATATAAAATAGCAGCTCCCTACAAATGTTCACAGAAACATTATTCATAATAGCCAAAGGTGGAAAAAAACTCATGTGTTTTTCAGTGGAGGAATGGACAAAACTGTGGTATGTACATATGGTGAAATATTATCCTGCTTTAAAAAAGAAATTGCTATATGTTATATTGATGAACCTTGAAAACATTATGCCGAGTGGGGCATGTAAAAGTTAATTGCTGGTCAACGAGAATCAACAATTAGGAATTTAATGGGACAAATCAGAAATAAAAGGACAAATAGTATATGATTCCACTTATCTGGAGTTATCTAGAAAAGGCAAATTCCTAAAGGCAGAAAGTAGAATAGAGGTTACCAAGTTCTGAGGAGAGGAAAGAATGGGGAGTTACTCCTTAGTATGTATATACAGTTTCTGTTTGGGGTGATGAAAGCTGTTTATAGAGTGATGACCACTCTATAATCTCACTAAACTATACACTTAAAAATGGTTAAAATGGTAAACCTTGTTATGTATTTTATCACAATAAAATGACAAAAATAAAGCTGATGGGACCTTCCTTGGGAAGTTAATTGGAGTAGATAATGTTGATCAAAGATGTTTGGAGGGAGTTGGGCACATATGACTGTAATCCCAGTAGTTTGGGAGGCTGGACAGGAGGAATGCAAGTTCAAAGCCAGCCTCAGCATGGCAAGGGGCTTAGCAACTCAGTGAGATCATGTCTCTAAATAAAATATAAAATAGGGCTGGGGATGTGGCTCAATGGTCAAGTCCCTGTGAATTCAATTCCTAGTAACAAAAGTGGGGGGTAGAGGAGGGAAGAAAAAGAAAAATGATGTTTGGAGGGGCTGGGGATGTGGTTTCATAGTACAGCATGTGCTTGGTATGGAAGGGGCCCCTAGGTTTTGATCCCCAGTACCACCAACACCACCCCCTACAAAAAAAAGTTTGCTAAATGCCTTTTTCAGCTTAAAGACTTCTCTTATAGTGTATTTTGAATAATGATAAGATAAACAGTATAATTTATTAACATTCTTCAATTTGTACAATAATCTATACCACCTAACAGACTTTTGGTGTTTCCTGAGAAACAAAACTAAAAAAAAACAGTTGTAAAAGTTGTCCCCAAAGTTGGAGGATTAAGGTTTACAGGCTCTGAGGCAAAAAACAAAATTCCCAGAAGTACCTCAGAAATAAGGAACCATCAACTAGAGATGATAACACTGAAGACCACATACCACACATCTACTGACACACAGTAGGGTACAGCTGAGACAGCAGCCAGTTCTTAAGTGAACTGCCTGCCAAGTCTCAAAGACAAAAACTCAAAATTGCAGGTGTGGATAGCAGTGAGAGGCCTCTGACAGGAGCAGCTTGCCCTGTGGCACATTTCGGGATTAGTAACAACGGGGGTTTTATTTGATATTGGTTAATGATTCTCCCCAGCAACATTGGGGAGGACAGCTGCAGTGGCTGTAAGGTGAGGGATCTACTATGTGAGCAGAGTGCTCACTGAGTTTGTTTTGTTGCTTAAACTCGCAGTCAGAGAACTTCTAAAGAATCATGTTCACCAAGAATTCATTATTGTTTGATTCATGACCTAGCCACCACTGGTGTACGCTGCTGCTTTAGTATGGGAGGGAAATTTTCTGATAGTCCTGAGACTATCTAGATCATCACATTCAGGACAAAGGAACTTGTGTTTTAGAAGCAGCTCAAAAATAAACACCCAACAATCAAAAGTCATTTTAGTAATAAATTGCTAATAAACCAGAGCTACTTTTAAGTTTAAAACGATAAAACATTTGCTGTCCAACTTAAGAGCCTTGAAGAACGAGGAATGACGGTTGCCTGAGGACAGTAGAGGTCAGTGGCAGCAGTAGGGAAACCTTGACAACATTTCATAAGGCTTCAGGCTCTCTGCTCCCATGCACTTGAATCCAAGTGCACAGTTCAAATGACCACACCTCTGCTAGTCAGGCCAATGAAGTGCTGCTGTACTGTGATTGTGAAGTTCATCCACTTCACGGAGAGCCTGCTCTGCCAGAATCGATGCCCACTCAGTTCCTGTCTCTTTCAGGAGCTCCAGAACACTCCACACTCCACCCAGGTGGAGGCTGTAAACAGGTCAGTGTTCTTGATTCAGCAGTCAGCCAGAATGATTTAATGACTATTAAGGTGTAGGCCAGCACGACACTGAGTGGTGTAGACACAAAGAGCAACTCCTTCATGTATTACAGTGCTTCTGGATTTGAGGGGAAAGCTGACTAGAGAGAAGCAAAGGCCACTCTTACTGGGGTGTCTACAAACTTCAGTGAAAAGCTGTTTTCAAGTGGGTTCAGTGACTCAGGAGGATAGGCAGGTGGATTGCAAGCTCAAGGTCAGCCTGTCTCAAAATAAATGAAAGGACTGGGAATGTAGCTCAGTGGTAGAGTGCTCTTGGGTTCAATCCCAAGTACTAAGACATAACAGCTGACTTTTCCTTTGTGATGTACCTTTATTAAATCTCTCAGCCCTTGAAGCCCTCTTTCTAAAGGTAGAAACTTCCTGGTAAGGCCAGCATCGTCACTGGTCACTGCTGCCATCTCTGCCCAATGTCTTCCTTTGCTTGTCTGTCCTCCTCCGGAGGGGAGACTTCCTACTTGTCTGTGCCCAGGCAAATCCAAGCTCACCCAAAGCTAGGTGGCCCCACTTCTTCAGTTATCAGGAACACTTTCTTCATAATTATAAGCATTTATAATGTGACCCATTTCACATGTCCCAGCCCCTCTGCTTCCACCACGTATCTCAAATGTCACAGTTCAAAAAAGACCATCTCCTGGTGCAGTGGCAGTCTCATTTTCTCCACATACAAAGCATAATTTTATTCAAGTGTATGCTTTGTCCCTGGTAGAGGTTAGGGCTTGTCCTTTCAGGTCTGTGAGCTTGCATGTGACCTGCTTTGAACAATTAAAATTTGAGTAGGGAACAGCAAATCTAAGTGTTGGTAAGATCTCAGTGTTTTGAGTGAGACATACATGTTCCAGGGACAGCTAGGATACTAGTGAGGTTAAAGAGTAAGGGAGATGAGTTAAAGAAATCACAGAAACCAGGTCTCATGTGGGGTGCTTTGTAAGCTACTACAAGGACCTGGGATTTATGAGTGAAATGGTAGCCAGTGCAGGGGTCCAAAAAGAAGAGTGACATGATCCAAGGAGGGTAAAGGAGGATGCGGGGAGTCACTGGGGAAGAAGAGAAGGCAACTTTTAATGTGACCCTTCCAACCTTCACTGCAAAAGGATATTTAAAGTTTTCCAGATCAATCAATCATGAGGGCAGGGCTAGAACCACTGCTTCATAGAACTTGGGGAACTGATAACAAAGAAAATCTGTATCCTTATAACCTCATTTCAATTCCTTTTCTAATCAAACAGTGATGGTGGACAGCTGATATTGCACTAACCCTTCATCCCCCTAATTCAGACCCTTTGAAGGGTCTAAGAGAGCCACACGGTGGGAGGAAAGGAGACATGACTACTGCACCGACCAGTAACACAACAGTGATTCCTATAAAACATAAGGATGATATATGGTGCCCTACATATCACTTTGAATTTCAGAAAAATAGAATTTTCTTTAACTTTAAAGTACAATCATTTTTTACATGAAGTACTCAAATTTTTATACCTGAACAATTGATTTTTGAAAAAATGACATTCATTCTATAAATTAAAGTATCAAGAAAATTCCCACAGATTCACAGAACCAATCATGTGATCTTCAAAAATTGCTACTCCATTCTTCCTTATCTCAAGTTATGAAGACTTGCCCACAGGAAGTTTCTTTGTTGGAACCCTGCTCCTCTTGGGACGAAGTGTTTAAGGATATTGTGGTCTTGTCAGATGCCAGATCCATCTGGTCCTGAAGCAGGAAAAACTCTCTGAAGGTTAAGGTGAACTAGTAACACTACTGACAGTCACTGTGGAGTTGACTTTGAACATGGATATTTATACATGTACATGTAAATATACTTAAAACCATACTGTCATTCAACAGTTGGGCCAATATATAACATGTTGCAAAAATCAGGATAGAGTACATGGCAAACAAACCTTTACAGTATGAAAGGATGAAGAATTTGATGATTCTGGACTTTTCTGTAGTCTGGGAACCTATATATTTAAAACAAAACCAAAGGAAACAAAACAAAATAAGAAAGCATTCTGTAAACTTCCTGTGATTTAGGCACAAAAGCAGTTTCATTGCCTTTATTAAATGCTAAGACCACTTTTATTAAGGATTGTTGCAGTAGGGTATTTGTTGAAATACATCAAGAAATGTATAGATTTACATGGATTATATGGATGTTTACTTGCTATGCCTAATGACAAGAAGTCATTTCCTATATGCCTCTACAATATTTACTCACTAGAAAATTTTGTTAGGAATGGAAACTTATTAGTTAAAAAGTTTTCAATATTGTAAATAATTGAGAATAACTGTGCTATAAGATGAATCTTTGCAAAAATATTTTCATTACACAGAATCAAATACACATTTAAAATTGTTATAATGAGAATTAGACAATCCATGGATGAATTCAGTACATTAATGGAAGGTACACATATGACCTTGCTGACCCAGAACAGTCACAAATTCTTCTGAGTAAACCCTGGATTTTTAAATACTACATAATTTAAGTCAGTTGTTACCAAGACAAATATAAATAGCAAAATATAATGATAAATCTTCAGAAAGGCTACAGCATGGCCCATAGCTTAAGTCAGAGTTTGACACCTGGAACAAAGAGCCCTCAGCCAGCTTTGCAAGGACTACATTTAAAGAACAATTATTTTCACATAATTCCTCAGTGCTGCCTCTATCATAGACTGAATTGGATCCATATATCTCTACATTCCAATAAAATATTAGAAGGGAACATTCCAGTTACCTCACTTAATTATGCAATTCAAAGTAAGTTCTTGAAATTACTTTCCTATCCAATCTTTATTGTTATAATCTTGCTCTGAACATTTAAATTAAATAATCGTTTCCTTTCATAGTCACTACTGGATAACATTTCGCACACTGATTTAAGCAGCATGTTGACCTAATTTAGCATTGCATATTATCAAATTTCATGTTTTCAAATAAATAAATATATGTAGTATATATAGTGAGAGAGAGAGAGACAGTACTTTTCTTCCGATCTGTCATCTGATTCTTAGGGGACACTCTTATAGATAAAACTTCCAGTTTTATAGATCAAAAATGGCCAGATATTGGGAATTGTCTTTGGAAAATTTTTCGGGGGGTGGAGGGATTTTATTGTGTAACTATAAGAAAAGCCACAGGGGATGCTTTGGTCTGGAAGAATCATGCCTATTCTTAACCTACAGTAGAGAATGACACACATCCACTATTTAGGTAACAATACAATTATTAACATGAAATACAATTCTATGAAAAGCTTTTATGATACTCTAAATCACCTTATACAGGATATCAGAACCAATAAATATGAATCTTATGCAGATAAAAGGCAGCCAGTGAAACAAAATCCTTTATCAGTATTTGGTCAAGTGGTTAGTTTTGTGGTAAATTAAGTAAGTTCTACAGAGAGCATACAAACCAAGTTTTCTAGGGTAGTTCATCGAAGAATGAAGTTTTCAACTAGAATCAAATTTGATTTGATGGGAAGGTCAATCTAAGCTTTTAAGCAAGAACATGGAAAAACAATTAGTTATTTACAATTAGAAAACAAATATTAGTTTTCCATTAATGGATTAAGATAAAACATAACTGAAACAGACAAAAAACAAAATAGCTCCAACACTTAAAATTACAACTCTCCCTGTAAAAACTCCTAACACAAAAATCATAAACAAAACTGCAGAATATAAGAGGTACCAATTACATATAAATTCAACAAATCCTTATTTGTCTCAACTTTAATGAGTTATAGGTCTTGCTATCTTTGGTTATTATGCCTGATTATTGTTTTCATTATACATTTTACAATAAACAAAATGAGCTCTTGCAGCTCATAGAATTTCACTGTTATCACCAATTCAATTCTTAGATGTCTCTAATTATGGAAGTGAAGATCAGACTTAACTAAAACCTATGTCACTTTTTGAACAAAGGACAGATGTTATATAACCAATTATCAGAATTAGTAGAGGCAGAAAACACCTCCCTTCTGCACTCTAACCATACACGAATTTATATTATATAAGTGCTATTATATAAGCAGGCAGTACATCTTGGATATTAGGTGAGGAAGACCTTTCCCAGGCCATTCCCAATTTTCTGTCTCAACTCTTCAAGGAAGTAAGAAATATATCATGTGCTAGAAGTCAGGCATAAAAATATTCTTGTCTAAAAGGAACAATTACTGGCTTCTTTATCTCTGGAATGTTTTAATGACAATAACCATCAACCCAAACTTTTTGGCTTTCAGTAATCTTCCTAAATTAGGAATAAACAAGTCTAGTTCACGTTTTGACTATCAGATTTATCGTTTTGGCAAATTTACCCACTTGAAAAAAAAATCCTCTTAAGACCTTCCAATAATTACTTTCAAAATTTCCAGGTTTCTCAGTTAAACAAAAATGCTGCTTAGGATATTAAACAATCATAAATACACACGTATTATGCAATTGCCTGTTTATTTAGTGGCACCAGTTTTGCAAACTAGAAATTATTTCTACTTTTCATCTCACATACAATCTGCAACCATTCATAGGCTGAATGCAATTTCTTCAAAGGACTTGAAAACAAAAGTACATTCTTAAAGTTAAAACTGAATTCACATATTTCTTTGGATCAGAAAATGATACATCATACAATATACACATTTATGGAATTTTTTCTTTGAAAGTTTGGATCATATAACCTGCAAAGTGGATGAGTTAATGTGGAGAATTTTGCTACACATTGTGTTTAAGAAAATTTCTGAAGTTAGTTGTCATAGTCTTATATTTAGAGATTTTAAACAATTAATTTATACATAATGCAACATGCTTTTAACATGTACATGTCTTCCCCCTCAAAACAATTATACAATGAAGTGAAATTATTTCAGTTGTGAAACAGATCATAACTGGGGTATTGTCACTAAAAGATGATATTTTCCTACAGATATGTTGTGTTCAGTTAGTCAATGACCAACTAGGTAAGATAATAGTTACATTTCAGAAGTCCCCAAAATGCTAGGGCTACAGCTCAGTGGTAGACCACTTGCCTGTCATGTACAAGGCCCTGGGTTTGATCCCTAGCCCTCTCAAAGGGGGAGGGGAAATTCCAAAAATGGACAATAAAAACTGTAACTGAACATTCAATTTTTCAACAAGTGTCAACAATTTCATAAAATTTTTTATTGTAATTATTTTTTTAAAATCTTATTAATGCTATACATTGGTGGCTATTCGTGTTAGATCCTGTTTTTAACATTTTGTATTAAGTCCTTAATTCCTTAGAATCTGAAATGAATTTAACATTTAATGAACTCTAATGCAAGAAAAATCAAATCTTAAAACCTGAGTAAGATATGACAGCTATTGTGTTGTTAATATATTAGAGCTGCACTGGGGAGGTTCAGAAAACTTTAGATACACTCAATTTCCATTTTACCTTTCTGTTGAATTTCAAAAGTGGCAAATCTTAGAGATATTATCCTCAAAAGTAATCCAAATGTGATTTTTTCATCTCTATAAACTCTTTTCGCTGAAAGTCTTTCAATATCAGATTCAAACCATGCCCCATCCACCTATTTGCTATTTTCAAAAGTAAAACAATTCCTTAAAATAGACTCAAGTTATATTTACATCCTTGGAATATTTTTATGGACTATGCAGGAGAAAAAATGATGTCCTATTATTCTGTAATTTGGAATCTTAATTGGGGTTGAGGGGTAATGAACCACTGAAACATTACAATTTTTAGGGAGTTTCCCCATGATTCATCTGTCTCAAAGGGACAACAACTCCCCAAAAGTTAAGAACCATTACTAAAATGAATTTCTGTCACTCATTGTACCGAGTTAGGACAGTACTAATTCTGTAACTACTTAATCTTACACATAATCTAGCTTACTTCAGAAAGTACCATACAAATGCAAATATCCCTAAACACTTTTTTACTAGGAGGACTATGTAAAAGGAAAAGAAAAATTTTCTAAACATTTAATGAAAAACCCATTAGTAGAAAACTGGTTTTAGGAACAATGAAAAGAACTGAAGGGCTGTTTTAAGGTAAAGAAATACTGCACGTTATTCCGTGTTAAAGAATCAGCAACTTTTACCTTCATCTTCCTTTAAAAAGTCAAAATTATTCTAGCAGTGAAAGGTAATTCTTGGTGGCTTATGTGGCATAATAGTTTTTTTTTTTTTTTTTTTTTTTAAACATCTACAGCCAGGTCAAGGTTCTTACCACTCTATCCCAAGTTTTCTTATTTTCAACCCAGTTTAATAAAGTACTAATGAGGTAATGAGTTTAATCTTTCTTGTTCAAGAAAATGGAATTGGCCTATTTGGATGAGGGGCAGCGAAAAATGGGGGTGGGTGGTGGTGGTAGTGAGAGAGACACACAGACAGACACACTGAGAGGAAATGAGGGCAATATTTTCATGCAGGATAAGAAAAAATGTCACTTTTTTATTAACTTAAACAACCTCCCCCCCCCCCCTCATAAATGTAAGCTGTCAACTGCAATCTGAATCTGAGTTTTTCTAATTAGCACCCCCATCCACTAGTTAATATAAATAGGAAACCATGAGAGCAGAGGCCACTAGCTTAATATATAAAATAGATTAAAGGAAGAGTTTGTATTGAGGTGAACAAAAGTGGAAAATGCTCACTTGACAATAAAGCAGAGCCAATGCCTCTCCTTATTTCTGAAGAGCTTCTTAACAGTAATAACTAACACTTAGCTGATGTATTTTTTTGACCAAATAATACAGTATCATACATTTAGGAAATGTGTTCTTAAATATTTCAAGCATACTCTCTGAATATATAATTTAAAAACAAATACTAACCAAAACACATGGCACATTATTTAAGGAAATAAAGTAAAATTAGGCTTCTAAAATTTTAAAACATGAAGTAGACTTCCTGATGCCTAAAAACTGTGAGTAGTCAATTAAAAAATGGCCAACTCATCAGCAGTATTTATAAGCAAAAGTATATGAAACTCCCTAAGATCCCTTCAAAGAATAAATATTTATATACTGAAATGTTTACTTATCCTTTCTAGTACCAAATCCTAATACAATACTAAAATACAAAGTTGAGCTAAAAGTATATGCCATGAAATTCAAAATTAAAATAAAACTAGAAGGAAATTAGTACCCAATTTCATCAGTTCTTTCAGAAATCACACATTGAATTCCCAGATGAATTTGTCCAGTAAAGATGGTTAGTGATTACTTAATGGTAATCATTTGGCTAAAATGTGGTATCAACACGGGCACTATGTTATTAAAAGAAAGAACACAAAAAAGTTTTACTTAAACAAGATCAATTTAGCTAGAGATACTTATTTTTTTAAATGCCCTCCCTCAAATCCCACCTATATTCTCAGGATTGGAAAATTCTAAGAAATCTATGACTTATTTCTGACTTGCTGCTGCCAACAGAATAAGTGAAGGTCATTTGTTATAGATAATCAAGAATGCTTAAATAGACTTAAGCCTTGCTTCATCAGTCCAATTTTACTCTTAGGCGGAGCTAAATTTTCTTTTGAGATTTTTAACTTTGGGGAGGAGAAAAGAAACAATAGTTTTCAGGTGAATAAAAGCAACAAAATGAGCCCTTTAGGGCAGAAGCATACCTTTTGTTCAGTAAAGTACCTGACAAACAGAAGGTGGGCAAAATATATATATATATGTGTATATATATATATACATATATATATATTTTTTGAGTGATCCAGTTATAATACTAACATATCTTTAGGTTATTAATTTTGCCCAAATGCAAACTCCTTGAAGATAATGACCCATTCAATCTATTTACGGTCCTAAGGAATTTAACCTAGATCAGTGTTTCGTAGATAACAGTTTGTGGAAAAACTGAGTTATTAGAAAGATTAATATATGGTCAAATGTATGACCATTATAATTTGGATTATTTGAATTATATAACTGATATATTCTCTAATCCAAATTTCTTAATGTTATGACGTTTGCATAAAAATTAAGCTGGAACAATTGCATAGTTCTCTAGAAATAAATTGTTACAATTAAAAATGTTTGAGGATAGTTCTAAAACTGAATAAGAAAAATACCACTTTAATTTTTAAAAGATAATACTGAGAACTGCTTCTGTTATCTGTAAAAGTATATTCCTAAAGAAGGTGAAAATTAGGGAGATCTTGTTAAAATAATAAGAATTAGATAAGTGAAATATTTTAATGTGAAATATTTTAATGTTAGGTAGTAAGAATCTGGCTATACAAAACTGAATTTCTGGTTAACAGCAGTAAACTGGGTTTATCATAATATGATATCTAAATGAAAGTTTAATCTTAATAAATCTATATATCCTCAGATAAGAACCACCTCCCCCCCAAAAAAAAAACATAGAATACACCAAAAATTCTGAGGCAATGCCCTGAGATGCTAATTAGTATTAAAAAACAGTGGGGGCTGAGAATTCAAGAGGTACAAAAATGAAGTGCACAAAAGAGGTGCAAAAATGCCTTTTAAATGTGGTTGTTTCTCACCATGACCATTACCCCTAGGAGTCAAGCAGTCTGCTAGTACAATGTAAAGTTCCTTTCTGTATTTTTAAAATGGAAAGTTATATTTTGTACGGCAGTGTTGACTCATATGGAAAAGATTTAGTCTTCTTAAATCACATTTAAACACAGTCTTCTCACATTTCCAGCCAATTTCAATATTAAAAACTTTAACAGAGGAGTATCTTAATTTTCTCTTTTGTTTAAAAGACTCTCAAAAAAAAAAAAAGTTATGCTATGCTATGCTATTATGGTTTGAAATATAGCTTCCCATCGCGTGTTTTACTTATGGTTCAAGTTTTGCATCTAAAAGATACCACAATCCAGTTAAATATTTTGCAAATTATGAAACTAAAAACTTTTGGTTATTTATTAAAAAGTTAAGGAACTGGTTTGTTGTGATAGGGAGGTTAGCTTTCAGTACTGGCATGTTTGGTAATCAAATCTACACTAGAAGCACTGGTATTCATTAAGTGCAAATTTAAATGCTTGCAAAGTCATAACTTAGAACATTATCATACTTCGCACTTTACCACAGATTTAGACATTAAGCATTTATTGTAAGTTAAGTAAGGAACTGGTTCTGTAATTCCAACTTTTCTGAATTTCTAAATATAAATAGTACTTCAGTTTTTCTTCATTCATGCTGGATTAAGAGATAAATTAAATACAATTAAATTACATTTAATCACCTCACAAATAAGAGGGATATTGAAAAGAGTTTGCTGGTATGTAACTACTTAAATCTGAGACATTTTACATTACTTTTCCTACTAGGTTCCCTAACTTTACATTAGTTTTAAGGCTATATATACAAATATGTATATTTCCAAGTTAGGGAAAACAAACAAAACAAAATGTATTATACTAGCTTTATACACAAAATTCTGATTTTGTATTTAATGCTGTATTTTAATCTTACATTTTAGTAGTTTCCTAGTGGGGAATCTGCTTACTAACTGATTCATTTACATGATAATAAATACAATATTCAACCTAGAAAGACAAAAATACAAAAGGGCACAGAACAGTAGTCTTTTCAATGTGACAGATTGTAAAACTTACTTTCACATGCTTAATCAGAAAAATTTAAGCCTAAATTAAATTAGGTTTATATCTACAATTCCTTAAGCTTTGAAATTTATTTTTAAAGGCCAACAGCTAAATATTATCAACATGCTATATTTCAAATCACAAATACATCTTAACCACTTGGATTCTAAAGACATGGGCCAATTAAAAGTCACAGGCAAACACACACAAACACACACATACCTACCATAGAGTGTTAGATTGTCAAACTTTGACAATTATTTAATTAAACAGTAGGCAAATTCAAGCTGATGTACATCTTAATGAAAAGTAAGCAGCCTGAAAGAAACTTATTTTGAAAAACAAATTAAGGAACAAGAGAGACTTAAATCTTTTAAGTTTTTCTAATGGAAGGAAAACAATTTCATTGGTGACTGAAACAGTATTGTCAAATTAAAAGAGACTAACATCTTTCCCTTTGAGAACATCTCATTTACAATGGTATGGTGTTTTAAAAGGCCGGGGTAAAAGAGGAATTACACATACATGATTAAATTTCTTGTTTGTTAAATCAAGCTTTATTGATAAAATGGAATTCAGAATATCTTACTAGGAACAGCAGCAGGCCCAGCCAATCATGATAGCAAAAATGTGGCAGTCTCCTACTATATGTAGGAAGCTGCTGCTTATCAATTAGTAATTAAATGTAAGGACTTGTAAAAGAGGTGCAAAGAATCAAGGCATTTTAGCCCCAAGATTGATATTCTTATGAATATACTGTATTACCTGCAATACTCATAGCAACAAGGAGAGAACATCCTGAAACACAGTTAAATAAAGAGAGTGGCTTTATCAACAATGCCAATCCCTTGCCAAGAACATTAAGATAGTTTTCCATCACTCCTGGGATATTCAGTTTTGTAAGACTTTGAAATTCTTCTCCATAATCATGTGCATGTTTGAGCACCTAGCTGACATGGCTGCTGCTCTCCCTGTCCCAACCCCAAATCCAAATATAACATGACTTGAAAGGGCTATATATCTGTTGCATCACACAACAAGCCAAATATTTCTTGTATCTTCGATAGTGATTTTAAAGCAGTTCATAATTAAATATGAGCATTTTGTACAAGGACAATTACACTTTACAAAAAAAATCATACAACAAAAATTGCTGGAGTCTGATTTACAACATGAATTATGGTTTGAAATCACGTTTACATAAGTCTCAAATTTACAAAAAAAAAAAAAAAAAAAGAAAAGAAAATCAGTTCTGGGCTAGCTGTTGTACTGCTGAAGTTCTCTGGTGTAATCACTCTCACCCATGTCATATCCCCTTCCTTAAGTTGAGGCTGGATGCTAAAAGGTTCAACAAAGTTGAGTTGCACTCTCCTTTGGAAGTGAAGGTAAACTCCACGGCTAGATGAGCAGTTTTACCACATGTCATCAGTTGATGCTGAGTCCTTTATAAAAGGAAACAAAACAAGGTACTAAATAAAAGCTTAAAGATGCCAAAGTTTTTACGATATCTGGAAGTGCAAGAAAGATAAGGTTTTGTAAAGCTGTCTTTTAGAACAGCATATTAAAAGTACGTAAGTGTGTATATGAAATATGAATATTTATTTTGTTCCAAGAATTAATCTTCCATTTTATTTCAGAAAAATATTTGGAATGATTTTACTGTGAGGTTGACCAAATGTGTACTAAATCAATACAACTATAAAAAAGGACTCTTTTCTTTGATAAGATCCAATCTTTTTTTAACACTGCTTTTATAAACTTTTATTACATCATAAGAGATTAAGACTTCAAATAATGAGGTTTTAGCAAGCTTCATAATGTAATGCATAAACTATTTCAGAGCTGTGTCCAAATGATTTCAAGTTATCATATTCCTATAAACATCATGTTATAACAGAATTGCAAATAAAAACTTAATTGGAGAATATGGCATTCTAATGTTTGTTTATAGAAACAGAATTCTCTAATATTTAAATGAAGAACATACTTCAGAATTTCAGACAAAAGTATTTCCATACATAAAAACTATTTAGTAGAACATTCTGAAGTTCTGTCGTAGCTATAACTCAGATTAGTTCAAGATTCTGAGTAGAAATATTATCCCAGTTATAAATTAAAATTTGGTGGAGGCAAACCTTCTGAAGTTGACTGTAGAGGCTTTGAAAAGAAACCAGAAAAAAAAAAAATCAAAGGAACTTCTTTTTTGAGAGGTGGCCACTCACCAAGATTATGTCCTCAATCACTAGTACTGTGGTGCAGGCAGAGATCAGAGCAAGCAGAATTCAGAGCAATCAATCAGGGGTGTGTGTAAGAGAATGGGTGCAGTGAACAGCTCTGCAAAAACAGGTAGGAAGGATATGCATTTAGAGTGGAGGGGAAGGAAAAGCAGAGGGAGCTAATATGCTACTTACAGCGTCATCATTTTTGTAAGGATTCAGTCTATTGTAAACAGCTTCAATTACATTCCGCCTAAATTTGAAAAAAATGCAGAAAATTAATTCTTCAGAAAGTACAACAATGCTTAAAAACTCATAGTCAGGTGTTCATTAAAATTTCAATGGTAATCGTACATGTATAAATCACTTAGTTTCATTTCTATTGTCAATAAGCCAGCCTCACTTTAGGATATTTGTGTACCAATGTTAAATTAGAGGTGAATTTACTTAAAAAAAAAATGCAGCATCCCACCAACCCACTTAATAGAAGACTGAGAATCATGGCTTAAGGCAATAAAAATCCTCCCCAAATTAACAAAGGCTATATGGTTAACTTCCATTTGAATTAGAGGCTGAGTCGCCAATGGCAATGCCAATCTTAAGGCATAAAATAAGTTATAAAGTAGAAGTAACTTCAATGTTATGATAAAAATAATTCACATAAACTTTATGTTTAAATTATGCTTTTCTTAATGTCCCTTTAAAAACAAATTCTATTAAAACCCAAAATGTCAAATTTGACATTTCCATGACAAATCTAGGAAGTTGCTTTTGAATAATATTTTCATTAAAAAATCTATAATATTCCTTATAAATTACAGTCTCCTTATTTCCAAAACTGGTTTGAAATAATTTTATAGACAATTGTACAAAGTCATATGAAATATGTTTCCAAAAAATAAAAGCTACGAACAGGAACTTTTATAATGATTATTTAGTGAAATGATTGGCTAGATCTGCAAAATACAGTGACAAATGAAGGAAATCAGTCAATAGTATATCTTTGTGGGGCAATTATTTGGACAATTGAGGTAAAAATGCTTTAAGCATTTCATTATAAAACTGCTTGAATTCTCCAATTTAAGTACAGAAGTAAGTTTAATATTTACCACAGATCAGTCCACTCTATGAATTAAAGTGGAAAAAGGCAAAAAATGCATCCTCTCATGTTCCCTGATATTCAAACTAACAAACAAGCAATAAATAACTAAAAACAACTGGGAAGATGAAAGATACATGATTCAGATGGTGGAAGAGAAATCTTTGGGGTGTTTGTCTAGAGATTGACAAAATAAAATTACATTACTACTACTAATTTTTAGTAGTGCCATGTAATTGAGTCACAAAAATTTTTCACCTGTATTATCTATTCTCTATGAGAAAAATCAATGTCACATATCTTCCACTAAAGACAATCTTCAGCATAATAAATTACAAATAATAGTATTCTGGTGTCTATTTCTAAACAAGCACCAAATATCCTTATACTAAAATACGGACTCCACAGGTTAAATATTTTGAAAACATAGGTAAATACATTACTTTAAAAATTAGCAAATACACACTTGATCAAAGAACACATAACATTTTCATATACTAACAGAAAGCCTAACACTGTGAAGAATGTAACTTACTTGCTTGCCAATTCACCTCCTGGTGGGAGGCTGGGGATGTTCTCACTTGCTAATGTGCGCATCACATGGACTAAGTCGGGGACGCCTTCTCCCTGCTTCTTTATGATTTCTGGGAATCAGAAGTACTTTTTTTGTAAGTGTTATCCAAATTTAATTAATAAAAAAGACTGAAACAAAAATAACTTAAGATTCTAAAGATGGCATTTACCATATCTGAGATATTCTAAACTGGTATAGCATTAAAAAAAAAAAAATCAAACTGACTAAAAATTATGACAAAGGGATGCATAACAAGATAAAAGTGACTTAACTTCAAAGAATGTAAACAATCAGATAAAAATGTAAAAAGAAAAAATATTTCATGTTAAATTAATGTGTTACATAATCAGGGACACGTGTGTACAAATGAAGATATCCTTTCTTAGGATGCCAACTAGTTACTTCTGAGGAGATCAACTCCTCTCTTTAGACTGGATACATATTTTCCTGAACTTTGTCCTGTAAAATACATTACATGAATTTAAAAATAAATAAATAAACAAAAATTCAAGAATTCAAGATTTGAAAAAAATAATCTTTAAGTATGGGAAATTTATTGATCACATACTAATCCAAATCATTTGTACATCATATGTTTATATTTGCAAAATGATACTGAAGTAGCATGCACATTAGGTTATATACTTGAACATCACTCTCAGTTCAATTTTTCTTTAAAATATCTTTGACCAATGTATAGATACATAATACCATTTCCTTCATTGATTACTTGAATGGAAAAGGTCTAAATTTCATGACAAAATTTTTTTTAAAAAGAAAGATATAATAAATGGCACTACTGAATGTAAAATAATTTCAAAACATCATTCAATGGGTATAGCAGTGTTATGCAGATGCATTGTTTTTTAACCACAGAATATCAAAAACTATGAACAAAGAACCTTACAAAGAACTCTAAAACTAAGTATAGAAGTATTCACTTGGAGTTTTAGTACACTTATTTAGTCTACATGCAAAGTGAAGCCAAAGCTTTTTGTAGGTTATATGTTAAAGTTTTGTTCAGTTTTTGTTTTTACAATGTTTATAGCAAAACAATATTTTCTTTGTCTTTACTGGGCAAGAAATTATCATTTTAATTCTTCATTTGTAAATACCTTAGAAAATAACAATGCATATAAAGATCTTTCATCCTTTGATCAAGCCTCAAAATATTAATTCATCATAAAGGCACATATTAAAAGACAGACAATTGCTACCCATAAAATTTCTTTAAATGGTTCAAATTTTCCTTTTAGAATAAATATCAAAATTTACCATCTATTATTTTTGCCTTTTTTTTTTTAAACCAGTCTTAAGTCTGAACAAAAAGCAAGGATCTCAGATTTGGTTTGCCAAGTTCCTTTATTGTGTAATCTTTAACATCTAATATTATTTATGCTACATGATTCTATTGCTGGAAATCTGCTATACAAAAATAAAGGGATTTGATGTTTACCTAAGCTACACAATTTCACAATCTAAAACTATAATACACTTAACATACAGTCTCTACTAAGCCAATACAATTATGTAGATAGATAACTAGATACAAAGAAATGAACACTGATGATAAATTCAACCAATGATGGTTTCAGGTCTTAAAAAACATTACTTTGAATTGTCTATATTTGATGTATCTTATATTTTTGTTAAAATGTAAGTTAGGAAGTTTTAACTATGAAGAAAAATTACAGGAAAACAAATTCTTTTTTTTTTTTTTTTTAAATAATGAAAGGCTTTAAAAACAGTTAATATCTCCTATTCCTGCATGGGATAATCCATTGAAACTACCTGAACATTAATACTACACTAACCTTGTTTCTTTCTGTTTTTTAAAAAAGAAAAAGAAATTAATTTTAAGAAATATTCCTTTAATTGTTCTTGGACTATACATTTTAATTAGAACTGTAAAAAAAACTGAGTGCTTTTTATAGAGAATATATATGTATAGAATTATCCATGTTTCATATACATATGTACAAACACATTCTTCTTTCCACCCCCTTCCATCAAGTTTGAAGGATTCTATTAGTTATATTCAAATTAGCAATTTTAAAACTCAGATAGTAGCAAAGTTTTTTAAAATATAGATACATTAAGTATAATTTTAAATTGGCTTAGAAGGACCACAAATTTAATAGTAGTTTGATTAAATAGTGTACTGAATCCTTTCACACCCCCATTCAAGTATTTAGAAGGACATAAATAATAGAAGAAAGAAGAATCTAAAAAGCTTTGTCTTTTACTATGTTGTGGACATAAATGCCAAAAATGTTGAAAGCAAATAAAATCAGATTTAGTAGGGCACAATGATTTAGTCAAGGCATATATTTAAGGAAAAAAAGGGGGGGAAAAAAGGTATGTTGTGCCTATTTTGAAAACTGAATGTAGTATTTCTTCACTTAAGACACACAACATCTTTCACAATGCAAACAGTTACATTCTATGTCTTTAAATAGCAGCAGTTTTTAAATTAATGTATTATTTATTCTCTAGCTGCAGTCTCAGCAAATCTACCTAAGAATATCATATTTATGACACATAATCTCCAATTAAATAGTACAAGTTTTAACACTTCAACATGTCAAAATATTGAGTATTAATGTAAACTGTCCAGTTGGCAACTCTTGCTCGATAATAGGTAATAAAAAACTTAATATTCTAACAAAATTATATCAAGTGAATACTTCATAATTAATCAAAAATTTACTTTAGAGAGCACATTCTGAAAAGCAGCATTTCTAAGATTTGATCTCTTTCATGGTAAAAATAGTAAAGTACTTATTTCTTTAAATTAATAAAAAGCCTGTATTCCCCCAAGTTACTTTAAAGTGCCAAAACATTAAAAACCAACTTATCCCTATACATACTATAGTTTCATATTTTCCCACTAATCAGCAGTTTAAGCCGATGACTTCATAGCATTCTAAATACTTATTTTACTGTGTTATCCATAAATAACTTATATAAAATTATTAATTTAAAACATAAAAATTCCAAAACTCTTGGTAATAGTGAGGAAAAAATGCACTGAATAGTTTTCCAATGAATGAATACTAAATAGTACAAACACAGACATTATCACTATCAAGTAGAGGAAGGCAATAAAAACAAAATAGTAGTTCTAGACAGTACTAAAAATCAAAATTAAGAATATCATGTATCATGACTCTAATATCAACCTGATTATGACTGATATCAAACAGAAAAAAGTAAACAAATTAAGGAGCATACTTATTTTAATAATATAGGCACTGTGGGATATAACAGTGTGGTAGGTCAATGTTTGCATGCCATTAGAAGTCTTTAACATGCAAATTAGTGACATCAGGAGCCCAAAATGCACTTTTTACAATAAATCATATCAAGCTTTTCTGCTTATAGAAACTGCATTATCTATATGCTTATTATATGTATGCAGTAAATTAAATTCTCTGAGGAGACAATGTTTACACTAAGTAGTAGCTGCATCCAAGATTAAATTTAAAAAAAAAATTTTTTTTTGGTAGTTGTAGATGGACAGAATGCCTTTATTTTATTTTTTTGTGGTGCTAAGGATCGAACCCAGTGCCTCACACATGCTAGGCAAACTCTTTGCCACTAAGCTACAACCTCAGTCCCCGCAAGATTAAAATTTTCAAATATTTAAAGGCATTGTACTTGAGAGGTACAAATACTTTTCTATTCGTTTCAAGATAATCTGCAGAATTATAAAAAATATATTCCTGGAATTCCTAACTTATTCTGTATTTTATTCAGTAGTTACATTTCTGCTAGGTAGAGAAATATGTCTTCTATTCTAGTCTACCTTATTTAGGTGAGACAGTTTATGGCTTAGACAAGAAGCCATGACACAGATGAAAACAAAAATTTAAAAGCTCTGGCATATAAACACTGTTAATAACCAGGTTGTGACCTTCAAGTTATAAAACAAAACAAAAACACCCAAAAACTTCTAGAGATTTTAAATTAGCATACACAACTATTCACAGAAAGATGTATATAACAAACCACAAATCAGAATTTCCTGGCATTAAATTACTATGCCAGTGAAATTTTTCAAAAATTTTAGAGCCCATAACATTTTAGCCTTTTGAAACAAAAGTATCCTGAACAGAATGTATAGACTAGTTGCTATTTCTAACATGTGAAGGACAACTGCATACATATTTCTAAAATCTACTACAGAATGCCCTTTCTCATTTTTGCACACTAAAAACTAAATGTTAAAGGCATATAAAGTTCTAAAAGCTAAAATGTTAAAGTTTGTGTTGAAGGTTTTTCTTTAATAAAGCTACTTATTTTTTGTTAAATGATCCACCTTCTACTCTGCATTCCAGGTACTTGTCCAACTCTGCCTCCTTCTTCACTGCTTCTGGTGATACTTTGGGTGCATTTGGAAAACAGATCAAAATCACACTCATGTTGTCTCGACTTCCCTAGGAAGAAAAATTTGAGAAATATTTTGATTTCCTTTTTCCTTTCAAAGCCTTGAGAATCTTTACAGCTATGCCAATTACAATTACACTTATTCTAGTGAAAATGTTATTTTTAAGAAAAAAAAATATGTATATTGGGGAAGGCAGTTGCCCTCATATAGCACATTAAATGTACAGTATAATCAACCTGCCAAAAAACAGGAAAGAAAAATCCTACATAATAATCATTTCTAAAAATTCTATAAAGCAAAATTACTTTTAAATATTTACTAGTGACTTAGTTACTTGAAGTGATACCTACACGTACATTCAGAAACATCCACGTTTACTCCATACATCATGGCAGAAAATGCTAGTGGTATTCTTTACAATTAGGATTTGGCCTATACTTAATATGTATATTTGACAAATTTACATGTAAAATAATTACAAGTTTGGGGGCTAACATATTGGCTTCCTAAATAGAAATATGGAATTAGAAGTAAAACTACATATATAAAGTTTATACAGCAGTTTTCAACCCTACTTAAAAAACTGACAGGGGCTGGGGTTGTGGCTCAATGGTAGAGCTCTTGCCTAGTATGTGTGAGGCACAGGGTTCGATTCTCAGCACCACATATAAATAAATAAAGATACATTGAAAACTATAATATATTTTTTAAAAAACTGACAATTTAGGAAGTACATTTATTTTTAAAGGCATCTAAGTATTCAAACTGCTGTAATTAAAACACTTGATGTTGCCTTCCCTACACCCTCCTTCCTATTAGTTATTGGAATTAAAAGTATTTAATTCAGCTAGATGGAAAAATGGACCTTATAGCATTAAACCACAAACAATACAAACAAGCTAATATTAGAAAGACAATCTTAGAGGAAAACTACAAATAATTCAACCAGGGATTGAATTCAGGGGCACTCAACCACTGAGCTACATCCCCAGCCCTATTTTGTATTTTATTTAGAGACAGGGTCAGACTAAGTTGCTTAGTGCCTCGATAAATTGCTGGGGCTGGCTTTGAACTTGGAATCCTCCTGCCTCACCCTCCTGACCTGTTGGGATTACAGGCATACGCCACCATGCTGTGGCTCAAATAATTTTTTAAAGTAGAGAAGAATATAAAAGAAATAAAGTAGAATCTGAGTCATAATTACTAATTATCTAACAATTCTCAAAAAGTTTTAAATTTAGCTAATAAGCACTTAATTTTCAAAGAGAATGCTACTTTCATGAACACTAAGTGACAATACATGCACCTTAAATCATTGTTCAGTCCCACAATTGAGAAAGTGACAGCATGCACTATGAAGTTTATACTCTATTGCCTTTTGTGTTGGATATTATATAAACCTGGTTTCTAAGTGCAATCAGATTTTAGGATTTTAAGTTGAGTGTCATGACTGTGTGCATATAAAGCTACAAAGAATTTTTTGTTGACTTTTTATTTCTGCATGTTAAAAGAAAATCAAACATATACCCTCAGAGAGTTTTATAAAAATCAATATTTGTTTCAAAAAATATATCAAAGAATGAATTAATGATCATTACCAACAAAATAGAAAAAAAGTGTGGTACAAAGAACACTTAACCTAAGCCAAGGACCTAGATTTCTAGTTTTAATACTGTTACTAAATTATATAATCCTGTAGAGGTCGGTTATAACTTCTCTAGGAAAGGAATCAACATTAACTGGGTATATATTATATGCTAGACTAGGTAATTATGTGTGTATGTGTGTTTATTACAGTTCCCAACGGTCCTATGAATTAGATACTATTATCTATATTTTATAGCTGAGAGAGGTTGAACAATGTGTTTAAGTATGAAGAGTACAAAAATAATGCAGGTAAGCCCTGATTCCAGTTCTGTTTGACTTTCAGTCTGCAGAACTTTCTCTAGTTTAAGCTTCCTCAACTTTAAAATAAAGGGACTAAGCTAGTTTGTCTACGCACATCACATTCAATCCTCCCAACAACCCACGAAACAGGGTAATAGCCGTCTTTACAATTAAAAAAAAAAACCAAAAAACAACAACAAAAAAAAAAACACCTCATTTTCCAGAGAGTTTAAATAGCTTACCTGAAGACATACATGATCCTATAAGTTTTTCTGACTTTATGTGCAAGGCCATATCTATTACCACACCAAATAACCACTAAAGTCCTTGTTGATGACTTAGATTCATTAAACAATAGATGCAAAGTACTTCCATAAATGTACTGAGGTATCACATGGTAAAAATACTAAATATTCTAAAAAGCTTTTCATTTATAGATACTGAGGCCTAACCTTCCCACTCATGCTCTTTTAAAACACATAATTCAAAATAATCTTTCTACTTTTGATAATCATCTACATTTTTAAAAAGCTTAAGTAATCATGGTTAAAGACTAAATATTTAGATTATAACTCTTGCATATATGGTAATTGGTTAATCTATTTCTAAATAAAAATAGATTATTTCTTTTTATTTAGAAATAGATTAACCAATTACCTATGTTGTTACTCCTATATTTTCATAATTGGTAGATTACCTTACAATTGTGCCACACACTTATTTTTAAGAACTACAGGCTCTAAGATGATTAAATGAGAATAGTAATTAATATGACATAAAATCATTTCATGTTTTAAAAAATAAAATCAAGCTACCTTATACAAACAGGTGTCGACTACTTCATTGCAAACTTTCTCAAGATCATCAGTGACTTCAAGTCTGGATCTTACAAAATCACAGAGCTCTTCATTTCCCATAACATCCCAGATACCATCACATGCAAGAATAATGAACTGATCATCTTCTTCAGATCTTTCAATATCATGAACTTCAGGCTCTGGTGAGACAAGCTGCTCTGTAGGACCTTTTCCATGGACACATTTGTAATCAAAATCCCCAAGGGCCCTTGATACAGCCAGAGAACCATTCACACGCTGAATCATTACAGAGCCACCTGCATTCTGAATTCGTTCTTTTTCCAGCGGATTACTTGGTTTATGATCTTGTGTGAAGAAGTGAACTTTCCTGTTCCTACAAAGTAAACCTCTTGAGTCTCCACAGTTAATGAAATAAGTATGTTGGGGAGAAATTAAGACACCCACAGCTGTTGACCCACTTCTATCTGCACCATGTTTCTTCTCTGACATAACTCTCATGTGTTCATCAATTTCCAGAAAACCTGTTCTGATTCCATTCTTTACATTTTCCACAGAAGGTGCTCCTGCAGACCCTTTAAAATCCTGGTTATTGGTGATGTGATCTAACAAATGCTCACAGCAGTATTTGGCAACCTGAGAACCAGCATGCCCATCATACACAGCAAAGAATGACCATGTTTCAAGTCCACTTGGCAAACCGATCACAGCCGTATGTGCATCCTCCATTTCAACTCGCCAACCTTGCATGCTGCTTAGCCCATATCGCAACCCATTACCCTGCCCCTGGGCATTATGCTTTTCCATCTTTGGCTTGTCTAAAAATGCTCCCATTATGTCTTGATCCTCTAGGTCTGCAAAGGAAGAGAAACAGGAAAGTCAGTAACTGCCTTAAAAGTAAAATACGTGTCCAACATTTTTTTTTTTTTTTAAGGGTGAAGCAGGGAGGAAAAAAAAGTGTAAAAGAGAAAGAAAGCTTTAAGAATTTACAACTCTTGTTGTAAATGCCTGGTGTAGTGGAAAGCTGACTCTAAGGGACAACCACTTGAGGTAGAAAGGAGACCTTTCAATTTATATGAATCAGGTCCAGCATTTATAAGGACACATTGAACATTTGCAATCTTTTTTTTTATTGGTTGTTCAAAACATTACATAGTTCTTGATATATCATATTTCACACTTTGATTCAAGTGGGTTATGAACTCCCATTTTTACCCCGTATACAGATTGCAGAGTAACATCAGTTACACTTCCACTGATTTACATATTGACATACTCATGTCTGTCGTATTCTGCTGCCTTTCCTATCCTCTACTATCCCCCCTCCCCTCCCCTCTTCTCTCTCTACCCCCTCTACTGTAATTCATTTCTCCCCCTTGTATTATTTTTCCTTTTCCCCTCACTTCCTCTTGTATGTAATTTTGTATAACCCTAAGGGTCTCCTTCCATTTCCAAGCAATTTCCCTTCTCTCTCCTTGTCCCTCTCACCTCTCATCCCTGTTTAATGTTAGTCATCTTCTCATGCTCTTCTTCCCTACTCTGTTCTTAGTTACTCTCCTTATATCAAAGAAGACATTTGGCATGTTTTTTAGGGATTGGCTAGCTTCACTTAGCATAATCTGCTCTAATGCCATCCATTTCCCTCCAAATTCTATAATTTTGTCATTTTTTAAAGCAGAGTAATACTCCATTGTGTATAAATGCCACATTTTTTTTTATCCATTCATCTATTGAAGGGCATCTAGGTTGGTTCCACAATCTTGCTATCGTGAATTGTGCTGCTATGAACATCGATGTAACAGTGTCCCTGTAGCATGCTCTTATTAGGTCTTTAGGGAATAGACCGAGAAGGGGAATAGCTGGGTCAAATGGTGGTTCCATTCCCAGCTTTCCAAGAAATCTTCATACTGCTTTCCAAATTGGTTGCACCAATTTGCAGTCCCACCAACAATGTACAAGTGTACCCTTTTCCCCACATCCTCGCCAGCACTTGTTGTTGTTTGACTTCATAATGGCTGCCAATCTTACTGGAGTGAGATGATATCTTAGGGTGGTTTTGATTTGCATTTCTCTGACTGCTAGCGATGGTGAGCATTTTTTCATGTACTTGTTGATTGATTGTAGAACATTTGCAATCTTAAAACTAAGTTGTATGTAGGTCAATTAAGGAAAACTAAATGAATTTATAGTGCATACAAAGGCCTACTAACTCAAACATCTTAATTGAACATTCAGGAATTTCCAAAGATTAATTCCAAACTATCTAGTTTTATTCCCATTATTTATAAGCCCTCTGAAAAAGCAAAAAATGATCTACTCACAGTGCTTCAAAAGTTTCATGTTCCTTGCATCAAGCCTTTGCACATGCCACACCCTTTAACTAGAATCTCTTACCTCTCTACTTACAGAAAAAAACACCATACCCATTCTTTAGAATTTAGTTCAAATTCTACCTCTTTTGTGATATTTTTCAGTCTTTCAGAAAGCCAATGAATTATTACTATAAATGGTCCAGCCTCAATTTTCAAGTTGCAAGCAATCATGCATACAAACGACAAAGCTTATTATATATAGCAAAATTAGATTAATTTCATTCTATTATTCTCATGGTAATATGTATCATTATTATGCTCTATGACCATTAGGTATAAGTTACAAAGGAGATCAAAGGGTCCAGTGACAACCTTGCTGAGAAGCTTAAAAACTTGGCTAAACCTTTCCCAATATTCATGAATTAACCCCTGGTATGGAATAGGCCTACACAAGAGAGACAGTTGGTCAGAAATTTAGGTTGACCTTACTTCAGTAATAGCTTAGAAATGTAGAAATTTGGGGTACAAGTGATCAAATGAGCCACAATTAAACTAAAGGCAATCTGAAAGGAGGACAGAATAATGAAGAGAGAATGAAGATAAAGAAGAAACAGGAGAAAAGTACCTAAAAGTCAATCAGTATGTGGCTCTGTGACTAGGGGATGGATGGTGATAGTAATGCTAAACTCAGAGAAAGAAGAAAATCCTTCTAGGAAGGAAATAAAAACATTTAGTTTTCCAGCTACCTTTCCCCTTCCTTTTTCCTCCTAGGGCCAAAATTATACACAGTTTACCTACTCCTTTGCCTCCTATTAAGACTCCACTAATGGAAGGTAAATAATGAAAACTAGCTATCATGTATCCTTTATGAGTGGTATTTATAAGATTAATTTTCTGACCAAGGTAATATACATTAATGCAAGGGTGAATATTTTGATTGTAGAAAGGATAATTTAAGAATGCCACCTTATTAGTAGACAATGTTTAATAAGAATTCTAAATCACTGTGGTGTTTATAAACATTACCTTATTTAATCTCAACAACTTTCTAAGGCAAGTACTTATGTTAACTCCAACTTATAGATGATATCAGTCAACTAAAAAATAAGTATAATGGAATAAGAACTCTCATTCAAATCTGTCTGACTATAAGGTAACATTACTAAGTCAATAGGTCTCAACTCATGGTTGTGCAACAGTGTTATCTGTGGACCTTTTGAGAAATAAGAGATTTCCAAGTCAGAATGCCAAACTTGTAACCTAGGTATCTGTATATTTGCAAAATTTCACATGTGACTCTGAGGCACAGCAAGATTGCAGATCACTGGGGGAAAAAAAATCAGATGTAAGGCCTAAGGTATAGAAGATAAGGGAAAAGAGACAAAGGCCAAAGAGAAAATCAGTCACCCTACATTACAAGACACTATTACAGGTTAGAAATGACAATGAGAAGTTTGACAGAAGACTCTATCATCTTAAGAAGGGAAAAAAAAAAAAGATACGAGTGAAATGCATTAATTTAAACATGTTTAACAGACAAATCAATGAGAAAGAGCAGAAACAACAAATATTCTTCTCCAAATTTCAAAACAGCATAAAGCACTAAAGAACACAAGTTATGAAAAATGGGTTTAAGTTTTGGCTCCACTATAATATTAGTTATGAAGAAATATGTGTATGTGGGCTGGGGATGTGGCTCAAGCAGTAGCGCACTCGCCTGGCATGCGTGCGGCCCGGGTTCGATCCTCAGCACCACATACAAAGATGTTGTGTCCGCCGATAACTAAAAAATAAATATTAAAATTCTCTCTCTCACTCTCTTTAAAAAAAAAAAAAGAAATACGTGTATGTATTTTATCTATCTATCTATCTATCTATCTATCTATCATTACTGGGAATTGAACCCAGGACCTCTCAAGTGCTCTACCACTGAGCCACATTCCCAAGCCCTTTTTAAAAGTTTTTGAGACAGGTTCTCCCTAAATTGCCCAGGCTAGCCTCGAACTTGTCAACTTTCTGCTTTAGCCTCAGGAGTACTTGGGGCATGTAGTTACAGGCATGTGCCACTGCATCTGGCTTGGCTCTACAACTTCATAACAGTATAACCATAATAATAATATGACAATTTAACTTTTCTGAAACTTTCTCCATTTGTGTAATAAGAAGGTACTAATCTTACAGGGTTATTATGAGGATTAAAAATGAAATATTATATATACTTCCTACAGTGTCTAGCATATTATAAATACTAATATAGATGCTATTGTTATTTAATTATTATACTGTTTTTTTCCCCCCTGCCAGGGAAGGAATCAAGTCATAATAACCTTTATTCCTGGACACCAACTTGGACTACCCTTAAATTAAAAACTTCTGAATGATAAACCTTTTATCTTTTTATTTATTTGTTTGTTTGTTTATTTTGCAGTGCTGGAGATCAAGCCCAAGGAGGGCATTATGCATGCTAAGCAAGAGCTCTACCACTGAACTATATCTCTAGCCCCTGAATGATATCTGATATACTTTAAAATAGACTTTAAATACTTCATTAGCAAATAGAGGAAAGCAAATTTAATACAAGATGCCATTTATGATCCATTTGGCAACATCAAAAGTTGGTAAGAGAGGCTGAGTTGTGGCTCGGTGGTAGAACACTTACCTCACACGTGTGAGGCACTGGGTTTGATCCTCAGCACCACATAAAAATAAATAAAATAAAGGTTTTGTGTTCATCTACAACTAAAAAAATACATACTTAAAAAAAAAGTTGGTAAGAATGTTTGGAAACAGGAACTTCCCTATACTAATGGTAGAAAATAGTGAAGTTGAAGATGCACATAAGCAACAACTCAACAATTCCACTTCTAATTATATATATCAACACCAATTTAGTGGTTTGCGTGACCTACATTTTAAAAAGATGGAATAGAGTGTATCCTGGATGACAAAGGTAAGTAAATACTATTCTTAAAGTTTCGGTTTCAGAATTACATTTTGTTTACCAAGCTGAGGTCTATATACTTCTTATTGTGGGTACAGTCAAAAAGTTTAAAATACACTGCTTTAACGAAATCCTCCCATCTGCCTAAGGTGATGTATACAATGATTTTTTTAGAGAAGTATAATAGTAAATGTTCATTAGAAGGTAGAACAAATAAGGGAATATTATTAGCAAAACAAATCGAGTTTTGCTAAATTTTCTAAATTTGAGATATTTCTCAAAAATAACAAAAGGAAATACACTGAATTATTCAGCAAAACAATTTTAAATGAATACATTTAAACAAATATACATATTTGGTTAAAGTGTGAAAAGTGGTTGCAAGCTTCATGACAGCAGGGTCTGTGTGGTTTATTGTGTGCCCCCAGCACTTAGAATGGAGCCTAACAAACAGCAGAAGCTCATTTTTTTGAATTACTAGCTTTTCTCTAGGGAAAAAAGAGAGAGAATAGCTTCAGGAAAAGGTCCCAAAGGGGGATTCAACTGTGTATGTAACTGGTGTTTCCTGGGCTTTTTAATGACATCCTTTAGTAACACAATCTCTGCTTCACATTTTAGTCTTTGCTTCATCTTAGTAAAAGTTACTTTTACTAAGAAGTCAAAAATAATCAAGGAGCAATCAAGGAACAAGAGAAAAAAAAAAGTAATAGTAGTATAAAGCACTCAGGATTCCCTTAAACTTATTAGCCTCTAGGTGAGGTAAGATTGGGAGCTTGGATTTCTCCCTCATTCTTACTATATCCTGCATCCTCACCACTGAACTACTAAAGATAATGATACTAGCTTAGTAATAACATCTAACATGGGGGAAATACTACTATTTAAACACTAAAGTTTAAGTTTTATGTATGTACTAACTTTAATCTTCATACAATCCAAAAGAAACTAAGCTACAGTTCTGTTAAGTCATCTACTGAAGGTCACGGCAAGTTGTTTCTGAGGGATATGGACATCAGGCCCCAGGTAGGGAACTTCCCTTACTGTTTTCCTGCCAGCCCTCCTGCCTCACCCTAAATTAATCCTGCCACCAAAACTCCTCCCATGACCTGGCCCTGCCCACCATAGGAACTAACTCCTCCCATGACATGGCTCTGCTAAAACTCTATAAAACCCAGGCCCCTCAGGTGGCCCACCACCATTACCCCTGCCACACCAGATGTGCCCCTCGGGTGCTGAATAAAGCATCATGATCATGAGGTCTGCCTTCATATTCTTTTTCTTTTTGTATTCTCTTTCATGTGCTTTCAGTTTCATTTGTCTCAATTCCCTTAGCTGGGCTTAGGGTGGGAGGGTGGTATTAAGACACTTGATGCCTACTAACCTAGCATCTCTCAAACTTTCTCAACTATACAATGGGTTATTAATACTTAACTCTGGGTGTTGCTGCAAGGTTTAAGTCAGGCAATGGCTGCAAATTAGCCAGAGGGCCTGGCAGAAATGAGGCACTCAGCAAATAGAAACCATTTAATTATTACACAGCTACATCTGGATTCTGATAGAGACCCTACTCTCCATTTTATAAACAAGTCCAGTAGGTATTTTCCAGGCATTCCTAAAAATATACCAAGATAAATAGTTCTCTTTAGATAAAATAGGCAATTCAGAAATCTTACCCTTGGATTCTAAGTAATTTGTAAAGTTCTGCAAAGCAGCCCACTATAAGATACATAAATATAGCACCTAGTTATGTAAATATAACACCAGAAGTATTTACTTATTATAAATACTATGTTTACATGGTCCTCTTGTGTAAGTGAACTAAAGATTATCTTCTTTAGTCAAGTTATTAAATTGGTATATATGTACAAATAGTAAGGTCTTACGAGATTCAATTTGCTTATGAAAGTTTAAATTAGTGTGAGAGAAATTTTAATTCTCCCCTAAAAATCTTTTTAAACATATATATATATATATATATATATATATATATATGTATTTTTTTTTCCACTGTAGATGGACACAATACCTTTATTTTATTTGTTTATTTTTATGTGGTGCCAGGGATTGAACCTAGTGCCTCATGCATAGTAGGCAAGTGCTCTACCACTGAGCCACAATCCTGGTAAGTCTACTTTTGAGTACATGCTGGGTCTCATCACAAGTATTTTTAGTTGATCTGAATTTTCAAAACAAAGTATTTGATAATCATAAGAATAAGTTCATCTTAGATATAATCAACTCTAGAAGGGCTTGTAATCCCAGCTATTCAGGAGGCCAAGGCAGAAAGATCCCAAATCTGAGGTCAAACGGGGCAATTTAGCAAGACCCTGTTTTGTTTTCTTTTGTTTTGTTTAAAGGCTGGGGCTGTATGTAACTCATTGGTAGAACACTCCTGGGTTCAATCCCCAGTACTGTAAAACAAAACAAAAAATAAAAATCCCTCTACAAAGTATTTTTCAGTTTACCTATAGGAATACTACAGTCTAATTAAAAAAATAAATAAATAAAAGGACAAAATAGATACGTGTAAATGATGTGGAGAAAATTAAATTCTTTTAGTAACTGATACTTCAAGACATACTTAAAGTAAGGCTCAAACATGCTAAATACTAAAATAGTAAAAGATCACTGCTAAACAAACTAAATAACAAAATATCATCGCTAAACAAACATTTCAGCAAAGGTGGACGCTGCTAACTCGAAGACTCTGATGAGAAATAAGACAGATTTGGGAGGAATATCTACAGTAGACCTTCCTGAGCTAAAAAAAACCTAAAGACTGAAAGGAAATCAAGAGGGAATTATCAATCATTCAAGAGGGTATTATCAATCCTTGTTCTCAAGGATGAAGACAAATGGTCAGCTGGCCTACAGAATGCTCTTATTTACTTAGCACAGTAGTGTTGAACTTCCCAAGTCTTATGGCATAAAAATTAATACATTTACTTTGCAATCCAAGGCAGCCATCTCAAAGTTATTGTGATAATAAGCACATCACAAAATTACAACACATTTGAGGGAAAAAAAAAAGAAATGATTTGTATGGCCCTATTTTACAAAAAGGAGGTATAGAATGATCTGCCCAAGATTACCAAGCGGATTTAGCAGTAAGGATTACAATAGGATGTAGAATCCTGGACTTGCACTACATTCTCCTCCTCAAGCAATGCAGTATATGTCCAAATGAAGTAATTGAAATCTTTAATTTTTTTTTCAAACATAAAAGGTAGGGAAGATTGTCACAATACAAAGCTGAAACTTCTTTCAGTATCATCTTTCCCTGCTTCTAAGTCTATATAATTTCTTCTCTAATCTCTAACCTTCTAAAAGACATTCAAAAAAAAAAAAAAAAAAAGGAAGGAGGGGAGGAAAAGAAGAAATCTAAACTTTTTTTTTGTCTGAGACTTGAAAAAAAAAAGCAGTGAATTATAATTACTGTTAAGGCCAATTCAGGTATTTGGACTGAACAAAATAGAAAACAAGCAGAGAAAAATAAAAGGATATAAATACATACATATTTTTAAACTCAGAAGTTTAAAAGAGGTAGACCCAGTATTTATTAGCTCCAAACTAGAAACTACCCATATCAAGACATGACATTTAATGAATAAAACAACTGCAGGCTGTCAATTTTTTTTTTTTAAAAAAAAAGGACTCTGAAAATAGGTTCATGGAAATGAAAAACAATTACTGAACTAAAAATTCCAATAGAGACAATGAATCCAATTGGATTCATTGATTGGATATCACAGAAAGAACAAAAAAATAAATGAGTACATCATTTCAAGGGAATTCTTTTAGAACTCATCCTATCCTCTTATATTTCTATTCTTATATAGGACTCTGTTCTCATCAATGATAAATACCACTGCTAGAGCTTTGGAGTCCATGCTTCAAAGGAAATCTCAGAGTTCTTATGTATTCTTCAGAAATCCTACAATTATTATCTTCGTTTTCTCATTTCTATCAACTGGCTTTTAAATTCAAGTCTCATCCCATTAAAAATTAGTCTTCATATGACTCACTCCCCTCTAGTTACCTAATTCTTTCTTCCTTTTACAGTTAAACTTCTTGGAAAAAAGTGTTGATAACCCAAAATGTCATCTGCCCATTTGATCGGATCAAGTCCCTCCAAGTCAATGCTTAGACTCCATCTCTGTTCATAGCAGCACTCAACACAAAAATCCCTCTTCAAACACTCTTCCTACTGGCTTTTCAAGATGGTACATACTCCAGACTTTTCTCCTACCCCTAACTTTTCTTTCCATCCTTGTCTCCTTTGCAAATTCATCCTCGGTTATCCAAGCCATCGTATACTGACATTCCTCAAGTCTTACACTAGGCCCTTTTTTTCTATGCTGCTTCCTCCTTAAGCATTCTTTCACATTTCTGGCTTTTACCAGTAAATGGCACCATCAGTCAGTAAGGGGAACAGAAACCAAGGACATCTTTGACAGCTCTCTCTACTTCATTTCCCATCAGTTCTTGGGTTAAATTTCCTAAATATTCTCAAGTATGTCCACTTTTTCTGGTCACACTTTAGTCTCCAAGCTATCATCATTCTCAGCTTTCATGTTTTGTCTCTTCCACATACATGTGTCATTCCAATTCATTCTCCAAACTAAGTATAAGCCTAAGTAAACCTTTCAAAATACAAGTTTTGCCATATAACTTCTGTACTAAAAGCTTTTAAATGGTTTTCCCACTTCTTGGGGAGAGAAAGAACTGCTCATTTTAACTAACATGAAGGCCCTGAATAAAATCAGGCCCCTTACCTTCCTTCTTTTTTTTGAGTTTTTAAAAAATATATTTTCATGTTTATTTTTGCATTTTGTTTTTTTGTTGTTTTGTTTTGTTTTTTAGTTTAGGGCCTCACTTAGTTTCTTTTTTTTTTTCCATTGGTTGTTCAAAACATTACAAAGCTCTTGACATATCATATTTCATACATTAGATTCAAGTGGGTTATGAACTCCCATTTTTACCCCAAATACAGATTGCAGAATCACATCGGTTACACATCCACATTTTTACATAATGCCAAATTAGTAACTGTTGTATTCTGCTACCTTTCCTATCCTCTACTATCCCCCCTCCCCTCCCCTCCCATCTTCTCTCTCTACCCCATCTACTGTAATTCATTTCTCTCCTTGTTTTTTTTCCCATTCCCCTCACAACCTCTTACATGTAATTTTATATAACAATGAAGGTTCTCCTTCCATTTCCATTCGATTTCCCTTTTCTCTCCCTTTCCCTCCCACCTCATGTCTCTGTTTAATGTTAACCTTTTCTTCCTGCTCTTCCTCCCTGCTCTGTTCATAGTTGCTCTCATTATATCAAAGAAGGATGATCAGGCCCCTTACCTTCCTTCTTTAGCCTCATCTTAGTTCAAACTGACCTCCCTCACATTTTCAACTCTGATCATGACTTTCTTACAGTACCTAGTACTCATCATGCTTCTTTCCTGAAAATACTTAAATGAGCATTATTTTTTTCACCAAAAAACCTCTCTCATCAACTTTTAGCCTAGTTAATTTCTACTCATTCTTTGTGACACAAGCACAAGTTCGTCAGGAAAGCCTCCTTTCAATTCCCTAGGTCAATTCTCCTAGGACAGAGCATACTGTAGACTATAGACCATCAGTAAATATTTGTTTTAATAAATAAAACTCAAAAAAAAAAAAAACTCAGAAAAAAATACACATACCCTGCCAAAAGACTTTCTGAAGGAGAAAATAGAGACTATACTCAAAGAAATTTAAAAAAGAATTTTCAGCTGGGGGCCATAGCACACTCCTGTTATCCCAGCTAACTCTCTCAGGAGACTGAGGCAGGAGGATCCAAGTTCAAAGCCAGTCTCAGCAACTTAATGATGCATTTAGCTATTTGGTGAGACCCTGTCTCTAAAAACAATACAGAAAAAGAGCTGGGGAAATGGCTCAATAGTTAAATGCCCTTGAGTTCAATCCCAGGTACAAAAAAAAAAAAAAAAAAAAAGTATTTTCCAACTTAAAAAGCTAACTGGCTTAATTGCTAAAAGTTCATTTCTAGTTGATCACAACTATAGAAATTCAAGGAAACAAAGAAAATATCATAATGTAAAATTCCTGAGACAAACATGAGCAAATCATCAAAGGAAAGTGTATCACATTGGTATTAGCCATCTCAACTGCAAAATGGAATGCTAAGGCAATAGAGAATAGAATACTAAGAGTAACAATAATAAGTTCATGAAGGTGCCTTTACACAATCACTCAAACTATTACTTAAGTGTATATGGGGGTGCATTTTAAGGGATACAAAGCATACATTCGTATCCTTTTTATTAAAAAAACAACAAAAATCCAGCCAAGCAAGCATCTACTGTTTTAAAACCAAGTTTTTAATCACTATATGAATTTGTTGATATTAGCAGAAAAATTAGAAGTAACCTGAATTCTTAACAATAATAAAATAATACACTTAGAAAAATTAAACCATAAAGAATTAAAGAATCACCCAATTATCTAATTTAATACTAGGGATCCACTCCATTTGTATCTTTAAAATGCAAAAAATCAAGCTGGGTATAATCCCAGAAGCTTGGGAGGCTAAGACAAGAGGATCATGAGTTCAAAGACAGCCTCAGCAACTTAGAGAATCTCTAAGCAACTCAGGAAGACCCTGTCTCTAAATTAAAAAAAAAAAAAAAAAAAATTTAATTAAAAAAAATTAAATTAAATTCTGGTATTAGGGGTCAATCCCTAATACCAGAAAAGGGGGGGGGGGGCAAGAAATCACCAGGAAAGCACATATGAAACAGCAGAAAAACAGAAATACCTTGACATAATAAGATTAAAGTTAAAAGATAGTTCTATCCAATTGTGACATCATCGGGGGCCTGGTATGCAGCTCAGTGGTAGAGCACTTGCCTAGCATGGGCAAAGCCTTGGGTTTGATTCCCAGCACTGCAAACATAACAAAAAAACAAACAAACAAACAAACAAACAAAAAAAAAACAATGTTACACTGAACAACTCCTTTAGCTTAATATCCTTCATTGATAAATTAAGCAACCTTGTTTACTTACCAATTACTTTCTACTAAGAAATGTATAAGAAATGAAAGTGTAAAGTTCTAGGAATACCTAGGTAAATTTCATTACTAAATTTCTTTCTTTCTTTCTTTTCTTTCATTATAGATGGACACAATACCTTTATTTTATTTATTTATTTTTAGATGGTGATGAGGATTGAACCCAGAACCTCACACATGCTAGGCAAGTGTTCTACCACTGAGCTACAACCCCAACCCAGTACACTAATTTTTTAGTCTAAAAGGATGCTGATGAATTCCCATTAAAATTTTACTCTAGGTACCAATAAGATGATTATGAGAAACAAGATTTACTTTACTACAGAAAGACTGATTTGTAAGAAATAAAGAGAGAAAAAAGAAGCTATGAATTAGGACTGCAAGTTAGTAGCCTGAATTTTTCACATATGTTGTTAGCCCCTTTCCCCCCAGAACATAGAACAACATGCACTCTCCGGAGTCCCCACCACTCCTTCACTACATCTATCCCATTTCATTCACTTTTCCACCATGGGATCCGAGTCTGCATGATTAAAAGGGCTGGAGATGTAGCTTAGTGGTTAAGTGCCTCTGGGGCTTACAATCTATGAGACTTTTCATCCTATTTTTGACTAATATTGCTGTCTTATCCAAAGTGGCAAAATGAAATGATACCTGTAGCAGGCTGAATAATGGCTCCCAAAGATATCAGGTCTTAATCTGGTACATGTTTCCTAATTTGGAAAAAAAAAAGTCTTTCCAGATGTGATTAAGAATCTTGAGGTGGGGAGATAATCCTGGATTATCCAGAGACCTATGAATGCAATCTTATGTCCTTAGAAGAGAGGCAAAGATTTGACACACATGCAAGTGATCTGAAGACAGAATTTTGAAGATGTTGGCCTTGAAGGCTGGAGTATGTAATTATAACACAAGGAAAGCTAGCCAGATCTGGTGGTGCATGCCTATAATATAATCTCAGTGGCTTGGGAGGCTGAGACAGGAGGATCCTGAGGTTCAAAGCCAGCCTCAGCAATGGTGAGGCACTAAAGCAACTCAGTGAGACTCTGTTCTCTAAATAAAATACAAAATAGGCCTGGGGATGTGGCTCAGTGGTTGAATGTCCCTGAGTTCAATCTCTGGTACACCTCCCCCCACTCCCCCCAAAGATAAGGAATGTTGACACCCAAAAAGTGGAAAAAGCAAGGAATAGATTCTCCCCTAAAGCTTCTAGAATAAGCACATTCCTGTTGACATTCTGACTCTGGCCCAATGAAACCAATTTTTGGACTTGTGGTCTCCAAAACTGTAAGAGAATACTGCAAATGGTATCGGTTTAAGCCACAAAATCTGTGGTAATTTGTAGTATAGCAAACATGGCAACTAACAATACCCAATAGTCAAGTCCTTCTTCTGGGAAAGAAAATCTCATAAGTGAAGATGGAAGTCTGTAGTAAATTCAATTAAGTAGCAAGAGAAAAATCGAGTTTCTTCCTATGACAAGCTAATAGGATTAGTTCGCTATTACTTCTCTCAAAAAAACCTGAGAATTGTAACTAAAATGGTACTTCTATATAAATCAGCCTATTAGTTTAAATTCCAAGGAGGAACATATGAATGGTATCCAGGTATTCGGAGGAGTCAAGAAGTATCTAGTCATGCTATTTTTGGGTAAGGGAGAAAAAACTACCATCATTTAAACCAAAACAGAAACAAAATTTATGGAACCCAAACAGACAGGTTCTGAATAAAACTATTAACTTTTAAAAGAGTACTCAGAACACTTCCATCTGAAAGATTCAGCCTACAAGAAAACTAAATAACAATTAACAGATAATAAAAGAAAATCTTGAGATGAAAAATAAGACTGTAAAAAGTATTAATAGAGTTAAGAAAAGAAATTTAAGAGATTTTTTAAAAAATCATTGTAATATTTCAAATGGCATGAGAAGAAATAGTGAGGAATGAATATCTGACAGCAAACAATCTGAAAAGGGGAAAAACAGAAATGAGAAATCAACTAGTATGCAAATAAGCAAAAAGAAACAAAAGTGGGTAGATTGGAGGAGAGAAAAAAATGAAGCTCCAACTGCCTAATTAGTATATCATAAAAAGAAAATGAAACAATTCAAAAGGAATTAAATTCCTAAGAAATTAATCTGAAAGATATAAATTTGATGACTTAAAGGAGTCATCAAGAAACAAAATGAGGGCTGGGGTTGTGGCTCAGTTATAGAGCACTTGCCTAGCATGTGTGAGGTACTGGGTTTGATTCTCATCACCACATATATTGTAAATAAATAAAGATTCATCAACAACTTAAAAACAAAAGACTAACATCAAACCATAAATTGGTTATTAAAAAAAAAAAAAAAAGATAGGGTGCGATGGCGCATGCCTGTAATCCAGGCAGCTCCGAAGTCTGAGTCAGGAGAATCAAAGCCAGCCTCAGCAACATCGAAGCACTAAGTAATTCAGTGAGACCCTGTTTCTAAATAAAACACAAAATAGGGCTGGGTTGAGTGCCCCTGAGTTCAATCCCAGATACTCCTCCCACACACACACACACAAAAGAATTTTCATAAGAAAATAATTCAAACAAACTAAATATGCCAAAAAATAAAAAAAAATAGAAACAAATCAGGCTGACTCTAGACATCTTCATAACAGACAGGCAAAATGAGGTAATGCCTTTAAATGATGGTATAATACAACAATTCCATTCCCAGCAAAATAATTTATAATGTGAAGGCAACAGAAAGACATCATAAAATATTATAGCACTGTTATTATTCATGCGGGATTTCTTTAAAAACAACCACAACAACTACAAGAACCATGTAAAGATAGATTTAAGCAACTGAGGGTAATCAAAACAAAAAACTCCATAAAAAAAAAAGAAAGTGAAATGATACAGATTATCTGATGTTAATATAATAATATTAATAAAATAGAGAATATGGAGGTATTGAAACAGTTCTTGGAAACAGATTATATTTGCCCCCCAAGAAGTACTGAATAAAGACTAGCAACTTTGGCAAAGAACTATCCCCTCAAAACACTTCACACTTCATGAAATATGAAAAACTTTAAAAAAGGTTAAGAACATTTCAGGTTAAAAGACATATGACAACAAAATGTAATATGTAATGGCAGGATGGGGAGGACTGCTGAAAAGAACATTACTGGGACAATTGATTAAATCTATCAAATGTATATAGATAACATCATTGTATACATGTTACATTTCATAAATTTGATCACTGAACTATTGTTATATAAGAGAATGTCCTAAATTCTTATTCTTAGGGGATATACATTTAAATATTTTAGAGTAAAGAGGCATGCTGTCCACACTGAGACTTAACTGGGTTTAGAAAACCAAAAATTAACAAACTATGCATGTACTGCCAAGAGAATATCCATATTCAGGCACACAGGGAAAAAGGTTTACAAAACAAACATGACAAAATGTTAATAACTTGTCATTTAGGAAAATAGTTCATTGTACTTTTTTTTTTTTTTGCAACTTTTGGATTATTTTCAAACTGAAGTTATTAAAAATAAAAGTGAATTAGGCAAGACAATTTCAAAACCAAGATCTTTTAATCCCTAAAGCAGCTGTTTATGATTTAGACATGATTTATACACACACACACACACACAAACACATGTGTATATATATATAAACATATTTTGTGTATATATATATATATATATATATATATATATATATATATATATATATTAGTTGTAGTCAGACACAATATCTTTTATTTATGTATTTTTATGTGGTGCTGATCGAACCCAGTGCCTCACACAAGCTAAGCCACAACCCCAGCCCCAGGTTATGAGTTTTAACCTAATCAGTGCATTAATCCACTGATATGGATTAACTAGGCAATAATTATAGGCAGGTAGGGTGTGGCTGGAGGAAGTAGGTCACTGGGTGTGTATGTTGGGGGTTTACATTTTGTCCCTAGTGAGCAAAGCGCTTGAGCTATTTTCCTCCTCCACATCCTTCCACCATGATGTTCGGCCTCGTCTCCCGGCCCAGAACAATGGATCCAGCCATCTAAAGACTGAGACCTCTGAAACTGTGAGCCCTGAATAAACTTTTCCTCTTCTACACTGTTCTTGTCGGGTCTTTTGGTCACAGCAATGAAAAAGCTGACAAAAACAGAAGTATACTGTACAACTCCCCAAATTACCTAGAGATCACAAACACACAAAGAAAGAACTTCCTGTTTATTTTTACAGATCCACCATAATCCTGATATAAAATCTGATGAAGCCAATCCTAAAAATATAGAACTGCCATCCAAACATGTTCATTAACATGATGCAGAAAACCGTAAGTAAAATATGTCATAAGTCACCAAGTAATGTTCATTTAATGAATGTAGCTATGAGTATCTTTTTAAATGTTCAAAGGAAAAAACCTCACGTGGTTATATCGTATGCTAAAAGGGTTTCACGATAATTTATTGCTTAAAATAATAATATATATTTTCAAGCCACAGAGGAAACACTGTGATTGGAACAATTTGCAGGAAAGGGGAAAAAAAACAAGGATACCTACTCTTATTTCTGTAACTCAGCAATGTCTAAAAAGACTAGTCAATGTTATAAGTCATGATAAGCAAAAAGATACAAAATTATGAGATAAAACTGCTGTTTATAGGTAATTACTATGTGATAGCAAACTTGAAACCTAATACTTAAGGGAAAAAGGTTATCAGATTATAGAAAACTAAAGAAGAAAACTATTAACAATTTGCACGTAGACGCTTATGAAAAAACAGTAATAAAATAAATAAATAACAAATAACTCAGAACCTTTCAGAAGAGGGCTTCAGAATTTAAAAAAAAAAAAACACTCCCCTTTCAAAGATAAGATTCAATTTTATAAACATGATTATCTTCACTTTATCATTCCATAAATTCAATATAATCACAAGTGGGACTTTTGGGTCCCAGACCTTCAAGACATAATTCCAAAATAAAATGTTAATGAATGCCAAAACATTTCTACCAACATGAGAATTCATAACATTTAAAATACAAAAATTTTATTACAAATTATGGTATTTAAGAGGTACTGCTGGTGCAGATAAATTTATCGGTGGAACAAAACTGAGATTCCAGAAAGAGCTATAGGAACAGAGACTCAAACAAATATTATTAGTACAACTAACTTATTCCACTCCTGCCTTCCTGTGGTGGGTGAATGACTCTTTACCTCACAACTTAAACACCAGGAGATTAAATATAAGTTTGTACTAATCAAACCACACCAGCACATCTAGACAAATATTTCTATATTCTTACAGCAGAGAAGGATTTTTTAAAAAATATTTTTTGTTGTTGTTGTTGTAGATGGACACAATACCTTTCTTTTTATGTGTTGCTGATGATAGAATCCAGTCCCTGATATATGCGAGGCAAGCGCTTTGTCACTGAGCCACAATCCCAGCCCCAGAGAAGGGACTTTTTTAAGGATGAAAAGACTTGACTCCAGAGGAATAAAAAGGGACTCCATATTAATAAAACTTCTACACTGTGAAACCAAGCTCATAAACTTGAAAAGAAAACACACCTTGGACTATTTACAATATAGAAAGAGTTAATATTCCAAATAGATAAAAGGTTCTTATGTGACAACAAAAATGAACACTTTAAAGGAAAAGAAATGGGCGAAGAACAAGAACAGTGATTCAATGAATAATTTTTTAATGCAAATAGCTAATAAATATATGAAGCAGTGATTAACCTCACTAACTATTAAGCACACATTTATTTTTTACATAATACCCTCTCCAAGATAATTTTTAATGCCAATCATTGGCAAAGGAGTAAAAATATATACACTTCACTTAGAAGGGCAATCTGCATCTTTCTGAAGGATATACTAAAACAGTGAGTAACATAAAATGGTTAGATGTAGGTTCTTAAGAAAATTAAGACCTGGACATTGCAGTGCCTCTGAAGCCCAGTGCCTATTAACTAATTTCTCTGTGCATGTTGACCCTGACTAAGGCATTAGGGAGAGTTCTCTAATATCAACATTCATTACACTGAGAATCAGAAAACATCAGCAAAATAATGGTGCCTTAGTCCCACACAGCAGAGCTTAATCTTCTGATAGTTTATGGTGTTTTGTTTTGTTTTTGTGGTGCTGGGGATTGAACCCAGGACCTTGCACTATATCCCTAGTCCACAGTTTGTTTTCTAAAACATTCTTACATTATAGCAGCAATCCTTCAATTCCCACGTCTTATTTTGGTTAGAGGTACAAGTTTTCTTACAGGGTCTCTAAGTTTGCAGTTTTTAGAGCCAGTATCTCCAGAAATGTCCTTCCCAATTTACCTTAGGAATAAAAATATTTTCCCAATTCCTCTGTTTCAATATTTTTTTAATGAAACTCAATCCTGTACGTTAGCTAGTTAAATCAACAAATACTCTTAAGTTTCTTCTTCTATAAATAGGTCACCTATAAAACAATTATGAAGATTTATATAAGAAATCTTTTATAAAGGAATCTTTGTTATCAAAACAAAGAATACATGCATATTTTATGAACTTAGTTTTCATTACTAATAAATATTCATTTAAGTAAAAAAAAAAAAACATTTTACCCTGTTAAGCAGTGAATCTCAATTACTATAAAAAAAAATACAACCTATCTTCACTACCTGCTTTCTCTGGGAAAAAAAAAAAAATTATATACATAATATCTAGGCAAGCTGGGTAAGTGGTGCACACTCTGTAATCCCAGCAATCTGGGAGGTTGAAGCAGGATTACAACCAAGTTCAAGGCTAGTCTCAGCAATTTAGCAAGAACCTGTCTCAAAAACAAAACAAAAAGCCAGGCTGAGGATATAGCTCATTGGTAGCACTCCTGGGTTTAATCCCCAATATTGGGGGAAAAAATCTGAGCAACATTTCTGATACAAGGAACTGAATATAGGTTTAAAAATATAACATCTAAGTGGTCAAATACAGGTAGTACTAACAGTTTCCAAGAATTCACACTCTCTTCCCCACAAATTTAGTTTGTTTACTATAGGTCTTTATAGCTGTATGAGTTTCTGACTCTGCTGGGGACACTTCTACTGATGGCTCCTAGTAATTGTGATCCAACCAGAAAGTCTCTGGTCTATCAAACCAAGCAATTTCTCAATTAGCTCCATTTTCCTGGACAATCATAGACCTCTCTAAAGCAATGCACATGGGCAACACTCAGAAAGACTTCTACTCTAACTTGAAAATCCCAGAATAGTATCATTCAGTTCTCGGAGATTTCTCTGAATAATAATCTCAAGGTTATACTGGTTTCCTATTCTGCACTGGCTCCAACCTGATGATATTGTAACAACCCAAAGAGAATGCATGACTTATAGTTCAACTTCAAAATTCCTCCACAAAGTTTTAGAAAGAGAATAACTGAAGAATGCTAAATCTCTTCAAAGAAGGGAGTTACCCTTTGTGCATCATTGGCATATCACTACAATTTAAAATTAAGAACTGAAAAAAATGTTTTTTAATAATTTTTTTAATTATTATTTATTTTATTATTACTCTTTAGAGAGAGTGTGAGAGAGAGAGAAAGAGGGAGAGAGAGAGAATTTTTTAATATTTATTTTTTAGGTTTTTTTTGGCGGACACAACATCTTTGTATGTGGTGCTGAGGATCGAACCCGGGCCGCACGCATGTCAGACGAGCGCACTACCGCTTGAGCCACATCCCCAGCCCCAAGAATTGAAAATTTTTAAAATTTCACCTATCTTCTTATCCTACCATACTACATTTCTGCCTCCCTCCCCCTCCCCCCCATTTAGGTCTCATTCCTTCTTAAATGGTCTCCAAGTTTTCTTCTGGTCTCCATTGTATTGTATTTTCCACAAACTTAGTATCCTTGAAATGAGAATACTCTTTTCTAATCTTGTTCTTACCAATTTGCCCCTCCCCCAGCCTGAATAATCACTTCTGTTCCCTTCTTGATTTTAATTTTTTTCTTTCTTGCATTTGGTAACCCAGCTGCAAAAGGAAACCAGTGAATCTAGGCAAGTCTGAATTTGAGGTAGAAAAGAAATAACATCTACAGTGGCATTTTAGGCAAAGCTGAGACTACAGAGCAACCCACAGTGAAAGCACCTCCGAGAGGAGAGGATTAATGGCAAATATTCTTTTAAGTTACAAATACTATTAGTGATGAGATTGAGCCTTGGTTTAAATTTGAAAATAGCATTCTACCACTGAGCTACTTTCCCAGCTCCAAATATTTTATGATTTTATGATTTTCTTATATTTTATTTTACATAAAAAGGTTAAAAATAACAATAAAGTATATCAATTAATATTTAAAATATCTATACTATATTAATTTTTCCAACAGTTAAAGTAAGTTACCTGAAAATGTCTTGGCTGCCAAATATTTCATCTTATAGCTTCAACTAAGTATTTACTTTATTCAATTAAATATTTACTTACCCTCCTCTGACTAACTAAACTTCACTCAAATGATTCTAATACAAATGAACTTTGAGTTAGATGTGCCCCAAAGCTTAAAAATAAAATTTCAAAAATAAAACTAAAATCAATCAAACCAACCAAAATAAGACAAATTCTACTTTTGTTAAAGATCATTTTTCCCTACCCCCAAATTATTAAAAAGTAATCAGTCTTTGCTAAAACAAGTAAAATCTTGCAAGTGATCAAATCATAGTCAGTTTGTACCAATCTTGGCAACAGTTTTTGTTTCACGAAGTGCATGTAACAAAGCCTTGCCACTGTCATATTTCTTTCTGTTTCATTCTTTTAAATGTCTCAGCTTCTAGGCATGTGCTGAGAGATCTGAATTACATATTGAATAAGGTAGAGGTCAAATTTATACAAAGGTATGTTCTACATAATTTTTAAAAGTAAATTTTATAGGGGCTGGGGTTGTGGCTCAGAGGTAGTGTGCTAGCCTACCATATGTGAGGCACTGGGTTCAATCCTCAGCACCACATGAAAATAAAGGTATTGTGTCCACCTACAACTAAAAAACAAATATCTTTTAAAAAAAGGAAATTTTATAAGTACACTATATAATTGCCTGAAAAATATCAATGCTAAATTTACTTGGAGGGCTCTAGTGACTATAAAAATTAGATACTGACCTATTTTCATTAACAAGTATGGTAAAAGCAAACTATTGAAAAGATTTAGATGGCACAGAGCTATTTCATCTTTAAAATTTTCTAAGAACATTCCAGTATTTATAATCTCAATTAGCCTCATCTCCTAACTAATTCAAGTTTATCAATTATGGATAATTTGTTACAAATTCAGAAGTGGATTAAATTCCTAGTTTGCTTTTTAATCCTTGCACCCTTGAAGATGCAGACTCAGACTGACCCAGAAAATAACAGCTGACTTTCTGGGCCAATTCATCCTTTCTTACTTTTGCTTAAAAAAACCCTTCAGACAAACATTTTATAAATATTTGCTGATAAACTTTTATTTTAACTTGAAAGAAGGAAAAAAATGTTATTATACATTTAAGATGCAAAATGATTCATTCACACACATGGAGCTTCTAAATATTTTACACATATGAAATGTCTCTGTTGGAAAAAATGACCAACAGCATTTGCCTCTGACAGACTTCTGTTGATATAAATCTAACATTCTTCAAGAATCATTCACTGAATCTACAAATTGTTGGCAAACAAGATGCTTTGTGTGTAGGGAGATGGGTTCTGAGGAAGTAAGCAAAAGTAAAAATAAAATAAAGTAAGTTAAATTTTTATTTAGTACCTTAAAAAATTATATCCAGCTACCTCCTAAACTTGAATAGTCTAAGTGAACCTGGCAGCTGAAAATGAACTTCTTGAGCTCCTTTCATTTTCCTCATCTCAAGAAATCGATCAGCCCTTAGCTTACAGAATCATATATTTTCCTTATCATAGCACTTCTGTGTGAATTCTCACTTTAGATTTAAAACCCATGAAGGAAGAAATCATACCTTTTTTATTCATACTATTTAGCACATAATGACACTTGATAAATGTGTGGGAAAATGAATGACAAATATCAGTTGTCAAAAAAAGCTTGTCAGCAGCGCTTTTTCTACAGAGAAAAAGGTATTCTTCATAGAAGTTGACCCACCAACAAGCTGTATCCTAGTATTTCCATCTTGTTTATTCTATATAATAAATTGTTCCAGTTTTGTTTTTTCCCTACAAAAATATTCATGACAGTTGCTAATAAGAAAATATTTGGACCCGGGCTGGGGTTATGGCTCAGTGGTAGAGCGCTTGCCTACCATGTGCAAGGCACTGGGGTTCAATTCTTAGCACCACATATAAACAAATGAATAAATAAATGTCCACCAATAACTAATAAAAAATTAAAGACAATATTTGGACCCAAAAGCAAATCTTCAGCTTGCTAATAAAACATTTGATTCAAATGACTGTTTATCAATAACACAATGTATAAACTGTGGGATGACCACAGAACAAAAGCTGCCATTTCTAAGATAGGCCCCTTGACATCCCAAACAGGCTTACAGACAAGAATAGTTTCTACTGCTTTACAAAACAGTGAAAATTTTATTTATTCTCTATTTAACATTCTGAAGAATGATGGCATGCTACAAAGATGGTTTTCTAAAGCCTGGTAAGTTCTGAGATTCTATTTAGAAAATACAAACTACAACAACAAAGAAAATACACATCCATATCTTGTTATCTTTTATCACTAATACTTTCATTTCTGAATTCTAATAACAAAGGCAAACAAGCAACATCTCCTATTATACCAAATTTGATGAAATTTTCTGGTACTCATGCTAAACAAAAGAGAATCTAAGAATTCTGAGAATCTAAGACAAAGTTGGTCCCAAATTATGTTCTTAATTCTTTTTTTTTTTTTTTTTTAAAGAGAGAGTGAGAGAGGAGGGAGAGAGAGAGAGAGAGAGAGAGAGAGAGAGAGAATTTTTAATATTTATTTTTTAGTTCTCGGCGGACACAACATCTTTGTTGGTATGTGGTGCTGAGGATCGAACCCGGGTCGCACGCATGCCAGGCGAGCGCGCTACCGCTTGAGCCACATCCCCAGCCCCTTGTTCTTAATTCTTTAAGACAGTACAACAGAACTTTGAGTAACTTTTTTTTTTTTTTTTTTTTTTTTTAAATCCAGGGCCTTCTGCATGCTAGGCAAGTGCTTTAACAGTGATCTAAATCACTAACCCTTTTTAGAATTTTTAATTTGAGACAAGGTCATGCTATGAACTATGTTCCAGTCTCCTGAGTACTGGGATTACAGGCATGTACGGTGCCCAGATGAACAGCATATTCTTTAAAATAATTAAGCTACACATATCATTATGAAGTTCATCTACATCCCTGAGTTAGGCATACCATAGGTGAATACAAAGCACTAGTCTAAATTTAAAAAACCAGATTATACATGACCTATGCTTTCTCACAGTCTACTATATTTCTGGCTTATATTCAATTTTCTCTACTATGAATTCCTCATAGAAATGAATAGAGGCCAGGAACCATGGCACCTACCTGTAATCTAGCTACAAGGGAGGGTGAGGCAGGAGGATGCCAAATTTGAGGGCAGCATGGGCAACCTAGCAAGACTCAACAACAAACAAAAAAGGTTGGGGATATAGCTAAATGGTAAAGCAACCCTGGATTCAATCCCCAGTAAGTACACATATTCATACACACAAAATCTTCTTAAACTAAGAATTGCACTGGAACAAAGAACCAATGGAGCTAGGTGAAGTGGCAAACAACGACTGTAATCCCAGCGATTCCAGAGGCCGAGGCAGGAGGATCCCAATTCAAAGGCAGCCCTAGTGAGGCACTAAGCAACTCAGTGAGACCCTGTCTTTTATTTATCTACCACTATCTTTAAATAAAATGTAAACAAGGGTTGGGGATGTTGCTCAGTGGTTAAGCACCCCTGGGTTCAATCCCTGGTACAAAACAAAACAGTGGAATAATTTATACCAGTGATCATAAATAAAAGCCCTAAGACAAAACTAAAAATGGTTTGCAGAACTAATTGTATTATACCTATATATTAGATTTTTTTTTGGTATATCTCTTCTTGGTGACATGTACTAAAGGAAGCTGACATGAGATGATAATGAACTTTTCAAATTTACGGTACAATATCATCACAAGATTCACTCTCTCACTCTCTCTCCCTCTGTGGGGCTAGAGTTGTGGCTCAGTGGTAGAGCACTTCCTGACATGTGTGAGGCCCTGGGTTCTATCCTCAGCACCACATGTAAGTAAACAAATAAAATAAAAGATCCACTTACAACTAAAAAATATTAAAAAGAAAAGAAAAAGATTCACTCTCTCAGTACAAAGGAACTATAGTTATATCCTTCATACATTAAAAAGTATCTGACCCATCACATGACCAACAGACTTTCAGCAGTAACATAAAACTACAATGGCTTATTAATTACTTTGGAAAGCCCAGGACATATATTTGGCTTCTATAACCAGCTGTAAAATTTTGGGCAAATAGCTGCTCTGCCTCAATTCCCTCATCTGTTAGAAGTAATAAAACTATTGTATAGGGGTGTTGTGAAGATTACAGGTGACAATTAAAAATGTCTTAAAATAGTCCCTGAAAATAAATGCTCACTGTTACTAATGTCAAGGTTAAAAAAAAACATAAGAGAAACACAATCAAATTCATTATTCTGGTCTCATGAGCATCATACTCTTAATAGATGGATCTAAGCAGTCACTAACTATAAGGAAATGTTCATTTAAAAACCCAATAAGGGGGCTAGGGTTATGGTTCAGTGGTAGAGCACTCACCTCGAATGTGCAAGGGCCTGGATTCAATCCTCAGCACCACAAGTAAATAAATAAGGTTAAAAATAGTATTCAATTAATATTGTTAAAAAAAACAAAACAAAACAGGAGCTGAGGTTGTGGCTCAGTGGTAGCGCACTTGCTTAGCATGTATGATGCACTGGGTTCAATTCTCAGCACCACATAAAAATGAATTAAGACATTGTGTCCACCTAAAAAAACTAAAAAAAGCCCCCACTCCTCTGAACAGAGCCTCTGCGGCCATGGAGTTGTTGATTGCGCTGGATGACCTGGAAAGAGATGTCATGGCCGAGTATGAGTCGACAGGATGTCTCGGTGGCTTGGATCCCAGGCAGGAGCTGAAAAAACTTCATGAGCTACTGGAGCCAGCCGTGTCCAAGTGGAGTAATTCGTTCTTCACGAAGGAGCAGATGACGATGCTGGAGGACCACTTCCTGGATGACCCCTTTCCAGACCGCTATACCCTGCTGTTCCTGACCCTCCGCCTTGGCCTAAAAGAGAGTGACCTGCGACACGTGCACGATTGGTTTGCTGTGCAGCAGTGGATTGAATTCCCCTCACACAGGTGCTCATGGGCCTCCCTGCGCCGATGGGTCAAATTTCCTCCCACGAAAGGTGCCGGCTCCTGCAGCCCAAGAAGCCCCGGAAGCTCCTGCGATCAGAGCCAGGCCCCTGAGAACCTCCCGGAGAGGAGAGATTTCTGAGTGGATGGGGGTTCTGCACCTGCCCCATCCCACAGGTCTTCCCTCTGGCCACTCTCCATCTCTTGTCACCCCTACCTGTTTGAGTCACCGGGAGTGTGTCTGGGTCTCTAGGAGTGGAATGGGTGTTCCTGGGTGCACCTCCTTCCCTTCATGCTTCCCCACACCCTGCCGGAGGTGAGGCTGTGACCACCTGCTGGCTTGTGTCCTAACCACGTTGTCCCTCATGAAGAAAGTCCCATAATAAAGGTTTTTCCCATTAAAAAAAAAAAAAAAAAAACCTAAAAAAAAAAATTACTAAAAAAAAAAACAAAAACAATAAGGGATGGTTGGGCTGGGGCTCAGAGGTAGAGCGTTCAACTAGCATGCGTGAGGCACTGGGTTTGATTCTCAGCACCACATAAAAATAAAATAAAGGTATTGTGTCCACCTACAACTAACTAAAAAATAATTTTTAAAAAAATAAGGGTAATTTTACTATATATTTTCTAAATACTAGAAATAGTTCAACATTTTGATGAGGTTTAAAGTTTAATTTAGAGATTTATATGAATACAGACTATTTATGTTAGCCATCTGTTTAATCAGTTGGTAGTTAGCCTCTTCTGTAACTAATATATTGTCTGATTCTTGTGATCCCACAATTCCTCTCTCTCTGGTTTAAAAGATAATATTTCTTCATAATAATATCTGCAAATGTAAAATACTCTGAAGAGATATGTGATTATAAATGCCCAATTAACCCTCAAAGTCAAAATGTAGGAAGTTCAAAGTTAAATCTATAATCTCCTATACCAACATGAGAACTCTGCCATATTTCATTTTCTTTCTTTTTTTTTGTACCAGGGTCCCCAGCCCTATTTTCTATTTTATTTAGAGACAGGGTCTCACTGAATTGCTTAGGGCCTCACCATTGCTGAGGCTGGCTTTGAACTTGCCCGTCTCGGCCTCCCCAGCTGCTGGGATTACAGGCATGTGCCACTGTGCCTGGCATACTTCATATTTATGTAATCTTCACACTTAAATATTCAAGTGCATCCAAAATACTATATAGGAATAGAGTCAGAAAGAAATTCTGCAATCAGAAAGCTGGTAACTACTTCTACAACCTCCTCCTACAGTGGTAATTTCCACTCCCAGGTAGATTTTAATTCTTACCAAATATTTTAATGCATACCATCCACAAAAACATTGTGCTAGGCTGTAGATATAATAATAATTTACTATATTTTCCCTACAGAATTAACTGAACACAATTATAAAATTAAGACTTGAAATTAAGATACTTAGAAGTAAAATATATGATGATTAAAGCCATATAAATAATGTAGACATTGCTTTAGAAATACAGAGAAAGGAGAGCAGAAACATTGGTGAACCGGGAAGACTGTGGAGGAGGAAATATCAGAAACAAGCTTTGATTTAAAAAAAAGAAAGAAAGAAAGAAAGAAAAAAGGAAGTGGGCTGGAATGTAGCTCAGTGGTAGAGCACTTGTCTAGTATGCTCCCCGGCCTGGGTTCAAACCCCAGTGCTGCAAACAACAACAAAAACAAAATAAACAATAGCTGGAGAAGGAGAATTTCAAACTGCAAATCAGCAAGAGCAAAGATCCTTGAAGAAAAAAGAAAAGGATGTGTTTCAGAGATGACAAGTATACCAGTTTGGCTGAAATAGATCATGCCTGAGATACAATCATAGAAAGTAACAAAGGCAAAAACAAGAAGTCTGATCTTTATTCTAAAAGCAAAACACTGAAGTATATACTGAAAAGAGAAATGCAAAAAACACTATTTTTCAAAGAATTTTGTGATGTTTATAGAATGGAAAACAGAGAGGGGTACAGTATAGGATGCTAGCAGGAAAGAGACAATTTTTCAACTTTAAATAACCCAGGACCCACAAAAAAAGCCTTAATGCCTTCTATGAAGACTTCACTAAAAATAATAATTAAAAAAGTCAGACTGAGTTAATCAGAATGATTTAGTTGCCAACATCTTTTTCTGTAGCAATGATATATTCTTGCTCCTTTCTAACCATGAAAGGTAACTCCTCTTCAAAATACCAACCTATTCTTCCCTACCTACTGATCATTCTAGTCTGAACATTCACCTTTGCTTTATATTGTTACTCTTTACCCACAATTTAACCATCTAGTCACACCTAACCATTAACTCCAAACCCATGAATTATTTCCAACTTATAAAAATACTCATACTCAACTCTCTGCAATTACCTCTTAACTTTCAGTCTATTCACATGACATCTCTATATACCCAATACTTGTTCTGAATTCTCTACACAATCTCTTCTCAGTTGGCTTCAAGGCTTACTGCTAAAACTACAAGACAACTTTTTACATCCAGTCTGCCTCTACTCCCCCAAGTATCTCAGGATTTCATGTACTCAATAGCAGTGGCACGTTCTTCGTGATATAAAATGTGTCAAGCACCTTATATAATCTTTTCACTGAATCTTCCAGATAACCTTATGAGAAGCCAATTCCCATTTGACAGGTAAGGAAACTGTAGCTTGGAGAGAAGGGGCTTACCCAAGAACACCCTACTAGGAAGTGGCAAAGCAGCAACTCAACTCAGTTCTGTCTCTTTCAAAGGGCTAGCTCTACCTGCCTGCTTTATGGGGCCTTCAATGTGGCTTTATTAATTACATCTATTCAGAAACACTGCCCCATATCATTCATTAAAGATATCAAACATTTGAGAATTATTATTGATTCCCCAATCTGAACAGTGGATGCTGAAGAAACCAAACTTTTTGCTTCTGTTAACTTCTGACACTCTAGAAATGATAAATGAATTTGATGTCTTACATTTTTTTCTGAATGTCTTAGAAGGGATTCTTGCATTAGAAGACAACTATATATACTTATAAGTATATACAGTTATACTCATTTTAACTCTAGGAATCTATGAATCAGTGTTAACATTCAGCTTTTTAAATTCTGGTTCCCAGAAGCAAGAAGGCTCATATAATTGGAAAAAAATCCACTCAGGAATTTTTTTTTTAATTACACAGATCTAATGCTGGCATGTTATTTAGGTTTTTTCTGTCTATTCAGTCCTTTCTTGGTATCCATGGTGGAATTGGTTCCAAGACTCCCCACAAATACCAAAATTTGCAGATCCTCATATTGTACACGCTGAGCAGAGATGCAAGGTTGTTGTCATCTTTTTTTTTTTTTTGGGGGGGGGTTGTTTTGTTTTTGTTTTTCAGTACCAGGAATTGAACCCAGGGGCACTCAATCACTGAACCACATCCCCAGTCCTTTTCTGTATTTCATTAAAAGACAGGAGATCACTTGAGTTGCTTAGGGCCTCAATAAGTTGCTGAGGCTGGCTTTGAACTCAACTTTGAACTGATCCTCCTGCCTTACCCTCTCTCTCTAGCTACAGAGATTACAAGCGTGCACCACCACGCCTGGCTTTTTAAAAATATTCAATGAACTCTCCATGGATGCAAATCCCAAAGAGATGAAGGGCTGGTTGAATCCATGGATGCAAAACCCAAAAAGATGAAGGGCTGACTGGATTTAAAATAGAAATTAACGGTGAAAAATTAAAGCCTAACACAAATAGTCAATAAAGTACTTTCATTTACTTTCTTCTATACCTAATAGAAGTTCAGTTTCATAAGATTTTAATTCATACTGCATTATCCATAAAAATAATAATTTTCAATTCATATCCTAAATATGAATACTATATACACTTTGATCAATGGATTAGAAATCAACACATTTAGAATTATAAAAACTCAATCTCCCTCTTTTATTATACACTCAAGGAATACTTATAATACCTCTATTATTATAAACACAGTATCACCAGGCATGGTGGTGCACACTTGTAATCCCAGCAGTTCAGGAGGCCTAGGTAGGAGGATTGCAAATTCAAAAACCAGCCTCAGCAATTTAATGAGGCTCTAAGAAACTTAGCAAGGTCCTGTCTCAAAATAAAAAACAAAAAAGGGTGGGGATGTGGCTGTGGTTAAGCACCCATGGGTTCAATCCCTGGTACCAAAAAAAATAAAATAAACACAGTATCAACAGTCTAATTTATCAATACAAATTAATCTGTACTTTTCAGTTTCCTATAAAAATTATGAAGTTTATTACATTTTAGATAAAGGTATACAGAACTCACTCCCCTCAATTGTTACTCTTCTTTCTAGGTGGTACATAGATAGCTAGGATGGTAAAGAGTAAAATCATCAAAGAATATATTCTGGAGACTAATAATGAAGTACAAATCCTTATATAATATGAAGTGCATTAGATACTAAAGGAAGAAAAAATAAGAATCAACCTTTTGATTTAGATAAAGGTTAACCAAAAGTACTTTCATGTAAAGGTGGCTACTAATCACAGGTCAGAAAAATTTACATATCCTGGCTAACAATAGCAAAATAATAAAGGAAGTAACTGGGGCTGGGATTGTGGCTCAGTAGCAGAGCATTTGCCTTGCACCTGTGAGGCACCGGGTTCGATCCTCAGCACCACATAAAAATAAATAAACTAAGATATTGTGTCCATGTATAACTAAGAAAAATTTTTTTAAATAAATTTTAAAAAATTAAAAAATAAAGGCAGTAACTACATTTTAAAATATTTTTGTTATTGTGACATGAAATTACTACTCATGAAATAAGAAAACAGCTTTTATCTAGTTGCCCCACATGCCCTCCCCTCTCCAAAGATCCACATATTTCACAGGGACACACCTTATTTTATCTTCTTGTGTAACTCCTCCAAAAGTCTACTTGGGCTGCTTTTCTTTTTTAAAAGACTATCTCCTGATGTGATTAAAAATGACAAGAGTCACTGGGTGCGGTGCGTATGCCTGTAATCCCAGCATTTTGGGAGGCTGAGACAGGAGGATGGAGGGTTCAAAGCCAGGCTCAGCAATGGTGAAGCACTAAGCAACTCAGGGAGACTCAGTCTCTAAATAAAATACATAATGGCCTGGGGATGTGGCTCAGTGGCCCAGTGCTCCCGAGTTCAATCCCTGTACCAAAAAGAAAAAAAAAAAAAAGATGATGAGAGTCCCCTGCCCAGGAAGTAGATAATCATTTGAAGAGAACATCAAAATATCACCTTAAAATTAATTATTTTTACATCAGCACACACTAACACCTTAAACAATCTGTCTCTTATAGGTGAGCATTTCAGGTAACAAGCTCCCTGTAGGCCTGTTAGTCTTTAGTTCAAATATTCATAGTTAAACCAGAATAACAGCCTTGGCATAGTCTGAACAAATTCAAAGAATATAGGTATTTAATATCTGCTCAGCAATATTTACAGTATGATAGAAATGAGATGCTATCTAGAGATTTCTTTGGGGGGGGGGTTAAAATGAGATATTAGAGAACAGTTTTTCAAACAGAATTTAACAAAACAAAATCAAGACCCAGCTTGAACTGACAGAAAAACCTTCACAATGTGCTCTTGTTTTTTGCGGGGACTAAACTCAGTGGCACTCCACCACTAAGCTACATCCCCAGTCCTATTTTGTATTTTATTTAGAGACAGGGTCTCACTGAGTTGCTTAGCACCTCACTGGTGCTGAGGCTGGCGATCTTCCGCTCTTAGCCTCCAACTACAGGTCTGCTCCATTGCGCTCAGCACAAAGTGTTCTTATAATACCCTTCCCTTCTATCTACCAAGGGTCCTGAGCTTGTTCAAACCAGTTGTCTCAATCACACTTTGTCTCTACTGGAATCTCCACCTTCCTTCCTACTGTAAGTTTATCCAGATTTCTCAATCCCAACAGAAAAATCAATGAAGGCTACCTACAGGAATAGTTTTCCTAAAGAACAATCACCAACTTTTTCATTTTTTAATTAATTTATTTTTTAGTTGTAGATGGACACATCATCTTTATTTTATTTATTTTTATGTAGTGCTGAGGATAGAACCCAGTGCCTCACACTTGCTAGGCAAGTGCTCTACCACTGAACCACAACCCCAGCCCCCCCCCCCAATTTTTTCTTTTAAATAAAACAGAACCCTAAATCAGCTTTATAATGCTGAAACATCTAAGTGTCTGGCATATGCCAGATATTTATTTTAAAGGTATTTGAAGAGACACACAATGTCAAAAAAATTGGATAGTACATGTGACAATATAATCTACCCCTTTTACTTTACTGACTTGGAAATTGAGATTCAAAAGGTTAAAGGACCTGTCCATGGACACGTGTTTTGGAGCACAGCCATGACTAAACAATTTTTGTCTCCTAGTGCAGTGAGCCCATCAACAGGTTATACTATAATTACCATCTTCAGTTCAGCCCTTCATACTAAAATATAAAATGATACAATCCATGTAAAAATATATAAAAGATTCAAGCCATGTAAAAATTTGATGACTCCGGTTAGTAGTCAATTTCTCAAACATATACAGATGTGTGTGTGTGTGTATACATATATATCACTTCCATAATTACTTCATTAATGTACAAATGCTTAAAAAATATCAAATAAAAAAGTTTTAAGCAATTTCCACCTGCATTTCATTACAGTTTCAATAATATGGCTTTGTTGTAAACTTCAAGGTTTAAAGTAATCATCCCTACAGGACTGTTTAACCAGATAGAGGGGGGGGGGCGGGGATAGAACTGTAAGAACATAACTATTAACATCAGGAAAGAAATGTTACTTTGTGCTTCAAAGTATTTACTGACAAAGGAAACATTAAGTCAGTAAAGGTAACATCTGAGATTAGAAAAAAGGGAGTGGAGTGGGTTATTAGCTCCCTCGTTTCAGTTTTGTATTCTGTAAAATAAGGAATTACAGAAATAGAGTCTTTGGAAAAAGACCAATATGTAGAAAGAAAAAAGTATGAAGCTGAAGTGTAGAGATAAAGGGAATTGGGGGGACCAGCCCTGCTTGATTCTTGGGAGCACTGGAAGTTTAAAGAGTATGGCTTTTCTTTCAGAACAATTATTTTAAAATTTCTTACTTTTTTAATAATGTGAAAATCATTTATTCTGTGCAAACAATAACTGTCTTTCATACTTTTATAATAACGTTTTAAAACTCATTCGTCCCATTATTCCAATTAGCAGGAAACTTGGGGTGAGGGTGGCACACAGATTCCTTTGCTTGGACAACTCAAATATGTGACCTTTGTGGATCTCTAAAGGAGAGGAGAAAAATGTCTTGAGTGATGAAATTTTCAAAACCTATCTAAAACTGTGGTTACTAGAGGACTCTACAACCAGCTGTCTTTCAAGAAAAAGCTACAAGTTTCTTTAAAATGTACAAGCAGAACAGAACCCTACTTCAATCAACTAACATCAAGAACTTTTACCCAATTTACACGGCTAAAAGGATAAGAAATCAGTAGAATTTTACTTCACTTGCTCAATGCCTTAATAATGAATGAACTGGAAGGCATCATTGACTTGAGTTCGGAAGAAGCCTCACTCTCAGCCCTGCCCCCAGTAAAACCAGAAGCAAATTGTCCAAATCTGGTGTTTTGAGGCTCAAGTCCGGTTCAAAGGAAGCTTAGCGCCACCCCCACCCCCTGAGGGTTGGAGCCCCGAACACCGGGAGCCGGTGGGACGCCCGCCACTCCCTCGCAGCTCGGGAAAAGTCCCGCGGCAGCTCCCGGGTCAGGCCAGCCCGCGGCTCTCGCCCGCGTCGCCGCCACAAGCACCCCGCCCGGTCGCCGACGGCCGGAGGGTCGCGCCCCCTCCCCGCGCCGCCGCCACAAACACTCCGCCCCCGCCTCCCGCCGCCGCCCTCGCGGAGCCTTAACCCCTCGCCGCCCGCCGCCGGGGAAGAGGCCAGGCCAGGGGGTGGAGTTGTCGCGTCTCCTCCCGGGAGCGCCCGGGCAGACGCCCGGCTTGTTTACAGGCCCCAGGCCTGTCCGCCGCCGCGGCCGCGCAGGCCCGCCCGCCCGCCCGCCCGCGGCCCCAGCGCCGCGCTTACCCGGAGCAGCCGCGGGCGGGCAGGTCTCTGGTCGGCCGAGGCAGCGGCGACGGCAGCAACTGCGGCCGGGGAAGGGGCGAGGAGGGGGTCACGGCGGCGGCGGCGGCGGCGGCCCGGGGAGGGGGCGGAGGAGGGGAGGAGCCGGGCTTCGTCCGGGCCCCCGGCTCTCGGCGCCCTCGCGGTTCAGATCATCCGGGCGTTGGAGCGGGAGGCAGAGAGCGGGTCCCGGAGAAGGAGGAGGAAAAGCCGAGGATTCATCGCTTTCGCACCCCACCTGCCTGGCGTCCCCCCACCCCCCTCCCCAACCACCCGTTCCGGAGCTGCAGCCGCCGAAGCACCCGAAGCTGCGGACCGGGCCGGCGCGGAGACCACTGCTCTCTAGCTCCTGCGCGCGCTCCCGTCCCTAGCGCCGCCGCCGCCTCTAGCGCGGCCCCGCGCAGGCGCGCTCACGACGGCGCCGCCCCTCCCCCACTCCCTCGTCCGCTCCGCCCCGCCGGCTCCTCCGCCGCTACAGCTGCGGCTCGGCAAAGCAGCTGGAGAGACCCGGATGTCGTAGGGCAGGAACTGCGGCGAGGGCCGGCAGGAGGGGGAGGGGCGACCGCAGATGACGTCACTGCCCTACCCAGCTTCGTTCGCCGCCTCTGCTTCGCTGCCGGCGCCCCAGGTTGGGGACGTAGGGAGCGTCAGAATCCGGGATCAGAGCCAGGACCGGGACTTTCACGCTCCGGCGCCAGGGTCTGGACAGAGTGTGCGCTACTGTTCCGAGCCCCGTGGATTGAGAACCTCTCAATCTGGCTGTTGGTGGAGCCGAGACTTGGAAGCTACGCCTCGGACCTAGGCTCTTCCGTCTGCCTGAAAATATAAACCCCACAGTGAAGACGCTGCCTAGCAGCGTCGAGGACCAGTCCGGAGCTTTGTGTTTTCGCTCGGGAGCAGTCGCTCTCCCTTTTAAAGCGAAATCGGTCCAGGTAGCAGCCAGCTCCCAGCCCTCAAGGCCCCACATCTCCGGTGCCATCCTTCCCCAGTGAACCTAGGAGGCTCATGCAGGTGCCACGACACACACCTTGAGTCCCGAAGAACAAAAATACACGTGCCCTATCATCCACTCACATGCGAGTGCAAATGATTCTCGCACGGGGCACATGCTGAGTTTCTGGCAGGTTTTCGCTCTGTAGCTGCTGGGATTCCACATTGTATATTTGCACATGTTAGTCACGTGATTCTGTCACTGAGAACCTCCAACGACCTCCAGTAAGGTTAAAGAAACCAAGGGTTTTTCAAAAGCTGGAGGATAATCAGAATAGTTACAGCTGCTTCTGTGAAGAGCTAGAAATGAGCTACAGTTAATTGAAACTGCACGTGCAGGCCACCAAAATCCAGTTTAGCTAGCTAGACCACAGAAAACCCGACCCACGCTGCTTGCTGACGCCGGGGATAGAATGACAAACCCTGGGCAGCCAATGAATCAGAACTAGAAAGCAGTACATCACCAGCACAGGTTCTTATTGGCTCGGGTGCCTTTCTTTCTCTCGTCAGAGGCTTAACCCTTACACCACATTTGCAGGAACAGAAGTTTAAAAGAAAACTCCGTACTTTTAAAAGATTTTCTGGCACTTAACAAAGAAAACCTAAATATTAATTGTAGGAGGCAACTTTAAAAAGAACATCCAAAACACTAGCCAAATTGAATTCTGGCCAGTAAAAAGGTGAGGAGCTTACTATAGCAATTTGCATCCTGTTACTTTGTATCTGTTAAAATCAGTTACCCTAATTCTTAGATCTAAAACTACCCGAATTTTTCTCTCATTCTGCAGACATTATTTAGCTGCATTTAAAGTTGTAGAAGACTCTTCTAATTTTTCCAACATGATTTTTTGGAAAAAGTTCTGTTCCCTTCACTTTTAGACCAGAGACCTAAACCAGAATCAAATATCATCAGCCACTGGTGTGTGGTGGGGATTAGAATTTCTTAGAGGAAGATGAAGGTGGATCTTTTCCAGGTATACTAAGGAAAAATAAAATTCAGTATGCATTTGGTCCCAGTATCATTTGAGGACACATTTCTTAATTCTCTATACACCTGCCAAAAATGAAAAGAAATTAGATCAAAGATCTTAGAAACTCTGCCTTATTGAAATCCTTAATACTTCAGACAAGTAACAGCATGATTAGCATGCTAGTGGACTCATTAACATTCTGAAATAGAAAAGCCCATGTGGCAACCACCACTTGGAGAGTTCTTCAAATCAAATTTTCTTATTTAGAAGACTGAATCTGGCTCACTAATGGCAGTAGTAGACTTTAGAGAACCTGAAGTTCTTGCCTGTCTTTCAGCTTTCTTCCTTTAGGCTTTCATACCCTTCATTTCTCTTTTCTACAGTTGTAGGAGAATCTGGGTCAATTGTAGCAGAAGAGATTTTAAAAAATAGTAAAAAAAAATGAACATGAAGAGATTTTTAAAGAGACTGCACGATGTAGCACAATCAAGCTGTACCTCCCTTGTGGATATATCTTACTTGTGGATATAGTTTTGTAGTATTAGGAAACTTGTGGATATAAGATTAACATTTTAAAATCTGGAACAAAAATATTATCTGATTAAGTATGCTTGATACTATGATATTCCCTTTAATATTATTAAATTCTAAGCTAAATGGGAAAGGACAAAATATGTAGAAGAAGCAAAAAAGAGCATTGAAAAAAAATGAAGGTTAAAATAATAATAATTCTCCTCCTCCTCCTCCTCCTCCTCCTCCTCCTCCTCCTCCTCCTTCTTCTTCTAACTATAAGACTTTGTTAAAGCCTCCAACAAATGTTCATAGTAAGTTTTTGTGAAAAATCTGTTGGGACTATTTTGGCATTGACTATATTTTAGTGTTTTATATAGGTATCCTATAAAATTCTCCTATTCTGCTTTGGAAATCTGTTTGTATATTTCAGTTTGGCTAAGAGGAAGGAGGTTATGTGAAAGATTAGCTTTAAAGTCCTGAGTTTGGGACAGGGTTGTGGCCCAGTGGTAGAGTGCTTGCCTAGCATGTGTGAGGCACTGGGTTCGATCCCCTGCAACCACATAAAAATAAAATAAAGGTATTGTGTCCATCTACAGCTAAAAAAAATTTTTTTAAAAAAAGTCTTGAATTTACTGTATATTAATAGCCTAGTAATTGAGAGACTTGAGGTGAGGACAGAGACTATAAAGACCAATCTAAAGCTTAGTCTGCTTCATAGTACTTTCCCTTTCCTCTACAATCCTGATTTAAAGAAAAGGCTTACATTTCTTGTTGCCTGATTACCATTATGAATTCATCCAGGAGACTTACCCTTGGCCTGGCCTTGTTTGGACCTCTCAAAATACATCTCAGGAATTTAAGTGACTTCCCTGGGGGAAACCTGAGAATCCCCTGCCCTGAGCCATCCATCCTTCCACCCAGCAGCCAGTCACTATGCAAAAGTTACAAAGCCAAGTAAGAGTTGGTCCAACTCTTCCTTCCACCTCCTCCTTCACTACCTGATGTAGGTTTTTTCTTCTCCCATAGCCACTTCATGTGTCTTTTTCTTCTCTTTTTTTTACTTCTTTTATCTTTTCCCCCTTTCTTCTTTCTTCTTTTTATCTCCTTTGCCTTTCTTTTTCTTATTTTTTTCATCCCTGTTTTTGTTAGTTTAGTCTCAAATGAACTCCTGCTACCCATTTTCTCCTGAAGATGAATTTATGAGCATATACTCTTCCTAAACCAATTTTGTTCAGGGTAGGCATATCCTCCATCCCATTCTCCTCCCTCCCTCCCCCCTTAATATATCATGTTATGAAAAACTTAGCTGTTTACAAGACTGTTACAGAATGAAAAGGATTAGAGAATCCTGTCATGTGTGACATCACAGGGGCAGCTCTGCTAGGGTGGGGCAGAAGGGAGTTAGCAGTCTAGTATTGCCTCTATATCTTCTCCTGGCCTCTGAGAGAAATATGGGCAACTGTGAATGTCACAGGGCAAGTCCTGGGTAATCTTTGGGATAGGCTTTCACCTCAAATTAAGTGTCTATAGCCACAGCCCTACAATACTGAATCTTGTCAGATAAGTTTATCTGTTCAACAGATAGTTACTGTGTGCCAGGCACTATGTTGGATACTGAGGGTAGAGAATAACATCAATGAACAAGATCTCCTGCCCCCGAGGAACTGACCTTACAATGAGGGTCATAATAAAGAAGTAAAGAAAAAGGACACCACAGCTTGTGAACAGTGCTATGAGGCAACAAGCAGGGAAATAGACAAGGGAGATGAAACAGGTGTTTTAGGGCAGACCTCTCTAAGAAAGTAGCATTTGAGCTGAAAGATGAAAAGGAGTTGTTTTGTAAAGAATCATGGGGCTTCAGTGGCTCATGCCTGTAATCCCAGCAGTTTGGGAGGCTGAGGCAAGAGGATCCTGAGTTCAAAGCCAGCTTCAGCAAAAGTGAGGCACTAAGACCTTATCTCTAAATAAAATGCAAAATAGGACTGGGGATGTGGCTCCGTGGTTAAGTGTCCCTAGGTTCAATCTCTGGTACCAAAAAGAAAAAAAAAATCTTGGGAGTTGGGCTTGGACTGTAGCTCAGTTGTAGAGTGCTTGCCTAGCACATGTGAGGTACTGTGTTCAATCCTCAGTACTACATAAAATAAATAAATAAAATAATGGTATTGTGTCCGTTTACAACTAATTTTTTTTTTTAAAGAGGGCTGGGGTCATGGCTCAGTGGTAGAGTGCTCACCTAGCACATGCAAGACCCTGGGTTTGATCCTCAGTACCATATAAAAATAAATAAAAGGTATTATCATTTACAACTAAATAATAATAATAATAATAAAAGAATCATGGGGTTTTGGGGCTGGGATATAGCTCGATTGGTAGAGAGCTTCCTCGCATGCACAAGACCCTGGATTCAATCCCCAGCACCACAGGGGGAAAAAAAAAAAAGAATCTTTCCAAGTAGAGGGATCAGCAGGGGCAAATAGCCTGATGTGGAGAAGAGCTTGTCAGGAAAAACTGGTATACAGCCCAAAGAGAACTTCAGCAAACTCAAGGTAAATATTTCATTGTCATTCAAATTTAATAATGTTTCAACTTGGATCTTTAGGATTTTACTCTAACAATTAGGAAACCATGGGGGCAGGGACAGGAAACACATACATAATAATTTGGTGAGTATATCCCCAAAAGCACAATGGCTTTGGAAAATAAATTAATAAAACAGGATCTTCATTCAACTATTGAAATTGAGAAGCATTCCAGCCCCAGGGAGCTGTCCCATCAGATTATCCAACAGCAGTTAGAAAATAGTAACCAATAAGCTTTGAAAACATAATTTTGCTCCTAATATAGGTAACTTTATTAAATAACATTGTGTTCATCTACAACTGAAAAAAAAATTGGGTAGACTCTTTAAGAAGAATTCTTGGCCAGGCACGGTGGTGCGTGCCTGTAATCCCAGTGGCACCAGAGGCTGAGTCAGGAGGATCAAAAGTTCAAAGCCAGCCTCATCAAAAGCGAGGCGCTAAGCAACTCAACTTTTGTATTGCGCTAAACTAAACCATACCTTTGAAGGTGGTAACATGTTTTACATCCTTAACAATGGTGGCCTGGTTCAAAACCAGTGATGAAATGGCCATCATAATAGAGCCTTTTATCAGTACCTGGCTCTACAGTTTCTAAGCAACTACCACATAGACCAACCACTTTAATCCTCTCAACAACCCCTGTGGGTAGGCAGGCCAAGAACTGTCATTCTGATTCTTTACAGAGGAGAAAACAGAAAACAGTGTCAAGAGAGGTCATAACTAAAAGAAAAAAAAAAAGAAGGAAGGAAGGAAGGAAGGAAGGAAGGAAGGAAGGAAGGAAGGAAGGAAGGAAGGAAGGAAAAGAAAAAGAAAAAAAGAGAGGTTGTTACTACCTAGGGTCACAGAAAGTAATGACTGGTACCCTAGGTTTTTCCTGGGTACTCACTACTGGGCACTCACTAATCATCACTAGCTTTTACATGCTAGTAATGAAGGCAACAGGGAGAGGGAATAGTGGGGGACAGCACTAGATTTAGTGCAAGGCAAAGATGTGGACAGACAGTTTGTACTGGTTCATGAGAAAACATTGTTAAAGTTTCAGGAATATTGCCAGCTGTTTGCTAAATACAGCCATTATTTAAAATTATATAAACTTCTAATTAAGTAAAATTTAAATAATGGTACTGTATGATAAAAAGTCATCATCACTTTCAAATTATTTTAATACATTTTACTGTTATCCATGTTTTGAGGTAATTTATACATATTGTGTCTGCATGGTAGAAATTATATGTAATGTGCTACTGTACATCTCTTCCCAGGGTTGCCTTCAGCAGCTTCACTTTGATAGGTTGAAATTGACCATGGAGGGAGTATTTATACTTTGGAAATTAGCAAAAACCACAGATCAGGGTTAGATTTAAGAAAGTGACAGAGAAAATGTTTTATGCAGATTAAAATTAAAGAGCCTATTCTGTCTATAACTGTTAAATGGTGAACAGCATAAAAACATCCAATACAGCAACAAAGTAACACACATTATTGACAAATTCTGACATATATCTTTGTTATTTTACTTTAGTTTTCAATGAAAATGTTAACCAATGAGCATGTTAGAACTATACTGGCTAAATGTTTGCCAGCATACAACTGGGTTTGTATACGCCCCTTACTGGTTTGCCAACCTTAAGTAAGTCACTTAAGTTATTATAGCCTTGGCTTCATCTTCCACAAAATGCTTCCTCCCAGATGTATTGTGAAAATTAGAATAGATCAGGTGCCCTGGAAAATATGACGAACAGTGGTGATTGTCCTACCACTACTTATTTCTTCCTCTTCATTGGCAGGTTTTTCACCTGAGTTTGTATATGGATACATGCTTTCTAGAACTCTCCATTATAGCTTAGAGCAAAGTACTGTCATGCATTGATTAAGGGTAGGAAATGTTCTGAGAACTGTGTTCTTCGGCAATTTGTCATGTGTGACCATCATAGAGTGCACTTATATAAACCTGGATGGTGTAGGTCAATCACTCATTGTAGTGTTTTGATTTCTTGATCTCTGTAATTCAGAGATGTAGCAAACACAAGTGAGACCATTGCCAGAGTAACACTGCACACTGTTTTATAATAGGCTTATTTTTTTTCATGGTACTGGGGGTTTAACCCAGCAGCACTCTACTACTGAATTACATCTCCAGCCCTTTTTATTTTATTTTATTTTTTGAGATAAGATTTTGCTAAGTTACCAAGGCCGGCCTCCTTGTGATCCTCCTGCCTGAGCCTTATGAGTAGCTGGGATGACAGGCATGTGCCACTGTGTCCAGTTGTTAACTCTTTATTTTTAAGTAGGAATACACTTAAAAATAATGATAAAAAGCATGTAAACCAGTAACATAGTTGTTTATTAACAAGTATTATGTACTGTTCCTAATTGTATGGGCTATACTTTAGATAACTGGCTGTGCAGTAGGTTTGTTTATGCTAGCATCACCACAAACAGGAGTGGTACATGGCCCTAGGATGCTATTACAGCTATGCCATCGTTAGATGATGAGGATTTTCTAGTTCCATTATAATTTTGTGGTCTACCCATCAGAAATGTGGTTGTCTCCGATTGAACCATCACGATGTGGTACCTGACTGTATGCCAATCTATGGGCCGGCATAAACTGACATATCTCAAATGGGTCATAGATATGACAAGCTATTAATCCTTAAGGCCTTAGAACATTAGAATGAGACCGAGCTGCTCAAGTCCTGGGATGGTCTCATTGAACTATAAGTAACCTCATCTAAGTATCTATGTCATAAAAACATGATTTTTTTCTATTTGTATCAGGAAACAGTGACTGAAAGGCATGGATATGTGGCCCAATTCTGCTCCGTGGGGGTCTGAGGAGAAGTCTTGAGGGGTTAGATCTGGAAAAGATTTTTCTTCCTAATAAAAAGAGCCATATGAGGGGAAAAAATGCTTTCTTCAGTTTATATTATGTCTATATGTGAAACTGGAATTTTCAGACCATCTTGTAAAAAAAAACAAGGTAATGTGGAGAAGAGGAACAATAGCAATAGACTGCAACTTTTACACTGTTGAGCCATTGAGCCGTCTCTGTAATTGCCTACCTTGAGAACTTATATTTACAAGGGATTGTTAAATGTTTCTTATCGATAAAACCATTTTATTTTTATTTGGTCATTTGCCCCTAAATGCACGCAAGTCTCCAGTAGAAGAGATGGCACATTTTTGACACCTAGTGAATGCTCAGTAATTAGGTTCTTTGCTTTTGAAAAAGCTGCCATAGTCTGATGTGTACCCATCTTATTCCTTAAATATTTGAGGAATTTATTCAGTAATTATCTTCACCTTTATTCTTTTTTTAAAACTTTTGTAGTTGTAGGTAGATAGATATTTGTTTATATTTATGTGGTGCTGAGGATTGAACTCAGTGCCTCACACATGCAAGGCAGGCACTCTGCCACTGAGCTACAGACCTAGCCTACCTTTATTCTTTTTTTTTTTTTTTTTTTGGTACCAGGGATTAAACTCAGGGGCACTGGACCACTGAGCCACATCCCCAGTCCTATTTTGTATTTTATTTAGAGACAGGGACTCACTGAGTTGCTTAGCATCTCACTTTTGCTGAGGCTAGCTTTGAACTCAGGATCCTCCAGTCTCAGCCTCCCAAGCCACTGGATTACAGGTGTGTGCCATCATCCCTGGTCTACCTTTAATCTTTATCTTGATTCTCTCCTAAAAATGGTTTTCATTGAATGGCAAAAGCAATAATTAAAAGACAAAGTCATTGAGAGCTATTAGATACAGTGATATTAATGTTTACTTTTTCTTGAAAAATGTAAACAACCATATCACTTAGAGAAAATGGTCACAGAATTGCTTAATGTTCTTCAGAATAAATCTAGAATCACTTAATGGGAATTATAGAGAAAAGAATTTTAGTTAAATATAAAGAAAGGGAAAAGAATTTAGCCTAGACTGTGCTAATGGGTTTTGCCTTATTTAATTCTCAAAATAACTTTGTCAAGAAGATACTATTTCCCCCCTATTTTGTGAATGGAGAGACTAAAGGGGAGATGGGATGAGTTCTTTGCAAACGGGACCATCTGATTCCTAAATCCCTGCCTGTGGGGATGGTCTGTATGGCCTATTATGTGTACCGGAAAGAAAAGTATCCTTGGCTGGACATTTCTGCATTTCCCATCCCTGCTGATCCCTTTACATGTGTTTTCTTCGGCATGCCATCTGCATCAAATGTGACAATTTAGTTTTGACTCTAAACTATAGATTGTTCTTCTTATACTGTTTCAAAAGAAGGACCTCAAGTCTCATTTCTATGTTTAAATGGCATAGCATTTATAATCCTATATCAAAGAACTTGAGTCACCATGCCTTTTACTCATTCAATAGATGGTGAGCCTCTGGAATATTCCAGAACACAGCTGTAGATGCTGGGGATATTGTGGTGAAGAGGGGGTGGTTTTCAAGTTTACTTGGGGTCAACAGAAAGCAAATAACTTCATTGCAGAGAAGGGCAAGTACTGTAAAGGAAGAACGGTAAAGTAGGCATGGACAGGCAAGGTAAGAGAGGAAGAGAAGGACACATTACTTTACAGGTCTTGATCAGAGTAATTCTGTTAAAAGAGATGGCAGTGGGGCAGGCCTGAATGAATGACAGAAAGGAGTCATCAAGTGAAGTTCTGGGGGAGTGTCCCAGGTCAGTGCAAAGGCCCTGGGATAGAAGTGCTTAGGAACAGATGAAACTCTGGGATGTCTGGAAAATGCTGCAAGAGCTGGGGATATGATGTAGATAGGCCTCAGGAGGGACTTTTTTCTTTTTTTTTTTCAATCCTAAGTGTGATGGAAAACAACTAGAGGTTTGTTTTAGATTTTGTTTTGTTTTTGCAGAGGATAACATGATCTGATTTGTGTTTTGCTCTTGTTACAGTATAGAGAAGAGATTTGATTTTAGGAAAACAAAAGTAGAAGTAGAAAAATTCTTTCATGTCAGTTTCATGCATCATTAAAGAGAAAGTGAAATTAGCTTCCAGCTTGAAGTGATTACATTTTGGTGGTAAGAATATAGCCTTCTGAAATCTCTTTTTACTGGGGCTTATGTTTTCCAGGAACTATATTTGAATACTTTGGCCCATGACTCATCAAGTAACATTTCTTGGTAAATTTAGTAAGGAATACCTCATGGAAAAGGCCCGGTTTAAGTTATCCCAAAGGACTTAAAATCAGCATACTACAGTGACACAACCACATCAGTGTTGATAGCAGCTCAATTAACAATAGCTAAGCTACAGAACCAACCTAGGTGCCCTTCAACAGATGAATGGATAAAGAAAATGTGGTATCTATACATAATGGAATATTACTCAGCCATAAAGAAGAATAAAATTATGGTATTTGCCAGTAAATGGATGGAACTGGAAATAGTTATGCTAAATGAAATAAGTCAATCCCTAAAAGGCTGAATGTTCTTTCCTATATGCAGATGCTAACACACAATAAGTGGGGGAGCGGTGAGTAGAAGTTTATTGGATTAGACAAAGGGGAATGAAGGGGAGAAAATAAATCATAAAAAAAAGAAAGAAAATGCCTGGTTAGGTATAGGTAAGACACAACCCCATTTAAGTGTTTCAATTTCAGGTAATTGCTTATTGTCCTAAAAAAAATTCTCTAAGAATTTCATTACCTTCTTTTTGGTACCAGAGTGAACTTGGGGGCACTTGACCACTGAGCCATCCCCATCCCTATTTTGTATTTCACTTAGAGACAGGGTCTCACTGAGTTACTTAGTGCCTCCCTATTGCTGAGGCTAGCTCTGAACTTGCAATCCTCCTGTCTCAGCCTCCTGAGCCACTGATTACAGATGTGCGCCACCACATTTGGCTTTATTACCTTCTTTTTCTCCTCAGTACTCTCCAAACATATGTTTGAAAACCGAAGAGTAATGTTCTGCAGTTAATGCACATCTTGTGCTATCCAGTAGGGGTGATATATAGTTACAACATTTACCCTTGATATGAAAGTTGTGAGATTCTTTGCAAGACAAGTTTTAATACCAGGTTAATACCAGGGAAGCAAGTTGCCTTGATGTGTATTAGTGGTATGTAGTGAAAGAAACTTAGAAGTGACGTAGTAAAGACCTCGATAACACCAAAGATGAATTTTACTTTTTTCATAATTGTGTTTAGAGTTGCTTTTATTCATGAACCTGTGAAAGAAATACATACACTTTACATGTTCTGTTTTCTTACTGCTATTGGGTTTTCTTCATTTAATTTAATGGTCTGTATATCAAGTCTTCAAAGTAAACCTCGTATAGGCCTTTGGAAAAGGAGTATGACTAATTTTATGCTTAATCTTATAATTAGTACATTTCAGTCACTTGAAAAATATTTCACAATAAAAATTATTGTGGCTATTATAATACAACTGTAGAATCTGTAGACTCTACACTGATGAGTCAAAACAACAATTTTCACCCTCAGTGTCAAATTCAGCCTATTCATTAGATGGTGTAAATCATAAGCATTCAGCACTGAAAAGAATAATTCATTGTTTTAAACCAAGTATTGGGGCTTGGGTTGTGGCTCAGTGGTAGAGCACTTGCCTAGCACGTGTGAGGCACTGGGTTTAATTCTCAGCACCACGTGAAAAATGAAATAAAAGTATCATGTTCATCTACAACTAAAAATATTTTTTAAAAAACACAAGTATTGAGTAAGAATCTACCATGTCAAACATCATTAAACATAAAAGGTGATGTAAATAATATATTGCAAACTTCTAATTTATCAGGCTTTTTTGGGGAGAGGGGGGCTGTGTTTGGTGCTGGGGATTGAACCCAGGGCCTTGTGCATGCAAGGCAAGCACTCTACCAACTGAGGTATGTCCCCAGGCCCTTATCAGCCTTTTAGATGTATGTCAATGCTATTACAAATATCTGTTAGAAATAATTTGTTGTTGGGGCTGGGCTTGTGTCTCAGCAGTAGAGCGCTTGCCTAGCATGTGCAAGGCCCTGGGTTTGATCCTCAGCACCACTAAAAGTATATAAAAAAAATTCTTAAAAAGAAATAATTTATTGTTCAAATTATATTTTATAACAATTCCAAGTTCTTCAAAAACATATTTAATAAAAATATTCATTAGAACTTTAAAAGAACCATATGTACATCTTTTTTGGGGGGGACAGCAAAAGTCCTGACCTTTGTCAAAGTAGGCAAGACACACAGAACTCTTTTGTGTTGTCAATCACAACGAAAGCATGGAAAGGTTAAAGGGAACAATGTGAGTACTTGAAACATGCGATTCTAAAAGAAAAATCTTGGCTTGATATAAAATACCAGTGATTTATATGGCCTGGTGAGTCATGTGTATCATATCTGGGTTATGTACCCATAAACATTGGCTAGAGGGCAGTCAGACTATTTAGACTGTCATCACTAAAATCATCATCACATGTCAGGTCAGCCTGAATTCAAAGCAAAAAATGAAATGTAGTAACACATAGAATTGACAACATAGAATTTCTGCTGTCCTATACTAAATTTGCCAAAGACAATGGAACAAAAGTGTGTTTAAAAGCTCATGTAATGCTCCTTGCAATTTTATCTAATTTGGACAGATCTTCATTGGCTATTTAATATGAATTTAAAGCCTGTAAAGAAAAAACTTTCAGTGACTTCTTATTAATAGAATGTTCTAGATGATATAAATCATAATCCTTCACCTCTGAAAAGAATTAGGTTAGTCAAACAGCATATATGCCACAAGAATACAGTATATATCAAACTCTATTAACCATGGCAAGAGATGTAAATAATAACTACTATTTATTGACCATTTCCTGTGGCCTGTATTTCTTCAAAATCTTATTTAATCTTTCAAGGTATCCCTTCAAGGTATTTGTTATTGCCTATAGTTTACAGATGAGAAATGGAGGCTCAGAAAGTTTAAGCCAACTTGTCCAACTTTGTAGAGCAAGTGAGAGGATAGAATTCGAGCTCTTTTGACTCTAATATTTGCTGGTTTTTTTTTTTTAATAATAGAAAACTGAGGTTTAAAATACAGTCCTGGAGCCGGGCACTGTGGTGCATGCCTGTAATCGGAGTGGCTTGGGAGGCTGAGGCAAGAGGATAGTGAGTTCAAAGCCAGCCTCAAAAGCAAGGTGCTGAGCAACTCAGTGAGACCCTGTCTCTAAATAAAATACGAAATTGGGCTGGGGAGGTGGCTCAGTGGTCGGTGGCCCTGAGTTCAATCCCCAGTACCAAAAAACAAACCAAACAAAACCCAAAACAAAACAAACACTATATATATATATATATATATATATATATATATATATATATATATATATATATTTGGCGCTTTTTTTTATGACATCAGTCCATAAAGATTCTCTGGCCTGGGTAGTTAAAAATACAGGGTTTTACTTTTGGCTATAATTTTATTTTATTTTATTTGGCTATAATTTTAGATGATAGGTCATTGCACATGACTTAGAAAATTTCTTTCTTTCTCTGTCCCTCTTTCTTTCTTTTTCCAATACTGGGATTAAACCAAGGACCTCACATATGCCAGGAAAACACACTACTACTCAGCTACCATCTCAGTCCTTCATTTCATTGATTTGAACTTCAAGTTTCCACATATGTGAAATAAAGGTTTTATATTGGTTCATCTTTATGGTTCCTTCCAGCTTCAACATTCCGCTCTAACAAGGAAAAAAAAATCCAACTCTCTCATTGGCATATCTATTTCCCTATATGCTGGTAACAATAATCTATATTGTTTTAGGGAGAATCACTCTTTCTTTACTCAGTGTAATTCCTTCCTTTGAATCCAGAATCTGGTGCTGGACAGTTAGAGTAAATTCCAGGAATTGTTTGAAAGTCAGAGATAAGACACCTTGCTTCCCTGGCACTGCTAGCAATGAGAAAGATGAGAGTTTGGAGCATCTGTCTTTATGCCCAAATCTATAGAATGTTCAGTTACTTAAAGCAACAAATTCTCTATTTTATTAGATCTATTCATATTGAGATTTCTGGCTACTAGTTCATAGGCATCACTAATCCTTGAAGGATGGAGTGGATTTGCATTAGGAAGGGACTTTACATGCAGGGAAGGCTAGCCTCAGAATCCTTGGGATGGGAATGATTTTGAAAGCCCCCAGGACTTCACACTTGATGGGTATGTCAGATTTTATTTTTTGAAAACAACCCTCCTGTTTTTGGTTCTACTTCTCTTCCAAACCTTGTCATTCTCCTATCTAGAAATTAAATCTTTATCTTCTACCTTTAATAAGACTTTGGAGCTTATTTAACAAATACAGTGATTGAAATGACAATACCTTATTTCCAAGGCTAGATAATAAAAGGCAACGTAATATGTTTTCACTCTTTTGAAACAGTGGCCCTGGGAACTACACTACCATATTGTGAGGAAACCCAGGTAACATGGAGAGGCTAAGGGTTCCAGTTGACAGCCTGTGTAATAAAGAGCTTGGCTGGCTTTTGCTCCCAGTTCTTGAGAGGGAGTCTCTAAAATGTTGCAATTTTTTTGAGTGATTGAAGCTAAGGGACAAAAAGGCAGTCAATATAGATAATAAATAATTGAGTCTGATTGGAAAGATGGGGGCTGGTTGGAAAGGAAAAGAAATCAAATGCTGACATCTCCAAAGCCCCCTCCTCCTTCCATGTGCCCTTCCCTCTCCCGCTCCTTCAACTTGTTGCTAAGGTAACCTGCCTCAGGGATTGTTCCTCCTGTAGGGATTTGTAGGAGTTGTTAATGAAGCACCTCCTGGGCAGCCCTTCCTCTGCCTGTTTGCTTCTCACCTTTTGGCGCATCCGACTACGGGTCAGATACACTGGATTGGGTGAGATAAAGGGAGAAGAGGGCAGGATAACAAAGAAAATCTAAAATGTATGAAAGGCCCAGGACACTCCCACTTCTTTAGATACCAGCTCTGGACCCCTTCTCTGTGGAGAAGTGTGTTTCTTTTTTCTTTTTCTTTTTAAAAAATATTTTTTAGTTGTCAATGGACATTTATTTTATTTATTTTTATGTGGTGCTGAGGATGGAACCCAGTGCCTCACACATGCTAGGCAAGTGTTCTACCACTGAGCCACAACCCCAGCCCCCAAGAAGTCTGTTTCTATCCTTTAAACAAAACTTGCTTTCTATATTTGCCTTGGCATTGCTCCGGTGTTCAATCACATCTGTTCATCACATCTGTGGAAACAGAACTCATGGTCACCGGTCATATGATCAGGGTATCTTTCTTATTTATCATAGACTCTGGTAGTTTATGCTAATGGAGTGACTAATGGTGGGCCCCTAGATAGTTTAAACAAGTGAGATGATTAAAGATGGAGGCTGACCATGCTGGAAAGACCAACCATATGATCAATGAATTGATATTTTTTATTGGGTGATATTAACCCAACGTCTGGGGAGGGGAAGAAAATGGAGATTGGGTCACATGGCTAATGATTCAATTAATCATGTCTATATAATGAAGCCTTAATAAAAACTGGATGCTGAGCTCAAGTGAACTTCCTTGTTAGCAATACTCTGCATGTTGTCATGCATTACTGTGCTGGGAGAGTGACATATACTAATTCTACAGAAGGAAGACACTAAAAACCTCACATCTGGATCACTCTCATAACTTACCCAGGTTTCTTTCCCTTTGACTGGTTCCGATTTATATTCTTTATAAATGATTCATATTCTTTATAAACTGGTTCTGATTTATATTCTTTAATTGTAATCTTAAGGATAATACTTTCCTGAATTCTGAGAACCATACTGGTGAATTTTCCAACTTGAGTGAGAATTCCTGAGTTTATAATGAGCTGGTAAGAATTGAGGATAGCCTGAGGACTCCCAAATTTGCAATTCGTATCCAAAGAGAGGACATTCTAGTGGAAGACTGTGAAGTTTGGCCCTACTCTGAGTAGTGAGTGTCAGAAGTCATCCTACCAGTGTGACTCCATATCGTGTACAACCAAAAAAATGGGAAGTTAGATGCCATGTATGTATTTCAAAACACATTCTACTGTTATGTATAACTAAAATAATAAATAATTTTTTTAGCCCCAGGTAAAGTCCAAGCTGACAAGCATCAACCATCATACCTGTAGGTGAATAAGCCTTCAGTTGATTCCAGCATCTTGCCATCAAGTTACCTTTAACAAGTGAGTCTTCCAGCTGATATCCTAGACAACATGGGACAGAGACAAATCATCTCAATGCATCTTGGCCAAATTCCTGACCCATAAAATCATTAACATAATAAATAATTGTGTTTTTTGCCATTATATTTTAAGGAAAGTTGTTACAGAGCAAAAGATAATTGGAACATATTTTTGTACCTGTGAGTGGGGAATGATTGCAACAAAACCTTAAACATGAGGCAGTGGCTTTGAGACCAGGGGCATGCAGAAGGAAAACAGACCTCTAAGAGAGTTAGTGAAAGTCAAAAGAAGCTGGATGAGACTTTCAATGGAAGTCTTTTGGTCCTCAAGAGACCTATTGGTAAGGGCTTAAAAGAAAGCAGGGAGGCCTGGGGATGTAGCTCAGTGTTAGAGTATTTGGTGAGCAAACACAAGACTGTGATGTGAGTTCAAAGCCCAGAGCTGGAGAGGGGGGATATGTTATAAGCTGGAGGAAAATAGATCCTTTTCACATAATGACAAAAATTTTACAAATAAGTTGCCTGCAACAAAGTAGAATAAAGGAAATGTGCTTAAAGACCTGGGTGACCTGTAATGCCAGATTCATGGGACCCCAATAGACCTCCAGGAGCCGATTCTGATGCAATCACACAAGAGTCTTTATTGCAAGCTCGAGCCTGGGCTCACAACCATTCCGTCGAAGTGGTCTCAGGGAGTGAGTCCTGGTCCTTTGTTTAGTGAGATTTTATAGGTTTTGGGGGGATACTCTATGTGTCACAACATCACACAGCAAATCATTCCATACCGCGGGAAAGTCAAACAACAATTCTTAACATTGATTAGCACATTCACTGACAGGAACAAGTTGGGTAGGGGTGATTGGCTAGTACAAGAGGGGGATTCCTTTGAACTGATTGGTTTAAGCCTCGAGGGGTGTACGTGCTGAACTACATGGTTTCCCAACATGTTATCAACTACCATAAGATACTGGGGGGTCATTTGGTATCCCAGGTGTTTTCCCTGTCTCATGATGATTGGTGGTTGGTAGTGGGTTGCAATGGGTCCTCACCTAGCCTAACTGAATCAGGGACACCTGGCTCTGCAGATCCCTCCTGTTATTTGTAGACAAACAACTCAGCAGGATGGAGTGCTCTGTGGGTTTTTCTAAGGACAAGGGTCACACCCCCTTCCTTAGGACAGGCATTGAGGTAGAAGCTGCTATTATTTATTTATTTTCAAAAATGGAGTCACATCAGTTTCTCAGACCTAGCTTAGAAAACTTCCAGAGAGCCTGTTAAATAAGTCCCAGGGCTTCTTCTACCTACTTTAGTTAAATGTATGAGGAGATAAACTAAAGACCCATCAAATAGAGAAGATCCAAGACTTGATGGGTTTAAAATCAGAACTTTCTCTTTTCCCATAAAAGGTGTGACTTGAACCTTTTGTTTAAGTCTTCAGAAATATTTGAGGCAAAGACTCATAGACCCTTTCAAATAATCAAAAGCCTGGCTAGCTTCGCTTAGCATAATCTGCTCTAATGCCATCCATTTCCCTGCAAATTCTATGATTTTGTCATTTCTTAGTGCTGCATAATACTCCATTGTGTATAGATGCCACATTTTTTTTATCCATTAATCTATTGAGGGGCATCTAGGTTGGTTCCACAGTCTAGCTATTGTGAATTGTGCCGCTATAATCATTGATGCAGCCGTATCCCTATAGTGCGCTCTTTTAAGGTCCTCAGGGAATAGTCCGAGAAGTGCCATAGCTGGGTCAAATGGTGGATCCACTCCCAGCTTTCCCAGGAATCTCCATACTGCTTTCCAAATTGGCCTCACCATTTTGCAGCCCCACCAGCAGTGTACAAGTGTACCCTTTTCCCCACATCCCCGCCAACACTTATTGTTGTTTGACTTCATAATGGCTGCCAATCTTACTGGAGTGAGATGGTATCTTAGGGTGGTTTTGATTTGCATTTCTCTGACTGCTAGAGATGGTGAGCATTTTTTCATGTACTTGTTGATTGATTGTATGTCCTCCTCTGAGAAGTGTCTGTTCAGGTCCTTGGCCCATTTGTTGATTGGGTTATTTGTTATCTTATTGTTTAATTTTTTAAGTTCTTTGTACATTCTGGATATTAGGGCTCTATCTGAGGTGTGGGGGGTAAAAATTTGTTCCCAGGATGTAGGCTCTCTATTTACCTCTTTTATTGTTTCTCTTGCTGAGAAAAAACTTTTTAGTTTAAGTAAGTCCCATTTGTTGATTCTTGTTATTAACTCTTGGGCTATGGGTGTCCTATTAAGGAATTTGGAGCCCAACCCCACAATATGTAGATCGTAGCCAACTTTTTCTTCTATCAGACACAGTGTCTCTGATTTGATATCTAGCTCCCTGATCCATTTTGAGTTAATTTTTGTGGCTGGCGAGAGAAAGGGATTCAATTTCATTTTGTTGCATATGGATTTCCAATTTTCCCAGCACCATGTGTTGAAGATGCTATCCTTCCTCCATTGCATGCTTTTAGCCCCTTTATCAAATATAAGATAGTTGTAGCTTTGTGGATTAGCAACCAAGAACAGAACAGGAAGGAAGAGCATGAGGAAAAGACTACAGTAAACAAAGACGAATGGGGGGGAGGGAGAAACGGAGAGAGAAGGGAAAGCATATGGAAATGGTAGGAGACCTTCAATGATACATAAAATTATAAGAGGTCATGAGGGGCAAGGGGGAGGGAAAAAAAAGGGAGAGAATTGAACAACAGCAGGGGAGGTAGAGAGGGAAGATGGGAGGGGAGGGGAGGGGAGGGGGGATAGTAGGGGATAGGAAAGGTAGCAGAATACAACAGTCACTAATATGGCATTATGTAAAAATGTGAATATGTAACAGATGTGATTCTGCAATCTGTATTTGGGGTGAAAATGGGAGTTCAAAACACAATTTGAGTCAAATGTATGAAAGATGATATATCATGAGCTATGTAATGCTTTAAATAATCAATAAAAAAAATTTAAAAAAAAAAACAAATAATCAAAAGCCCCTCCAAAGGCTCACAGACCCTCTCTATTCAAGAACAGAGTTTCTGAGAATCTTAGAGGAGTTTCTCATAGCAGCCTGACAGGAACCCCAAGGTAGGGAAGGTAGGGAAGTATCTCAATGAAATAGAGTGGTGTAGAGATGCACAGTTTCACTGGAATTTCATCAGCTTGTATTAAAAAGGACAGAGTCAGAACCAAATGAAAAGGGGCCTCTGTATTCCTAAATTTCTATGACCAGGAAGCATTCTGAAGAAACTGTTAATCTACAAACATAAAACAATGAATGGGGAGCCAAGAGTTTAGGGGATACAGTAAGAACTATGGAAAAATCATTCTTAGATAAATGTTCTAAGCTATAATCCAATAATTAGCAATGTGCTCAGTTGGATTTTAGAATTGCTATTTTTTATATTGCTTTTTTTACATTTTATATTTTTTATATTACTTTGTGCCTCTTGTTATTTCCTTTTGAAGTGGAGAGTTTACAGCAGTTATTGTAAAATGTTTTGGGTGTGGGTGTAACAGTGGTCCACTTTATGCTTTGAATGTAGCCCTTGCTGCTCTGCCACTGCAACTTATTTTTAAAATGGACATGTTTCTTTCTCTTCCTTTCTCCCTGCTCCTCCCTAATCTCCTCCCCACCCCACCCCCAATCTCAGGGGAAATAGGATTACTTTTCCCCCCATCCTAGGCAGATTTATCTGTCCTTAAGTACACACCCATCATAGAAATGAAGTAATCCAGACTTTGGGGATATTACCAGAAGATCTCAGAAATGGCTATCTCCCAAATTAACAAGTGGATTACAACTCCAAGGGAGAATACAGAGAACACGTATAATATAGCTTTTGAGTCACCTCTTTAAATGCCCCCTGTTCCTGCAGAATCACAGCCTTTGGGACAGGAGTCCCTTATGTTTCTTCTTTGCTGACAAAGCAATAAACCTTGTTTTTCCTTTTTCTCAAAACTGGGTCCTGGTTATTGGATTAGCATTGGGGATAGGGACCAAGCTTACAGCAACCTGATAACTGCACTCTTTAGTTCACAGTTCTTTAGATGAAAGACTCAAAGGTACTCAGGAATTATGCCCAAGGAATCAATCCTAAGAAACCATTTATATCTGGATGTGGTTTAAATGAGAGAATTCTGACTTAAACTTGATTATAATGTTTTAGTGAGATAAGATGTAAGAGGTTCTTAACAGGTGCTGTGGCACATGTCTGTAATCCCAGTTACTAGGGAAGCTGAGACAAGTTAAAGGCCAACCCAGACAATTTAGCAAGACCCTATGTCAAATTTTTTAAAAAGACTGTAGTTCAGCGATCAAGAGCTTGCCCAGCATGTATGAGATCCTGAGTTTAATCTGCATTATCATGCAAAAGAAAAAATTTAAAAAATAAAACACTTGAGAGGTTTTTCATGAAGAAATGATAAATTCTGAGGTGATAGATAATCCAGTTACCTGGATCTGATCATACATTATATATATGTATTAAAATGTCACCCTTTACACCCAAAATATGTATAATTACTTTGTGTTAATAACAAAATGATACTAAAACAAAGATTTGAGGGGTGTTTTTGTTGTTGTTGTTGTTGTTCCCGGGAATTGAACTCAGGGGCACTCGACCACTGAGACACATCCCCAGACCTATTTTGTATTTTATTTACAGACAGGGTCTCACTGAGTTACTTAGCACCTCACTTTTGCTGAGGCTGGCTTTGAACTCCTTATCCTCTTGTCTCAGCCTCCCAAGTCGCTGGGATTACAGGTGCACTTGAGGGGTCCTTAAGGAAGAGAAGTTAGGAAATTTTGCAGGTTGAGAGAGTTGCTGAATTATTATGGCTAAGAAGATAGACTGTTTAGACATCATTACCCTAAGTACATGTATGAAGACGCAAATGGTATGAAAATACTTTGTGTACAATCAGTGACTTGAAAAATTATGCTCTATATGTGTAATATGAAATGAATTGCTTTCTGCAGTCATATAAAACAAATTAGAATAAATAATAATAAAAAAGAAGGTAGACTGTGGGATCTTGTATTTTCCTCAGATGGTCATAACATATGCTCTGCTAGAACTTTGTTATTCCTGTTGAGTTGGAATCTATGTTCATTTACCTTGAAATTAAGATAACTCTGTACCTTTGTGAATAACTCAATATAGTAGAAGTGATACTATAGGGTATCTGAGGTTAGGTTTTAGAAACTGCTACAAGATGGCAGTGAAAATGGTGAACTAAGGACCTCTGAAACATCCTCTCCTCCATAACAGCAAATGTGAACACTGGCAAATTTTCCCAAATCAATTTTTCCAATACTTCGGAAATTGACCAAAGATTTTTGTCAATCTCAGGAGCATTTCTTCAAGAAAAATGATTGAATCTTGGTAGGAACATTGAGTTTAACTGCTGTTTTAATTTGCCCTATTCTTGGACCTTCCTTTCAACTCCATGGTAACCTTGAAAACCAACAGCCTGCAATCATGGTGAAAACTGACAGGCTGACAACTACTGGATGTGTAGAATGGTGCTGGAGCGCTTTCAAACTCTATCTGCAGAGAACTGCCAACATTTGACCTTCCTGGTGGCCACAAGCGTGTGTAAAGCACTTTTCATGCCAAGGTTGTATGTGTGTTCATGACAGATCTGGGAAGGCCCCAAGCTGTCACCTCTGGCCAACTGTGAGTCTCTATGCTAGCAGACAGTAAAACCCTAGGCATAGCTGTATACTGCGTGGCTGAGTGTGGCCCAATATGCACACAGAGTCCCTTGACAAACACTTATTTTAGGTATTTATGGAAATTTCTGTCCAATAATTGACTGCTAACTAAATGTTCAAACACTTCAGTGGCCACAAATAACAAAGAATATAGATTTTACAGAATTTAAGAGAAATGAATAAACAACAAGAAACTACTAGGAATAGAGGAATATATATTTATATAATCCCATCCCTGGCTCTTCTCCTGTTTTTTCTCTCTCTGCTTCCTGGCTGCCATGAGCTGAGTATATATCACTATATATTACTAGACATAACAGAGGAATCTAATAAAATAGACTCTACTAAAGGAATATACCTATTTTTTATTTTATTATTTTTTTCTCCTAAGGAATTGTCTAATACCATTATGCAGGCTGAGAAGTCCCACAATCTGCCAGTGGTGAGCTGGAGACCCAAGAGAGATGGTGGTAGAGTTCTAGTCCAAGTTCAAAGGACTGAAAACAAGTGGTGCTGATGGTATTAAGTCCCAGTCTGATGGCAGGAGATCTAAGTCTTAGCTGTAGCTGTCAAGCAGAGAGAAAATTTCTTTCTTTCTTTGGTGGTGCTGAGGATTGAACCCAGGGCCTTGTGCATATGAAGCAAGCACTCTACCAACTGAGCTATATCCCCATCCCACAAATTTCTTTTCATCTGCTGTTGTGTTCTACTCAGGCCCTTGATAGAGTTACAGGGTATAAGATCAACACACGAGGGCTTGATGGGAAGAAGTGTTTATCCCTTGTCACAGAGGTTGAAGGGGTCAGGTCCTCTCTGGCAGATTGGTTGATTTTGATTCACACTTCAGGAATTCTGAATTCTGAACCATGGTATGGTTTGGATCTTTTCTATCCCCCTAAAAGCTCATATGTTAGGCAATACAGAAATGTTCAGAAGTGAAACGATTAACTTATGAAAGGTGTAATATTATTAGTGGATTAATAATTTTTTAAAAAATATATTTTTAGTTGTAGATGGACACAATGCCTTTATTTTATTTATTTTATATATAGTGCTGAGAATCAAACCCAGTGCCTCACACATGCTAGGCAAGCACTCTACCACTGAGCCACAACCCCAGCCCAGTGGATTAATAATTTGAATGGACTACTGGGTGATAAGTGTAGGCAGGTGGGGTATGGCCGAAGGGAGAAAGTCACTGAGGTGTTCCCTTGGACTATATCCTATCCCTGGCTCTTCTCCTGTTTTCTCTCTCTCTGCTTCCTGGCTGCCCTGAGCTGAGAAGCTTTCCTCCGCCATTCCCTTGTGTCATGATGTTCTGCCTCACCTCAGGTACAGAGCAACAGAGTTAGCTGACTAAGGACTGAACCTCTGAAACCAGGAGCCCCAAATAAGTTTTTACTCTTCTATGTTATTCTTGTCATATATATTGGTCATAGTGATGGAAAACTGACTAACACAACTATTAACTGAAAACTAATACTAATTCAAATTATTTCCTTAATGTTGTGACTCTATTTTCCAGAAGAGGCATTGAAGACAATCTACTGCCCCATGGCATCGCATCCTGCTTTACAGGCATGCTTTTTTTTTTTTTTTTTTATTGTCACCAGGGATTGAACCCAGGGGCGCTTAACCACTGAGCCACATCCCCAGCCTTTTGTATATTTTGTTTAGGGACAGGTTCTCGCTGAGTTGTTTAGGGCCTCCTTAACTTGCTGAGCTGGCTTTGAACTCGTGATCCTCCTGCCTCAGCCTCCCAAGCTGCTGGGGATTACAGGCATGCGCCACTGTGCTTGGCTCACTAGCATGCTTTTTAAATGGGGAATCAATATTGGTAAGACATTTTGAGATTTCTGATTGAAAGCACTATTTTAAAACACAGAATATCATTGCTTATCATTGCTCTTAAAGTAGAGTCCCTAAAGGACACAAACACTCTTATTTTGCGGGGGTGGATACTGGGGATTGAATTCAGGGGCACTCAAACACTGAGCCACATTCCCAGCTCTGTTTTGTATTTTATTTAGAGACAGGGTCTCACTGAGTTGCTTAGCACCTCACTTTTGCTGAGGCTAGCTTTAAACTCGCGATCCTCCTGTCTCAGCCTCTGGAGTTACTGGGATTACAGGTATGTGCCATCATGTCCAGCAGGGCATATACACCCTTAATCTCTAACTCTCCCTCTTTTTAAAAAAATATAGGTTGGACACAATATCTTTCTTTTCTTTTCTTTTTTTTTTTTTTTAATGTGGTGCTAAGGATTGAACCCAGTGCCTCGTGCATGCTAGGTGAGCGCTCTACCTCTGAGCTACAACCCCAGCCCCCCTCTCCCTCTCTTTTAATACCAGTTTTTAGTTCCAGGCACTTTAAAATGAATAGCTGCAGTGGAGGGAAGCCTACATTTTCAAACTAATATATATAGTTTATATATATATATTCATCTATTTGAAGTGTCTAACAAAATACCAAAAACTAAATAGTTTTTAAATGCCTTAAATTTATTTCTTATAGTTCTGGAGACTGAGAAGTCTAAGATCAAGGCATTGTCTGGTAGAGGCCTGCTTTCTAGTTCATAGATAGTGTCTTGCTATGTCATCCCATGGTGGAGGGGCAAGGCAGCCTTTTATAAGATACTAATCCCATTCATTAGGCCTTTGCCTCATGACCAACTCCCCTCCTGAAGTTCCCATCTCTTAGTACTATAATCTTGGAGTTAGGATTTCAATAACAGATTTGGGGGGAACATAAACATTCATTCCATTGAATACTCTGATCAAATTCATTATTTTTGCTTAGAAAAATCTGGCCCAAGAGGTTGTATTAAGCAAGACTGGCATCATGGTGATGTCCTGTCATAGCCTTGGAATTCTTCATAATTTTTAAAAATATATTTTAGTTGTCAGTGGATCTTTTAATTAATTAATTAATTAATTAATTAATATGTAGTGCTCAGGATCGAATATGGGGCCTCACACATGCCAGGCAAGCACTCTACCACTGAGCCACTACCCCAGCCTGTTAGGGTCTGTAAACCAGTCAAGATGGCGCCATGGTTTGTGAAGTAACGCAAGCGAGCCATTAAGTGTGGAGATTCCTTATTGGTTGACTGCTGTATCTAGTTTATGTTAAATAAGATAAGCTGTGTGTAATGTATATATACCCTTCCTGTCCTACAATAAACGGCTCCCACTCCTGCTGTATCAATGTACACAAGTTCCTCGTCACCCCTCAGTTAGTTTGCCCAGCCAGTGGGGCTTCGGCACCAGGCCCTCAATAATTTCTTTTTTTTTTTTTTTTTTAAATATTTATTTTTTGTAGTAGGACACAATAACTTTATTTATTTATTTTCATGCGGTGCTGAGGATCGAACCCAGGGCCTCACTAGTGCTAGGCAAGCGCTCTACCACTGAGCCACAACCCCAGCCCCCTCAATAATTTCTTAACAAGGGCTTCGTATTTTCATTTTGCCTTGGACCTGGCCAATTATGTAGCTAATCTTGCATGTAAGACATAAACAATTTAAAAAATTATTTGGGAATGCAAATTTCCAAACCTGATCCTGTTGTATATGGTTTCTATTAATTTGTTTGTTCAGTCAGTTGGATACTGAACAAACTACCATATGCTAGGTCTGGGAAATAATCAAGAACAAGACAGATATGGTTCCAGCTCATGGAGCTTACAATTTAATATCCTGTTTTTCAAACATTTTTTGACCATGACTTAGCACAAAGCAATATGTGTGTTTGTGTCTGAATGAAGAGAGAGAGAATTGCTTCACTTTACATATAAATATATGACATTTTATATATCCATTTTTATATTTTATACTTATTGTTTTAGTCAATTTTTTCACTGCTGTGACCAAAGGGCCTGACAAGAACAATTTTAGAAGAGGAAAAGTTTATTTGGGGCTCATGGTTTCCAAGGTCTCAGGCCATAGGTGGCTGATTCCATTCCTTGGGGCCTGGGGTGAGGCAGAACATCATGGTGAAAGAGTGTGGTAGAAGCAGCGGGGAACATCACATCAGGAAGCAGAGAAAGAGACTGCTCTCTTTACTACAACAAAGTATAAACCCCAAAGGTAGACCCCCATCGACCCATCTCCTCCAGCCACATCCTACCTGCCTACAATGACCAGCCAGTTCATTCCTATCGAGGAATTAATGCAGTGACTAAGTTAAGGCTCTCATAATCTAATCATTTCACCTCTAAACTTTCTTGCATTGTCTCACACATGAGCTTCTGGGGGACACCTCACGTCTGAACCACAACACTTATAAACACATATAAATACATTGAAGACTAATGGAATACCTTGACACTCTCGCTGCATGGAATGCACTTTGCGGTTTTGTATTATTTTATTCCTTTAAAAACTTTTGGTTATAATTTACTAATTTGGTTTCTCAAGGTTCACACTTAGTAAGAGGCAGAGCTGGATGCATAGCCAGATTTGTTTGGCTCCAAAGCCCAAGCTTTCAACTACTTCGCTCTGCTGTCTCCAGATATAGTCAAAAGAGCAGAAGACCTGGTTTCTAGGCCCAGTGCTGCCGCATCATAAACATGAGACATTCCACAAATCATTTAAGTTCTCTAGGGCTTAATTTTCTCTCCAGTAAAATGAGCTTAATAATAATATATGAGGAAATGCAAGTACTTCATAAACTGAAAAGCATTCTGGCACTGCAAGGAATGTTAAGAGTAACATCAGCTAAAGCAAAGGCAATATGCTCATTGGAGAACGATGAGGTATTTGTGTTTCCTAGGTTTTTAAGCATTTGTATCCTTTTACCCTTCATATGTGGGTCTCTCCATCAGTCCGTCGTCCACCTAAGTTCTGTATCTTCTGATTATTCCCCCAGTTGAAACCCCCAGCCTTGAGTGAACAAATGAATTCCAGGATACCTTTTTTTCTTTCAAATTAGGTTTCCTAAGTTAAAACCTACGTTAAGACAGTTCTTTGGATGATTGTGGAAAAGTACAGAAATGGGGTATTAGATCTCTTCAGAAACTTACTAAATCTTCCCCTTTCCTTTGCCAGTTGAAGATCTATTACCAAACTGCCAAAAGCAAACGCACAACTAAATAAAAAACCAATTAGTTTACTTGAAAGTTTCAGATCAATCTTTTTTCTAATTTTTTTTTTACATTTTAATGTAGGTTAAAAAAAACATGTTTATTAAAGAGGATTAGAAGATATATAAGATATATAAGTATAAAGAAAATAAACTCACCAGCATACTGTACTCCCATATCAAGAGAAAACAACTGTTCACATTTTGTTTCTTTATGAAAAATTAGATTCTTACTGAACATTTTTTTTTTTTTTTTTTTTTTTTTTTGCTAGCGGGGATATTAGCTACATCCCCAGACCAAACATTTGACTTTTAAAATTTAGCATAATATGATGCATATTTTCATGTCTTTTAATATTCTTTAAGAACATGTATTTAATGGCTACAAAATATTCCATATTATAATTAATTTAATCAATTCCCTCTGCTAGAACATTCACATTGTTTCCTTGTTTTTGCTATTTTTCAACAGGGTTTAGAATAGGCTTTTACTTAAATGTATACATTTCTAATTATTTATGTCGGATATGTCCCAAGAAGAAAATTACTGGGTTGAGTAGTTTTCTCTTTATATTGCGCTATCACTCAAGCAGTAGCTACCACCACAGGAATTTATTGCAAGGTGTTGGGCAGCCCACAGTTTTGTCAGGAAAGCTAAGAGCCTCAGGCTTAGAAAGTGGGAATGCAGGAAGACTGTGCAGCCACAACCCCAGACAAGGCCTTGCTATAGGACCAGTCCAGCCAGGACTCCTCTGCCATTACCACAGAGGCAGAATGAGAGCCTGCCACAACTGGCACTATGCCTGAACATTGGACACTGTATACTAGACACCATGCTGGCACCTCTGCCCTGCTGGGTCCTGGAAACTAGCTGCTGCTGCTGCAGCCAGAGATTTGCTCTCTCCCAGTTTCTTAGCATTACTAGCAACATTCATATAACCTTAGGAGTCACATCCCACCCCAGGAGATGGGAATGAGAATACCTGGTGTCTGTATTTCCTAATAGGGGGATGAGCCCTGCCCAACAACAAGACTCACAAGGAGTTTGGCCAGTTTGATGGGCAAAACATAACACCTTACTCTTACTTTAATTCGCACTTATTTGTTTTCTAGGAAGGATGGACATCTTTCGTAGTTCTGTTTGTAATTTGTAATTATTCTTTTGTGAATTGCCTACTAATATCTGCATGACTCTACTACTAGAACAGTTAGCCTTCTACTGGACTATTCATCTTATCTTTGTTGTAAGAACTCTTAACAGCAAGACTATGAATGGTTTGACATATATATTTCATCTTTCTTTCAGTTTGACTTTTAATTTCATTTAAGAGCTTTTAATTTTAGCCTGAAGAAATTTATCTATTTTATCAAGTTAAGTCTATTACCTTTTTCCATATTGTGCTTTTATTTTTATTTTTTATTTATTTTTTAAAAAGTATTTTTAGGGCTGGGGATGTGGCTCAAGTGGTAGCACGCTCGCCTGGCATGCGTGCGGCCCGGGTTCTATTCCCAGCACCACATACAAACAAAGAAGTTGTGTCCGCCAATAACTAAAAAATAAATATTAAAATTCTCTCTCTCTAAGAAAAAAATATTTTTAGTTGTTGTCACAATATCTTTATTTTATTTATTCATTTATTTGTGGTGCTGAGGATCAAACCCAGGGCCTCGAATGTGCTAGGCAAGCACTCTGCTGCTGAGCCACAACCCCAGCCCCCATATTGTGCTTTTAAATTTAGGCTTTCCCTAATCCAAAGTTAAATAATCACCTATATTTTTTGACTAATATAAATAAATCTCATTTCCTAATCGTCAGATGAACTGGTCACATGGTCATGAAATATTAAAAGGGAGATCTATATCCTACAGTTTTGGAGGAACCCACCCCAATTCAGTAGAGGCAACATTAAATGAGTGTTCTTTTCTCTCATGGTTCTGTAGGACATGTCAAGGCCCACATAGACACTGAAGGTTAGATGGAGATTGATCAGTTCATAATGTAACCTACCATGAGCATATTTCAGTAAGCTGAATGGTTGTAAGAAAGTGAAAAAAATGACTTCTCAGAGAAGTGGATTAAAGAAAAGGTTTATTTACTATCTGACTAATTTTTGGACAGACATTTGAGTCTCCATAGCAAAAACTCCCTTTACTCTCAGAAATATATGTGGATAATCATCAGGGTGGCAGGGGTGTGGGGTGATATAGTAAAACAGTAAGGAGGGTTTGGAGAATATTGATGTTGCTAGAGAAGAAAAGGGCAATGATCAATGCTTTACTGATCTCAAAGAAGTTGCTTCTAAGTTTTCCGGATTGTTGTTGGTATTGTAAGAGCTGGTAACTTGCTGAGTGTGAAGCCCTAGAGGTGGCGAGGTATGGAAAAATGTAGCACATAGCACCCGGAAGGGCAGCATCTAAAAATCTGCAGAGAACAGGTGCAGCTTAGGAGCACTGAGAAAGAGGCAAAAGAACTAATATTCACTTCAGGACTGTGGTGGCCAGAGCTGTTTGAATCACCTCCTCTTCACCCTGTCAGTGAGGGAGGGATTCTTGCTCAGGATTAAGGGGGTAGCTGAACACTTGACACCTGACACTGGGCAGGTGAGACCAACAGCAGTTTATTAGTCACATACAACTCACAGCCTGAGGGAGGAGCACACTTCATGCCATGCAGGGTCACATGAGTGCAGGAACTTAGGAACAGAGTGAACAAGTAGGGGCTGTGGGAGGCAGGATTTGAAGTATTGAGAGGACATGGTATCTCCTGATCCTGAAGGGAGAATATGATTGGGTTGTTTTTTAATAATTCTGCAGCTGGCAGAGAACTGAAACCCACTACTCAGGGATAAGCAGGAACTGTGCCTGGTCTCTTTGATAAGAAAGGTTGTTTGGCAAGGAGACCTTATCCAAAAGAGCACAGGAGGGAGGAGAACTTGCCGTTAGGCCCTTCAACTTTACAACATGTCAAGGTAGCACATAATATTGAGTCTTAATTGCAGGCCTTACCCCACAAGAGCACTTAAGAGCATGACTGATGCTGGACTCCAGTTATTATAAGAACAGAAAAAAAAAAAATTCCAGGATAGAAAACTCAGGTCTTGAGCAGAAATTACTTTATACTTTCAGAAATGTCAAAATAATGGTAGATGGGGCTGGGGATATAGCTCAGTTGGTAGAGTGAGTGCCTCACATGCAACAAGGCCCTGGGTTCAATCATCAGCACCACAAAATAATAATAATAATAATAATAATAATAATAATAATAATAATAATAATAGAAGTAGCATAAATTCTCAAGACAGGTTGGGATTCAAAAGATTGAGCTAAGAAGGATCTCATTCATGGTCACAGTCAAGAGGCTGCTTATTACCCAAAACCAGTACTCAGTGAATTCAGTAAGGTGACAGTGGTTGTCTGTGACTTAAGTTTCCTTATACAAAAAAATGCATACTTTAGCTGACATTGTATATACTGCCTGTAAGGAAAAGCAGAAGAGAAACTGGATCCCATAGGCCTGGTCTCTAGAAACCCACATATCCTGTCATTCAGGTAATGGCAAGGGGAATTTACCTCAGTAAGCAGCAACAGAAATCAGCCAGAGAAATTTCTGGGGGCTTCCCAGGAATATTTTCTCATAGTCTGACAGAAGGTTCTGGGGTGGTACTTTCCAATCCAGCCAGCCCTCTCTTGGATATAGGTTTATAGCAACATGAAGTTCAATGTACCAAATGCATCAAGTAATTGACGAGCACCTATTCTTTATCAGGTTGATTGGATGGATCATTCCCTCAAGGAGCTCCCAGTCTTCCTGGAGAAATAACACAATTTTATGTGAAATGGCAATGCAGGATAGTATTTAAAAATTCCAAGATGAGGAACATGGAAAAAGAATGCTATAAGTATGTTTTCCTTAAATTTTTAGATTTTAAATAAATTACTATAGAAAACATATTGTATGGTAAAATACTTTCTGGATCTATGAGTTGCATCTTTTCTGTACCCACAAACTGAATAGTGGTTAAAATTTCTCATTGCTTTAAATGTGCCCATTTAAGGTTTCCAGTTAAGGAGGGCACAGAAGGGGTGGGGAGTCTCCTCACTCACTCTCCCCTTTTTTCTGAGCACATTGCTTGATAGCTCCAGAACTTGAAAGTGTCAGTGAACTCTACTTTGGCCCCTCTTCATGTTTCCTCTCAGATTGCTTTGGTGATACCTGAGGGTGATGATTGGGGACATAAATTGAAATTTGGACATTTGGAGAATAAGTTAGATAAATCCAAATAGACTAAACCAGTTGGAGATTTTTCTACTATACCTTTTCTCACTCTAGTCAAGCTCATTTGCAAAGATAATTTGAATCAGACTGGATAGATTTCTTTCATTTGTCATCTGTAGAACTTGATCGTATCAGTGCTAGCCCAGGAGGGTTCTGCCCTGGCTCCAGGTTCAAGTTGCTCTTGGTCTACAGGCCAGAGTTGGGCAGCCTTGGGTTTGTCCCTCAGTTACCTGTCGGGGGTTTAACTGTACAAACCCAGGTCTTATCCACAGAAATTCTGATTAAGGGAGTCTGGGGCTTGTTTTATAAAGTCCTCAGGGTTGATATAATGAACAGAGACCTATTCAATGTAAAGGGAAAGCTTTAAACAATTATAACTTCTCAATACTATACTCACCTTTCTATGAACTCATTGGTCCTGAAAGTTTTTCAGTGGAGGCTAAATTTTTGAGCAACCATTCTTCTCTATCATAAAATATAACTCTATACCCTAAAGTGACTTTTCTATATGATCTCATTAATCTGCACAAATGGGGTAGGTGTCATGATTATTTTCCTTTTTTTTTTTTTTTTTTTGATTAAACCCAGGGGCACTTAATCACTGAGCCTCATCCCCAGCCCTTTTTAATTTTTTTTAAATTTTGAGACTGGATCTTGCCCAGTTGCTGAGGGCCTTGCTTAGCTGCTGAGGCTGCTGGTGTGCGCCACCACACCTGGCTGTTGTTTTCCCTTTTGCACATGAGAAAAGTGAAATGCAGGGAGTATAAATGATTTGCCTAAGACCAGATAGCTAAGAACAAGTGAAAGCAGGACTGTTGTGATATTTCCTGACCTACTACATGGAGATAACGGAGTACCTAGGTCAATTATCAGTTCATTCAGGGATCCTCAGTCTTGGTTGAAAATCAGAGTGGGAAGGGGTGGGGTCACCAGGGGCAGAGACTAGTCTCTGTAGTCCTTCCTGCTTACCCACCTCAGGCCCTTGGCTTCTGTTTGGTAATCACTGAGGAAATGATTACTACCATTTATTCAGGGCTTATCATGTGCTCAAAATTGTGTGGGTTGCTTTACTTATATAAACTTGTTTAATCCTTACAACAGCCCCAGGAAGAAGGTATTAGATCTTCATTTTGTGGAAACTGAGGTTGAGTATCATGCCAGTGTCACATAGTAAGGCCATGAGTCAAACTCAGAGATAAGTGGGATTAAGGCCTATTCGCTACAAAAGGATTATTTTGGGAGTAGGGTGTTCTGAAGTGCAGGGAGTATCTATAGGAATTAGTTGGAATTTCTCAGTATCCCCCTGTGTAAGCCAGTGGGTCTTTACTTGGTTACCCTGAGGGGGAACTTGAGTATTATTTCAGCCTCAAAGATGACATTTCAATGTGGTATCTCTAAACTGAACCATCCTCAGATATGAGACTCCAGGATTTATGGCACTCAGTTGGCTATTAGGGTCACAGCAGGCACAAGGTGCAATATGTTATATGCAGAGATGGAAAGGATCAAGTGTGTATATGCAGGTACACGCCCACACATATGCATACAAGTTTGTGGTATAGAGGAAGTCAGGGAAATTGCTCCTAGCCTTGCAGATTGCTGTGTTACAGAAAGTCCAGAGAGGAAGCAGGGCAGAGGTGGGGCTTTTTGACAACATGCTTTACTTGGTGAATGAAGCAGGCTGCCAGATTCCTACATCTTTCCAAAGGTCTTGAACTCATCTCCCCTCAGCTTCAAGTCTTTGGCAGCTGTGACTCTTCTGAGGTCACATGTACATCATCGACTCTTCCCCTTGGGGGGCGGTCATAGAGCCTCTTGAAGGTGGGGAGTACAAACTTATGCTTCTGGCATGTCTAAAGGACACAGCCAATTTTCAGGGCTCAGAACCCCAGAGAAACTAGGACTTTCAAAGGCCACTCTGGTCTTCCCTTCTATGCTTGGGACAATAGGCTAGTTTAAAGCATAAAATGGAGAATTGTGTCCACTATTATACTCAGAATCCTAGTGTGTGTCCTGAAGAGTGCCTTTTGGTGTTCTATTCCCACGCTTTCTAACATTGAGCATGGCATCTGCATTTGTCAAACTCTTGTTATGCCCTCAACCCCTGGGGTTTGGAATAATACTATAGTAGCCCTCAGGGACTAGGTGCACTGGAGAGGGAATGGCGGTTGGCACAGGCCTTTTGAGCAGGCAGCTATATTCAGGAGGTTTTTCTGGATTCAGAGGACTTGTGTTAAATCCTAACTCTGCCCCTGAGTAGCTGTGAGCTCTTGTCAAGTCACATACTTCTTTGACCTTTGCTTCCTCCTCTGAAAAATGAGAGCACTACTTGCCTGATGTTGTGGTGACATAGCCTCTACCTGGGACCTGGCCAGTGCCCAACACACAGAGGTGGTATGATTTCAGCAGCACTGAGAAGGATCCTTGGGCCAAAACAAATCCTTCCCTTACCAACTTCCTGGTGAGATCTGACCTCTACCCATCTCCTCAACCTCAAACAGGAAGAATGCCCTCACTTTGCTTCCTTGAGCAGCACCATGTCATTGTACCTGCTGTTCCTGCTTCCTAGAATGTTGTTCCCCTCTGCCTCCTCCCTGTTCATCTAGTTTGCACCTGCCTCAAGGTCTCCTCAACCATCTGGAAGAGAACCTTTCAGGGTTTCCCTGGCTCTGCTAGGTCCTCACTTGGGTGATTCTTTTACTAATGTGTATTAATTAATTGTACAACAAATTGTGGGAGAGACAAACATTAACTAAATAATGTAAGCTCCATGAAGATGTCAATTTTACTTACCAGTTACTGATAGATACTAGATTTCAGTAACTATTTGTTAAAAGAATGAGCAAGAGACATGTCTAACAAGGCACATGTTTCTCATAACATGAGATCTCCCAATATGTTGTTCTGAGGGTGGGAGGAGTCCATAGTCCAATAAATTGGACATGTTGGGTAAAACCAAGTAAACAGACTTCTTCTCTGTGGGACTTCTCGGCACCTCAATATGTTAATAACACGCATCATGAATTTCTTGGAAGAGGAGGGACGGAATCTAATAAGGAAATTGGTTTGTCATTTACACCTCATTCTGAGTGAGTTTCATCAAAATCCTGCCAGAGAGTGAGTCATGGGGAGGCAGAAGAAGTTGTAGCTCTGTAGTGAGGAACTCTGCTTTTCTTCAGCCTACCTCCAAATCCAGAGCTCCTGAACCCCTTTCCATCTCTAATCTGGAAAGCCTGAGGCAGGTGGCCTGTTCACAACTGAGTCCCTACAATGGCATCTTGGCTCAGTAATATCCACCTGGATGTAAATTCTCTTTATTGCTATTCTACCAACACCCCCTTTCTTTATATCAACGATGGAAAGATATTTTTGTAACAAAAAATTGCTATTTGTCTTCTTCAGTAAAAAGTTGATTCTGACAAAGTGATGTAAGGTTGATATTTCCCAAGAAACAGATCTGTTCTGTTTTTTTTTTTTTTCTTTAATTGCTTTTTAAATCCTGCATTCCTTTTCTCATCGTTGGCTTAAGCTACAAGGCAGTACTGGTTTTGCTCAAGTGGAATATCTATTTGGAGTTGATTGAAAAAACAAAACTGGTTACAAAAAGGGTCAGGCGAGTCTTAAAAATATTACAATTGAAATAAAAGGGTGACGCCTAAACCAGAAGGTTATCTAAATCTAAACCTGGATGGTTTTTATATTTCAAACATTGACTTTTGAGATGTTTGAATGCAAGTATGGGACTATGCTAGAAATCTCACAGTGGCTGACGCATGGGAATGAGGTAGAAAACGGCTAAAATGTTGGCTGCGCTTCATGATGCTGCCAAGATGCCACTGAGCTCATGCTAAGTGGGGAGGGTTTTTCTCCAGCTCTTTCTTTCTACACAGTCAATGGGAGAAACTCAAGTTACCCTTTCCTAAAGGTATGCTTTTCACGTCCCACTTCATTCTCCCTGTCCTAGAATCTAAATTATTTCCATCCCACTCATTCACGGTCCTGATCCTGCTTTTTAAACTAATCCAATAAACCAATTCACTGGCCAATGGATAATGATTAAAAATGTGAATTCCTCCTAAGGAAGGCCTAAGAATTTTAACAAGGGTCATCCGGCTAATACCAAATAAGTCACTCTAATGGTGGGAAGTCAGGGGTAGGATAGATGCTTCAGGGTAGATTGCCTTCAAGTCCCACACAGAGGCAGCTGTCTGCCCTGGCTTGGTAGGATTGGCTTGGTGACAGATCTTTGCTGTGAAGTAAAGGTAGGTTAAAGGGCAGCAGTGAACGGAATGGAACCCAGAATAGAAAACAGCACATGGAGATGGCATTTTGTTCATGGATTGGGGATTACTATCCTAAGCAGCCAGAATTTTTCCAGTAGAGTTTTATACAATAAAATAAATGTGTTCTGCACTTGTAGTGTTTAAATAAACACAGAGGATTTATTTCTAGCCATAATGTAAATTGGTGACGTGGAAAGTTATAAAAAGAGAATACATGCTAAAACTTCAGACCTCCTGGTTTCTGTCACTGTCTGTGGGCTTAAACAACACTGATTTCTACATAAATAACTCGCCCCTTGTAAACTATTTGTAAGATGTTTTACTCTAAGAATTTTCCCCCTTTTAAAAAAAGAAAAGGTACTGTCAATGTGAACAAATGTTTATGGAAACTAACTTAAAGAAACCAAGGCAAAGTACAAAATATATCTTTATGTATATTTTCAATGGGATTTTGATTTCCTATTTGTGTTTGAAATTATAACTGAATGCTGTGTCCTAAGATATCCATTCCTAAAATATCTCCTCAAATAGTGGCTTTCCAACTTTTTTTTTCTTTTTTTTTACTTTTACCCAAAGAAATGTCTATTTTACCCTACAATCCAACACACACACATACATATAGAAAATCCTGATATAAAAGTTGTCTTTTATTTCTTCTTTCTTGTAAAAAATGATATTACCATTTCACTTGAAGGTTTGAAACACTGCCTTAGAGAATCCCTTGCTCATACATATAAAAATATTTATAGCAGCACTCTTTGATATATCGAAGAAGTAGAAAAATACATATGGAAAATGATAAACACTGTATATAACAATTGAGTGTAATTTGGAGTGGGGTGTTAGAAAGAACTTTCTGAAGAAATAAAATTTGAATTTAGCCTGGAAAGAAAAGACTAGCAAATAATGTTATGTACTGACCAGGCCTTGTAAGCAAAGAACTGCCTCACCCAGACCCTGGCACTGAAGAAAGCTGATGTGATTGGGTCAGAGTGACCAAGGGAACAGGCATGTGATAAGATTGGATGGTCTATGAACAATAAATTATGAAATCAATGCTTTGTAGGCAATATTAAGGAAGATTTTTACCTAAGTGCAATGATAGTCATTGCAGAGTTTTAAAATTGGGAAATGGTATGATCAAATTTATGTTCTCAATCATTGCCCTGACTTCTAGGTGAAGAATGGGTTGTAAAAAGGATGAAGGGGCAGGGCAGAGTGGTGCATGCGTGGGATCCCAGCTACTCAGGAGGCTGAGGCAGGAGGATCACAAGTTCTAAACCAGCCTTAGCAACTTAGTGAGACTATCTTGAAATTGAAAAAACAAACAAACAAAAAGGGCTAGGAATGTACCTTGGTGGTAGAGTGTTGCCCAGCATGTGTGAGGACCTGGGTTCAATTACTAGTCCTGGGAAAAAGAAAAAAAAAAGAGGATGAAGGAAAACTAGTTAAAAAGCTATTGCAAAAATTCTTGATGACTTAGATTGTGGTGAGGACAAAAACAGAGAATACAGAAAATGCTTCAGGAGTTTTATCTATAGGACTTGATGGTGTTTTATTTGGGATTAAAGTGTTGCTGGGAGGCAGATGAGATTGAAGAGCTATATTAAGAATGAAGCAGGGGCTAGGGCTGTGGCTCAGTGGTAGAGCGCTTGCCTAGCATGCTGGGTTTGATCCTTAGCACCACAGAAAAAATGAAATGAAGATATTGTGTCCACCTAAAACTAAAAAATAAATATTAAAAAAAAATAAAGAATGAAGCAGAGCCTGGGGTTGTGGCTCAGCGGTAGAGCACTCACCTAGCATATGCGAGTTACGGGGTTCAATCCTCAGCAACAGATAAAAATAAATAAAATAAAGGAAATCAAAATAAATGTATATATGAATGAAGCAACTGGTATTCTTGCAAGAACCTCTGAATAGATAAAATGTCATTTACTGATGTAGAAAATAAAAGTTGGGTAACATACCTGAGTGGGCAAAGATTAAGAATTTGTATCTTACATGCTGGTGAGACATTTAAACAGAAAAGAAGCTATACAAACCTGGATCTCAGCAAGATTAGCCTGGAGATATATGTTTGAGAGTCAGCAGTTCTGAATACAGAGGATAAAATAAAACCCAACCTGTATTCTCACTCAACAATTAATACAAATTACTTCTATGACCCCAAACATACGTACAGATTCCCTCCTAGCAGCAGGCAAGCAAGCAGTCTGTTCTACAGTGGACACTAGCGTGGTGTCCTCAAATTGAGCTTGATTTTGATCTTTCTACCTGGAGATGGCATCAGATTCCACAGCCTGGATCTCACAAGAAGGCCCCCCACTTCAGACACCAATCACATGTAATAAGTCTTCATGTATACTTCTGATTAATTGGCAGTAAATTGGTATTTCCAGGGGCTGGGGTTGTGGTCCAGTGGTAAAGTGCTTGCCTGACATATGTGAGGCACAGGGTTTGATCCTTAGGACCACATTAAAAAATAGATAAATATAGGTATTGTGTTTGTACAACAACAAATTAAAAAAAAATTGGTGTTTCCATTATCTAGTACTTAGATTTGACCAATTTGCTACAGCAACTCACTGAACTCAGGGAAACAGTTATATTTATATCAATAAATATAAATGGTTTATTATATAGGATATTACAAAGGACACTAATGAACCCCAGATGAAGATGGATAGAGCAAGATATAGAAGAAAGAGCGTGGAGCTTTCATGCCCTTTCTGGGTGCGTGGCTCTCCAGAAACTCTCTGAACACTGTCCTTTTGGTTTTTATGGAGACTTCATTATATACACACAATTGATTAAACCACTGGTCATTAGTGATCAATATAACCCTCAGCTCTTCTCTCTTCCCCAGAGTTGGGAGTGGAGTTGAAAGTCCCAACTTTCTAATCCTGCCTTGATCTTTTTTTTTTTTTTTTTTTTTTTCCCAGAAGAGTGAAGCTCTTGCCTTTATTATCAAGGCTTCCAAGGGAAGGTAGACCAGACAGAGGAAACTGCCATAGGAAAGATCTAGACAGCCTCTTTCTTCCTGGGCACAGTGCCCCAGGCTTTCTCTGGCAGGGGGCAGAGATCTGACTCATCTACTTTTTGGGAAATGTGGCCCCTGCACATCTCCCTCACTCAAGTGTCCCTAAAATCTCAGGCCAGGCCAGAAGCCTGGGCTGAGCCAACCACATGTGTGGCAATGCCTAATCCTCAAATAGGCTGCCTGGTACCATAGGAATACCAGCTTAAGGGTGGGGCCTCCTAAGCATCCTTTTTGATTTAACGACCAGGTCTTTGGGGATCACAAGGGTGGGCCTAATCTTCAGGGTTACAGAGATTGTGACAATACTCAAGAGAGTCTGGCCCCCATTCCAGCAGGTTTGGAGAACACATTAGGAAGACATGAGAAAGGACCTCCTAGGAGGGGGAGGGAAGCCATGTGGCACAATAAGATGACCAATCAGGTGGGAGGTTCCAGGAGTTGTCAGGGTCACTTCTTTTTGGCACGGTCTTCTTGGCTGCATCCAGGGCAGCCATGTTGCGGGCAGCTGTGATCAGGTGGATGAGTATCTGATGAAAGATCTTGCCTTGATCTTTATGATGACCATCCCTAATCCTGATGGTACCTAGGAACCATCCGTCAGTCAACACACTAGCATACAAAAATACAATGTCACCTTGAACATTTTGAAAATTTTAGGCATTGTGTGTCAGGCAACGGGGATAAAGACTAAATAGATATTTTACCAAGTCATAGTTGTCTGAATAAGTGAAGTTATCCTGGGATGATGAAATGAACACAAGAAGAGGAAAGAGTTCAGACAGAAACACGAGGAGACCCATCATTCAGATGTGGCTTGAGGAGAAGGGATCAGAACAGGAGTCTGAGAAATCATGGCTACCAAGATAATAGGAAACATGCAGTGTGTGGTCTCATAGAAGCCAAATAAAGAGAATGTTAAATAATTGATCAGTATGCAACAGTGTCAAGTGCTGCTAAGAAGATAAATGTGATGATATTGAGAAGTGTCTGTTGGATTTAGCAAAACAATGTCACTGATGACCTTTGTGAGAACTATTATAGATCGATATAGGCACAAGAATGAAAGGAAGGAAAGTAGGGAGAATGAGTGTGGATGAGTGTGATGAACCTAAGCAGGAAAGGAGGGAAGAGTGATGGGAATAAAGTCAGAGGAGAATGTGTTACCAAGGGGTAAAAGGGTATTGTTTTTTTATTTGTTGAGAGTATAAGATGAGATGCTCCTCAACTTTTGATAGAGTTGTGTCCAATAAACCCATTGTAAGTTGAAAATTTCCCAAGTAAAAAAGGTTCCAAATATATCTAAATTACCAAATATTATGACTTAGCAACACAGCACACTATAGAGCTTGTGTTGTGTCGAGTCCCCCCTCAACCCCCATGGCATGGCTAACTGGGAACTGTGCCTTGTTGCCACTGCATTTTGAAAGAGTATCATCCAATTTATCGTAAGTCTGAATAAAGATTAAAATTCACAATTCCAGATTTCCGCTGCATGCATACTGCTTTTGCTCTATCCTAAAGTAAAAAAAAAAAAAAAAAAAAAAAAAAATCCTAAATTGAACCATTGTGAATTGAGACCTCTGTATAAGGATGTTTAAGTGCTGCTTGGAAGGTTTGTGTGGATAATAAAAGACTAGAAAATGCAAAATGAAAGGGTGCCATTCGATCAGGGTCCTCAGACAGGAGACAGATCATGGGTGGTAGAGTGGTTTCCAATAGGAGGAGGGATGTCTCCTCCTTTGTGACAAAAGGATGGAAAGGGTGTGTGGTTCCAAAAAATTTTGTGGGTTTCATAGTAGGAAGTTCCTGTTTGACAAGTGCAATATTAAAAGGGTGAATCAATTCAGAGGGTTTAGCTGAAAGCATTAGAAAACCCAAAGCAACTTAAGCTAATAAAAGTTTATTTTTCTTCATTAATTTTAAGTTCTTAGCTGAGCAGTTCTAGAGATATATCAGTAGCTCAGCAACACCATTGTTTTAGTCGGTTTTTGCATTGCTGGGACCAAAATAGCTGGCAAAAACAACTTAGAGGAGGGAAAGTTTATTTGGGGCTCATGGTTTCAGAGGTCTGGCTGACTCTAAGGTGAGGAAGCACACCAGGGAGGAAAGCTGCTTAGCTCATGGCAGGACCAGAAGCAGAAAGAGAGGCAGAGAAGCAGTGGCAGGAAGATGCACCCTTTCAGGGCAGCCTCCGGTGACCCACCTCTCCTAGTCATACCCCATTGGCCTACAGTTACTAACTAGTCAATCCATTCAAAATAGGATCGACTGATTAGGTTACAACTCATATAATCATATCATTTCACCTCTGAATATTTCTGCATTAGCAGGATTTTAAAATTTTATTATTATTATTATTTTGTTTAGTACCAGGGATGGAACTTGGGGGCACTCAACCACTGACCACATCCCCAGCCCTATTTTGTATTTTATTTAGAGACAGGGTCTCACTGAGTTGCTTAGGGCCTTTTTGCTAAGCTTGATTTTGAACTCAGATCCGCCTGCCTCAGCCTCATGAGCAGCTGGGCTTACAGGCATGCGCCCTAACAGGACTTTTAAGGGACACCTCGTATCCAAACCACAACATCTTCAAGGACCCAAGCGTTTCCATCTTTTCATTCCACCCCAGTCAGCATAGTTGTAAAGTCTCCCTGTGGGGGCAGAGTAAGTGCATTGGCAAAAACAATCTCACTCTCACAAGACAGCATCAAACAAAAGGAGAGTGAAAGTGAATTCCTTTGGAGGAAACCCTTACCCCTAACCATCCCCTGCCAATTAGGACTTGATCACATGCTCACCCATAAACCAATCACTGGCAAAGAGGAATAGGAATATTTTGATTGGCTATTTTTTTAAATTAGAGATTAAACCCAGGGTGCTCTACAACTGAACTCTATACCTAATACTTTAATTTTTTTTTTTTAAATTTTGAGACAGGGTCCTTCTAAGTTGCAGAGACTGGCCTCAAACTTGCCTCAGCTTCCTGAGTTACTGGGATTACAATCACAAAAGTTTTGCTTGAGTACTCTCTAAAAGAATTTCATTGATGAAATGGGTGGGTGAATGTCCCTTGTTGATTGAAAAAAAATGGGTCTCAGAATCATGTCTATTTCTATATTTTAATAGATTCAAATGCTGAGGAAACTTGTTCATATAAATCAGTAGATGATAACAACAGGAATTTTGATATGCACTACTAATCAACTCTGAACTCTTTCAGAGTTGTTACAAAATTCCAGTTAATTGTAATCAAAATTATTTTTTAGTAATCTGTCATACTCAGGTCTTCTTTCAGTTCTGATTGAAACAAAGAATTAGAGCACATGTGATTTGCAAAGAAATTTGTTCATCAGATGTTAGAGTCACTTATTTTCTCAATGACTGAGAAAAATATTAAGAAGGCCATTTTACTAAGTGACTACTAATTATACCAGTCACTCTTTCATTTAGAGGTACCTTTTTTTATGGAGCAACAGCTGGCTTAAACCTGCTAAAACACTGTCAAATTGAAAATTGTGCATTTTATAATTTTTCTTTTGGTTATGCACAAAAACATACAATTTACTAAATTTCAACTTTTTAGGTCATCTTAAAGGGCATTAGACATATACTAAAAAGCAGATCTTCTAGAATTAAATACAGATAGATTAATAATTTTATTTCATGGTTACAAAAGTGGTGTATAGTCATACATTTGGTATTGTTATAATTGCATATCCTCATCTGAGAGAATGAAGCCAGATTTATATTCTACGTTGCATCTAGCAAAGTTATTTTTCTAAATTTGTAAAGTAAACAGAAATCTGACTTTTCAGAATGCAATTGAATCTATGTGAAAATTTACAGAAAGTTAAAGAGAGAAAAGGAGGAAGAAGTAATGGGTCTTTCAGGCTTACAAAAGGATTATGAATGATTGTTATTAACAGGGTTGCCTTGGAATATGCCCCTAAGGCTAAGGAAAAATGAATGTGGGCTTATAATATCCAGTAATCTTTTGATAAATGTTGGTGAAAATGTTTTCCTATGGGTTTGAACAAACAATTAAAACATGAACTCATCCATGTTCCTTTTACTCTAAACTGCATCATTGACTTCCCTTGGAAGTCAACAAGGGATTTTTTTCACCTCTTCTTCCTTGAATCCAACAAAATATGCAGCTGAGGCATAATAGTAGACACAGATAAGAGAGAATACTCATCCAACACTTTCTCACTACTATGAATTGTGAAAATTCATAAACTGCTTTGCTGCAGATTTGTGTCTGCTGATCTGCTTTTTTCAATCTTGAATATGCGAATTTTACAACAGAAAGATAATCCCTGAATCCCTTCCATAGATGAAGAAAGTTATACGACCATCAACGTTTCTTATGAGTTATTAAATGAAATTGTCAGCGCTCCTGTTTCAGCTTTTTTTTTTTTTTTTTTTTTTTTTTTTTTTGCTGCTGTGACTAAAAGATCTGATAAGAACAATTGGAGGAGGAAAAGTTTATTTGGGGGCTCACAGTTTCAGAGATCTCAGTCTATAGATGCCTCAGGGCCCGAGATGAGGCAGAACATCATCTACGGAAGAAAGCAGTTTGAGTCATGGCACCAGGAAGCAGAAAGAGCTCTGCTCAGTAAGAACAAAATATAAACCCCCAAGGCACTCCACCACCACCCAGCTCCTCCAGCACACCCATCCTGCCTACAGTTACCACCCAGTTAATCCTTATCAGAGGATTAATGCACTATTTAGGTTAAGGCTCTCATATCCTAATCATTTCACCTCTAAACTTTCTTGTATTGTCTCACATATGAGCCTTTGGGGCATACTTCATATCTGAACCATAACTCCCACCACTACATTCTACAATATATTTGAATTCAAAACATCCCATTTTAGAAATAGGCCAAACATCCCATTTCTAAAAACATGCTTCATTCTTCTTCTTCTTCTTCTTCTTATTATTATTATTTTGTGGCACTGGGGATTGAACACAGGGTACTCTACTACGAGCTACATTGTGGGCTCTTCTTATTTTTTATTTTGAGATAAGTTCTCAATAAGTTGCCCAGGTTAGCCTTGAAATTGTGATTCTCCTGTCTTAGCCTCCTGAATCGCAGGGATTACAGGCATGCACCAACACACGTGTCTTTGCTTCACTCTTTTTTTTTTTTTTTTTTTTTTTTTGATGCTGGGGACTGAACTCAGGGGTACTCAGCCACTGAGTCACCTCTCCAGTTCTATTTTGTATTTTATTTAGAGACAGGGTCTCACTGAGTTGCTTAGCACCTCACCATTGCTGAGGCTGGCTTTGAATTAATGATTTTCCTATCTCAGCCTCCTGAGCCACTGGGATTATGGTGAACCACCAGGCCTGACTGTGTTTCACTCTTGATGAAAAATTTGTTATAAACAAATGAATTCCTATCATGGGTTTATGGTGCCTTGATTAAAGAAAGCTTCTCTCATTTACTTAGAAATGTTGCTTGATGAGACTGTGGATGTAGCTCAGTTGGTAGAGTGCTTGCCTCGCATGCACAAGGCCTTGGGTTTAATCCCCAGCACCACAAAAAAAAAAAAAAAAAAAAAAAAGAAAAAAAAAAAGAAAGAAAGAAATGTTGCTTGATTTAGTACACTGAACAATGCACATAGTAAGATTTAAAAAGGACAAACTGTAGGAAGGGAAATTGAGAATAAAAAACTGGTAGGGACTTTTTTTTTTTTTTTAAGTTGTTGATGGATCTTTATTTTACTCATTTATTTATAGTCGGCACTGAGAATCCTACACAGTGCCTCACACATGTGAGGCAAGCACTGTACCACTGAGTCATGATCCTGGACCGGGACATTTTTTTGATTAAGAAAAATTTATAAAATTTTGCAAGGTGATTTCAGTATCTGGAAAGCAAAAATAACCAAAATGGGGACAGACATCTACAGATCAGTGATGCTTTTATTAAGCAGCGGAGGGGTGCATTTTCAGGAGAGAAAATGGCAACAGGCTACAACAAGGGTCTAAATTTTATAGGGTTCAGCAGAGCCAGGTCACCTTTGGAGGGTTCATTTAGGGTGAGACAGGAGGGCAGGTAGGGAAGTTCCTGGGGCCTGTTGTACTGGGGTCAGCCCATTCAGTCAGGTGGGGGTTCCTTTTATGTTCTCCCCTTTCTCCCTTCCTGCCTTCCCTCCAGCTGAGGTCTGGGCTTCTAATTGACAAAAGCTCCAATTTACCCCAGATGTCTCCCTGCACACAGGTGGCAGGAAGGCAGATAGAGAAGGTGCCCTGGGGCCTATTCTCCACGTCCTTCAGTATCTGTGCCCTTATACCCTTGGAAAATCCTTCTGTTCCCTTGAGGGTTCACTTAACACAGGTTAAATACTCTGAGCTTAATCCAAACATGATTCCATGTCAAATAAAATTAGGATTCTGCCAACAAGGACAATCCTACAATGTCTGCAATAGTCTTCGGAGGGTGAGTCAGAGAAATAGCAATTATAGAGGAAGGGAACTCAAGCTTTCTAAAGAACAAAAGTAAGATTGCTAGGCTATGCAGACCACCTGCTGGAATCTGTAATTAACATTTGATTGCAGTACCAGTCTGAATTGGTTTTGTCATTTTTATGCTAGCACTAAGGGCTCAGGCACTGACTGGGGCAGGTGAATGGTGGAGCTCTTTCAGGACAGAGGTTGTGTAGGCAGATAGTGTGAAAGAGAGAAAGGCAATTAAGCCCAGAATATTTGCAATAGAATGATTGTAATGATGGGCTTAGGAATCCAGGCTGGTATTGCAGCAGAATGAATCTCCCCCCAACCCCAACCATTGAGAACAAAATTTCTCCTGCTGAGAAAGGAAGCTAAAGGTCTGAGACACCGCTACCCCCTCCACCCCTGCACCAAAGAAACTGTAGAACTGGGAGGGGAGGTTGGCTTTCTATAGCCATCCAGTTTAACACAGGATAACTAGATCTACATATGCATATCAACTGGCTTTTATTTTGATAATTTGTCATTGCTTCTGTAGGGCCAGTGGGGAGGAGCGATCTAGCTGCTTCTCCTGGGTTTGATCAAACTGCATAAAGTTCGTTTTTTTCCCTTTTCTGTCTTTTGCCTATTTCTTATGTGGGCAGGTGGCAGATCCAGCCAGCTGGGTTGTAGGCAGGGTCCCTGGGCTAGGTAATAACAGTATGGGTAAAAAAAAAAAAAAGTGGTAGACAGATCATAGATCAAAAAGCCTGATGAGGCCAAGTAGGAAAACTGGAAGGAGGGAATTGTGGGTGAAAAATGGGATGTTTGCATGTTTGTGATTGGTGAGATGATAAATTTCTGGGGGGCGTGTAACCATGGCCCTGAGCAACTATGGAGGAAGATCTCCAGGAATTGGGAAGTTAGGGAATTGGCAACACTGGGCTACTGGATGGTCTTCGGTGAATGGCCACAGACATGTGAAAGGGACTGGTATGAGTGAGGCCCCTTATCAATGTGAGCTGGAAGCAAAGGGCTGACCAGTAGTTATTCCTAGGTGGGTGGGTGGGGATTTTTATAAGAAGGTGGGATGAAGAGGAAAGGGTTGAGAGTACAGCAAGAAACAGAATACTTCCACTTCTCAACCCCAAGGGTGCTTATCAAAGTTCACAGGCTCTTGGTGCACTGAACAGAATCCTACTCTCCTTTCTGCAAATGAAGTACACTGTGATTGTGGGTGGACGGGATTAACCCTGACAATTTATATACTCAACATGAGAAATAAAAGCAAAATGGAACATGCTTTAAAATTCACATTTTCCAAATGTATGGAAACATTTGGATGTTATTATTAGAGACAACATGAAGAATTTCCCTATATTTCTTAATTTTCAGCCACTTTTTGGTATCTCCATCTCTCCCCTGCCAGATTGGGTAAGAGTGCTTCTCACTCTATCGAATTACAATTTATTTTCTTCAAGTCCTACCAATACAATCATTTTTCATTTAGTGACCCGTACTACTACTTATTTTCTATTTCTTTCTGCACTTAAATGAGTACTTGGTGAGTGTTAGGCAAGGATTCAACATTTCCTCCCCTAGAGGAGCTTTTATCTAATGGGGAAGATAATGTGGGTTGCAGTTAGATATCTCATTCATGTATTTATCCATGCATGCATTTAAAAATAATTGTTTTTAGTAGTTGATGGACCTTTATTTTATTCATTTATCTATATATAGTGCTGAGAATCGAGCACAGTGCTAGGCAAGTGCTCTACCACTGAGCCACAACCCCAGCCCTACATACATGTGTTGATTTATCCATCCATCCATCTATCCATCTACCCCTCAGCAAACATTTATTAAGTGCCCAATTTGGACATAGCACTGTTTAGCTGAAAGGGTAAAGTTTCTAAGCTGCAAGGCCTGAGTTAAAAAGTGAAGGACCAGGTATTGTTAAGTTCCTCTGCTACACCCAGAACCTGAAATTCCTGAGGCAGTTAAGACAACGCCCTACTGGCCTTTTAGCCTAGGTCCCTGTGCAGCTTGTCACGTAAGCATACAGGGCCCGAACCAATCAGTTTGAATGTGTACCCCGCTTAGGAGTGACCAATCACCCCCGCCAGACCTGTTCCCGCCAATGAATGTGCTAATCATGTATGAGAGTTGTTGTTCAATTTTTCTGCGCCTCATGCTGATTTGTTCTGATGTATGCAAAGCCCCCACCCTCCCCAAAAAGTGTACTTAAGCACTGCTCGACCCCTCCCCGGGGCTCTGGGCTGCTCTCCCTTCTTGATTGAGCCTGGAGCCTCAGCGTGCTGAATTGGATCCTCAATAAATCCCCTTCTGCAATTGCATGAGTCAGTCTCTTGGTGGTCTCTTCCTCCGACTTTTCGCTGGACCCTTACATAGCAACTTTAACCATAGTGCATCTATAGAGATCCATAACCTATAATGATGAGTCTGATGAGTAAAGATAATTCCTTAAGAATGTACAGAGTACATTTTACTAATACTTAGCAGTGGATAAAATGCATATGATTAGCCACAAAATACCCCCCAAAACAATAGAATGTACCTGGAGTTTGAAATCAAATGGACTTGGATTCATATTCTGATTCCATTATATTTTTGTAGTTAGCTTTCAGGCAAGTTTATTATCTATGTTCCTCAGTTTCCTTCTTGGTAAAATGAAAATATACCTATCTCATGAAATTGTTGAAATTTGAGCAAGATAGTATCTATAAAGTGTTTAGCAAGAAAGTTCTTATGAGGGCTGGGGTTGTGGCTCAGCGGTAGAGCATTCGCCTAGCGTGTGCAAGGACCTGGGTTCGATCCTCAGCACCACATAAAAATAAAGAAATAGTTCAACTACAACTAAAAAAACCCAGTTCTCATGAGGTAACACAATGTCACAGAGAAACCATCATTAAGGAAAATAGACAAGGCTGGGCAGCAACTCTCCTTAACCTCTTCCTTGTGTTCTGCCAAACCCAGTAACGAACATTTAGAAAAGAAAGGGTGTGAAAACACAGGCATCTGGGCATGAAGACATATGCAGGGACACATGCATACCACAAATGCATGAAGACATACCTGTGCACATACATGCATATATGCACACAAACATGATTTGGGACAGTAGAACCCACAGGCAGAGTGGAGAGCCCCAATAGCACAAGTCCAGGTTACCTCTGTGATTTAAGACTTTTTCCATTTTACTAGAGAACCAGCTGTTCTCAGCACTGCAAGTAAAAAAAAAAAAACTAGTTGTGTAAGAGAATTAGGATTACATTGGCCAGATGCTTAACCCGGGGCTGAAAAAGACACTGGTTCAGATCTGACACTGTCAGAATTTGGCCATGTTTCTGCTGAGCCGTCATAGCTTCCATCTGAAAATGATAACAATGAGGGGGAGGTGACTAATTTCAGCAGTTAACCAATATATTAACTTCTCCCAGAGCAGAGAGGTTTTCCATTTGCTTGAATATTGGAATTACTGTGGAGCTGGTAAAAAGTACTGATGCCAGGTCCCACCAGGGAGATTCTGATTTAATTGGTGTGGGTGGCAGCCTGGGCATGGGGATTGTTAAAAGCTGCCCAAGTGATTCTAATGAGCAGCTGGAGTTGAGAACTTCTGCCCTAGAGCCTACGCTCCCACTTCAAGCCACAGAGGGGTTCCCATCCATATGGTGTGAAGCAGATGGTGCCTGCATACATGCATACACACTCACGCATGATCAATTCACACAAGACTCTCACGTGCACTTACCTGTGCGCGTACACACACACACACACACACACACACACACACACTCAAAATGCATCTACTTCATTTCTATCCTTGAGATCTTAATGAGGAAGGAGGTTGAGGGTAGGGAACCACAAAAGTGTGCCAGTTTGGAGATGGATTGGGGTATTGCAGGAAGTCTAGGCAGCCCCTGATAAGATTCTATGCAGTCAATGAATTACAAGTTCTGCCGGGAAAGAGAGGAGACTCAATTGATGATGGGCACATATTTGATGGGTTCCCTTCAGTTAAATTTATAAATTTTTTCAGCAGTCACACTTTGATAAGGTTATGAAAAACCATGGCCCCACTTTGGAAGATTTAGAAGACCCTCATCCCTGACTCAGCACATATATTTTCCCTTCCTTCCTTTTCTTTTCTTTCTTTCTCTTCTCCCCTCCTTCTTTTCCTCTTTCTTCCTCCCTCTCTCCCTCTTTCCTTCCTTTCTTCTCTCCTCCCTTTTCTTTCTCCTTTATCCATCTTCCAGTAGGGACCATGGCCTAATTCTCAGCCCAACTCACCGCACCCTGCAGTCCAGAAACAAATTTTTGCAATACATGGTAATTTTCTCTGTAGTTATGCCACCTCCCTTTGAGAATGGCCCTGGCACCATCCACATTGTCTGCACTGGATTTCTCATAATCTCCACCTCTTGTTTATTACATCAGGCAGGATTTAAAGGTACACTTACGTATGCTGAGGGAGAGAGTGCAGCTAAGTGACTCCAGAAGAGATGACACCCAAGACTCTGATCTTTTTATAAATTGTTTGGTGCAAAGTGTAGTCCTTGGTCTTAGGAGGTCTTCCCAGATACTTTCATGTGCTCTCAGTAATCCAGCCTAAAACAGGGCACTGTCTTCCTGACTCATTTTCATGACAACAATCAGTGAAGATTTTATTAGATGGCTGTGAGCACCAAGCACAGACAGAGCTTCCCCCACTTGTGGTTGTGGTCTTGTTATGCTCGAGTTTGGGACCCCCAAAAGACCACCAGAGACCAAGATCGATGTAAGCAGCAAAGAGGTGTTTATTGCGAGCTAGCTGGGTCCTCTGCGCACACAGCAACTGGTGACGCTGAGAGGCCCTGAGCTCAGGGTTCGCAGAAGTTTTATACACTCTTTGGGGAAGGCAGGGACTTCACATACATCATAGCATCTCTTAGCAAATCATCACACACCACGGGAAAATCATAAAACAACTCTAAAACATGATTAGCACATTCACTGGTGGGAACAAGTTGGGTAAGGGTGATTGGTTAGTACAAGAAGGGGATTCCTTTGAACTGATTGGTTTAAGCCACTTAGGGAGTACTTGCTGAACTACATGGTTTCCCAACATGTTATCAACCACCATAAACTACTGGGAGGGTCATCTGGCATTCCAGGTATTTTCCCTGTCTCATGCTGATTGGTGGTTGCTAGGGGATTGCTATGGGTCCCCACCTAGCCTAACTGAGTCAGGGACACCTGGCGCAGCAGATCTCTCCAGTTATTTGCACACAAACAACTCAGCAGGGTGGGAATGTGCCTAGGAGTGCTCTGTGGGTTTTTCCAAGGACAAAGGTCATGCCCCTTCCTTGGACAGGCTTTGCTCTGAGGTACAGGCTGGTTTCTCAAAAACGGAGTCACATCAGTTTCTCAGTCTTTCCAGGTACACTTTTCACATGCCAGGAGTTGGTGTCTGATATCCTAGAAGGACTTCTTTAAGATTGAAAGAATAAAAGGTGCCCTCAACTGAAGAATTCTTGAACTCCTTTTTAATCCTGTGTTCTACCAACTGTGAAAAGGACCAAAAGCAAAACAGGACAAATTTAAGGGTTCCTGAAAAAAACCCAGATACCACTGAAAGACAAGGCAAAGAACATAAATGAACAGGGAAAATGTGCAGGGGAATTTGATTTATGTGTGATTCAGCTCTTCTTTTCTTAGGGAATTAGTATTTTTGGCAATTATGAGCACAAAGATAACATCTGATAGAAAAAAAAATGTGATGACCTAAATGCCTATTCAGTAAGTTTGCTGAATAAATTATGAAGCAGCAAATATAGCAGAAATCTATGTAGCCAGAGAAATGGAGTGTCTCATTTGACACAATGAGATGTTTATTATATTATGTTAAGTAAAAATGCTGATTGCAGAACAGTGTGATCCCATTTTAGAAAATCTGGGAGACCAGGTGTGGTGGTGCATCCCAACTACCTGGGAGGCTGATGGAGGATTAACAATTCTAGGCCAGCTTGGGCACCTTAGCAAGATCCTGCCTTAAAATTAAAAATTAAAAAGGCTGGGGATGAAGTTCAGTGACAGAGCACCCTTGGGTTCAACTCCAATACTTAAAAAAAAATTCTGGTAGGGACACCCTATATGTGGTAGAATGACGGGGGAATTTCACTTTTTTCCCCACATCATTGAGTTTTTACAATAAACATTAATTTCTCCTATAATCAACAAAATGTTGAAATGATTCCATGCACACCCCAATAAAACAAAGAGAAAGTATTTGTGTGAACACATAATAATTTATATAAAAAGGGATGTACCTGGGCTGGGGTTGTGAATCAGCGGTGGAGCGCTACTCTAGCACATGCAAGGTGCTGGGTTCAATTCTCAGCACCACATAAAAATAAATAAATAAAATAAAGGCATTGTGTCCAACTACAATTAAAAAAAAAAGTGATGTATCTTACGTAAAAGTTGACATACTTTGCTCCCCCCGGTTTTAAAATTAAAAATCAACATTACAGTAGCAAACAGAAGATTTGGTAGCAAAGAGGCATTGTTATGCTCGAATTTGGGACCCCCCCAAAGACCACCAGAGACCCGAGATCGATGTAAGCAGCAAAGAGGTGTTTATTGCGAGCTAGCTCGGTCCTCCGAGTGCACACAGCCACTGGTGACGCTGAGAGGCCCCGAGCCCAGGGTTTGCAGCAGTTTTATACATTCTTTGGAGAAGGCAGGGACTCCCACATACATCATAGCATCTCTTAGCAAATCATCACACACCGTGGGAAAATCATAAAACAACTTTAAAACATGATTAGCACATTCACTGGTGGGAACAAGTTGGATAGGGGTGATTGGTTACTACAAGAGGGGGATTCATTTGAACTGATTGGTTTAAGCCAAGATGGGTGTTCATGCTGAACTACATGGTTTCCCAACACATTATCAACCACCATAAACTACTGGGAAGGTCATCTGGTATCCCAGGTATTTCCCTGTCTCATGCTGATTGGTGGCTGCTAGGGGGTTGCTATGGGTCCCCACCTAGCCTGACTGAGTCAGGGACACCTGGCGCAGCAGATCTCTCCAGTTATTTGTAGATAAACAACTCAGCAGGGTGGGTCTGTGCCTAGGAGTGCTCTGTGGGTCTTTCCAAGGACAAAGGTCATGTCCCTTCCTTGGAGAGGCTTTGCTCTGAGGTAGAGGCTGGTTTTTCAGCATGATACTCCAAGAAGTTTTCTTGAAGAAGTTCACAAGCATGAGAATTTGAGAAAAACCTAACAAGTTTTTATGGTGATGTGTATGCATGTTTATGGGTTCAGACATCACCTCTTGTGTGCCTTTTCTAGTGAACATCAAGAGGATGGACATTTCATAGTCCCTCCTTCCTCCCTGATCCCAGAGGAAGATCTCCTCTTAGAATGCTCAGTGGCATCTAGCACCAGCCCTGGGGAAACTTCTTCCCACATCCTGGCCTTCCTGCTCTCAGACTCCCAGTTCCCTACCTACTGCAATAGCAGAGCTGCTTTCTCCTTATATTTGTCATTTGTGTTTCCCCATCACACTCCCCTTCTCCGCACAGCCCTGCCCTTTCCAGGCTGCTGAAGAGCATCTTCTTCTATTCCCAACTCCTGGTTGAACTAGAACAACTACCTATAATGGTAGAGCTAATTTCCGGGTTAGGAGGAATTCCAATGATACTACCCTACAGATGATCAATTCTCTGAGGAGTTTTATGTCACCAGGGCTAGTCACACCTTGAAAAGTGAAACTGGAGGAGTTAATTCCTAATTGTGGAATTTTACCCAGGGCTATAGACTAATCAGGAAGGTACTTTGGGGTGAGGTGAAGCCAGTTAGCAACAAAAGAAGAACTAGAATTAATTGTTTCTACATTGCTAAGTCCAAACTTCTGGTGATAGTTTGCTGCTGCTTTTATGACTATTTATAATTTGAAGAAATTTCCATCCTTCATCACTTTTTTGATATGATTTGAGCGTGTCCCCCAAGGGTTCGTGTTGAAGTTTAATCCCCATTGTGCATGGTATTTAGAGGTGGGAGTTTTGGGTGGTAATGAGGATTGGATGGAGTCATTAGGGTGCAGCCACATGATTGAATACAGTATTTTCATAAGAGGAAGAGAACCCAGGAAGAGAACATATATAGGTGCTCCTTATCCCTTGCCATGTGATGCTCTGAACAACTTGAGGATTTCACCAATAAGAAGGCCATCTTCAGACACAGCCCCTTTGACCTTGGATCTCCAGAACTGTGGGCCAAAATAAACATGTTTTCTTTATAAAATATCTTGCCTCAGGTATTTCATTAAAGTAATGCAAAATGGATTAAGACAATCATTTCAAAGGAAAAAAGTCTATTGCTACAGAATGTGCACATGAAGCTGATGTGTGTTTTAGTCGCTTTAGTGTCACAGAGAGTTATTATATTGTATTATTTACAGTTTTTAAAAATCAAGATAATATTTACCCTTTCTATACTGTTTAAGAGAGTGAGTTGTGGGGTCAGAGTGGGTTTAGTGAGAGAATTACATGTAATAGCAAGCTCAGCCACCAGATAGCTGTGTAACCTTCGGCAAATTTATTATGCCTTTCTATGCTTCCATTTTTTTCTTCTGTAAAACATGATGATGATGATGATAATAATAATAATAATAATAATAATAATAATAATAATAATAAAATACCTAATGGTCTTGCTGCTAGCATTATATGTTGTTTCTGGGGAGTGAATCCAGGATTTCACCTATGGTAGGCAAGTGCTCTACCACTGAGCTACATTTCTGGCTCACTGCTAGCATTCTATGAGTTCCTGCATATAAAACACTTGCATCAGTGCCAGGGCCCAGGTCGACTCTTAAAAGTATTCCTTACTATATTTATTAGTAGGTGAAATGAAAATGTAAGGTCATATATACACATGCATTTAGTTGGATTCTCAAGTTAGAAAAACAAATCTGTAAGATATATTGATGAGAAGAGTCAAGAAAACTTAAAAGAACAATAAAAAATGAAGGCTTGCATTGCGAGGCATTGCAATATATAATGCAATCAATCAGTACAGTCAATGAGAACAATGAGGCTATTGCAGCAATAAATGAAACAGAACAGAAATGTCTGAAAACAACTCCTCAACACATGAGAACTGAGTACCTGATAAGATTGACATTTAAAATTTGGGAAGAAAAGTAGAGCTAATCAATAAAATAGCTGAAAGACAAATATGAACAACTGGGTAAACCTGTCAGATGTACATTTTATAATTTATAGTAAAATAACTAGTGAATAAGGTTAAATGAAAAAAGAAAATGGAAATGCAAAAGGATGAAAATATAGATGATAAAGATATTAAACTACCTTGATGGTGAGAAAGGACTTCACAACTTGAAATTAAAGGAGAATCTTTAAGTAAACAGTTTAATATATTTGAATACATAAAAACATAAAACTTCTGCACATTAGAAAATAAAGAAGTGGGGGAAAAGTTGCACATACAGAGAAGAACCTTAATTTATAAAGCACACTTAGAAACCAAAAAGAAAATCTGGTGCCTACTGTAACAGAAAAATGGATGGTCAGTTTCACAATTTCCAAAAGAAGAACTTTTTTTTTTTTCTTTAAACTGTGCTGGGGATTGAACCTAGGACCTCACATATGTTAGGCAAGAGCTATACCACTGAGGTATACCCTTAGTCCAATGAAGTAGTTTAATAACAACAGCAGAAAAAAAAATTAGTTGGATAAATATTTTAAAGAATACAATTTTTTAAAAAGAAATACTGTATGTTTTATCAAATTTGCAACTTTAAGAAGACTACAATCCCCAGTGTTTTTGAGGATTTGGGGAATGGATATTTTCAATAATTGTTAGATTGTAGCAGAACTTCAGTCTAGCTTCAGAACCTTTTGGTGATAAGGGCAGGAAGTCTTAACAATGGGTATTCCTTAGAACAATAATTGTATTTCTTAAAATTTATCTGAGAGAAATAATTAGGGATGTGACCAGAGGTTTATCTATAAAGATACTCATTGGACATTTCTCATATTCAGCAGAAACAGAGCAAAGCAAGATTGAGGGTAAACAAATTGTGGTTTCTTTCATAAACAGAAATAAAATACAGTTATTAAAAATAATGGTTTAGGGCTGGGATTGTGGCTCAGCAGTAGAGCGCTCACTTAGCACGTGCAAGGACTGGGTTCGATCCTCAGCACCATATAAAATAAATGAATAAAATAAAGGTATTGTATCCAACTACAACTAAAAAAGAAATTAAAAAAAAAATAATGGTTCAAAGTTGGGTGTGGTGCCCATGGCACACTTGTAATTCCAGTCTCTCAGGAGGGAGGCTGAAGCTGGAAGACTGGCTGTTGGAGGCCAGCTTCTGCAACTTAGTGAGACCTTGTCCCCAGATAAAAGATTAAAAGAGCTAGCCATGTAACTCTTTCAGTCCAAGGGCACAATTCCCTATATTGCTAAAAAAACAAACAACCCCCGCCCCCGCAAAATATTACTATTTAATAACATGGAAAACTGCTCATAGTATATATTAACTGAAAAAAATTTAGCTTTTCAATAGTTCAATATCAATAATTTGCAGTACAAATTCTTTTTTTCTTTTGGTACCAGGGAATGAACTCAGAGGCACTTAACCACTGAGTTACATCACCAGGCTTTTTAACTTTTATTTTGAGTCAGGGTCTTGCTAAGTTGCTTAGGGCCATGTAAGTTTCTGAGGTGTCTTTGAACTTGTAATTCTCCTGCCTCAGCATCCCTAGATGTTGTGATTATAGGTATGAACCACCACACACAGCTCAATACAAATACTTATAAGCCTAGAAGAATACACTTCAAAGTATAAGCAGTTGCTTATTTGTGACAACATTGTTTATTTTGTTCAGAGTCTTTATCATTTGCATATTTTCTACATTTCTACGATGCATTCTTATTTTCATTGAATTTTAATTGACGTCACTGAAGATTTACCACCAATTGCACGAAGTAATAGAGATCCACAAACCCATTACCTTGTTTCTCCCAGTGGTTCTACTTGCAAAACTATTATATGAAGTCACAACCAGTATATTGACATCAATTTCAGTTGAAACATCGGTTGTGTTCAGATTTCCCCAGTTTTACTTGTATTCTTTTCTGTGTGTGTTTATTGTGTGTATGTCTCATTCTTTGCATTCCCATCACATCTGTAGTTTGCATATCCTCCTCACTGTCAAGGTACACAACTGTTCCTTTCCCATCAGAAGGATCCTTGTTTCCTTTATACCCTTACCCGCCTTCCTCTTGTCCCACCTCCCACTCTGGTTGCCCAAATCTGGAAACCACTAATCTGGTTTCCAATTCTGAAAATTTATGATGAATAGGTTTTAAAATTGGTTAAATAATTTAAAATATAGAATATTAAATAAAGGGGATAAAAATGTTTAAAAGGTCAAAATATATTAAATATTGGAAAATCAAATATTAACATTGAAAATGTTAAATAGATAGACTTGTACAAGAAGCAACCTGGCAGGATTGGTGTTTTTCTTCTTCTTTTTTTTTAAATATTTTTTTTTTAGTTGTCAATAGACCTTTGTTTATATGTGGTGCTGAGAATTGAACCTAATGCCTCACACGTGCTAGGCAAGCGTTCTACCACTGAGCTACAACCCCAGCCTGGATTGGCGTTTTTCAACACAATATAATCCCCTGAGACCTATCCAGGTTGCTACATGTCTCAATATTTTGTTCCTGTATAATCCTGTGTCATATTCCAATCATTCACCCACCAATGAAATGAGCTGCTTCCAGTTTGGGGCTGTTGTGAATGAATCTGCTCTGAACATTCACGTACAAGATTTGGTTGGACACAAGTTCACTTCTTTTGCCTGAAAGTGCAAATCTGGGTCACTTGAAGTTTTCACGTTTAGTTGTAAAAAGAACCCCCAGTGACTCTGTTTTCCCTGTGGTGGCATCACTGTGACACTCCCATCAACAGTATCCCAGCAACTCAGTTTCTCTGCATTCCTCACCAGCAGTTGGTGTTATTGCCATTTTTCATTGTCACCGGTGCTGAGAGAGAGTGACATCTTGAGGTTTTAATTTAATTTCCCTGATGGCTAATGATGTTGCCGCAGTCTTGGCTGGGCACAGAATCACGAGCCACCACACACCTTGTAGATTCAAACAGCAGTTCTTTATTCCCGAACTCACAACAGCCTCTACACACATTCTGGGGAAATCCCAGTTCTGCTGCCGCCCAATTCACCTACTCCACGAGGCTTTCTTTTCCAATACTTTCTGAATCTCATGAGAACTCAACGGAACTCAAGGATCGGGCATGCCTGAGGCAGCAGGATACGCCCTATTCCCCCGCAGGGTACACCTTAAACCTGGAACTTCCCTAAACCCAAAGACAGGATACTCCCTAAAACCTGATCAGCTCTAAACCTGGATCCGCCCTGGTCCTTGAGCAAGGTCACCTTACTAAAGCATACATGCAATGTCCCAGCGAATGTCCTCTAAGCAACATGGGGTACGCTGGCAAGGAAATTTCGATGCGTCATTCCTACTTGGCAATGGCCCTCAGCATCTCCCCCCTTCTGATTAATTAAACAACAACCAATGTGGCTTAAGGACCGTGCCTGGTAGGTTGTCCAATTCAACATATGGTTCTTACCCGTCATGGGAAAACTGACCTCTAGGCGTCAGTCTCCTGTCTTAGGTTGATACCACTGCAATCGGATCAATCCTTTACTGACTACCGGTCCAGCATTCAGCCATACTTGTGGATAGGCCTATGCACCAGTGGGGGGGGTGAGGTTCTTGCCTCACCTCTTTTGGCCCCCAAATTTAGCCTTGGTGCCAGTGGGGGGGTGAGGTTCTTTGCCTCACCTCTGTTGGCCCCCAAATTTTAGACCATCACTAGTAGAAGGGAGGAAGATACAGAAATGCCACGACACCAAGCCAATTGACGGCTCCTTTGGAAAAATTGCGTCACTGGTGACACCATCAGCAAAGATATGCCAGCATTACCACAATTAACATGGGGTGTGCTAGCAAGGAAATTGCATCATTGGTGACACCATCAGCAAAGATATGCCAGCACTACCACAATTCGGTGCACCAGATGATATTTCACAATGTATGTAACTGATATATAGTCCAGGCAAGTTCTGCAAGCAGTTCAAAGTGGAAGAGTCTATCAATATATCCATTTCTTCCCAAAGTAAATCGAGTCCTTGATTGAGCATTACTTGTTGAGTTATATTCATTGATGCATCAGTTTATGCAGTTTACTGTGATAGCTATCATAGAAGCTGTAGTTTGGTTTTATCTCAGTCTTCACTGGCACTGGGATGGAGATGGGAATTCTGGCAAAGATGCTAAAGAGACATTATCCTAAACAGAATTATTAAATATAATGAGAAAGAAAGGTGAATGTAAACAAACAGATCTGTTAACCTCCTTTAAAAACAATCCTTAACATCTGTTTACCTAATTTAAATTAGTAAACAAACAGATCTGTTAACCTCCTTTAAAAACAATCCTTAACAGCTGTTTACCTAAATTAAATTAAACCATTTAAATCACGTGAATAAAAAAAAAATTCGGATCCATTTTTTCATGAGCGCTCCTCATATATGAAATATGGACATACACACATACAGACATACAACACAAAACACAAATGTGCACACAAATGTACAACACATAAGACAATGATAAAGGCCTTGTAGTTTTACCTAGGTGAAATCTCCATTGCAATGTTTAAAAACTCCACAGTCAAAAAATAAAACTGATCAGAAAAACATTAACCTAGGTTTGTATGAGCTCAAAAATAAAATAGAACATTATGATGTGGGAAAAATGCAATAATAAAATAGATATTGAAAAAAGCATCCTGGTTAATCACTGTCGCAGATGTAAGAATAGCCAAGCTGGAGCTCTGAATATCAGCTGTTATGGATTTGAGTCAAATCATCTTCTTTTTCTGTAGAAATTGTTTTGGTTAACCTCTCTGGAATCCAAATCGGCTGCTATTCTTCCTGTGGAAAAACACAGACAGAGCCCCGACTCCAGACTGTAACTGGGTCAGGACCTTTCCATTGTCCTGTTAGAATATCTTTCCAAAGTACCTTAGGCTTATGTACATTTTTTGGATACATATGTCTTTCTGCAGCACTAAGTCCCGATGAATCCAAATTTAGAAAGTTTAGAGTAAAAAGGGTTATTTTAAGTTTATCTTTGGGGGATATATACCCCTTTCCAATTCCCTCTTTTTGCTTTAATAAGTACGTTTTAATAGTTTGATGAGCTCTTTCAACTATGCCTTGTCCTTGTGGATTGTATGGGATTCCTGTTATATGAGTAATACCAAATGATGAGCAAAACTGTTTAAAAGAGGTAGAAGTATAACCAGGACCATTATCTGTTTTTAACTGTTTAGGAACGCCCACAGTGGCAAAATTTTGTAAGCAATGAGCTATAACATCTTTAGTTTTTTCTCTGGCATGAAGGGAGCCCATCAAAAATTCAGAAGAAGTATCAACTGTAACATGTAAATATTTTAATTTTCCAAATTCTGGCAAGTGTGTGACGTCCATCTGCCAAATATGGTTAGGTATCAGTCCTCTAGGATTGACTCCAAGATTAACTTGTGGTAAAAAGGTCACACAATTTTGACATTGTTTTATTATATGTCTGGCTTGTTCCTTAGTTATTTTAAAATGCTTTTGTAAAGTATTAGCATTAACATGAAACCTTTTATGAAAATTTGTAGCTTCTTCTAGTGTAGAGAAAATATGTACATCATGTGTAGTTTTATCTGCTAAATCATTGCCCAAACTAAGGGTTCCAGGCAATCCTGTATGTGCCCTAATATGTCCTATAAAGAATGGATCTTTTCTGTCCCAGATTAGACTTTGTATAGTGGAAAACAAAGAGAAAACAGTAGAGGAAGGGGAAATCCTACCAGCATCTTCAAGGGATATTATAGCATTAGCTATGTACTGACTATCAGAAAATAAATTAAATACAGAATCTTTGAACATCACAAAAGCTTGTAAAACTGCATTAAGCTCTACCTTTTGAGCTGATTGTTTGGGTACTAAAAATGTAAAAGTTTGATCAGGGGTAACTACTGCTGCTGTACCATTATTAGACCCATCAGTGAATATATTTGGAGCATTCATGATAGGTGTTTTTCTTGTCATTTTAGGAAAAACTACAGGATGCTTAGACCAAAAAGACAATAAAGGATTCAATGGTAAATGATTATCAAATGAAACATTAGATTTACATGTGATTATTGCCCAAGTATTTAACTCATTAGCTAACTCATCAATTTGATCCATAGTATATGGAGTAATAATTTTATTGGGAGAAATTCCAAACACTCCCTTTGCTGATCTTATTCCTTTGAGTATTAATTGTCCTACAGCCTCAGGATACCTAGTAAGAATAGTGTTAGGAGAATAAGATAAATGTATCCACAATAATGGACCTTCTTGCCAAAATACTCCTGTAGGAATATTTTTTGTTGGTAGTACAATAAATAGTAAAGGCAAACTTATATCAATTCTATCTAGATGCATATTTTCCATATATGTTTCAATGATTTTTAATGCCTTTCTAGCTTTAGGAGTTAACAATCAGGGTGAATTTGGATCTGATGGACCTTTTAGAATATCAAATAAAGGTCCCAACTCTCCTGTTGGTATGCATAGATAAGGCTTTATCCAATTTATGTCTCCCAATAACTTTTGAAAGTCATTAAGTGATTTGAGTTGATCTACTCGTATTTGAATTTTAGGTGGACGGACCATGGTTGAGGATAATAGAACTCCTAAATAATTAATTGGAAAATTTAATTGTACTTTATCTATTCCTATCTCTAGATTATAATTTTTTAACAAGTTCATAAGTGTGGCATAGCATTCCAGCAATGTGTTTTTATCTTTATGTGCTAATAATACATCATCCATATAGTGAAATATTTTTAGTTCAGGATTTTGATTTCTAAGTGGCTGGATTGCTTTATTAACACAAATTTGACACATAGTTGGACTATTAGCCATCCCTTGAGGGAGTACTTTGCATTCATATCTTTGATCAGGACCTTCATGATTTAATGCAGGGATAGTAAATGCAAAACATGGACTATCCTCGGGATGAATTGGAATAGAAAAAAAACAATCTTTAATATCTATAGCTAAAACATGCCAGGTTTTTGGTAAAGCAGACAACTGAGGAATCCCTGATTGAGCAGGTCCCATAATAACCATCTCATTATTAATGGCTCTTAAATCTTGCAATAATCTCCATTTACCAGATTTCTCTTTGATGACAAAAATGGGAGTATTATGGGGAGATACGGAAGGTTTTATATGTCCTTCCACTAATTGTTGTTTGACCAGATCATGGACTACTTGTATCTTTTCTTTAGTCAGGGGCCACTGAGGAACCCACACTGGTCTTTCTGATTTCCAAGTAATTTTGATTGTCTCAGTGGTCCTTTCTGAAAATCCAACCCATGTCTGTCTGTTCCTTGATCTATTTGAATTGGTGCTGCTATAACTTGTTCTTGCTTTCCTAATCTTTTTTCTTTCCTAACACCTTGTCTAGTCCTAGTAGTGGGCGTATTAGGATTGATGTTATTTGTTAACATCAAACCTTGTTGATCTAGGACATCTCATCCCCATAAATTTATGGGAAGATGATCTAATACATATGGCTGTATAGTTCCTTCACATCCTTCAGGATCCTTCCAATGTAATATCATAGCACTTCTATGGGGATTAGTCACCACTCCTAGGCCTCAAAGCGTTTGAGTGGCTTGTTGTAATGGCCAATGTTTTGGCCATTCTTGACAAGATATGATGCTAAGGTCAGCACCTGTGTCCAGTAGCCCATTAAACTCGTGACCTTGAATATTTAGTTTTAGCATTGTGCAAGAATCTAAATTTAAAGACAGCATTGCCCAATCTACACCTGTGGAGCCTAATCCCCTGGAACCTCTTTCTACATTATGACTAGAGAACTTATTATGTAGGCTGGGTATTATTAACAACTGTGCTATTCTATCTCCAGGTGAAATTACTGATATACCTCCTGGAGAACTAGCTATAATTTTTATTTCACCTACATAATCGGGATCAATTACCCTAGGACTTATCATAAGTCCTTTTAATGTAGATGAACTACGTCCCAATAATAAGCCTACTGTTCCTTGGGGAAGAGGTCCTTTTACTCCTGTAGGAATGATTTGAACTCCCATCTCTGGAGTTAGTACTGCTCTGGCAGAGGCGCAGATGTCCAACCCTGCGCTCCCTCGGGTTTGTCTGATGAGGGATTTAATGGACAATGTGTCCTGGGCACCACCCTGATGGTGTTGCTGGGTTCCTCCACTGCCTGTATATTTGTGGTTGTGGGCCCCGGAGCATTGGGCCCCCCAGTCCATTTTTTGGCAATGAAGCCTGATGCCTTTCTCCACGATATCGTGGGTAAATACCTGATCCTTGTCCATTTTTTGATAAGGGAGTACCTGCTATGGTGGTTTGAGAACGGCATTCATTAGCCCAATCTCTCCCTCTATGGCATCATGGGCAAATACCCGGTATTCTATTCCTTTAATTTCTATTTTTGTTAAACCCTCCTCCTACGGGGCAACTCCTTTTAAAATGTCCTGTTTGTTCACAATTATAGCATGTTTTTGGCCTGGCATCTAAAGCTTGTTGTACTGCAGCTGCCAAGACTTGCCCTTGTTCATTAATATCTCTACATAATTTAATATATGTGTTTAAATCTTCATGTCTCCATGGTCTAATAACCTCTCTGCAGCAACGATTTGCTTGGTCATAAGCCAGTTGTTTTATTAATGGCATTGCTTGATCTGTATCCTCCAAAATTTTGGTAGCTGTTTGAATAAGCCTATCTACAAAGTCAGTGTACGGTTCATTAGATCTCTGTATTACCTTAGCTGACCTTGTAAATCTCCATGTCCTTGTAAAGTCTTCCATGCCCTAACTGCATCTGCAGCAATTTGTGCATATATAGCAGGATCATATTCAATTTGTTGCCGTTGACCCTCATAAGGTCCTTTTCCTAACAACATATCTAGATTTCTTTGAGGGTAACCAGCTGCTGCATTTCGCCTAGCTGTCTCCGTGCAAAATTCCTCATTGGCAACCTTCCATAACAAATATTGTCCTCCATTTAGCACAGATTTACACATGCTAGCCCAATCTGCTGGCGTCATGTCCAAGTTAGTAATGGACTCAACCATGCTTACCGTGAAGGGAGCTTGAGGACCATAGATTGTTACAGCCTCCTTTAACTGCTTCACTGTTTTAAAAATCTAAAGCACAGTGAATTCGCTGCCGTCCTACCTGTTCAAGTACAGGGCATGCTAATCTTTGAGGTCCTGTCTCAGGATCCCACTTATCAACTACGGGGTTTGAGGGCCACTCAGCTGTCTCCATCAGTGGGGCTGTTGGTTGAATTACGCCCTCTGGTAATAAAATGGAGTTAGTAACAGCCTCTTGTTGTGGCCTTTTTCCTAATAACCCCCTTTCCTTTAAATTTTCTTCCTCTGTCTGACTAGCTCGAGAGACCTTCTCTTTTGCTTGATCTAAAATGTCTTTCTCCATGGTCTGAACCTCTAACAATTTACTTAACACCTTTTTCGGTTTCTTTTTTACTAATTTCTAATCTACTATAAAGATAACGCAACCCAATAAGATAACACAAAACAAAACCGAAACTGGATGAAACAAAAACTGAATAAAAAATTGTTGTATCAAATTTCTCTTCCTCAGGGCGGACAAACTTCAAACCTTGAGCCAACCATTTTTCCCAGTTTGCCTGAGAAATTTCTAGGGAGAGGCAGCTTGAAACAAAAACGAAATAAATCAAAACAAGAACACATTGTTTTTAGAAATGGTCACCCATTCTCTCGCCTTCCCTCAGGGGCAAGCAATTTCACTTACCTCCAAGTTTCAGACGTTCCGCGTACGGACCACCAAATGCCGCAGTCTTGGCTGGGCACCGAATCACGAGCCACCACACAACTTGTAGATTCAAACACCAATTCTTTATTCCCGAACTCACACCGGCCTCTACACACGTTCTGGGGAAATCCCAGTTCTGCCGCCGCCCAATTCACCTACTCCACGAGGCTTTCTTTTCCAATACTTTCTGAATCTCATGAGAACTCAACGGGAACTCAAGGATCGGGCATGCCTGAGGCAGCAGGATACGCCCTATTCCCCCGCAGGGTACACCTTAAACCTGGAACTTCCCTAAACCCAAGGACAGGATACTCCCTAAAACCTGATCAGCTCTAAACCTGGATCCGCCCTGGTCCTTGAGCAAGGTCACCTTACTAAAGCATACATGCAATGTCCCAGCGAATGTCCTCTAAGCAACATGGGGTACGCTGGCAAGGAAATTTCGATGCGTCATTCCTACTTGGCAATGGCCCTCAGCATGATGTTGGGTATTTGATTATTTAGACATCTTCAGTGGAATGCCTGTTCATGCCTTTGACTTATTTTCTTTTTCTTTTTTTTAAATAATGTTTTAGACATTGATAGACCTTCATTTTATTCACTTATTTATATGATTTATTTATATGTGGTGATGAGAATCGAACCCAGTATCTCACACATGCTAGGCAAATGCTCTACCACTGAGCCCCAGTCCCAGCCCCCTGTGACTCATTTTCCAATTGAATCATGCGATTGTTTTTTCAGTATTTGGTTTTGATTTTGTATTTGTTGGGTCTGTGGTTTGCAAATATTGACTCCTAGTCCATTCTCTGTACATTCTTCACATGGACCTTCACAGAGGAAAACACCTTCTTCCCAGCCCTGCCAATGGAGATCTAGTTGATTTTAGTAGCGGTCCAAAGAACATTTGAGAAACTAGCTATTCAGTCAACTTTTTCATTGCCGTAACCAAAAGACTTCATAAGAACAATTTTAAGGAGGAATAGTTTATTTGGGAGCTCATGGTTAGAAGTCTCAGTCTGCAGATGGCCAGCTCCATTCCTCAGGGCTTGAGATGAGGCAGCACATCATGATGGAAGAGTATGGCAGAGAAAAGTGGCTCAGGACATCACACTAGGAAGGAGAGAGACAGAGAGAGAGAGAGAGAGAGAGAGAGAGAGAGAGAGAGCGAGCACACGCTAGCTCTCTCCTCACTATGACAAAAGATAAACCCCAAGGTTTATCAAGCTAGCTCTTCTAGTCATACCCTACCTGCCTACCTCACCACTCAGTTAATCCCTATCAGGGGAATTAATGCACTGATTAGGTTAAACTCTCATGGTCAAATCATTTCACCTCTAAACTTTCTTACATTGTCTCACACATGAGCTTTTGAGGGGACATCTCATATCTAAATACTAGTTATTTTTGACAGGACTAGTATAAGATTTCTGGGTTTTATACAAAATTGGTTAATGTCAAACAGAGTTATCTCTATAACTCTTGAGTTTATCTGTTCCACTAGACAGAAATTGTTTATATCTGTATCAAACAAAAATCTATACGTTCACCTCCACAGCTTGGAGCTATAAAAATGACCCAGTCAATAGAAAGTTAAGCTTAACAGTGCACAACAAGAACACTCAGCAATCTCTTTTGCTTTTTTGAAAGTTTGATGAGGTGCTGGGAACACAATAGCAAATGAGCCAGTGAGAATCCTCAGGCCTTGAGCTTCAAAGAGAATGCAGGTAATCAATAGAGTCTTTTGGTTCTTGATGGAATGTTTAACATGGGGCAGTCCTTCCGTATTAACCACCACCTGAACAATTGCTTGGATTTTCCTTGCTGAGTTGGTTGGAGGAGTGCTACCGCAAGGCCTAGCTTCCACTCTTCTGGGGCAATATTATAAGCATTGAGAGTGAGTCAGGTGGCCTTGCTGGCTGTAATACCGTGTGACAGTGATGGGCAACCCTAATTCAGATCCAGAAACTGCAAACTTGATGTGTCTGTGGGTAAGCCCACATCTCCCTCTTGAGATTCTCAAAACGGAATGAGTGTGAAGACAGAAGCAAGAGAGGGTATAGACATAAACTAAGACAGGACATCTTTTCCTTGTGCATCAGGCTCCAGGAGCTATGGAGAATTCTTGTTTCCATTGCCCTAGAGCCTTTCCAAGGGTATAATTCCTGGTGGTTTAGACCTTTCATGGAGGAATTCAAAAGGTCACCCTGATCCATTGACTAGTGCTTCTGAACAATGCTCCTCCTTAGTAACCAAATCCCTGAGGTGGCTCTGTTTCATTAATCCAGGTCTGAACCCACTTGTTCAACTCCCTTTACCTCCAGCTTCAGTGACCTGAAGGCAATTTCCCCACAGCCTCACTTCTGACCCATTGACCTTTTTTGTGAAGGTCTCATTGCTTTTTTTTTTAATATAAACTATAATGTACAGGGAGGATGGCAAACCACAAATGTGCCACTGTTCAATGTAAAACAATGATGTAAACATCCATAAAACAGCTGGGCATGGTGGCATATACCTGTAATCCCAGTGGCTTAGGAGGCTGAGATGGGAGGATTTCGAGTTCAAAGCCAGCCTCAGCAATGGCGAAGTACTAAGCAACTCAGTGAGATCCTGTCTCTAAATAAAATACGAAATAGGATTGGGGATATGGCTCAGTGGTCCAGTGCCCTTGAGTTCAATCACTGGTACTGGAAAAAAAAATCCACAAAACACCCTTTGCATTAAGAAAGAATGGCTGTTAGGTCAGAAGCCCCAAAGTGCCCTTCTAAGCTCAGCCCCTCTCCCTTGCCCTCCCAGAGGTCACCTCAGCTCCTCTCCCTTGCCCTCCCAGAGGTAACCACAAGCTTGACATTTGTGATAATCATTTCCATCCTTTCTAGTTTTCCCCATTTTGTATGCATCCCTTAATAACAGTTTAATTTTGCCAAGACTTAAACATTTATGAGTGGAATCATACAACATAATTTTCTGCTTTCATTCATCATTACATTTATGAGCTTCATCCAATGTGTTGAGCCTGAATGTAATTAGAATATATTCCTGGTTATATAGTATTACTTGATCACACCATAGTTTTACCCATTTAAAAATCTACTCTATTGTTGAACATTCAAATTGACTTTAGTTTTTGGAGCTACTATATGAATTCTTATGCATATTTACTGGTATATATTTGGCAATAGTTTCTCCAGGGCAAATACCTAGGAGTAGAATTTCTAGGTCAGAGGATATAAATATCTTCAGTTTTATTAGAGAATGCCAAACAAGTTTGTCAATTTTCTCTCCCACCAGCTTCATGTGAGCAAGTGTATGTTTATAGTTCCAGTGGAAAGGCATTTGTGGCTGGTGATTTCATGTTGATATGCTTTTTTCCTTTGCTTCTGTGGATCCATGAACACCAGAAGTAGACCCATTACCCGGAGCTTAGATGGAGTCTTAACTCTGCCAAATGATAACAGGGGTCAAAGTGATACTCACTAAGCAGGTGGCTAAATCACCATTAATATCTCAGACACAGTGGAAAAGAAAAGATGTAATTTTGAACACTTAAGATAATTTTGTAAGATATTAACTTGCATTTTGCATTGAACAACATTAGTAGAAGATGGAATGAAATATTTATCGATAATTCTCCCACTCAAAAAGTCATACTATTTTTCTGTCTCTTTCCTGACATGGCTCAAAAGACTATTTTTTTTCTTTTTTAAACATAACTGTAGAAATTACACCATGGCTATAATTTTGTACTTTGTTCTATCCTTAACAAGATATATTGAGTATTTTTCTATATTGCTACATAAACTTTCTAATAATTATTTTATTCACTGTAGTAGTTTGCCAATAGTGGCAGCCCCAGTGGAGCTAGTTGGAGCTGGTATAAGATTCTCTGAACCTCTTCTTCATTTCTCTCAGGCTAACTTGTTACGGTACCATTTGAGTGTGTTCTCTGAAGCTTCATGTTCTGGAAACTTGGTCCCCAGTGTGGTGTAGGAGAGATTGGGCCTTTAAGAGACTGGGCCTACTATATGGTTATGGAGTCTTCACCCTCATGAATGTATTAACGCTGGTCTGGAAGTGGGCTTGGTCTTGAAGGAGTGAGTTCTCATGAAAGTAAGAGCAGGTAGTTATAAAAAGAGTGAGTCTGGCCCCTTCCCAGCTTCTGGTTTCCTGTCTTGCCATGTAACTTCCTCTTCGTTGCACGTACCTCCACCATGATGCTATCACCATGTTGTGATGTAGCCAGAAGGCCCTCACCAGAGGCCAACTGATGGGGCTGCTCAATCTTGGACTTTCAGCTTCCAAACTGTGAGGTGAATAAACCTCTTCTTTGTGTATCACCCTACCGCTGGTACTTAGATACAGCAACAGAAAATAGACTAACACAAACCCCACAAAAATATTCAGTCTAAATAAAGAGAGTATTAAATCCACCTAAATTCAGCTATACACCCCCTGGCCTCCCTCCTATTATAGTCCATTCCATACTCCTACCATGTAGCAATGCTGGCATCCTCCTGACTATCAAGGGTATATCATCACTGACTTAACTCTTCTCCCATTGCTGAACCTTCAGGTTGTTTCCAATCCACTGAATTTTAATCATATTCATCCATATTACAGTTTCCTTCTTTGGATTATTTCATTAGCATATATTCTTCTAAGAATGCATGGTGAGTCAAAGATCTGAATTTTTTTTCTTTTTTTTTTTTTTTTTTGTACTGGGGATTGAACTCAGGATCATTAGACCACTGAGCCACATCCCCAGCCCTATTTTGTATTATATTTAGAGAGAGGGTTTCGCTGAATTGCTTAGCACCTTGCTTTTGTTGAGGCTGGCTTTGAATTCGAGATCCTACTGCCTCAGCCTCCAGAGTTGGTGGGATTACAAGTGTGCACCACCGTGCCTGGCTCCTTTCAAGTTTTTATGAAAGAATTTTCTATCCACTGACATAAACTGTCAGTCCATTTTTCTTGTCAATTCTCCTATTAGAAATGTCTGTGAAAATATTTGTTAACAAATTTTTAATGGTTATACAGGAATTTTTCTAATTATAAAGATTAATCTTAGTTGTCAATGTTTTAATCTTTCAACATCTAAATGCCATGGTCATTTGTGTGCAGAGTGAAGTTTAGGTAGGTTCATCTCGTCCAACTCTGGCCCTTGTGTCTTTTCTTTGTTGTGATATTACTTATTTTGAGAAGCAGCTGGTCTCTGTTCCTACACATTGACACATGCCAGAGAATTTCAAGAAACTCAAAAAATAGAAGAAGGGATGAATCCAAAAATCACAAATAATTGTGTACTCATTTCATGAACCTAGTTATTTTAGGAAGCAGAAGAACGGTGTGGTTTTACCTGGCTGAGACAGATGCTAATGTCTCATATGGTATTTTTTCAAGAAAGATAGACAGCCTTGACCTTGATATTTTCCTCTCATCTTCATTGTGGATTGATGAAACAGGCAAGAGAAATGATATTTGTTCTTGTCTAATCTTTCATCCAAAGGATTTATTAGTTTTCAAACATTAATCTCAAAAAGAACCTATTCTACAAATGGTGAAAAAGAAGTCTCTGCTAAGAAATTTTATCAAGGTTATGAATACTTTAACAATAAAGTCAAGAATTGGATAATTTGTACATTTGGTCCCTTGTTGTTACTATTTCATATGCCTTTTATACAGAATTGTACAAGGATCCCCTGACATTGTAAGAGCCAGGTGTTAGGCAGCATTCGTTGGGACAGCAGGCCACAATCTTTTCTCCTTCACCAATAAAAATTTAAATTGTGCAAGTTACCTCATGAACCGAGCAACTGAGCAAATGCTTACATCTTTCTGGAGGAGTCTGCTCATGCTTTCTGATACTTCTGGATTTGCTGCCTTTGATGCTGCCCATGTCTGTGGAAGGACCTTGACAGGTGAATGGTACTTTCCACTGCTTGGTGAATTGTGTGCTCCTGTGGATAATAAAAATAAATTCAACAGGATTTCATTTCAGAAAGGGGTTGGCAGAGCAGGGAGCAACCAATCAAAAGTATCCAGAGCACCAGATTATGCCCTAGAGGAGTCATCTTGCATATCCTTGGTTTGGTTTCCATGGCAGTAAGGATTGCTTAGGATACTCAAAGGCAATTTAAATGCATTTAGGCCACAGTTTACAAGGGGATAATCTGAAGAAAATCAGAAGTGAGTAGACATTAACAGCTAGTAAAATAAGCAGTATTAAAAAACCACACTCCATCTTGCTTGATTTTCTATTTAGTGAAAAATATATTTTTGACATCTGGAAATTATGCCTGCTTCTAACTTAGGCTTAAGATGACTCATTTCAAGGCAGTGTCACAATTGCCATAGGTAGAGTGCAGACATTTGAGGCTGCTTAGTTTTTTTGTCTTAATTTGTGAACTCAAAGGTATAAATTTGCAGGGCTGGGGATATAGCTCAGTTGGTAGAGTGCTTGCTTCACATGTATAGGGAGCTGGGTTCTATCCCCAGCACCACCAAAAAATAAAATAAAAATAAAAACCGTATTGCATTACTATTCTCCCTAGGGCCAGCCTCAGAATTAATGTGCAGACCAGGCAAAGGGGGGCTTCCCCAACTGAGAATACAACTCTTCTCATTTCTTTAAGCCCTAGTGACTTATCTGCCTTTTGAGGTCTCCAGCAGAAATTCAAAGACTGCTCAGAGAAAGAATTTAAGACTGACACCTTGAACATCATGGGCTCTTCCTTCTAATACCTTGATAGGAACCTGGAAAGCACAGAAAAAGGCAGAAGGGACTGCAGAAGGAAGGGATTATAGTTTGAAAAAAATATATATATATATTTACTAAAAAGTGTCAGATACCCCTCTACAAGTATTAATTAATTATTAAGCATCATAAATATTCACTCATTTTTTTCTCCATAACAGCCTTAAGAAGTAGGCCCAGCTGCTGTCTCCATTGGTTAGATGAGGATACAGGCACACAGAGGTTGATGTGGAGGGTCCCAATGTCACCAGCTGCTGAACAGCAGAGCTGGGATTCTGGATCTAAGTCATTGGGCACCAGAATTCCGTCTTTCCACCTCTTCATTGTGTTTATATGTAAGATGTATGTGTTTTCAGTTGTCTTTGAAAGTTCTGGGCACATGAGCAGAGAGGTCAGTTTTGTGGTAACCCCTGGCCTTGGAATTCAGCTTTCAGAGACTTTATACTACTCTCTGTGGGAGGACTTGGAAAACAGAGTTCTGCAATGCCATTCTTTTGCCCGCTTTGGGTAGCTTTTGGAGAACTCCAGTAACTTATTATCTCTGCATTCATCTTTAAATGGAGATTTTGATGTTGATCAAAAAAGAATTTTAATTTTCAATGGGAAGGGAGGTGGAATTTCCCCAGGCAGACATTATTAGCTTGGTGACCTATAAAGGAAACTTCACTCTTTGGTCATTTGAAAATAGAGAAGTGGGATGGGAGAATAAAAGAGGAGACTGGAAATATTTTGTGGCATCTGAAAGTCTTCTATGTGGCTTAGAATCATGGGAATTTTCTTGGCTTGTGTTGGGAAGGTAGCATGACCCTTTCTCTATGAGGGATGTGAGTTCACTATTTCCAACTGTACAATTGCTTCATTATTCCACACCCCCATTTTATGTCTAGGCCAAAGAAAAGGCCCACTGTTGATACTAAATCATTACCTGAAAACAAGAGTATCATACTTCCCTTAAAATGTCAGTTTGTTCTAGAGAATAGCATATTTTATTTGAGTTTGAAAAGCAATTTTCACACATCTTTTATATAAGAAAATATATTAGCTGAGCATGGTGGGGCATACCAGCATTCCCAGAGACTCGGAGGCTAAGGCAGGAAGATTCCAGGTTGGAGGTCAGCCTTCGCAATTTAAGGAGACCCTGTTTCAAAATAAAAAAAATAAAAAGGGCTGTGGATGTATCTCAGTGGTGACTCCTCAGTACTGAGGAAAAAAATATATATTGAGTCGTTAAAAATATGAACATTCCTTTTCAGCCCTTAAAATTTGTGTTCTGATTTTTTTTTTTTTGTGGGATAGGTCATTGAACCCAGAGATGTTCTACCACTGAGCTACATCACCAGTCCTTTTATAATTTTTTAATTTTTATTTTGAGACTGCATTTGGCTAAGTTGTTCAGGGTCTCACTAAATTTTTTAAGTTGGCCTCAAAATTTCTATTCTCCTGCCTCAGCCTCCCTAATTAAAAAAAAAAAAATTAATTAATTAATTTGTTATACATGACAGCAGAATGCATTCAGTTCATAGTACACAAATGGACCACAATTTTTCATTTCTTTGGTTGTATCAAAGTACAGTCACACCATTCATGTCTTTATACATGTACTTAGGGTAATGATGTCCATCTCATTCCACCATCTTTCCTACCCCCATGCCTCCTCCCTTCCCCTCCCTCCTCTTTGCCTTATCCAAAGTTCCCCCATTCTTCCCATGCTCCCCCTGACACCCCATTATGAATCAGCATCTTCATGTCAGAGAAAATATTTGGCCTTTGGTTTTGGGGGATTGTCTTACTTCACTTGGCATGATATTCTCCAACTCCATCATTTTACCTGCAAATGCCATGATTTTATTCTCTTTTAATGCTGAGTAACATTTCATTGTGTGTATATATACCAAAGTTTATTTATCCATTTATCTACTGAAGGGCATCTAGGTTGGCTTCACAGTTTTAGCTATTATGAATTGTGGTGCTATAAACATTGATGTGGCTGTGCCACTGTATTATGCTGTTTTTAAGTCTTTGGGGTATAAACTGAGGATAGGGATAGCTGGGTCAAATGATGTTTCCATTCCAAATTTTGCAAGGAATCTCCATACTGCTTTCCAGAGCAGTTGCACCAATTTGCAGTTAGTCCCACCAGCAATGTAAAAATGTGCCTTTGTCCCCACATCCTCACCAACACTTATTGCTATTTGTATTCTTAATATCTGCCATTCTGACTGGAGTGAGATGAAATCTTAGAGTAGTTTTGGTTTGCATTTCTCTAATTGCTAGAGATGTTGAACATTTTTTCATATATTTGTTGATTGATTGTATATCATCTTCTGAGAAGTGTCTGTCAGTTCCTTAGCCTGTTTATTGATTGGGTTATTTGTTCTTTTGGTGTTAAGTTTTTTGTGTTCTTTATATATACTAGAGATTAGTGCTCTATCTGATGTATGTGTGGTAAAAATTTTCTCCCATTCTGTAGGCTCTCTATTCACCTCACTGATTGTTTCTTTTGCTGAGAAGAAGTTTTTTGTTTGAATCCATCCCATTTATTATTTTTTTTTCACAGGGGGGAGGGATCTGGGATTGAACTCAGGGCACTAGACTACTGAACCCTATCCCCAACCCTATTTTGTATTTTATTTAGAGACAGGATCTCACTGAGTTGTTCAGCACCTCATTTTTGCTGAGTCTGGCTTTGAACTCGCGATCCTCCTGCCTCAGCATCCTGAGCTGCTAGGATTACAGGCTTGCACCACTGTGCCTAGCCCATTTATTAATTCTTGATTTTATTTCTTGTGCTTTAGGAGTCTGGTTAAGGAAGTCAGGACCTAATCTGACATGATGAAGATTTGGGCCTACTTTTCCTTCTATTAGGCTCAGGGTGTCTGGTCTAATTCCTACGAGCTTGATCTACTTTGAGTTGAGTTTTGTGCATGGTGAGAGATAGGGGTTTAATTTCATTTTGTTGCATATGGATTTCCAGTTTTCCTAGCATCATTTGTTGAAGAAGCTATCGTTTTTCCAATGTACGTTTTTGGCACCTTTGTTTAGTATGAGATACCTGTATTTACATGGGATTGTCTCTGTGTCCTCTATTCTGTACCATTGATCTACAAGTTTATTTTGGTGCCAATACCATGATGTTTTTGTTACTATTGCCCTGCAGTGTAGTTTAAGATCTGATATTGTGATGCCACCTGCTTTACTCTTTTTACTAAGAGTCTCTTGTTTTTCCAAATTAATTTCATGATTGCTTTTTCTATTTCTATGAGGAATGTCACTGGGATTTTGATTGGAATTGAATTAAATATGTATAGTGCTTTTGGTAGTATGGTTGTTTTGACAAAATTAATTCTGCCTATCCAAGAACAAGGGAGATCTTTCCGTCTTATAAGATCTTCTTTAATCTCTTTCTTTAGCATTCTGTAGTTTTCTTTGTAGAAGTCTTTCACAATTTTTGTTGATTCCCAATTATTTGACTTTTTTTGAGGCTATTTTGAATGGGATAGATTTCCAAATTTCTTTTTAAGAGGACTTGCCACTGATGTATAGAAATGCATTTGATTTATGGGTGTTAATTTTATATCCTTTATCCTTCCTGATTTTTGGAAGTGTGTGTGCTACTGTGTCCTGTTTGGGCTGTACTTTTAAAAAATGTTTTTGTGTTTTTGTAGACTTCTACATTTAATAGAACCCTGGTTTTTTATGTCTTTGAGAGTTTCAGAAGACACAAATAGTTGGAAAGTGTTGTTCAGAGACCACAGCATTCCGAAGACTCAATGAGAGCAATGATGGTCCCTAGGGTACTTTTGTCAATGCCTAGAGATAGTTTTGGTTATTGGGACTGGTGGTGGTGAAATGTTGCTACTGGCATCTTGTGGACTGACTAGACAGCCTCTTATTACAAAGTATTATTTGGCTCAAAATGTTACTATTGCTGTTTAGTTAACTTTTTTGCTGTCTGATTTAAAGACCAACCTGAACGACTTTAGGGGAGGAAAAGTTTTATTGGGGGGCTGATGGTTTCAGAGATCTCAATTCATATACAGCTGGCTTTATTCTTCAGGTTCGAGGTGAAGCAAAAGTTCATGGTGGAGGGAATCAGCTCACATCATGATCAGGAAGGAGAGAGAAAAAGAGAGAGAGAGAGAGAGAGAGAGAGAGAGAGAGAGAGAGAGAGAGAGAGAGAGAGAGAGAGAGAGATTCCATTCACTAGATACAATAATATATGCCCCAAATATATATACAATAATATATACCCCAATGACCCACCTCCTCCACCCATACCCTACCCACCTTCAGTTACCATTCAGTTAATCCCACAGGGGATTAATTCATGGATTGGGTAAAGACTCTCATAACTCAAGACATTTCTCCTCTAAACCTTTCATTGTCTCACATATGAACTTTTGGGGGACACCTCACATCCAAACCATAACAAGTGCTGAAATTGATCTCTTTGAAACCAAACTATTTGTAGAACTTTTTATATAGGTCCTTCATTTTACATTGCTTGCCTTTTAAGCCCCATTCCTTTTTTTTTTTTTTTTTAACTTTAAGTAAGGTACAAGTACTCACAGCCTGATGGGGTGAGAAACAAGTCACAATAGCATGGTGTAATTCATACTCTAATAGAGGTGCACTTGGGTGTTTTGGGCACATTGGAGCAGAAGAAGAACTTAACTTAGTCTGAGGGGAGCAGAGAAATCCAGGCTCTTCCCAGAAGAGGTAGTACCTGAACCAAGTTTTGAAGCTGAGTAGGAGTTTCACAAGCACACAGGGAAGTGAGCAGGAAAATGGAATATAGGAAGATGCTCTAGTTTCTTACTTGGACAATTAGGTGAACAATGATGGCAGTAGTAAAGAAAGAAGACATAGGGGGAGAGAGTCTTAGTCGCGTTGCTTGGAAATGATGGCCTGTGTGAATTGCCTGGAATAGACTAGTTAGTACTCAGGTGAATATAAGAGTTTGGAAGGAAGGAGAATTTTTGTTTTTTAATTTTTTTGAGAATCTCAGTATTTGAGCCAGATACTATATTAAGTGATTTAAATACTCTATTTTATTTAATTTCCCCCAAAGTGTGAAAGTTGCTTTCTATTATCTTTCATACTGCCCCTCAGGAAACCAGGGCTTTTTTCAAGGCCACTCAGCACAATTGGAATTTGAATTCAGATCTGTCTTCATGCCCATGTTCTTTCTAGGATCTGAGGCTGCTTCAGGGAGAGATGAGAGAGGGGAGGGTTGGAGAGTCTGTTTGGGAATATTCAAACCAAAAAGGATGACTCATCCTGCATTTGCATTTCTTTCTTTTCTTTTTTTTTTGGGGGGGGGGTTTCCAGAGATTGAACTAAGTGGTACTCGACTACTGAGCCCCATCCCCACCCCTATTTTATATTTTATTTAGAGACAGGGTCTCACTGACTTGCTTAGCACCTTGCTTTTGCTGAGGCTGGCTTTGAACTGGTGATCCTACTGCCTCAGCCTCCAGAGCCTCAGGGATTACAGGCGTGCAACACTGCACCCAGCTGCATTTCTTTTATAAAATTGGATCTGGGTGTCCCTGTCACAGTAATTTTTGGCACATACTTTTATTTATACTAGCTATTCTTTCTCTCTTTTTTTCTCCCTTGGCTAGGTTAAGAGCTATTCAATGTAGCAGTATGGTTTTATTATTGTTTGTATTTCTTGTAATTTAAGATTTGAGCCAAAGTTGAGACAATTTTAATGCTGTTATTAAGTCTGGTTAAATAGCTGACTGACTCCCAACCATAATTTAGTCTGCTTCCATAGAAGCACAACATTTGCATGAAGGAGGAGTGATCACTATATTCAACCAAGCTGAGAACTTAAATTTTGTCTCCAGAAGTTAAAAGTTTATTCCAAGAGTTATAACTAATTTATAGACAAGGACAACAGCTGGTAATTTCACAAAGATAGCTTTCCTTGAATTATTTTTGATGTTTCAAGCTTTCCTTGAATTATTGATTTTGATGTTGCCAAAGTAGAAAAGGGGCTCCATTTACTCTGATGAGAATTGGCTCTCTCTTCCAATTGTTTTCTCCCCTTTTCTGATCTCAGTCTCTTAACTTTCTGTCTCTCTGTCCTTCTCTTTTGGGGTAACACATTGAAATTCACTTTTTCAACTTCCAATCCTTTTTTTTTTTTTTTTTTTTTTTTTTTTTTGTGGTGCTGAGGATTGAACCCAGGGCCTTGTGCATGCAAAGCAAGCACTCTACTGACTGAGCTATATCCCCAGCCCTCAACTTACAATTCTTAAAACTAGAAAATCAAGGCTTTTTTGGGAGGAGAACCATTTTATCCAATCAGATTAATAGGCATGGGGAAATATCAATAGAGAGCAGATGTACTGGTTTCCATTTATCTTTCATTGAAATTAGGAATAAATACCCCAAATTCCATTCTAATCATCTTGATCACACTATTGAGAGATAAATAGAAATCAGCCAGTAGAGGGCAGTGTGGACCTATTCATTAATGCCCTCAATAGAAAATGTAAATTTAGTAACAAAATCCTTTTCTTTCTCATTCCTTCTCTCTCTCTCTCTCTCTCTCTCTCTCTCTCTCTCTCTCTCTCTCCTGTGCTGGCATTGAATTCAGAGTCTTGCACATGTGAAGCAAGCAGTATAACCAGCCTGAAGGCTTTTTCTTGATGTAAATAGTTCAACAAACATGCAAATCAGATGATTCTTAGTGCAGTAAAAACCACATTAATTCACATTTAATGGAATCAGATTTTGTGATATAATTTTCCTAGGAACTAAATTAGGGAATCTGCTTTCATGTTTCTTTTTCTCCCTTGGCTTTGTGGCCCTCAGAAAATCTCTAACTAGATCAGTCTCATTTTTCCCTTCTAGAAAATGACACATTGGCACAGATAAAGGATAACATCTCTTTTGCTTTAAGGAACATTTATTCTTTGAAAGGGTATGTTAAATAAAATTATTCTGTAAAAGAGATTTCCTGTTTAAAGTGGAAATTTCTAAGCCTCCCTTGTCATCAGAATTGCTAAGTTAGTATCACTTCAATGCCCTTTAATGCTTTCCAGGAAGTAAAAGTGGCCTGGGTTTGAGTGGTGTGGGGAAACACAGGGGCCCTCTTGCGACCTCCACCTTTATTCACTCAAGAGGAAGTTATGCTAGGAAATCAGTCTGAGTTTAAGATGGACTTGATATACATCACTATTTCAGAGGTCAATGAAGTTTACTTTCCAGTGTGATAGACTGGAAAATTGCTGGTTCTGCCTGGGCCATGGAAAATTATATCTGCAGTCCCCCTTGCATTCATTCTCACATAGAACTCTTCCTGTAAAGAGCTATAGAGTAAAGTACAGCTGGTCCTCCACATCTCTGGGTTCTATAGCTGTGTATACAGCCAACAGTGAATTGAAAATATCCTTAAAAAAATCCTGTGTCTGGAACTCTAGATAGGGCAGAGGAGTGGTAGGGGAAGGGGGTTAGCAAGGATGGTGGAATGTGATGAACATCATTATTCAAAGTTCATGTATGAAGACACGAATTGGTATGAACACTACTTTATATACAACCAGAGATACAAAAAATTGTGCTCTATAAGTGTAATAAGAATTGTAATGCATTCTGCTGTCATTTATTTTTAAAAAGTTAATTTAAAAATTTAAAAAATGTACTTTTAGTATTAAAAAAATCCTGTGTCTGTATGAACATGTACAGACTTTTCTTCTTGTCATTAGTCCCTAAACAATGCAATACAACAATTAGTTACATAACATTTATATTATATTAGGTATTATAAGTAATCTAGTGATGCTTTAAAACATATGGAAGATGTGTACACGTTATATAAGCCAGTATTTGTCATTTTATACAATGGACTTGAGCATCACAGGATTTTGGTATCCTCAGGGGAATTAGAATGAATGGAAACTGTGGAACAACTGTATGTTACACTTTGATGTCATGTGGCCTCTGTCTCAACAAGCAATTCTAATGTAGTAATGCAAAAATAGCTGTAGGAGTTGTCTAATATATGTAACAAGTTACCCTAAATTCAGTGTCTTAAAACAGCAAACATTTATTATCTTATAGTTTTTGGGATATTGACATGGATGAATTGCATTCTCCCACTTACAAGGCCACCATCACAATGTCAGCCACTGGTATGATCCATCTGAAGGCTCAACTGGGAAAGGTTATGCTTTCAAACTCATTGACAAGGTGGTTATTTGTATTGCATTTTGCAGTGGTTGACTGAGAGCCTCAATTCATTGATTGCTTGTTGACCAGAGGCCACCTTCAGTTCCTTCCCATGGGGGCCTTTCATATTAATGCATGCAAGCTGAGAAGGTAAAGGGAGAGGATAACAGCAAGAGGGAGTCACAGTCTTCCAAAATCCAAATATAGAAGCAATACCTTCACATTTACTCTACTGTGCTTTTAGAAGGAAAGCTCTAGAACTGGCCACATTCACTGAGGACTGCAAAAGGATGTGAACATTAGGAGACAGGCCTCTTTGTCATAAGAAGTCTACCAAAACAGCCATAGACAATATACAGAGGAATGGGCATAGATGTGTTCCAAGGAAACTTTATGTTCAAGAACAGACAGATGGAGTGATATCAGCAAAAACAGTGGGCTCCATAGCTCCAAGAGCATCTGTCAACCAGAACCTCCAAAAGTCAAGCAAAAACTCTTACTATCCAGTGTTAGAATTCTGTCAAGAAGACAAAAGCTTACAGCAAAAAAAAGTGAAGATTGAATAAAGAAAAAGGGAACTTAGAATGGTAGGCCATCAAGACAGTGAAAAGACAACCCGCAAATAGGGTTTCAAGTAATATATATGATACTTGATTGATATTCAGAACTTATAAAGAACATCTATAACTTAACCACAACATCATAACCCAAAACCAAATGATCCTATTCAAAAGTGGGCAAAGAACTTAAATAGACATTTTTCCCAAGAAGATAAACAAGTGGTCAAAAATCACATGAAAACATGCTCAATATCACTAATCATGAGGGAAATGCAAATTAAACCCTCAATGAAATATAACCTTATATTCATTAGGATAATTACTATCAAAAAAACAGAAATGGGCTGGGGAGGTGGCCCAAGTGGTAGCGCGCTCGCCTGGCATGCGTGTGGCCTGGGTTCGATCCTCAGCACCACATACAAACAAAGATGTTGTGTCCACCGAGAACTAAAAAATTAATATTAAAAAATTCTCTCTCTCTCTCTCTCTCAAAAACAAAAACAAAACAAAACAAAAAACAGAAATAACAAGTATTGATGAGGATGTGAGTTGTGTGTTGTGGATAGGAATGTAAAATGGTGCAGCCACTAGAGTAAACAGCATTGGTTGTCTCTCATAAATTAGGCATAGAATTACCAAATAATCTAGCAATTTCACTTCTGGGCATACACCATGAAGAATTGAAGGCAGGGACCCAAATATTTGTGTACCAATGTTTATAGCAGCATTGTTTACCTGAAATGGACATAACCCACATGTACACTGACAAGTGAATGGATGAAGAAGGTGGTTTATACATCAATGAGACATTATTCAACCCTGAATGAAGTTCTGAGATATGCTACAACATGTGTGAACCTCAAGGACATTATGCTAAGTGAAATCAGCTAAAAACAAAATGTTGAACATTGTACAATTCCATTTATATGAAGTATCAACAATACTCATTAATAGGACAGAAACGGAAATGGTGGTTGCCAGATTCTGTGGAACACGATGGAGAATTATTCTTTAGTGGGTAGGGTTTCAGTATGAAATAATAGAAATGTTGTACACTTTTTTTTTGGTACCGGGGATTAAACTCAGGGGTATTCGACCCCTGAGTCACATTCCCAATCCTATTTTGTATTTTATTTAGAGACAGGATCTCACTGAGTTGCTTAGGACCTCACAGTTGCTGAGATTGGCTTTGAACTCGAGATTCTCCTGTCTCAGCCTCCCAAGCTGCTGGAATTACAGGTGTGCACCACCACACCTAACTGTTGTACACTTTTGTATTACATTTTTCAGAACAATATGGTTATGCCCAAATTCATTGATTTACATACTGAAGTAATAGTTAAAATGATACATTTTATGTTTTGTATAGTTTACCACCATAAAAAAAAAAAGGGCAGAAGAATGGCTTCAGCAGAGGGACTCAGAATGAGTGGTGGAATGAAGTGGACAAATGTCCTCCGATACCATCCTAGCCTGACTCACTCTCTGACCATGAAAGCTGTCCACCTCTTCCTGCTATTCCTTCCTGCAGACTTGCTGGTTCATAGACAATATGACATGGATTTCCTGCCTCCATTCCCTGATCATGAACAGTACACCTGGTATAGCAGTCAGATAGACAACCCAGACTGATATGATCATCAAGAAGTGAGTCCTTATAAAACACGCAAAAAACTAACACCAAAAAAACCAAATAACCCAATCAATACATAGGCTAAGGAACTGAACAGATAACTTCACAGAAGAAGAAAAACAATTGATCAACAAACATATGAAATAATGTTCAACATCTCTAGCAATTAGAGAAATGCAAATCAAAAAACTATTATAGTTATTCCATGCAAATTCTAATCGAAAGAGAGCTGAGGAGACTATATTAATACTGGACAGAGTAGACTGAGATTATGCTTCAAAAATAGTAATTAGAGAAGATATTTTAGGGATAACTGAGGAAACTAAAGTTGGGCTAGATATGTAATATTATTCACATGTAGTTTATTTTCATTAGTGTGAAAATTGTATTGTGGTTATGTGAAAAAATGTCTTTATATTTTAAATATTTTAATATTAGACAATTTTGAAGTCATAGTGAATTAAAGAAGCAATACAAAGAACTCCTAAAAAATCTTTGCCCAGGGGTTGGGGTTGTGGCTCAGTGGCAGAGCGCTTGCCTAGCATGTGTGAGGCACTGGGTTCAATTTTCAGCACCACATGTAAATAAATAAAATAAAGATTCATTGAAAATTAGTAAATAAGTAAGTAAATAAATAAATATCTTTGCTCAAAAAACTCCAATCAAGTTTCACCAATTGTCACAATGTGTTTCACAGCAAAATAATCCAATACCCCATTATGTCTTTCTGGTGGTTGTGTCTCTCTAGAGCCCTTTAGTTCTGATGAGCTCCTCAGGCTCTCATGTATGATTGTCCTCAATACATTTTCTTTTTTAAATATTTATTTGTTTATTTTGGTTTTCGGTGGACACAACATCTTTATTTTATTTAATTAATTAATTAATTTATTTTTGTTTAACCAGCTGTTTAATTTTTTTAAGATTACTTGCTCAAAAACTTACACTTATAAGCAACTTACACAGACCTTCTTTATATCATTTACTTAAACCCTCTTAATTACTTAATCATATAGACTCTTATCCAGAAACACATTTTCCCTCTATTAAATCCATACCTAGAACCTTCTAGTTTCTCTTTTTTATCTGTTAACCTCCTTCTGTTCACATTTTGAAACAATACTTGTAAATTTTTGAATTTAAGCAGATTTAACATTTTATTAGGGCCTTTTTGAACACCTAGAAAAACTTATAAGCTTAATTTAAGACCTCTTTTTTATCTATTTACCAAATTTAAATTGAGCCATTTGAATCATGTGAATCAAAGATATTTGGATCCATTTTTTTAAATTTTTCATGAGCGCTCCTCATATATCTTCCAATTGTCATATAACTGCATGATATATGGACATACACACATACCGACATACAACACGTAACGCAAGTGTAACACATAACACAATAATAAAGGCTTTGTAGCTTTCTCAGGTGAAATCTCATTGCAATGTTTAAAAAAAAAAAACCTCCAGTTGATCAAAACTAGAACTTATCAGAAAAACATTAACTTGTCTGTAGGATCAAAATCATGAGTTAAAAAAAAAATACAGAATCTAAGAAAAGGCAAAAGTCCTAGAAAATTTGACCGGCCAGTAATTAGTAAATGCCATACAATTTACTCTTTGGTTTAATCTAGTTTGAGTTCCCATAAAAAGACACTTTTACTCTTTTTTTTTTTGGGGGGGGGGCTCAGATCTGTCTCCTACTGAGTGCTCCAGGCTTCTTCTATTTGCATATCAACTTAAGTCCTGGCTGAGGTCTGGAAGGAACTGGGAAAACTGGAATTCTTAGCAGAAACCTCATGCCTAAGGCATTTTAACCATAAGTCACAATTTTCAGGTTTGGATGTTGAAAATTATGATACAAGTTTAAATGCAATTAAAAACTTGCTCACACAAAACTGAAAATAGGATCTCTACCATCAGAAGAAATTTCTTTAGGATCATTAAGCCACTTTTTTTGTTCTGAAGTTCCTAAAGTAGTATTAAGTTACATTAAATCGCCTGAAAGAGAACTACACACTACCATGTATATCTAAAAGTAAGCTTTTAAAAATTTCCAAGACTGTTGCTATTTAATGTCATTTTAATAAATCAGACCAACGTTTTAATTTAACTTTTTTTTTTTAAATTTTACACATTGAGGGGAACAGATACCATATCATAATTTACTATTTTTATCCTAGCTAATGCACTGGTACACCTAGTGAAATCTTTTCAGGCTACCCAGTTCAAAATTGATGAAAAATAAAACTAAATGATTTGGAGTTACTTGCCAACTTGGAAGTAGAGTTCTTTAATCTTCTGTCCTAAGTATTTAAGTTTTCTAGCATGAGCTATCTGAAATCTCAAACTAAACAATTACTTAAACCCAACTTTTAACTGCAAGATTGTGCAATGTTTTAGAAACCCATTCAGATACCAGATTGTTAAAATAAAAAATCATCTTTTAGATGCACATTTAGCCAAGATCATCCCCAAGAAACAATCTATAATATCAACACATTCCTGCATTCATTGCCCCCTTTTTTTAAGTAGACAGAGGTGGAGTAATCCTTAAAGTGCAGGTAAGGAAGAGGGAGTTCCCCAAAGCAAAATGGCTTTGGCAGCTGCTGGGAATTCCTCAGTCTCACCTTTTACTTACAGGATTAGCTCCCTTGGATAGATCCAATCCCAGGCGATCTGGCATATCTTCTAACTTTCCAGTAGAGTCAGTTTTTATTTGCCTTAGGTCTTGAAGTGGGAAGGGAGTATGTACTTTGATCTGCCCAAATTTTTCTCTTGATTCTTTTTTCCTCTAAAAATGTCTCTCTTAGCGGCTTAAGGAACACAGCATATTTTAAACACTGGGGCGGTAAAACAGACTATTGAAAGTTATCTATGCACCTTAAAGAACCTGGGCAGATTTTACTAATTATCTTATGTCTTTCTCAGTCCTACAACCTGAATTGCTAACATTTCTAACCTGAGAAGGAAGGGGAGCATCCAGGAGGAATGGATGCGGGGTTGGGAGTGTTGCGTAGCCCATACGGAGGCAAATGTGATTGGGGCTTTCCCTCAGTGCCATTCATCTACCGATCACCCTAGATACCCCTGAGGGCTGTCGGGAGGGGGCTCAAGAGAAAGGACCTTAGGAATACGTCTGAGGGTAGCCCAGACCGGAAATCCGCAGTTGTTCCAAACTCTTTCATCCACCTCCACGCATCCGAGGCAGATTGGGATTCGGGACACTGTGTACTCAAGTCAATTGCTCTCCGGGCCCAGACAGAAAAGTTGGAAGCGGCTTTGGCAGAGCCCAACATGCCTGCTGTATATAGAACAGGTGATTGGGAGCTGCCTAGGCCGGGAAACCTCTCACCCGAGTCTTGAAGAGTGGTGGCTGCACTAATTGCGTTTAAGTAGCCGTCGGGTGCCCACCTTACCTCCAGAAAGAAAGAGAGAGAAAGATGCACCTCGAACAGACATGGGGTGTGTGCACTTACCTCGGTGTAGAATCTCAGTCTGGGACAGAATTTATGACTGAAAGTTCGGCTCCCATCCCCAAAGCCAATTAATGCCAATTTAATAATGAGGACAGGGTTTTGAGAAAAGTTAAAGCGAGATATCAAAGTTCTTTAAAACACAGCTAAAAGGGGTGTAAAAGGTGAGAACAGGAAAGCTGGCAGTTCTATTGACTTTTGGTCCCTTACAGGAGAAGCATACTAGGAACAATTTAGGCTAAAATTTAGCTAAAGTTACCTACACACATCTAAGGAAGATTGGAATTTGGGACTCTGCATCTGTCTAAAGTAAAACAATGCCATTACACTTAACAGAGACACAGACAAAAAGACACACAAAGACATAGATTCCCTCTTCAGATTGTCAAAAAAATGAGACTGGGTGCTGGCCCCAAGCCAACTGGGGCCTTCCCTTCAGACAAACGGATTAGGGGAGCATCCCCTTCAGATTGGGTCTGATGACCCCAGATTGGGAGATTAGTTCTCTTGCCAGGGTGCTGGGGTGGAGACAGACAGGACAATAGAAACAAAAACACATAACACAGAATTTGCAGCGCATCGTGGATTGCTACCCAGAAACTAAAGGCTCAGTCGGACCGCGGATCCATCAGCTACAAAATACTTTACCAAATACTTCACAAAATACTTTACTACAGGCAATCCACTCAGAATCCAGAAAGGGGCTGGGGACATCTCCCACAAACTCCGTCGGCTGCTCTTCAGTGCGTCCACCTGGACCTTTTGCTGACTTCACAACACAAAACCATAACTGCATGCATCCAGAGTACATTTTCTTACACATCGGCAATGCCTTTACTTACTGGCCGGGTTTTCATCACCTCTCAATCGGGGTGTCTGGGTAGGCTTATTAGGGGGATCCCGGGCGAGCCCCCATATGTTATGCTCGAATTCGGGACCCCCCAAAGACTACCAGAGACCCAAGATCGATGTAAGCAGCAAAGAGGTGTTTATTGCGAGCTAGCTCGGTCCTCCGCGCACACACACAGCAAGTGGTGACACTGAGAGGCCTCTTTATTTTATTTTTATGTGGTGCTGAGGATCGAACCCAGAGCCCCGCGCATGACAGGTGAGCGCGCTACCGTTTGAGCTACATTCTCAGCCCTCTCAATACATTTTCTTACTGGTCAATTCTAGTGTTTAAGGTGAATTTCCAGTCCTGCTGGGCCATCCCCTTCAGGATGCCCTCCTCATGTGACCCAAGCCCACACCCTTGTCTGGTGCTTCCCATGGTCAGGACCTGGCAATTGACAGGTTATCTTCCCACCAAGAAGAAAGGAAAGAAGGCAGACAAGCAGATGTCATCATTTTCAGGAGAGATATTATTCATTATTTGCAGATGATATTTTTTATTGGTTTCAATTTGCTTTCTTATGATCCCACACATAAAGAATATGTTCTTATTTGTGTATGTATGAAGTTTAACACCAAATTGAGGTACAGATAATCTGCACAGATACTACAAGATTATAGGCTAGAAACTGTAATGCCTCAGATTCAAACTGCAAGAAAGAAAGTCACATAGACAACGGAGGAAAGTGCCCCAAACAAACAAGGATAACAGAACCCATGGACAGTGCAGTTGATGAAATGTCAGAGAAGGAGTTCAGAAGGTTCATAATTAAAATGATCTGTGAATTAATGAATGACCCAAATGAGAAAATACAGGCAACAGTTGATCACTCCAACAGAGATAAGAAAGCATATATAGGAAACCATTGGTGACACCAATAAACAGATAAGGGAACAAATACAGGCATCCATTGTATACCCAAAGAGAAAAGGGAGCAAATACAGGTAGCAAAGATTACTTACAGAAAGAGAGAGAGAGAGATTCTGGGGAAAAAAAAAGAAAAAGAAAAACCAATTAGAAATCCTTGAAATCAAGGAAACAATAAACCAAATAAAAAACTCAATAGAAAGCATCACCAACAGACTAGATCACTTAGAAGACAGAACATCAGTAATGAAGACAAAGTGTACAATCTGGAAAACAAAGCTGACCACACAGTGAAGATAGTAAGAAACCATGAGCAGAACATTTGAGAGTTATGAAATAACATCAAAAGACCAAATCTAAGAGTCACTGGGATAGAGGAAGGCACACAATTTCAAACCAGAGGAATGTACGATCTCTTCAATGAGATAATACCAGAAAAATTTCCCAAACATGAAGAATGAATTGGAAAATCAAATACAAGAGGCTTATAGGACACCAAATGTATAAAATTACAACAGATCTACACCAAGGCACATTATAATGAAAATGCCTAGCATACAGAATAAAAATAGAATCTTAAAGGCTGCAAAAGAGAAGAATCAGATCACATATAGGGGGGAGAACAATTCGTATCTCAGCAGATTTTTCAATCCAGACCCTCAAAGCCAGGAGATCATGGAACAATATATATCAAGCTCTGAAAGAAAATGGATGCCAACCAAGAATCTTTAATCCATCAAAATTAAGCTTTAGATTTGATGATAAAATAAAAACCTTCCATGATAAACAAAAGTTAAAAGAATTTACAACTAGAAAGCCTGTATTACAGAACATCCTTGGCAAAATATTCTATGAAGAGAATGAAAAACAACAATGAAAATCAGAAGAAGGAGGCATTACACTAAATGAAAATCTAATCAGAGGAGAAACCAAGTCACGTTAAATACCAAAAATAAACAAAAATGGCTGGGAATACAAATCATGTCTCAATAATAACCCTGAATGTTAATGGCCTAAACCCACCAATCAAAAGACATAGACTGGAAGATTGGATTAAAAAAAGATCCAATTATATGCTGCCTCCAAGAGACTCATCTCATAGGAAAAGACATCCACAGACTAAAGGTGAAAGGTTGGGAAAAATCGTGCCACTCACATGGACTGTGGAAGCAAGTAAGGGTTTCCATCCTCATATCAAATAAAGTAGACTTCAAACTAAAGACAATCAAAAAGGATAAAGAAGGACACTACATACTGCTCAAGGGAACCATTTATCAACAAGACATAAATATATGTGCCCCAAGCAATAGAGCATCCCTGTTCATCAAACAAACTCTTCTCAAGTTGAAGAGGAAAATAGACCACAACACAATAATTCTGGGTGGCTTTTAAAAAAAAATTTTTATTAGTTGCTCAAAACATTATAATGATCTTGACATATCATACATTTGATTCAAATGGGGTACATAATCTTATTTTTCCTCGTGTACAGATTGCAGGATCACATTGGTTATACAGCTACGTTTATACAAAGGACCACACTAATGTCTATTGTATTCTGCTACCCTTCCTATCCCCTCTCCCCTCCCTTCCCCTCCCCTCCCATCACCTCTTTCTACCCAATCTACTGTGACACTTTTCTCACTCTCTTTTTTTCTTCTCCCTCACACCATCTTATATGTAATTTTGCATAACAATGAGGGACTCCTACCATCTTCCTTGCAATTCCCTTTCTCTCTCTCCCATTCCCACACACCTCTTGTCCCTATTTAATGGTAATCTTCTTCTCATGCTCTTCCTCCCTGCTCTGTTTTGAGTTGCCCCCCTTATATCAAAGAAGATATTCTGAATTTGATTTTTAGGGATTGGCTAGCTTCACTTAGCATAATCTGCTTTAATGCCATCCATTTCCCTGCAAATGCCATGAGTTTGTTATTTTTTAGTGCTGAGTAATATTCCATCATGTATCAATGCCACATTTTTTTTTTATCCATTCATCTATTGAAGGGCATCTGGGTTCCTTCCACAGTCTAGCTATTGTGAATTGTGCTGCGATGAACATTGATGTAGCTGCATCCCTGTTGTATGCTCTTTTAAGGTCTTTTGTGTATAGTCTGAGAAGGGGAATAGCTGGGTCAAATGGTGGTTCCATTCCCAGCTTTCCAAGGAATCTCCATACTGCTTTCCAAATTGGCTGAAACAATTTGTAGTCCCACCAGCAATGTACAAGTGTACCCTTTTCACCACATCCTTGCCAGCACTTGTTATTGTTTGACTTCATAATGGCTGCCATTCTTACTGGAGTGAGATGGTATCTTAGAGTGGTTTTAATTTGCATTTCTCTGATTGCTAGAGATGGTGAGCATTTTATCATGTGTTTGTTGATTGATTGTATATCCTCCTCTGAGAAGTGTCTGTTCAGATCCTTGGCCCATTTGTTGATTGGGTTATTTGTTATCTTATTGTTTAAATTTTGAGTTCTTTGTATACTCTGGATATTAGGGCTCTATCTGAAATGTAAGGGGTAAATATTTGCTCCCAGGATGTAGGCTCCCTATTTACCTCTCTATTGTTTCTCTTGCTGAGAAAAAACTTTTTAGTTTAAATACATCCCATTTGTTGATGCTTGCTTATAACTCTTGTGCTATAGGTGTCTTATTAAGGAATTTGGAGCCAGACCCCACGAGATGGATACTAGGGCCAACTTTTTCTTCTATTAGACAAAGAGTTTCTGGTTTGATTCCTAGCTCCTTGATCCATTTTGAGTTAACTTTTGTGCATGGCAAGAGAAAGGGATTCAATTTAATTTTGTTGCATATGGATTTCCAGTTCTCCCAGCATCATTTGTTGAAGATGCTATCCTGTCTCCATTGCATGCTTTTACCTTATATTGTTTAATATAAGGTAGTTGTAATTTTGTGGATTGGTCTCTGTGTCCTCTATTCTGTACCATTTGTCTACCTGCCTGTTTTGGTACCAGTACCATGCTATTTTTGTTACTATTGTTCTGTAGTATAGTTTAAAATCTGGTATCGCTATACCGCCAGTTTCACACTTCCTGCTTAGAATTCCTTTTGCTATTCTGGGTCTTTTATTTTTCCAGATGAATTTCATGATTACTTTTTCTATTTCTGTGAGGAATGCCGTTGGGATTTTGATTGGCATTGCATTAAACCTATAGAGAACTTTTGGTAATATCGCCATTTTAATGATCTTAGTTCTGCCTATCCATGAACAAGGTATATCTTTCCATCTTCTAAGGTCTTCTTCTATTTCTCTCTTTAGAGTTCTGTAGTTTCCGTTGTATATTTCTTTCACCTCTTTTTTAAGGTTGATTCCCAAGTATTTTATTTTATTTTTTGAGGATATTGTGAATGGGGTGGTTGTTCTCATTACCATTTCAGAGGATTTGTCACTGATATACAGGAATACCTTTGATTTATGCCTGTTGATTTTATATCCTGCCACTTTGCTGAATTCATTTACTAGCTCTAGAAGTTTCTTGGTAGAACCTTTTGGGTCTGCTAGGTATAGGATCATGGCATCCACAAATAGTGCTAATTTAAGTTCTTCTTTTCCTATCTTTATGCCTTTAATTATGTTCATCTGTCTAATTTCTCTGGCCAGTGTTTCAAGAACTATGTTGAATAGAAGTGGTGAGAGAGGGCATCCCTGTCTTGTTTCAGATTTTAGACGGAATGCCTTCACTTTTTCTCCATTTAGAATGATGCTATCCTGAGGCTTAGCATAGATAGCTTTTACAATGTTGAGGTATGTTCCTGTTATCCATAGTTGTTGTAGTATTTTGAACATAAAGGGATGCTGTACTTTGTTGAATGCTTTTTCTGCATCTATCGAGATGATCATATGGTTCTTATCTTTAAGTCTATCGATGTGGTGAATAACATTTATTGATTTCCATATATTGAACCAGTGCCGCAGTCTGGCTAGGCACAAATCATGAGCTACTCAAGCAGGAACAAACTTTATTTCTGAACTCACACAAACGCCACCCACGCGGCCTTCTCCGGGACACCCCACACACCAACCAGAACTCTCCCCACCGGGCTGCACGTGCAGTCACTCTCGGAACCCCATGACAACTCAATGGGAACTCCAAAGTAGCGGGCACCTGAGGCAGCAAGAGCCGCCCTATTACTGGACAGTAAAGGTCTAATATACAATTGAATCAATCCAGCATCATCTTAATGGCTCGCCTCTCAACCATTACTTCTGGCAAAATGCCAGGGGCCATTCCGACTCGGCTGTGGCTCTCAACAAACCACCTTGCATCCCAGGGATGAATCCTACTCGATCATGATGCAGGATGTTTTTGGTATGTTTTGTATCCGATTTGCCAGAATTTTATTGAGGATTTTTTCATCTATGTTCATTAGAGATATTGGTCTGTAGTTTTCTTTCTTTGAAGTGTCTTTGTCTGGTTTAGGAATCAGGGTGATGTTGGCCTCGTGGAATGAATTTGGAAGTTCTCCCTCTTTTTCTATTTCCTGAAATAGCTTGAAAAGTATTGGTATTAGTTCTTCTTTAAATGTTTTGTAAAACTCTACTGTATACCCATCCTGTCCTGGGCTTCTCTTGGTTGGTAGTCTTTTGATGGCTTCTTCTATTTCCTCAATTGATATTGGTCTGTTTAGGTTGTGTATTTCCTCCTGACTCAATCTGGGCAGATCATATGACTTAAGAAATTTATCGATGCCCTCACTATCTTCTATTTTTTTGGAGTATAAGGTTTCAAAATAATTTCTAATTATCTTCTGTATTTCTGTAGTGTCTGTTGTGATATTGCCTTTTTCATCCTGTATGCTAGTAATTTGAGTTCTCTGTCTTCTTCTCTTCATTAGCATGGCTAAGGGTCTGTCGATCTTATTTATTTTTTCAAAGAATCAACTTTTAGTTTTGTCTATTTTTTCAATTGTTTCTTTTGTTTCAATTTAATTGATTTCAGCTCTGATTTTAATTATTTCCTGCCTTCTACTACTTTTGCTGTTGTTTTGCTCTTCTTTTTCTAGGGTTTTGAGATGAAGTGTGAGATCGTTTATTTGTTGTTTTTTTTCTTTTTTTGAGGAATGAACTCCAAGCAATGAATGTTCCTCTTAGAACTGCTTTCATTGGATCCCATAGATTCCGATATGTCTGTGTTTTCATTTATCTCTAAGAATTTTTTAATTTCCTCCTTGATGTCTTCTGTAACCCATCGATTATTCAGTAACATATTGTTCATTCTCCAAGTGATATAGGATTTTTCCTTCCTTCTTTTATCATTGATTTCCAGTTTCATTCCATTATAATCAGATGATGCATGGTATTATCTCCACTCCTTTATAATTTCTAAGAGTTGCCCTGTGACATAATATATGGTCTATTTTTGAGAAGGATCCATGTGCTGCTGAGAAAAAAGTGTAACCACTTGATGTTGGGTGGTATATTCTATATTTGTCAATTAAGTCTAAGTTATTAATTGTATTATTGAGATCTATAGTTTCTTTATTCAACTTTTGTTTGGAAGATCTGTCCAGTGGTGAGAGAGGTGTGTTGAAGTCTCCCATAATTATTGTGTTGTGGTCTATTTGACTCTTGAACTTGAGAAGAGTTTGTTTGATGAACATAGCTGCACCATTATTTTGGGCATATATATTTATGATTGTTATGTCTTGTTGGTGTATGGTTCCCTTAAGCAGTATGTAGTGTCTGTGTTTATCCCTTTTGATTAACTTTGGCTTGAAGTCTATTTTATTTGATATGAGTTTGGACACTCCTGCATTCTTCTGAGGTCCATATGAGTGATATGATTTTTTCCCAACCTTTTACCTTCAGTCTATGTATGTCTTTTCCTATCAGACGTGTCTCCTGTAGGCAGCATATTGTTGGATCTTTTTTTTTTTTTGATCCATTCTACTAGCCTATGTCTGTTGATTAATGAGTTTAAGCCATTAACATTTAGGGTTAGTATTGAGATATGGTTTGTACTTCCAGCCATATTTGTTTATTTTTGTTACTTAACATGATTTGTTTTTCCTCTTTGATTAGTTTTTCCTTTACTGTACTACCTCCCACTGTTAGTTTTCATTGTTATTTTTAATTTCCTCTTTTTTTTTGAGAATTTTTAAATATTTATTTCTTTTTAGTTCTCGGCGGACACAACATCTTTGTTTGTATGTAGTGCTGAGGATCAAACCCGGGCTGCACGCATGCCAGGCAAGCGCGCTACCGCTTGAGCCACATCCCCAGCCCCTCATTTCCTCTTCATGTAATGTTTTACCATGGATGTTTTGAAGCACTGGTTTTCTAGCTGCAACTTCTTTTAACTTTTGTTTATTGTGGAAGGTTTTTAATTTCATATTCCATCCTGAAGCTTAATTTTGCTGGATACATGATTCTTGGTTGGAACCCATTTTCTTTCAGAGTTTGAAATATGTTGTTCCAGGATCTTCTAGCTTTCAGAGTCTGTGTTGAAAGATCAGCTGTTAACCTGATTGGTTTAGCCCTAAATATAATCTTTTCTATTTTCTTGTAGCTTTTAAAATTCTCTCTTTATTTTGTATGTTGGGCATCTTCATTATAATGTGTCTTGCTGTGGATCTCTTGTGATTTTGCACATTCGGCATCCTGTAGGCTTCTAGGATTTGGAATTCTGTTTCATTCTTCAAGTCTGGGAAGTTTTCTAGTATTATTTCATTGAACAGATTGCTCATTCCTTTGGTTTGGACCTCTATACCTTCCTGTATCCCAATAACTCTTAAGTTTGGTCTCTTCTTGTTATCCCATATTTCTTGGCTGTTCTGCTCATGGTTTTTTAATAGTGTTGCTGAGCTGTATATGTTCTTTTCAAGTTGAAATACTTTGTCTTCATTGTCTGATGTAATACTCTCATTTGAATTTTTAATTTGGTTTATTGTTTCCTGCATTTCCAGGATTTCTGTTTTTTTTTTTTTTTTTAATAACCTCTATCTCCCTGTAGAGTTGATCTTTTGCTTCTTGGATTTGTTTATGTAATTCATTGTCAAAATGATCTTTCATTGTCTGATTTTTGTTGTATAATGTCTTCCTTGAGACTCCAGATCATCTGTAGCATGTATATCCTGAACTCTTTATCTGACATTCTATCTGCTGCAGCTATTACCTCTTCTAAAGTTGAATTGACCTGAATTATTTGTGGTCCTTTCTTTCCTTGTCTTTTCATACTGCTCACGTTTCTTTCCAGCTTTGTGAAACTGTTGTTATTGATTTTCCCCCTATATATTTATATTGCTCTTGTATAGTTCCAAAGTCTCTCTTTTGTGGAGAAAGACAATGTTAACAGTTCCCAATATCAATAGTACATCATCTAAGCATGCGTTTTCCTTATTACTACATTTATAGCTAGACTCTATGTCTACAAATGTTGGTTTCAATTATCATTTACAAATATAGTCATTAGTTTCATGAAAGGCATACCGTTTCTGGTAGCATGAAGAAAAGCGATTTTCAGGTGTAGGATGTTATTTTTTAGGGGGAAAGGAGTGAGGGTATGGGGTTAATCTAACTTAGTAACTTTGGAAAGCTCTAACCAATAAACAGATGGGTAATTTATGGAAGAATGTATAGATTCAAACTCCTATCTGTATTTATAAGATTACCCTACATATAAATAGTATAATTTAGGGGGTTGCAAGTGGGATAGAAGGTGTAAGAAGGAGAAAAAATAACAAGGAAGGAAAGAGAAAAAAGAGACTGGGAAAAAGAAAATAAGAGAAAAAAGGAAAGAAATAAAAGGGGGGAGGGAGGTGGGGAGTATGCAATTCCTCTATATTATATTATTCTGGTGATTCAGTTGTTAAAGACCTTTTTCATGCACAATTCTTGGTTTCACATATGTTGAGGTTGTGAGGACCAGAGTGGGAAGGGTAGAGGAGACTGGATGAATGGATGAAAAGAGAGAGAGAAGAGAAAGAAAAAAAAAAGTCTCTCAGAACTCTGTTTTCTTTTCCTCCAGTAGGTGGCATTGTCTATTCCTAGCTTGAGTCTCTGCGTTCAGGGTGATGGAGGCAGCCAGTGTGAGAGGACTTGAGCTTCCACCTGTAGCATCTCTACTCTTATTCTCTGTGATGGAAACCAGGTGCCTGATCCGCCGCAGAACCGAGCTGGTAGCCACACCCACTGGTTGATGGGTTTTAAGGGTTGGTGGGATTTTCCAAGATGAGTTCCATCAATTTTTTCTTGTAAGGTGTTTGATGAAGTGGGGGGGGGTGTTGGGGAGACCTTATGTTTGTCCAGAGCTTGGTCCAGTGACCTGCAAGTCAAGCCTCTGCATTCTGTGCCTCCTCTGTTCTGCACCCCAGTGCCCCATGCCAGACCCTCCTCTGGGTCTGCCATGGGCCATCAGCGGCTGGGCCCCTCCTCCAGGTGAGGTGGTCTTCTGGGTGACTTTAACACACCTCTTTCACCACTAGATAGATCTTCCAAACAAAAGCTGAACAAAGAAACTATGGAACTGAATAATACAATCAATAATTTAGACTTACAGACATAAATAGAATATTTCATCCTTCAACCAGTGAATTCACTTTCTTGTCAGCAGTACATGGATCCTTATCTAAAACAAACCATATATTATATTAAATAGCAAATAAAAAAAGTAAAGATACTACCCTGTATTCTATCAGATCACAATGGAATGAAATTAGAAATCAATGATAAAATAAAAAATAAAAGCTACTCCAACACCTGGAGACTAAATAATATGCTACTAAATGAACAATGGGTTGCAAACAACTTTGAGAAGGAGATAAAAAATTCTTAGAGGTGAATGAGAACACAGATACAACATATCAAAATCTCTGGGACCCTATGAAAGCAGTACTTAGAAGAAAGTTCATTGCTTGGAGTTCATTCCTTGAAAGAAGAAAAAATCAACAAATAAATGACCTAACATTATATCTCAAAGCTCTAGAAAAAGAAGAATAAATCAACACCCAAAGCAGTAGAAAACAGGAAATAATTAAAATCAGAGCTGATATCAATGAAATTGAAACAAAAAAATTGAAAAAAATGATAAAACAAAAAGTTGGTTCTTTGAAAAAATAAATAAAATTAACAAACCCTGAGCCATGCTAACAAAGAGAAGGAGAGAGAAAACTCAATTACTAACACACGTGATGAAAAAGGAAATATCACAACAGACACTACAGAAATACAGAACATAATTAGAAATTATTTTGACAATATGTACTCCAATAAAGTAGAAATATCAAAGGTATCAATACGGGCTGGGGATGTGGCTCAAGCGGTAGCGTGCTCGCCTGGCATGCGTGCGGCCCGGGTTCGATCCTCAGCACCACATACAGACAAAGATGCTGTATCCGCCAAATACTGAAAAATAAATATTAAAGTTCTCTCTCTCTCTCCCTCTTTCTCACTCTCTCTCACTCTTTCTTTAAAAAAAAAAAAAAAGGTATCAATACATTTCTAGAGTCATATGATTTGTCCAAATTGAATTAGGATGATATACACTACTTAAAAAGATCAATTTCAAGAAAGGAAATAGAAGATGCCATCAGAAGTCTACCAACCAAGAAAAGCCCAGGACCTGATGGATACATAGCTGAGTTCTACAAGACCTTTAAAGGAAAACAAATATCAATATCTTCAAATTATTTTGTAAAATAGAAAAAGACAGAGCACTTCTAAACTCATTCTATGAGGCCAATATCACTCTAATTGCAAAACCAGCAAAGACACATCAAAGAAAGAAAATTTCAGACCAATATTGCTAATGAACATAGATGCAAAAATTCTCGATAAAATTCTGGCAAATCAAAATCAAATAAAAAAACATATCAAAAAGATAGTGCACCACAATCAAGTGGGGTTTATCCCAGGGATGCATGGCTATTTAAACCTATGGGAATCAATAAATGTAATGCATCACATTAATAGACTTAAGGATAAGAACCATATAATCATCTATATTGATGCAGAAAAAGCATTCGACAAAATACAGCACCCATACATGATCTAAACACTAGAAAAACTAGGGATAACAGGAGCATATCTCAATAGCATAAAAGCTATCTATGCTAAGCTCCAGCCAACATCATTATAAATGGAGAAAAAGTAAAAGCATTTTTTTCTAAAAGAGAAACAAGACAGCGATGCCCTCTTTCACTACTTCTATTTAGCATAGTTCTGAAAACACTGGCCAGAGCAATTAGACAGATGAAAGAAATTAAAGGATAGGAAAAGAAGAACTCAAATTAGCACTATTTGCTGACGATACAATTCTATACCTAGAAGACCAAAAACTTCCACCAGAAAACTTATAGAAGTAGTAAATGTATCCAGCACAGTAGAAGGATATAATATCAGCACCCATAAATCAAAGGCATTTCTGTACATCACTGAGAAATCCTCTGAAAGGGAAACAAGGAAAACTACCTCCTTTATAGTAGCCTCAAAAACAAAACAAAACAAAACAAAAACCTTGGAAATCAACTTAACAAAAGAGGTAAAAGACCTCTGCAACAAAACCCACAGAATGCTAAAGAAAGAAATTAAAGAAGACTTTAGAAATGGAAAGATCTACCTTGTTCTTGGATAGGCAAAGTTAATATTGTCAAAATGACCATACTACTAAAAGCACTATAAAGATTCAGTGCAATTCCAATCAAAATCCCAAGGACATTCCTCATAGAAATAGAAAAAGCAGTCATGAAATTCAACTGGAAAAAAAAGATACCCAGAATAGCTAAAGAAATCCTTAGCAAGAAGAGTGAAGTAAGTGGCATCACAATACCAGACCTTAAACTATATCACAGAGCAATAGTAACAAAAACAGCATGGTATTGGCACCAAAATAGACTGGTAGCCCAATGGTACAGAATAGAGGACACAAAGACTAACTCACATAATTAAAATTATCTTATGTTAGACAAAGATGCCAAAAATATACATTGGAGAAAAGATAGCCTCTTCAACAAATGGTGCTGGGAAAACTAGAAATCCATTTGCAACAAAATGAAATTACACCCCTATCTCTCACCATGCACAAAACTCAACTCAAAGTGGATCAAGGACCTAGGAATTAAGCCAGAATCACTGCACATAATAGAATAAAAAGTAGGCCCAAAGTTCCATCATGTTGGATTAGGCCCCAACTTCCTTAATAAGATTCCTATAGTGCAAGAATTAAAATAAAAAATCAATAATAAATGGCATGGATTCAAACTAAAAAGCTTCTTCTCAGCAAAAGAAACAATCATTGAGATGAACAGAGAGCCTACATTTTGGGAACAAATAGAGCACATCAGATAGAGCACTAATCTCTAAGATATATAAAGAACTCAAAAAACGTAACACCCAAAACACACACACACAAAAAAAACCAAATACCCAATCAATAAATGGGTCATGGAACTGAAAAGACACTTCTCACAAGAAGATATAAATCAATCAAGAAATATATGAAAAAATGTTCAACATCTCTAGCAATTAGAGAAATGCAAACCAAAACTACTCTAAGATTTCATCTCACTCCAGTCAGAATGGCAGCTATTAAGAATACAAACAAAGTGTTGGTGAGGATGTGGGGAAAAAGGAACACTCATGCATTGCTGGTGGGACTGTAAATTGGTACAACCAATCTGGAAAGCAGTATGGAGATTCCTTGGAAAACTGGGAATGGAACCACCATTTGACCCAGCTATCCCACTCCTTGGTTTATATCCAAAGCACTTAAAAACAGCATACCCACAGGGACATAGCCACATCAATGTTTGTAGCAGCACAATTCACAGTAGCTAAACTGTGGAACCAACTTAGATGTCCTTCAATAGATGAACGGATAAAGAAAATGTGGTATACATACACAATAGAATATTATTCAGCATTAAAAGAGAATAAAATCATGGCATTTGCAGGTAAAAGGATGGAGTTGGATAATATAATGCTAAATGAAGTTAGTCAATCCCAAGAAACCAAATGCTGAATGTTTTCTCTGATTTAAGGAGGCTGATTCATAATGGGGTTGGGGGTTGTGGGGCATGGGAGGATTAGATGAACTCTACATAGGGTAAGGGGGAGGGAGGGGAAGAGAGGGGACATGGGGGGAGGAAAGACGGTGGAATGAGATGGACATCATTACTCTAAGTACATGTAAGAAGACACGAATGGTTTGACTCTACTTTGTGTACAACCAGATCTATGAAAAATTGTGTTCTATATGTGTAATATGAATTTTAATGCTTTCTGCTGTCATATATAACAAATTAAAATTTTAAAAATAAATGGAAAAAAAATGACCCAGTACCCCTAGAGGCCTTTGGAAGCAACATCATCAAAGAGACCTGTGGCTTGTGTGGCTTGCAAAGTGTTTAATCAGGCAATTAATTCTCATTACAGGGTGTTTAGCTCAATCAGCAAAGTAAAAGAAAGACTGAAAAAAGAATAAAAAGAGAGATGACCAAAAAATAAGTTGTGGTAGAAAATTCAACATTGTCTCAGTTTAGGTACTAAGCACCCTATGAGAAAGAACAGCTCTTCTACTTGACGCTGATTTCAGTGTGAGCATAACACCAAACTCAAACCAGCAAAGATATTAACACAGGGGCTGGAGTTGTGGCTCAGTGGTAGAGCGCTCACCTAGCACGCATGAGGTACTGGCTTCAATCCTCATCACCACATAAAAATGAAATAAAGGTATTGTGTCTACCTACAACTAAAAAATAAATATTAAAAAAATATTAGCACAGCCACCCTTTATGAGAATGTGAAAGTTGTTCATTCTGGTTGCATTTTTTTTACACCTAATTTCAATCCTTTTTTAAATCTTATGATAAAAATGTTATATGCTCCCTTATTGCATTAATATCTGACATTTTAGCAAAATGAGTAAGGATCCATCCTACCCAGTTTCAGTGGTTACATATGAATGTCATGGAATAAGGAACAAGTTGCTCTTTCTGGAAGGCAAAAATATAAGTCACATTGTCACTAAAAAGTCACCAGCACTGGACAGAATAGACAGTCACTTCCTAATGCCAAGAGTCAGTGCAAAAAAGAGTAGAAAGCTGACAAAATGAGGCAGGAAAGATGAAGGGAAGCCAACTAAGATGCGACAGGAGAAAAGGGCCAGGGGCCAGGCACTTGGAGCATTTGGAGCCAGGGTGCACTGGCAGGAGAAGCCCATCTCCCCTCTGCAATTCCAGGCTGCACTTGAGTTTGCAGTGTGCCTCATGTCTAGGAAGCACAGCTCACCTAGGCATTTTCTTTTCACCCTCTCCAGCTCATGAACTCTTCTGGCTGACAGCACAAGAGAAACTCCCAGTTTAGACAGCTGGTAAGCCAGCTCCTCGCCAATCCCACTGGATGCTCCAGTCTCCCACACCACCAGGTCCGTCAGCTCCTGTTCTATTGAGGAAGGAACAGGGTTGGAAGGCAGAAAATAAGTGATGGATTATACCCAATATCAAAGACTCGAATAAACAAATTTCAAACAATACCACTAAAATATTAAGACCTAATTTAATGGAGCTTAAAATTTAAAATTTTCTAAGGAATTGCCTTATATCTAATTTTTCAATAAATGAATACAAGCTATATTATTAACAGTAATTTTGTATATTTCAGAATGTTGGTAACTTTTCTAGCTTCACTTTCATAGTTCATAGTTCACTCCAAAGTTTATCTACATGTATCAAAAAGAAAAGTAAAGCTAAGTAAACAGAAATTCATTTCCCAGACTCACTTTCCTTCTTCATATAATGGTGAATTCAGATTAGATGATCCCTAAAGATCCCAGCCTGTTTTCAATCAGTTCTTCTAACTTTCTGAAACTGAGCTATTGATGAGGAATGCCAATATTCTGAGTGCTACTCTATGATAAGAAGTAATCATCCTATGCCGCAGTCCGGCTGGGCACAATTCAGGAGCCACTTGTCAAAAGAAACTAACTTTATTTTTAGAACCACACACGCCAAACAAAACAGCTCCTCAAGAAAAACCCTCAGAGCCCAACTGCCACCACCGGCTTCCCCAAGCCTCTCACCCCCACACAAACCTCACCACCTCCCACAATCCTCCTGCTCTTGAGGCCGATTGGCTGGGTCACATGGGCGGAGCCAAAGAAGTCCCCCAATGAGTAGCTCCGTGGCCTGAAAGGGCAGGGAAACAGCCCAATGAGCATCACCACAGAGGAGCTAATCAGCTAGATGTTGCTGGGGCCGCTGTGAGCCAATCATCAGGTGGCAGCTGGAAGTTTGCTGGCAGCTGGAATTTTGCTGGGGCCCCTTTGGCTGTGGCTTTCAACAATCCTATGTTTATTTTTTAAATACTTTCTCCAGTTGCCACTTGTACTGGATTTCTGCCAGCTAATGTGATTTTGTAATAGTGATAAGGAACAGGTAGACATAAGATGTGGGAACATGGAAAATGACACGTTAATTCTGTAGACTGAGCCTCTATGCTAATTCTCAACATGTATTTTATTTTATTTATTTTTTTAATATTTATTTTTTAGTTATAGGTGGACACAATGTCTTTATTTTACTTTATGTGGTGCTGAGGATCGAATCCAGTGCCTCACGCATGCAAGGCAAGTGCTCTTGCTCTGAGCCACAATCCCAGCCTCTCAACATGTATTTTATTTTATTTATTTTTTATTTTATTTTTTATTGATTGTTCAAAACATTACAGAGCTCATGATATATCATCTTTCATACATTTGACTCAATTGGGTTTTGAACTCCCATTTTTACCCCAAATACAGATTGCAGAATCACATCTGTTACACACTCACATTTTTACATAATGGCATATTAGTGACTCTTGTATTCTGCTACCATTCCTATCCCCTATTATCCCCCCTCCCCTCCCCTCCCCTCCCATCTTCCCTCTCTACCTCCTCTGCTGTTGTTCAATTCTCTCCCCCTTTTTTTCCCTCCCCCTTGCCCCTCACAACCTCTTATAATTTTGTGTATCATTGAAGGTCTCCTACCATTTCCATATGCTTTCCCTTCTCTCTCCCTTTCTCTCCCCCCATTCGTCTTTGTTTACTGTTAGTCTTTTCCTCATGCTCTTCCTTCCTGTTCTGTTCTTAGTTGCTCTCTTTATATCAAAGAAAACATTTGGCATTTGTTTTTTAGGGCTTGGCTAGCTTCACTTAGCATAATCTGTTTTAATGCCATCCATTTCCCTGCAAATTCTATGATTTTGTCATTTCTTAGTGCTGCATAATACTCCATTGTGTATAGATGCCACATTTTTTTTATCCATTCATCTATTGAAGGGCATCTAGGTTGGTTCCACAGTCTAGCTATTGTGAATTGTGCCGCTATAATCATTGATGTGGCTGTATCCCTATAGTGCGCTCTTTTAAGGTCCTCAGGGAATAGTCCTAGAAGGGCGATAGCTGGGTCAAAAGGTAGATCCATTCCCAGCTTTCCCAGGAATCTCCATATTGCTTTCCAAATTGGCCTCACCAATTTGCAGTCCCACCAGCAGTGTACAAGTGTACCCTTCTCCCCACATCCTCTCCAACACTTATTGTTGTTTGACTTCATAATGGCTGCCAATCTTACTGGAGTGAGATGGTATCTTAGGGTGATTTTGATTTGCATTTCTCTGATTGCTAGAGATGGTGAGCATTTTTTCATGTACTTGTTGATTGATTGTATGTCCTCCTCTGAGAAGGGTCTGTTCAGGTCCTTGGCCCATTTGTTGATTGGGTTATTTGTTATCTTATTGTTTAATTTTTTGAGTTCTTTGTATATTCTGGATATTAGGGCTCTATCTGAGGTGTGAGGGGTAAAAATTTGTTCCCAGGATGTAGGCTCTCTATTTACCTCTTTTATTGTTTCTTTTGCTGAGAAAAAACTTTTTAGTTTAAGTAAGTCCCATTTGTTTATTCTTGTTATTAACTCTTGGGCTATGGGCGTCCTATTAAGGAATTTGGAGCCCGACCCCACAATATGTAGATCGTAGCCAACTTTTTCTTCTATCAGACGCAGTGTCTCTGATTTGATATGTAGCTCTTTGATCCATTTTGAGTTAACTTTTGTGCATAGCGAGAGAAAGGGATTCAGTTTCATTTTGTTGCATATGGATTTACAATTTTCCTAGCACCATTTGTTGAAGATGCTATCCTTCCTCCATTGCATGTTTTTAGTCCCTTTATAAAATATAAGATAGTTATAACTTTGTGGATTAGTCTCTGTGTCCTCTATCCTGTACCATTGGTCCACCTGCCTGTTTTGGTACCAGTACCATGCTGTTTTTGTTACTATTGCTTTGTAGTACAGTTTGAACTCTGGTATCGCTATACCTCCAGATTCACACTTCCTGCTTAGAATTGCTTTTGCTATTCTGGGTCTTTTGTTTTTCCATATGAATTTCATGATTGCTTTATCTATTTCTACAAGAAATGCCGTTAGGATTTTGATTGGCATCGCATTAAACCTGTAGAAAACTTTGGGTAATATTGCCATTTTGATGATGTTAGTTCTGCCTATCCATGAACAGGGTACATTTTTCCATCTTCTGAGATCTTCTTCTATCTCTCTCTTTAGGGTTCTGTAGTTTTCGTTGTATAAATCTTTCACCTCTTTTGTTAGGTTGATTCCCAAGTATCTTATTTTATTTGAGGATATTGTGAATGGAATGGTTTTCCTTATTTCCATTTCAGAGGTTTTGTTGCTGATATACAGGAATGCCTTTGATTTATGCGTGTTGATTTTATAACCTGCCACTTTGCTGAATTCATTTATTAACTCTAGCAGCTTCTTTGTAGACCCTTTTGGGTCTGTTAAGTATATTGTCATGTCATCCGCAAATAGCGATAATTTAATTTCTTTTTTTCCTGTTTTTATGCCTTTAATTTCTTTTGTCTGTCTAATTGCTCTGGCTAGTACTTCAAGAACTAAATTGAATAGAAGTGGTGATAGAGGGCATCCCTGTCTTGTTCCAGATTTTAGAGGGAATGCCTTCAGTTTTTCTGCGTTTAGGATGATGCTAGCCTGAGGTTTAGCATAGATAGCTTTTACAATGTTGAGGTAAGTTCCTGTTATCCCTAGTTTTTCTAGTGTTTTGAACATAAAGGGATGCTGTACTTTGTCAAATGCTTTTTCTGCATCTATCGAGATGATCATATGGTTCTTGTCTTTAAGTCTATTGATGTGGTGAATAGCATTTATTGATTTCCGTATATTGAACCAGCCTTGCATCCCAGGGATGAATCCTACTTGATCATGGTGCACAAGTTTTTTGATATGTTTTTGTATTTGATTCGCCAGAATTTTATTGAGGATTTTTGCATCCAAGTTCATTAGAGATATTGGTCTGTAGTTTTCTTTCTTTGAAGTGTCTTTGTCTGGTTTCGGGATCAGAGTGATGTTGGCCTCATAGAATGAATTTGGAAGAGCTCCTTCTTTTTCTATTTCTTGAAATAGCTTGAAAAGTATTGGTATTAATTCTTCTTTGAAGGTTTTGTAGAACTCCGCTGTATACCCATCTGGTCCAGGGCTTTTCTTGGTTGGTAGTCTTTTGATGGCTTCTTCTATTTCTTCCTTTGTTATTGGTCTGTTTAAATTGTGTGTGTCTTCCTGTCCCAATCTGGGCAGATCATATGCCTTAAGAAATTTATCGATATCTTCACTATCTTCTATTTTATTGGAATATAGGGTTTCAAAATACTTTCTAATTATCTTCTGTGTTTCTGTAGTGTCTGTTGTGATATTGCCTTTTTCATCCCATATGTTAGTAATTTGAGTTCTCTCTCTTCTTCTCTTTGTTAGCATGGCTAAGGTCCTGTCTATCTTATTTATTTTTTCAAAGAACCAACTTTTAGTTTTATCAATTTTTTCAATGGTTTTTTTTTGTTTCAATTTCGTTGATTTCTGCTCTAATTTTAATTATTTCTTGTCTTCTACTACATTTGCTGTTGTTTTGCTCTTCCTTTTCCAGGTTTTTGAGGTGTAGTGTGAGTTCATTTATTTGTTGGTTTTTTCTTTTTTTGAGGAAAGAACTCCAAGAAATGAATTTCCCTCTTAAAACTGCTTTCATTGTGTCCCATAGATTCCGGTACGTTGTGTCTGTATTATCATTTGTCTCTAAGAAATTTTTCATCTCCTCCTTTATGTCTTCTGTAACCCATTGATCATTCAGTAACATATTGTTCATTTTCCATGTGATGTAGGATTTTTCCTTCCTTATTTTATCATTGATTTCCAATTTCATTCCATTATGATCAGATATGGTGCATGGTATTATCTCCACGCCTTTATATTTACTAAGAGTTGCCTTATGGCATAATATATGGTCTATCTTTGAGTAGGATCCATGTGCTGCTGAGAAGAACGTGTATCCACTTGATGATGGTTGATATATTCTATATATGTCAGTTAAGTCTAGGTTATTGATTGTGCTGTTGAGTTATATAGTTTCTTTATTCAGTTTTTGTCTAGAGGATCTGTCTAATGGCGAGAGCGGTGTGTTGAAATCACCCATAATTATTGTGTTGTGGTCTATTTGACTCTTGAACTTGAGGAGAGTTTGTTTTATGAACGTTGCAGCTCCATTGTTTGGTGCATACAAATTGATAATTGTTATGTCTTGTTGGTGGATGGTTCCTTTTAACAGTATATAGTGTCCTTCTTTATCCTTCTTGATTAACTTAGGTTTGAAGTTGATTTTATTTGATATGAGTATGGCCACTCCTGCTTGCTTCCGAGGGCCATGTGAGTGGTATGATTTTTCCCAACCTTTTACCTTCAGCCTGTGTATGTCTTTTCCTATCATATGAGTCTCCTGAAGGCAGCATATTGTTGGATTTGTTTTTTTGATCCAGATTACTAGCCTATGTCTCTTGATTGGTTAACATTTAAGGTTACAATTGAGATATGATTTGTACTTCCAGTCATGCTTCTTTCTTTATTTATTTTAGTTTGGCTAGTTTTACTTTTTGGTTATTTTCCTCCCCTTTATTGAGATACCTCCTGCTGTTAGTTTTGGGCACTGTTTTTCAATTCCTCTTCTTGTAGTATTTTGCTCAAAATGCTTTGCAGTGCTGGTTTTCTTGCTGCAAATTCTTTTAGCTTTTGTTTATCGTGAAAGATTTTAATTTCGTTGTCAAATCTGAAGCTTAATTTTGCTGGATACAGTATTCTTGGTTGGAATCCATTATTTTTCAGTGTTTGAAATACATTGTTCCAGGATCTTCTCACTTTCAAAGTCAGTGCTGAGAAATCAGTCGTTAACCTAATTGGTTTACCCCTGAATGTAATCTGCCTCTTTTCTCTCGTAGCTTTTAATATTCTCTCCTTGTTCTGTATGTTGGCTATCTTCATAATTATATGTCTTGGAGTTGGTCTATTATGGTTTTGAATGTTTGGGGTCCTGTAGGCTTCCAGGATTTGGCAATCCATTCCATCTTTCATCTCTGGGATGTTTTCTAGAATTATTTCATTTAATAGGTTGTCCATTCCTTTGGTTTGAATCTCTGTGCCTTCTTCTATCCCAATGACTCTCATATTTGGTTTTTTTATGACATCCCATATCTCTTGAATAGATTGCTCATGGGATTTAAGCATCTTTTCTGTGTTGACTATATTCTTTTCAAGTTGATAAACCTTGTCTTCATTATCTGATGTTCTGACTTCTACTTGATCAAGTCTATTTGTAATATTCTCATTTGAGTTTTTAATTTGGTTTATAGTTTCCTGCAATTCTAGGATTATTGTTTGATTTTTTTTAAGATCTCTATCTCCTGGTAGAGCTCATTCTTTGCCATTTGAATTTGTTTGTTTAATTAATTTTCAAAATATACTTTTATTGCTTGGACTTGCTGTCTCATGTCTTCTCTAATATTCCTTTCCATTCAAGTTAGGTATGCCTTGAGTTCTTTCCCTATCCCTGCTTCTGATGTTTCTATGTCCTCCTGTGGAATTAAGGTGTCCTGCATTGTTTGTACTCCTTTTTTCCCTTGTTTTCTCATGTTGTTCACGTTACTTTCCAGCTCTATTTGATTACCGTGTTTCTGCTCTCTTCTATAGATTTGTTTTGGTTCTGTATTACTCTGTTGTCTCTCCTTTGTGTTTTTAAACTATGCCTGCTAATGTGGATTCCGCTGGGAAGAAATTCCGACGGCCGAGCTCCAGTGACGTCACTACTCTGCTATGACAGGCCCCAGGCTCCTTGCTGGGGTGTCCTAATGGGGGTGTGTGACTGGACTGTCTCTGTTTGGTTTCAGCTCCCGGTCGCGGCAGGCGGGCGGTCTCCAGCCGCCCAGTATCACAGGCAGCGGGCGGGTGATCGGTCGCTGGCAGGGGGGGTGGACTCCAGCCGCCCAGTCACGCGGGCAGCGGGCCGGTTGTCACTGGTGGGCAGGCGATCTCTAGCCACCCAGTCGCGCCGTCGGTAGCCGGCGGGTGGGCATTCTCCTACCGCCCAGTTATGCGGGCAGTGGGTGAACTGTCGCCGGCGGGCCTTCGGTTTCCAGCCGCCCAGTCGCGAGGGCCTGGCCTCTAGTCCCCTTGTTTCTCCTGCTAATCTTGGTTTCTCCTGCTAGACCAGATTTCCCCTGAGTGATGGCTCTCAGCAGTTCAAACTGTACTCTGGGCCTGCCATTTGTTGGGTGTGGAGGGTGGCTATTGGGAACCCCGGAACTCTATTGTTTTGTTTCCGTTGTGGGGGATAGGACTGTACCGCTTCCTTCCCCGTCTGAAATCCCGTACTCAGCCCGGGGGTCAGTGTGGGCTCAGCCGGCGGGATTCCACCGAATCGCAGCCACTTTTCTCCCTGTTTGCTAATTAATCGCTTCTCTGTAGCGCCCCGCCTTCTGTAGCCGCGGGGCAGGCCGCGCGAATCAGTCAGCCCGGATCTCCGGTCGCACAGTTGGCTATTGGGATCCCTGGCACTCTATCGTTTTGATTTTTTCTGCTTGCCCCTCCCCCAGCACTGGCTAGACAGGTTTCATTTTGGCTGCTGATGGGAGGGGGGGTTGAAGGTCAGGTGTCTCTAGTTTTCCCCTAGTCTTTATGCAGGCTCACTCTGATACTCCCTCCCCCGGAAAGCCTAGGAGAGATTTTATGCAAATTCCCTGATGTATGGGGGATGAGCTGAGTGACACACACCTGTTTTATTGTTGCAATCTGTTGGAGAGTGGCGGTGGATACTTCAGCTCTCCAAAATGGTGGCCGCTGATTGCCTTGGTGGAGTTTCCGTTGTGGGGGATAGGACTGTACCGCTTCCTTCTCCGTCTGAAATCCCGTACTCAGCCCAGGGGTCAGTGCAGGCTCAGCCGGCAGGATTCCACCGAATCGCAGCCACTTTTCTCCCTGCTTGCTAATTAATCGCTTCTCTGCGGCGCCCTGCCTTCTGTAGCCGCGGGGAGGCCGCATGAATCAGTCAGCCGGGATCTCCGGGGTCGCACAATTGCCTATTGGGATCCCCGGCACTCTATCGTTTTGACTTTTTCTGCTTGCCCCTCCCCCAGCTCTGGCTAGACAGGTTTTGTTTTGGCTGCTGATGGGAGCGGGAGTTGAAGGTCAGGTGTCTCTAGTTTTCCCCTAGTCTTCATGCAGGCTCACTCTGATACTCCCTCCCCCGGAAAGCCTAGGAGATATTTTATGCGACTTCCCCGATGTATGGGGGATGAGCTGAGTGACACACACCTGTTTTATTGTTGCAATCTGTTGGAGAGTGGTGGTGGATACTTCAGCTCTCCAAGATGGTGGTCACTGATTGCCTTGGTGGAGTTTCTGTTGTGGGGGATAGGACTGTACCGCTTCCTTCCCCGTCTGAAATCCCATACTCAGCCTGGGGGTCAGTGCGGGCGCAGCTGGCGGGATTCCACCAAATCGCAGCCACTTTTCTCCTTGCTTGCTAATACTCAACATGTATTTTAAAGAAGCAACTTATACAAAATCTTCATGGCCCTGCTGACTTAAGATAATAGCCCATAACAAACAGCATATTTTTCTCAGGGTAGAGAAGTGTCTACCTAAGACTCTTCTTCTGATAACAGTTTGCCCTGTCTTAAAATTACCATAAAAAATCTACAAAACATAATTTCTAGATAAACCTGGTCAGTACACACCAAGATGAATAAATTTTCTTTGGGGCCCTTGTCATATTATTTAACCTTGTTTTAATTATAAATTTTCATACCTAGGGGTTTCATTTAGACATTTACAAGTAAAACATATGCAGTAAGGCTTTAAAAATCTGATACAATCCATCTGTCATCAAGAGCTAGGAGATGTACTCTGTCAGGACCCTCTGAGAAATACCCCTTAACACAAATAAAAGCTGGGACACAAATAAGTGAGTTGTCATTCTCCTCTTTGTCCCTTGAGGATGCTTCCTACCTTCTTTATTTTTCTAGTAAACTTTCTCTTTCTCTTTTAATAATCTTTGCTCTATTTTTACTACATAAAATGCTCACTCAATAACTTTGTTCTAATTTCTCCTACCTGGGACAAGGGGTTAATAGTCCGAATGGCTTAACTTCTTTATTACTTCTATGTGCTTTGATCTACTTCTTAAAGCCATCATGAGAACCTTGTGAAATAGGAATTATTCTCTCACCATTTTAGAAAAGGAAAACTAAGGTTAACAGAGATTAATTTACCCTAACTAAATTGTAAATTCCATCAAGCCTGGGACCCTGTCTGTAATGTTTCTTGGTAAGCCTTGGTGCCTAACAAAGAGACTGAAACACAGAAAATACTTCAAAACTAAATAAATATTTAATCATTTTCCGAGAACCTTGGCAGAGCTGGGATAGGAGCCTAGGAATATGTAGCTCCAAAGTCCACACTGTCCACTGTCATATGATACACACGTTGAAACTTGATCGATTTTCTTTGCTGTGCTTGAGTCTGAATCCCGGGCCTCACCCATGCTAGGCAAGTGCTCTTCCACTGAATTACAGAGGCATCATTGTAGTTGTGTTGTAGGACAGAGCCTATGTACAGGCAATATTTTAAAACCAATATGTTTCTTAAACATTACAAAAATACAAATGTCCTTAGGAAAAGAGTCTCCTGTAAATATCTAAACCTGGAGTGGAAATAGCCCTAGCATTGTGTCTGGGCTACAAATCTCTCCTTTTAGGTGATGCACATTTGTGGAAAGGCTCAACTGAGCCAGAAGGACTTCACAGAAGTGACAGGTATGTATTCAGACATAGCTATTGGCTATTCATTTTTCCATGTATTTTCAATACTCAGATTCTAAGGGGAATACAGTTTCTTTGGAATTGTTTACTAACTGACTTAGAGCTAATAAAGATTTCTTCATCTTTACACAAGTAAGCAACTAATGCATAAAGCCAATAGTGAAAGTGTCCCGGCTCAAGTTCACCTCAGTACACTCAGGTCTGACATCACCCTCCCACCCTGAAGAAGACTTTTTTTGTTTAGCACCAACTTTCATTTACATTTCACAGAATCTGGCATATATGAAGACCCCCCCACCCCCAACCCATAAAGAGCTCCTGAAAGTAGATTCTTAGACAGAAACTTACAATCAATGCTAAACCCAGTTTGAAAATCTGTCCTCAAATCATTGACTCGTCTCCACTTCCTTCCCTCCCAGGCTGTAGAAGCTCATCATCTGGGACTTTCACACAAATTGAATCATTCAAGGGTTCTTTCTTTCACTGACGGGATATAGCTTTAAATTCTACCCACTGGCAGCAGTGGGCAGCAGGCCTGCCTTCTGGCACCAGAAAGAGTAAATCAAGCCTCTTCCACATGGCCATCCTCATGTGCTTGGAGACAGCTGTTCTATCCTCCCTGAGGGCTCCCATCTCTGGCTTCTCTAAGGCTCCATATTCAACTTCTGCTGCTAACCCCACCTCATGAGCACAAGGTCGTTGGCTCTTCTCATAACATCTGTGTACCAGCTCTGGTTCCTTGGTCAATGCTCCTGTTGAAGGGAGCCTGTCAGAACAGGATGCAGGATTCCAGTGGGATGGGTGCAGTGCAGAGCAGGGTGAGCTGACGCCATCCCATCCCTTGTCCTTAGGAGAGTAGGGTCTATGAAGACCCAGGCTATGGCAGGCCACTGCTGTGCCCCCAGTGCCCAGTACAGAGGCATCATTGTAGTTGTATTGTAGGACACATGAGGCTGGCACCAAAGAATTATCAGGAAGCAGGTTTATTGGCTGCAGCCAAGTCTAGATGGGGTGTGGGGGGCCAAATAAGCATCTGGACTTATTCCAGTTGTTTCTTCAGACACTAAGTATCTACAGACACAGCCTAGACTTGCCTCATCTCTGCTGAGTGCCACATCACAGCTGATTCATGGTGAGGTTTCTGTCAACTGAAAGTTGACAGAAAGTTTTCCTTATATGTGTGGTTGATTTCCCTTTTCATAATCTTGTCTTGTGCTATAGATTTTTCTGGATCAATGCAATATCCCAATTCAGTTTCCCTTAAAATTCACCTTGTGAATCATGTGACCCTTTTGCCATGTGACACCCTACACTACCTTTGGGCTCTGAGAGGGTCTCTCTCAGCAAGGAAGTCCCCAAGACCTGCCCCTCCTTGGAAGGACTCCCAGCCTCAGAAGCATGAGCTGCGTAGTCCTCAATTGCTTGTGAAACACTTGGCACTCTGCCTCAGCCACAGAAATGGACCATCCCAGACCTAGAGAACCCCAAGAAGGGCATGTGGCCCTGTCAGCTCTTCAATCTTAACCCAGAGAGATCCATGCCAGACTTCTGTCCTCCAGAACTGTAAGTTAGGAAACCCTGTGTTGTTTTGGGACACCAGGTGGCTGGTGATTTTTCACAATAGCCATTGAAAAAACTCATACAAGAACCTATATCCCTGGTTGAGAAGAAATGTGTAGAACTTGGGGTGTAGCTCAGTGGTAGAGCACTTTCTTAGAATGTTCCAGGCCTTGGGTTCCATCCGAACACAACCAAACAAAAAAAAAAAAAAAAAAGGAAAACAGAAAATCCACCAACCACAGCCATAATTTTGAGTACTGATCTTCCATGCAGGTTTTATATGAATTCTATGTCAGTGCCACATTCTTTATTCCCAAGAAAATCCAAACCCTAGGTGAGGTATACCGTTTGAAAAATATTCATATATTTGAACTTCATATATTTGAAGCTAATCTTTGCCCCCTTCCTAAATATCATTCTATTTGGAAGTATGAGAAAACAAAGTTCCTGTAGAAACCTGGAGAAACCTACGTTTCCTGGGCTTGGAAAGATCAGCTAACAGAATAACACCACATCTGAAATATGAACCGAACTGAAAGGCTCTTAATTTCCTTTCTCTGAGGAAGAAGTGGCAAAATATTTTTATGTTTTATATTTTTCGCCTACATATTGATCAGTCTCTCGTAATCTATCCAAAAATACATTTAGATTCTCACCCCAGTGTAAAGGATAACATAATTCTACATATACCTTATCAATAACAGGTTACTTTCACCCAACTACAAACTATTAAATACATAGATAAATCTGCATTCAATTTTTTAAGAACAAATAAAGTGTTTTAAAAACAAAAAGACTGTATTTGTTTATTTATATATGTAGTCCCTGGGTAACCAATGCCCAGTCTTCTTAATCATTAGAGAAGCGCAATTTGAAATATCAATGTTTGGACATATCTAATTATCTTTTCTCAAAGATGATATCATGATATAACTAGTAACCCACAAATAAAAAGCTGAAAAAGATGGCCTAACAGTTTTAGGCTCTTTGAGAACAGCTTGGTGAAGTCTTTCCCCAAGCTTGGCATTTTAGAAGTCTTACATGCGTGGGGAACATAAATATGTTCAACATACAAAGAAGACAGTAAAAATTAGCATCACAACTACCGAAGTCATATGTGTGTGTGTGTGTGTGTGTGTGTGTATAAATAAAATGTATATATATTTTCCTTTTGAGATGAAATTCAGAATCCATTGTTCTTTAGAATAACTATAATCTCATGGATCAGCATATAAGATATTTATATATTTTATATTTTTTAAAATTGTTATATATGACAGCAGAATGTATTACAATTCATATTACGCATATAGAGCACAAAGTAGAGTCATACCATTTGTGTCTTCATACATGTACTTAGGGTAATGATGTCCATCGCATTCCATCATCTTTCCTATCCCTTTGTCCCCTCCCTTCCCCTCCCTCCCCTTTGCCCTATTTAGAGTTCATCTAATCCTTCCATTCTTCCCACCCCCAACCCCATTATGAATCAACCTCCTTAAATCAGAGAAAACATTCAGCATCCAGTTTCTTGGGATTGGCTAACTTCATTTAGCATTATATTATCCAGCTCCATCCTTTCATCTGCAAATGCCATGATTTTGTTCTCTTTAATGCTGAATAATATTCCATTTGTATATATACCACATTTTCTTTATCCATTCATCTACTGAAGGGCATCTAGGTTGATTCTACAGTTTAGCTACTGTGAATTGTGCTGCTATAACCATTGATGTAGCTGTGTCACTGTAGTATGCTGTTTTAAAATCCTTTGGGTATAGACCGAGGAGTGGGATAGCTGGGGGCACTGGTCATTTCTTATGGTAGTTACCTCTCTACTTCTGGGAGCTGCAAATTCTGCACTGGCAGAGAAGTTAAACCTTGTCAGCCTCTCCTCGTTGGTGTGAGCAGGATTGCTTTCCTTTTATCTGTAAGATCATTAGTGAAAACTCTTACATTTATTATTATGCAGAGGATGCTTTACTATGTCCTATTTTGCCCTTAAGGCATTTATTAACTTATGTTTTTAAATTTCTTTTTTCTTATTGACATTATGTGTTGTATTTCAAGGTTAGAGTTCAGGTAAATTTGTTTTGATTGTTCTTTTGATGAACAGAAATAGAAAGCAACAGTTGAGGCCCAATTGTTGATTCTTGGTGGGATTTGTAGAAAGGGCCGTGGTGTTTTCTCATATGTCACCTGCAATCATTGGCTTCCAGCTTCTATGTGGTATTTACTATAGATGCTGAGCTTCTTCCTGATTCAAAGCTTAAACTACAATTTTCTAATGTGTGTAAAGCAGCAGCTAACCTTTGTGAGCATACTGCAGAACAAACAAAACTGTACTTCTAAAGAAATTGCTCTATAGTTTTTGTTCCTTATAGCTTCTAGATTAATCTTGATTTCTGCCAGAGTCCGTTCTAAAGTACAACTGTCTATATTCGAGTTGAAGCAACTCATCCATGTCTGGTGAAACCAGCCAGCTTTTTGTCTAAGATGTTGCCATATGACCAGTGGTTCTCTTCCTGTTGCGTGAGAGAAAATTTCAAAGAGCCACCCAGAAGTGAGTCTGTTTGCAACTCCTATTCTAGGGTGTGTGTTAAACTGAGAGTAGCAAGGAGCATAGTGGATCTATGTCATGCTGTCCCTACTAATTTTTTAAGTGTCTTTATTTAGAGAATGGCAATTTATTTATTTTTTAAATAATTGTTTGTTTATATATGACAGAATGCATTACAATTTTTATTCCACTATAGAGCACAATTTTTCATATCTCTGGTTGTATGCAAAGTATATTCACACCAATTCATGTCTTTATACAAGCACTTTGGATAATAATGTCCATCACATTCCACCATCATTTCTAACCCCATACACCCTCCTTTTCCTTCCCACCTCTCCCTATCTAGAGTTCCTCAATTCCGCTCACGCTCTCCCTTCCTACCTCACAATGAATCAGCCAACTTCCTTAATAAGACTCCTTGGCACAAGAATTAAAATCAAGATGAGATGGGCCCAAACTAAAAAGTTTCTTCTCAGCAAAAGAATCTGTGAGGTGAATAGAGAGCCTACATCTTGGGAGCAAATATTTACCATTCGCACATCAGATAGAGCACTAATCTCTATGATATATAAAGAACTCAAAAAGCTAAGCACCAAAAAAAAAATAATAACCCAATCAATAAATGGGCCAAGGACCTGAAAAGACTTCTGAGAAGATGATATACAATCAATCAACAAATGTTCATCATTGCTAGCAATTAGAGACATGCAAACCAAAACTATCCTAAGATTTCATCTCACTCCAGTCAGAATGGCAGCTATTATGAAGACAAACAACAATAAGTTTTGGCAAGGATGTGGGTGGGAAAGGTACACTCATACTCTGCTGGTGGGGATGCAAATTGGTGCAGATTAGGGCCTACTTTTTCTTCTATTAAACACAAGGTCTCTGGTTTTATTCCTAGACCCTTGATTCATTTTGAGTTGAGTTTTGTGCATGGTGAGAGGTAGGGGTTTAATTTCATTTTGTTTCATAGGGATTTCCAGTTTTCCCAGCACCATTTGTTGAATAAGATATCTTTTCTCCAATACTTTGTTTTTGGAGAAAAAAAGCAACAAGAGTTGCTTTTTTTTATCTAATATAAGATAATTGCAATTTTGTGGGTTAGTCTCCGTGTCCCCTAGTCTGTACCATTGTCTACTAATCTGTTTTGGTGCCAATACCATGCTGTTTTTGTCACTGTTGCTCTGTAGTATAGTTTAAGGTCTGGTATAGTGATGTCACCTGCTTCACTCTTTCTGCTAAGGATTGTTTTAGCTAGAGAATGGCAATTTAAAAGGAAAAGATATACTTGTTTTGCCTTTTGACCTGACCGACAGAAGTTCCCAGGAGTGGCAACTAAAGCCGTTCTCCAGGAATTTGGTAGGGTAAGTAGCAATTTATATTCATACAGCATTAACAGCATCACTGTGTCTGGCTTTGAAATAACCAGAAAGGATATTTTGAGTTTATGGTGCTCTTGGGGACATGGGATCTATGATCTGAGGTCAGGCCTATGAGTTGAGCTAATCATTGAGTTTTTTGTCTTTAGGTAATTAATACTTTTCACACTTTAACAATTACTAATTGTTCCCTATAAAACTAAAAGGTAAAAATTCACTGCTATTTTTTTATGACATATATTATTTTCCATTAAAAGTCACATAAAATGGGAGTACCATAGTTGAATTCTGGTTATTTTATTATGTTTCTATAATTACCTTCTAAAACTATACCATTGCTTCCTTGAGTTTTTTTTTTCAAGTTAATTATATAAACAATAAGACTAGTAATTCCATCCATAGAGCAACCCAAAAGCACTTTTTTTTTCTGATTTTATTTTACTAGATTGATGTTCTGGTCCACAATGCTGAAAAATCACAGCACCCTTTGATTGTAGATAGCAACTTGGATGTGTTCAAGGAGCTAATTGAGCTTTACTACTTAGAAACAGTGTCCTTGACAAAGTGTGTTCTACCTCACATGATTGTGAGGAAACAAGGAAAGATAGTTACTGTGAATAGCCTTTTGGATATCGTACCTTCATCAGCCTGCAGTGGATATTGTGCCAGCAAGCATGCTCTCTGGGTATCATTCCTTGAAATCTACTCCAATAGAACTAACTCAAATGTGTCTGTGGGGAATGTGGCCATCGTTAGAACTGGACAGTAACATGGGGAAATAGAAATAGAACTTTAGTATAGAATATCCCCAGTTGATGATATAAGACATACTTGTTTTGCCTTGATATAAAAGACTTGAGCCACACATATTTCAAACCTATCCAGCATATGTATATTGAGTACCTGCCTGTGCTTTCCAATGCAACCTATAAAGATAGGATTTGTGTGTGTGTGTGTGTGGTTTTTTTTTTAGTTGTTGGTGGACACAACATCTTTGTTTGTATGTGGTGCTGAGGATCGAACCTGGGCTGCACGCATGCCAGGAGAGCGCGCTACCGCTTGAGCCACATCTCCAGCCCGTGATTTGTGTTTTTAAGAAGTGTAAAAGTCTAGGGGTTGGGGTTGTGGCTCAGAGGTAGAGTACTCACCTAGCATGTGCGAGGCACTGGGTTCGATCCTCAGATCCACATAAAAATAAATAAATAAAATAAAGGTATTATGTCCAAGAAGTATAAAAGTCTACTCAGCATGTCACTCTTTACCTTATCCCCATTCCTGTCCATCCTCTAGAAAACTGGGGATCCTCCTCTCCTTTCTTCTATACAGACTTCAGGATGTGTTTTCTTCCTCCCTTTTCTGTGGCTTCTTTTCCTTCCCTTTTTTACTTGCTGTCTATTTTACGTGGTCTCATTATATATCTCATCTGGATAATTAGTCCTGGGCCTGATATCCCTCTTTAAAAACCTTGATTCTGTTCGTTCTAGTTTGATTGGAAGAAGACTTAGTTAAGATAGAGGCCGGGAGAAGAGCTTGATTTTGAGTTTCAAGAATTATGAGGTATAAATATGGGAATTGATTTAAATTTTAATGTTGACTTTAGAGTGCATAGAACTCATTAGATGAACTCATTAGGCCAGTAGAAGAATAAATAAATGAGATGAAAATTTATGCTTGATACTTCTAAAGGTCAGTTTGAGTCAATGTTTCACCTTTGGAATAGTGGGATGCAATAGTTGCATGGTTGTCTTACTCTCATGAGCTTTGGTTCTTTAGGATATCTTCTCTCTGCTCTGAAAAACAGACAGTTGAAGTGATGAAGATGAAGAATGCAGCACTGATTTCCTACTATTTAGAGATGGGCTGTCAGTCACTTCCTGTAGAGCAGCTGGGCAAACCTCAGGTGGGTAGATGTGGGAGGGTGGCCACCTGTCTGTTGGCACCAAGAGTCTCATAAGATTTGCAGGATGCTCTCAATAAAACATCTGGCTTGCCTCCAAGACTCTCTGTTTATTTACTGAATTTGATCTTCTGATATGATGTGGTAGGTTATGATGCTAGTTAGTTATAAGGGTAGTTGAACATTGAGGAGAGGAAGCTCTTTGTGAAGAACACACTGCGTCTCAGATTCCCAGCAAGTCACAGAATGAACTTGTTTCATTGAAAGGTTTACATGTTGTAGTTGATGGTATTTCCAATAAGTTGTTTGAACCATCTTAAGAGAGAGGTCTCAGTGTTTGATGAGTGGTTCGCTTGATGTCTTTTCTGCTTTTGCTATTGAAAGGCAGAATTTAAAGGTCTGAGAGCTCTTCATTTGTTTACAAAGCATCCATTTCTCACAGGCACTCTGTCAGTCTCAGATGGCAGGAACCCTCCTAACCCTCATGAGGCCTGGGATTAATCATGCATCTTATGGCACCTCATAATTTGTTAGGCGGTCAACATTTGAGGGCTGGTAACTGAATTATGATGTTGGATCATATGTGAGTGTACCATGGGTAAGGTGTTTAGGTTTTTACTTTTGTTTTGGTACCGGAGGATTAAACTCAGGGGCACTTGGCCATGATCCACATGCCTATCCCTATTTTGTATTTTATTTAGAGACAAGGTCTAACTAAGTTGCTTAGCTCATCATTTTTGCTGAGTTTGGCTTTGAACTCATGATCCCCCTGCCTCAGCCTCTGGAGCTGCTAGGATTACAGGCATGCATCACTGCACCCGGCAGGTGTTTAGACTTTTTAATAGTTAATCTGGCTTCATAATAATGTTGTCTTGGAAAATTCCTAATTTAGGATCAGAGATGAAGAGAAGTAGATTTCTGTTGACTCCCTGTTGATCAGTATGCTTAAGTCTAGAAGGTCTAGCTTGTTTCTACAAATGTCATTCAGTAGGTGATCATATTAAAATTTTAAGTGGCCAGGTACATGTCTGCTGAAACGAAATCTTCCTGTTAATATAGTAATGTAATTTGAAAAGGTTGGATTTCTTTCTCTGTGATGAATTTCTGTGCAGCATTGATCCCTCTGTACTTCCTATAGCCCCAGACACTGGCATTTTAGATGACTCTGGGGAATAAAGAGAAAGCCCACCCTAGTGATTTCTGGAGAACATGCACTTGTTTTGGAGCAGGGAGATGAGGATTGCTATGAGGAGGGTGTATCAGAACCTTCTGTGATAGTTTCTTGCTGGTTCACGGTTTGCCAACCATAAAATTCATTGATGGCAAGAGCCACTACAAACAAGGTGGCTAACTGCTTATATCTGGCAAGAGCTGGGAATGTCTTTCATGGATCACCCCTGGACTCATAGTGGAAAATGCCTAACAAGTTTGCATGACTATACTACCTGTCCTTTGCTCAGGAATTTCAAAGCATATTTTGATAAATCACAAGATATGAGTGTGTATTTTATTTTGTTTCTTTTTTTCCTTTGTTTTTCTCATCTTTTTTTCTTTTGTATCTGTTAGGGATTTTTTTTTAATAGTCTTTGACCTGAACTTACCAAATATGCAAGCATAACAGTTTCTAACATTTGCCCAGGATCTGTCCAGACAAATATTATGAAGAATGCCCTAGCTGAAGAAGTCACAGAAGTAAAAATTTCTAGTTTGGAAATAATTAGAATGCTTTATTAGTTATATCTTAGTGCTGTATTACTTCGTTTCAGGGTTTTTAATGTCAGAACTGCTTTTATGTCAGAAAATTTAACTCATAGAATTATGAAAATTGCTAAAGTTAGCTGAAAGTGTAGCTCACGGCACCTCATAATTTGTTATGATTGAGATTGCATTCTATTCACCTTGATGATTGTTTCCTGGCATCCAATTTAAATTAAGGCTAATGAAATTAATAAAATACCACTAATAAGTAGTCTGCCATTATATATCCACTATTGTGTAACAGGGTTTTTTCCCTGTTAATAAATGTATTTTGTCTTTTATCCCCATGTTTCCATGATTCATTGAATTTCATTTGCCAAATATATGTCACAATAATGGGTTTTTTAAAATTCTGATTTGTTAATGATGACAGAATGCAATTCATTTCATATTACACATATAAAGCATAATTTTTCAAGATACTGGTTGTATACAAAGTATTTTCACACAATTCGTGCCTTATACATGGACTTAAGGTAATGATGTCAAACTCATTACACTATCATTCCTAATCCCTTGCCCCCTTTCTTTCCCTCCCTCTCCTTTGCCCTATCTGAAGTTCCTCCATTCCTCCCATGTTCTCCACCAATAGCCATTTTGCATCTGTATCCTCTTATCAAAGAAAACATTCAGCCTTTGTTTTTGGGGGGTTGGCTTGCTTCACTTAGCATTATAATCTCCAACTTCATCCATTTACCTGCAAATGCCATGATTTTATTCTCTTTTAATACTGAGTAATGTTCCATTGTGTATATACACCACAGTTTCCCTATCTATTCATCTACTGAAAGACATCTAGGTTGGCTCCATAATTTAGCTATTGTGAATTACGCTGCTACAAACATCGATGTGGCTGTGTCCCTGTAGTATGCTGTTTTTAAGTCCCTTGGGTATAAACCAAGGAGTGGGATAGCTGGGTCAAATGGTGGTTCCATTCCCAGTTTTCCAAGGAATCTCCATACTGCTTTCCAGATTAGTTGTACCAATTTACAGTCCCACCAGCAATGCATGAGTGTTCCTTTTCCCCTATATCTTCGCCAACACTTATTGTTGTTTGTATTCTTAATAGCTGCCATTCTGACTGGAGTGAGATGAAATCTTAGAGTAGTTCTGATTTGTATTTTTCTAATTGCTAGAGATGTGGAACATTTTTTCATATATTTCTTGATTGATTGTATATCTTCTTGTGAGAAGTGTCTGTTTGGTTCCTTGGCCCATTTATTAATTGGGTTATTTATTTTTTTGGTGTCAAGTTTTTTGAGTTCTTTATATGTCCTAGAGATTAGTGCTCTATCTGATGTGCTCTATTTGTTCCCCAAATGTAGGTTCTCTATTCACCTCACTGATTGTTTCTTTTGCTGAGAAGAAGCTTTTTAGTTTGAATCCATTCTATTTATTGATTCTTGATTTTAATTCTTGCCCTACAGGAGTTTTATTAAGAAAGTTGGGGCCTAATCCAACATGATGGAGATTTGGACCTACTTTTTCTTTCATTAGGTGCAAGGTCTCTGATCTAATTCTTAGGTCCTTGATCCACTTTGAGTTGAGTTTTGTGCACAGTGAGTGATAGAGGTTTAATTTCATTTTGTTACATGTGGATTTCCAGTTTTCCCAGCACCATTTGTTGAAGAGGCTATCTTTTCTCCAATATAAGTTGTTGGTGCCTTTGTCTAATATAAGATAACTGAAGTTATCTGGGTTAGACTTTGTGTCCTCTATTGTGTACTGTTGGTCTACAGGTTTATTTTGGTGTCAATATCATGCTGTTTTATTTAATATTGCTCTGTAGTATAGTTTTAAGTCTGGAATAGTAATTCCACCAGCTTCATTCTTCTTGCTAAGGATTGCTTTGGCTATTCTGGGTCTCTTATTTTTCCAGATGAATTTCATGATTGCTTTTTCTATTTATAAAAGGAATGCCATTGGGATTTTGATTGGGATTACATTGAATCTGTATAGTGCTTTGGTAGTATGGTCATTTTGACAATATTAATTCTACCTATCTAAGAACAAGGAAGATCTTTCCATCTTCTAAGATCTTCTTTCATTCTTTAGGGTGTCATAGTTTTCATTGTAGAGGTCTTTCATCTCTTTTTGTTAGGCTGATTCCCAAGTATTTTATTTTATTTTTGAGGCTATTGTAAATGAGGTGGTTTTCCTAACTTCACTTTGAGTGGATTTGCACTGATGTACAGAAATGCCTTTGATTTATAGGTGTTGATTTTATATCCAGATTCTTCGCTGAATTCATTTATTAGTTCTAGGAGATTTCTGGTGGAATATTTTGAGTCTTCTAGGTATAGAATCATATTATCTGCAAATAGTGCTAATTTGAGTTCTTCTTTTCCTATCCAAATCCTTTTAATTTCTTTGGTCTGTCTGATTGCTCTGGCTAGAGTTTCAAGAACTATGTTAAATAGAAGTGGTGAGAGAGGGTATCCAGTTTTTAGAAGGAATCCTTTCAAATTTTCTCCATTTAGAATGATGTTAGCCTGGGGCTTAGCATAGATAGCCTTTACAATGTTCAGGTATGTTCCTATTATCCCTAGTTTTTCAAGCGTTTTGAACAAGAAGGGATGCTGTATTTTATCAAATGCTTTCTAGATGATCATATGATTTTTATCTTTGAGTCTTTTGATGTGATGAATTACATTTATTGATTTCCGTATGTTGAACCAACATTGCATTCCTGGGATGAATCCTACTTATCATGATGCTATCTTTTTGATATGTTTTTGTATTTGATTTACCAGAATTTTATTGAGAGTTTTTGCATCTATGTTCATTAGAGATATTGGTCTGAAGTTTTCTTTCTTTAATGTGTCTTTGTCTGGTTTTGGAATCAGGGTGATATTGGCCTCATAGAATGAGTTTGGTAATGTTCTCTCTTTCTTCATTTCATGAAATAGTTTGAGAAGTATTGTGCTATTTCTTCTTTAAATGTCTTGTAGAACTCAGTTGTGTATCCATCCAGTCCTGGGCTTTTCTTGGTTGGTAGACTTCTGATGGCGTCCTCTATTTCCTTTCTTGAAATTGATCTGTTTAAATTGTGTATTTCATTCTGATTTAGTTTAGGCATATCATATGCCTCTAGAAATTTGTTGATGTCTTTGATATTTTCTATTTTACTGGAGTAAAAATTTTCAAAATAATTTCAAATTTTTTCTATATTTCTTTACTGTCCATTGTAATATTTCCTTTTTTATCACAGATATTAGTAATTTGAGTTTTCTCTTCCCTTCTTTTCGCTAGCACGGCTAATGGTTTATCAATTTTATTTATTCTTTCAAAGAACCAACTTTTTTTGTCAATTTTTTTCAATTATTTGTTTTGTTTCAATTTCACTGATTTCAGCTCTAATTTTAATTATTTCCTGTCTCTTACTGCTTTTGGGGTTGATTTGTTTTTTTCTTTCTAGGGCTTTGAGATGTAATATTAGGTCATTTATTTGTTGACCTTTTCTTCTTTTAAGGAATGAACTCCATGCAATGAACTTTCCTCTGAGTACTGCCTTCATAGTCTCCCAGAAATTTCGATATGTTGTATTGGTGTTCTCATCTACTTCTAAGAATTTCTTAATTACCTCCTTGATATCTTTTGCAACCCATTGTTCATTTAATAGTGTATTATTCAGTCTCCATGTATTGGAGTAGCTTTTATTTTTTATTTTATCATTGATTTCTAAATTCATTCCATTATGGTCTGATAGAATGCAGGGTAGTATCTCTACTTTTCTATATTTACTAAGATTTGCTTTGCAGCATATTATATGGTCTATTTTAGAGAAAGATCCATGTGCTGCTGAGAAGAAAGTGTATTTGCTCATTGATGGATAATATACTCTATATATGTCAGTTAAGTCTAAGTTATTGGTTGTATTATTGAGTTCTATAGTTTCTTTGTTTAGCTTTTGTTTGGTAGATCTATCTATTGGTGAAAGAGGTGTGTTAAAGTCATCCAGAATTATTGTGTTTTGATCTATTTGACTCTTGAACTTGAGAAGATTGATGAACATAGATGTTCCATTATTTGGGGCATATATATTTAAAACTGTTATGTATTGTTGATGTATGGTTCTGTTAAGCAGTATGAAATGTCCACCTGTATCCCTTTTGACTAACTTTGGCCTGAAGTCTACTTTATTTGATATGAGGATGGAAACCTCTGCTTGCTTACGTAGCCATGTGAATGGTATATTTTATCCCAACCTTTTACCTTCAGTCTGTGGACATCTTTTCCTATGGAGATGAGTCTCTTGGAGGCAGCATATTATTGGGTCTTTTTTTTTAAAAATCCAATCTACCATCCTATGTCTTTTGATTGGTGAGTTTAAGCCATTAATATTTAGGGTTATTATTGAGATATGATTTGTATTACCAGTCATTTTTATTTATTTTTGATATTTAGCTTGACTTGGTTTCTCCTTTAGTTGACTCTTATTGTAGGTCTTCCCTTTGTAGATTTTCATTTCCTCCTTGTGGAATATTTTGCTAAGAATGTTCTGTAGTGCAGGCTTTCTTGGTATAAAATTTTTTAGCTTTTGTTTATCATGGAAGGTTTTTATTTAATTGTCAAATTTGAAGCCTAATTTTGCTGAATATAAGCTTCTTGGTTGGCATCCGTTATCTTTTAGAGCTTGGTATGTGTTGTTCCAGAATCGCCTGGCTTTGAGAGTCAGGGTTGAAAAATCTGGTGAAATCCAAATTGATCTTTCCTTATAAGTAACCTGATTTTCTCTCTTGCAGCCTTTAAAATTCTATCCTTATTCAGTATGCTAGGCATTTTCAATATAATGTGACTTGGTGTAGATCTATTGTAATTTTGTACATTTGGTGTTCTATAGGCTTCTGGTATTTGGTTTTCCAATTCATTCTTTATGCTTGGGAAATTTTCTGATATTATTTCATTGAAGAGAATGTGCATTCCTTTGGTTTGAATCTCTGAAACTTCCTCTATTCCAGTAAATCTTAAATTTGGTCTTTTGGTGGTATCCCACAATTCTGTTCATGGTTTCTTACCATCTTCACTGTGAGGTCAACTATGATTGTATATTTTGTCTTCATTGTCTGAGGTTCTGTCTTCCAAGTGGTCTAGTCTGTTGGTGATGCTATCTATTAGTTTTTTAATTGGCTTATTGTTTATTTCATTTAGAGGATTTCTGTTTGGTTTCTTTTCCGTGTCTCTATCTCTTTCTTGAAGTAATCTCTTGCAACCTGTATTTTCTCTCTTATTTCTTTGTTGTTGCGATTGATTTTTGCCAGTATCTGCTCACTTTAGATCATTCTTTAATTCCCAAATCATTTTAATTATGTATATTCTGAACTCCTTCTCTGACATTTCACCTACTTCACTGTTTCTGGATTCTATTGTTGTAGTGTGTTGGTTTGTTTGAGGCACTTTCCTCCCTTGTTTTTTCACGATGACTATGTGTCTTCCTCTCTTGTAGTGTAGGTCTGAGGTATTACAGCTTCTGCCCTTGTATTATAATGTGCCTACAGTTTACTAAGACCTCACTTTTAAGGGAGAGATCAATATTATAGCACTCAATGTACCCAGTGTGCAGCCATATATCAGTTAGCTTCCATTTTTACATTTACACTACATTTTTTTTTACTATAAACAGAAATGATGAGTTCGGTTATCTTCAATCATACAATCAATAGGTTTGTGTAACGATTAACAGTTTCTGATGGTCAAAGGTGGACTGGGCGGTTGGCTGAGATGTTTATGAGGTAGAATGTGAGAATATGGAAGTATTAGATTATATGACTAGTGAGAGGGATAATCATAGGAAGTTGGCTGTTAGTAGGAGAAACAAGAGATAGGCAACCCTATGCAAGACTCCCTGTTATCTCAGCAACAGGATAACCATTCACACCTCTAGTAGAGAAACCTCTGGTAAAGCCAGAACACAGGGACTTTGGTGATGTCTTACTAGGTCCTTATTGTTATCTCTTGATAGAAGCGGCGATATCCCAATTTCATGGCAGTGGCAGCCTCAAGCCTGTATGTTTCCTGATGTTGGGCTGTGGAGCCGTGCTTTGGTGAATAAGGAACCCCAGTGCGGGGTGGTTCTCAGTGTGGGTGAGGGGTGGCTCTGCCCTGGAACTCCGGGCCACAGTGGCATGGGATGGGCGGGTAGGCTGTGGGGATTTTTAAGGGGAATATGACCTTCCAAAAGGATGTGACTAGTTGGCCTTTGGGTTTTTCTAGCTTAAACATTGCATGGAAGAGCTTGGGAAAATACCCAGCATTCATGTAATTTTAAACTTTTCTTAGATTGCAGACCACGATGGAATTTGGTGGCATAGCATGGCCACAAGTCATTGTGTATGGCTGATGTTAATTGCCTTGGGCAATGATTTAAAAGAAGTTTGGATTGCAGAACAACTTATTTTGTTGGTGGCATGTTTGTGGCAATATATACCAACATTGTTCTGGTAGATGACCAGCAAATTATGGAAGGAAAAGATTGTGGTAAGAACAATTTAAATATTTCTTAATATCAGGTATCAAACTTACAGGAAAGTATGAAATCCTATAGTGAATAAAACATTCTTGCTACCTCTCCGCTTATTTCATGATATTAAAATGAAAAGTATAACAAGTATTCCATCCTCAAACTTATCTGAATGTTTACTGTATATTTTGACTAGTCTTGGAGAAATGAGTTTTCTATGAGGTAAAATCAAACCAAAGGTTGCCATGTTTTTTCTATACTTACTGTTTGACCATTTTATGTGTCCAAATGCTCTTTTCAGACTGTCTCTCCATAGTAAGTCCTACCCTTCCTACGAGTCTCTTGGGTAAGGGGTCACCTCTTTGAAGTGATCCCTGGCTTTCCCTCCCACCTTTCCCCAGGACTAGGTACACAGGAGGGCCTGTGCTTCCTTCTGTCAAAGCACCCACTGCATTGCTATGACAGGTCCATGTACACTATGCAGGACATGCTCCTGTAACCTTGTTCCTGACTTACTCTGCATGTGTAACATGTGCCTGTGTACACATCTATGAAAAAAAGCTGGTTGCTCCTTTTAGCCCTCATTGCTATAGCGATTAGTGGAGTGACTCATTAACTGGTTATACAATTGTGACCACCAGAAGATTTTAATATACTGATTAAAATTTAATATACTGATTACACAGCAAATGTAATGAGTAACAGAGGACAATGCCCCAAAGTGATGACAAAACAGGAAATCACATAACTCTTTCCCGACTTCACCTCTAGCCTGTCCCCTATCTACTGTCCCCATATAAACACTAAAATGCCAAACCAAGGGGTGACTGTGTCTCCCTCTGAAGAGGGCCTGCATTCTTCCTGGAATGTATCTTCCTTGCTTCACCCCAAAAGGTGTCTCATTTTTGAGACAGCCAGATTTCTCCCTGGAATTTGTATCTGCTTCCCTAAATAAATCCTAAATGAATCTGTGCCTCTACCCACAAGTTCTCAAACTAATTTCTTTGATGTTTGTCTTGGGTTCATGTGCCCCACCCTCAGGGAATTCCCTTGGACCATTTCCAGTGTCACAGCCTCCAACAATCCTAAAACTAAGAATACTATAGTATCTATAGCCTATAGAAGAGATTTGCCCAGTTGGGAAGAGGGTGCCTACATAATACTAATGTAATTTATAAATATATTGATTTATGACTTTCTTTCTCCTGTGACTATTAAAGTTCATGTAACCTTTTTCACAGTGAAACATATCATTTGGGTAACTTAAATCTGTTCCTAGGCCATGGTCACTGGTATTTAGCTCAGAATAAACTATTTCTATGTCCTTTAAAGCAGACTTGTAATTTTTCATCATAGGGTTTAGGCAGGTTCAAGGTTTGAATGTTTGTTTCTTTCCAAGGCAGAATCAGAATCACTGGAATTGGAGGCCCTTGAAGAAAAGTACTTGCCCTCAAAACACCTGTTAAAAAACAGACTATTATTTTTCTCTCATGTGTTTGTGATTATGTCAAGGTATATCTTGATGTTGTATCCTAACCAAAATAATTTTTAAATTTATTTTTTATTTGTATTTGGACACAATACCTTTATTTATTTATTTATTTATTTTTACGTTTTTATACCTTTATTTATTTATTTATTTTTACATGGTGCTGAAGATTGAACTCAGGGCCTCTCATGTGCTAGGCAAGTGGTCTACCACTGAGCCACAATCCCAGGCCCTAAATTAAAAAAAAAAAAAACTGTCTAAAAATACAATGAATCAAAGATGGTAATCCAAAATTTTTGGCGCTACCTTGAATAGAATGTAAGTTATGTAAGATTATCTTGATTGTAACAATAGAATGAATGATATTTCTGAAAAAAAAGTCAAGAAAAAAATGTGTAGAATTAAAATTAAAAAAACAAAAACAAAACCCAAACTCTTTCTTATTATCCATAAATCCTGTTGACTACTATACCAGCAGTAGTGTCACTAATTAAGACATTTGGGACTTTTGTCTTTGAACCTTCATTAGGTACACAAGCAAGCCGAACAGCATCAGCATCAATGGTAGTGGTCAGTTTGAGGGTAGCATCTAACACCTCAGCTGTCTGTGCCCCTGGGGCAGGCCAGGGCCACTCCTCTTTCCTGCCTATTCTCTGGGTGGAGCCAGAAGGTAAAAGCAAAAGGTCATTTAGGGCTCAGATTCTTTAGAGTTGAAGCATTGCTTGGGGACAGGGCAGTCTTCTGCTAGCAGAACTACACTGAAAGGCCATGAGCTGGAGTTTGCTGCTGGCACTGTGTGCACTGCTCCTGCTTCTGGTGAAGCTGCTGTGCTTTCTGTGTGCTGATGGAGACCTGACTCTGATGTGGTCAGAGTGGCTGGGGCGACGACCAGGTGAGGACCTTCCAAGGCCACCAACCCTGAGACTGGGCTAGTGAGCAGTGGAAGTCCATCCAGGTCTCCACTGGCTCCATATTCCTTCTGGGTGACTTCTGATTGCATGGAGCCTCTGAGTCTCAGGGTGGTTCCTTTCCCAGGAAACGTGGTGAGGGAAGTAAGAAGCAAGGGTAAGGAGGCAATCCACTCTTTGGTCCTCTCTCCTGGTCCAATAAGTCAATGATTTGCTTCCAGCCTAAGAAACCTCTCCAGGGTTGCCAAACTACAGAACACTGGAATTGGAGGATGCCCTCAGGACTCTTATTTCTCAGCTAGGATCCAAGGGATTCCAGTGCAGTGTCAGGGGAGGATACTTTCAGAAACTAGGAGCATCCCCCTGCATTGTAAGAACATCAGTCTCCTAGTAAAGAGTCTTTGTGTGTCTTCCTCAAGTCATTTATCCTCTATTTCTCGCTCTTATGTAGTTTTAGAATCAAATTTGAGGTAATGAAGTCTTCCACCTGCCTACTCAACCAGAAGAAAAGTGTAACACTACAAAGAGCTGAACTGGCATTGTGCCTGGGGAGAGAGAATTTTTGGCACACTACGGGGCATGCTGCCTACCTTTCTTTTGTCTCTTCCTTGCTTCCTATTTGATGATTCTCTAATTGTGTGTGTGTGTGTGTGTGTGTGTGTGTGTGTATTCATGAATACAGTGTGTACTAGATAGGCAGTGTGTTCAGCACTTTACAAGCATAACGTTTGACTTCACAAAACTGGCACAAAGTAGGTGTTACTCTTGTTTTCTATATAGAATAATTGATGTTCAGACAAATGAAACGATCTGCCCAAAGCTGGAGTTTCCCTGGACCAAGTTTCCTGTATGTAAATACCTGAAGCATGAGGTGAAGTTGGCTTGGAAGTAAAATAGTAGGTCAGAAGATAGACTTGGAACTGAAATAGCAGAGGATATACTTGGAAGTATATCAGAGGAAATAAAATAGTAAGTCAGAATAAGATGTTTTCTGAAAGGCTTAGGTGTGGAGGTAAAAATTGGTTCTTGGGCACTGGAAAAAATTCTGACCGTGCAGTGTTTTGTGCCTCTCCAAAGCTCAACCCTATCGGATGAAATCTTATTCTGTGATATTTAATTTCTCTAGTTTGATTTTCTTGAGTAAATGCATAGGGCGCTACTGCAGCTGGTCTGACTATGGTAAATAGATGGCTATGTTCGTGTTCTCTCTGTGAGTTGTTTGTTTTATGGCCTAGGAAAGGACTACACCTCCAGTCCATCTTTGTTTTATTTGTAGTTGGACACAATACCTTTATTTATTTAGGGAATCAGGAATCCCCATACAATGCAGTTTTATTAGCTGTAGGACTTTATCTTGATTTATGGCTTCATTTCAACAGGTGGAATATTCCTGCCCATTTATTGTCATTAACTGCCTTGTGGATGTTTGTGTTTGGTCTTTAATGTTTTGTGTTCATTTGGACTTGGAGAAAGAAATAAAATTAGTTTCTTTTTTATTACATAATTTTACAAGTCATTTAATTCACCAAACTATGTCTGAAAAGTTAAAATGTTGACAGTATCTGAATGAATACCCAGAAGCTAACAGTTACTTTCTCATATTAAATAAAAGTTAAAAGTTAAGGTCTCTAATACTAACGTTTAAGAAATTCAATTGTGGGCTGAGGATGTGGCTCAAGCGGTAGCGCGCTCACCTGGCATGCGTGCGGCCAGGGTTCCATCCTCAGCACCACATACCAACAAAGATGTTGTGTCCAACGAAAAACTAAAATAAATAAATAAATATTAAAAAAATTCAACTGTTTTACTCTTCCTTGAAAAAAGGTTTTAAAGGATTTTTTTTTAATATTTATTTTTCAGCAGACAACAACATCTTTGTTTGTATGTGGGGCTGAGGATCGAACCCTGCCGCACGCATGCCAGGCGAGCGCGCTACCACTTGAGCCTCATCCCCAGCCCCAAGGATTTTAAATATAATTACAATTATGTAGTTGTATGTTACAAATTTACATTTTAATAACAAGTTACCACTTAATAAAAGGATTTTTAACAGAAATAGTTAAAGTCCTAATAGTTTTAAATTTTTAATTTAAAAGTTTAACCATTCTTATTCTGCATTGACAAAAAGTAAGCTTATATGACTTCTTTTTTTAGTGCTCCTTTAATGTATAGAGTAAATGCAAAAATACATGCAGTATATAAAAATATTGAATATTCATGAAATTATGATGTCATTAGGGGACACTAGAGGGGGAAGTTATCTAAGAAGATTCTGGAGGGGTGGAAGAATAAAGAAAAAAAATTTTAAAAATATGGAAATCAACTCAGATACTCCAAAGAGCTAAGACCATAAAGATGAAGAGATCTCCTTGGCTATTATGTAGATAAAATTTTTTCATCTTAAAAATTAGACATCACACTCATCTAATATAAAATTTAAAACTATGAAAGGGTATCTAAAAATAAATAAACTTTGATCTACTCTTGTGCCCCATCCTTCCAATATGCTTCTCTGGAGGCGACCAATATTTTCTGCCTCTTTTGTGTCCTTCTAGAGAATTCGCTGCATTTCCAAGCATGTGAAGGTTAAAAGTAAAATTTTAAGGCAACAACATGGATACTGTTTGATCCAGGAAACTTTACAGCACAAATCCAGAGCATGAAAAGAGACAACAGCAGCACACACAAAGAGAACTCAGGTTTTAGCTGAGAGAAAACCTCAGTGTGAGTCAGCTGTGAAGTGGCTTTCAGCAAAGCTGAGGCGGGTCTGGGCTACAACTGCAGACATTTAGTGCCTAAAGAAACAACTATCAATGATGCCTCTGTGCTGGGCACTGGGGATGCATCAGGAACCTGACATAATCAGGTTATAGACCTAATCTTTTGCAAGACAAGGGAAGTAATGGAGTCAGCTCATCCTGCTCTGCATTGCCCTGACCCCACTGGAATCCTGCATCCTTCTGTAGCCAGCTCCCTTCAACAGGAGCATTGAACAAGCAATGGGAGCTTGTGCAGGGGGTTTGAGCAGAGCTCAGGACCTGGTGCTGAGGACACATGAGGAAAGCAGCAGAAGTTGAATATGTTTATTTAAGCCTTAGAGAAGCCAGAGATGGGAGCCCTCAGGGAGGATAGAACAGCTGTCTTCAAGCACATGAGGATGGCCATGTGGAAGAGGCTTGATTTACTCTTTCTGGTGCCAGAAGGCAGGCCTGCTGCCCACTGCTGCCAGTGGGTAGAAGTTAAAGCTGTATCCCGTCAGTGGAAGAAAGAGCCCTTGAATGATTAGACTTGTGTGAAAGTCCCAGATGACGAGCTTCCACAGCCTGGGAGGGAAGGAAGTGGAGACTAGTCGATGGTTTGAGGACAGATTTTCAAACTGGGTTTAGCATTGATTGTAAGTTTCTAAGAATCTACTTTCAGGAGCTCTTTATGGGTTGGTTGGGGGGTCTTCATATATGCCAGATTCTGTGAAATGTAAATGAAAGTTGGTGCTAAACAAAAAAAGTCTTCTTCAGGGTGGGAGGGTGATGTCAGACCTGAGTGTACTGAGGTGAACTTGAGCCTGGACACTTTGACTATTGGCTTTATGCAATAATTGCTTCTTGTGTAAAGATGAAGAAATCTTTTTAGCTCTAAGTCAGTTAGTAAACAATTCCAAAGAAACCATATTCCCCTTAGAGTCCAAGTATTGAAAATACTTGGAAAAATGAATAGTTAATAGCTAATAAAGGTTTGTCTGAATATACACCGGTCATTCCTGTGAAGTCTTTCTGGCTCAGTTGAGCCTTTCCACAAATGTACATCACCTAAAAGGAGAGATTTGTAGCCCAGACACAATGCTAGGGCTATTTCCACTCTAGGTTCAGATGTTTAAAGGAGACTCTTTTCCTAAAGACATGTATTTCTGGAATGTTTAAGAAACACATTGGTTTTATCCAAGTATGGTGGCACACAACTGTAATCCCCGTGGCTCAGGAGGCTGAGGCAGGAGGATGGTGAGTTCGAAGCCAGTCCCAGCAAAAGTGAGGTGCTCTGTGAGACCTTGTGTCCACATAAATTACAAAATAGGGCTGGGGATATTGCTCAGTGGTCAAGTGCCCCTGAGTTCAATTCCTGATCCCTAAAAGAAAAAGAAAGAAGGGAAAAGAAAGAAACATATTAGTTTTAAAATATTGACTATAACTTAGGGCTAGTGGTATAGTTCAGTGGAAGGGCTTACCTAGCATGGGTGAGGCCTGGGTTTAAACCCTAGCACAGCAAAGAAAATTGATCATATTTCAATTTGTGTACCATAAAGAAGAGTTGGAAATACCTAGGCTCATATCCCAGCTGCCAAGGTTCTTTGGTATTGATTAGTTATTCAGTTTTGGAGTCCTTTCTATGTTTCAGTCTCATTGTTAGGCACCAGGGCTTATAAAGAAACAAGATAGGGTCCCAACCTTGATGGAATTTATAATCTAGTTGGGATAAATTAATCTTTGTTAACCTCAGTTTTATTTTTCAAAACAGTGAGATAATAATACTATTTCATAAGGTTCTTGTGAGGGTTTTAATAAGGTAAAGTGAAGCACATAGATGTCATTAAAAATGTTAAGTAATTCAGACTAATAACTCTTTTGCCCTAGGCAGGAGACATTTAAAGAAATTATTGGGTGGGTAGACTCTATTTTCTGCTCTAAATTCCACCTGTTAAAAATTTTTGTGATAACTATAATTAACATTTATTTAGCACTGGTTACATGCAAGATGTTTCTGTGAGTGATTTACATATTTTATCTCATCTTTCTCAATATCAATAATCCTGTGAGAGAGTTAATTACTAACCACTTTTCTAGTTCTGGACAATTAGGGCACTAAACTCATGGGATATGCTCAGAGCTGTGTGGTGGAGCTGGAAGTTGAACCCTGGCAGTCACCAGAACTGGTACTTAACAAGACTGAATTTAAAAAGTGCTTAATTAAACAGTATACTAGGTTCTTGATTTCAAGTATCCTGATGTAAAATCAGAAATGTAAAATTAAGTAACAACTTTTTTGCTATTTTAAATCTATAATACATACTTCAATAAATAAAGCACAAAGGAAGTAAACCACAGTGACTCTACAGGTTCAGATAGACAGTGGCTAGCATCCCCTGTAGCACAAATAAACTATTCATCAGCTTACTACTGGACCATTTTCACAGTGTTTAATAGAATGTAACTGTGAAGAAAAAAACAATCTTGGGTGAACTACTAGATTCTGCTCAGATATTTCATTCTGTTTTTGCAAGGGAAGATTTCAAGTAAGACAAGACGTAGTAGAAATACAACAAAGTTTATTGGAATAGGAAAAGATAGTTTATTAGAAGAGAAAGAAGGTAAGAAGCATAAGAGAAAGGGGGCGGGGAGAGAGAGGCCTATGTAGTGGGTCATCTCTGAGAGGGGAATGACAACTCCCTTCTTGGTGTCCCAGCTTTAAGACGTATTATTGCATAGATCTCATTCATGTATCTAAGTGAATGCAACAAGTATGAAAACTTATAATTACAACAAGACTAAATAATATACCAAGGACCCAAAGACAACTATTTATGTTGGTGTGTGTGGATTGGTTTTGTCTGGAAATTGTTTTTAGAGATTTTATGGTAGTTTTAGACCAGGGAAATCTGTCCTTACATATCAAAGGAGGAGCCTTGGGTAGTAACTTCTCTCCCCTGAGAATAATACGCTGTTTGGGCTATTATCTTATGTCAGAAGAGTGCCAGGATGACTTTCTGTAAGTTGCTCCTTTGAAATACATATTGAGGGATAGTGCATAGGCTCAGGCTATGGAAATAACCCCTCACTTTCTATGTTCCCACCGCTCATGTTCACTGTTCTTTGTCACTATTACAAAAGGACATTAGCTGGCAGAAATCCAATATGATTGGCAAATGCAGAAAATATTACTTTAAACATGCAGGATGATTACATCTTATAGAACTGCACTTGGAATATTGGCATTGCTTATTAATAACATAATTTCAAAAAAATTGAAAGAACTGAACTGAAAACAGGCTGGAAACCTTAGGGATCACCTCATCTGAGCCCACCATGAATGTTGAAAGTGAGTCTGGGCAATGACTTTCTGTTCATTTAGCTTTACTATTATTTATCACACATGTGGATAATATAACCTTGGAATAAATTATGGAATTACAATGTTTACCTGAAAGTAAAGTTGGAAAAATTCACCAAGATACTGAAATGCATAAACTACTGTGTAGATAAGTTATTAATGTGATGTGTTTTCATGCCTTTGAAATATTAGATATCAAGAATTTTCTTAGAAAATTTAAATATTTAAGCTCCATGTTTATTAGGTCTTAATATTTTAGTGGTATTGTTTAAAGTTTATTTTTTTCCAGTCTTTGATATTGGGTATAATCCGTCACTTATTTTCTGCCTTCCAACCCTGTTCCTTCCTCAATAGAACAGGAGCTGACGGGACTGGTGGTGTGGGTGACTGGAGCATCCAGTGGGATTGGCGAGGAGCTGGCTTACCAGCTGTCTAAACTGGGAGTTTCTCTTGTGCTGTCAGCCAGAAGAGTTCATGAGCTGGAGAGGGTGAAAAGAAAATGCCTAGGTGAGTGAACCTAAAACAGCAGCTGTGCTTCCTAGACGTCAGGTAGACTGCAAACTCAAGTGCAGCCTGGGAATTGCAGAGATGGGCTTCTCCTGCCAGTGCACCCTGGCTCCAATGCTCCAAGTGCTGGACCCTGGCCCTTTTCTCCTGTCGCATCTTAGTTGGCTTCCCTTCATCTTTCCTGCCTCATTTTGTCAGCTTTCTACTCTTTTTTGCACTGACTCTTGACATTAGGAAGTAACTGTCTATTCTGTCCAGTGCTGGTGACTTTTTAGTGACAATGTGACTTATATTTTGTCTTCCAGAAAGAACAGTTTCTTTCTTTCTTTCTTTCTTTCTTTCTTTCTTTCTTTCTTTCTTTCTTTCTTTCTTTCTTTCTTTTTCTTTCTTTCTTTTTTTTTGTAATAACAGTTTGTTTCTTATCCATGACATTCATGTATGTAACCACTGAAAGTGGGCAGGATGGATCCTTACTCATTCTGCTAAAATATTAGATATTATTGCTACAAGGGAGCATGTAATATTCTATTGTGTGTGCATTTTATATATATATATATATATATAAAAGTTTCTTATCCATTCATCTACTGAAGGGCACCTAGGTTGGTTTTGAAGTTTAGCTATTGTGAATTGTGCTGAAATAAGCATTGATGTGGCTGTGTCCCTGTAGTATGCTCTATTTAAGTCCTTTGGGTATAGACTGAGGAATGGGATAGCTGGGTCAAATGGTAGTTCCATTCCCAGTTTTCCAAGCAATTTCCACACTGCTTTCCAGATTGACTATACGAATTTGCAGTCCCACCAGCAATGTATGAATGTGCCTTTTTCCCCACATCCTCTGATAAAGCCTAATTCCCTCTTAAGATTGAGAGCCATTTCATCACAAAGGCATGAAAAGTTAATTTCGGCTTTATTATAAATTACTGCGATTTCTAAACTTGCTTGGAATGGCTGCTCATGCCTTGAACTCATCCATGCCTGGCTTTCCTTGACTAGATAACAACCCTCTCTGAAACCTTAGCGGTGCCTCAACAATTCTGATGTTGGGATCTAAATTTACTCCCTAACTTGAAGTTTTGAACCATTTAGATCATTAACCTCCTATCTGCCTTTTTATTATGCTTATCAAAATCCTGTTATCTGTAAGTTTTCAAGACACCCTCCTTTTGCAACTTTTTGTGCTATAAAACCATGCTTCAAGAGAGTTGGGGTACTGTCCTCTAACCCAAGGATTTTGGGAGAGACAGTCCCAGCCAGTTGGAATTTCACCTTGCTTTAATTTGATTTAAAATTGGAGTTGGTGATCTTTGCGTCATGGTTTAACATAAGTCACCTGAGAAAGTAAAGTCTAGAATAATTAGTGAAGAACAAAAGACAATGTCAGAGTTAGTTCTAAAGGGATGGAGCACCTGATAGGTCCACTCCACACAGGAGCTAGTGCTAGACAATTAGAAAATGGCCCCTGTGGTTTATTTAAGGGGGCACATTAAAGGCAAGGATAAAGTTTGGGGAGGAATCTTGCTTTGTGATTTCTTGAAGTCAGCAGGCTAATTGGCATCTTGGCAGGTCACACCCATGTCAGAGGAGCTGTGCTTCTACAGCACGTCACCCCATCTCTGGTACTGCATGGGACCTTTGACAGAGCTGAATAAGGCTCACAATGTGTCTGGGCAGTCAGCCAGAGGAAATGTCTACTGGAAATTCCCAGACACCAAATTCTCCTATTCATTAGGCTTCCATGTTCAATGTGGTCCACACGCAGCACACAGATGGTTCTCGCCACCAGGTTAAACTGAGAGTAGCAAGGAGCATAGTGGATCTATGTCATGCTGTCCCCACTAATTTTTAAATGTCTCTATTTAGGCAATGGAAATTTAAAAGAAAAAGATATATTCGTTTTGCCCTTTGACCTGGCTAACAGAAGTTCCCATGAGGTGGCAACTAAAGCTGTTCTCCAGGAGTTTGGTAGGGTAAGTAGCAATTTATATTCACAAAGCATTAACAACATTGCTCTGTCTGGCTTTGAAATAACCAGAAAGGAAGGATATTTCCATCTATAGTGCTTTCATTGTAAGAACTTTAGGCACATGAGGTGAGATCAGGCCTATGAGTTGGGCCAGTTAATCATTGAGTCTATGTCTTTAGGTAATTAATAATTTTTACATCATATCAATTACTAATTGCTCCCTGTAGACAGAAAGAAGGTGCTATTATAATTTTTTGACATTTATTATTTTCTATAAAAATTTACATAAAATGGGAGTACCATAGTTGCATTGTGATTATTTTATTATGATTTTGTTATGTTTTTACTACTAAATTCTATAAATATAAAATTGTTTCATTGGTTTTTCAAGTTAATGACATAAGCAACCATGACAAGGAATTCTTTCAATCCATCCATAGGATAACCTTAAGCATCTCTTTTCTGGTTTTATTTTATTAGATTGATGTTCTGGTCAACAATGCTGGAAAAGCACACTCTTCTTTGATTGTGGATACCAAGATGGATTTCTTCAAGGAGCTAATTGAGCTTAACTACTTAGGAACAGTGTCCTTGACAAAATGTGTTCTACCTCACATGATTGAGAGGAAACAAGGAAAGATAGTTATTGTGAATAGCCTTGTGAGCTTTGTACCTATAGCAATAGCCAGTGGATATTGTGCCAGCAAGTATGCTCTTCGGGTAAGCCTGCTAAAACTCAACTTTGATAAAAACTGACCCAAATGAGGAATATGACTATCCATGGAACTAGGCAATAATGTGGGGAAACAGAAATAGGAGAACTTTGGTAAAAGATATCCCCAGTACATGATTAAAAAAAATAAAAATAAAAGACTTGAACCACAGGTGCTACAAACTGTCCAACAAGTATATATTGAACACTGATACTGTGCCATATACTGAAGCAGATCCTGGGAATATTAAAATGATTTTGCTCTTATAAAGCATATATAATCTAGTCAGCATGTCACCCTTCACCTTATCCCTATTTCTACCTCATCCTGGTGATAGACTGTGAGTCCTCTGTTCCATTCTTCTACACAGATTTCAGGATGTGCTTTTTTCTCCCATTACTGTGACTACTTTTCCTTTCCCTTTTTACTTGCTTTCATGAAAGTGAAAAAAGATACTGCCAGCTGGTTGCTTAGTCCTGGGCCTCATATCCCTACTGGGAAAAATCCAGATTCTGTCCACATGGGTTCTATTGAAAAAAGAAATCTTAACAAAGGCCAAGGCCAGGAAAAGAGCTTGATTTGAGTTTCCTAACTAATGAGGTGTAAGTGTGGATATAAAGAACATAGAAGGCAAATCGGAGGAGAATGATTAAACCAGACCCAGAATATAAAAGTAATACTGTTGAAGGTCAGTTTGAATCAAATGTTTCACTGTTGGAATAATAAAAGGCAATAGCTGCATGGTCACCTCACTCTCATGAGAACATGAGACTTTGGTTCATTACGACATTTGTCTTTTCATTAGAGATCAGAAATTTTCAGTGGGTGATGATATGGAATGCAGTACTTATGATTTTCTCCTGTTCAGCAATGGGCTGTCAATCATCTCTTACAGAGAAACTTGGGCAAACCTCAGGTGGGCAGATGTGGCCGGTGCCAGTAGTCTCATAAGATGTGCAGGATGCTCCCAGTAAATCACAGATAACTGTCTGGCCTGCCTCCAAGACTCTCTGTTAATTACTAGATTTGATCTTCTGATATGATGTGGTAGATTGAGACTCTGGTTAGTATTACCACTAGTTGAACACTACTTTCTTTGTGAAGAGCTCAATTTCTTCTAAGATTTCCAGCAGGTCATGAAGTGAACATGTTTCACTGAAAAGTTTACATGTTACAGTAGATGGTATTTCCAACAAGAGGTTTGTACCATCTTAAGAGACATGTCTCAGTGTTTGATGAGTGGCTCGCTTGATGTCTTTTCTGCTTTTACTATTGAGAGGCAGAATTTAAAGGTTTGAGAGCTCTTCATTCATTTACAAAGCATTCATTTCTCACAGGCCCTGTGTCAGTCTCAGATGGCAGGAACCCTCTGAATGCTCACGAGGCCCAGGATTAATCATGCATCTCATAGTTTGTTAGGGGTTAGCATTTAAGAACTGGTAACTGAATAATGATATTGGATCATATGTGAGTGTACCATGGTTAACAATAGTTAATCTGGCTTTATAACAATGTAGTCTTTGAAAACTCCTAATTTATCAACAGAGATGAAGAGAAACAGATTTCTGTTGATTCCCTGTTGGTTTAGAAATGACCAGTTTGTTTCTACAAATGTCATTCAGTAGATGATCATATTACAATTTTAAGTGGCTAGGTACATGTTTGCTGAAACTAAATCATCCTGTTAAGGTAGTAATATCAATTGGAAGATTGGATTCTTTCTCCATGATGAATTTCTGTGCAGCATTGATCCCTCTGTACTCCCTATTGCCCCAAACACTGGTACTTTAGATGACTCTAGGGAATACAGAGAAAGCTCACTCTGGTGATTTCTGGAGAACATACACTTGTTTTGGAGGAGGGAGATGAGGATTGCTATGTGGAGGGTGTATCAGAACCTACTGGGTTAGTTTCTTGCTAAATATAAAAACCATTGATGGCAAGAGCCACTGTTACAGGGTAGCAAACTGCTAATACCTAGCAAAAATTGAGAATGTCTTTGCTGGATCAACCCTGGACTCACAGTGAAAAATGCCTAACAAGTTTGCATGATTACACTACTTGTCCTTTACTCAGGCATTTCAAAGCATATTTTGAGAAATCATGAGATATAAGATTATAATTAATATTATTTGCTTTTTGATTATCTTGTCATTTTTTTTTCTTTTTTTCTTTTTCCCTTTGTGTCTATTAGGGTTTCATACATAGCCTCCAAATTGAACTTACCAAACATCCAGGCATAATAGTTTCTAACATTTGTCCAGGACCTGTCCATTCAAATATTAAAAAGAATGCGCTAACTGAAGAAGTCACAAAGGTAAAAATTTCTAGTAGTTTAATAATTTTAATGATTTACTAGTTATATGCTGGTGTTATATTATTATTCTTTAGTATTTTTATGTCAGAAACATTTTTCTTTGGTGGTGCCTGGGATTAGAACCCAGGGCCTTGAGACTCTGGTTAGTATAGTTGGTAGATGCAAGACAAGCATTCTACCAACTGAGCTGTATCCCCAGCTCATCAGAAACTTTTTTATGGCCCCAAACTTAACTGGCATGATGAAAATTGTTAGTTAGCTGGAATTGTTAAAGATAGCATTGGTATCAGTTTCAATAAGGCTAATGAAATCGCTAAGATAATATTCATAAGTAGGCTGCCATTGTTTGTTTGCTATTATGTAATAGGATTTTTAAAAACCTATTTAGAAACACCATTTATCTTCTTTAATTTCATCTGCATGACATCAATTTTTTTCCACATTAGTTGTACATAATTTTGGGATTTGTTACCCGTTCATACATGCACACAATATAATAATGTAATTTGACTAGTATTAATCCCTAGCATTTCCCCTCATGGTCTAAATTTTTATGTGATTTCATTTGATATATATATATATATATATATATCTCACAATAAGTTTATTTTTATTACTAAGGTGATAATTATATCATCCCTCTAAGATTAAGTAATTTTAATTAAAAGAGAAGAAACTTATCTTTTAGCCAGCCCATATACTCTTATCTGATAAAACATATGATTCCTATTAATATTTTTGAAATATTACAAAAATAGGACAGGATGTGGCTCAGTGAATGAGTTAGCATGCAAAAGACCACAAGTTTGATGCCCAGCATCAAATAAAACTTAAATATGAAATATTGCAAAAGTTTAAAACTACTATTAGAGTCTATGGGGACTTCTAAGGGAAATGAGACCTCACTAAAGGATAAACACAAACTTGTTGTTCTCTTGTTTTTTCTAACTTAAATATTTTATGAAATAGCTTGGGAAACTATCCAGCATTCACTTAATTTTAATTTTTTTCTTAGACTGTCGACCATAATAAGATTCAGGATCGCCAAATGGCTACTAGTCGTTGTGTAAGGCTGATGTTAGTTGCCATGGCTAACAATTTGAAAGAAGTTTGGATTGGAGAACAACCTTACTTGTTGGTGCCATATTTGTGGCAATATATGCCAACGTTGGCCTGGTGGATAATCCACAAGTTCTGGGAGAAAAGGATTGATCTCTTTAAGAGTGGTGTGGTAAGAGCAACTTAAATATTTCTTAATAATATGTACCTAATTTATAGGAAAGTATGAAATCCTACAGTGAATAAAACTTTCTTGCTACCTTTCCACCCCTTTCATGATATTAACATGAAGTGTATAAAGAAGTACTTGAATTGGAGACTATGGCATTAAGTGAAGTAAGCCAATTCCCCAAACCCCAAGGCCAAATGTTCTCTTTGATAGGCGGATGCTGACTCACAATAGGGGTGGGCGTGTTCACAAGATTGGACAAGGCGGGGTGGGGCATGGAGGGGAGGGGAAATGGGAATGGGAGATAGTAGAATGAATCAGACATAACTTTCCCTTGTTTATGTATGAATACACGACCAGTAGCTCCACATACTCCTTAAATATATGATACATCAAAATACATTTTACATTCATATATAACTAAAAAGAACAAATAAAAAAAATTTAAAAAGTATTCCATCCCCAAACATATCTGAATGTTTACTGTAAATTTTGGCTAGTCTTAGATAAATGACTTTTGTACCATTTGGTAAAATCAAACCAAAGTTTGCCATTTTTTCTTCTACACTTACTGTTTGATCAATATATGTGTCCAAGTGCTTTTTCCCCACTGACTTTCCCCAGCAAGTCCTACCCATTCTACCAGTTTCTCAGGTCAGGGGTCACCTTCTTCTTTTTTAAAAAATATTTTTTTTTAGTTGTAGTTGGACACAATACCTTTTATTTATTTATTTTTATGAGATGCTGAGGATCGAACCCAGGGCCTTGCATGTGTTAGGTAAGTGCTCTACCATTGAGCCACAATCCCAGCCCAGGGGTCACCTTCTTGAAGTGATCCCTTGCCCTTCCCTCCCACCTCTCTTCAGGACTAGGTGTACCCCAGGCCCTATGTTCTCTTCTGTCAAAGCACTGATTGCACTAGACAGGTCCATGCACACTATGTTGGACATGCTCCTTTTACCTAGTTACTGGAGTACTCTGCACATCTAACATGTGCCTATGGCCACATCGTTGGAAAAAGCTGATTACTCTCTTTAGACCTCTTTGCTATAGCAATTTGTGGAGTGATTCATTAACTGATTGATACAATTGTGACCATCAGAAGAGTTTAATGTATCATTTGAACAGCAAATGTAAGGAGTCAATCTCAAAATTAAAGATTATAATTGTGCAAAGAAAGGTAAATGTTTTAGATGTATTTTATTGTTTGTTATTTCTTTTTGATATTTTGTTATTACCTTGATTTAGAACTCAGTGAATACAGATTGACATAAAAAAGCAGAATTATCAAGTAGGATCATACTCCATATGTCACTATATAATCTGCCACTATTTCAAGCAATCCACTGAAACACCTAATCCACTTGTTACACATTTAATTTGTTCCAACGTTTTGCAGGCCATAAAAATGAATTACTGGGGAAAACACCAAAATTTGACAAAATGCTTAGGGATTGTTATAAAATAGTTTCATAATGCACAAAAATTCTAGAGTTTAAAAAGTCATTAAAGGAGTTTTTCACTGTCTACTGCTTTGTAACAGGGTACAATTTGATCAGGGCCAAATAACTTAAAACTGTTTTGGCAGTGCTGGGGCTCAGTAGTACAGGATGGTTCCCTGGTAGAGCTTGATCAAAATTATACCTGAGATTTCAATTTGGAGCACAGCTGATCTAACAACATTGAGCCCAGCTATAGATAAGAGTTGGGAGGGAAAGGCCACCTTTCCAGAGAGGAAGCATAACATCCTGTCTAGAGCACAGAGCCTAGTGCTGGACTACCTGGATTCAAATCCCAGCTCTACCCATCCTTGACCCTTGACCTCAGCAAGTCACTTCTCCATAGCTCAATCTCTCCATATGGGCAATGGAGATTAGTGATTAGTACCTAGTCACAATATTGTTATGGAGATTAAACAAGTTATTATACAGAACACTCTCAAATATAGTCTGGATTGTTATAAATGTTAGCTGTTGTGATTTTCTATTCTTTTCAATTCTGATTTTTTACCATAAGATATTCCTCTCTAAGTATCAATGAATTTTTAAAATTATAACTGAAAAGTTAAAATTTTACTTATGGAAAATGTATAATGTGATGATTTGATATATGTATATATTGTAAAATAACTACCACAATTACGCTAACACATCTATCTCCTCCCATAGTTTTTATTCAGCATAATGAGAACAATTAAGACCTACTTTTTTTTTTTTATCACATTTCACATATATTACAGGTGCAGTGGCACACACTTGTTATCCCAGCAAATTGGGAGGCTGATACAGGAGGATCATAAGTTCAAGGCCAGCTTGGGCTACTTAGAGAGATCCTCTCTTGAAATAAAAATAAAAAGGTCTGCGGATGTAGGTCAGTGGTAAAGTGTCTTTTGGTTCAATCCCCAGCACAAAACAAACAAACAAACAAACAAACAGACAAACAAACAAATAAAATATACAGTACAGTATTGTTAACTGTAGTTGCTATGCTGTATATCAGGTTAAAATTTTCAAGTTATACAAGTTATTCTCTTTTAAGTGAGAGTTTGCATACTTTGATCACTATCTTCCTGTTACCTTCATCTTGCAGTCCCTGATGATCTCAGTTTTAATCCCCTGTCCTCACCACCCTGCCTTCAATTGTGACTTTTTTCATACCAAATATACATGAGATTATACAGTGTTTTTTTTTGTATCTTGATTAATTCACTTAACATAATGTCCTCTACTTCATCTTTGTTGTCAGAAATGAGAGGATTTACTTTTTAATGACTGAAAAAAATTCCATTGTATATGTATGTATGCATATTGTGTATACATATTGTATATGTATATAGGTACACATACATGTGTATATATGTATAAGTATATGAACATATACTCCAAAAATGAAAGTCCACAACTGGGGGGTGACTGTATCTGTTTGGTTCACTCACTATAGGCTGAACATATAAGGCTATCCAGTCATGGACTTTCAGTGAGATAAAAACTGTGAGCTAAAAAACTAATTTTTCTTTCTATTGTAACTAGCTTCAGTTATTTTCTTATAACATGAGAAAGTGGACTAATACATACTGAGAAGTGGAATTTTTGAAATCTATTTTTATTTTTTGAGGAATCCTTACTCTGTTTTTCATAATCCCTGTGCCACCTTACATTATTAATGTTTTCAATAATAGGGCATAGGAAGAATATATTATAGAAGTGAATTTTTGTTTACAGAATAGCGAGCTTCAAAATATAAATATCACTCTATAAATCCAGCATCTGATCACATCTAGTCTTTTCTAAAAGATAGATTTTTGTTTCTTTATCCATCTTGACTATACTGCTTATCACAGGGTCTTATTCATTAATCATTTTTTTTTTCAAAATGGAAAACTGGACATTCTCTCATTTCCCAACATCATTTCCTGGACAAAAGACCTCATTCTTTACCCCAAACCACAGAACAAAACTACACTGAATTTGTGTTATCATAATCATTATTTTTTTTTGTTCTTAGTGCAAATTTGTGGAAGAGATAGATGTATGTAAGTCACATCTTAAGAATGATCAAGTTGCCTTGTTTAATTCTTTAAACAATATATTAAAAGTTCATAAATAATTTTAGAGTTATCTCTGAAACATTTTTATTCTGAATACTCTGTCCTATTCTTTGTATTTATTAGGGCAAGTAAGTGTAGGTATGATATGCCAATCTAGAAAAGTATTATTAAGATAATTTGGTTTTAAGAAATGGCAAGAGCACATATTAGCCAATGGCATTTATGCTAGGTAGAGGAACTAATGATGCTAAGCATATTAGAGAGATTTATATGTAGATATGAAATTTTGGCTATGACTTTAAATTCAAATTAAAGCACTTGCCCAAGGCTTCTAAAGATTCTTTTAAAAATTTTTATGAATTCTTTTTAGTTAAATATAGCATTAGAATTCATTTCGATATAAGTATAGATTAATTTGCTCTAATTCTGTCCCTAGTACTCCCTTTTTGCTCCCCTCATCCATCCCCCTGTTCCCTTCCCTGTATTGATCTTTCTGCTATTTACTTATAGTTTTAAATAGTATCTTGTGGATATACATAATTGTGAGATTCACTGTGCTATATTCATATGTGTATATATGAAAGTTAGGTCAGATTCATTCCATGTTCTTCCCTTATCTGGTTGCTCCTCCATCTTCCTCTACTCCACTGATCTTTCTTCTATCTTTTCTCCTTATTTTGAACTAGATTCTGTATATCAAAGAAACATTTGACCTTTGATTTTATTGGTCTGACTTATTTCACCATAGTCTCCAGTTCCATCCATTTACCAGCAAATGCCATATTTCATGCATATTTATGCCTGAATAATACTCAATTGTGTAAAACACCGAATTTCTCTTCTCTATCCATTCAACTGTTGACAGGCACTTAGCTTGGTTCCACAGCTTGGCTATTGTAAATTGTGCTTCTACAAACATTGATGTGACTGCATCCCTGTATTATGCTGATTTTAGATCTTTTGGATACCTGCAAAGAGAAGAACTAATTGTCAAAACTGGGACAAATGCTGGGTGGTAGCTCAGTGGCAGAATATTTGCCTAGTACACAAAAGGTCCCAGACTCCAACTCAGGAGTAGAAAACATACACACTCAATAGAAAACATACACACCTCCACACACAAATGCACACAAAACACATACATTCACACACACAAAACCCCGGAAGAGGGACTGATTCAACTGATCATATTATTGTCATTTTTTTGCAGGATGTCTCGAAGAAAAAAATATAAATGAAAGGAGTTCTTGCAGTTTGAAGGATAGTAGAAAGCAAAGTGGAATACATAGAAACAGCATTTTATGCTAAGAATAAAAATTGAAGGCTAAATGTTGATTTCACTTTTTGATGCAACTTTTCTTTCATCATACAATGAATAAAAAATAAAAGACTTCCATGAATCTTGCAAAATAGTACTAACACACAATACATTCTTGAATAAAAGAACCTCTAAAAATACTTACGCATATATGCTTAAAATCTGGGTTATCAGAAATCTAACCAAAGAATTATAGTAATTTAATTAATATAATTTAACAAATATCTTAGTCCATATGTGCTTCTGTAATGAATACATAATTTGTAAACAATAAAACTTGTTTCTCATAGTTCTGGAGGCTGGGAAGTCTAGGATCAAGTTACTAGCAGAATTGTTGTCTGGAAAGGGCTGATGTCCATCCAAGATGGTGCCTAGTTACTATGTCCTGCAGAGGGGACATAGAAGTGTGGGAAAGGCCAGAGAAGCAGGTACCTTCATCAAGGCTTTTTATGTGGGCACCTATTCACTGTCATGACTCTGTCATCTAAAAGCCATGTTCTTACTACTATGGCATTGGCGATTAACTTTCAACACGAATGCTGGGTGAAACAAAAACATCCAAAGCATAGCAATAATTGTAAGGACTAATTCACATGAAGCAAAGTGCTGGGTAATGGGCAGATATAAAGAAGCATTTTGAATGATTCTACCTCCAAAATTCTTTACCTCTTTTAGTAGTGTGGACAGGTACAAATGACTTATTTGAAGAAGTAAACAGGACTCAGAGCAGCCATGATTCATTAAACACCTGTAATATGCTGTTTGCTATAGTGGGATGCTCAGTATTAGTTAACTCATTTATTCCTCATAACAACCACTAAGGTAGATGGTATTATTTACCTTTATAGACAAGATGCACAAAGGAACTAGTTGTAACTTTCCAAGGTTACAAAGGTAGGAAAGGCTGAGATCAAGATTAGATTAAGCTCAAGAAGACTTCATTGGCCACTCCTTACTACTATTAGAATCAATTTTACTTTTAATCTTTAGATCCTTGCAGCAGAAAACATGCATAGGCCATAGTAGCAATCAACAGGAGTAATGGAAGAAATACTTGGTCCTTTTTTTTTTTTAACCAGCAGTTCAAATTTGAGCTTGAGCCAAAATAATATACATAGAATAACTCTAGAATAGTTGTTGGGCACAGTGGTGGTCAACTCAGTGCTATCCTTGTGAAAGGGGGAAGGTGAGATGTGGAAGAGTACACTATGAGAAACAGCAGGTAGAAACAGTGGAATAAATGCAAACACATAAACTCTAGCATGAACTGTTCATGTGCACTGGAATACATGTTCACGGAACCCTCTGCTCATTTTGCATGAAAGTGTGAAACAGATACCCACAAGAAGAATTATAAAGGTATGATGAAAGTTGCTTAGGATGGAAGGCTAATATGGATTCCCTATGGAAATAGAATATAATGAGCAAGAGAGAGGTCTTGCATAACCAGTGATGAAAATGAGTTTATGATTTATTGAGTACACCACACTTAGTGGTAATACAGAATTTCAGAATGCAACAAAATGTATTTGTCATGTGGCATGATACATTGAGAGGACGATGTGGAAGCCCTTCATGGGAAAGGCATGAGTTTCTTTCAAAGCTTATCCTTGAAAGAAGGGAAGCAAGACAGCTGAAGAGAAGCTTCAGATAGCATCGGTTTTGTTTTATGCATCCTCGAATCCCAGTGTGTACCTGGCATCATGTCTGCTGCTGGTTAGGGTTTTTTTGAGAGCTTGTAAGGTAAACATTCCTTGCCTTCAGTATGTCATGAATGACAACAAAGATTGAGTGGGATGCAGCTGAAAGGAAAAGTAATGTGATTGATTTATTCAACATTTCCAACCAAAGCAGCATAGAAGAGGCACATATAAGTTAAAGTATATTTGAAAGTTCATTTGTGTAGTATTTTTCTATGGCGTGAAATAATAATAATAATAATAATAATAATAATAATGTGATGATTATACAACTATACAATAATAGTATAAGCATAATAACTAGAAAAATGCCTTTGAAAAATACTAAGCATACCCTCTTTCTTCCTTAGGCTCTTTAATCAGTGGACCAAAATAGAATAGGCAGCTTTTTCTCAAAGTCATTTTAGAGGAAGAAAAGTTTATTCTGAAAACTCATGTTTTCAGAGGTTCTATTCATGATTGACTGACATCATTACTGTGGGCCCAAGTGAGACAGAGCATTATGGCAGAGAGTTGTGCTGGAGGAAAGCTGCTCACAGATTGGCAGCCAGGAAGCATAGAGAGGGTAGGATGAGCCAGGGACAAATTACATGATTCCCAAAGAACTGCCCTGTGACCCACTTCATCCAGCCACACCCTTCCTTCCTTACAGTTACCACCCAGTAATCCACTCAAATTATTAATATAAATGGATCAAACCACTGATTGAGTTACGGTTCTCATAATCTAATCATAACGTCCCTGAATTAACTCAGGAGGTTTTCAGGGACAACTCATATCCGAATCATTATATGTGTGTATCTGGGGACTAGAGTAAAGGAGACCCTTGCAGAAGGGGAGCACAGCTGACTCTTTCTGCAATCAGGGGAAAAGAATTTAAACAGTCCAATATCAATATTTTTCAATATAAAGTCTTATATGGCTATACTTCAAAGTCTAGCAGTTGCTTATTTCTAAGTGATGGCAGTGGTAATCATTTTAGTTTTCTTCATATTCTTCTTTATCTTTTAGACATTTCCTACAGAGAACATGTGTTATCATTTTAGTTGAAAATTTAATTGAGATGTCTAAAAATTTACATTGAGATCTTCAAATAAAAGAGATCTGCAAATCTATTACTTTGTTTACCCCAGTGGTTCTATATTGCAAAACTGTCATATGAAGTCACAACCAGACTATGCTTCAATTGAAGCATAGATCATATTCAGATTTCTTCAGTTTTACTTGTATTCATTTCTCTGTATGTGTATGTCTCATTCTTTGCAATCCCATTGTATCTGTAGGTTTGCATATCCTCCTCCCTGTCAAGGTACACAGTAGTTCCTTTCCTATTATAAGGATCCCCCTATTTCCTTTATATACTCATCTCTCTCCCCGCCTTGTCCCACACTCCCACTCTGGTCCCAAACTATGGAAACCACTAACTGGTCTCCATTTCTGAAACTTTATGTTAAATACATTAAGTAATTGAAAATATAGAATATTAAATAAAAGGGATAAAAATGTAAAAATATGTTAAATATTGGCATGTCTAATGTTAACATTGAAATGTTAAATAGGTAGACAGTAGGCAACCTTGCAGGATTGGTTCTTTTCCACACACAGCATAATTCCCTGGAGACCCATCCAGGTTGCTGCATGTATCAATAGTTTTTTTCTTTTTAGTGCTGAGTTGTATCCCAATCAGCCACACACCCGTGTACTGAGCTGCTTCATTTGTACATGAAACTGTTATGAACATTGACATACAACTTGGTTGGACACAAGTTCACTTCTCTAGGATAAATGACCGAGAGAGTGCAATTCTGGGTCACTTGGTATTTTCATGTTCAGTTTAAAAGAAACTTCCAGTGACTACTGAGTTTCTCTGTGTTCCTCCCCAGCACTTGGTGGTGTCATTTTTCATTTTCACCATCCTGAGAGTGACATCTCTTGAGGTTCTAATTTAATTTCCCTGATAGCTGAGGATGTTGAATATCTTTCCAGGTGCTTATTTCTTTTTTTTTCTATGAGAAGCCTGTCCACAGCGATGGCCTATTTTCTAATTGGGATGTGCATTTTTATTTAGTATTACATTTGATTTTTAATTTGGAGAATATACAGTTTGCAAATATTTTTTTTCCTGATCTGTAGATTGTCTGTTTATTCTCTCCATAGTTTTCACATTGACTTTCATAGAGGGAGACTTTTTTCTTCTTCCACCAGTGGATATCTAGTTTGTTTCAAAAGCTGTTGAAAGAACTTAAAATAAACTATTTTTGAAGGTGTTAGCATAAAACTTCTGGGTTTATTCAAAAGTGATTAATGTTGAATAGGGTTAAAACTCTAACCTACTATATTACATTATCTCTTCCACCAAATAGAAACTATTGGTATGTATATCAGATAAGAAACTATAAGTACACCTCTACCTCTACAGAGTTGTAAAATGATCTGGTCAATACAAAGTTAAGCTTAATAATATACTGCAAGAGCACTGAGCAATCTCCTTAGTTCTTTGCCCAGAAAATGTCAAGAAATTCCAAAAAGAGAAGAAACCATGAATCCAAAAATCACATATATTTATGTACACATTTCATGAACATAGTCATGTTAGGAAGCAGAAGAGTAGTATGCCTCTATGTGACTAAAATTGATGCTAATGTCTCAGATGATAGTTTTAAAACCAGATAGACAGCCTTCATCTTGACACTTTCCTACCACTTCCATTGTGAATTGAGGAAACAGATAAGGGAAATAATATTTGTTCTTGTTGTCTAGCCTTTCATCTGAAGGATTCATTACTTTATAAATTTTGACCACAAACAACCCAAGCTCTAATTCTCTACTCTATAAGTGGCCATTTACATGAGAAAGGAAAACTCACCTAAGTAATTTTATCAAGGTTTTAAATACTTTTATGACTAAGTCAGCAATTGGATATTTCTCAAGTGGTTCCTTTCCTGTTATTATTTCATATGCCCTTTGTAAAGAATTGTACAATGATCCACTGATGGTGTCAGGAGCCAAGGTGTTAGGCAATATTCTTTGGGACACCAGGCCATACTTTGTTCTCCTCTACCAAGAAAAAGATTAAAAGGTGACTACCAGGCGACCCTTGAGTACTCAATGAATTACAACCAATGAAAAGAATGCAGCTGTGAATTTATGGTTATTCAATAAACTCTGACATTTTGTAAAGGCAAAACTATTTGGTATGTTTTAATGCCATAGGTCTCACACCACATTTTTTTTAAGACAATGGAATTTCCTTTTCCAAATTATACTTTTCAAAACTAGAAAATTATGGCATCTCTTGGAATAGAAACATTTTACTCAACAAGATGAATAGATCTGGGTGAATGTCAAGACAGAGAAGATGTCCTAGTTTCCATTCATCCTTCGTTGAAATTAAGAACAAATATCCAAAAATCCATTTGAGCCATTTTGGCCACACCTATTGAGCCATAAACAAAAGTCATCCAGTAGGGGGCAATGCAGACTTAGTCATTAATGTCCTCCACAGAAAATGTGAATTTAGTGTTGAAGACGACTTCTTCTTCCTCCTCTTCCTCCTCTTCCTCTTCTTCCTCCTCTTCCTCCTCTTCCTCCTCTTCCTCTTCTTCCTCCTCTTCCTCCTCTTCCTCCTCTTCCTCTTCTTCCTCCTCTTCCTCTTCTTCCTCCTCCTCCTCCTCCTCCTCCTTCTTCTTCGAGGCACTCCTCAGCCCTATTTTATATTTTATTTAGAGACAGGGTCTCACTGAGTTGCTTAGTGCCTTTGCTTTTTCTGAGGCTGGCTTTGAACTATGCTATTGCACAAAGGTCAATATCAAAGTCAATCCGGGCAAACAAGTTCAATGTCCTCCTGCCTCAGCCTCTGGAGCCTCTGGGTTTAAAGTTGTGCGCCACCTCGTGGGGTGTGAAGGTTCATTCTTGTTTTATTTTTTTTTACTGGTTGTCCAACATTACAAAGCTCTTGACATATCATATTTCATACATTTGATTCAAGTGGGTTATGAACTCCCATTTTTACCCCGTATATAGATTGCAGAATCACATCGGTTACACACCCACGTTTTTACATATTGCCATACTAGTGTATGTTGTATTCTGCTGCCCTTCCTATCCTCTACTATCCCCCCTCCCCTCCCCTCCCATCTTCTCTCTCTACCCCATCTACTGTAATTCATTTCTCCCCCTTATTTTTTTCCCTTTCCCCTCACATCCTCTTATATGTAATTTTGTATAACAATGGGGGTCTCCTTCCATTTCCATGCAATTTCCCTTCTCTCTCCCTTTCCCTCCCACCTCTCATCCATGTTTAATGTTAATCTTTTTCTCATGCTCTTCCTACCTGCTCTGTTCTTAGTTGCTCTCCTTATATCAAAGAAGACATTTGGCATTTGTTTTTTAGGGATTGGCTAGCTTCACTTAGCATTATCTGCTCTAATGCCATCCATTTCCCTGCAAATGCCATGATTTTGTCATTTTTTAGTGCTGAGTAATATTCCATTGTGTATAAATGCCACATTTTTTTATCCATTCATCTATTGAAGGGCATCTAGGTTGGTTCCACAGTCTAGCTATTGTGAATTGTGCTGCTATGAACATTGATGTAGCAGTATCGCTATAGTATGCTCTTTTAAGGTCTTCAGGGAATAGTCCAAGAAGGGCAATAGCTGGGTCAAATGGTGGTTCCATTCCCAACTTTCCCAGGAATCTCCATACTGCTTTCCAAATTGGCCGCACCAATTTGCAGTCCCACTAGCAATGTACAAGTATACCCTTTTCCCCACATCCTCGCCAGTATTTGTTGTTGTTTGACTTCCTAATGGCTGCCAATCTTACTGGAGTGAAATGGTATCTTAGGGTGGTTTTGATTTGCATTTCTCTGACTGCTAGAGATGGTGAGCATTTTTTCATGTACTTGTTGATTGATTGATTGTATGTCCTCCTCTGAGAAGTGTCTGTTCAGGTCTTTGGCCCATTTGTTGATTGGGTTATTTGTTTTCTTATTGTTTAATTTTTTGAGTTCTTTGTATACTCTGGATATTAGGACTCTATCTGAAGTGTGAGGAGTAAAGATTTGTACCCAGGATGTAGGCTCCCTATTTACCTCTCTTATTGTTTCTCTTACTGAGAAAAAACTTTTTAGTTTGAGTAAGTCCCACTTGTTGATTCTTGTTTTTAACTCTTGTGCTATGGGTGTCCTATTAAGGAATTTGGAGCCTGACCCCACAATATGTAGATCAGAGCCAACTTTTTCTTCTAACAGACACAGAGTCTCTGATTTGATATCAAGCTCCTTGATCCATTTTGAGTTAACTTTTGTGCACGGTGAGAGAAAGGGATTCAGTTTCATTTTGTTGCATATGGATTTCCAGTTTTCCCAGCACCATTTGTTGAAGATGCTATCCTTCCTCCATTGCATGCTTTTAGCCCCTTTATCAAATATAAGATAATTATAATTTTGTGGATTGATCTCTAATAAAATACTTGGGAATCAACCTAACAAAAGAGGTGAAAGATTTATACAATGAAAACTACAGAACCCTAAAGAGAAAAATAGAAGAAGATCTTAGAAGATGGAAAAATATACCCTGTTCATGGATAGGCAGAACTAACATCATCAAAATGGCGATATTACCAAAAGTTCTGTATAGGTTCAATGCAATGCCAATCAAAATCCCAATGGCATTTCTTGTAGAAATAGATAAAGCAATCATGAAATTCATATGGAAAAATAAAAGACCCAGAATAGCAAAAGCAATTCTAAGCAGGAAGTGTGAATCAGGAGGTATAGCGATACCAGATTTCAAACTGTACTACAGAGCAATAGTAACAAAAACAGCATGGTACTGGTACCAAAACAGGCGGGTGGACCAATGGTACAGAAGGTTTATTCTTGATGTAAATTGTTCAACACACATGATGACCAGATAATTCTTTTTTTTTCTTTTTTTTTTATTATTTTATTGTTGGTTGTTCAAAACATTACATAGTTCTTAATATACCATATTTCACAGATTGATTCAAGTGGGTTATGAACTCCCATTTTTACCCCGTATACAGATTGCTGTGTCACATCAGTTACATTTCCATTGATTTACAAATTGCCTTTCTAGTGACTGATGTATTCTGCTGTCTATCCCATTCTCCACTGTCCCCTGACCAGATAATTCTTAATGCAGTAAAAACATGTTAACTCACATTTAATTGAATCACAGTTTGTGATAATTTTCTAGGGACTCATGAAACAACAGGAAAAACATCAAACAAGCAAACAAAAACCAAACAAACAAAAACCCTGAATTGAGAGTAAGAAAGTCAACATTCATCTTTTTTCTTTCCTCTTGACTTTGTGGTCTTCTGAAAATCATTTTTTTTAAACCATAATGTTTTATTTACAACAAGTAGATGGTAGTGCAACGGCACACATTGATGTTTATAATAAATAAAATATTATATTTTTCTTTCAACCTTTTGTGGCAGGCCTTTTTACTTTACATAATGACTTTAACAAGTAAAATCAATAATAGCCATTAATGTAATTTGTATTTCAATGTGAATTTGAGCGACTAATGTAGAATAATCATTTATTTGTGAACTGGATCTATAAATCTGTAAATTAAAATAGAAAGTTAAAATTTCTCTTTTCTATTGAGTTTGTTAACAAATATATCCCAAACACTCCAGCATCTGTAATAGGCAGTTTACTGAGTATCTCTCATAAGTGATTCATAAATATACATATTAAATAATGACGGTCATAGCCAGATCCTAGAAGTTCAGATTTTACAAGTTTAAACTACATTAAGTATTTATGCCCAAAACCAAGAACCGAGTCCAAGATTACGTTTTAAATTATGGAAGTGCCACTGGGGGGAAAATTGAGCAATGAAATGATGAAAGACGTTAGATATTTCTCAGAAAATTACACAATTCTTCAAATTTCTACAGTTAGTGTGTTTCAAATGAATTAAAACTAAAATGCATTGCGGGGGACTTTTCTCACTAAAATATCTGGTATGAGAACCTGGTAAAATCCCCATTCAAAATGATCTGGATTTGGCTAGTAACTTATTCAGTAAATTCTTAAAGTTTAATTTGCCTTTAACAAACAACATTATTTTAAAAGCCGTTTTCTTGCTATTGCACAAGGTGGATTTTAAAGTCAATCCAGTGAAACAAGTTCAGAAAAAGCAGCACATTTCTCTAATCCATTTAGCAAAAGTTGCAAATTAGTTTCTACTTGAACAATAAACTGGAGAAATGTCTGAAACTCTACACTTGGTGTCAGTTTTAACATGTTGATGCCAGCCGTGACAGGCAGAGGTAGTCAGGTCTCAAACATATGGAAAAGACCAAAAGCAGAAAACACTGTGAAGAGTTAGCAGCTCTTGGACTTCTAAAGATTAAAAACAAATTATGTTTATGAGTCATTTTGCTGTGTAGCATTCTTCTAAGTTTTATGTCTCAAACATAAAGGAGCTTGTTGCTGTCTTGGACAAATATACCAGAATTATCCCCCTTTTTATTCATCTTTTTTTTAGCTTACTTTCTTGTCTCTAAGGCCAAGTAAAAAATATGAGACATTTTCGTAAACCACAAAGGTAATACAGCAGGCTGGAGTGACTCTAATGAAACTGGGGGCAATTTCTTTGTAAAATCCCCCTATGCCTTCTTTCCTCCATGACTTCCCAAATCACATCCATTACACCACTTCAAAACGTGTTGATCCTGAAAAAGGGCTCTCACAACTTGATATGGGTATGTTGCTACTACATCAAATATTTTGGGTAGTGCTGCCACAGATATGGATCCTAGTGTGCTCAATTGGGCTTGCGGTCATCTATTGATTATTGTGCTGATTGTACTTCAGCTTTAGCAATTCATATGCCATAAACTGAAGGGCACCATGTGATATTCCAAATAAATCCCTTATATAACCTATGCACACCTTCTTACTTGTGTATTTTCACAAGTGCATGAAATGTTCCTTTATATTGTCGCTGTGAGGAGTTAACAACACCTTCATAGTGTAACATAAGGCGAGTTTTTGTTACCCATGATGGGTTTGTAATGCAGAGGTCACGGCTTCAGCTTCAGCAGCTGAGACGAGGTATTCTGTTGCCTCTCACCGTTCAGCTCTTCCTTCTGTTTTATGTGATGTAATAGCATTGTAAAAGAAAAAGTAGAGTCCCCAGGATAAGCCAGCACCCCATATATTTGGAGTTACTCCTTGATAAACTTCCCGCAGTCCATCAAGTTTCCAAATGGTAGTCCATCAATGTAAAATTCTTTTATATTTTGGTCTCAGTTCAATCCATCAGTTTCCGTGAAGCAGATCTTCAGGAGGTCGAAAGACCCCGCCACTCACACCAGCCACCAGTTCTCATACAGAATGTGGCGGAGTACCGTGCTCCACGCCGGTCACTCGGCAGCCAAGGGCCCTGGCAGGTCGTAGGTTCGGGGCCCTTCCACACCATGGCACCTAGGACTGCGGAGATGGGACAAGATGCAGTGGCCGCCACCTTGGCGATTGTCGCCCCCCGGGAGCGGGAACCCCAGAAAATCATTTGACGTTTCTCAGCCTCATTGTTCTTCGCTAGAATATAACACATCCCTCCTCCCCTGAAAAGGCCAACTTCTCTTTTGCTTTAAGGAAGATTTATTCTATGAAAGAATATGTTAAATAAATTGTTTTGTTGAGAGATTTCCTGAATAAATTAAAGTGGAAATTCCCAAGCCTCGCGGATGGTCAGAATCACTGAGTTAACCTCACTCCAAAGCCCTTGCAGGGTTTACCTGGAAATAAAATGGGCCAGGCTGTAAGTGGAGAGGGAAAACATACCTACCACTGGCTCTCCTGCAACTTCCACCTTTATTCACTAAAAAAGTAGTTATATTAAGAATCAGTCAGAGTTTAAGATCGATTTGATGTGCATCAGTACTTCAGATGTCAATGACGTTTACTTTCCAGTGTGATAGACATTAGTGAGGATTATGTTGCTGGCTCTGCCTGGGTCATGGAAGAGTATGTCTGAATACCCCTTGCTTTCATTCTCACAAAGAACTTTTTCTGTAAGGAGCCAGATAGTAAATACAACAAGCCTTCTATATCAGTGGGTTCTTTATCTGTGGATTCAATTAGCAGTGGATCAAAAACATATTTAAAAAATAAAGGTGTGCTTGTACTGAACACAAATTTATTTTATATTAAAGCATCCCAACACATACAAAATTGGAATTCAAGACAGGAGAGAGAAAAAGGGTCAGAAAAAAATTGGAAGAAATAATGGTTTGAATTTCATTAAAAAAATTAAAAAGCTCCATGAACCAAAATTTTCAAGAAATTCAATGAACTCAAAAAAAGATAAATGCAATAATAATCATGTCAAGACGTGTTACAATCAAATTGTCAAAAGACAAGAGAAAATCTCGAAGAAGCAAGAGAAGACTAATCTTCATGTATAAGAGATTAAGAGCAAAATCTTCATTAGAAATCATGGAATCCAGCGCTGGAGTTGTGGCTCATTGGTAGAGTGCTCGCCTAGCATGTGTGAGGCACTAGGTTCAATCTTCAGTTCTACATTAAAAAAAAAAAAGAAGAAAGAAAAGAAAAGAAAAGGTATTGTGTCTGTCTACAACTAATATATATATATATATATATATATATATATTTTTTTTTTTTTTTTAAAGAGGGCTAGGGTAGTGACTCAGTGGTAGAGCGCTTGTCTAGCATGTGTGTGGCACTGGGTTCAAGTCTCAGCACTGCATATAGGTAAATAAAATAAATGGCCATTGACAACTATATATATAAAAGAAATCATGGAATCCAGAGGGACAGGGATGTTATAGTTCTCCTTTGACCCTGTGGTTTTACTTTGATGGCTTCAGTTACCCACAGTCAACGGAGGTCTAAGAATATTAAATGGAAAATTCCAAAAGTAAACAGTTTATACACTTCAGATTGCATGCCACTTTAAGTGAAGAAAATTCACAATACTGCTTTTTCTGACCTGGGATGTAAATCACCCCTCTGTCCAGTGCATCTATGTTGTATATGCTGCCTGTCCATTAGGCACTTACTAGCTGTCTTTGTTAGATTGAATGTTGCTGAATTGAGGTGTTTATATCCAAGTAACCCATATTTTACTTAATAATTTCCCAAACTGCAAGAGTATTGATACTGATAATTAGGACATGTTAAAGAACACTCACAAAATTCTTCCTTTCAGTGAAAAGGTGAAGGTTTATCATAGGTATGAATGGTTAGAAAAACACATAGTGTATATAAAGTTCAGTACTATCTGAGGTTTCGGGCATTCGCTGGGAGTCTTGGAATCTATCTCCTACAGATAAGGGGAGACTAATATATTTTTAAAATGATGAAACAAAGATACTATAAACCAAGAATTCTATATCTGCCAGATGAACACGAGATAAAGGAATTTGTGCCTAGTGACATGCTCTGAGAGAAATGCCAAAGGAAGTCTTTCAGGCAGAGAGGAAAGTATGTGGGGGAGCAACTCAAAGTCATATGAAGAAGAAAAGAATTCCTGTGAATATAAAGGTATATAGAAGACCTGCTGGTATGGTGGGATTTTGGTTTGAATGTGTCCCCAAAGCTGTAGTGTTGCAAGCTTTTTGCTCAGTGTGGCAATGTTTGGAGGTAGAGGGACCTTTAAGAAGTGGGTTCTAGGGAAAAGTGATTAGGTTATTGGGACATGCTCTGAGAAGGAGTTAACAGAGTTCTCATGGACCCGAGTTAATTCCCATAAATTTGGCTGTTATAAAAGAGCATGACTGGTCCTTCCCCATTAACTAGCCTTCTGTCTCACCATGTGATGTCTTCCTCTTACATAATAGCAGGTGCTCCTACCATAATAGCACCTGGGTCATATGACACAGTCAAGGTGTCCCTCACTAGAGGCCCAATCCATAGGGCCACTTGATTCTGAACTTTCTGCCTCTAAAATGGTGAACTTTTAGCACTTTTCTTTATTAAATCCAAGCCTTAGGGGTTTTTGTTTTGGTTTAATTTGTTGTTATTGTTAATGAACCAAGACACCCAGTATTATTGTATTTTTGCTAGGTAGTTTTCTGTTTATTTCTGTATGACTTTATAATGCATAAAAATATAAATCTATATTAATGGACACAGAATGTAGAAGGATGTAATTTCTGACCATCATAATGTAGAGGGAGAAATGTATCTGCTCATTACCCAGCACACTGTGCTCTGTGTGAAACATTCCATGAAGTCATGTTGCTGTTCGGTGGAAGTTTTTGCTCTATTCAACATTCATGTTGAAAGTTAATCCCCCATGAGACAGTAGTAAGAACATGGCCTTTAGGTGACAGTCATAAAAGTGAATAGGTGCCCAAATAAAAAGCCTTGATGGAGGAATCTCCTCCTCTGGCCTTTCCCATCCACTCTTGTCTGTCCAAACAGACAAGAGTGGATGGGAAAAGCCTTTTCCCCTTCTGTCCTTCCAGGTGAGAATACAGCAAGAAGGGCCCTCATCAAATGGCAGAGATGTGACCTTGGCCATCCCAATCTCCAGAACTGTAAGAAATACATTTCTGTTTTTTATAAATTATGCAGTTGTAGGTTATTTTTTGTGTTCTTGTTTTGTTTTTAGCAACACACATGAACTGACTCCCACTATTTCCACTTCAATTCAACACTGTTTGAGAAGTTCTGAGCACAGCAAAAGGAAAAGAAACAAGAAATAAAGATAGGATTTTGTTCTGGGCAAGGTGGTGCATGCCTGTAATCTCAGGAGCTTGGGAGGCTGAGATAGGAGGATCGTGAACTCAAAGCCAGCCTCAGATAAAGCAAGGCTCTAAGCAAACCAATGAGATCATGTCTCTAAATAAAATACAAAATAGGGCTGGGGATGTGGCTCAGTGGGTCAGTGTTTGAGTGCCCCTGAGTTCAATCCTCAGTAGCAAAAAAAAAAAAAAAAAAATTAGACTATCATTATATCACAGAAAATTATTTACATATGGAAAGCATATATAGAGAGGTATATATATATATATATATATATATATATACCAAATTCTAGTGAGGCCCTATGCAACTTATTGAGACCCTGTCATCTGGGGATTTAACCCAGGAGCACTTTACCACTGAGATACATCCCAAGCCCCTTTTATGTTTTATTTTTAGACAGGGTCTCACTAAGTTGCATAGGGCCTCACTAAGTTGCTGAGGCTGGCTTCGAACTTCTGATCCTCCTGTCTCAGCCTCCAGAGTCTCTGGGATTACAGGTGTGTGCCACTTCACCTGGCTGCTCAGTGATTTTTGATAGGAACAATTTATAAAAATCCATTATGTATTTATACACCAGCAACAAGTTATTAAATTATTTAAGAAAACACCAAATTTGAAATAACTTTAAAGACTCTCAGGTGCATAAGAATAAATCTAATAAAAAGTGGGAGGCCATGGACATATTTTAAAACTGACTCCAGAACCAATCCAGCTCTGTGAACCTGAATGAGAATCAAAATGAAAAGAAAGTAAAAACTAAAAAATTGGTGTCGGGAAAGAAAATGATATGCATTTAATAGAAGAAAAAAATCTGTGGGTAGTCAAAAATACACAGACAAATGCTCAGCTCTATCAGTGATCAATAAAATGGAAATTAAGAATACAATGAGAAACTATTTCTTACATACCAGATTCATAATACCCAGTGCTGCAGAAGATGTCAGGAGAGGGTTACTTTCTTAATTTTTGAATGTTGTTTAGTCAGCTTTTCATTGCTGTGACCAAAATACCTGAAAAGAATAACTTGGATAAAAAAAGCTTAATTATGTGATTATGGTCAGTCAACTCCATTACCTGGAACTAAGATGAGGCAGAACATTATGGTAGAAGTGTGTGGTGAAGGAAAGCTACTCATCTCATACAGCTGAGAAGCAGAGAAGGCAAATAACAAAATGTATTCCCCAAGGGCATGGCCCCAGTGGTCTACTTTCTCCAGCCATGCCATACCTGCTAACAGTTACCACCTAGAATCTATTTAAATTATAAATCCACCGAGTAGATTGATTCACAGATGAGTTTACAACTGACATACTCTAATTATTTCACTTCTGAACATTTCTGCGTGGTCACATGAATTTTTCTAGGTATATCTCATGTCTGAACAATATCTGTTAAAATTGAAAGAATACATGTTTTTACATCAACCAATTTTACACTTGGAAATCTATCTCCAAAATAATAGTAGTGGCATATGAGGAATACATATACATGAATGTAAAGCACTGCTTTATTTATTCAATAGAACAGGAAGGAGTTTTAATGCCCATGTGTAAAGGATATGATTAAAATATAAATTTGGTATATGTATTCAATGGAAATCTATTTTAAAGAAGATGTCAAGGTGGGCAAGGTGGTGCCTACCTGTAATTTCAGCAATCACAAGTTCAAACCTGGCCTCAGCAACTTAGTGAGATCCTCAATAACTGAACTAGACCCTGTCTCTAATAAATATTAGGGATGGGATTGTAGCTCCATGATAAAGTACACTGGATCCAATCCCCAGTAGTCTCCTGTCCCAAAAGATGTCAAATCTACTGAATCTATTTTGAGGGAGGACCATAATATTGGTAAATTAAAAGACAAGTTTCTATATGATATATATAATACATTCCCATCCTCATGAATTCAACCACAAAAAAAAGGGGGGAGGGTTTGCTGATATTTGGCCATTTTAAAATATAGGTTCATATATTTCATCCCAAGATTTATGAATGTTTATACGAGGAAGGGAATGTTGTAGAGGCATACTGCAGCCTCTGCCTAGGGTTGCCAGGCTGGGGTAGGATCAGAGTTCATGCAGGGGATATCAGCTACTTTTCCTTATGTTTCTTTTTTCTTTTCTTTCTTTTTTTACACAATAACTTTATTTATTTATTTATTTATTTATTTATTTATTTATTTATTTATGGTGCTGGGGATTGAACCCAGGGCCTCGCATGTGCTAGGTGAGTGCTCTACCGCTGAGCCACCACCCCAGCCCTCCCTTATGTTTTTTGCATCATTAATTTGTTACAAAGACCTTTTTCGATTTTTATAAATTTTAGAAAATTATTATGATAAATTTATGAAAATGATAATAGTTTATTTATTATTTGAGATATTATTTTCATTTCATCAGTGCAAACCAAGTGTTTTATTGAACTGGCAAATGATTTCTCAAAAAAAATTTCAGGGGCTGGGGATGTGGCTCAGGTGGTAGCGCACTCGCCTGGCATGCGTGCGGCCCGGGTTCGATCCTCAGCACCATATACCAACAAAGATGTTGTGTCCGCCGAGAACTAAGAAATAAATATTAAAAAAAAAAATTCTCTCTCTCTCTCTAAAAAAAAAAAAACAAAAAAGTTTCAGAATGTAAATTTTCATTTTCTTAATTTATCATATAATGGATAACTAGTTAAATAAGTGTGTAACTAGCCACATCTTAATGCCCTCTCCTAACTTACTTTACTACATTCTTTTAATCCAATCATTAATATAAAACCTCCAATCACTACAATGTAAGCTCCATAGGAGCGGGGATTTTGTTTTATTCATTGATGTATTTCCAGTACCTAAGGCAACACCTGCCAATTAGTAGTCACTCAGTGAATCAATAGTTTTTGAATGAATGAATGAATAAATAAATAAATAAATATGGCAGTAGATGGTGAGGAAGAAGATGGAAACTCTCCAGTTGTTTGTGTGACTGTGAGATGGCAGACAGGGGTTATAATGATCTTTCGTCTTGTCAACTGGGATGAAGAAAGGAGAATATTTTCTACAACATGGTACTGAAATTTTCTGTATCCATCCAACAAATGGTAATGAACTTTTTAAAATTTTAATTAGATTTCTCCTTAATTATTCATTAATCTTGATTAGGAATCTAATTTACAAAAATATGACATATTATTTGCTCCCTTTGGCAAAGTTCCGGTTTTATCCTAAGACTTTTGAGTAGGGAACTGACTTAGGCTTTTAAAAGGTAACTTTGGTTGTCAAGTAAAAAGCAGACATGGGCTATGGAGAAGGAGAGTGGGAGCAGGGAGCCCAGGGAGGAGGTCACAGTAGAGATGCACTGGAGAGGTGATGTCAGCTCAGACCAGGATAGCAAGAATGGATGGGGTAAGAAGTGGCAGCTTTGGAGTATGATCAAATAGGGGAAAAGCAAATTTAGAGATAGTTACAATAACAGGATTATTCACCCCATGGGGTGGGTGTTGACATACTTATTTTCCTCCAATGCAGTTGAATTTTTTTCCTGTCCCTTTACTATATTTCTGAGCTTTGGCACAATTTCCTGACCATGTGCAGGCATTTTAGTGCCAGCTTTAGCGTATCCCAACTTAACCCTTCATATCAAGTTCAACTTAATGTTCATCTGCCCATAACGCTCACTCCTTCTCAGTGCCTTCTCTCATAAGGATTTGGAGACCCTCCTTTCTGCCTTGTTCTTTGCCATGGGACATATAATTCCAATCTGATTTCTTCTAACCACTCAGCTCTAAGCCCTCATTTTTTTTTTTTAAAGAGAGAGTGAGAGAGAGAGAGAGAGAGAGAGAGAATTTTTAATATTTATTTTTTAGTTCTCGGCGGACACAACATTTTTGTTGGTATGTGGTGCTGAGGATCGAACCCGGGCCGCCCGCATGCCAGGCAAGCGCGCTACCGCTTGAGCCACATCCCCAGCCCTAAGCCCTCATTTTTACTGTGGGATCCCTTTGGTTCTGCCACCAACCCTCTCTGGTGATTTTAGTCTTGATACCCCCATCATTTGGCCCTTTCAGGAATTCTAGATTCATCATACCTAGTGCTGGTCCTTTCTGCAGCTCCAGGGTTGTCCCTCTGTCCACTCTGCTGTCCCACCTCATTTTCTCTTTTTCCTGCTCAAGTCTGCTGTCTAAGCAGGGAGTCGACAGCAGATGAACAGACATGTTCTTTTCCTACAACCATCACATCTCTACGAGTTTCCCTCACTTGTCTGGAGGAGGGGGCACTCACTTCTGTTTCACAGAGGACACAAAAAGTCACTCTCGCAATTTCTTTGTGGACAGATTAGGAGAATAAAAAGGGCTTTGTAGGATCATATTTGAGAGTGACAAAACAGGTTCTTTGGTTATAAATAAACCTAACAAAGTCTCTGGCCCTTTTTAGAATATGGATTATGTAATAATTTTTCCCTCAGAACTGGATTCTAGATGCCAATTCTGAGGCCAGGGGAAAATTTCCATTCAACATCCCTTAAGGGATGATTCTCAGGTTTGGGCCCTTCACAGTGGGGTGTCATTTACTGAGATGGGAGAACATTCTGGGCAGAAAAGTTTCAGAAGTAGGAACCACAGGATCTGTTTGGAACATTTTAAGTTTGAGATGAGTACTAGACAACTAGTACTAGTCATGAGTTTGGAAGTCCAGGGGGGGGTCAGTGCCAGAAACATATCCATGGGACTCATTAGGATACAGATACATGATACAAAGAACTCACTAGGACATATGCACAAATAGAAGGGCTAGTAAAGTGGGACAAGGGCTGTCCTGAGAGTCCTTCAACATTCAAAATTTAGGAAGAGGAGGAGGAGCCAGTAATGGAGACAGAGATAGAGTCAACACCTAAGAAGGAAAATGAAACCAGGAAATACTTTGTCTTGAGGCAAATAGATTAATCACTACCTTTCAGTGTATCAAGATGGGGATCACTGGTGACAACAACAAGAGTGCGTGCATTCAATGGAATAGGGAGGGGAAAGCCTGACTGACATACACTGAAGAGAGAATGAAGGTGATGGATAGAGACAGTGCATGCAGCCATCATTTGAATTTTTCTTAAGGAGGGAGTGACAAATGAAATGGTCGCTGGAGGGGAATTGGGTATCAAAGCAGTGTTGTTTCTTTTTTTAGATGAGCATTTTGCTCAGACATGGTGGCACATGATGTAATCCCAGCTCCTCAGGAGACTGAGGAAGGAGGAGTGCAAGTTCAGGGCCATACTGGCAATAGTCCCTGTCTCAAAATAACATCTTTAGAAAAGGGCTGGAGATGTAACTGAGAGGTAGAACACTCCTGGGTTCAATCTTTAGTACTGGGGGAAAAAAAAAGATGGAGCATATTATACATGTGGAACAGTGGATATAAAATGCCGACTGACATAAATTGAAAAGAAAATGAAATTGATGAGTGGAGACACAGCATGCACCCATCTCTTGAATTTTGATTTAAAAGAGAGCAATGAAAAATGGGCCAAGAACTGGAAGTGATTTTATGATCAAAGAAGTATTTCTTTTTTAAGATGGAGCATATAAAAGTTTCACGCTGATTTAAATGTAGAGAAAATAAAATATTTATGATAGAGACAGGAAATAATAAGAGTAAAATTGCACTTGTAATTAAGATCAAATTAGTGTCCTACTGTTTTCCTTTTTTAGTTAGAGAAACAAGTGATGTATCAAGGAGGAGAGAAAGAAAATAATAAGAGTAAAGTTACAATTATTATTAATACTAAAACTATAATATCAAATCTAACTTAATTATTGGAATTTTTTTTTTCAGTACTGGGTATTGAACCTGGGGTGTTCAACTGTTGAGCAACACCCCAACCCTTTTCTATTTTTTAAAATTTTGAGTCTGGGTCTCCCTAAGTTGCTGAGGTTGGTCTTGAACTTGCAATCCTCCTACCTCAGCTTCCTGAGTAGCTGGGACTATAGGCATTCACCAGTAGCCAAATTATTTTTTGGCATTTTATATTTAAATGTTTAAAGATCTGTCAGCTTATGAATGGCTAATTCAGGAGAGTCAGCATTCCTTTGCTGGGCCTATTGTTCCTACCCTGTTCTCCCCAGAGTCCCTTCATTTTTTCATCTGTCCTTTATCTGTGCTTCCAAGTTCTGAGATAAATTCTGTGCAAATGGGAAGCGGCAATCCTGGTGGGTGCTATTTGTGAAAAGAACTTTGAGTGTCTTTACCAGAGGCATGAGAGTCCAAGGCTGGGTTTTTTTTTTTTCTTCTTACTGTTAAGTAGAACAAAGAAGGGCAAACTGCAGCACAAATAGATTAGTTGTACTTACTGTGTTTCTGATAATAGTAACTGATTCTTTGTATGTAACTAAACTCCAAAATGAATTATGCTTCTATTCAAGTAGAAAGAAAATTTTGAAGTAGAAATTTGTAATTTACTCTGCTTTTCTTTTCCAATATAAAAACTACTGTGTAGTTTTATTGCAGTTTGTGAATTAGTCAGGGTTTTCCAGAGAAACAGAAGCATTATAAAAAAAAAATACGAGAGAGAGAGAGAGAGAGAGAGAGAGAGAGAGAGAGAGAGAGAGAGAGAGAGAGAGATTGATTTATTTTTAAGAAGTGGCTCATGTGATTGTGAAGTCCAGAAAGAAAGACTATAGTGTCCCAAGGGAGAGAGAATGTTGCAGCTGAAGCCTAAAGGCAGTCTGAAGGCAGAATTTCCTCTTTTTCCAGGGGCCTGCCTCCTTCTCTTAAAAGCTTCAACTGATTGTACGTGGCCTGCTTCCAATATGCAAGATAGATAGATAACCTGCCTTACTGAAAATCTACTGATTTAAGTTTTAATCACATCTTAAAAATACCTTCACAGCAATATCTAGACTGTTTCGTTAAAAATTGTGTCAGTGGATACATAAAATTAACCATCACAGTTTGTAAATCAATAAATGGGATACTTCATTGTGTACTTAAGTTTACAAAAACACAGTGGTATGAATGAGACATTCATACTGGATAAAATCTTCAGAGTAAAAGACACGTTTTTGAACTTTTACAAAGCTCACAGGCACCTCTAATTTCTAGGGCTTGAGAGGGTAGAGATTATATTGTTCCTGTCACTTTTTCCAATCCTGAGCCCACTGTCCCATCCTCCACTCCGTCTTCTCCACAACTGGAGTTTGTGATGGAGAATCTAGTTTCTCCATTCATGGTATGGTCTGGCTCAGGATGCTAAATCTAATTAATCCTTTTATTTTAAAGCAGACAAAACAGGCTCAGAGGAAACTTTTGAGTAGACTCCATTTGGTATTTTAAAACATCTTATCATAAAAGTACTGTATCATATAGAAAATAAAACTCCTGGGGGGCAGGGAGGAAGAAACCACACTTGTGAAAGCAACAGGTCAATGAGAGCAGTTCTTGAGCAATATTATTGCCAGTTGCAATTAAGCAATAAAGCAAGGTAAGAATTTAGGGGGCTCAGGGCTAAGGCTGTGGCTCAGTGGTAGAGCTCTGGCCTTGCATGTGGGAGGCGTTGGGTTCCATCCTTAGCACCACATAAAAATAAAACAAATAAAAATAAAGGTATTGTGTTCAACTAAAACCAAAAAAAAAAAAAAAAAAAAACCCTTAAAAAAGAATTTAGAGGACTCATACATTCCTATGGTCACCCTGAACTAGATCACAGCAATTTCTAATTCATCACAGTTTAAACATTTTTTTACTGCTTTCACTGGTAAGGGGAATTTTATAGGTGCAGAATACAGACGTTAACAATAAAGGATTCTGGATCTTTCAGGTTGGAGCCCAATAAATGATAATTACAAATGAAAGAATAAATAACTCATAAAGATAATTTATCATTAATTACAAAACAATGAATGATATTATTGTATACAAGGTGCTGTGCCCTTCATAGGCATTTTTTTCACTTCAAATTCCTCGTGTATACTTTGGGGGTTCAGATAACGAAATCATTTACACGGGGTCGCAGAGGACACAGCCACTGGACTTAAACACTATGCAGGCCACGCCCCAGCCTGGGCTTCCAAGGCCTAAAACTCACCAAGCAACAAGCTCCTCAGAACTCACTTTCCAGCTCCGCTCTGAGCAAGTGTCATTTGCAATGTGATCTGCAAATGTCAGCTGACATGGGGCAAACCCAACTCAGCTACTGGGTTAATTCGGTGGTGGTATCAGTCTATGCTTTGTTGGCTTCACCTAGTTAAAAAAAGAGAAGGAAGAAGGAAACAAAACAAAACAAACAAACAAACAAAAAACAGATGGGGGATGCGGCTAGAGCTGTTGCTCAGTGGAAAAGCGCTTGCCTAGAAAGCACGAGGCCTTGAGTTTTATCCCTAGAACTGACGAAGGAAAAGGAAGGAAGGGGGCATGTTTGTTTCTCCCCCAAACACTGGAGCCCTAAAAAAATACTAGTCCGCAAGACAATTGTTGAAAATAATAGTTCTTGTTATTACAAATCCTGTTTACTGTCCCAACAATGGTATAGCCAAGTAATGAAGTCATCTGTGCCTTTTGTTCCTCTCTCAGCACTTCATTGGGCGCACATCCAAGCGAAACCAGCAGCTTCGGCCACCAGGGCTCCAACTTCTCGAATCAATTCCCGGCCGCAGCCCGGGACCTGGACCCGCCGGGCCACTCCTCCTTCCTGTGGGTTGGGAGGAGCCGGGAGGCTGTGGCGGTGTGATATTGAGGGCTTGAGCTGGTCGTCTTCCGCTAGAGCCCGGCCTGAGGCCACCATGACCTGGGAGCTGGTGCTCTGGTTGCTGGCGCTGGGCGCGCTGCTCCTGCTCCTGGTGCAGCTGCTGCGCTTCCTCCGTGCCGACGGCGACCTCGCTCTGTTGTGGGCTGAGTGGCAGGGGCGACGCCCAGGTGAGGGCCCTCCGTGACTCCCAGACACAAGTGGGAGATCGGGCTTAGAGCGGCCAAGGCGGGTCTAGATCACTAGCTTCCCGGTGGTCCGGGTGGTCCGGGTGGTCCGGGTCCCTCGCGTTTGCGTGGAGTTTATGGGTCGCGGGGCCGCGCCCTTCCTAGGCTGCCTTAAGGAGGCAGTTCTGCCCCTTTGTTTTTATTTATTTATTTATTTTTAATGGAGATCATTTTTTTTAAACCTTTATTTCACTTACTTATTTTAATGTGGTGCTGAGGATCGAACCCAGGGTCCCACCTGTGCGAGGCGAGCGCTCTACCGCTGAGCCACAACCCCAGACCCTGTTTTTTATCCTTATGGGAAAATGGCACAGACTCACTTTCCAGCTCAGGCAACCCCTGCAAACTACCGGAGAGCGCGAGAATTGGAGGAACGCCCTCAGGGGTTTGACTTCTCAGCCAGGATCCCAGGGGTTCTGGTGTAGTGTCAGGGGAAGACACTCTGAGAAACAAGGAGCGGGTATCCCCCTGCATTGTAAGACAGTCTCCTTGTACAGAGGCTCAGTGTGTCTTCCTGAAGTTGTTTGTCCTCGACTTCTCGCTGTTCTGTAGTTTTGGAATCAAATCTGAGGTAATGGTGTCTTCCATCTGCCTTCTCACTAGGATATAACTGTAACACCACAAAGAGCTGAATTGGTATTGTGCTGAGGTGAGATAATTCTTGGCACACTAAGGGGGCATTCTGCCTACCCTTCTTTTGTCTCTGCCTTCCTATTTTATGGTCCTATAATGAGTGTGTGTGTGTGTGTGTGGGGGGGGTGTATGTGTATTCATGAACACAGTGTGTACTAGGTAGGCAGTGTGCTCAGCACTTTACAAGCATAACGTTTGATTTTACAAAACTGGTACAAATTGGGCATTACTCTTGTTTTCTACATAAGGAAATTGATGTTCAGAGAAATGAAATGACCTGCCTAAAGGTGAGGTTTCCCTGGACTAAGTTTCCTGTATGAAAATACCTGAAGTATGTGATGAAGTTGGCTTGGAAGTGAAATAGTTACTAGCTCAAAAGATAGTCTATATTTTCTTAATGGCTGATGGGTAGAGATAAAATTGGTTCTTGGGGACTGAAAAAAATATGATGGCAGAGTGTTTTGTGTCTCTCCAAAGCTCAACCTTCCTGATGAAATAAAATTTCATTGTATTTCATTTCTCTGGTTGGGCTTTCTTGGGTAAAACATGTGCAGCAGTACTGTTGCTGAATTAATACACAGCATGTATGCAAGGTCAGGGCTACAAGACTATGGCAAATAGTTGGCTGTGATTGGTGGACTTTGGTTTTTTTTTTTTTTTTTGGTTGTTTTTTAATCAGGAATTCCATATACACTGCAATTTTACTAACTGCGGAACTTTCTCCTGATTGTAGGTGAAAGGCATGTGCCTATTCACTGCCATTGGCTGCCTTGTGGATGTTTGTGTTTGATTCTAAGTGCTTTTGTGTTAAGTTGGACTTTCTACTTTTATCACAAAATTCTACAAAAGTTATTCAATCCATCAAATTATGTTGAGGAAAAGGAAAAATATTAACAGTATCTGAATGCATATCTAGCAGCTTAACTGCTAAGTAAGTTTAGCTTTTACTTGATTATCAAATAAAAGTTAAAAGATAAGGTCACTAATAATAGTGTTTAAGAAATTCAATGATTTTTTTCAGTTGTGTTACTTTTGTTGGAAAAATGAATTTTGAAGGATTTTAAATTTGATGATAGTCAATATGTGGTTGTATAAGTTTAAAATTTGCATGTTAATTTTATATATCAGGGCTGGGGTTGTGGCTCCGTGGTAGAGTGCTTGCCTAGCATTTACAAGGCACCAGGTTCAATCCTCAGCACCACATAAATGTAAAATAAAGATATTGTGTCCAACTAAAGCTTAAGGATAAATATTTTTAAAATTTCATATATTATCACTTATTTAATAAGTTACATTAAAATTTCTTTAACAAATTCAGTTAACAGTTTAATAGTTTTTAATTTTAAAATTTTGTCATTCTTAATCTGCATTGACAAAAAGTAAGCTTTATAGAACTCTATTTATAAAGCATACACAGAAATATGTACAGTGTGTAGAAACATATTTGTTGAATGTAACTTCATTTGGGGGCATGTTAAGGAAAAAACATGTCTAAAAAGACATTGGTGTAGAGGGATAAAGAAAAAAAATTAAAGGAACATGGAAATCCACTGAGATTTCCTAAACAACTTAGTCATAAAGATGGGCAGGCCCTATGAAGAAAAAAATTATGCTCTTTGATTACTTTGTAGATTTATTATTTTTTGTTACTTTAAAAAGTAGACAACACATGGAGGAACTTTGGATAGGGCAAAGGGGAGAGAGGGGAAGGGATAGGGCATGAGGGTAGGAAAGATAGTGGAATGAGATGGACATCATTACCCTAGGTACATGTATAAAAACATGAATGATGTGACTCTGTACAACCAGAGAAATGAAAAGTTGTGCTGTATTTGTGTGCTATGAACTGAAATGCATTCTGTTGTCAAATTAGAACAAATAAATAAATTAATTAAAAAAGTAGAAAACACATTCATGTAATAAAAAATTACAAATATAAAAGCATATATGGTAAAAAGCAAAGCTTACCCCACCCTTGTACCCCAGAATCCCAGTATTCAGGCAATCACTATTTTCTGCCTCTTTTGTGTCCTTCTAGAGAGACATATTCTTTGCATTTATCTCACAAGATGAATTTCCAAGGAAACTAAATTTGGATATCGGACATTGATTTAGAAAATCCTATGGCACAGTTCCTGAGTATGAAAAGAGACAACATGTATGGACAACTCAGGTTTTAGTTGACAGAAACCTCAGTGTGAGTCAGCTGTGAATTGCCTTCCAGCAAAGCTGAGGCGGGTCTGGGCTACATCTGCAGACATTTAGTGTCTAAAGAAACAACTGCCAATGATGCCTCTGTGCTGGGCACTGGGGATGCAGCAGGAACCTGACATAATCAGGTCATAGACGAACCTTCTGCAGGACAAGGGAAGTAATGGAGTCAGCTCATCCTGCTCTGCATTGCCCTGACCCCACTGGAATCCTGCATCCTTCTGTGGCCAGCTCCCTTCAACAGGAGCATTGAACAAGCAATGGGAGCTTGTGCAGGGGGTTTGAGCAGAGCTCAGGACCTGGTGCTGAGGACACATGAGGAAAGCAGCAGAAGTTAAATATGTTTATTTAGCCTTAGAGAAGCCAGAGATGGGAGCCCTCAGGGAGGATAGAACAGCTGTCTTCAAGCACATGAGGATGGCCATGTGGAAGAGGCTTGATTTACTCTTTCTGGTGCCAGAAGGCAGGCCTGCTGCCCACTGCTGCCAGTGGGTAGAAGTTAAAGCTGTATCCCGTCAGTGGAAGAAAGAGCCCTTGAATGATTAGACTTGTGTGAAAGTCCCAGATGACGAGCTTCCACAGCCTGGGAGGGAAGGAAGTGGAGACTAGTCGATGGTTTGAGGAGAGAATTTTCAAACTGGGTTTAGCATTGAATGTTAGTTTCTGTCTAACTCTAAGAGTCTGCTTTCAGGTGCTCTTTCAGGGAGTATTTATATATGTCAGATTCTGTGGAATGTTAAACAAAGGCTGGCTGCTAAACAAAAAAGCGTTCTTCAGGATGGGAGGGTGGGTGTCAGAACTGAATGTGCTAAGGTGAACTTGAGCCTGGACACTTTCACTGTTGGCTTTATGTAATAGCTGCTTGCTTATAGATACAAAATGAAGAAACCTTTATTAGCTCTAGGCCAAGTTAGTCAACAGTTTCAGAGCAAAGTAGATTCACTTTATGTGTCTGAGTAAAGAATTCCAAAACAAACTGAATTCACTTTACTTAAATTTGGATTAATGAGTAGTCAATTCCAAGTCAAGCGAATAACATTGAGAAAATAAAGGATTACCTAATACATATTTCTTAATCCTGTAACATTCTGGTCCAATTGTGCTTTTCCAAAAAAGTAATATTACCTTGCAGGAAAGCTTTGTAGCCCAGGCATATTTTAGGGACATTTCCATTTTTAGTTTAAATATTTATAGAAGACTGTTTTCCTAAGGGCAGTTGTATTGTTTAAAATATCTAAGAAACAGTTGAGTTTTAAAATATTGAGTAAAATCAGGTACTCTGGAGGTGTGACTCCGGAGGCTGAGGCAAGAGGATAACTAGTTTGAGGCCATTTTTAGCAACATAGTGAGGCCTAAGCAACTTAGAGAAACCCTGTCTCAAAATTAAAATTATAAAGGACTGGGGGTATAGCTCAGTGGGAAAGTCAGCTACACCCATGGAAAGTGACCTTGGGTTCCAGTCCCATCACTGCAAAGACAACTGATCTTATTTAAATATGTGCACTATATGATAGTCAACTGTGTGGAGTTTGGAGCTAGCTATACCTGGGTTCATATCCCAGCTTTGCCAGGGTTTTTAGGTGTTGATTCATAGTTATTTAGTTTTGGATTCCTTTCTATGTTTCAATCTCTCCCAGGCACTGAGGCTATCCAGGAACAAGGAAGTCAGGGTCTCAATCTTGATGGTATTTACAGTCTACTCAGGGTAAATTAATCTTTATTAACCTCAGTTTTCTTTTCTAAAAAAGTGAGATCATAACAGGATTCTTGTGAGGGTTTTATTAAGTAAAGCAAAGCATATAAGCAATAAAGAAAAATGAAATCATTAGGACTATTAACCCTATTGGCCCTGGTGGGAGAATCAGAACAAAGTTATTAAAGTAATAAAGAAAAATGAAATCATTAGGACTATTAACCCTATTGGCCCTGGTGGGAGAATCAGAGCAAAGTTATTAAAGTAATAAAGAAAAATGAAATCATTAGGACTATTAACCCTATTGGCCCTGGTGGGAGAATCAGAACAAAGTTATTAGTATTCTATGTTTTGCTGCTGTAAAGTCCACCTGTTAAAATATTTTTGTGTGATTATTATTATTTTTTATTGTAGATGAACACACAGTATCTTTATTTTTATGTGGTGCTGAGGATTGATCTCAGTGCCTCACACATGCTCAGCAAGCACTCTACCACTGAGCTACAGCCTCAGCCCGAGTTTCCCATGTTTTTACTCATTACTCTTAACAATCCTATGAGGGATTTGATATTAATCACTTTTCTTGATCTGGAAAATTAAGGCACTGAGCATATGGGACATGCTCATTGCTGTGTGTGGTGGAGCCGAAATTTGAACCCTGGCAGTCTCTAAAGATGCTATTGTTAAAAAGATTGGATTTAAAAGTGCTTAACTTAAATAGTACACAAGGTTCTTGATTTCAAGTGTCCTGATATAAAATCATAAATGCAAAGTTAAGTAGTAACTTGCTAGCTAGTTTTAATCCATAACACATATCTTTTTTTTTTAAAGAGAGAATTTTTTAATATTTATTTATTTATTTATTTTAGTTTTTGGTGGACACAACATCTTTGTTTTATCTTTATGTGGTGCTGAGGATCGAACCCAGCACCCCGTGCATGCCAGACGAGCACGCTACCGCTTGAGCCACATCCCCAGCCCCATAACACATATCTTAATGAAGAAGAAACACAGGAGGTGAATCACAGTGACTCTACAGGTTCAGATAGACAGTGACTTCAGTGACTATCATCTTCTGCAGCACAAATAAACCACTTGCCATTGCTTTAGTATTGCAGCATTTTCAGAGTCTTCAACAGGAAAATGACTGTGCAAGAACACAACATGTCTTCTTCCTGTCATTATATATTTCATCTTGGGTAAACTACTAAGATTCTCCTCAAATGAGAGCTCAAGCATTTCAGGGGCACTATTACAAAATGACATTAAGTCATCCAATTTGATTGCCAGATGGAGAAAATATTACCTTTAAAATGCAAGATGATTACATCTTTTCATAGAGCAGCACTTGTAATATTGGCACTCTTCATTGAAAGCTTGATTTCAAAAAGTTGGAAGGACTGACTGAAAAAAGTAGTCTGAATTCATCATTATACGGAGAAGAAAAGTGAGTCTGGGTAATGACTTTCTGTTCACTTAGATTGATTGATTGATTGATTGATGGCCCTGAGGATTGAACCCAAGGCCTTGTACATCTGAGGCAAGCACTCTAACAACTGAGCTATATCCCCAGTCCCTTAGCTTTACTTTTCTTATCACACGTGTAGATATATAGAGCCACGTAGTGAACCATGGAGTGATAAGGCTAACCTTGAAGTAAAGTCTGGAAAATTCTGCAATGCATAAAATACTGTCTAGATAACTATTACTAATATGGTTTGTATTCATGCTTTAAGAGATTAGGTATGAGGAGTTTTCTTAGAAAGTTTAAAAAATTTAAGCTCCACACATTAGTATTCATATTTAGCGGTATTGTTTAAAGTTTTTGATGTTTGTTTGTTGCCAATCTTTGATGTGCAGGTGTGATCTCTCACTTATTCATTCCCTTCTACCTCTATTTCTTTCCTCAATAGAATGGGAGTTGACCGACATGGTGGTGTGGGTGACTGGAGCATCCAGTGGGATTGGCGAGGAGCTGGCTTACCAGCTATCAAAACTGGGAGTTTCTCTTGTGCTGTCAGCCAGAAGAGTGCATGAGCTGGAAAGGGTGAAAAGAAAATGCCTAGGTGAGTGAACCTAAAACAGAAGCTGTGCTTCCTAGACATGAGGCACACTGCAAACTCAAGTGCAGCCTGGGAATTGCAGAGGGGAGATGGGCTTCTCCTGCCAGTGCACCCTGACTCCAAGTGCCTGGCCCCTGGCCCTTTTCTCTTGTCGCATCTTAGTTGGCTTCCCTTCACCTTTCCTGCCTCATTTTGTCAGCTTTCTATTCTTTTTTGCACTGACTCTTGGCATTAGGGAGAGACTGCTGATTGTCCAATCCTTTTTGACTTTTTAGTGACCAGGTGACTTATATTTTTGTCTTAGAGAAAGAATAGTTTTCTTTTTTTAATATTTATTTAGTTGTAGATGAACACATAGTATGTTTATTTATTTTTATGTGGTCCTGGGGATTGAACCCAGTGCCTCATTAGTGAGAGGCAAGTGCTTTACCACTGAGCTATAGCCTCAGCCCCGTTCAGTTTGTTTTTTATCTATAACATTCATATATGTAACCACTGAAACTGAGGTAGGATGGATCCTTACTCATTTTGCTAAAATGTGAGATATTGTAGTCAATGGAATGGTATAACATTTTTGTTATAGAGAATAAAAGAAACAGAATGAAATTAGGTATAAAAAATGCAACCTATAAAGGGTGATTATGTTAATTATTTGTTGGTTTGGGTTTTGGTGTTATGTTCACATTGAAAGCAGCCTCAAGTAGAAGAGCTGTTTTTTCTCATAGGGTACTTGGTATCTAAACTGAGAGGATGTTGAATTTTCCAGCTCATTGTTTTTTGGTCATCTCTCTGTTATTCCTTTTTTCAGTCTTTCTTTAACTTTGCTGATTTTGAGCTAAACACCCTGTAATAGGAGTTCATTGCCTGATTAACAGTCTGCAAGGCCACAGGTCATCTTTGATGATATTGCTTCCAAAGGCCTCTTATGGCACTAGGTCATTTCTTATGGTAGTTACCCCTCTACTTCTGGGACCTGCAAGTCCTGCACAAGCAGAGAAACTGAACCCTGTCAGCCTTTCTTCATTTGTGTGAGCGTGAATGCTTTTCTTTTATCTGTCAGATCATTAGTGCAAGCCCTTACATTTATTAGTTTGCAGATGATGCTTCATTATGTCCTCTTTTGCCCATAAATAATTTGTACTTACTGTATTTTCTGTTTTGTTTTTCTTATTGGCATTATTTATTCTGTTTCAAGGTTAGAGTTCAGGCAAATTTGCTTTAATGAACATAAATAGAAAATGGCAGTTGTAGCACATGTTGATTCTTGGTGGGATTTGTAGAAAGGACCATGTTGTTTTCTTATATGTCATTGGCCTGTGGCTTCTACATGTCATTTGACTGTGGGCTTTGAGCTTCTTACTGAATTAAAACATAACTTTTGTTTTCTTTTTCTTTTTTAAAATGTTTGCAAGGCAGCAACTAACCTTTGTGAGCCTACTGCAAAGTGAAAAAAACTGTACTTCTAAAGAAATTGCTCTACAGTTTTTGTTTCTTATAGCTTGTAGGTTAGTCTTGATTTCCACCAGTCTTTTCTGAAGTTCTACTGTCTTTATTCAGAATAAAGCATGCTATTCCATGTCTGGTGAAGCTGGCCACCTTTTTTTGTCTAAGATGTTTCCATATTACCTCTAGTTCTCCTGGTGACTGAGAGAAACTTTCAAAGGGCCACCCAGAAGTGAATCTGTGGGCAACTCCTATTGCAGGGTGTGTGTTAAACTTAAGAAGAGTAGCAAGGAGAATGAATGATCTTTGTCATGATGTTCTCACTAATTTTAAAGTATTTTTATTTAGAGAATGGCAATTTAAAAGGAAAAGATATACTCATTTTGCCCCTTGACCTGACTGACAGAAGTTCCCATGAGGGGGCAACTAAAGCTGTTCTCCAGGAGTTTGGTAAAGTAAGTAGCAATTTATATTCATATAGCATTTATTGCATTGCTTTGTCCATCTTTGAAGTATCACAATGGTGCTCTCATTTTAAGACTTGTATGTACATGGCGTCCGTGCAGTGTAATCAGGCCTATGTATTAGGCCTGTTAATCACTGAGTCTGACATTTTCCATAAAAAGTTTTATAAAATGGGAGTACCATAGGTACATTCTGGTTACTTTACCATGATTTTTATTACTAAATTCTAGAAATATATCATTGTTCTATTGAATCTTCAAGTTAACAATATAAACAATTGTGCCTAGAATTTCCTTTACAACCTCTAAGCATCTCTTTTCTGATTTTATTTAACTAGATTGACATTCTGGTCAATAATGGTGGAAGATCCCAGCGTTCTTTGATTATGGATACCAACTTCGATGTCTTCAAGGAGCTAATTGAGCTTAACTATTTAGGGACAGTCTCTTTGACAAAGTGTGTCCTACCTCACATGATCGAGAGGAAACAAGGAAAGATAGTTATTGTGAATAGCCTTGCAGGCATTGTATCTGTACCTCTATCCGGTGGATATTGTGCCAGTAAGCATGCTCTTCGGGTAAGGCTGCTGAAACTCTACTCTGACAGAACTGACCCAAATGGGGAATATGATTATCCTTGGAACTGGGCAATTTTTTTTGTGTGTGGGAAAACAGAAATAGAACTTTGATAGAAGATATCCCCCAGTACATGATAAAAACAATTTGAGCCACACATGCTTCAAACTTGTCCAAAATATATGTATTGAGCATCTATCCTGTGCCATACACTGCAGCAGATCCTGGAATATAAAAATATGATTTTGCTCTTTAGAAGTGTATGTAGGGGCTAGGATTGTGGCTCAGTGGTAAAGTGCTTGCCTAGCATGCGTGAGGTATTGGGTTCAATCCTTGGAACCACATAAAAATAAATAGAATAAAATTGTGTCCATCTACAACTAAAAAAAAAAAAAAAGAAGAAGAAGTATATATAGTCTGGTCAGCATGTCTTGTTCACCTTATCCCTATTTCCACCACGTCCTCATGGTAAACTGTGAGTCTTCCCCTCCCTCTACACAAACTTTGGGATGTATTTTCTTTCTCCCATTACTGTGACTTTTTTTTTTCCTTCCCCTTTGTACTCACTGTACATTTTGCCACGTCTCATGAATGTGAAAAGAGGTACTGACAACTGAAGTATTAGTATTGGGCCTCATGTGACATTTCAGTGGTTTTGGAAGAAGAAATCTCAGCCAGGGCAAAGGCCAGGAGAATAATTTGATTTTGAATTTTATAACTTATGAAGTGTAAATACTCTTACTGAAGGAAATTTTAATATTTGCTTAAGTGTGGATAGGAAGAACATATAAGGCAAATAGGAGGAGAATGATGGAAGGAGATCCAAAGTGTAAAATTAATATTGTTGAAGGTTAGTTTGAGTCAGCATTTTACTCTTGGGAAAATGAGATGCAATAGCTGCGTGGTTGTCTTACTTTTTAGAGAATGTAAAGCTTTGGTTCTTTAGGACATCTTCTTTCTTCTCTGAACAGGGGACAGTTTGAAGTGATGAGACTATAGAATGCAGCACTGATTTCTTCCTCTTCAACAATGGGCTGTCAGTCTTACTGTAGAGCATCTGGGCAAACCACAGGTGGGCAGATGTGGGAGGACAACCACCTGTCTTTTGGCCCCAAGAGTTTCATAAGACTGACAGAATGTTCTCAGTAAAACACAGATGAGCTGTCTGGCCTCCCTCCAAGCTTCTCTGTTAATTACTGGATTTGATTTTCTGATAGGATGTGGTAGGTTGAGACTCTAGTTAGTTTTACAAGTAGTTGAACATTAAGCAGGAGGCTTTTGTGAAGAATACAGTTTTTTTTCTAGGATCTCCAGCAAGTTGTGGAGTGAACTTGTTTAGTTGAAAAGTTTACATGTTAACATTTCTTTGGCTACCAGTGATTGAACCTAGGGATGCTTAACCACTGAGCCACATCCCCATCTCTTTTTTATATTTTATTAGAGACTGAGTTGCTTAGGGCCTTGCTAAGTTGCTGAGGCTGGCTTTGAACTCGTGATCCTTCTACTTCAGTCTCCCAAGCTACTGGGATAATAAGCATGCACGACTATGCCCAGCTAGTAGATGGGATTTCTAACAAGAGGTCTGAACCATCTTGAGAGGTAATATTGTCTGACAAATGGCTTACTTTATGTTTTCTTTCTGCTTTTTTGGCAGAGGGACAGAAGGTTAAAAAGGTCAGGAGTTCTCAATTCATTTACCAATTATTTTTCGGTCCATTTCTGACAGCACTCTTCCCTTGCAGCATAAACTCTCACCACCCTCATGAGGCCCAGGACTAATCATGAGGAAATAGCACTTTGTAGTGTGTTAAGTGTCAGTTATTTAAGGGCTGGTTACTAATTAATGATGTTGGATTAAATATGAATGTACCAGGGATTAGGTGTTTAGTTTCAGTAGTTAACCTAGCTTTATAACAATGTAATCTTGGAAAATTCCTAATTTAGGATCAGAGATGAAGGGAAGCAGATTTCTGTTTATTCCTTGTTGGTTTGGAAATGGCCTGTATGTTTAAGTCTAGGTCTATAGTTTGTTTTTATAAATGTCATTCAATATGTGATCATATTATAATTTTAACTGGCCATGTACTAGTTATCACCCCCAAAAGACTCATCTGCTCAAACTAAATCACCCTGTTTAGTAAAATATTTCATAGTAATATCAATTGAAAAGGTTGGATTCTTTCTCTGTGGTGAATTTCTGTGCAGCATTGATCCCTCTGTACTCCCTATTGCCCCAAACACTGGCACTTAGATGACTCTGGAGAATAAAGAGAAAGCCCATCCCATTGATTTCTGGAGAACATGCACTTGTTTTAGAGCAGGGAGATGAGGATTGCTATGAGGAGGGTGTATCAGAACCTTCTGGGAGTTCTTGTTGGTTCAGGGTTTGCCAACCATAAAGACCACTGATGGTAAGAGCCATTACTACTAAGGTGGCAAACTGCCTATACCTGGCAAGAGGTGAGGATGTCTTTCCTGGATCGCCTCTGGTCTCACAGTGAAAAATGCATAACATTGTTTGCCTGACTACACTACTTGACCTTTATTCAGGCTTTTCAGAGCATATTTTGATAAATCATGAGCCATGAGTCTCCATTTAACTTTATTTGCCTTTTTTTTTTCCTTTTGTGTCTGTTAGGGTTTTTTTAATTGCCTTCGATCTGAACTTACCAAATATCCAGGTATAATCATTTCTAACATTTACCCAGGACCTGTCTACTCAAATATTGTGAAGAATGCACTAGCTGAAGAAGTCACAAAGGTAAAAATTTCTAATTGTCATATAATTTGAATGCTTTCCTTGTTATATTGTAGTGTTTTTTTTTTTTTTACTATATTTCAGGGTTATTATGTCATACTTTTGTTAGAAAACTTATGAAAATTGTTAGTCAGCTGATAGTGCATAGGCTGCTGATAGTGCATTGGCCTTATGTTTAAATAAAGGCTAAAGAAGTTGCTAAGATAATATTTATAAGATGTCTGCCATTACGGGTGTGCTATTATGTGATAGGTTTTTTTCTTATTTAGAAGTCCATTTTATCTTCTTCCATTTCATCCTCTTGTTTGATGAGATTTCATTTGCTAAATGCATATCATAATAATTTGAGTCTCAGTATTAAAGTGATAACTAAATTATCACTCTAAGGTGATAATTGCTTCTAGCAATTCTAGCTAGAAGCAAACTTTCATCTTTTAGTTAGCCCATACAGTATTCTCTTGTATATTTATCATTCCTATTAGGCTAATTGAAGAATTACAAAAATTGCACTGGGAATATAGTTCAGGTGTAGAATGCTTGGGAGCATGAGCAAGGCCCTGTGTGTGATCCCTAGTGCTGAAAAACAAAAAATTAAATTTGAAATACTATAGAAGTTTATAACCCCCTATAGGGTTTGTGGGGATTCCTGAAGGAATAACACAATTAGTTGGCCTTTAAGTTTTTTTCGCTTAAATGTTCTGTGAAATAGCTTGAAAAATTACTCAGCATTCACTTAATTCTAAACTTTTCTTAGACCGTGGTCCATGCTGGAGATCAGTCGTACAAGATGGCAACTAGCCGTTGTGTGCGGCTGATGTTAATTGCCATGGCTAACGATTTGAAAGAAGTTTGGATTGCAGAGCATCCTTTCTTGTTGGTGGCATATTTGTGGCAATATATGCCAACCCTGGCCATTTGGATGATGAACAAATTAGGGAAGAAAAGGATTAATAACTTTCAGAGTGGTAAGGTAAGAGCAGTTTATATATTTCTTAATAATATGTTTCAATTTTGTAGGAAAATAAAAAAATCTTAGTGCTTAAAAGCTTTCTTGCTAACCCTCCAACAATTTCATATCAAATACAGAAATTATAACAAGTATTCCACCCCCATATATATCTGGTGGCTTACTGTAAATTTTGACTAGTCTTGGGAGAAATGAGTTTTCTACAAGGTAAAATCAAACCAAAGGTTGCCATTTTTTTTTTTTTCTCTACACTTAACCGTTTGACTAGGATCTGTATCAAAGTGCTCTTCAAAGTGCTCTTTCCCCAGCAAGATCTACCCATCCTACCAGTCTCTCAGGGCAGGGGTTACCTCTTTGAAGTGATCCCTGGCTTCTTCTCCCACCCCTCCCCAGGACTAGGTGCACCTCAGGCCCTATACCCTCCTCTTCTGTCAAAGCACTGACTGCATTGCTAAGACAGGTGTATGCACACTGTGCAGGATACACTACTGTTGCCTCCATCCTGCACATCTGACATGTGCCTGTGGCCACATTTACGGAAAAAGCTTATTACTGCCTTTGGCCCTCATTGTTATCGCAATTAGTGGGGTATATCATTAACTGATTGATAAAATTGTGACCATCAGTAGAGTTTAATGCATAAATAACACAGCAAATGTAATGAGTTAATCTCAAAATTATAGATTGATTGTACAAAGAAAGGTTAGTGCTATGGAAGGATTTTATTGAGTTATTTATTTAAAGAGTTATTTCTTTCATACTCTGTTACTATCATATTTTGAATTAAGAAAATGCAGATTGACATAAAAAAAGAATCATAAAAGAGGATCATACTCTACATGTCCACTATATAATCTACCACTATTTTAAACAACCCACTGAAACATCTAATCCACTTGTTACACATTTAATTTGTTCCAACTTTTTGTAGGGAAGTGCAAATGAATTACTAGGGAAAAAGATCGAAACACCGGAACATAACAAAATGCTTAGAGATTATAAAATGGATTAATAATACACTAAAACATCCAGAGCTTGTAAAATTATTGAGTCTTTCCCTGTACTAATCTGTAATGTGGAACAGTTTACTTTGAGCCAAATAATTTACAATTGTTTTGGCAGTGCTGAGACTCTGGTAGTATGGGATGGTTCCAAAGATGAGCTTGATCAAAGATTACATCTGAAATTTAAATTTGGAGCATAGTTGATCTAATGGCATTGAGCCCAGCTATATATAAGAGTTGGGAGGGGAAGGCCACCTATCTAGAAAGGAACCACAGCATCCTGGCTGAGAGCACGAAGCCTAGTGCTGGGCTTTCTGGGTTCAAATCCCAGCTCTACCCGATTCTCTGCCCCTTGACTTTTAGCAAGTTACTTCTCTATAGCTCAATCTCTCCATCTGGGCAATGGAGATTAGTGAATAGTAAGTATCTAGTCACAGGATTGTTATGGAGATTGAATGAGTTAGTACATGAAAAGCTTTAAAACAGTCTGTAGTGTTATAAATGTTTGCTGTTATGATTTTATTTTCTTTCTCATCCTGACTTTCATAAGTAGCAGGATATTCAGCATACATAAAGTAAAGGTCAATGATTTGTGTTTTTATACAAAAACTAAAAAATCAAATCTGTATATTTGGAAGGTGTATGTGATGATTTGATATTATACATACATTGTAAAATGATTACTACAGTAAATCTGATTAACACATCTCCCATAGTTACCTTTGCTGTGTCATGAGAACATTTAAGATCTACTCTCCTATCCAATGTGAGGTATATGATATGGTGTTAACCAATCACCATGCTATACATTAATTTGAATTTGTGACTTAATAATAACCTAAGTTACTCATCTTTTAACAGAAAGGTTGTGCCCTCTGACCAACATCTGCCCATTTCTCCCACCTTCCAGCCCCTGGCAACCATTATTCAATTCTGTGCCTCAATAAGTGAGTTTTTAGATGGCACATACAAGTGAGACCATATAGTATCTTTTTGTATCTTACGTCTTTCACTTAACACTCTTCAGCTTCATTTTTGTGGTATTGGGTATTGAATCTAGGGTCTCACATCTAAGAAAGCACTCTACTATTGAGCCCCTTACATAGCCCTTTTAATTTTGTTTTGAGACATAGTCCCACTTAGTTGCTCAGGCTGGGCTTGAACTTAAAATTCTCTCATTTCACTTCTCAAATAGCTGGAATTATAGGAATGTACCATTATTCAGAATGTACCACACAGGATTTCCCTTTTTTAATGGCCAAACAGTATTCCACTGCATAGATATACACCACCTTTGTTTAACGCATTCATTCTTTGACAAGGTACTTAGGTTGTGTCCATATCTTGGCTCATAGAAAAATAGAAAAATGAGCATGGGGGTACAGATGCTCTTCCAGAAGCTGGTTTCATTTTCTGTGGATATATGCCCTGGTATGGTTTAGATATGGTTCCTCCTCAAAGCTTGGTCCCAGTATGGTAATGTTGAAAATGGTGGAACCTTAACCGATGGGCCTACTGCAAGGAAATTAGGCCATGAGGGATTAACGCTACACCCTACCTGCCTTCAGTTACCACTGAAGGGATTAATAAATATTTCTCACAGAATTTGAGTTAATTCTTAGGAGGATGAGTTGTCATGTACTAGGCTCCTTCTACATAGAACTGATTTCATTTCTTTATGAGAAAATGACCCAGATAAGGGGACTTTCAGCAGAGGCTGAACAGATGAGGTCACCCAGTCTTTGACTTTTTACAATTTCCAGAATGTGAACTTAGGAAAGCAAACAAATGAACAAAAAAATCCCCCCAAACTTTTTTCTTTTGGTCATATTGGGGATTAAATCCAGGGCCTTATGCATGCTAGGTAAGCACTCTGCTAGTGCGCTACATTCCCAGCCCTTTTCAGTTTTTATTTTGAGACAGGTTAAGTTGCCCAGACTGGCATCAAAGTTATAATTCTTCCGCTTTAGCTCCCAAGTTGCTGGGATTACATGTGTGCACATGTGTGCCCCATTGCACTTGGCTTTTTCTAGTACCCCACCTCAGGCATTTTTCTTAAAGTGGAGTAATACATATAAGTGTTATTGCTGTGTATGATATGGTAGTTCTATTTTTAATTTTTTGAGAAATATCCATATTGTTTTTCATAACTCCTATACCAATTTATATTCTCAATGATCTCAGTAACAAAGTAGACATATATTATAGAAGTGTTTTTTTTTTCAGAGAGGAAAGAGGGACCAGGGATTAGAAGAGTTTTAGTCATATGACAGTAATTCTTCTCTCAGAAATGTCCTTGTGAAGGTTATTTTATTTTGTTTACATACTATCTAAATGTAAAATATAAACATCACTCAGAAAATATAGCATTTGGGCTGGGGATGTGGCTCAAGCGGTAGCGCGCTCGCCTGGCATGCGTGCGGCCCGGGTTCGATCCTCAGCACCACATACATCCAAAGATGTTGTGTCCGCCCAGAACTAAAAAATAAATAAATAAATAAACTCTCTCTCTCTCTCTCTCTCCCCCCCTTTCCTCTCTCTTTAAAAAAAAAAAAAAAGAAAATATAGCATTTTATTACATTAGCCTTTATTAAAAGATGGCAGCCCCCCCATGACCCCCTTTCTTTAATATATTGTGTATTTCATGGTCTTTATGCCTTATCACTCTTTTTAAATTATAAATTAGGTATTCTCTAATTTCCCATTACCATTTCTGAGGCATGATACCTCATTCTCTACACAAAACCACAGAATAAGAGCCACACTGAATTTTGTGTTATCAATATCATCATTATTCTTTTTTTTTAGTACAAATTCTTTCAAGAGGAAATGCATACTTCCCAAATGAAAATCACACATGAGGGATTATCAAGTTGCTTTTTAAAAAATCATCCTTTAAATAATATATTAAAAGCTCATAAATAGTTTGAATTATATTTCAAATATTTCCATTTTAATAATTGGATCTGTTCTTTTTATTTATTAGGACAAGTCAGTGTGGGTATGATATGCTAATCTGAGTATTAATGAGAATTCAGCATTTAGGAAATGATATGAACAGATAATAACCAATGTTATTCATGTCAGATAAAGGAGATAATGATGTGAAGCTATTTAGAGAGATTTGTGGACAGATCTAAAATTTGGCTGTGATTTTTTTTTTTTTTTCAGTCCAGTCTAAACATTTGTCTGAGGCTTGTAAGGATTCTTAGCAGTGAATGATAATGAACAGATCCCTCAAAGCAACTTAATTGTAAAAACTTGGGTAAATAGTAGGAAGGACTGATACACATTACTGTTACTCTTTTACAGGATGCAGATTCCTCTTATTTTAAAATTTGGAAGACAAAACATGAGTGAAAGGAGCGCTTGTAATTTTCTGGCCATTGAAGGGAGAAGTGGAAAACATAACAGCAATCTTATGCCCAGAAGAATAACTGAAGGCTAATTTGTGATTTTTTTACTTCTTGATACAATTTTCCTTTTAGTGTACAATAAATAAAAAATAAGACTGTCATAAATCTTGCAAAACAGTATTAACATACTACATTCTTGAATAAAAGAATATTTTAAAAATACTTAGGCATTGTTATGGTTTGGATGTGAGGTGTCCCCAAAAGGCTCATGCATAAGAATGTAAGATTTAGGCGAGTAATGATTGGGTTGTGAGAGCGTTAACCCAATCAGTGAATTAATCCCCCAACAGGGAATAACTGAGTGGTAACTGAAGGCAGGTAGGGTGTGGCTGAAGGAGGTGGGTTATTTGGGGCGTGGCTTTGGGGTGTATCTTTTTGGAGTCTGCTTCCTGATCCTCATGTGAACTACATCCCTCTGCCATACTCTTCTGCCATGATGCTCTGCCTCACCTTGAGCTTTGAGGAATGGAGCCAGCCATCTATAAACTGAGACCTCTGAAACTGTGAGACCCCAAATAAACTTTTCCTTCACTAATTGTTCTTTTCAGGTCTTTTAGTCATAGCAGTCAAAGAGCTGACTAAAACAGCCATATAAGCTTAAAATCTAGGATCACAGAAATCTAACCAAAGAATAAACACCTATTTAACAGAATGTCTTTGTCCATTTATGCTTCTATAACATACCATATACTACATAATTTATAAACATGACAAAAATTTGTTTCTCACAGTTCTGGAGGCTGGGAAATCTGAGATCATTATCAATAGGACTGTTCTCTATCTAGAAAGGACTGATATCTACATCCAAGATGGTACCTAGTTGCTGTGTCCTGCAGAGGGGAGGGACACCATTTCCTTATGTGGTGAAGGGTAGAAAGGCAAGAGGAACAAACAGGTCCTTTCATCAAGGCTTTTTATTTGGATGCGTGTTCACTTTCATGATTCCCTTATCTAAAGGTCCTGCTCTTACTACTTGTATTGGGGATTAACTTTCAACATGAAAGTTGAGTAGAACAAAAATATCCAAAGCATAGTAACATAACTGTATGGAATATTTCAAACAAAAGAGAGTGCTGGGTAATGAGCAGATATAAAGAAGTATTTTGAATGATCCTACCTCCAAGATGCTTATACTCTTCAGAAGCATGAAGAGATACAAATAACTGGTTTGAAGCAGTAAGTAGGATTCACAGCTATGATTTATTCAACATCTGTAATATGCCTCTTGCTATACTGGGGTGCTTAGTGTTAGTTAATTCATTTATTCCTCCTAGCGGTCATAAGGTAGGAGATATTATCTACTTTTATAGATGATAGAGCTGCACAAATCAAGTAGGTAGAACTTTCCAATGTTACTAAGGTAGTAAGGGCTAAGTTCAGGATTAAACTCAGCTCAAGAAGACTCTACTAGCAACTGATAGGGTGTTCAGGAAGGAAAACAACCCAAATGTTGAACAGGCCTCTAAATATCATTCTGCCTTGGCTCTTGGATGCAATTCTTCACTGTCTCTTGGTTCTCTAATGACTTCAAGCAGATTTTTTTTTTCCCTAGCTTTTCTAGTTCTCCATGAAGTGACTGGTATGATTTAATCTAGGCACTATTACTACTTACAAGTATGAAAGTGGGTTTTAGAGAAAATTCAGTAAGAGCAGTTTTAATGTATCAGGTGGAAATATCAAATATTAGATATATAGGTCCAGTGTAAGAAGAAAGGTTGGGATATATATATTTGAATATCATCATTTTGTTGGTAATATTTTAAGTCTTGGGAGTAAATGAAATTGGTGAATACAGAAGAATAGAAAATCCAGAACCAATTGTTGAAAAATTCCAAAATTTAGAGTTCTGGTGGAAGAGGTAATTGAGAGGAATAGTCAGGAAGGTGGGAGGAAAACAAATGTTTCACAAAAGCCCAGAAGAAAACACAAAAGGTGATTCAGGAGTGAGTGTTCAAATATACCAAATGCTACTCAGAGGATATAAGATGAGACAAAGAGGCTCGCTGATTTGAAAATATGTAGGTCAATAATGACCTCAATAATAACTTTTTAAACTTTGGGTGAGTAGTAGAGATAGTCTCCAGATTGGAGCAGATAGAAAAATGAATGAGGAACCTTCAGCCATGAATGAGGAGAAGCAAAGTCAAGGGAAGACATGGCTTGGCATCACTATAATAATAAAAATCTTTAAACAAATTAAAGTTCCTATTATGGGAGGTGGTCAAATAAATCAACAGAATGTCATGCAGCATTAAAACTGATCATCATAATTAATTTTTAATGACAAGAAATTTTCCTTAAAAAATAATATATAAATTGTACAGCTAGTAAATCTCAATTATGTAAATCATAAACCCGAAACTCAGGTGTAATACAAAACCACAAATCTAACTGAAAGTTAGTTCAAAAATTATCCTTTAATGTTAAGAGTAAACTGGTCTACACAGTAAATAAATGGACTGATAATAACAATAATAAAACTCCAACAGGTACATTTAAAATAATTATTTCTAAGAAGAATACATCACTACATTACCAATCTAGCAGGTTCCTATAGATCTAGTTGGAAATTAAATAAGAAGTAGAGGAAATTCATTGTCTCAACTGATGCAGATTTCATTGTTCATCCCTTTTATAAGTATTTGTAAAATGTTCCTAAGTAGCAAGAGGATAAAAATAAAATTCTGATCACATTATGAAAAAATTTTCTCCATCTTCTAACTTTAGTTAATATACCTTAAGACATTAATAATTGGTAGTCCTTTTGGGGAGGTCTTTTTTTTTTTGAATCAAGAAATTCATTTGAAAATAAATGCATAAGGAATCAGATCAATGAGCAGGCACACTCAGATTACCCTCAAATTGCTCTTCCTGTACATTCACACAATGCATGGGATGAGCACTATTTCTTTCACATATGTCAAAAAAAGGTATTTGGAAAAGAGGGAGAAGATTTTATTGGAAAGATTTTATTAAAAGTTGTTAAGATTTCTGAGTTGAGGTACATGACAAAAATACATCATTATGAAATCATGAAATGTTGAAACAGTACAACATTTAAAAATACTATAAAAATTATATTTTAAATAAATATATGTATACATTAAGTTAACCCTTAAATGGATTTAAAAACACTGGTATGTATATTTTTTATGTATGTAAAAATTACATAACTGTTGACTTTTTTAAAGGCCAGTCACCTATCAAACACTTAAGAAAGCAATACAAATTTAATTTCTAATTATATAAAAATGTTTTATTGTATCTATCAAAGCCTACCATAATCCATAGGGCACAAATATTGGCCAATTTCTAACTTTATGTTGACATAAAGATGCTGTTGTTAATGTTTTTCTAAACAATTAAATGATTAAGGGAATTCATTCTATGAAGCTTAACTTTTTAAAGGCATCCTTGGGGCAGGAAAAAGTCCACTAAAGTTACAAGAAGTTTACATTGTTACTTTTCTAGTAACACATCTGTTGATGATATTACATTTATAAGTCAAATGGGCTCTAATACAAATGTATACAGAGAGGTTTTGAAGAATAAATTGGATATCCCAGAGGAGGATCAGCCGCTTGAACTGTAAGGTTTCTTAGGAGTAGAGGATGTGCTTGTATACTATAACGCTCCTCATCATCGTTTGTGGCATAAAGCAATTCCCATGAAAGATTGGCCCACTGACCTCTAACAGCTTCTGCATTTAACTTCCCAACTTGTATCAACAATTCTTGAAGGGTAAGTACTCTCCCAGTATAAACTCCCTTTAAAATATAAAAGGGGAGGGAAAAGTGAAAAAGAAAAGAAACAGGGATTACATTCAGGACTTTTATATTTTACTTACAAAATTAGAGAAAATCTTGTTGCAGTTAGGCAAACTTTCTCCCAAGATTAAAAACAAACGGGTGTTTTAAAATGTACACACACAATTTGTTTATATTTAGAGTTAAGAATCACCTGTATTTTCTTTCTTAGCTCTTTAAGTAAGTATGAGAAGAAAATTTTCCTGATAGCTATTTCATTTAATCTCCAGAACAGCAAAATTTCAGCTACTTTTCTTTTCTGGTTTCAGGCCACATAACTTCAATAATACATACATCATATATACTCATCAGCGGGCAATAATGCAATAGGCTCCACATTAAAAACAGCTTCATTGAGATATAATTTATATTCTATATGATTTATTCATTTAACAACTATAATTCAATGGTTTTTAGTATGTTCACATATATGTGCAACAATCACCAGTTAACTTTAGAACAAAATGAAATCCCATATTGTTTAGCTCTTACTTTCTTGTCTCTTCATACCCCTTTGCCTTAAGCAATCATAATGTAATGAGTCACTGAAATATGTGACTTTTCATAACTTGCTTTTTACACTTAGCATATTTTTGAGGTTCATGTATGTTGTAGCATAAATCAGTACTTAATTCCTTTACATGGCTGAGTACTGTTTAATTATATGATTGTACCTTTTAGCAACTATAAATAATGCTGCTGTACATCTGTGTACAAGTTCTTAGGTTGATCTGTTTTTGTTTTTCTTAGGTATAAATTTAGGATTGCTAGTTCATACAGTAACTCTGCATAACCATTTGAGAAACTGCCAGTGTATTTTTCAAAGCAACTGTACCATTTTATATTCCAACAGCAATGTATGAAGTTTCCAATTTCTTCACAGTTCCTTGTCAGTAGTTGTTATTATCTTTTTGTTTCAGCCATCCTAGTGTATGTGAAATGAGGTTTTATTGTAGTTTTGATTTGCATTTCCCTGATGACTAATGATGTAAATGCTGTAGAACATTTTTTCATGTGTTTATTTGCTATGGCCATTTCTTTAAAGAAACGTTGCATAGCAACAAGTCCTTTTTCAGATATGTGTAATTATTTTTCCCATTCTGGGTTATCTTTTCACTTACTTGATGATGTCCATTGAAGCCTTATCTATTTTTATTTCTCATGCTTTCAATGTCACATCTAAGAATTCACTGTCAAGTTTGAGGTCGTGAAAATTTACTCCTATGTTTTCTCCTAAGATAAAAATGGTTTTAGCTCTACCACTTAGTTCTTTGATGTATTTTTTTTTTAATATGGTGTATAAAGTAAGATCTGGAGTGGGTTGAACAGCACCTTCAAAGAAAATATATTCCAGTCCTAGCCCACAGTACCCATGAATGTGAATTTATTTGCAATGGGTACTTTGCAGATATAATTTAAGGATCTTGGGATGAGAGCATCCTGCATTTAGGTGGGACCTTAAGTCAGTGAATGACTGGTGTCCTTATTAAAGAAGCAGAAGAATTGCCACAAGATGTAGGGAAGGAGGCCATGCAAAGATGGAGACAGATGGATGTTATACTAACACAAGCCAAAGAAACTAGGAACCACCAGAAGGAAGAGGTAAGGAAGGAATTCCTCTAGAGCCTTCAGAGGAAGCATGGCTACTGACACCTTGGTTTCAGACTTCTAGTTCAGAACTGTGAGAGACTAAGTTTGTTTTTCAGTCAGTCTTCAGTAATAATTTGTTCTAGCAGTCCTGGGAAACTAGTATTAACAACCCAATGCCACTCTTTTGAATGTGGCTAATTATCCCAGCACCAAGATGACCCCTTTTCCATTGAATGGAACATGACAATTTTTTTATTTATTTAGATCTTTAATTTCCTTTTCCAACAATGTTTTATAGTTTTCAGGGTATAAATCTTACCCATTAAATTTCTTTCTAAGGTGTACAACCAGAGATATAAAAAATTGTGCTCTACATGTCTAATATGAATTGTAATAAATTCCGCTGTCATATATAACAAATTAAAAAAAAGGAAAGTTTATTATCAAATTTGGTATGGATCTAGGGTTAAAATTAGAAAACATAAATATACATGATATGACAGAGACTAATAAATTGTTAGTTCTACAAATATATATGTTGTATACACTGGGATGCATGAATGAATCATGCATATGATATATTGTGATATGCATGCAAATTTAACATTGAAAAACTCACTTCTAACATTATACTTATTGGTTAAAAAAAAAAAAAAAAAAGGATGCTTCCCCCCTAAGATCAGGAAACAAGGATGTCCACTCTTGCAGCTTTTTGTTAAACCTTGTATTAAGGGTTCTAGCCAGATGTTATAGACAATCTTTACGTCCCCATCCTCCAAATTCATATGTTGAATACTCGAGTTATATTCCTAGCTCAAGTGATTTTATTATGAAAGATTATTGGATTTTGCTAAAATGATTTTTCTGTGTCTACACAGAAATTATGATTATGTGGTTTTTGTTTTTTATTCTATGTGTAGTATATTATGTTAATAGTTTTTTCTTAATATTAAATCAATCTTGCAACCTAGTTGATCATGGTATATAATTCTTTTATAGGATACTGGATTCAGTTTGCTAGTATTTTGTTGGTAATTTCTGCACCCATAGTGATGAGAGATTAGAGATGTGTAGTCTTTTTTCCTTATAATATCTTTGTCTAGTTTTTTTAATCAGGGTAATAGTAGCTTCATAGAATGAGTGGGAAAAATGCTCCCCTCCCTTGTTTTGGAGGCAACTGTGAAGAACTGGTATTAATAATCATTTAAAATGTTTGGTAGAATTAGACAATGAAGTCTTTTTGGGCCTTAGCTTCTTTCTGTGATTAGTTTTGATTAATTCAATCTCTTATTTATTTCCTCTTAATTTTTAGTAGTTTGTGTGAATTTTTTCACTTCATCTAAGATATATAATTTAATGGCAATAATAAGTCATAGTCATTTTTATATCTACTAGGTTAGTACTAATGTCCCCTCTTTTATTTCTTATTCTAGGAATTTCTATCTCTTTTGTTTTCTTAGATTTTTCAGTTTTGTTGATCTCTTTTAAGAATCGGTTGTTGATTGCACTGAAATGTTTATATGTTTTTCTCTTCTCTATTTCATCACTACTCCTCTAATCTTTATATTTTTTTTCTGTTTGCTTTTAATTTGCTCTTTTTTCCCCTCCAGTATGTTATAGGAGGTTGGGTTAATTTGAGATGCTGCTTCTTTTTTCCTGAAGTTCTGGCATGTGTGTCTTCATTTTCATTCATCTCAATGTATTTTCTAATTGCTCTTTGGATTTCTTCTTTGTGACTTAGGAGTGTGTTAATTTCTAAATATCTGTGCACTTTCTAAATTTCTTTTACTGATTTCTAATTTCATTTTATTGTGCTCAGAAGACATCTTTGGATTATAACAATCCTTTTAAATTTATTGAGCAGTTTTACATCCTAGTGTATGATTTATCCTGGACAACGTTCTACGTGCACTTGAAAAGAATACATATTCTGTTGTTGGGTGGAGTGCTCTATAGGTCTGTTAGGTATCACTGACTTACAGTGTTGTTCAAATCTTCTATTTCTTTATCTAATTCTATTCATGGTTAAAAGTAGGGTATTAAAATCTCTAAATATTATTGTTGATGCCTATTTCTCCATTTCTGTCAGATTTTCTTCATGTATTATACTGCTCTGTTGTTAGCTGCATATATGTTCATAATTGTTATCTTTCTGGCATAACGTTTTTAATAAATTTGGCAAGTGTTCAGCCATTATTTCTTTGGATAATTTCTTTTCCTTCTTTTGGTATGTTATGTGCATTTTGGTGCAACTTATGATGTTCCACATTTCTCTGAAGTTATCTTCCTTTTTAACATTCTTTGGATAGTACAACTATCAACCTAAAATCTTTAAGTTCATTAATTCTTTCTTCTGCCTGTTCGTATCTACCAGTGAGCCCTCTCTAGTAAATTTTTCTTTTCCTTTTTTAAAATTTTCTGTATCTACTGACATGCTGCATTTAATTTATAATTTTTTGTTGAAAACTGAATGGCTTAGATAACACTGTAGAAACTCTGTATGGTTCAAATATGAGATGTCTCCCCAAAACTTGTGTGTGAGATAATGTAAGAAAATTTAGAGGTGAAATGATGGGGTTATGGGAGTATGTTAACATCCTCACAACAGGAATTAACTGCATGGTAACTATAGGCAGGGAGGGCGTAGCTGGAGAAGGTGGGTCCCCAGGAGCATGTCTTTGGGATTTATATTTTGTCCTTATTGAGCAGAGTTCTCTCTCTGCTTCCTAGAGCCATGTCCCCAGCTGCTTTCCTCCATTGTACCCTTCCACCATGATATTCTGCCTCACCTCAGGCCCTGAGGAATGGAGTCAGCCATCTGTGGACTGAGACCCATGAAATTGTGAGGCCTGAAATAAACTTTTTTCCTATGACTATTCTTGTCAGGTCTTTTAGTCACAATGGCGAAAAGCTGACTTGAGTAACTGATACTCCTTACTCCCTACCCCAGAACTTGCTATTTTTATGTACTATTTTGTTTAATGAACGGCTATATTACTTTTGTGAGTAAATTCCTTCCCACCCCTTACTAACCCTACCATTTAACATCTCAGATATTGCTCCTCTGGTAGTGTATCCCTGTGAATGCTCACCATTACTTTGGAATGGCAATGGTTTGGGGAGAGCTATCTTCATTAAATAGTTATACCTAGCTGTTAAACTCCACTGATTGCGAGGTAGTTACTCTGTTTGCAACAACAACCTGGGACATAACTTGCTCCATGGACTGATCCATTAAATTTGGGTTCCTACAAAGGAAAAGTTTTTGATGTCAGTGTCTGACATTTGTTCTGATCCCAGGAGTGCTCTTCTTTACTTCTTTCCCTAGTTTTTAATCTAGCCAGTTTACAGTTTAGCTTTTATCTCTAATGAATATACCTTGTAATTGTTACAACCTCCATTGCTTCCGAGTGCATATTAGGTTTTAATGTGTTCACACTTGCAAATGAATCAGTTCTTTCAGGATGAATTTCAGAGTTCTAGGCTTTAATGATTTGCTTCTCCCCGAGGGAAAAAAAAATCTGTGGGGAAAGCAGAGTTCTGGACAAGAAGTGGAACAGTAACATGGTTCTGAGTGACACTTCTGCTTAAGGAGATAGACACTTGGTGGAGGGGAAACAGAAGCCCCAGTCTTTCCAGTTTGTTTTTTTTTTTTTTTAGTGAAGAACCTCTATCTTATGAGGAGGCAATGATCATCAGGGATCCAAAATTATCAGTGATAACATGACAAAGCTTCCTTTCCACAACTGGAGTTGGCCAGAAAGTAATTCTTACCTCAACTATAAATACATAGAGTCTGACCTCAGCAACAGATGGCTGGAGGAAACAGGATGAGAAATACTGAACTCCTGATTTTCCTGAGAAAACAATCCTCCAAGTGGGAGCAGAGGGGAGAGAGGGCCCTGTGCTCTTGGTTGTACCAGTTTAAATAGTTTCTGTATTGCTGAGAGGGAAGGCAGTCGCTGTTCAAATACTGGTATCTCACAGTTCTTAGTGAGTTTTAGTATTGTTTTCTGAATTGGTGTTCTTTTATTTGCTTTATGCCCTTAGAATTATTTCTCAGGCTTCAAATGAATTTTTTAAATAAAGTTTATTATTCATCAGTTTTACTGGGAAGAGAACTTAGAGAGTTCCTCACATGCTAAGGCAGGCTTGGAACCCACAATAGGTTCATAATACTGAATCTTTCGTATTGTGCACAATCAATGACATTTTAAATGCAGTACAGATATTAAATCTTTAAAAAAATCCCTATTTCGAGTATTTCTAAATTCTCACAGGTTAGATTTGCTTCAAATAAAGTATACATATCAGCAAAAGAAATAATTTTCCATTTATAAATTAATTTCTCTTCTAGGAGTCAAAACCAAAATGATAATTCTTACTCTTGAACTGGGTATAGGAATCTGATCTATTTTGTCAAATATGCTATACTTACTTATACTTGCTATCTCATATGTCACTACACATTTTTATTTGTCTCTGAAACAGCTATTCTAAGGTTGGACTACTGTGATCATTAAGTCACGATTAAAACTTGAAACTATGATTTTTGTGTGCGTGTATATATCAAAAGCTAGAATACAATTATTAGGTGAATATTTCATAACTGATTTAAGAACATTTTTAACCTTACCATATTAGGATCATATCCCAGAGCAAACAAGCATGGCTTTTCTTGTAAAATTGATTCCTTCCATTTTTCATCTGATATTAAACCAATGTACCAGTCACTTTCATATTCATGAAGGCAGCTGGCCAGCTCTTTAAAGTCTTCTATTGAGCCTAAACTTGCTTTATCAACCATTAGTTTCAGAGTATACCTAAAAAGAAGGGAGAATCAAACAGTTTTAGAATATTTTAAAATGAACCATAGAGAAAATGGATTTGTTCAATCAATATTTTTAAGACTCTGAACTGAAATTATCTATATTTCAGACAAAAAATTAAAGGAGAAATGATGCAGTTAAGGTGAAGAAATCCAATAAGTCATTTGAAAACTAGGTCCTTCACATTAAAAAAAAGCAAAGGAAGTAGAAATTAAAGTGTATTGTCAATATGATCACAATGCATACTAAGCATTTTTTTCATTTTTAAGAAATTGGCTTTAAAAAACATTAAAAATCAAGTAGTCTTCTAGGTGATTACAAACAAAATACCATTTTTCAGACAATGTCACACATTATAATCAAAATGAGTTACCTGAATGCTTTCAAAGTCAGTTGTAACAGTTCTGGTTTTTCTGTGAGCCAATCCAAGGCACCAGACCAGGGTAAAACACCATTGAAAACTCTTAATATATGACCAGGACTAGGAGTCACATTGTCTATTCCAATTAAACCAAAATAACAAGTCATTACTGTATGAACATAAAAGTCTTTTAAAACTTTATCCTTTGCAATTTCTTCCAGTAGAGTTGAGGCCTTTTCTTCTGAATAGAAACATTCCAACTGCCTTAAAACAAATTGGTACCAGTCTTCTGGAAATAATGAACTCAGCTCTTTCATTATGGCTTTAGGCATACAGTTAGACCTCCATTCTTCAGGTAAGCTCAGTAAATGAGAATGGGAACAACTGAAGTCCATAAGAGGGACATATGCATTGTCTTCTTGTTTTCCTTTGTCAACAGCAGGGAATCCCAACATAACGGCTTTGTAAAGACTGTTTTCAGGAACTATACCTGTAGAATGATCACCAACCCTCTGTGAGTCTACTGATCCTGGAATAGGCAAATTTGTTCCTGGAAAATCTTTCAACTGCTTTTTTCCCTCTTTCCCTTTTTTGATAGTTGGCTCATCATCAAAAAGATTATCATCAGACCAGTCATCAAAAGTTTTGGAATCTAAACTATCTGTGTCTTCTGGGGACTTTGAACGTGGGGAAGTATTCGAAGCTGGCAGGATCACTAGAGGTGTTTCCCTTTTACTTTCACTTTTATGAATATCCTCTTGCAAGGTGGGCCTTTTGGCACAGTACTGAATGAGTATCCACACAAGCACTTTAACAAGGTCACCTTTAAATTCTTTTAAGTTTTCATGGGAATCAATTATGCCAGATAGGACAATCCTGGTATCAGAATATAGTCTCACAGGCAAAACAGTACAGGGGGTCAAGACATTCCCAAAGTGTTCATTAAGGGAACATATTTTTGTGTATTCTTCTTGCTCAAAAGCACTATCAAAAACTTCATCAACTCTCTGGGCTTCAGCAGTATGACAGGATGTTTCTTGCAATTCTAACCCCTAAAGAGGAAATATAAAATACTTGAGTTTATGATCACTTATTACATAGAGAATAGCAACTAGTTTTGTAAATGCCTGTATATTCTCATCATAAAAATATGGAAAAAAGACAAAAAAGTTATTTAACTCAAGACCTATACCTTAATATAAACTGGATAGAGATAGTAAAAACAATGACACCATTATTTTAAAATAAATTATAGAACTCCACTAGAAATTAGATAAATAACTTTATTGAATACAAACATAATTTTAAAAGCCTATATACACTGTAAAAGGCAAGTTACACATTAAAAACTTAAATTAGAATGTTTTGTGGGGAAAAAAGTAAAACTAGAATTATAAAGTATATATAGTAGTTTTAATATATTTTCCACCAAACTTTATGAGTAAGAAAATTATTATACTAATATGCCACAACTTATGTAATTGTACTCTTGTTCCAGTTTTTAAAATGACAATAGGATAGTAACAACAGATTTATTTGATTATTGTCTATCCCCTCCAAATACAAGATGAACTCATAGCTTTGTTTTGGTTACAACTATATCCCCAGTGCCTAAACCCATTCACAGTGAGTATGCAACAAATAAAGACTTGGTGAATGAAAACTAAGAATATTTTCTTGGGCTGTGGCTCAGTGGTAGAGCACTTGCCTAGCATGTATGAGGCACTGGGTTCGATTCTCAGCACCACATATAAACAAATAAATAAATAAAGGTCTATCAATAACTAAAAAAAAAAAAAAGAATATGTTCTTACACAAATTTTAAACACATTTTGATTACTTCCTTAGAAGGAATGACTTAAAGAGGACATACCAGGTTGCTGTTTACTATTATCATTAGTAGTAGTGTTAATTTATATTCTCAAAACTACCAGTGCCTTCAGAACCCATTTTCAAATCATGGCTCTACTAGGTGCTGGCACACAACCAGTACCTACCATGTTTCTTTTCCTTCTTTTTCAAAGAAAAAGAATCCTAGTACATAGGTTTTTGAAGATTAATTAAGTTTTGTAAATGTGAAAGTATAATATAAGTGTTAGAAGATGGCATAGTCTAAGTCAGACTGGTTTAAAAAACAAACAAAAAACAACTGTCACTAAAAAGTATATTTTTAAAGCACAAAGACCAAAAGAAATGATCCATAATATCAGGTAATATTAAATCATAACATTTTAAAAATAAAACAATCAAAATGTCCTTGATAATTTATATGTTTTGTAATTTCCTTCTTAAAGTTGGACATGTAGATTAGAACACAGGTTCTCAAACGTTAGGTGAGTCAATCATATGGAGCACTCTTAAAAGACTGTGGGGGCTATGTTTGTGGTTCAGTGGTAGAGCTCTTGCCTAGAATGTGTGAGGCACTGGGTTTGATTCTCAGCACTGCAGATGAATAAATAGTAAAATAAAGGTTCATCAACAACAACAACAAAAAAGGACTGTTGGACTCAACCCCGAGTTTCTGATTTCATAGGCTCAGAGTGGGGTTTAAGAATTTCCATTTCTAATGCTACTAGTTTGGGGACTACAATTGAGAACATGGGTCTGAAGGGACAGCTTTTTGCTCACCAGAAATTTTACCTAATCTGTGCTAAGACAAAAAAGTTCACTAATTTTTGGGCTGGGATTGTGGTTTAGTGGAAGAGCACTTGCCTCGCACGTGTGAAGCAACTGTGTTGGATCCTCAGCACCACATAAAAACAAATAAATAAAATAAAGGTATTGTGTCCATCTACAACTAAAAGAAAAAATATTTTTTAAAAAATTTACTCATTCTCTCTTCATTTAACAAATATTTATTAAAGCCTATTCTGTGCCAGGCACTGTTCCAGGGGCTTAGGATATATTCCTGAGTAAGAGATCCTTGACCTGTAACATTCACATTTGAGAGTAAGGGCAATCAACAATAAAACTAATAAGTAAATGCATCAGCTTTTTAGAGAGTATAAGTACTAGAAAAATAAAGAAAAAGTAAAGCAAGCCAAGGGTTGGGGTTGCTGGCATAGGAGTGGGAATATAATTTAAATATGAAGGTTGCTGGGTGCTGTGGCACATGCCTGTAATCCCAGCAGCTTGGGAGGCTGAGGCAGGAGGCTCTCAAGTTCAAAGCCAGCCTCAGCAAAAGTGAGGTGATAAGCAAGTGAGTGAGACCCTGTCTCTAAATAAAATACAAAATATGGCTGGGGATGTGGCTCAGTGGTTAAGTGTCCCTGAGTTCAATCCCCAGTACTAAAAAAAAGAAAAAAAAAAAAGGCTGTAAGAGATTAAGATGACATCTGAGAATAGACATGGAGGTAGTGAGGGAATTAGCTATGTAATTATTTGGAGGAAGAGACTTCTAGGCAGAAGGAAGAGCCAGTGTACTGGAGTAAAGTGAGAGAATTAAAGTAGTAGATAATGACAAACAGGGACTAGGGACCCTATTTGGGGCCATGGCTTTTATTTTGAATGGAAGAAGAGATCTACTGAGGGCTTTGAGTGGAGAAATGACATAATCTGACTTAGGTTTAAAGATCCTTTTGGCTGACTAAACTGTAGGAGGCATACACAGAAGCAAGGAGAGCAATTAAGAGGCTATTGTAATCATCTGGGAAGGGATGAAGGCAGCCAGAAGTGTTGTGAAAAGTTTAAAGGTGGAGCAAACAGAACTTGTTAGAGTGAATGTGGGGTATGGAAGTGGAAAACATGACTCCATTACTTTTGGCTTGAGTAACTAGAAGGGTAAAGTTGTTACAAATGACTGCTAGGCTCTGGGACACTCTGATGTGAAGATGTCAAGGAAAAAAAGAAAGAACCATTAGAGGAGATTAACTGGGACTAACTTATGAAATAAAGAGTTAGAATGAAAAAAATGAAATTGGAGATATGATAATAAGCAAATCTAATATAGTATTTTGTTCTTAAAGTAAAGAGTGAAGAAGGCTATAGCAGGTAGACACAGGTCAGGAGATGGTTTTTATTAAGCTGAGAATGTTTACATCATATATGACTTAAAATTATTACTGAATCACATTTTTGAGATGACCAGTTAGATACCGATAAAAAAAGGTCAGGAAGAAAAGGAAGCAAGTATATTCTGCTTTCATGTTCTTTTCTAAAACCAACACCAGGTAGCTATCATTATGTGCTTATTAAAAGATGTCTAAAAAAATCACTAGGTGTTTTCACTGGTAATTAAAAGGACATTCTTTCAATTTGAGTTACTGTTTGATGTGTGAACAACAGGTAAAATTTTACACATGTACTATAAAAACTATTAGAGAAGTTTCAACAATGCACATTGACCTTAATGTTAATACAGCAGTAAGTATAGCCACGTTCTAGAATCATTATCCATATTAAACGATCCTGGAAACGGCCCAAATAATGAGACCCAGGTAAGAGGAGACCTAAAACAAATTAGAAAGAAAAAAGAAAAAAAAAGAATTTTTCAAGTTTGTTTCGTTTTGCCATATGAATCTTCAAAATTAATAACACACCTAGAATTGATTCAAAATTCTACCTTCTCATTAGGTCAAGAATAGAAATAATTATTCACTGTTTATCAGGAGTCACTGAGCTGAGCTCTTTGCAAATAGTTGGAAGAGACAATGTATACATGGTAATATATAAAAATTAAAGGATATATTTTTCAGAAAAACAACATATTAGAAACTATTGTACAAATATATAAAAGTCAATTTCACGTTGCTTTAAAAGATTTTGGACAATTTCGTTTATATGCATAAAATATGTAACAATGTTTATGATTTTATTTATATAAAAGTCAATTTACATACAGATATTTTTATTTTTGTTTTGTTTGCCATACTGGGAATTGAACCCAGGGTCTCACACATGCTAGGCAAGTGTTCTACCAATGAGCTACATACCCAGCCTAAAAATATTTTTAAAACTTAATTTTTCTTTCAACATCATATCTCTGAGATTTTCTCAGGTTAAATGCAAACAGCTCTCAAATTAATTCACTATAACTGCTATTAAGAGTTCAGCATATGAGCTGGGCATGGTGGCACACACCTGTAATCCCAGCAGCTTGGGAGGCTGAGGCAGAAAGAGCACAAGTTCAGAGCCAGCCTCAGCAAAAGTCAGGTACTAAGCAATTCAGTGAGACTCTGTCTCTAAATAAAATACAAAATAGGGCTGGGGATGTGGTTCATTGGTTGGGTCCTGGTACCCCCCCCCCCAAAAAAAAAAAAAAAAGCTCAGCATATGAATATAATTGAATTTGAGTAATCTTTTGCTTGTTGATTAACATTTCAGGTGTTTATAATTTTTCACAAGTAATGCCATGGAAATAAACTTTGTGCAAGTACTTGTACAACACATTGTACAGGACTGACTGCTATTCTTTGAAGGTCTGCTTACAGCTTGGGCCTTGGCTGGTATCTGGGAACCATTCTATCTGATAAGAGTTTCTTGTTGTGCCTAATTATGCAACAAGAAACTTTTTGTTTTCAAGAGTATTGATATCAGAACATACTAGGCAGAGAGGGACTAAACGACCAGCTAGTATTCACTCTTAATGGATCTAAGCTAGAGTATTTATTTGACATATACTCATCATAAATTCATGTAAATACTGAGAGGAAATGTGTTTCCACATTACAATATTGGGCCTGTAATCTGAATTTATTTAAGAAAAGTTTTTTAAAAAAATTATAAAATTACCTTAGTGAAAATTTACCTAAGAAATTTTGTCTTATAACCTTATATGCCTTCAAATAAGGAGCAAGATATATATTTCTTATTTCATATTTAGTCTCTCTGCCTGGGCTTTTTCTTCTTTTTTTATTTGTACTTTAAATTACCGAGGTTTTCTTAAGTACAACCCATTTACCTACCTAAACTTCCAGATGCCATTGCAGTCTGCAATGCGGCAGTCAAGCTGGGGACCATTTGGTAGTAGTACACTGTATCTGCACAAACACAGGCTGTGGTGCCTACTGCTCCTGGCCAAACCTGAATAGGTCGAGGGAACCCCACCAGGAACACAGGCAGGGTAAAGAGGGGGAGCAAGGGAGAAGAGAGTAGTGTAGAAATAACTATGATGACCATCACGAATGGAGAGAAGATAATATTGAGTATACATAAAATAGTAGTTGTTTTTCGACGTTGCTTCTTTTCTGTCCATGATGTCACAAGTACAGTTGTAGCGAACTGCAATTTAGAGACGAACTGAATCAGACGATCACGCATGACACCAACCTATAGAGACATAAAAAAGATTTTTATTTATTCTTGAAGACTTTTCATGAATTTTTAGAATCACATAAGGAAAACAACATAATAATTTTATTATTGTCCCAGTATTTTTGAGGAAGTAGTCCTTATATGTAATTCTTTGTTAAAATTTTCTTTTTAAAAAAAATATTTATTTTTTTAGTTGTAGTTGGATATAATATCTTTAATTAATTAATTTATTTTTATGTGGTGCTGAGGATTGAACCCAGGACCTCGACTGTGTTAGGTGAGCACTCTAGGGCTGAGCCACAACCCCAGCCCCTCTTTGTTATAATTTTTTATAAAATAAAAATGAACAAATGAGGTTACATTTTTAAGTTTGAGCTTTCTTTAAAAAAAAAGCCAGGGGCAGTGGTGCACACCTTTAATCCCCAAAACTTGGGACGCTGAGGCTGGAAGATTTCAAGTATGAGTCCAGCTTCAGCAAATTAGCGAGATCCTAAGCAACTTAGTGAGATCCTAAGCAACTTAGTGAGACCCTGTCTCAAAACTAAAAAATAAAAAGGCTGGGAGTGTAGCCCAGTGGTAAAGTATCCCTGAGTTCAATCTCCAATACCAAAAACAAAACAAAACAAAAAAAAGACTAAAAAAAATTGACATGATACTATCCATACTATAAAGTTGAACAACTATATGCCAACATATTAGATAACTAAGATGAAATTGGCTCAATAAGAAATTTAAAAAAATTGGAATAGATTGAAAACAAGTTAAAAAAAAAAAGGATTAAATTAGTGATTTAAAAACCATCCAGGTTGGGGATGTGGCTCAAGAGGAAGCACGCTTGCCTGGCATGAGCAGGGAGCTGGGTTCGATCCTTAGCACCACATTAAAATAAAATAAAATAAAAATAAAGATGTTGTGTTCACAGAAAACTAAAAAATAAATCAATCTCTCTCTCTCTTAAAAAAAAAAAAAATCCACGAAGAAAAGCTGAAGCTCAGAGGGCTTCAACAGTATAAAATATTACATACTATAATATATTTAAGATCTATAAAGAATACTACAAAATATATAGGAATAATCAGTATCAATACTTCATCAACTTTTCCAGAAAGATTCCATAGAAGAGTATGGAATCTTCTTAACTTATTTAATTGATATCTAAACTAGACAACATCATTACAAGGAAAGAGATCACACAGACCTATGTCGTAAGAATAGAAATGACAGACAAAATACTAGCAAGTTGAATTCTCCAACATATGGAATGGATTATACAGCATGACCAAGAAGCATTTATCTCAGGAATTTAAGACTGGTTTAACAACCAAAAATCAATCAATATACTATACCATGTTTATATATTAAATGACCAAACCACATGAGACATAGAGAAAACATCTGATAAAATCTAATATATCCTTCATGACAAAAAAATATTTAGCAATTGAAAGGAACTTCCTCAACCAGATAAAGAACAACTGTAAAAATCTTTAGTTATCATGTTTAATGGTAAATGATGATATCATATTTAATGGAGAAAGAAATGAAATGTGCACTCTCACTCTTTAAACTGGAGTCCTAGTTATTGCAAGTATGAAGAAATAAAAGGCATCCAGGTCAGAAAGAAAGAAGTAACACTATCTTTATTTGCAGATGACCTCATCTTATATGTGGAACATTCTAAGAATTCACTAAAATTTTATTAGAATAAAGGAGTTAAGTGAAATTTTAGGATAGAAGATTAACATAAAAAATCAATTTTGTATTCTATAGTCTAACAGTAAATAAGTAAAAAATGAAATTAAGACAATTCCATTTCTAATATCATCAAAAAGAATAAAACATTTAGGAATAAACTGAATAAAAGAAGTATTACCATTCGTATACTGAAAATCATAAAACATTATTAAAATAAATTTAAGTTCTAAATAAATGTATCTTCATCTCATAAAACATGAATATCTCATGTTCACGGGTTGAAGAATTAATATTTCTAAGATGGGAGTACTCCTCAAATTGATCTGGAGATTTAAGGCATTTCTTATCAAAGTTCCAAAAAAGTTTTTTTTTGCATAAACTGACAAAATGAAATTGATATTTATATGGCAATGTAACAGTCTCAGAATAATAAAGACAATCCTGAAAAAGAAAGACAAAATTGGTAGACTCCTACTTCCCAATTTAAAAACCTAATGTACTACCAAAGCTACTATAACAAAGACAGTGTGGTACTGGCATAAGGCTAGACATCTAGATGAATGGAGAGGAACTCAGAATATTCTAGAAATACATCCTAATTTGACTTTTGACAATAATGCCAAGAAAAGTCAGTGTGGCAGAACAGTCTTTTCAATAAATGGTGCTAGCACAAATGTACATCCATATGCCAAAGAATAAATATGGAGCTCTACTTCACATCATATGCAAAAAGTAACTTAAAACTAGATCACAGATCCTCATGTAAGAGTTAAAAACTATAAACACTTAGAAGAAAACAGTAAATCTTCATAACCTTGGAGTACATGGGAAAAATAAACTTCATTAAAATTAAAAACTTTAAGAAAAAATAAACAAACTTCCTTTAAAATTAAAAACTTGTGCTTCAAAGGAAATTATCAAGAAAATAACAAAAGCTACAGGAGAAAATTTTTGCATATTATATACCTTTCAAGGGACTTGTATCTAGAATACATGAAAAACTCTTATAATTCAACAATAAAAAGATAATCCAAATAAAAATTGACAAAGGATTTAGACAATTCTCCAAAAAACATGTACAAATGGCCAGTGAATACCTGAAAAGATGCATTTTTAGTGATCAGACAAATGCAAATCAAAATTACAATATGGTAGTTTGTACATATGCGTGTGGCTATAATGAAAAAGTTAGATAATAACAAGTGCTAGTAAGGCTATAGAGAAACTAGAATCCTCATACATTGCTAAAGGGAATGTAACATGGTATAACCACTTTGGAAATCATTTTGTAGTACCTTGAAGTGTTAAATTTGGAATTACTATATCATCAGAAATTCTAGTCTCAGATATACATAACCAAGTAAATAAAAATATACGTTCATACTAAAACATGTACAGAAATGTTTGTAGCAATATTAATAGTCAAGAGTGGAAACCTAAATATCCACCACTCTATTAATGAATCAAACCAACATAGTCTTTCTATATAATGTAGTATTAATTGGCAATAAAAAAGAATTATATAGTGATATATGCTATAGCATCAATGTACCTTATGTATAAATGAAAGGAAACAGATGCAAATGACTACATATTCCATAATTTCATTCAGGTGAAATATTCCCAAAGGGCCAAATCTACAGAGACAAAAAGAGATAAGTAGAACTGGAGATGTACTGCTGTGGTAGAGCACTTAACTACCATGTAAAAGGCCCTGGGTTTGTTCTCTAGCACCGTAAGAAAAAAAAGAAAAAAGAAAAAAAAAAGGTAGGTAAGTGGTCACTGGGGCTGGAATGGGTGTAGGTGGTGGGATGGAGAATGGTAATGGAGAATGATGATCATTAATGTATATGAAGTTTCTTTTTGAGATTTGAAATGTTCTAAAATTTAGATTGTGGTAATGACTATAAAATTGAATATATAGGCTAGGGTTGTAGCTCAGTGATAAAGTGATTGCCTAGCATGTGTGAGGCTCTGGGTTTAATTCTCAGTACCACATAAATAAATAAAATAAAGGTCCATCAACAACTAAAAATAAAAAATATATATATATATGCCACTGAATAGTAAACTTTAAATGGATACATTTTATGATATGTGAAATATATCTCAATAAAACTGTTAAAAATATACTTACCAATAAAAGTCTGATTCCTGTATTCAGGCTTCTATTCCACCATAAATCTGAACTAGAGATTAGCAAGTGCACTGCTGACACAATGGCTGTCTCCAATAAAGCATTTTCTGTATTCTGCCATACCTGTAGTATACAAATTATCTACTTTTATTGGGTACAATCTGATAATTTAAGCAAACTGTTAAACTAAAATCATGAGTTTAGCCAAAGGAAAATACTTAGTGCATATTAGGATTACCATTCTAAAAGCTCTTGTGAATCCAATGGAGACAGAGAAAGAGTGGAGCTCTTGTAAGGAACTATCCAGTGAAAGAAATGCTATCATAGCAAAAGGTGACACTTAAACAAAACAAAGAAAAAGAGAAGTTTATAATTAAGGCAAATTTTGTTTTGGCAAATATGAATTTTTATAAGTACATTCAAGCAATTAATTAAAAACCCTAACAAATGAAAAACAAAACATAAAGAACACATACAGTGTAATACACAAATATGGGTATTCCATCATATTTTTGAACAATTCCTATAGATAGTTTGTAACCCAAGGTTAGTAGATAAATTCTCTTACCTAGAGTTAGCAATATCCGTCTGACAACACCAATCTTCAGGAGCTTTGTTTGTTTCTCTAAGAATACAGTCACAGTCTGCACATCCTTTGGATAAAAAGGATTTCGGAAAATTCCAAAGATATAGATGCTTTGAATTTCTTTAAGTATCCACACTATTATAAGTAACATCATCAAGATATAGCCAACAATATCCTGGGAACTGCTTTTGGAAATTTGTGAGAAACCAGCAAATTGATGTAGCAAACTAGTTTCCAGGAGAGCCAAGACTAGTACAATGATGTACAAAACACATTCCTTCCACATAAACAGTTTTTCTGAACCACTGGGTAAAGCTTCAGATTTGTTTCCTACTTTGTTTTTCATCATACTGTGTTTGAAAACAAAACTCATGTCACTTAGGTTAAGACTCAGTAATAACCCAAATCCAGTCATGAAAAGAAGAACACCAATAGTGCTGGGAATATAATATGATATTATAGCCGTTCCAGCAGAAATGATGAACATTACTAATAACCTGCAGAGGGAAAAATGAGAACAGATTTACTTGAAAAGAAAAATGTTCTTAATGAAGTTACATTTAACATCAATATAAAAAAAAAAAAGTTACCGTAGGTGAGTTGACATGCATGAACCTCCAAGGCCAAACTCTAAAATCTGCTCCATTGCCCATAAGAAAAGTGCATCAGGTGGGGGCAGAGTCCCAAGTGCCCACAGAAAGGGTAAAAATATAAACAAGATATGTAAAATCTGATTCATTTGTTCTAGAACTGGCATATTTACCACAAATCTACAAGAAAAAGAAAACATTTAAATCATACAAAATAAGATATAGCAGAGGATCTTTCTAGAAACACAATACCGCATACCCTTGTGCACATAAAGAACACTTAGAGAAAGGTCCCAGTCCCAAATTAACAAATGACCCATACATCCTGTAACACACTGCTCCTTCTCTCTCTTTTTTTTTAGATTGGTTCCCACATTTTTTTTATTGGTTGCTCACAACATTACAAAGCTCTTGACATATTTCATACATTAGATTGAAGTGGGTTATGAACTCCCAATTTTACCCCAAATGCAGATTGCAGACTGCTCCTTGTCTAAACCAGCAACTACCCCTACTCAATTGTGTATGTGCTGGGAATATAATATGATATTACAGCTATTCCAGCAGGTTAGAGAAATGGACTTGCTAACACTTGGTAGGAAGACAAAAATCTATTAACCTTTGGTTACAAACCATATGTAGGAAGACAAAAATCTATTAACCTTGGGTTACAAACCATATGTAGGAAGTGCTAAAAAATATAATGAAATCCACATATGGATTCAAATGAGCAAAGGAAGAAGAAATTAAAAGTCATCACTGAATAGTAATAAAATTGATGTAGGGATTTGTTAAAACTGAGGCCAGAAGAAACAACTGCCTCTCCTAAATCTAAATGTACTCTGGCTGAAATTTTATCAGTATTTCTTCAGAGTTTAATATCTTATAATATAAAATTGCAGGTAACTTTGGGAAAGTGAAAGCCTTACTAACATTCATATATTACTAGCTTGCAGTATAGTTAATATCAACAGTCAGCAACATGGTCACAACTTTATCTCTGTGAGTTAACCTGGGAACGTAACCAGCATTTATGATACTGTTCTATTTTCAAAAAATGGCTTTGAGAACATAAAATCATACAACATAAGCTTGTCACAAAGTATGGGCTGCGTCTACCTTAAGAGTAGAAACTGATACTTGGTATAGCACTTCCAGTGAAAATAAAATATTATTGTATTGTTTCAAATAATTTAATAAAAATTTAAAGCATAGAAAAATAAACAATATCAATATATTGCTAATTTTCTGGTATAAGGCTAACTAAACACTGTGTCTGGGTACTAACAAAGTCAGGGTATTTATGGAATACTAAAGACTTTAGAAACAGAAAATTATAGTTCAAAACTTATAATTTACTTGAATATCTCAGCTGCTAGTTAAGGAGAGAGAAAATATATAGAAAAGGTAACTATTTAAGTATATGTTAACAGCCAAGAAACAAATGTAGAGCAACTATGGACATAATAACAGTATAACATATTTGCTCACAGAAATACCAGGACCTACACCATCTGATATACTGTTTCACAATGTATGTCCTTCAAATTATTATAAGCAGAGAATGAACACTATGTTAGCAATGTGACAATACTTCCTGTAGTATAATTTTAAAATAAAATTCATTTCATTCTGAGAACAATCAACCAACAAAAAACAAACCACAGATAAGCCACAGGAAAGTCAAGAAAAAATGCAGATCTGTACAGCACATTTTTCCCAAGATAATAATATTCTTGCAAACACACTCAAGGATAGGATAACTTATATATAAATAATGTACACTCAGGAAATATTTTTACCAAAATTAAATTCTACCTTTAAATCTTTTATTCTTAAATAATGTGCAATGACACAGTCTTGTATACAAGAATATTATGAACAAGGATACATAATTGAAGTAACCAAATATTATTTTATATAAGACTCAGCTTCAAAATGGTAATCGTAGTTAATTCTTTTACAAGAAAAAAATGTTTGAATCTAATGCTTTTGATGATGTTAACTAACATTAATTTTCTGGAGTTAAAAAAAAAAACTCAGCCCTTAAGAAAAAATTGTTATTTTGAACTTAACAACTATGAAAATACTTTGAATTCTGAATATTCACTAGGATCCACATGCCATGCAAAACGTGTTCTGTAATAGTGGCTAGGAGGACGCAAACTGTGTGTCATTCTTTCAAATAATTCCTGAGAGTCTGAGTTAAAGTAGTATAAATTAAATGTTTGGTTTTTAAAAATATATCAATTTTTTTAGTTTTAGGAGGACATGATATCCTTATCTTATTTTTATGTGGTGCTGAGGATTGAATCCAGAGCCCCACGCATGCTAGATAAGCGCTCTACCACTGAGCCACAACTCCAGCCCTAAATGTTTGTATTTGATAAAACAAAAATGCACAGTAATTTAAAATTATTATCACACAACTGTATTAGGTAAAGAATGGGAAAAGAAAAAAATTACACTACAGAAGTGCAACTCTTCAGCTTTCTTTCACATCTTCTAAAACAGAACTAAGAATTAGATTTCTGACAACTGTCCAGATTTTAAGAGTGCATGCATTTCATGCCCCAGTTTTATCATCATACTGTATACTGTATAAAGATCATCAATTTTTATTATTTTGTTATCACAAGTTATATTTTTCTAAAAATGAAATGAGAGTTAATTTCCTTGCATAAGCCACTTCCTTCTTTAAAAATAGTAATGGAGATTCCCCTTGGTTTTTCTTTAAGTCATAGTAAAAAAAAACAATAAAAACAAAAAACAAAAACCAAAACAAAACCCCCTTTCAATTATCTAACTTTAAACATTAAAACAGTATATAAAAACCTTTTATGCACTTTGATTTAGAAATTAGCACAGAAAGTCAAGGTAACCAAATTAAAAATTCAGCCTGTAATTTCTTACAGAAAATTAGATATACTATAATAGTGTGTAATTAATGATTTCAGAAATAGCTTAGTGAGATAGTAACTCAATAATCTGTACTCTGAAGATCATCATCATAATCTTATAAACTTAAAAATTCTGTACCCTTGCTCAGAAGGTCCTATGCATATACATACTCAATATTTTTGCTAAACTGGGTATAGTGGCAAATGTCTGTACTCCCAGTGATTCTGGAGGCTAAGGCAGGAGGATCACAAGTTTGAGGTGACCTTCAACAACTCAACAAGATCCTCTTAAAATAAAAAATAAAAAGGATGAGGATATAGCTTAGTGGTAAAGTACCCCTGGGTTAAATCCTTAGTACCAAAAACAAAAAACAAAAACACATAAACAAAAATACACACACATATACACACAAAACAATACTATTAACTCTTCAGAATTAAGCATTTAATTGTAATTATCTCACAGTGAGTAAATGATATTAAGAAGTCAATTTAGATAAATTTCCTATGGGTTAACTTTTCTCTTATATATTTGGTTAGATGAAGAATTACTATTGTCCTGTGATCCATAAACACAGCACAATTAGAAGAGATTCAGAATTATGGAGTAGCAAATGGACTCTACAGAAGGTCAGTTTTAGTATAAAAAAGAAATATTTTTAAGTCTTGTCTTCGCTTAGGTTGCATTAACAAGTACCATAGAGGGGGTGGTTTAAACATCACGAAAATAAATTTTCTTAGTTTTGGAGGCTGGAAGTCTAAGATCAGAGTGTTAGCAGGGTCAGATTCTGGTGAGGGTGCTTTTCCTGGTGCCTGAGAGATCAAATTCTCTTGAGTCTTTCCTTATAAAGGGAATTAATACCATGAGACTAGGATTCCACCTTCATGATCTAATTAATTCCCAAAGGCCCCATGTCCAATTAACATCACATCGAAGGTGATAGCTTCACCATAAGAATTTTGAGAAGACAATTTGGTCCAAATCTTTCTATCCCCGTCCCTTGTACTCACTCCCAAATTCATAACCTTCTCACATGCAAAATACATTCATACTGTTCCAGTGGCCCCTAAAGTCTTAACTTATCCCAGCATTAACTCTAAAGTCTCATCTAAACATCATCTAAATCACCTGTAAATCTACACAAGTACTGTACTTCCAAAATTCAGTGGTAAGACAGAAATAGGAAAAACATTCCTTACATTCCAAAAGGGAGAAATAAGAAAAAAGGAAAGTGTGATAGATTCCAAGAAAGTCCAAAACCTAACAAAGGAAATTCCATTAGACCTTAAGGCTTAAGAATGATTTTCTTTAGTTCCATACTCTGTCCTCTAGGCCCTTGGAAGTGTCACTCCCATAGCTCTACACAAGGGTCCTTCTCCTCTGACTCTGAAGGGTGATCCTGCCCTCCAAGGTTTTAGGCAGAGGTCGTCTGGCCTGTTGAACTGAGGTATGGCCTTAATGATCTCTGAATCACTTTGGGTATAATTTTTCCCTTTTCTTAAAGAATAATGCACATTTTTTTTTTTCTTTTGGTACTGGGGATCAAACTCAGGGTGCTTTACCACTGAGCTATATCTCCAGCCCTTTATATTTTTTGATTTTTAGACAGGTTCTCACTACATTGCTGAGGACTTCATCAAACTGCTGAAGCTGGCCTTAAAACTTGTGATTTTTCTGCTTCTGCTTCTGGGAATTACAGGCATGTATCACTGCTCCCAGACTGCAGTTGAATAGTTCTATCACTGTCTTGTAAGATCCAAGAAGTTTAACAGGCTTCCTTCATTTCATTCTTTCTTGATTTCCTTTAGTTCAAACTGGCAGTGTTTCTACTCAAATAATCCCATAAACTCTCTTCTTAAAAAAAATTTTTTTTGTTTGTAGTTTTACATGGACAGAATGTCTTTATTTTATTTATGGTGCTAAGGTTCAAACCCAGTGCCTTACATATAGTAGGCAAGTGCCCTGCCACTAAGCTATAGCCCCAGCCCCCATAAAAATCTTAAAAAAAATACATTTATTTATGCACGTATTTATGTATTTGTGCAGTGCTGAGGATTGAAACCAGTGCCTTATATGTGCCAGGTGGGCGCTCTACCACTGAGCTACAACTCAAGCTCAAAAACTCTTTATTAAGTAATAATCTAACCACAGATTATGCTTTCTCATGTTTTCCAATATATGAACAGGTTAAGAATTTCCCAAATTTTCAGGTTCTGTTTCCTTGTTTTGCCTAACAATTCCCTCTTCAATTCTTCTGTCTTCTTTTGCATTTTACTATAAGCAGTCAGAGGCAATCAAGCTGCTCCTTCAATACTTTGCTTGGAAATCTCCTTACCTAAATAGCCCATTTCATCACTTGCAAATGCTACAACACTGTGCAATCAAGTTCTACGACACTTAAAAACAAGGATTACCGTTTTTTTTTTCCAGTTTAAATAACATATTACTTATGTCCATATGAAATCTTATCAGAGTTACTTCTAACATGTCTATTTCTAGCATGCATGCCAAACTCTTACAGCCTCTACCCATTACCCAATGACAAAGCCACTTCTACATTTTTCAGGTATTTATTATAATAGTATGCCACTTCTTAGTACCCAAATCTTAGGGTGGGCTGCCACAATGAAATGCCAGACTTGAGTAGTTTAAACATAAGAAACTTATTTTCTCATAGTTCTGGATGCTGGAAGTCCATGATTAGAGTTTTATGTAGCATTCTGGTGAGAGCTTTCTTCCTGGCTTATAGTCAGCCCCCTTCTTGCTGTTCTCACACAAAGAGATAAAACTCTTCTATGTCTTTTAAAAGAGTACTAATCCCATCCATCAGCCCAGGGCCTCACTTTCATGACCTAATTATCTCCTAAAGGCTGTATCACCAAATAATATCATACTGGGGTTTAGGATTCAATTTGTGAATTCTAAGTGAATATAAACATTAAGTCCATACTATGTCTGTACACTAACCTGGGAAAGAGAAATCTGTAATCTACAGAAACAGAAAGAAGTCAGGTTTAGCAAAGAAAAGCAAGCAAAAGTTATTATCAAACCATTTTGTAAATAATTATATTTTAAATGTTTTTATTTTTCTTCTATAACAAATTAATTTATAAATCAATATTCCTCCTATAAAACAAAATTAGAATTTTCTAGTCATCTTGAATTCACTCAACCTGTATGTAATATTTACACATATAACTTTTAAATTATTCTTTCCTCATTCTCCACAAGAAAGTTCCATTGTTTTCATAGGTTTTGGCCCAGTTATCTTATAGATTCTCAATGGTCTTTCTTTAAAGTGAAATACAGGATTGAAAAATAGTTTACTTTTTTTGAAAAAGGAATTTTCCCCTTTCAATATGATTTAATTATTACTTTTTAGCATAAATGTTTTACATTGATTACTTCCAAGTTTAATCATAAAAACAACCCATCACCCAATGATTTGGGCATGATTTTTAATCCAGATTCATTTTTTTTAAATACTAGCAAAAGCTCTCTTATCAGGTATACATAAAAACAAAGCAAGTTATAAAATATTTGGTAGGTTTTTTACCTGTGTGCAAGATCCACAGAAACAAAGAAAAAAATATAAATGGGTCTCATAAGAGGAGTGATTTCATAAGTATCCTGAGGTTGGAAAGTTGCAGTCTCTGTAGCTGTGTTCACAATTAATGAGTACTCTCCTATACAGAGTGTTATCCATCCAAAGACAAATAGAGGAGCAGTGCCTCCTATACTGCCATACAGCAAGGTTATTCTATTTGGAAGCAGATACCATGTTCCAAGAGCACATACTATCCCAGCAAGAACAGAATGAAAAACTATATTGGCTATGTATTTCTTTCCAGGAATTAGAAATTTGACAGTCTCAGCACCAGCACAGCTTGTAAATTCATGCTCATCTTCCTCTGCTAAGATATCTGTGGTTAGCATTCTTTGTACTGTTGCTGATTTGTTTTGGGCATATAAACTTGTGAACTGGATGATAAATGCAGTGAAAAGCATTAGTCCACCTGAAAGTGATGCTGTATAATAGTCTTTCAGGATGCCCAGCTGGTACAAAAGTGTTCCTATTCCACCCAAAACCCATGGCATCAGAAAAAGGATAATTTGATTAACATATACATAAGGAGGGGCACAAAAGCCTAATTTGAGTCGAGGGCCTCCTAGAACAGTCTGTGGAAAGCGCTTCAGAAAGAAGTCCTGTTTGTAATCATTTAGCAGAGGCACATCTGGACTCATCCTTCTCACGCAGGATTATTCTGAAAATCACATCCTTTTCTGTAACCAGAAGTCTCTATAAAAAAGAAAAAAAATCACTATTTGAAAGTGCCATACTCAAAACCTACAGTGGGAATCACCCCATATTTCTATTTCACATTCTTCATTCCTTTAAGAGCAGGATTTATACCTTCAGTTCTCAGGCTCCTTATTATTACCTGATCCTTGGCACAAAGTTGTTGGATTTTTAAAAAACAAAATAAATATGATAAGTTATTTTTTAACTTTTCAAAACAATATTCTATATTAATTTATGAAGAACTTAATATGTAGAATTAGATCTGAACTCATATTTTTAAGATGCTGAGGTCAAAGAAAAGTTAAAAAAGTCTGCCAGCAGTTTGGTCACTTCACTGTGAGTTTTTGTTGTTTTTAATTTTTTCTTTTATTACAAGGGTAGTTCAATTTTTTTTCTCTCAGTGGTCACATGGTAAATATTTTAAGCTTTGAGGACCATTAGATCTCTGTTACAATGACTCTATTTTGTTGCACTAGCAAAAAAAGTAACTGTATACAACACTATATATAAATGGATAAGACTGATTGTTGCAATAAAGCTTTACCATATTTATCCAAATAAGGTATGGGCCAGACTTAGCCTGAAGGTCACAGTTTTCCAGCCCTTACTGAGTAAAATACAGATTCTCCACAATTCCCTTGAATTGAAATGGAAATAGAAGTTGAAAATAGAAAACCTGTTAATCATATCACCTAACAATTATGGTAAAGTTAGCGCTATCCAACAATATAAAAAGTTAAATCCTGTTGAATTAGTATTTCAATAAAACTCCATATGGTCATTGGCAGTTCAATATGTAGTAGGAAGAACAATTAACTGGAAATTAAAAGGCTTTAAGTATCAGAGTGGATGCTTATTTTTATTAACTGTGCTTCCTTTTTTAGTTGTTCTGTTGTCAGTTTCCAGAATCTATCAGAACTGGAAAGCATGGAATAACAATAGGACCCATACATTCTTTAGTGTAGGTTATTTTCATTAAGGGTCAGAACAATCTAATTTTAAGTAACACAGGTTCTCTTCAATTTAACTTACTCAGTTGCTTATTCTATTTTATTTATTTATTTAGTTAGTTAGTTGTAGGTGGACACCCAATATCTTTATTTCATTTTTATGTGGTGCTGAGGATCGAACCCAGTGCCTCACATGTGCTAGGCGAGCGCTCTACCACTGAGCCACAACCCTAGCCCTCAGCTGCTTATTCTAAAAACAAAACAACAACAACAACAACAACAACAAAACAGCTGTCTGACACAAGATCAACTAGAAAAGTATTACCTCAGTTAATCATATGTAGAGCTAGAAAGAAAAAATTAGTCATCTTAAACTAGCTTTCTTTCAGTCAGTTTAAAATAGTCTTTCCACTAGTTCTACCAAACTAATATTGGGACTGAAAAGAGCTTTAGGATGCCATTAAAGGCTTTGGGTCAGCTTTAAGAATTAATACCTTAAAACCACATCTTTATTATACTATTAGAAAGTTTTTTAAAACTGTAAGCATCTATCTTACATCTTCCAGTCACTGTTTTTTGGTTCTGCCCAGAACAAATGACACCTTTCACTCATAGGACAGCCCTGCAAGGATTCACAAAATAACAGAACCACAGGACCACACATAACCTTCACTGTCCCAGGTTCAAGCACAGAAAATGAAAAGACTGCCTCCCTTTCCACTGTATAAGCTTATCTCTTGCAGTGATGCCAGGCTCCTTATACTTTATTCTGATAACACTGTCTTGTTCCAGTCATAGGGTAAGTGAGGTCACACTTATGTGGATGGGGGTCAATATTTTGATATCATTTTCCTATGGAAGATTTATGAGACAGGAAGATGAATTTGGATAGACTGATGAATCCTAGATGAACTGATGCACTTATATGACTTCTACCTCCAGTGTGTTCAAGTGAAAAATGGCTCAAGACATGGAAAACAAAAACTGTAAAAAAGAAGCTTAAGAGATAAAAATGGCATCAACAATTGTCTGATTTTAGCAAAGTTAACTTAAAAAAATCTATCATTATTCTATGAAGAGAATGAAGGCATCCATGCTTCTAAAATTTATTTTACAAAAATTGAAAGGAAATTTACTGAAGTTTTACTGTTCTAAGCATCACTGTATTTACTAAAATTTTGAAAACAGAAAACTTCATGTGTGAAGAAATGAACTGACCCACACCTCAGTACTAAAAAGCATCTGAAATAACTTAATTCTCAGTTGCTCTGAATAAAAATCACTTGTTACCAGGGCAGTTCTAAAAAGTATGCAGATGTAGGTTTTTTGTTTTTTTAATAGTCAAGTACTACCTGTTGAGGATATTATGAAGAATACAGAGATAGAAAGATAGCTACCATTATAATTCTGAAAATAATCTATGTGATCTTAACTGAATGCCATGTCATGAAAATTTTTTTTCTTTTTTTAAAAAAATTTCTACCACTGAGCTGCATCCCAGCCCTTTTAATTTAATTTAATTTAATTTTTGAGACAGGATCTCACTAAGTTGACTCACTAGGCTGGCCTCAACTTGTGATCCTCCTGCCTCAGCCTCCCAAGTAGCTGGGATTATAGGTATGTGCTTTTTTGAAGAGTCTTTTAAAAACATTTGATGCTCAAATATGAAAAATATATTTCATGCTCTGGTTTGCAAATTGTGTGGTAAGTACTCTCCTTCACCCATTAATGAAAGGAAAATATACCATAACACCTGAAAAGAAAGTCTTAAGAAGGAATAAGTTTATTAGGTCTTTTGGGATGTAGATTATGAGGTTTGTTAAAATTCACAACTTGAAGGGTCACAACTTTGGAGGGTCTTTGAATTTAAGAGTTTTCCATAGGAATTGGTCTATGACTATAAAGGAAGGATGACTACATAGTTCAATAATTGATTGCAGGTATTAAAAATGCCTCACAAGTGGAACAAAGTTTTAGTTGGTTCTATGCTTTCCCTTTCCTGTTGTACACCAAGATATGAATTCACAGAATTCCATTACTCATGGAAACCTAAAATAGGAAATAGCTGAAAACCACATCAAAACATTATAAATGTACAATAGGGCCAGGCAACACTACTATTCCTATCCCAAACAACCTTCCTGCACTTCATACAACTTGCCCACTATAAATTCAATTGAGTTGACAAGCCATTCTCTCAAAATCAAGTGATTCTCTCAAAGTCCTGTGAGTGAAATTGGCCACCCACATGAATTACTAGAGATAAATTTTACAGAAAGACTATTGAGAAACAGTGATTGCAAGTGACTTAACCAAGATACAATATCAGTTGGTGGCAGAGTGAGTTTTAAATCATACCAAGCTATTGCTAAATGAAAGAGAATTTTATTTTGAGGCTACAATGGGTTCTTCAAGGAAAGGTGGGTCTGAGAGTAATCTATAAAAATGTCAAAAGAAAAGCATTTGATAGCTAAGCTAGCATGAGGGCTTTGGGACCAAGCACTTTGATAAGACAAGTAGAAGAATATTTAAAAGAAAAGGTTCTCATCACCAAGAAGGTGAAAACAATCTACAGAAATTTTTTGCAAATCATACACGGTGAGAGATTTGTATCTACAAAGAACTCTCATAAAGTGAAAAAACAACCCCCCCCCCCTTTAATGGACAAAGGGCCACTGGGGTCATGGTTCAGTGGTGGTAGAATGCCTGTATGGCATGCATGAGGCCCTGAGTTTGATCTCCAGCACAAAAAACAAAAACAAACAAACAAACAAAACCCCCAAAAAACCAGGATCTAAGTAGATATCTCTCCAAAGATGATACAGAAATACCAATAAATCCAGGAAATGAAACTCAATAATATTAATCATTAGGGAAATACAAGTCAAAAATATCATGATTATATCATTTCAAATCCCCTTGACTGGCTAACGTAAAAAAAAAAAAAAAGACAATAACAAGTATTGGTTATGGACAAAGTAAAACCCTCAAACACATCTGTTGGGAATGTAAAATGGTACAGCCCTTTAGAAAAAGCCTGGCAATTCCTACAAAGACTAAACATAGAATCACCATATGACTGAGTTGTTCCACTTCCAGGTATTACACTCAAGAAAACATTAAAACATATGTCTACACAAAAATTTACATGGGAACAGTCATAATAGAAAATTTTTAATAGCCCCAAAATGGAAACAAAACTGTCCATCAAAAGGTGAATGGATAAAAAAATGAGGTACTGCTACACAATGAAATATTATTAGATTATAAACAGGAATGAAGTATTCATACATGCTACAACATGGGTGAACTTTGAAAGCATCATGCTAAGTGAAAGAAGACAGTCACAAAAGACCACATACTGTAAAATTCCATTTATGTGAAATGTTCAGAATAAGCAAATCTGGAGACAGAAAAATAGATTCGTGGTTGCCTTGGGCTCATGGGGGTAAGGATAATGGAGGTAGGTGATTTATTGATAAAAGATGTGAGGCTTCTTTCCGGGTTGAGGAAAATGTTCTAAAATTGACTGTAGTAATGGTTGCACAATTCTGTAAGTATATTAAAGAATGTACAATTTAAGTGGGTGAATTGTATGGGATGTGAATTATATTTCAAGTCCTTACAAAGGAAAAAGAAATAGTTCCCTACTTTGTATTTTTTACAGCAGTTATAACTAACAGGCAGCTATTACGAAACTCAGAACTAGACAATAAATGTCCCAAACAGTTAAATAATGTCGTTAAAAGGTTCAGTAATCGTACTTGAAGCTTTTATGACAAAGGACAAAAACCTGTTTGTTGTGTAATAACATCTGGAAGACAAAGTGGCCGTGCACAGGCTTGGAAACTAAGGCAGCGAAGTCGCCAGGTGGGTCAGGGATCAAACGTACCTCGAATCACTCGAGGGAAGAGGCGGCGCGAAGGCAGCCTGGAGTCTGCATTTCTGCTGGTAAACCCGGGTGAGCACTCCCACCTGGAAGCTGGCTGCGGCCGGAAGGCGGAGGCAGAGAAGCTGCAGCGGTCCCACAACAAGATCCCAGAGAGGCCTCCGCAGCCGCTCCCGGTTTCCATGGCTAACATCAACTCCGGCGGACGCCACCCGAGCGGAGCAGTTCGCGTGCGCGCACTCGCGCGCTTACGGGCGGGGCCGGCTCGCCTCAGCCTGAGCTCGCTTCCCAGGCGGGCTGAGCGAGGTACCGAAGGGAAGAGACGCGATTCCTTCGGTCCGGGTCTGGGCCCTAGTATGCCAGGTTCGGACTCGTGGGAGGCGTTGGTACTCTGGTCCCTCTCTGGACCCGGACGTCTGCGTTAGGGATTTGAGGGCTGGAGGTCAACCTCTGAACTTTAACCCGGGCCGCGCCCCCACGCAAGAGCGTCGAGGTCCTGGTGACGTGACGTTCTTCCGCAGGGCGGGCTCCAGGGTTGGATGGACGCCATTTTGGGAGCGCCTGGTTATCTGAGGTCGAGAGGGTTGTCTGCCCCCTGACTCAGAAATGTAGTAGGGCCCCAATCTTTCAAGGTCGGACGACCTCAATTAATGGCACCTGTGTTTGGTCTTCACCACCCAACACTTACATGGTAATAAGGACTTTTCAGTGCTTCTTCGTGAACCATGTGCAGTTTGGAAGATTTGGAGCTGCATCACCGGCATACTTCGTTTTATTTTGCTTCGCAGATATTGTAGGTTTTTTGGTTTTGTTTTCGTGGTTTTTTTTTAAAAACAAATTGAAGGATGTGGCAACGCTACGTAGATCAATACTGTTGGCGCCATTGGTGACTACTTTGTTACATTTCGATAATTCTCACGATGTTTCAAGCTTTTTCATTTTTTTAATATGTTATGATGACTTTTTGATACTCATTGTAATTGTTTTGGGGGGTATTATGAAACATACCTATATAAAACAGCCAAATTAATGTTGTGTCTTCTGCTGTTCCACCCATGGTGCTATTCCCATTTTGCTCCCTCTTGGGCTTCCCCACTTCCTGAGATACAACACTGTTGAAATTAAGGCAGTTAATAACCCCACAATCCTTCCTCCAAGTGAAAGGAAGACAAAAGCTAGAAATGATTACGCTTAGTGAGGAAGGCATGTCCGAAGCTGAGATTGGGAGAACAGCTACGTTGTAAATGCAAAGGACACGTTTTTGAGGGAAATTAAAAAGTGGTACCCCAGGCCGGGCGGGGTGGTGCACCCCTGTAATCCCTGCGACTAGGGAGGCTGAGGCAGGAGCATTGCGAGTCAGAAGGGAGGCGCTAGGCAACCCAGTGAGACCCTGTCTCTAAATAAAATACAAAATAGGCCTGGGGATGTGGCTCAGTGGTTTGCCCCTGAGTTCAATTCCCAGTAAGGGGCTGGGGGGGGGGAGGGGGGAGGAAGTGTTATCCAAGGAACATAAAAATGAGAAAAAAGCAAACAGCCTTATTGCTGAAACGGAGAAAGTTTTAGTAGTCTTGATAGATGATCAAACCAGCCTCAAAATTCCCTTTAAACCAAAGTCTAATCCAGAACAAGGCCCTAAATCTCTTCCAATTTTTTGTGAAGGCTGAGGTGAAGAAGCTGCAGAAGAAAAGTCTGAAGCTAGCAAAGTTTGGTTCATGAAGTTTAAGGAAAGAAATCCTTTCCATAGCATAAAAATGCAAGGTCAAGCATCAAGGACTAATGTAGAAGCAGCAGCAAATTATCCAGAAGATCAAGCTAAGATAATTGATGAAGTTGGCTACATTAGATAACAGATTTTCAATGTAGAAGTGGAGCCTGAAGATATGACTAAGTTACAGTAATCATCCTATGATAAAACTGATGAGTTACCTCTTACAAATGAGGAAAGAAAGTGGCTTCTTAAGATAGAATCTACTCCTGATAAAGATGCTATGAATATTGTTAAAATGATAACAAAGGATTAAGAATATTACATAAACTTAGTTCAGAACGTAGCAGCAAGGTTTAAGAGGATTGACTAATTTTGAAATTCTGCTGCAGGCAAAACAGCATTGCATGCTACAGGGAAATCTTTTGTGAGTCAGTCAATGCAGGAAAGTTAATTGTCTTAAATTTTAAGAAATTAACACAGTAGTCCCAGCCTTCAGTAACCAGAACCCTGATCAATCAGCAGCTATCAACATAAAGGCAAGACCCTCCACCAGCAAAAAGATTATGATTCACTGAAGGCTCAGATGATCATTAGTATTTTTCAACAATTTCTTATTAAAGGTATGTACATTGTTTTTTAGACTAAATAGACTCAGTATAATGTAAACAAAATTTATATGCATTGGGAAACCGAAAAAATTGTGTCTTACTTTATTTTGATTGTGGTTTTATTGAGGTGGTCTGGAACCAAATCTGCAGTATCTCCAAGGTTTACTTTGTATATACTTACTATGGCTCATTTATTGCATTTTTTCCCCCAGGTGTGAATTGGTGGCTGCCTTCTTAATTACAAGAAACCAAAATGCACATTGTTGCAACATGTTACTAGGATTTGTAGCTGCATAGGGCCCATTTTTATTTCACTTCGCAGTGTATTAATAAAGCTAGGCAAAGTTCTTGTGCCCCCCCCCCCTTTAAACCCATACCTGATTTATTAGTGTGAGTTTCATTTTAGATCCAGGAATCTTTATGGAATGGCCATAAAGACCCTTATTCTTGTTACAAACTTAAACATATTTCCAGTGCCCACTGCCATATTCTCCGTGAAATTTGGTTTCCTCCCAAGTTCTGGAAACATTTCACATTGCCAGTTAGGAGTCTTCAAGGTGGCTCCTGAGAGCCGCAATAATAATTGGTCTCTGCTGAGATCAGTGAGCCCCATGTAAAGGAACATTTAAGTCAATTTGATTTTGTCATGGTACCCATGTTTTCCTGTTATTGATCGACCGTTTCTGCACACATGAGACTCTAAATGGCTTAAGAATTGTCTCATTTGGGTCTTATCTCAAAACTATAAATGTGAACTATAAATGTGGTCTTGTTTTCCTAGCTATATGGAAGTGATGGCTTTGTTCTTAAACATTTAGGGTTTTAGGCCTTGTGGTGGTGGTGGGGAACAATATTAAAAGAGAATCAAAACATTTTTGAAAGGATATAATTCTTTCTAAAGGTAAAGTACTTTATGGAAAGTATATGGATGGAAACCTTATGTAATATCAAGGACGTGCAGATATTTGGACATAGTTTGTAGAAAGAACCTGTCATAATTCATTGTCTTCACAATTTGATAGATTATGAGAAAGTGTGCTCTTGGGCCATCCATAATGTTGCTACTTCTTTTGTAGGGGAGACAAGCTTATTTATCATTAGTCACAGTACCACATTAATTAAACCTTGAAGCATTAGCTAATTGCTAAGAAGTCCAAGTGTAGCAGCATTAAAAGTAGAGGCTCTAGAGTCAGGAATCATGGATTGAAACCCTGACACTACTGCTCATTATTTATGTGATCTTGGGGTTCACCTGATTTCTCTGGTCCTCAGTTTCCATGTATTATAAAATAAAGCTAAATGAGAGAATTTAACTCACAGTTATGTAGGTTGTATTAAATTACTGCAGATCACTTATCATAGTAACTAGCAGTTTAAGTGCTTATTAAGGATGAGCTGATTGTTTATAATACCTTCTTTCTTATGGACTTTATATATTACTGAACCAGAATCAACATTTTATTGTTGAAATATCTGCTGCTTATATTTGTTTTTTCAAATATGTTTCAATACTTTAAACCACTTTTAAAGATGGTGTATGGTATGAAGCCCTTTTAGTTATAATTTGCATATAAAGTATTTATTCAATATTTACTGAAATTATAGTTCCTCCTTACCAGGAACTATATTAATTGCTTCAGATAACAAAGTCAAATAAAAAATTTCCTCAAGGTTTGCCAAAATATAACTTGGGAAATGAATAAGGATATCAGTAGCAGAATGTGAGATAAACCAAGAAACACTGGAAGTTGCAGGAAAATATGACACAAAACTTTCTGGTGAAATTAAGGATGGCTGTAATCTAGTTTTAAAGGGCAAACAGAAGATGAAGATGTGAGAGAGCAGGTATTACAAATGGAGGGACATTTATTTATTAACTCATTTGACATATATTTAGAGCATACATAGAATTGGGTTCTTTTGTGCCTCATTTAATCTTAACCTTATGAGATAGTTGATTGTTATTCTTATTGCAAATATAAGGAATCTTAGCTTCAGAAAAGTGAAACGATGAAAGTGGGAGTTGAGCCCATATCTATATGTCTTTACAATTCTCCATCTATTTTCTGTTATCTTGCTGGCTCATATGAAATGAAAAGATGATAAAAAAGGTGCTACTTCAACCAAAAAAATATGTATAGCAAAGCATAATCATGACACATGTTTTTGTGTAATGGTATAATGTCAATTTAGTTTTAAGCTCATATTGAAGTTGGTCCTCTTGCTAAAAAGTAAACACAAATTACCATGAAGCTCTTACTTTGCCTCATTGCCCAGAGATTATGGGCCAGAGGGCTACAAAAATTTATGCATCCTGCAGCACCAGGAATAATGGATAAAGAAGGGTGAAATTTAAAATAAAGTTAAGAAGCAAGAACAATAACAACAACAACAAAAATGGGCAAAATTACCTCAGGGCATTAAAAAGATGAGTTTCTAAGACAAGGAAGCAGAATTGCTAGAATTTGGTAAATAGTTGGGTGGGTGGGGGGGAGAAGGTACAGAGGAGTGTGAGGAGACCCAAGAAGAAAAGATGAAGATGAGTCCAACCTTGAAGTCCAGTGACCACAAAGTTTGTGGCACCCTAAATTAAATAAGCAAAGGAGGAAGAATAGTTTTGAAACGAGATAATGAAGCCATTCTGAGAGATGTGTTTGAGGGGGTGGTGGATTATCCAGGTATATATATTCAGTTAGAAATATAGACATTGGACCTTGGAAGAAAGCTAAAGATATAGAGAGTACTTAGGGGAAAGAAAAAAAAAGGATAGTGAAGTTATCAGATTTTAATGTCAGGGTTTAGGTCTTATGGGATGATAATCAAAGAAGAAAACCACTATGAGAAAAAGAAAGGAACTATAAGATGATCAATTTATTAATTGCTAGAATTCATCTCATTGTTTTATATCACAGATAATGATGTGATTGTGTGTGTGTGTGTGTGTGTGTGTGTGTGTGTGTGTGTGTGTGTAGGGTAGGGCTGAGAGTTAAACCCAGAGCCTTGCATATGCAGGGCAAGCTCTCTTCCACTGAGCCACATCCCCAGCCCCATAATATGGATATTTTAAAAAGATTGTGTGAATGAGCATGTGGTGGGTAGAAATTTCAGAGTGTATGAGCATATTCACAGGCATGTAGGTTGGGTGACACTCAGTTTTGAGGATATTAAAGACAGGAGTGACCAACAGTTAATTACAAAGTTTCATATGAAACTTCCTTTAATACAGAAAATTTCATACCACAAATATAAATAGATCAAATAAAATATAATCATGCTTTGCCATTTGCTGGTGCTAAGCTTTATTATATGATACAATTATAGTTCTGAAACATTTACAGTAATTCCTAATGGGAAGTATAGGGTGAAAGGATAGTATCAGATTTGGGTTATGATCAAGAATTCTTAGGTTTCTTGGATAGCTCTTAAAGTTCACTATCATTTTACATCAATAACCTAATGTATGTTTAATTTTAGGTGTGTTAATATTATTTTAGAACATTATCACAGCAGGAAATTGGTTTCATTCAGTTGTTCAAAAAGAACACAGGCTGGGTATGGTGGCTCATGCCTGTAATCCCAGTAGCTCAGGAGACTGAGGCAAGAGGATCACAAAGAGTTCAAAAGCCAGCATCAGCAAAAGCGAGGCACTTAGCAAAACTCAGTGAGACCCTGGCATTAAATAAAATACAAAATAGGGCTGGGGATGTGGCACAGTGGTTGAGTGCCCCTGGGTTCAATCCCCAGTACTGGGGGGAAAAAAATCACAGGTATATAAAAAGAACATAGATTATTGGTAGACTGATAATCAGTAAATCAGAATATGTAAAAATATAAAATTTCATTTTAAAATTATTACATTTTGTAAAACTTTGTAAATGTAATGTCAGTAGAAGATCAAAATTCTGTAAATATCCAGAGGTATAATTTGATTCTACAAAATTAATTTATACCCACATCTGCATTAAATAGATTTCCCTTCATTTTGGTACACATAATTGAGGGATAATAAAGCAGATTTCAAAGTCGTCATCCTAGCATCTTATACTAAGATTGGAACCATCAATTAGTTGCTCCTACTGACAGTGTTATAAGAAATATGATTCCTTGTTATTAATATTGATATCTAAAGCTAGAATTATAATAATGTAAAATAGATGCCCTTTTCCTAGTATCTGCTTTCTAAATTCTCTATAAATGTTTTATTTAGAATCCTGTGAACATTCTCTTTTCATTTGTCTGGAGAAAGAATCTATAAGGAAGTGCAATAAACAAGTTAATAGGAAAGTTATAATTACATAAGAATGGGGGGAAGTTAGGTGCAATTTGCCTAACGGTGGAGGAAAGCCTTTACATATCCTTATATAATATTTCCAGACTCATTATTGTTGAATGGAAAGTAGAGGTTACATTAAATATTTTTTAGAAGAAAAAATGAACCATATTTAGCATATAACATTTATATAAAAAGTATAAATAACAAAAATCAATATTGATGGGATGGTAGATTAGAGGAATTGAGCAAAGCTTAAAATGCAATTTCTTTTGACATTGAAATTTTATCTATTTTTATAGGTATATTTCTAAGTGTGTTAAGTGAGCCAAGATTTGTACAAAGATGTAATTAGACTATTTGTAAGCAAAAAACAACATTCTTTTAGTAGGGAACAAATTAATTAAATTAGGCCCCAAAAGAATATATCTTTTATGCAAAGATGCCCAACTTATACTGTTAAAAAATGAAAAATAAGTTTATACTCTATTATTTTATCTGTATGAAAAATCACTGGAAATACGAATATGCTTTCTATGTGCTTATTAAGAAGGTTACAGAAGAAAATATGACAGCCCTTAACCTCAGGAGAGTAACTGGAATTTGATGGGAAGAGCAACTTTTACTTTTTGCTTATACTCTTTTGTGCTGCTAATAAATTTTTAAACAATATTTATTATTATTTTTAAATTTTATTTTTTAATTTTTTTGCAGTATTGGGGATTGAACTCATATGTGCTATCTCCATCCCTTTTTATTTTGCCAAGGCTGGCCTTATACTTGTGATCTTTCTGCCTCTCACCCTGTTGATTTGCTGTGGTTACAGTCAGGTGCCATCTTTCATGGTAATTTATTAGTTTTATAATCTTTAAGTTATAAAAACTTCAAAAAATTAAGTTAATAAAAAATATTCCTTTTTCGAAAAACCCCACCAAACTATTAAATCATTAAGCCATTGTGTAGTCAATAAAAAGACAGTGGCCAGTGCTGTGGCACACACCTGTAATTCCAGCGACTCTGGGGGCTGAGGCAGAAGGATTATAACTTCAAAGCCAGACTCAGCAACTTGTGAGTGTTCCTAAACAACTTAGAACCTCTAAAAAAGTTAAAAGGGTTGGGGATGTAGCTCAGTGGTAAAGTGCCCTGGTTCAATCCCTAGTACACCCACCTCCACACCCCCCCAAAAATTGACATCGTGCATTTTTGTTTTCATATTACTTTTACACAGAAAGTAATTGGAAGATATTAATTTTCCTGAATAAAGAAATATTTATGGTATATAGGAAGAGATATACTATAATTAGTGTTATAGTTTAAAATTACTGCAAGTTATTTGACATACTGGTAAATTTGGGCCTCTGATAAGCAGAGACTGCCTAGATTCTATACTACTGCAGTATTAGATCAATAGGTCATTCTTTGAACTCTATAAAAATAGTTCATTTTATAGTGCATGAGAACATGTACTGAATTTATGTATGCATTCTCAAGATTATTAGATCTTTTTCCAATGTTGTATACAAAGTTCAGATTTTTGGAATTCATGTAAAATATACATTAGTGTATATATCCAGATATGCATATATGTAAAATATTTGTACATATGTAAAATGTGTATTATATATAACATGCAAAACAAAATACATGGGAATTCTATTTTGTTGTGCTAGCAATGACTTATGGGAGTAAATTTTCATATGTGGTTTGTCTTTAGCAATGTAATTTTAAATATAGTAATTTTAATGAAATTTATGCCAATATTTTTTAAAATTTTATTTTACTAGAGATGCTTTTTAAGGCAATTAGTTTAAAGGAAAACAAATGTATAGAAATGAACATTAGAATAATTATTAATCTCACTGAACTTTAAAAAAATGTCTGTTATTTATGAATTTCAAGACAGATATTGGATTCATGTTTTTACTTAGAAATTTTTCTTCCTTGAGACTTTGTCATTGGTAAAAAAAAAAGTATATACCAGTAAATAATAACATGTATAAGAAAAATGCATTTACTTGTAGAGATAATCATATATTAAGAAGCAATGATCATTTTTATTGTGGCTTTTATGTAAAACTAGCCTATGGATTTTTCCCCTATGAACTTTTTTTCCTGGGATCATAATGATGAAAATAAAATCTTAGAGGTGAGGTTTCTTCTCAATGTATAGATGCCTTGCCTAATACATGTAATAGAACCAAACAAATATTCATCTCTGTACTATAGGATATCAATTTTTTTATTGTGAATGTTTCAAAAAGTGTCGAAGTATACACTCTTAATTCCACAATTCAGTATCTTTGGATGCTTGATCTGTATCAGTGGTATGCCCAAATGCGCTCCAAAGTAGAATAATCAGCTATGAAAACCTAAGTTACATTTATTCTTAGGAAATGTCTTCCTTTGTTTATTCTATACCTCCTTTTCTCAGTATAGACATTCTTTAAAATATGTCTTAAAAACACTAACCTGAATATTATGTGGATTCTTTCAGAGAGAATTTTTATTCCTTTGTCCCCTGATGTACAGAATGAATAGTATTAGCCTTATGAGTCAGTGAACGATCTTCAATAATGAGGAGGGCCTTAAGCTGATTTTCCCTTCCTTTTGGTATTATTACCTATACCCTATCCATTACTGCCTCCTCCTAAAGAGAATGGTTCTTTCATTCAGGTACAAAAACATCCTTACTTGAGAGTACTCTGAAATACTTTGTCATCTTTGCATGTTCTCTATTCACTAGATCAGTATTTTCCTTATATCAAAGTATGAATTCAATAACTGATTTCTTCCATGGAGAAAGGAACATTAGAACCTTATTCCAGATTATAATAATGGTAATTTAAAAAAATGGTACTTTCACTGTGAAAGATTATGATTTTTATAGAGTATAGAAAACATTTAATTAGTATTAATGACATATAAATTATAATTCAGTATCTGCAAGGAACTTGATAATTTGACATTGGGCAAGTCACTTAAGACTTTTCAGATCCCACTGTCTTCCTCAGTAATATTAAGAAACTGGGCTACATCTTTAAATTTCCATATAATTCTATATTTCTGCTATTGTATTTTTGTATAAAATTTATCATTCTATGGGTAGATATAAAGGCTCTAAAACTTATTTTTTTGAGAGTAAAAATTTGCTTGAATTTTCTAAATAACATATTAAACATTTAAGAGTGGACTTTATTTATCACTAAGCAGACCTTATCATTAGAAAGACAAGTTTATCATTAGAAAACTGAACTCTGATAACTTCGGCATTGACCGCTTTTCTTGGGACAGTGATTCTGCCAATATTAACATCAGATAATGTGTCAATTTAATCGGTTTTCATTATGTACCAACAATTTACCTTCTGAAAGCTCTTTCCTTAAGGTCAATTAAATAAAAATGTTAAAGCAAGTATTGTAAATGTTTCTACCTTGTAATAATCAAATTATTTTATTTTTAGCCCCTTTTTGATTAAAAGTAGTGGTCAAAAGATGTTGAAGCCCTGGAAGGTGATTTTTGAAGATGATGAAGTGCTGGAGCCACCCAGGCAGCAATCAGAAACAATTAAGAAAAATTTACCAAATGCCTCACTGTTTGGAGGCTGCATGGCAAATTACATCTAATATTTCAGGCTTGTTGCATTTTAAAATAAGGCTTCCAACTAAGCAATTTTCAAGACAACCCCAATCAAAAGATATTGCTTAAAATTTTCTTCTTGTAGAAATGAAAAGAGTGATTGTCTATGTTGATTAGCCTTGAAGATTGCTTTGAGAAGAATTTGACAGTTCTAGTAACATTCCCATTATAATTTACAATCTGAAAAATTGAGTATTACACATTGACTATCAGGATAGTTTAAGGCTTCCTTTTTACATACTAATTTTATTCTACTTTAACATAAAGGGGGATACTTATATGTATTTTTAATGCATATATAATTTACTTTTATCATGATTGTTTAAAATTATTCTCATTAGGTCAAACGAAAAACATAGTTTAATAAATTTAACCTGAAATATTTATTGATGTCTACTAAATACAAAATTTTTGCTTATCAGTTTGGCAGTTACAGAAATGAAAAAAAATCATTTAACATAAAGAGCCTGTGGTTTGATACACATAAAATCACAAAATAAATATAAAATTTCAGTTATGATAAATTGAGCATGGCAGATACTATTTTGTTTATATATGAAAGTGCTAAATAAAGATTATATTTTTTTCTTTGTACCAGGATGTGAACCTAGGGGCACTTAACCACTGAGCCACATCCTCCAACCCTTTTTTATATTTTATTTAGATACAGGGTCTCACTAAGTTGCTTAGGGTCTTGTTAAGTTGCTTAGGGCCTTGTTAAGTTGCTGAGGCTATCCTTGAACTTGTGATCCTCCTGCCTCAACCTCCAGAGCTGCTGTCATGCCTGGTTCATTTCAATTAATGGTCATTTATGTTTTGCTTACTAGGTGATAGAAAATTAGAGGAGTAGTGATACATAGAGGAATAACAGTAGCTCCTATAGTGGGCTCCTCTGGTGGGAGTGCTGGGGTAACACAAATCTATAAGATCGCTTCAGAAATAAATTGAATGATATTTATTAGAAAGTGTCTAAAACTTTGCATGCCCTTTAACTGATTAATACTTGGAAAGTACTCAAAGGAAGAAAAAGGACTAATGTACATATGTGTTTATTACATATATCTCATGCTAGGAAATTTGAAGGAACTTGAATGTTTCATGATTTAATGATTAAGAAAATTATACTGTTTACCTTTGATTAACTATAACACAAAAATGAAAATGATAATTATGTTAGCTTTGCAATACCATGGAAAATGTTTAGATATGTAATGTGAAAAAAATGTATAATGTATTTTAATTCTATGAAAATATACAAATGAGAAATTAAAAGTTTAAAAAGTGATAGCTATATTAGCATGGTGGTGTTTTAGATGATAATGTTTATATCCATTTTCCAAATATATTTTTAAAAAATAATAAAATGTTTTAATGCATAACAGTTCTGAATTGCAAGCTTCGTGCATTGCTGGTGGGAATATAAAATGGTGAAGTTGTTATAGAAAATAATATGATGGCTCCTTAAAAAATTAATGAGAATTAACATATGATTCATCACTTCCATTTCTAAGTGTCTCCCCAAAGAACTGAAGGATTCAAACAAATATTTGTATACCATGTTCATAGCAACATTATTCACAATAGCCAAAAGGTAGAAGTAAAATAAGTATTCATTAACAGAGGAATGAATAAACCAAATGTGGTATTTATACATATGATGGAATATTATTATACTTTAAGAGGAAGGAAATTGTGACACATAGTACAACATGGATTAACTTTGAAAACCTTATGCTAGATATAATAAACCATTCACAAAATTACTATACAAGTATTGTATGATTATAGTTATATGAGGTACCTAGAGTAGTGAAATAAAGACTATATATATATAGTGATAGTTACCAGGGATTTGAGGATGGAGTAGTAGGGAGTTATTTTTTAATAGGTACAGAATTTTGCAAGATGATAAAGAGTTATGGAGATGGCATTGTGAATATACTTAATGCCATCAAACTGTACAATTAAAAATAGTTTAAGATGATAAATCTTATATTATGTGCATTTGACCATAATTAACAAAAATTCAAAGGTTAAAATGGTAAAATTTTATGTTCTGTATATTTTACTGCAATAACATTTTTTTAAATGGTCAAGATGCAGTAGTTATATTTCAGAAGCTGAAAGGGGGCTAGATTAGAGGGCTGTATTAGTATAGTGCAGTGAAGAAATGGAATTCATAAAGCAATTTGAAAGAATTCTAAAGATAAATGTCACCAAATTATAGTCTGGTTAAACTGAAATTTGTGATTAAAATCTGTTCTGTTTATCATGCTTTTTTCTAAGCCCATGTTGGTAGGAGAAGTAAAAAAATGTAATTGTCAGACTAAAATGAACTTTGAATATTTTAATTTTAGAGATGAGATATTTGCTTTATAATTTAAAAAAACAACAACAACTGGAGGGTCAGAGAAGTTATACAGATAGTATTTTAGTCAGCTCTTTTGCTTCTGGGACTAAAAGACCCATTGAGAACAATTTTAGAAAAGTTTATTTGGGGCTCATAATCTCAGAGGTTCCAGTTGATAGACTGCTGGTTCCATTCCATAGGGCTCTAGATGAGGCAGAATATGATGGCAGAAGAGTGTGGCAGAGGGAATCAGTTTACATGATCAGGAGACAAAAAGAGAGACTCTACTTGCCAGATAAAAATTATATACCTCCAAATCACTAACCCAATGATTCACTTCCTCCAGCCACACTCTACCCACTTTCAGTTACCACTGAGGTTCATCTTGTCAGATGATTAATTAACTGCTTGGGTTAAGCCTTTCATGACACAGTCATGTCTCCTCTAAACCTTGCATTGTCTCACACATGAGGTTTTGGGGAACACCTCACATCCAAACCTTAACAGATAACAGATCTGAATAGAACTGACACCTTGACTTATTACAGTATTATTTAGATTTTATAGTACCACAAGAAGGCCAGATTCTAGTCTTAAATTTTAAAAAATCATATTATGAAACATTTGGTTATTTCTTCTCTACTGGGTAATCTTATGTCAAAACATGAAGTTCCTGTGCAATATTTGTCTTACACTCCTACTTTTGCTTTTTAAAAAATATTCTCAAGGAATTGTTAACTTCACAACTTTCCCTCTTTGATCCTGAGAGGTTGCATTTCTTTTAAGAATAATCTAGTTTGCAAACTATAGCCTAAATATCTTTACTATTCCATTCTCATCAGTAATTGTGAGACTCAAAATAGAAGTGATACTGAGTTTAATCTCCTAAAGTTTATGCACTGCATGAAGTCAGAACACTTGGTTCAACTAACAAAAATTCACTCTCAAAGGGTTCATTGGCTCATGTAATTGGGAAGTCCAAGGGTACACTTTAAAGAAAGACAGCATCTGGATGCTCAAATACTGCTGTAAAACTTAAGTTTCTCATTGCATTGCCTTATTCTTCAAGTAGACTCTTCTAGAGGCAGACAAATATATGGCTGCCAGAGACTTCAAACTCTCATCCTCTCAGTTAACAATTGCAATGAAGTAAATAAACCAAAGAACTCTCTCCAGATGTCCATGTCTTAGTATCAGGCTCTGTGTACCCACCCACTCCTATGACTGGTAGTCCCATCTTTAACACATAAAATTGGGGCAGGGTGTTCCAAAGGAATTTACAGAAAGGGGATAGGGAAATTAACTAGGCAGGAAAAAAGGAACAATTCTCATTGTCCACTAAAGTAATGTTTTCCTACTTTATAATGAAGCAACTCCTTTTTTAATTCCAGATACAGTAAACAGTTTGATTTATTATATTTTAAATCATATTCAAATTTAAAATATCTCCTTTTGGCTTAACATTTGAATCCCTTTCCTTTATGGAATTTTCCATAACCAAAACCCCTAACTGATATATTCTGCTAATTTTTAGCAATTATTTTGACGTACAATTACTTTCTCTAAAATGCTAATGATTGATGGGTAGAAGTATGATTTTTTTCATCTTCCTAAATACTTAGCAGCTTCAAATTCTAGAGTTTATGTTTAATGGCCCCCTTTAAAAAGATATGGAATTAATTTTATTTATTAAATCAGGAAAATATATCAATACATTTAAGAAAAAAATTTCCAAAATTTTCTGAATGACATTAATTAAAAATTAAACCATTTAATAATTCTCTATGCTATGAGCAACATGTTATCTAATTTAGTTTTCTATTTCAAATTTTTATAATTGTACACTTGTGCCTTTGTGTCTTTTTTTGTAGTGTAAGAAGTTTGACATAGTGTAATTTTTGTTGAGGCTATAAAACTAACTTGTTACAATTACATGCGACCTATATGCTATAATTTTATTTGCATGTGTCAATGAACATGTATGTGCATGTATATAATGTTGTTTAAAAACTCCAGTAGTGGTAGTTTTAGGATATTTTGTTGCAAATAGTGGCTTAATGCCTAAAATAGAACACAGTCCTTCCCGCAGAAAATTAACCAGGGAAATATGCCAATTTGGACTTCATTTCCATCCTATTGAATGACTGCATTCATTCTTTTTAGATTTAAAGCTTTTCATTTACTGTTCCTCAACACTTTTTATATAGAATTCCAGCTTGCTTTTCACCTATCTTTTAACAGTTTAACATAGATGGCTAGATCAAGTCCATTGTTCCAATTGTATGCAGCTTAAAAAGCTCTGCAGTATTTTACTCTTTCCATTGTATCTGGCTTCCCTGAGTGCTCTGCTCACTGCATTTTACTGTACTCCTGGTTTCTAAACCCATTTATGCCTATTCTTTCTGAAGACACTTGTTCATCTGGGAGCTTAAATTGACTTCTCCTCATTCTATTTCCTTAACTAAAACTGTACCATTAAGGTTGATTGAAGTCTTTTAAAACACTTCATAAAAAATGAAAGGCTATAGAAAAGTAGGCTACCAGTGTTTGTAAATATGTGTTTTAAGCCAAATTGATAGGAAGGAATAAGAAATAATTGGAAACTTAAAAATGTTATTGATATATATTTTCAAATAGATTAGTTTGTTTTTGGTTCTTTTTTGGGAGACATACTTGTAAAACATTCTAGGAAGTGGGGGAGAGGGAGCATTAGGTTATAATTAAAGACGAAACAAATAGTAGAGCCAAACCACTAAAATTATCAAAAACATTCTCTAGAAAAGAAAAATCTAATTTTACAATAAGATATAAAACACACAAGTCATGAGTAATATAACTTTTTTTCTAATTAGAATATAATTGTTATTTTATGGTTTGCAAAGTAGTAAGGACATCATTAATATTTTTTCTGCCTATAATATTTAATTCTGCTGGAATGAAATAGTTTAAACATTTAGAAATTAGAATTATAAAATTAAATGCCAGAAAAAAACTTAGAATACTATGTCAAAGACAATTTATGTCTATTTCTGTTAAGCGTGATAAATGTAATTCATTTAAAAAGCTCACTAAAATATATTATCCTGATGGATTCTTATTCATAAATGATACAATACAAAGAAGAATCTAAAGTTAGTATTTCAGAATCATTGCTATCTTCTGTGGAACATGGCAATGTTGATGAATTGATTTTTTGATTTACCTAAAATATCATATAGTTAAGACCTAATAAAATATAAAAGATAAATAATTTATCTTAAGGTTATTAATATTTAAAAAGTACTTCTAAGTTTCTTTGAATATGCTATTCTCTTTTTAGTTCACATTTTTTCTATTAAATTGTTAATGTTATCTGAATTATAAGGAAAAATCATCACCAAAACACAATTTTAAGATAAAAATGCATAGACTGAGAAATATCTTTGAGTAGTTTTCAAAACACTTTTATTCACAAAAGAATAATGGTATAATTGTATAATTAATATTTTGTAAGATAAAAACAAAGTATTTTTTATTAAACTTTAATAACATTTTATTGTATTCCTTATTAAACTAGTACTAAAAGGCAGCTATGAATTTAAATTCTAATTTAGTATAGGGTTTTCTTTTAAAATATTTCAGTAATGTAGGGAAGTGTAGAAAAATGAATAAAAAGTTATGGCATCAGAAAAAACAACCAATTTCTAGTCCATAAACAAATTGATTTGGTTAGATTTATTTAATAACTAATGGAACTTGGCCATAAATACTTGCTTCTACTCATAAAGAACTATAAATAATTTACTTTATAAGTAACATTTAATTGAAACCAAGAGCCTAGAAAGTGACTAAGCTCTAATTTTTAAAAAATATTAAACATTCTCATAAAATGATAAAAAGACATGGCAGGATTATTTTAAAACTAGTCATTAATGACTATAAATACATACATGCAGTGTAAATTCATAGATGACAGTGTATAATCTAAATTCTAGAACAAACATGTTCACAACCATAGTTAATTTTGTGCCAATAGAAAAATCCAGGGCTATAAAAATAGGAGTAAGCAATAAAGATCTTATTGAACAATTAATTATAATAAATCTTCATGTATAGAAATCAGAAGATCAGTATGACATTATCTATGTTCATTTCAGCTTGGTAGGCTTCTAATCTATAAAGTGTCCTAATTTCTAGCTTGCCAGGTTGTTTGTGGAATTGGAAATTGAAAACAAGTCATAAAATCCTGCATATGATTACAAGCAAAATAAATCTATCAAGACATTTGCTGGAAGCAAAAAAATAATACTTTTGCTGTATTGCAGGTACAGAAATTATACATTTTATCTAAATGCCGGAAGAAAATGAATAGTTGACAGTCTTTACATACATTAGGCGTCTACAATAAATGATTAAACAGCACATTATTAATAATTAATTGTCAATAAACTTGTAATGGAAAAAAAGAATGAATTTGGAATTGAAAAACAATGTAGAACTAGGTATGATATGTATCTATAGTCACAGTTTCTATGTAAGTGAAGATAGTACATGTCATACTTATTTCATAGTATTATTATAAGTCACTTAAAATGTGGGTTAGTGGTTTGTAAATTTATAACACTTTTGCAATCAGTTGTTTGGTATAATTTGTAACTATAACTTAAATTTAAGTTTGTGAATTATTTACTTAAAATCACTTAGAGCAGATCTAAAAATCACTCCTATAAAAATCACTTACATTCAATAACATTTTCATTTGTTTTGTTGAATAGGGATGGAATAGAGGTATAGCTTTGCCTTATGAATTGTGTATACTAATAGCTTAGCCTATCTAGGTATATACAGGGGAGTTGTATACCATGGTTAATAACATCTGCTGTTGTAACAGAAAAAATTCAAAACTGCTATGCCAAATCATGTAAACAATCACCCATTCAGTACTTTTATATGAAAATACTTAATTGTGTATTTATATTAAAAGGTTCTTAAAGGTTGGGTCTATAGTTATATTTGGTGTAATACCTACCAATGCCTAAATATGTGTTTATTATTAGTGTTGCTATCAAATTATGTATTAAAATTATTTTCAAGAAGCAATTCAGATGTAATTAAAAATTTATAAGAACTACAAAATATCTCAAAATTTAGCGATGTGAACTAACTTTCAATTCAAATGAAAAATCTCAAATATAATTTAAAAATCCATAGGAAAAATGGTTAAAAATGTGCAAAAGTGTTAAATGTATGTGGTATATTTTTTTCTGCTTCCTACTTTTCTATAACACTTTTCTCCAGTGAAAACTTATTATATTTACTTTTCCACTTACATATTTAAAGATACTATTAAAATGGCATATATTCAGCATTTCATTATATATAATCATAAAAGAAAAAGCAAATGATACCAGCTTAGTAATAGTGTAGACATTGTCACAGTATTGTAATAAAAGCAGTTGCAAAACTAAAGGGCAACAAAGACATCTTCTGGACATCTTAAGAATTGCATAGTTATTTTTTAAACAAAGGACCTTATTTCCATTGTGTAATAGTTATTTAAAAACCACACATTAAGAAGTGCAAAATCAATCTATAATTAGATTTGAAATTTTAAATATTACATGATTAAATTACAAACATACAACAGTTGGGGAAGAAAAATACAAAATCATTGCATATACATTGGAACTCTGTCTTTGAAAAATTTCTTTGAAATTATTGCCAGATAGATTTATTAAAGTATAAACATTTTGGAAAAAACAATTTATTTTTATTAAAAGAAATATCATGAAAACTATATGAAATATATATATTGAACCAATACTTTAAAAATAGGATACTTTCTGAATCATGGAGCCCTTTTATATCAAAATATAATTTAGTCACCAACTTAAAGAACTGTACTTAACAAATTCAAAACCATATTTAATTGATTTATGATATTTTAGGTATGTAATAGGTTAGGAAAAAATTCTTTCCAGTGAAATATAATTATTAAAGATCAAAACTGTTCACTCAGTTTGAACATATGTTTTCAGACAAACTACTTGAAAATCGTTGCCCTGTAGACACAATTCAATTTCTACAAAAAAAAAAAAAAAAAAAAAGACTCTTTCATTCTGAGGAACCAGTATTGATGTTTACTATTTGCATCTCTAAAGAAGTTTGAGGGAAGATCTAGTTTTAGAGATTTTGTTGTTTTTTGTTTTTTCTCCCAGGTATAATCCTAAAAATCTGTAACAAACAACTAGCTTTAGCAATGGTTGTGTTTGGTAAGCAATGTATGCTTTAGTTTAGTAATTTCAAATGAATATGCTATGAATGAAAGTGTGCTTATTTCCTAAAATTACCTTTTCCTAATAATTTCAGATGACAGACTATAATTGAATATCAAAACTAGGCATTTGATTCTCTGGATTTTGTTTTATGTGACTTTCATTTTTTCAAATTATTGAATGCTATTAACAGTTCATGATTTTTATAATATAGAAATCCCAATAATTAAGATAACCATAAAGAAAGTTTAAGAGAGATGATATTAAATCAAATTCATCAGGAGTGATAGATCATCTTCAGTTGGCACTGAAGTGCTTCAGTAACATGAGTAACATGATTCTCTTATTCTTTTTCTTTTTTTCATTGACTACTGTCTGCTAGCTTTTGCATAACTCCCAAAATAAATAGGTTTCCTGGCATATGCTCATTTGTGTAGGCAGTTACATTCGATTTGATCTTGAAAAGTTGCTCCCAGGAATTCTGTAAGAAGTAGGATATTTATAAGTCAAATAATGGTAACTTATTATCTTAATGAGGTAGTTAAGGTAATTGTACAGTAAATAATTTCTACATTAAAAAAATATTATTTATTTATTTATTTATTTTTAGGTGGGCACAATATCTTTATTTTATTTCTATGTGGTGCTGTGGATTGAACTCAGTGCCTCATGGATGCTAGGCGAGTACTTTACCATTGAGCCACAACCCCAACCCCATAATTTCTACATTTTATATGCATGCAATTTCATAAAAATAATATAAAGGAGAAAATGATTCTATTTTTGAAAAATAGCTTATCCTGAGAACTCACTGAAACACAACTGATTCTAGCAGGAGAGTCAGTGCAGAAAGAACCATGCCTATACTAGATCTGCTATTGGAGAGTGAAGGTATAACTACAAAATATCTGGGGGCAGGCAACTGAGAAATACAGGCAGGGAAGTTTGGACTCTGAATGAGAATTAATAATATTCTTAGGATTGAGCTGGCTATATGGCTGGGTCCAGCCTAGAAACGGTGATAAGTGGGAACTTGAAAAAAAAGCTTTGAAGAATTTCGAAAATTCTTTACCATCACAGTTGCATAATTGAATTTATCTGCTATTCAAAATTTAAGTAAACTACTTTCCAAATTCAGTGAGTAGAGTGGAGAAAGAATACAATTAAAAATAGTTCCCAGGTAATTATTTCAGTGTTACCTCCCTGGTGAGCACTTGGAATTTCCTGAGGACTATTCAACCTTGATTGTCATTTTGAATCTTTTGAATTATGATGTGAATACTCTGAACTTTGGGAAAGGTTTGGTGAATGGGTGAAAAGAAGCCCTATGCTGATAACTTTTCTCAGCTATCAGGGTACATATATAATAATATATAACATATTTACTACACTTCTATACATGACTGGCAAATATGGAGAATTTTTTTAAAATGGTGAAAAATGATGGTATTAAAACAGAATAGCTTGGGGCTGGGGTTGTTGCTCAGTTGTAGAGCAGTTACCTAGCATGTGTGAGGCACTGGGTTTGAGTCTTAGCACTACATATAAATAAATAAAATAAAGGTCCATCAACTACTAATAAAAATGTTAAAAATAATAGCTTACCTTCCCTCATTTTGGTTGCTCTGGTACATTTGTGCAGTTGGAGATACAATATTAGGATGTGACAGAAGATTAGGAGAGAGATTTATCCCTCTAAGTTGCCGAAAAGCTATTTCTGCATGGATGCTCCGAGGATTACTTGTCAGGATCCCTGTATTCTTCTCTTTTTTGTCTGAATTTGTAGGAATTCAGACAGTTAAAATTATGAAACAATGAAAAACATTAAGTAATAAGGTTTGGTTGTGGGTAAGACGAAAATATGTTGTACATGTTTTATAGTATGAATTAAACATTTAAAAAATATAAAATTGGCATATAGCACTTAATGTGGCTTAAATTTTTGTGAGTTAGTGGATCAATTTGATCCTTTCTGGGTAATTTTTTAAAAATACAAATATCCAGATCTGCATGCTGTAATAAATGTACAGATGAAGTAACTATACTTTTCAAAATACAACTTAGGACACCAAAATGAAAGGATTGAACTAATAGGGAAAAGACATTCCTGAAAATGATAGTACACTGTTAGGGAAGCTAAAAACAATTTAGACTGCCCAATTTTGTGTATATTTCTACCTACTGGACAAAAACAGTTCTCATTTTTACTAAAACTGAAAAGTCATAAAATATGTAGAAGTATGAAAAATAAGATAAATCTAACAGAATAAATTAGCTAGGTGTCTTTTAATTGTGTTTACTTTAAAACTGTAACCACATTGAGTAATTGCCTACTTTTATATAGTAGGCTTTTAAGATAATTTTGTAATTGTTGTGATGTTGAGTTTTATTGTCTAACAGTGGTGTAAGGACAAGGGAAAGTTAAAAGGAATGGAAGTGGTGAGCCCTGAAGAAAGACTAGCTATCCCCGATTTTGCTGAAATAATAGATAGCCAGTTTAAGATCTGGAATTCTGGAACAGGTTTGTTCTAAATCTGAATTAAAATGTGTATAATAAAATCATTTCCTTGTCCTATTCTTTTAGTATATTCCCTACTTTAAAGCTCTACCTCTTGAAACTCTTCCCTAATTGCTTCGTAAATTTACCAGTGGTTTTAGTGAAAAAATATGACCTCTTTCTAAGATATCCTCTATTCCCCAAGATTCTGTTTTTGTTATTATTTATTTATTATGGTACTAGGAATTAAATTCAGGGACACTCTACCACTGAACCACATCCCCATCCCTTTTTTTATGCTTTGGGACAAAGTCTCACTAAGTTACTCAAGATGGCTTCCAAACTTGTGATTCTCTTGCCTTACCTAGCCTACCTCATTGCTGGGATTACAGGGATGTTACTGTGCCCAGCTCTGTTGTTATATTAAAAATTTTCTGATTTCTACATTTAGCAGGATTTACTAATGAACTATGATCCTAAGATAGCTACAATATAAAGAAAATTAAAGTTTTGGAAAAAGTCAGGAAATAATAGGGCAAGTATCACAAAGTTTACATTGTGAGAGAGCAAATGTTTAGGTAGTTTAGTAGTTGAGTAGAACAAAAACTACCATTGTCTCTGAAATCAGAATGGCCACAGAAAACTTGAACATACAATTTTAAGAAATATAAATTAAAAACACCCAATTTTAAGGAATATTAAAAGTAAAGTGAGATTTTCATTTCAAATGAAGTGTTACACTCTCTGAAACTCTTGTCAAAATACCTTCAACTTCAGGAGTTAAAGTGAAGTCGGGTCCCAAGTAATGGCTAAATCCACCAGGCAGAATTACATTTGTTATTTTAATGGGAGATGCTTTCATTGGGCAGAATGATCCACCATCCATAGGAGAGTTGGTAACAGGAATAAACTACATAATAAAACAGAACAATTAAGAACATCTTACCTCCAAATCTTAGATCAACAGGTTTAGTCTTCACCACAAACCTCACATGACAATCAAATTTTTCTTAGTCAGCAGTTAACATGGTTGCCTAAACACAGAACTGGTACTAACTAAAACCTGTAGAATCCACAGAGCTCTCTTGGTGATTATCCTTATGTTCTGTTTCTTCAGACTGCTTTTGCACTCAGCACTAGAAGCTGGTGCTTCATGGCACTTCCTCTTTTCAAAGTGTATTAATAAGGTAAGGGTAATGTTTCTTCTTTTTCACATTACCTCGTCAGGTGCCTTGCAGTTACTTAGTTTTTCAAAACCAAGTTAATAAAATAGGGACTAAGAAAAGCAAATTACAATAATTTTAATGAAAGTGGTAAAGCTTTAAATAGTATTTACAATGTAAACCATCAAGGATTAAGAGACTTTTAAAGAATTTCAGGAATCGGCAAATGGAGAAGAAAAATATTTTGAGAGGGAGACTCTTGCTGTCCCTAAAAATTTATGACTCCTCTGATGTCATTAATACTATGAATTTGTTTATACTTTTTAAAGATATGAATTCTGAACATATTATTGAACCTATTTAGAGACATAGGCCTTTGCCATTTGTGTAAAATTACTGATTTACTTCATACTTTCTTGTTACCAAGAAGACAGCTTTGAAATGAATGGTTTTTACTAAAGCTGGCCAGTCTCAAATTCCCTTATTCCTTTGTGGGAGTTACTTCCTATCACTAATCTAGAATGCTAAAATTTAACAGCATTCTATTAGGAATTAGAAAACTAATTTCAAAATGTTTTGGTTTAAAAGACAGCTTTTAGAGTTCATTTCTCCTTTTTCTGGTGTTTAAAAGCAAGAATAGCAGTCACAAAGATTAGTATATTAGACTGAATTGATAATGGCTCAATTTTGTTTTAGCCATGAAAATGAGAGTGATTGTTGAGTCAAAACATATATCTCCAGAATAAAGACTTCAAATACACCTTTTGTTTTACTAACAATGTATTGATGAACCAAAAACAAAATTTAAAATAAAATGTTTACATATAGGAAAACTAAGTGGAAAGATAGTTAAATTCTTTTATGGAGCACTGATTCAAATGGCAAGAATGTAGACTAAGATTACATCATAGAAGAGCATTGGGAAAAATCTGGGTTCACTATGTAAGATATAGAAAAAATGGACAATAAATAAACTTTTCAATGAAATATTCATCATTGACTGAAATTTAAGTTAATGTACTTTATTCTGCTATATGAAAACAATTTTTAAAAATTACCTAGGGAAATTGGGATCTTTAAATTAATGTTTTAAATGATTTTTTAACATTACTTTAAAATAGAATCTATAAATTTTAATATGATAATTTTTATAGGTTTCTCAATGGAGCCCTTACATGAGGTATGATAGAATAATCTCTCTTTCCCAGAGATGTTCAATATCCTAATCTCCAAAACGTGTGAATATTTTACTTTACATAGCAGAGGAATTTGCAGGTGTGATATGGTTAAGGATTTTGACATGGGGAGATTACTGTGACTATCTAGATGAAGGGAGACAGAAAGATCTGACAGAGAAGAGATGTGATGATGGAAACATGTGGTCTAAGTGATACATTGCTGGAAGAAGGCCAGTAGCCAAGGGATGTAGATAGTCTCTGGAAACTGGTAATAGCAAAGAACAAGTTCTCTCCTGGAACTTCCAGAAGGAATGCTGCCTAGCCAATGCTTTTTTTCAGATGTCTGATCTCCAGAACTGTAATATAATAAATTTTTATTGTTTTAAGGCACAAAATTTGTGATAATTTATTGCATTTGGAATAAAAAACTAATTCCTGAGGCATACAGTTTTCAAGAAGTGACTTGCTCCGGGAATACAAAATCAAGAAAGGGAAAGAAACCTTCAATTACTGAACTATATTTTATTTCACCTTTTTTTTCTCTTTTGAAAGACTGGCCTGTGACAAGAATTTGAGTACATGAGACATGTAGTGCTTTTCTTTATCTACATCATACAGATTGATGGCTAAGATAAAGACATATATTTTAGAAAAAATGTAGATATCCACAAATCATTTTTATTAATATTAATAACTTTTATTAACATTAAACAACTTTATGTTTCACAAGTCTCTGTGGATACTTTGACCTATAGTAGAAACTCCTTTGTTAATTAAAGTCAATATTAATCAGAAATGTTAGGATTAATAAAAAAGTCAGGAAGTCATAAAAATATATAGCAAATATCTTTTTAAAAATTTATAACATAAAATTACATGCATTCACCAATCTTCTGACAAAGGGGCAAGTTCTTTTCTGTAAGCAAGGGTCTTTTGATTGGTATTTTATCTGATTTTTCTTGGATAAAAAATATCCTTAAGGTTTTTCCTACAATTTCCAGTTTGGGTTTCTTTAAAATAACAAGAATTTAAAGATATGTGAGGAAAATTTGAATATAAGAATTTGTCTAGATTTTAAAAAATAATTTCCCCATATATTTTCTCTAAATTTTAATAATTTTCTCCTTTATTTTATAATTTTCTTCCATACCTAATTTGACATTATATACTAATAGTGTGTGTGTGCTTGCTTTTTATCCAAACTTTCCAAAAATATCCAATTTTGTATTCATAGAAACAAATAATAATTTAAAATTTGTTCTTAAAGTTCATATGTTGAAAATAAGAATCAGTATAGCAGGTTTTGAAAAAAAACAACACAGTCAACTCTTGATGAGTAAGTATGTCAACCTACTGCTGAAGTGCGAAGTAGACTAGAGAGGAGCCCACAAGTATCAACAATTCTGTGTGTTCTGAGAATTCATTTGATTCACAGAGGGAATGGAAAGTATCAATTAATCTAGTGAGTTAAGTGAAAGCCAATTAGGAGGGCTTCTACAGTAAATATCTCTTTCCTCTGCAAGATGCCTTTTTAAAAATAACCTTTGTTCCTTAACTTTTTAATGTCCTTGGTCTCTGGTTTTCACTTACATAGAGGCTCACTTATATTCTTCATTCACATCCATCCAGGTCTTTGCAATCTCTCTCTTGGATTATTCTTAAAAATCTCAACTGGTTTCCCTATCTCCTCCAGTCTCTTCTTCCTCACATTTTACAAAGGCTCACCTCTAATAATGTTTGGTCTTGTTCAAAAGCCATTGATTTTCTGTGTTAAATTTAGTTATTAGGGCAAAGTCATTAAGAGAAGGGGTGGTCAGTGATAGAATTTCCTAATGATATGTTTTTGTGGTTTCTTCTGTCTCTCTTTCCTACCATAGCCAATACATTTTAGGGCCCACAGGTAAAAGGCCCAGTAATTCTGCCAGCATACAAGAAAAGAGACACATATCTCCATTGTTACATGAACTGTATGATACAGAGTTGAGGTGAGAACTCATTCCTTCTCTTCCTCTCTGCCTAAGTGGAAACAATTTTATTGTTAGTTTCTTTTCATAAAAATGATGTTATAATTTCTTACCTTCAAGCATAATCTGATATATTAAGCACATAGACACTAAATAATTTGTCAAGGTACATTAATAGAAAAAGGTAGTTATCACAAAATAGATACTATAATAATCTATAAAAACATAGATTTAAACATTTTAAGTCACAATGTATAAGATATAATGTTCCTTTACTAATAATATGTTTCAAAAGGAAAAGTATCAATAATATAATTACCGTATTTTTCTTTGCTTGTAGTTCAGAGAAGTGAAATTCAGCTTTTACTCTATCTTCTGAATTTACAGGAATTCCATCTAACATCTGTAAGTTAGGTAGTCGAAATATGAGCACATGACGATGTAGCATTTTTCTACAAATCTAAAGAAAGTTAAACATAACAATTTATTACTAAAATCACTTTTACTTCAAATATTAACCTTTAAAAGAAGGCAGTTTAACAAAGACAGCAAAGATGATGGGTAACAATTAATTTATAATATTAGATACTACAGATACGAGCCCCTTTTAATTTCTTATCATGCTAAATGCAGGTAAGATTTTTTTTTTAGACAAAAATAAGGATATTACTAAGGCTATACTGTAAAGTACTGTTATTAACTACAGGCAATCTTAATTTTTGGACAGGATTACATTATGAAAGTTTGTTGAAAGTTCTGGAGCTTACATGATATTTTCCAAAAGGAACTATCCTATTTAATTTAGTACATATCTATATATGCACCAACTCTTCCTAGTGTCAAACTACTCCCCTCACAAAAAAAATTATAAACATGCCTAAGAAGGTATGTAGAAAATGTTAAATTTAATAGGCCTGAACTTTAGAATGGTGTGCTTGTACAGATAGATGGCTCTTGCCTGGTTTTTGGTACTTGGAGTGTTCCCACCATTCCTTAACTCATAAGGTAAGTTCACTGTGCAATATGATTTGTACTCAACCAGCTTCCCTTCTGAGAATCTGGAATTTTGGCACATGATTAGGAGAGGGTCCCCTATGTGAATTATGTAATCAGTTTCCAACAAAATTCTGTTCCATGTAATCTTCTCACAGGCATGAGCATGAGGAAGTCTGCATGTAGATTCCTCCAGACTTTCCCTTTTCATTTGCATGTGTATCCTACTCTTAACATGTCACTGTAATTAACTACTTTTAAAAAGGATGGTAGATACATATATACTAATGGAGAAATATCTCTAACATATGTGATTGATTTAAAACACACACACACACACACACACACACACACACACACACACCAAACAACTGAACACATTCAAGGCCACAAAACCAAGTATCATAAGTACCAAAATATAGAATATTTCCTTTGATTGAAGTAAAATAACATCAGAAATAAATGACAAAGAGATAACTAAAACCACACTATTTATTTGAAATGAATACAAAGACATGCACAACAAATTAAAGAAGCAATCTTTTGGAAAACAGATGATTTTAAGAATAAAAAATAGTTAAAAAACTAGGGCTGGAATTGTGGCTCAGCAGTAGAGCGCTCGCCTAGCATATGCGAAGCCCTGGGTTCAATCCTCAGCACCACATAAAAATAAATAAGTAAAATAAAGATATTGTGTCCAACTACAACGAAAAAATAAATATTAAAAATCTACAAATCAAAACTTTTAGAATGCTGCTGTACTTTGTAACCTAAAATTTATTAATTGATTCAGAAGAAGTATTGAAAATTATTGAGCTAGGTATCCTATTTAAGAATTTTTTTGAAAAGAAAATTTCAAGAAACTAAAAGAAAAAAAAGGTAGAAATAGTGAAACAGCAAAGAAATAATAGCCTTAAAACCCAAAATCTCATTCTTTGAAGTAACTAACTCAATAGACAAACCATTACCAAGATTTATCAATAATAACAAAAACCCAAAATTGACAATTTTAAATATAAAAAGGGTGACAAAAATACACAGGGGAGACTTTAAAAATTCATGAGTACTATGATAACAATACATAAAAGTTTAGGTAAATTTTTACAAAGAATTTTTACAAACCCTTAGAACTAGAAAAATGGTTCACCAAGTTTCCTAGACAAAGAGAAATATACAAAACCCAGAATTTCTTTACTTCTACAACCCCAAAAATAGAAAAATACAAAAAGGTACCATTTAAAATAGAAATTAAAACAACAGAATAAATCTAGCCAAAAATGATTAAAATCTTTAAGGAGATAATTATGAATCTTAATTGAAAGACAAAAAAACAAAAACAAAAGGAAGATACATGTGTTTTATGAGAAAGCTGAATGCTGTGTTAGTGGAGACTGCTTATTGCCTGTTTTTCTTTTTTGTTTTTTTAAATATTTATTCATTTTTTTAGTTGTAGTTGGACTCAATAACTTTATTTTATTTATTTATATGTGGTGCCGAGGATTGAATCTAGGGCCTTGAACGCTGGGCCACAACCCTAGCCCCTTGAATGTTTTCTTCTTGGTAGAAGTACTATAGCTCCTTGATGTAGTTCTTCTAGCTTTTTCAACCTCTTCATTCCCTCTCCACTAGTAAAAGCAGAGTGACTTAACTGGTAGATCTGGGAAGAGTGAACTGAGCATTCTTGGATCCTCCTTTCTTCTTGGGAAAGAGGTTATTGCTGGGAGAATGTGTCCCCCCACGTAGAGAAGTCTCAGTCTAGTATTTTCTGCTTCTGCGTGATCAGGATTGCCTATTTCTGGGATTAGATAGCATGCCTATTTGGCTTTCTCACTGAAGGGATCCTGCTTTACTGAATGCAACCATCTTGAGACTTCTATGAGTATCCCTATGTAACCCTGTTATGTTTTCCCTAAATAATTTCCCAGCATACTCTAAATGAACAATAAACTTTAGAGGGTTATGTGGGGCTTTATAGTGCCAGGAATGTGCCTGATGTTTTTGATATTAGCTTGAGATAGATCAGAACATTCTAGCTCAGATGAAAGTCACTTTTGTGCTATTATGTAAACCCTTCCCTCTGACCCAAATCACAGAGATCCAGTGGTCTTGTTGTGTCCTTTACCATACTTGCCAGAAAGTCCCAAATAAATTGCACTCCATGTAATACGAGATCTGTTTGCCTTTCTTCAGTCTCACAGAATCTTGCCATCAGTTCTTTTATACCAGATCCAGAATACTAAGCTAAGAAGATATTTTAATTTCTTCACTGTCATTTTTTCCAGTTTGTTCAGATATTAGGTAAACAAAGGTGGTACTTATTGGATCCTTTTGAAGACTCCAACAAGAAAGGTGGCAAATTTCCCTCAAAATTAATTTAGAAATGAATTCAATTCCAATTAAAATACTAACAAAATTTTCATATAATTTGAGAAATCTGTCCAAAAATCATAGGCAATTTTAATGGGCCAAGAATCACTAAGGCAGTAAAGAAAAAGAAACACATAAGGAGAAAGAGAAGGAGATAGAATAGAACAATATTTGGAATCTCTTACTCTAACAGACATTAAGACAATATAAAATGTTAGTAATTAAGACAACATAAAAATACTAGCACAACACTAGACAAACAGGCAAATGAATACAATGTAGAACCCTGAAATAGACCTTCTTATATAAGATGTAGCAGTTTTCCCTGTAATCAGGTAGAAGACACTATTCAATAAATTGTGCTGGACCAATAGTTTTTTTTTTACATTAATCAATAAATTAACTGGCTATGCAGATAAAATTAATATTATAAAGTCTTTCTCAAAAAATAAATTACATAAATAAGTAAATTAATAAATTAGAAAGGTAACATACTCACTGGATTGCCATAAACTGTAAGCTCCCTGAGAGTAGAGATAACATCAAGTTTTTCCAGTTCTGTGATATCCTGTTAAAAAAAAATCAATCAAATTATTTGATTAGACCCAAAATTTTAAAATATGGACTTACTTTATGTAAATGCTGGATTGCAGGCAGCTCATAATTAAATCCTATGAAGTAAGCCTGAGTGACAATTTTTTGCATGTTGAATAAAGGCAGATCCATGTACTGTAGATTCAAAATATATGATTGAAAGAGATAATATTAGTTTAACATGGAAAATGTAAGCAGTGCTTACAAGAAAAGACCAAATAGTTTTTCAGAAGAGTTATAATTTATTCTATAGCTTAGATTATATTTAGCTAATTCCTCCAGAGTATTGATCCAGAAGTGTGGGAAAAGGTAAATACAATTAAAAACCACAATATCAAAGATACACATTTAAATATAATCCTAACAACAAAGGAACAATCAAGTGGACTACATTTGTTGCTATTTCCAAAATTTAACCATCAAACTTCACCTAAGATTTTTACTAGTTCACATTAATACAATGAAGTTATTGATATACCTAAATTTATATTTGGAATTACAAGTGGATACATACAGCCAATTCATCTATATTTAGACCTATTTTAGTTCACTTGGAAGTGGAATTTGATTTTTAAATTGACTGATCTTTTAAAAATTATTTTGATTTTGGAGACATCATAAAGGGGGGCTTTGAAAACACTCAACATCTAGTGATCTATAGATATTGTGCCTTTTTACCCACAGGCAGTTCCTATCTATGGCATCCAAGTCTGATTAGAAGTCAGAAACACATGAGAAGTCTGTACATTATTTTTTCAAAGTACAGCAGTACTTATTAGTGAACTATCCTTAATTGAAATATTCATTTATCATGAAATATATTAATGCAAGAACAATATGTTAAAATTTTAGAGGATAATTGTGGCATAAACTTTTAAAGAGATAACAAGCAAACTAATATGTCCATAATTACAGAAAGAGAGCTTTCCATTTTTTATACAGGCAATTTTTTACAGTACTGTGCTGGAGTTAATTTTTACTGTCTCACAAAAGTTGATTGGTATACTTTCAGGAATTTTACAGGATGGTGTTTTAGTTTGCAATTGACCATGGTAGAGGAAATTATACCATGGAAATTGGCAAATGCTACTAATTAGGGCTTTTTCTTCTAAAAGTTATACATTAATCACCAGCACATCAGTGGTTATTAGCTTTTGAGTACATTATCAGGATAAGAACTTAAAACAGTCACAGTAAAGGTCTGGATTGGGGCTTTCATTTAGGTCAAGAAATACCAAAGATTGTTTTTCTGGTGTTATTTATGGCTTCAGGTTATTATCCAGATGTTTAAAAGTAGACAAAGTAGCTGCATGCATGATAGAGCAATCATTCAGACTCAGGAATTAAATGGGACTATAGAGTTGAACTTATCTTCATTTGTGTTTCTGTGATACTTATAAGCAAGACTACAGGCCACAATTTTCCAAATTTACATTAGTGGACATTGAGTAATTTATTCTAGGGCTAATTTATTCTAAGGCTAAGTCAAAACCTTTACACCAGAATCTATTAGATCAAATTAGGGACTGCATATAATTTCACATGAAGTATTATTGTTCTGCTAATTTTTATGAGCTTTTCCCCTCTTATTCTATGAATCATCACCAATCCAAAGGTTGTACTCTGACAGTCTAGTGGAAATTAATGTTGGTATCAGCTTGTCCAAGTCAGTATAAATCTAGAGACAAAATTCTCCCCTCAAAAAATTTGAAATGAAAGTTAAAAATTTTTGAAGAACATGGTTTTAAAACTTCAAAAGAATCTCTAACTTGCCCTTGTATTCCTCTGGGTTTGTTTTTTTTTCCTCCTAGCTAAATGTATGGTCACATTAAGGCACTATAATATTAATGGTTAGAATAAGTTTAATGGCAAAATGATCAATCTAAACCAATGAAAATCCATTTCAAGGGTGAAAATAAGGGATGATATCATTAAATAATCAATAAAACTCATCCTTTCATTCAATGATAAATGTGTCATTCCCCATGATTTATAATATAGTTTATCATTTAATTTTATTAGATTTGATAGCCTGACTAAGTATTACTCTGTTTAAGTTGCCAAGGAGAAAGTTGCCATACTAGCTGATCTGTCTATTCAGCCCCTTAAAGAGAACCAGGGGCCTGGTGAGGTAGGGGGACACTCCTGGGGAAAACCCAATTACCTGGTATAATCTTGTAAGAATGCTGGTAACTGGACATCCTGTCAAACAGAACAATGATATTTGTTGGGAAGAAGGTCTTTATAGTATTCTCTTAGCTGATCTGCCTGGCTAAGGACTGTTTACAGTAAATATATCTGGAGTCCTTAGAATTATAAGGTATCTCCCTATATAATGTCACATTAGCTCAAGTTATAAAATGGAAATGTTTCATAAATGAAACACTCCCTTGCTATATGAGATTACTTCACAGAATCTGACTTGCAGACCTCATCTTTTAGTGTAGATAATGTGTATGATGTGGGAATAAAGCACCTGCAAAGCATTGGAATGTTCCTATAGTATTCTTGAAATTATTAGTAAAGCCTGATGCCAGATAAGATCTTTTTCTTTTCCTTTTTCTTTCTCCCCTCTCTCTTCTTTGTCTCTGTCTGTCCATCTCTCTTTCATGCTGGGGACAAAACCAAGGGTCTTGCACATGCTAAATACATATTCTTCCACTGAGTTACACTCCTGGCTATAAGTCCAATTTGTCAGTCCTATGCTTAACCCAATTGTTATCACTGGAAATATTTCCAATAAAATAGCAATTTTCCAAATTTAGATTTCTTCTAAGTAAATCTTTGGAAGAATCATCACTAGTTTGGTAGGCTTTTCACAGATGAATGTTTGAATCTGGGTAAATTAGTTGTATGTTGTTTTTCTCTGTATATACATTCTCTACTTGCTATGTAGAAAGGGGCACTGCTCATGATTTCCTTCTAATCTTAGGAGAGAGCTTTTATATCACCCAGAAAAGGCTTCATGAACTATATCAAAGAAGACCATAAATATTTATCAAGCATCTACTCTGTACCATGTATATGCTATATACTGATAGAGATGTAAACAAGATAAATATTTTCCCAGACCTAGAGAAGTACTCCAGAGTTCAGTCTGTTGTTGAGGACTTAGAAGTATGGACAGAAATATAAGAGTGAAAAAAAGTAGCGGGACATTACCGAAATGCTAATAAAAAATAAGGACTGCATAAGATAATGTATTCAGCTCTCTTATTAGTACAGTATCTCAGGAGAGAGTCTAAGCAGACTCTGTGGCTTAAAAGTAAAAGTGGCCTAAATAGGTAAAACTAAAGGGAATCTATAAGGAAGACTTGAGTGGGAAGAGTTGGAATATCAAAGCCATTATAAGGAGTTGAATCAAAATACATGTAGAACAAGTATGCAAAATTTTATGAGCAAGAGGAAGTCTGAAATTGAGACTCAAAACCCAGCTGAATCAATAGTAGTCAAGGAACAAATGATAAGTCTAGGAGAAGACTGATGAGACAAGTCTGAGAACATTTAGAGCCAACAGTTATCAATGGGTGGATGCATATGGGTTTACCCAGTTTATAAGTCTAGATGTAGGATGGACATGTCTGCATCACAAAGTATATGCCTCAAAATATACATGTATATAAATGATAAATAACATTTACATACTAGCAAAAATTTCATTGGTATGTTTGGAAGCTTTATGTTTAGTGTTTAGAGGAATTAAAGCTTATAAATCTCAATACAACAACAACAACAAAAATGTTACCTGGATTTTATTATATCCTAGAAAGAGTTTCTCTAGTTTTACCAAAGGTTGCAATTTGCTCAGCTCTCGTAGTCTATTTTCCTCCAGATGAAGTGCCAAGAGAGAACTTGGTTTGGCAAAAGCACTGTCATTAAATGCTCTGATACGGTTATGGTCTACCACCAATTCCTGAAGGACTGCTAAGTTGTCTAGCCCTTCAACTTGACTGATTTCATTCCCTAAAAAAAGACAAGTCATGATATATGAAGTGAGCCAAAATTTTAAAAGTTATCTACCTTCTTCTCTATATTTTTTGAGGGGGTTACCAGGTATTGAACTTGGGGGCATGCGACCACTGAGTCACATCCCCAGCCCTATTTTGTATTTTATTTAGAGACAGGGTCTCACTGAATTGTTTAGTGCCTTGCTTTTCCTGAGGATGGCTTTGAACTCAAGATCCTCCTGCTCAGCCTCCCAAGCTGCTGGGTTATAGGTGTGCACCACCATGCCTGACTCATTTAAATGTTTTTATCAAATGACTTAAAAAGGTAATTTTCATTTTTATGTCTCAAAAGGTTTACAAACTGATTTTTCTCTAAACCCAGATAGCAACTTCCTCAAAATGACATTAGATAGCTTTAGTATGTCCTTTTGCCATTATGAAATGCAATTATGCAATTTTGCAATGAAATTATGAAAATATCTTGGATTCTTTTGATCTCCTTATATATCTAATTAGTCATTTTGACCTAATATTTCGTCTTTTTAAGTTGAAGATTAAATGAGATATGTAGACAAACATCTTGCCCAATGACTCCATAAGTGGCAGCTATCATTGTCAGAGTATGTTGTCTCACTCCTTATATAGAGCTGCCCCACTTGGATTTGCCATGCTAACCATGGCAGCTGCACAATTCCCCCTTTACATTATTAGATTAAAATAGACCTTCTATGGTTAGGTTTTCCACTTTTTGCTATGTCAATGTATCTTTTAAAAGGTCTGTCATTATTATGGTCAATTTCTTGATTTTTTTCCTTTTTTTTTGTTTTTTATTTTTCTCTTTAAGGGTAAGTCTCCATGTTCTTGATCCCAATCAAAAATACCTTTGATAGGCAAAAAAATACATTAATTTTTTAGAATATAGTCTGAAAAACCTGTCTTCCTGAAAAAAAATGACTATCCAAATTTCTTTCCATGTCTCATAATTAATTTTGTGTGATGTTAAATAATTATTGTTAGATAATGTTCCAAACTCCATGGGTTTTTTAATGCCACTTTTCTAAAAAATTTACAATTCCTATCTATTGTTGACTATATTCTGTCTAAATTTCTCTATATGGCTTTCCTTAGTTTGGTCCTGCTCAGTATTTTTAACTTCAATTCTTCACTATTCCACAAAATTTAAAAAAATACTATAAAGTAATGAGGCTTACTTAAAAAACTAAATAAAACAAATAACTCATATCAGGCTGGTCCCTTTTTAAGTGTTGGCCCACAGACATTGCAATTGTGTCCTATGACTCTTTTCTTCCTCCCTTGCAAAGCTCTCAAAAATGATCATTTATAATCAAAATTGTAGAGGAGTTAATCTTTCAGTTTCTCCTCCTCTGAATTTCTATTGCACTTACTTAGTAACACATAGTTAAAACTTAATTCATCTTTGTCTCAGTACATCTCCTCAAGTAGATCTTAAATTACTTCAGATTGAGGATCTCTATTATGTATAATTGCAATAATACAGTACTTTCATAGTACTTAGAACAATTTTGACTTGGGAAATATTTGAGTTAATGGTTACTTTATATTGTTTTTTAAATAGAATATTATATAAAAGTAAATTATGAGGTAATACTGTATGTAGCCCCAGAATATTCTATTTTCCTTCAAAAATGGTTTTGAAAACCTGCATATAACCAAAGAAAAATTCATATGTGATTATTAAAATATTTTTGTTAATAAATATTTAAATAAATGTTGATACTTGAATTTACTATCAAAACAAGATGAGATCAAGTTGATTTAAAACATTTTGATATTAAGTGTTTCTACTTACCCTGTAGAAAGAGGAATTTTAAATTTCTTAGTCTGTTAAGTTGTAGCTGGATTAAATTACAAATTCCATTGTAGCCCAAATGAAGAACCTCTAAACTGTGCATTATTGGAGGTAAATTTTCACTGCTCATTGTATCTCTGAAACACATAAGTTTCAGAACATAAACCTAATTTCAAATCAGCTATCATAAAAAAGATATAGTCTGATATTGTATTTAGTATAAATTGAAATTATAAGAGAAAAATGAATTGATTAATAAATCAGAATTGAGCTATAATATGTATAATCTTATATTTTAAGTAATATTAATTTTATTTTTAGTTTTATGTGGTAAAGAATAAAGATGTACAGAAAGTCACAATGAAAAGTGATAGCTAATGCAATCAGAAAAGAAATAAGTAAAATTGTTTTTATTGTCAGATGACATGACTCTGTATTTAGAAAATACAAAGAAATACATCAAAAGACTATTTGAACTAATAAATGAGTTCAGCAAAATCACAAGATAAAATAATATATAAAAATCAATTGCATTTCCAATATTAGCAATAAATAATCTGCAAATGAAATAAAGAAAGCAATTCTATTCACAATCGTATAAAAAGAATAAAATACTTCGGAATAGATTTAATGGAAGAAGTGTAAAATTTGTACACAGAAAACTATAAAACACCGTCTAGCTATTGTGAATTGTGCCGCTATAATCATTGATGCAGCCGTATCCCTATAGTGCGCTCTTTTAAGGTCCTCAGGGAATAGTCCGAGAAGTGCAATAGCTGGGTCAAATGGTGGTTCCATTCCCAGCTTTCCCAGGAATCTCCATACTGCTTTCCAAATTGGCCTCACCATTTTGCAGCCCCACCAGCAGTGTACAAGTGTACCTTTTTCCCCACATCCCCGCCAACACTTGTTGTTGTTTGACTTCATAATGGCTGCCAATCTTACTGGAGTGAGATGCCCTTCAATAGATGAATGGATAAAGAAAATGTGGCATCTATACACAATGGAATATTATGCAGCACTAAGAAATGACAAAATCATAGAATTTGCAGGGAAATGGATGGCATTAGAGCAGATTATGCTAAGTGAAGCTAGCCAAGCCCTAAAAAACAAATGCCAAATGTCTGCTTTGATATAAAGAGAACAACTAAGAACAGAACAGGAAGGAAGAGCATGTGGAAGAGACTACAGTAAACAAAGACGAATGGGGGGAGAGAAACGGAGAGAGAAGGGAAAGCATATGGAAATGGTAGGAGACCTTCAAGGATACATAAAATTATAAGAGGCTATGAGGGGCAAGGGGGAGGGGAAAAAAAGGGAGAGAATTGAACAACAGCAGGGGAGATAGAGAGGGAAGATGGGAGGGGAGGGGAGGGGAGGGGGGATAGTAGGGGTTAGGAAAGGTAGCAGAATACAACAGACACTAATATGGCATTATGTAAAAATGTGAATATGTAACAGATGTGATTCTGCAATCTATATTTGGGGTGAAAATGGTAGTTCAAAACACAATTTGAGTCTAATGTATGAAAGATGATATATCATGAGCTATGTAATGCTTTAAATAATCAATAAAAAAAATAAACTGTTTAAAAAAAAAAAAGAAAACTATAAAACATTGCTGAGAGAAATTAAAGATCTAAATAAATGAAGAACTATTTCATGTTTGTGCATTAGAAGATAATAATTATTTCAAATTGATTAATAGATTCAATATAATCTCTATTAAAAGCACAACAGCTCTCCATTCCCATGGAAAATAATCCTAAAATTTATAAGGAAATGCAAAAACCCCAGAATATTCCAAACCCAATTTGAAAAAGAAAAAAAGTTAGAAGGCTTAAATCCCTGATTTCAAAACTTATTGTAAAACAGCATTCCAAAAATCTATTATTTTTTTGAAAAAAATGACTCTTTTTTTTTAGTCATTATGCATTTATTTTATTTTTTCTTTTTTTATTGTTGGTCGTTCAAAACATTACATAGTTCTTGATATATCATATTTCACAGTTTGATTCTGGCATTTATTATTATTTCTATTCTTGATGACTGCCATTCTGATTGGAGTGAGATGAAATTTTGGTATAGTCTAGGAATGTATTCTTGAATGACACTTTTATTTCTTGGGTCTGTTGCTTTTGTTTGCTTCCTCAGGAATTTGTAGAATATGATGTAAAGCATTGGCTTTTCTCTGCCTATCATCAACAGCTATAATTTTTTTCATTTTTATTTTAAATATAATATTAGATTTTTAAATAAAAATAAACCTGTGTAGAAAAAAAATAAAAAATAAATAAAACAGCATTCCAAACCAATCTGGTACTGGCACAGAGATAGACACACAGACCAATAGAATGGAATTGAGTCCAGAAATCCACTTTCACATTTTGATCAACTGACTTTCAATTAAGGTGACTAGGCAATTCACGAAGGGAAAGATGTGTTCTAAACAAATGGTGTTGGGACAATTGGATCTCTATATGCAAAATGATGAATTTTAGTCCTCATACCTAATTTCACAATATGCACAAACATTAACTCAAGATAGATCATAGGTCTAAATGTAAAAACAAAAACATAAAGCTTTTTGAGGAAAATGTGAAAAAATCTGTGACTTAAAGTTAGGCAAAGAATTATTAGAAATCATCAAAATCACAATCTATAAGAGAAAAAATTAATCATTTTATCAAAATTAAAATTTCTTCAAAAGACACCACTTAATAAAAAGACAAACTACATATTGAGAAAAATATTTGTAAATAATTTATTAGAAAAAGGGCTTAGTATACAGAATATTCCAAGAACTAAATATTAAAAAAGCCACATAATCAAAATTAGCAAAGGATTTGAACACACATTTCACCAAAGAAAATATATGTCGGGTTTAAATAAATATGTGAAAAATCTGCCCAACTATATTACTCATTAGGGCATTATGAATTAAAACCTCAATGAGATGCCAATTGAAATCCAATAGAATGGATGTAATGAAAAAGACAGTCAATAACAAGTGTTAACAAGGATATGGAAAAATTAAAATACGTAATATAATGTAAATGGTACAACTATTTTGGAAAAGTGGCATTTTCTTAAGCAGTTAAACACTAAATCACTATATAACCCAACACCTCCATTTTTAATTATCTATCCAAAGTGTCTAACCAAGGGGAACATAATGAAAATATAAGTGCACAAAAACATTTGTTCACAAAAGCTTATTTTTCATAAGGCCAAAAGTGGAAACAATTCAAATGTCTATTAACTGGTGACTGGATAAACATAAGATAGCATACACATGCAACAGAATATCTGAACTCCTAATACATGCCACAGAATGGATGAGGCTCAAAATCATTATTCTGAGTGTAAGAAATGAGATGCACAAAACCACTTATTATATGATTCCACTTTTTTATTTTTTATTTTTTTTAGTTGTAGATGAACACAATATCTTTATTTGTTTATTTTTATGTGGTGCTGGGGATCGAACCCAGGGTCTCACATGTGCAAGGCAAGTGCTCTACCACTGAGCTACAGCCCCAGCCCTATATGGTTCCACTTACATGCAATGACTAGAAAACACAACTCCATAGAAAATAGATTAGAGATTGTTGAAGTGAGAGGTATGAAAGGGAATTGACTGAAAATGGACCCCAAAGATCTTTTTAGTGTAAAGGAAATGTTCTAAAACTCAATTTCAGAAATGATTGCATAATTATAAATTTAGTAAAAATCATTGAATTATACATTTAAAATGAATTAACATGGCATGTACATGCACTTCAATAAAAATGTTAGATTAAATATGAATAGTTCCAATATAAAGGATGTGTATAAATGTTCACGGTGACTTTAATCATAAAAGCCTCAAACTGGAAATATCCCAAAATGCCCATCAATGGTAAATAGATAAACAATTTTTGTATAATTTTGTGATTCAATTCATATAATAAATAAAATAAAAGGGACTACTGACACTTGCAACAATTCAGATGAATCCCAGAAGCACTGTGTTAAGTGAAAGAAGTCAAGACACAAAAGAGTAATTACTATGGACTGCCAATCCTATGAAATTCTAAAAAAAAGCAAAATAATAGTAGTGGAAAGTGGATCAGTGATTGATATGGGTGAGGATGTGGGAGGAGGAGATTGCAGAGAGATAAAAGGGAATTTTCCTGGGGTGGGAACATTTTGTGTCTTGATTGAGATAGTGATTATATGACTGAATATATTAGTTAAAATTCATTAAATGTACACTTAATGAATATTTTATTACATTCAAATTGTACTTCAATAAAAGTGATAAGCACAAGGAAGTTCTTAATTGGGAATACTGGAAATGAAAGTATTCTGACTGATACATGTATTATGTATTCTCTCTATACATATACATAATTTTCCTATTCATATATATGAACATATATATTAAATTATATACATAAAGTTGAAGTATCTATGAAGTTCATACACACATATATATACAAGGTGTGTTTATGAATACATATATGTGTGTTGTGTATATATATATATATATTTATATATATATTTATATAAATATAAATAGATGTGTCCTCATTTTCATGAAGTATCTTTTTATCTTTGCCATTGATATTGGGGCATTAAATGTACAGATAAATAATTTAGAAATAAAAATATTAAGAGAAACCTAGGCCCATACTACTTGAATAACGGATTCCTTTTTAGCATGATAAAAATGTTCTGGAATTAGATAGTGGAGATGGTAAACAAACAATCCTTGTACTGTACACAAAGAGTTAATTATATTTAGTATGTGAATTGTATCTCAATTAAAAAAAACTCAAGGTCACTGAATCTACAGTGACCTTGAGGTGTTTTTTTTTTTAATTTTTTTTCTTTATTTACAATCTAAGTATGAAATGGAGGAAGCAAGGATAAAATGTCCAAAGGAATAGTTTCTCATTTGTTTATTGATATCTGGGATTGAACCCAGGGTTGCTCTACCACTGAGCTATATCATCAACCCTTTTTATTTTTTATTTTGAGACAGGGTCTCACTAAGTTGCTGAGTGATCCTCCTGCCTTAGCCTCCCCTCCAGAGTTGCTGCAATTAGAGGTATGTGCCACCATGCCTGGCTGCAAAGAATAGTTTAAGTATTTTCTTTTTATTTGAGAAGTTCACTTTTGACATATAGCTTTTGAATAAAATAATTAATAAAATAAGTTAAATGTATGTACTGGAACATATTATTTTAAAATTCCCAATAAAAATTATTTGTAATTTAAAAAAGAATTGTACCTATTTATTTTTGAAGTTCCTTGTTGTCCATAACCACTTGAAGGTACTTTCTGGTAAAGTAGTTGTCTATTAGTTAAGTGAGTCTGAGGCTTTAGTCTAGGCATGATTGATTCAATATGATTATAGTTGAGGCATAAGACCTATGGGAAGAATATCTTATTAATCCAATATCCTACAAACTATTAAAATTATAAGGAAAAACTTGGAATATGAACATAATTTAATAAAATATTAGTGTTAAAGATAAGTTTTTATAACCCAAATTATTTAGATTTAGTTTTAGATGTGTTTTTAATTATCTTATATGTTGGAAAATTATAACACCACACATAAAACAAGAAAGACTTGAGAAAGCTACACAGCTTTCTCAATCTGCACTTCTGATTTCTTAAGGTGTGATGTCGATGGAATAACTCCTTAGGCTAGGCCTTATTTGGTGGCTGAGTTGAGGTAACAGGAAAGGAGACAATGAGGCTGCTTGAAGAACCTTAGCATTCTCAACTTCATGTCATACCTTCTCACTATGGAGGCAGCCTTTTATCCCCTCTCCTCCTGCAGAGTAAGATTTACTGCATGCAAGACAATCAATGAATGGAGGTCAAATCAAAATAACTTTGGGAGGTAATACTTTTTCTTGACTAGTAAAAAATAAATAAATAAATAATTAAATAAAAACAAAACAAAAACCTTTGGAATAATTTCTCTGCTCTAGTAAATGGAAATATATTTTAATTAAAAATAAAGAAGATTACAATTTGCATTGAAAACCTAAAACAAAAAAGAGAAAAGATTTGTAAGTGACTCACCTTCACATTCGGCAGATAGATTAGTCCACTGAAAGAGGTAAGATTATTGTTCTGTAGGTTCACATTACTCACATTTCTAAATTGGTCAACTGGGATCAAATCTACAGTTCTGAATTTAAACAAAACAAATATAGTTATTATTTTAATAGGACAGAGAAAAAAAACTTCCTATGTTTTTTGAGTTCCTCCATATATAAACTCCTAAGGGTATTTTTTAAAAGATATCTGACAAATACTATGAAAAGTAATTGCCTTAATATAAAATGTGGGAATCAAAATAAACAGCTAAATACATATTTTTGTTGGGCACATGTGTAAGAAAATGATAGAATTTGATTGTTTTAAGAATGCCTATTACCACATAAACATAACACTATTGCAAAAGAAACCTTATAAAATAAAAATCTGTAATTCATTTATAAATTCACTACACGTCCATAAAAGCATGGTGAAATTGATAAGGTAAATTTTAAGATTTTGAGGTTATAAACTTCAGAGAATATATATGTAAATCAGATTATTTCTGAAATGACAGGAAGTGGATAGGGACAGTAAAGAAAAGGAGAAAGTAGTTATGGCATTGGAAAACAGACCCCTAATATATTTAGGTATGATTACGTTTTAGGGAAAGAAAACCTATAGGAAGAGAAAGAGCTTGAGGTGAGACTTTGAGGATTTGACCCATAGGTGTTAAGCAAATTAGTAGGGCTGACAGTGCAGTAGGCACAAAGGCAGAGAAGCATGAAAACAGTATCTTATAATTAAGATTTGGAAGCTAGAATATTTCAGAGTTTCTAAAATATAAAGTGTCATGAGAAGCAAAGGTAAGAATTACAAAAGATAAAAATTATTCTACGCTACGCAGAATTTTAAATTTTATTCTATAGACAATGAAATCCACTGACAATGTTGAAAAAGGAAATGATATGATAAGACTTGCATCTTAGAAGGCAATATGGGTAACAGAATGGGTTTTCAGGGAAGGTTTATGTAAGTCAAACAAAAAGATCACCAAAGGAGTTTCTAAAACAGTTTACTGCAAATGGCAGTGACTATGGAAAGACAAAGGAATTTTGAGACGAAATTCAAACATGGATCTATTGACAAAGATGGTGATGAATTAAAAATGGAAAACAAAATTTTTCTTTCTTTTTTTGGCTTGGGTAGATGCTGTCTTTTAGATACTATCTACAGAGCAATTGTATGCTCAGGTGAGAATAAGTTTGGGCTAAATATGGTAAATTTGGGAATCATCACCAAAAATTAAATCTTGTTTGCTCAGGAAGAGTACAGAATAAGAAAAAGATGAGAGAAAAGGAGAGGGGATTATAAAAGAGAAGTAAGATAGAATAGAAGGGGGACTAAGGATGAAATTCAGAGATCATCAGAAAGAACTCATAAAGAAATCTGAGAATGTTATAGAAAAACCAAGAATGTGAAACTATGGTTTAGAAGGGAGATAAGAATGCTGGGCATGATGGTGCATGCCTATAATCCCAGTGGCTTCTGTAGTTTTCATCATATAGATCTTTCACATCTTTCGTTAAGTTGATTCAGATTAGAAGTTTGAGGCCAGCCTCAGCAATTTAGTGAGACCATAAGCAACTTAGCAAGACCCTATGTGAAATTTTAAAAGTAAATTAAAAAAAGGGTGGGGATGTGACTCAGTGGTTAAGAACTCCTGGGTTCAACCCCCAGTTTAACTCCCCCCACCCCCCAAAAAAAGGGGATATACGAAGTGAAAGAGGAATCAGCATTCTTGGCCCCTCAGAGGGGTCAAGTTTGATAAGAACTGAAAACAGTTTATCATAGGAATGGTATATGGTTGGGAACTTGCTTAGCATTGATGATTCAATCCCTAGCACCACAAGAACAAAAAATGTGCCAGTGGAAGTACTGCTGCATTGGAATAGAGGGATAAGATATGAGCTGCATAACCTGTTCCTAGCATTGGTCTGGTTGCCAATCTGACATCACTGTTTATTAGTTTGTGTATTTGGACAGGTCTTCTCCCTTGTTGGGTTGTTCCCCCCACCCGCCTCCCCATCCCCCCTCCCCCGTGTCTTTCACCATGGGTTTCACTTAATCATGGTTTCCACATTGAGCTCTATACTCTGGCAACTGCAGGCTGTAGAGTTATTAGTGAAGACCTGGGAATCCATGTTATCAGACAAGTCTGGAGCCTGAACAAAAGAATACTACTTTCATGTCTATTATATGTCTTTGATGATGCTGTTGTGATTAATAAGTTGCAATTTAAAGTGTTATAGAATTTAAAAAATTTTGATCTTCAAGATTTTCTTAACTAAAATATTTAAGTTTTTGCTAAAAAAATAAGGAGAGAGACTAATATATTTGGTTGAAAAGCAAAAACACAATATCCAAGAAAGAAATTGATATTTGAAAACATAGTCTTATATAATAAAAATTATTAATTCATTTCAAAGAATGGTAAAGTTAGCATGAATTTTGGAATAGAGTTGATGATTTATTGGTTATGGTTAGATAAGATGTATAAATGTATGAGCTTCAGAAAAATCATCATAATAATTATATATTTAATTATAATATCAAAAGATATCTAATAAAGTGATTATACCTTATGGATGATGAAGTCCAATTTAATTCCTGCATTTGGGAAAAGTTTGAATGTCCTTGTCGTTCTGTAATCATATCAGAGGTAAGTCTTCCACCAAACAAATCTTTTGCACTCTCAGTCTCTGGTGGTTCCTATATAGGATACCAGTTTCAGTTAAAAATGGAGTGGACTGTATTCTTTCCACTAAGTACAGGTTAACCCCTGCTCATTATATATTTAAAAAACATGAGAATACTAAATGATGCAGAGAAGGTAGACTAGCTAGGGACCTTAGGACCTGAAGAATGATAATCTGGATTTTCTTTTTGCCTCATTTATGTCATTCTGGTGCTGGAGAAACTATAAATGCCAAAATGTCAATAATAGAAAAAAAAAAAAAAACCCAGTCTGTCTTCTCTAGGATATTGAAAGCCTCAGAAGACAGAAAACTTTAAAATAATAATATGTCTACTCCAGGTGAACACCACAAAATATACTGTAGTCCTAACTTTATTCCCACCAGTAAAAGCAGAATGGGCTGCTCAGACTTTCCCAGTTGTAACAAAGCACTCCTCTGTCATTCCCCTGCGACTTGTCAGCTTGGACTTTTATCAGCTCCTAACAGTAATACACCCCCCCTTCCCCCCAAAAAAAGTATTACTTCAGACCAGATGGGGAGCCTGGATCCCCACTTCTACTTTGTAATAATGAGGTGTCTGTGGAGCATTAATGAGGTATTCCTACCTCTGTCAGCTAGGATGAATGAGTGGAGGCCTATGGGGAATAGTAACAAGGAGTCTCTCTCTTCCTCTCCTAGCCAGAGAGAATCAATGGAAGCCTGGTGGGAAATATAAACTCCTACTGCAGTCTAGCAGTTAATTAAGATGTTCATATCAGGTTGTTAACAGAATCCAAGTGGGGGGAACTTGGATTTCTGTCTCTTACAGAAAACAACAAAGTAGTAGCCCAACTTCTCACGGGTATAGTATCAAGTGAGGTTTGCTAAAATAGAAGATTTGAGAAAAAAATTTGGACATAATACCAGTACATCCAAAATAAAATAGAAAAAGCTCTCACCATGTGCCAAACTAATGAAATCTAAACTCAAGCATGAAAACACAATCAACAAACAACAACTTTGAAACAACACATATTTGTAATTATTTGACAAAGATTTCAAAGCAGGCATCACAAAAATATTTCAACAAGCAATTATGAATGTATTTAAAACAAATGAAAAAAATTGAATCTATCAGAAAAGAAGTAGAAAATATGAAGAAGGTTGAAATAGAAATTTTAGAACTGAAAAATACAATAGAAATATAAATGCAATGGAAATAAATGCTCAACAAAAGAATGAAAAGGAAAGAATCAGTGAAATTGAAGATGAATAATAAAAATAGAAAAACAGACAAAGCCAAACAAAAATAAAACACTCTTCTTACCATGGGATTCATATAAGGAGAGAAAAAACAGATGAGGTTGAGAAGATATTTGAAGAAATAATAGCAGGAAATCCTCCAAATCTAGCAAAAGACATAAACCTACAGATTTAAAAAGCTGAGTGAATCCAAGAACAGAAAAAATTCCCCAAATTCATGCAATGACACATAGACACAATCAAAATCAATCAAATTTCTGAACACTAATAAAGGAAAAATTATAAAAGCAGTGAGGGAGGAGTAAAATTTTACCTAGGAGGACGAAACAATTTAAATGACAAAATATTTGTCATTAGCAACCAATAAACAGAGGATGTGGCACAAATATTTTTCAAGTGGCAAAATAAAATAATTGTCAACCTAGAATCCTATATATCAAGAGAAAATGTCATTCAGAAATGAAAAGGGGAATTAAGACATTTTCAGATGAAAGAAAACTAAACAAAGTATCATCATCAGAGATACCATAAAAGACAATTAATAGAAATTCTTAACCAACAAAAGGAATTTTGGAATACCAGGAAAGAAGCAAGTACAATAGACTTTCCTTTTTGAGTTTCTAAATTATCTCTGTTTGGTTAAAGAATAAAGGGATATCTGATGTGGTTCTCAGTATATACAGAGAATATATTTAAGATAATTATTAACAGTGGAGGAGAAATAATGGAAATAAGATTTCTACTCTTAATTAAAACAGGTAAAAATTTCAACAGTAGAGCTCATTAAGTTATATATATGTAATATAGTACCTTGGAGAAATCACTAAAATGTATATATGAAAGACAAAAAAAAACATTACAGATAAATAAAAAATTTGACATATGTTCATTGACATATGTTCAGTCAGCTCATAAAAAACAGAAGAAAACAGAAAAAAAGATATAAAAAACAAACAGGAAATAAAAACAAAATTGCAAACCTGACCACTAGCATGTCAATAACTACATTAAATGTAAATGGCCTATATTCATCAATCCAAGATATAAATTGGTAGTAATAAAATAAAAAGACCCAACTATCTGCTGTAAACAGAAAATCACTTCAAATATAATGAGACACACAGGTTTAAAGCCTTCCAACAAAATAAAACCTGGGACTACATGGATTCTTAGCCAGGTTCTCCTACACCTTTAAGAAAAACTAATGCCAATCTTCCTCAAATTATTTATGAGGTATAAAGGGAAGGAACACTCTCAAATTCATTTTGTGAAGCATGATCCTGATACCAAAACCAGACAAAGACACATAAAGGAAAGAAAATTATAGGATAATATCTCTGATGAACATAGATGAAATTTCATAACATATATATATATATATATATATATATATGAGCTGAATATATTCTCTCCCTACTCATAAATCTAATGCATTTCTATTATTTCTCATTTAACGTCTAAGTTCTTCAGTCTAGTCTTCATGTAAAATTATTAATTTATAAATTTATATCATACCCCATTCTGTAAAGAACTTGTGGCAGTTTATAGGAAACACATATAATAAAATAGTAAAATGCAAATCACAAATAATGAAGACACAGACTAATAAAAATATAAGTTAAAATAGATAAAAACCAGGGTTAGGGCAGAGAGACCATAAGATCCTACTGAGTTATAAAATTTGGGCCTGAGCTTTTTAGTTGTCAAAGTGAGGAAAAAAAATAGTTGAACACTACTCATTATGGGTGAGAGAATAAAACTTTTCCTTAGAGGCAAAAAGGTTTTTTCTATACTTATCTCTAAAAGTATTTTCTCATGTGGTCCTTTGAATGAGGTCACAGAGAGATAGGAAGAAATGATTCTCAACATCTTTTACAGAAAATGCAGAATAGTTTCATAAGACTGTTTTACTAAGCAGTCCTCAATGAAAGCTAACAACTAAATAAAACCCAGTATACGAGATTCTAGAGAATATGTATTTATTGAAGTGAAACTGTTTTAGATTCTCTCAGGGGGACCCTTTAAGAATAAGGAAAGGGATTAGTAATTTTTTTTCAGAGCACCTGAGTACCAAATAATCATGAACTGCCTTCTCAATTTCCTAAAAATTTGTAAGTTTTATTGACTAATGGGAGTTAGGCAACATTGCCCAAGGAAACCTTTTATTCTTCACGCATTTGTCATGTATTTACCCTGTCCCATGGAAATCATAAGCCTCATATGAACTTGCTTTTTATAGAATCCAAGTTTCCAAATGTTGCTTTTATATTCAGCCATGAATTCTCTGTGTGTGTGTGTTTTTTTTAATTTTTACCATTTACTAGTGATATAGTCATACTACACTTGTTGGTTTTCCTTAATTACTAATAATCATATTTTTCCAAGAAATAAGAAGCTGGTTTTAGGTTTAAAGAGATAGTAAGGCTCCAGAGCATATTTTTTTCCTATCCCGTTCCACAAAATTATGCTCTTTACTTTTTAGACATTGATCTCAGTGGGTACAAATGTAAGCATCATATTCCTCCCTTTCCATCTCAATTTACACAATTAAAAATTGCCCAGATGAGAAAAATTTAAAATCCAGATCTAAAATGAGTTTTGGAGACTGAGATCTTAATAAACATAGTAAATTTTGGTATGCTAGTAATAAGTCAGTGTTCTAAATAAATGATTATGGCCTATGAGTATATGAATTTGCTGCTTGAACCAAATGCTATGAGTCATCAAATAACTTACAATTGAGATTCCATCCAAAGCTTTTAATTCTGGAAGATGAAATATTACAAATAATCGGTAGTTTTCTTGATTCCATACAATAATGTTTCCGTACACATCTAGAATGACCAAGTTGCATAAACCCTAGGTAACAGAAGATATACATCATAACCCAGAAAGTTTTTTTCCACTATGAGGTTAAACACCCTTGAATCATCTATAATTTTATAGAATTTCAGTGTTTTTAGGTATAACTTTAAATGCAAGGGTTACCTTTCCAGACCACTAAGGTATATTTTTATGCCACATTTCAGTTTGATATATGTTATCTGATCAGAAACCTTTTAAGGACACTAGACTTTCAGAGTTTTCTTTCAGTGGTAAAGGCTTAGAGGGGAACTTTGATATCTTTTAAGACAATATATTTTGTTTATGGAATAATGGCCTATCAAATGGTATGTATGTGTATACACGGATATAAAAGGAATGAAAAGACACTGCCATTTGAAAAGAGATAAAAATGAGAGGGTGACAGGACACATCTTAAGGGAAAATGTGCTTTCTACTCTATGAGACATTTAGTTGTGCTATGAAGGAAAGACCCTGAGTAGGAGAGGATAGAAGTTAAAACAATAGGAAGTAAAATTTTTCTGCATCAAAATGTAAAATGGCTTATTTGGTGGCTGATGTTAATTAGGTTGGTTGGGTGACTTTAGAAGTTATTTTGTGGGAATAGGATGGGGATAACACTGATGTAAGGAAAAACAGGAAATAGACACAAAATTTTGGTATAAGATAAAGTCCTACAACATGGTATCAGCAAAAGGATAGGCCAGTGTAAGACTCTCAGCGGTAGAAAGTGGCCACTGAACTTAACATGAAGTTGTTACATTACATTTGCAGTGAATTCCTATTCTGTGCTATAAAAATCCTCCATTTCTTCCAAACCTTTAGTAAAGCCTGTTACACAGTAGCCTTGAATTAGTGATTCTTTTAGGGGAATTAAAGAGTACAAATCTGAGTAAAAGTGAAAAGAAAGAACTGGAACTGTTGGTAAAAACAGAGAGATAATCAAGATTTGTACTGACAAAGGAGAATGTTAAGAAATCCTACTTCCCTATCAGGTCAGTCAATTCTTGGAAATACTGAAGGCAGCATATATGAAGAGAAATGGGCTTGGGTTCTTTTATTAAAGTATTAAAATAAAAAGTTATCAAATTGGGGTCATTATGGTTACACATACATATATGATTGTTCAGTATACAAATTAAATGCAAATGTATCTTAATAAACCTTATTATTCTTATTTTAATTTAGTTCTATAGATTTTTCTACATTTTTCAAATTCTTTACAGCTAACATACATTGCTTCCAATGTATAGATAAATGTTTTAAAGAAACAAAAGTTAATAAATACCCCAGTTACCTTTAAATTGTAGATCTCCTGATTGAGAGCAATATAGTTATTGCTTATGTACAATTCAATTAGACTAACAGTTTTTTGTAAACCACTCAATGAAGTGATTCTGTTGTTCTCAAGAGAAAGGGAGTGAAGATGAAGCAAGTTATCAAAAACATGCTTTTCCAACCCAGTTAGAAGATTATTATTTATGCTGAGGCGAGTTAATTTAGTTAGCTTGGAAATGCCTAGAAAAATAAATAAATTCAAGAAAACTTCAGACAGCACTGAAAAGAGAATTTTAAAAATAACTGACCATTTACTGTTTCTCTTTATTTAAGTTAAAATGGCTTTAAAATTCTGTAACCATCACTGCCTTTCAGAGGGAAACAAAAATAAATAAAATCCTTTTTCAAATATCTAATTCTAATTTTAGATTCATTTTTTTAGGTGTTAAGGAAAAGCACCACATAGCAAATACTTAATTTATCCATCAAATAACCTTAAAATGATATAATTAATCAGGATTTTCATCTTCAAGACAACACAAAGCTATACACAAAACTCAATAATCACCTATCCCTCATTTTAAAACATTAAGGTAATAAATTGGAAAGGATTACTAATTATAGAATCACCTATACTTAAGAGAATCATTTGGCCTAATTTCCCCATGGTATGTTCAGAAACGCTCTAGGACAGTTTAGAAAATGGCCCCTCTAACTAGAATCTTACCCCTGTGTAACCTTTGCAGCTATAGGTCCTCTATAATTGTGGTGGGCAAGATAGAAGATGGTGTCATAGTTGGTCTTAAATGTATCACTATTAGGTTTGGGACCATAGGTAAATTTTGAAACTTCTGAGCCTCAGTTTCTTCATTCGTAAAAGGGTCATACTAAAATCTACTTCCAAAGGGTTGTGGAATTAAGTGCAATGATCTTTGGAGAGGAAGAATAAGAGGAGTTGTTAGCAAGCCATAGAAGTTTTCTTTCAATTTCTTTCCAGATTCAAAGCACTAAAGGAGAATACAAGTAAAGCTGTGAAGGAATCAGAAAATATAACTTGGAATATTCTAGAACAAGCCCTCCAAACTCTGGATTCTTAGCTACAGATAAGCACAAACCCAAATGAAGTAAAGAATCTGGAAAATCTGAAGACAGGAATAGTCTTTCTTATTCTGTTTATTTCAGAAAAATGTTTTAATACTGAATTTTAAAAATTCAAATAAAGCACATTACATTGGTCTCTTATTTTGAGACATTACTAAAGTTGCTTAATTGTACTTGCATGTAGATCCATTAAAAGGTTATAAATAGTACATTTGATTTTCATTTTATACTAAGTGTAATTATATTTGTTGAAGTCTTAAAATTTCCAAATACAAACTTAATTCCGTATTTTGCAAAATAAACTAGCTTATCTTTTTCAAGATATACATCATTTATCCTTTTATTCTATTTAAAGATATTAATAACTCCCTAGTTTGTATGTGCTAGGGAGTAGTAATAATTGGTAAATACTGGCACAGAGGAGAAGAGGAGGTCAAAGTCCACCTGGGCTCATTATGCATAGTATACCGTTTGCAACAATCTCAATAGGTATTTAGAATATCTGCTGCAAACCTTCTTGGAACTTCTCTAGTGATCATCTTCTTCAGAGATTCTGTCCTCAGTGTCACCATTTTTTTTTTTTTTTTTTTGCTCCTGCTGTTTAGACATTCACATTTTGAGACTTCAAAGTTTTTGAGTGTCTTACCTTCTATCTTTGAGATGCAGTTTCCATCTAATGTGAGCTCTTCCAAGTTGATACAGGATTCCAAGCCTTCCATTTTAGTGAGATTATTATTGCTGAATGATGCCCATTTCAAATTTTCCAATTTTTCTAAATTTGTGATTTCAAAGAGATGTTGTCCATCTAAATTTAAGGCAGTTATCTATACAATAATTCACATTATATGTTACTTCTGAATCTTGTAAATAAATTCAATCAATGTTACAAGATAAAAAAATTGAACAATAGAATTCAAAATTCCTTCAGAAACTAAAAATATTGTGTCATTCTTAATTTTGAAAAAAATAAAATTTGAAGACTGTGAGTTCAATAGGGACTTTTATGATATTAGGGACACTGACATGCCAGTCAGATTCCTCCTACAGTAAAGAACTTGTCCCAGTTGTGGGCAGTGCTGTTGGCGGAAAGCCTACAGCTGTTAGCACCTCTAGGGACTACAGACAGCTGCCTTGACCAAGGTCACTTTCCTTCCCATCTTGGCCCATATCCAATAATGAAGAGAAATAAAGACCCGGGCATCTCAGTCTGACATGGGAAAAATTTAAAGGACACTTCTAATTCCAGGACTCCCCATGGAGTTGACCAAAGCTGTCATTGGGCCTGTACTGAAGCTCAGAATCAGTATACACTCCATAATAAAAACGATGCTACTATTAGCTTTCATTTTCAAGGACTCCCTTAGCCAAATTTATATTTCTGGCAAGTTTCAGTCTTTTCTTAGCCCAATTTTATCTGTCTTGTAGGCTCCATAAAGGACTCTGGTGAGTTCTAGTGACCTAATGTAACAAGATATTGTTAGTGCTCTATGGCCTTTCCCTTACCTGGGCTGAATTCTGACCAATTCTTCTATCCCCTTGCCAAGATTCATGATCCTTATCACCCAAATTTTGGCTTGATCCCTGTCTCTAATCCTTTAAAGTCTGCTGGCTGTTTGTGACATATTATCAGAATCTATCCTTTACTTTGCAACATACTTTTGTCCTAAATCTCTAATTCTACAGTAACAACAGTCAAAATCTATCACAACAGTGACATCTATCTACAACTTGACCTTTTTTATATTTTGGAATGTGATAAATTTATTACATTTTTTTTCTAATAATAATATTGCCTTTTTATTTTTTCCAACTTTATGAAGTATAAATATAAATTTAAAGTTGTATATGTTTAATGTGTACAACTTCATTTGATATGTATACACTGTGATTTAAACACTGCATGATCTCAATTATATGTGAAATCTAAAATATTGAAACTCATGAATGCAGAGAATAGAATGATGGTTACCAGGGGCTTGGGGCAAAGGGTTTCAGTCATGCAAGATTAAATCTAATGTACAATATTGTGACTAAAGTTAAAGCTATTGTATAATATACTTGAAATTTGCTAAGAAGGTGCATCTTAAGTATTCCTTCCCTATTTTAATTCATCTCTTTCAATTTTTCCCCTTACCTATCTGTGCCCTCTTTATGATAGACCAAGACTGACTGACAACATCAATTTAAATTAAGCTTTTATATTAAATTTCATAGAATTAGCCTATACCTTCAAGTGCCAGTTTCCATTCAGATGTAAATGTGGTCCAAATTTTGAAATCTGTGTCAGAATTTTGGCAGAAGGCCAGATACTAAGTATCCGTGGTCTCTCCTCTTTGGTACTAGAATGCCGTAAGATAGATAGCTAATAAAATAAAAAAACACGATGAATAAAAGAAATAGCATACAGAAAAAGAAATAGCAAAAGAAATAGCATCATTTATATATATTTAAAAAGTATTATTTCCTAGGTAAAATAAATGGCACAATACGTAATTTTTAAACAGGACAATTTGTTTGCCTTAACATATTTTCAATATCTAGATGTATTTTTAAGTATTCATTTTTTCATTTTAGCAAATATTGAACTATTAGAAGATAATATTTATAAAACCTTGAAGAGAATTACTATAACACAAACACCAATATAATCCAGCCATTAAAGCAGCTTGAGAGTTAGAATATTACTAATACCTTATAAGGTCCCTGTCTTGAATATATTTGAACTTTATGAAAAATGAATAATGTACTTTTTCTATGACTTGCTTTGTTTGCTTAACATCCTATTTGTGAAATTTTATCTGTGCTTCTCTATGTAGATGTAGTTCATTCATATGTCCCTGCTATACAGTATTCCTGTATTCCCATAATGAGTCTCCTGCCAATGAACACGCAGGTTGATTCAGCGTCCTTGCCTTTTTGAATACTGTCATCATAAACATTCTTGTACATGTTTCTTGAAACATACATGTAAGAGCTCTTTCGAGTATATGTCAGTAACTAATACTGCTGGACTGTAGGGGGTGGTGTGAGTGTGTTGTGTATGTAATAGCACCAAATTGTACCAATTATAACTGTTACTTTATATTCTTGCTGAAAGTTGTTATTGTCAGCTTTAATAAATAGTAGGTCATTGTAGTTTTAATGTTCATTTTCTGGAACACTAATGTGGTGAAGCATCTTTTCCTAATTGGTTGTTCTGATTTCCTCTCTAGTGAAATGTCTGTTCAAATTTTTTCCTCATTTTTCTGTTCAGTTGGTTGTCTTTTCCCTTACACATTCTGAATATATAAAGAATATCTTTTGACACTCCTGTTGCAAATTTCTTTCCCTAGTATGTAGGTTGTCTTTTTTACTTTCTTTATGGTATCTTATGCAAAAGACATATTAATGTTGATATAGGCAAAACAAATATTTTATGGTTTATGCTCTTTGTTTCTTTCCTAAAAAATTCTTCCTTAGTTCAAGGTCATAATAATTCTGATCTTTTCTTCTAAAACATGGTTGGTTTTGCTTTTTGCACTGAAGTCTTTGATGTACTTGTGCCAATGCCTTTTACCAAATAGCCTCTTATATGCAAAGGTAGCTGTTATTATCAAGTTTCCATAGATGTATGGATCTCGGTTAGATCTTTATTCTGTTCTGTTGGTCTATTTGTCTAACTGCACCAATATAACATTGTCTTAAAATTTTTCAATAAACTTTGATTTCTGGTAGAGCTAATTCCCAAGTCTTTAGGAGTGTTGATAGTGTTTTTTTTAATCACCAAAATATTTCTTCCCTTCATCTTGAAGAGATCCAAAGTTAAACTTTACATTATTTAAGGAATTAATATTCATGTACCCCACAGAAATTAAATAGCTAGATAGAGTGGTGATATTTAGGAGGTTGAAGCTATTTTGGCTAAAGTATGGCGTTTTTTTAACCATAAAATAATCACTGTTTTTATTTTTGATAAATCTGTTTTTGGTATGTCTTTTTTTTAAAGTATAGCATTTTTAATCTGGATAATATAGCTTTATTTTTCTCTCTCCTCATCCCTGGGCTCATCTGTCAAAACTAAGCAGATAATTCACTAAACACTTTCTCAAAGCCTCTAAGCTTACCTCATTCTCACAAAGTTCCTTATATAGGCTTTAGAACAGACTCTGCTAAGTTGAGGTAACTAGGGGGAAAAATGTAACCCTAAAGGTATTTATATGCAGGGCTATATCAAAAGAGTCCATATAACCAGATGGTATTTAAATGAGGTTCATATGAACAGAAAGCAACCAAGTTGTATAATTGCTACATATTATTTTTTATTAATATGGTAAGAGGGAATATAAAATCTTAACTAAAAATGAGTACAGGAAATATATATACATTCCAATAGTACAAGAAATATTAAACAGTAAAATCTAACCTGAGTAATCTTTGTTCCGGTAATAAATTTCATAGCTGCTGTTGTTTCTTCTTCAGAAATGAGATGTCCATCTAAATGTGTAAGAGTCTTTAATCTGCCAATGACACTCAGCCTCAATGTGGCTGGCTTGGGAAAAATTACAAAAAGTGAATTTTCACAAAATATTACATACGTTATAGTATAGAAAGGAGCAATTTTTTCATTTCTTTCCTTATAATTCAAAATTATCCATTTCCTTGTTCCTTACATGTATCTAAAAATAAAGGCTTCATTTAATTCTTTAAATAATAATTGAAATTAAATTATATTGAAGAGTTAATCTGTTTCATTTCCACATGGATGATTCCATTCTTATGAAGGGGAGAAGTCCTATGAACTGTTGAAAATTGGCTGTGGTGAAAAGAGTTAAAAGAACAACTGCAATGACTCCTGTTTATCTAGATGAGCAGTAAGCTAGTAAGCTCCATGTGTGATTCAATATGGACAGTTAGCCCTGGACATCCAATTTGGCAGCAGGGAGAGAGTTGTATTGTGATCATCCAGAAGGTCTGCTTTGGCAAAAGAAAAAGATTAAATTTTGCAAGTTTAAAAGAAGAAATATAATAATATAAATTCAGAAATATGGCCAACTGAATAAACTGATCACTCTTTAGTCCCCCACAAAAAGTTGAATATAATACATTTCAGAGGTGGAGAAAGAAAGATTCTTGAAATTATAAACTTGGACATTATTTAAAATAGTTGGAGATACCCTTAAATCTAATCATTGAATATTGAAATCACATATTTCATGATGATAAAAATACTGTTTAATCATATTTCATCTTACAACAGAACTTAAGACTTCATAATGCAATTTTATAAGGGGAGGTGATTTCTGGACTTAAAATAGAGAACAATGCAAAATTCTAAGTATAATTGTAAAACATGTTTCTCAACACAGATTAGAATATATTACACATCAAACTATGTTTCTTCTTTAATAGTATACTTCCCTCACTGTATCATATTATTTTTGGTTCCTGTGCCTCATTTACAGTAGGGTTCTGGCACACAGCTTTATAAATTCTCTGGAGGTGTGCAGAAGCCAGTGACATCAATCATTCTTAAAGCAATAATGCTTTCAAACTGTTAGAGGTTACAAGAAAAAAAAACTTAACATGAAAGTATAGCCTTTTCTTATGGTAACATCTGATACATTTGATTACTACGCTAAATTCAATTTATGAAGGATTTTAAGTCTAGAAAAACAAAGATAGTTGTCCCATTTCTGGCTACTATTTGCTGAAAAGTAGTGAGAAAATAGCTTCAAAGTAAGTGTTTGCTTTTTCAAAAACATGTCTGTTGCATACCTTTTGCCATGGATTATGTTGAATATTAAGAGTGAGAAGGCTTGTGGTGTGTTTACATAACACATTTATTTCATCCCCAGATTTCTTTAGTTGATTCCAGCTCAAGTCCAAGTGCTTTAGTTTCATCAGACCTCTAAATCCCTCAAGAGTTATCACATGGTTGTGGCTTGCATCCAAATATTCAAGGTTATACTGCAGCATAGACAAACAAAAGTGATGGTCAGAATCGTGGTTTGTGTTTACACAGCTCTTTTCTCTGGTTCTTTAAATGCCTTGCATGCTTTCTTATAATCCTCATAAAAAACAGACACAGTAGTTAAGCTACAATAATGAAATCAATATGTTTATTTTCTTAAAGAGCTATGGGTATTTAATTTGATGGTAATTCTCTCAATTCACACTTAACTCTTATAACATAGATCAGTCATATTTGCTTTCATGGGAGAGAAAGCAAAATGAAATAGACAAGATGATTTGTCCTCAGCAAATAAAATATACTTCTAATTAGGCAGCTTCTGGTTTATACTGTTGAACTCAACCTGGTTTTAAAAGGTTCACCCTCAGGGGTAGAAATTAAACCTATGAATTTGACTCTATAATTTTCTTTTTAAAGTGTTCACAACTTTAAATAAGAATTATTAATAGGAATAGTCAATATTTATTTATTTATTTATATGAGTATCAGGGATTGAACTCAGGGGCACTCTACCACTGAGCCACATCCCCAGCCCTATTTTGTATTTTATTTAGAGAAAGAGTCTCACTGGGTTGCTTAGTGCCTCACTTTTGCTGAGGCTAGCTTTGAACTCTTTGATACTCCTGCTCAGCTTCCCAAGCCACTGGATTACAGGTGTGTGCTACTGCACATGGCTGATAAGAATTTCTAAATTATAAAAGTTACACACATTCATGCCCATGACACAGACATTATTGTATTTGTCTATGATATACCAGAAGGCAAATGCAAATCAGATAAGATCTGTGCATATGACATTCAGGTAGAAAAGATAAAGAAAGAGAAATAGCAACCTGAATAATGAAGATTTAAAGAAATGACAGCATTAGATGTGCAGTAGTAAACTAGAAAGTGAAATAGGACTCAAAAGAAGGAGAAGAGTGAGAAAATAAGAGCAGAGGAAATGGAATGACACACAAGAACATTTTCAGAATTTATTTTAATATATTGATACATTTAATTAAAGTAGCTAGATATCAGATAAGACCATAGGTATATTTTTGGTGTGCAAATAAAATCTAAACTTAAGATCTGTTTTAGAGAAAGCACCAGAATATAGTGAATGTGTGCTTTATCCCTGATTTAGGCCATATAATCTTGCATATGGTATTATGAAGTCATAGTTACAAAGATAATTTACCCTTTAATTTTACTTAAATGTTTTCAAAAGGAAAAAAAACTTTCCTTTCAAAGGAGTGGTTATTTTAAAAATTATTTATTTCAATTTATCATTTATCTTTTTATTTTTTGCTGTACCAATGGTTTTTAAAAAATATTAAATTGACAGATTAAGTGTGACTCTATTCAAGGTGTATAGTGAAATGATTGGGTATATTATACACTGTATGATGGTTACTGTAATACAATTAATTAACATAATCATTACCACCCATGTTTGTTCATCTTTTAAATGAACGTTTCTACCTTAGACCAATATCCTATCATATCCCCCTTCCTCACAGGTCCTGATAGCCACCATTGAACCCTGTGCTTCTATGAGTTTCACTTTTTTAGATATCAAAAGGAAAGTTCTTACCAAGTGGTATACATCATCTAAACAAGTAAATTCATTAAAACTAATATTCAGTTTTCGAAGTCCTGTTAATTTGGAGAGATCTCTCAATTTACTCAAGCTGTTTCCATGTAGATTCAGACTCTGAAATACAATAAAAATTAAAAAATAAAAGAGATTACATTCTATATCATACTGTGAATATCTAAACTGTTTAGACAATTACTTGAACCAATATAACACAAAATAAGAAACTGCTTATTTTAAATTACATTAGGAGAATGTCAATAAGAAAAACTAATCTATGATGTTAAAATGTTAAAAAGTAAAAATAATTTACAATAGCATCTTTGGACCTGATTATTGAATGGTATGATTTACAACTGGGTCTAAATTTATCAATAATTGACATGACATTCTTTTTAGGAAATAGTTAAATATATGTGTTAAGATATTTATTAGGGATGATTTATTTCTCAGGCTGGAAAGTGAACAATGGGGTCCTCAAGATTTCAGGTATTAGATAGGAAATCTCACAGCAAAAAGATGGCAAGGTATACCTTCATGGAAGGAAACTATGAGAAAAAAACTGTATGGACTAATGAAGAAAGGGTAAAGGTACCAAAACAGCAGGACAAAACATCGAAGAACATGGTGGGAGAACAATCTAAAACAATGCCTGTGTCAGATTTTGTCCCAGATTTTCCCTGTATGTTTCATCCTAAACTTTATAAAAATGAATGCTTTTACAATTTTAAATTTAGGGGAGATCTTGACGCCTACATGTTTTTCTGTCTATTGTGAATGATATCAAGTTAAGACTATATTTATGTATAGCCTACAAAATAAACAATGATGCAGTTAAATGTATTAGTTCAGTTGATTATAGTGTCCACAAATGAGCATTATTATAATCAAATCAAGCGTCTACACCCAGTCATCTTCATTCATCACCATCATATTAAATCACTACATTCCTCAAAGAGAAAAACAATTAAATTTCTAATAGTACTCCAAACTAGCAAAAATTGTGAAGAAGGGCCAATTTATGCAGACTAATTATTTTATGAATATAGGCATCACCATGCAAGAATCTACAGATATCTTACACTTAGCATGACTACAACTGAATCCATCATCTTCCTTGTATCTCTACTGGGTAGCCTATGTTTTCATCCTGATTAAGAGTTTTACTGTCTGTTGATAACCCCCTTTTTCCCTTTTGCCCATATACATTTGATTGTAGAAACATTTCTCAAACCTCCATTCCTACCAGTGTCCTAGTATAGACTATTATTTCTTTTTTTTAACTACTGCAATGGGTTTCCACTGCATCTCCAAACCACCAGTCTGACTTCAGTTATGGACTCCACCAGCTGCCAAGTGAGTGTATTCCTTACAAAGAAGAAACTAAGCTTTTAAATTTGGCTTCCAATATCCACCCTAATGTGACTACAACCTCCTACTATTCCAGCCTCGGCTTCATGTATTTTCCTTGAATTCCAACCTTTATCTTGATCTACCACCATCACAATATATATCTTAATCTTCCTGAATTTCTCAGTGTTCCCTGAAAACAAAGTATCTTTCAAAACCAAGTGCTTACTTATAAAAAGAATATTTTCTCTTTCTGGAAGATGTAAACAACTACATTTCTCTTATCTTCAAAAAAATCCTTTCAAGGGCTGGGGATATAGCTCAGTTGATAGAATTTTTGCCTTGTATGCACAAGGCCCTGGGTTCAATCCCCAGCACCACACACACACACACACACACACACACGCACACATGCACACACGCACGCATACACACATGCACACACACACGCACACACACACACACACACACACACACACACACAAATATCCTCTCAGAACTCACCTCTATGAGGCTCTCCCACCAACTCCAACACCTATTTATCTCTTCTACTAAACTGATGTTATTGAGGCAAGGAAAATAATTCATTCATTTTGAATCCCTAAAACTTACCTCACTGCCTAAAACAGCAAATTCTCAGTAAATTATAGGTAAATAAATCAATGCAAAAGCCAAACTTATAATTGAGAACTCTAAGTTTTAGGGGTTTTTATTTGGTTTGGCTTGATTTTGATATTTCTTAAGGAGACAAAGTATTTCTACATGACACTATTTTACTATGTGTAAGTGGTGATAAAAGGAAGAAGTGCAAGGGCTATTGATGTCTAAATATTTTTGTAACATCTAATCTTCTTACTAGAAGACAGGAATTTGCTGACTTTTAAGCAGAATAGGCAAATTTAAGAAGAAAATCTTATCTATTCATATATCATGGGAATTGATCAAATAAATGTAGAATCAGGTAGGTCACAAGAAGGCCAATGTATTATAAAGTCTTATACTCTCCATTTTTTATTTTGGCTTGGAACAGCAACTTTCTATTGCTATGTTTAAATTTTTATTTAATTGCTTTAAACTCAGAAATACATACTGTGGAAACTCAATCAAATCAGAGAACACTATTTTTTTAATCATTTCATTACTAAAACTTTATTATAAAATCTATGAATTATATATTAAATCTTGACATAATAGTAGAAAAATAATAGTTTCTGAGTACTTCCAGTCTGAAGATTGTTCTTATAATCACTATTCTGTACATTTATGATAAAGAAGGTGATATTACTATCATGTTATAAAGTTTTTCCTCCTTTTATAATGATAACTGGCTTAGGTAAAGACTTATTCACCACTTTATACCCTAGACTTAAAGATGCAGTAGGATGGTGATGAGGTAATTTCATCAATGAAATCCCATAAACTTCTTAAAACAGATTCTTTCTGTTGAGAGCCACAGCCAAAGGCGGCCCCAGCAAACTTCCAGCTGCCAGCAACATCTAGCTGATTGGCTCCTCTGCGGTGATGTTCATTGGGCTGTTTCCCCGCCCTTCAGACTGCCAGCTGATGATTGGCTCACAGCGGCCCCAGCAACATCTAGTTGATTGGCTCCTCTGCGTTGATGTTCATTGGGCTGCTTCCCTGCCCTTTCAGACCACGGAGCTGCTCATTGGGGGACTTCTTTGGCTCCGCCCATGCGACCCAGGCAATCGGCCTCAAGAGCAGGAGGATATGGGGAGGGGGTGAGGCTTGTGTTGGGGTGAGAGGCTTGAGGGAAGCCGGTGGTGGCAGTTGGGCTCTGAGGGTTTTTTCCTGAGAAGCTGTTTTGTTTGGCGAGTGTAGTTCTAAAAATAAATTTCGTTTCTTTTGACAAGTGGCTCCTGAATTGTTCCCAGCCAGACTGCAGCATTTGGTGGCTCCCACGGGGAGCTACTGAGGGTAAGTAAACTGCTCGCCCCTGAGGGCAGGGCGACAGGATGGGTAGCCATTTTAAGATTCCTCTTTTGTTTTGCTTCACTTTTGTTTTAAGTTGCCTGTCCCTGGAGATGAATGAGACGGAAGAAAAACCGCTCACATCTGAGGAACAGATAGGGAGAAAGGCTATAATGATTTTTTGTTGTTCCATTTTTATTTCATTCTATCTCGGTTTTGTTTGGTGTTATCTTGTTGGGTTGTATTATAGTAGAAATATGGGATCAGAAATTAGTAAAAAACAAACCAAAAGAGTGTTAAGTAAATTGTTAGAGGAAGGAGGCATCCCAGTAAAATCAAGAGCAGTCAGGGCATATGTTGATACAATACAAAAATGTAGCCCATGGCTTTTTAAGGAGGAGTTGTTAAATATCTCATAATGGAACCATCATGGTAAAGATTTAAAAAGAATAGAAAAGAAAAGCCCAGGAACTCTGCCAGTTGGCACATTGACATTGTGGGTGTTGGTATCTGGTTTGCTTAGTCCAAAGCCTTCAGTTCAGACAATGGTAGAGGAAGGAGAAGACATATTGATTCAAGTAAAAGAGAAGGTCTCTCAAGTTAGTCAGAAAGAGGAAAAGATTCAAGTAAAATAGAAGGTCTCTCAAGTTAGTCAGATAGAGGAAAAGATTCAAGTAAAAGAGAAGGTCTCTCAAGTTAGACAGAGGAAAAGATTCAAGTAAAAGAGAAGGTCTCTCAAGTTAGACAGAGGAAAAGATTCAAGTAAAAGAGAAGGTCTCTCGAACTAATCAGACAGAGGAAGAAAGTGTAAAGCAGAAAAAGCCATCAGGGGAAAAGTTACAACAGGAGACTGCTACTAACGCCTTTCTATCAGAGGGCGTAAGTGTCCAACCAACAGCACCACCTCTACAGGAGACTGCTACTAACACCATTCTATCACCAGAGGGCATAAGTGTCCAATCAACAGCACCACTTCCATATGCTAGGAGGCTCCCAACCCCTGCAGTTGATAGTTGGGATCCTGAGACAGGATCTCAAGTATTAACATGCCCTGTATTTGAGGTAGGAGGGCAGCAAATTTACCATGGCTTAAATTTCAAAACAGTGAAGCAGCTAAAAGAGGCTGTAACAACCTATGGTCCTCAAGCACCCTTCACTATAAGCTTGGTCGAATCCGTTAACAACTTGAACATGACGCCAGCAGATTGGGCTAATATGTGTAAAGCTGTGCTAAATGGAGGTCAATACCTGTTATGGAAGGTTGCCAATGAGGAATTTTGCAAGAAGACGGCTAGGCGAAATGCAGCAGCTGGTTATCCTCAGAGAAATCTAGATATGTTGTTAGGAAAAGGACCTTATGAGGATCAGCAGCAACAAATTGCATATGATCCTGGCATATACTCACAAATTGCTATAGAGGCAATTAGGGCATGGAAGACTTTACAAGGACATGGAGGTTTACAAGGTCAATTATCTAAGGTAATACAAGGAGCTAATGAATCTTACGCTGAATTTGTAGATAGGCTTATTCAAACAGCTACCAGAGTTTTTGGGAATACAGAACAAGCAATGTCATTAATAAAACAACTGGCTTATGACCAAGCAAATCGTTGGTGCAGAGATATCATTAGACCATGGAAACATGAAGATTTAAACACATATATTAAATTATGTAGAGACATTAATGAACAAGAGCAAGTCATGGCAGCTGCAGTAAAACAGGCTTTAGATGCCAGAGACATTAATGAACAAGGGCAAATTGTGGCAGCTGCAGTAAAACAGGCTTTAGATTCCAGGCCAAGAACATGCTACAATTGTGAACAAACAGGACATTTTAAAAGGAATTGCCCCATAGGAGGAGGGTTTAACAAAACTAGGTATCAAAGGAGTAGAATACCGGGTATTTGCCCACGATGCCGTAGAGGCAGACATTGGGCTAATGAATGCCGTTCTCAAACCACCATAGAGGGTACTCCATTATCAAAAAACAAGGACAAGGTGTTTATCCACAATATCATGGAGAAAGGCATCAAGCTCCGTTGCCAAAAAATGGACAGGGGGCCCCAATGCTCCGGGGCCCCAAACCACAAATATACGGAGCACTGGAGGAACCCAGTAACCCCATCAGGGTAGTGCCCAGGACACATTGTCCATTAGATCCCTCATCAGACAAACCAGAGGGAGCGCAGGGTTGGACATCTGTGCCTCCGCCAGATCAGTACTAACTCCAGAGATGGGAGTTCAAATCATTCCCACAGGGGTAAAAGGACCTCTTCCCAAAGGAACAGTAGGCTTACTATTGGGACGCAGCTCTTCTACCCTAAAAGGACTTATGATAAGTCCTGGGGTAATTGATCCCGATTATGAAGGTGAAATAAAAATTATAGCCAGTTCTCCAAAGGGTATATCGGTAATTTCACCAGAAGATAGAATAGCACAGTTACTAATAATACCAAGCCTAAATGATAAATTTTCCAGTCGTGCTGTAGAAAGAGGTTCCAAGGGATTAGGCTCCACAGGTGTAGATTGGGCTATGCTTTCTTTAAATTTAGATTCTCGCCCCATGCTAAAACTAAATATTCAAGGACATGAATTTAATGGGCTACTGGATACAGGTGCAGACCTTAGCATCATCTCTCGTCAAGAATGGCCAAAACATTGGCCATTACAACAAGCCACTCAAACGCTTCGAGGCCTAGGAGTGGCGACTAATCCCCATAGAAGTGCAATGGTATTAGATTGGAAGGATCCTGAAGGATGTGAAGGAACTATACAGCCATATGTATTGGATCATCTTCCCGTAAATTTATGGGGACGAGATGTCCTAGATCAATTAGGTTTGACATTAACAAATAATATCAACCAAAATGCACCTACTATTATGACTAGACAAGGTTTTAGGAAAGGAAAAAGATTAGAAAAACAAGAACAAGGTATAGCAGCACCAATACAAATAGATCAAGGAACAGACAGACATGGGTTGGATTTTCAGAAAGGGCCACTGAGACAATAAAAATTACTTGGAAATCAGAAAGACCAGTATGGGTTCCTCAGTGGCCCCTGACTAAAGAAAAGATACAAGCAGCCCATGATCTGGTCAAACAACAATTAGCGGAAGGACATATAAAACCTTCTGTATCTCCCCATAATACTCCCATTTTTGTTATCAAAAAGAAATCTGGTAAATGGAGATTATTGCAATATTTAAGAGCCATTAATAATGAAATGGTCATTATGGAACCTGCTCAATCGGGGATTCCTCAATTGTCTGCTTTGCCAAAAACTTGGTATGTTTTAGTTATAGATATTAAAGATTGTTTTTTTTTTCCAATTCCAATTCATCCTGAGGATAGTCCACGTTTTGCATTTACTATCCCTGCACTGAATCATGAAGGTCCTGATCAGAGATATGAATGGAAAGTACTCCCTCAAGGGATGGCTAACAGCCCAACTATGTGTCAAATTTATGTTAACAAAGTAATCCAGCCACTTAGAAATCAAAATCCTGAGCTACAAATATTTCACTATATGGATGATGTATTATTAGCACACAGAGCTAAAAACACATTGCTAGAATGTTATGCCACACTTACAAACTTATTAAAAAATTATAATCTAGAGATAGCAATAGATAAAGTACAATTAAATTTTCCAATTAATTATTTAGGAGTTCTATTATCCTCAACCATGGTCCGTCCACCAAAAATTCAAATACGAGTAGATCAACTCAAATCACTTAATGACTTTCAAAAGTTATTAGGAGACATAAATTGGATAAGGCCTTATCTAGGTATACCAACAGGAGAGTTAGGACCTTTATTTGATATCCTAAAAGGTCCATCAGATCCAAATTCACCCCGAATGTTAACGCCTGAAGCAAGAAAGGCATTAAAAATCATTGAAACATATATGGAAAATATGCATTTGGATAGAATTGATATAAGTTTGCCTTTATTATTTATTGTACTACCAACAAAAAATATTCCTACAGGAGTATTTTGGCAAGAAGGTCCATTATTATGGATACATTTATCTTATTCTCCTAACACTATTCTTACTAGGTATCCTGAGGCTGTAGGACAATTAATACTCAAAGGAATAAAAGCAGCAAAGGGAGTGTTTGGAATTTCTCCCAATAAAATTATTACTCCATATACTATGAATCAAATTGATGAGTTAGCTAATGAGTTAAATACTTGGGCAATAATCATGTGCAAATTTAATGTTTGATTTGATAACCACTTACCATCTAATCCTTTATTGTCTTTTTGGTCATTGCATCCTGTAATTTTTCCAAAAATGACAAGAAAAACACCTATCATGAATGCTCCAAATATATTCACTGATGGGTCAAATAATGGTACAGCAGCAATAGTTACACCTGATCAAACTTTTACATTTTTAGTACCCAAACAATCAGCTCAAAAGGTAGAGCTTAATGCAGTATTACAAGTTTTTGGGTGCTTGAGGACCATAGTCTGCTTCTGAATATTTCAGAAGCAGACTTAAAACTATTGACTTTGTTTATTTTAGGAAAGTACTTTACATTCTCTTTCTGCTTTATACAGTCACTTGAGAAAAATTTGTCCTCTTAAACAATGGATCTGGAAATGTGAAATGATAATATTTTATATGTTTGGGTTAAATAAAATATATTATTGAAATTGATTACTTTAAAAAGTCTTTCTTAACATAGCTACTAGAAATCTTAAAATTATGTATATAGTTGTCACAATTCTATTCAAGAGTACTAATCTAGTTTACTTAGAAGTAGAAGTCTAGACACTTTTAAATTAGACAGTATGATGCCTAACTAGCACCATCAAGTAGGTAGTTTAGTTTTGTTAGAATTCATATGCTAGATTCTGATTCTAAATTCAAGATTCCTGTCTCTAAGTTTTGTTCCTCTTAATACTCACCACAATATGACTGTAAATGTTAGTCTTGGCAAGGGAAAGTATTGTTTTATCATCCAAACTAATAAGTTTTGCTTGGGGCTTAATCTTGGGTTCCATTTTCATAACATCATCATCAACTTTCAAATCTTGGGACAATATTGATCCTTCTGAAATTTTTTTGCTTTCTTCTGGAATAACATTGTTGAATGAAGAAAATAAAGAGTGAGCCTTGACCTAAAAAATTATTAAAAATGTTGAAAAATTGGTTGCTGTATTTATCATTTTGAAAAACAATCTATGTAGAAAAGATGAATTGGCTTTCTTTCCATTATCAGCAATATCTACAATGATCAGAATCACAATAGAAAATCTGTAAGAGTAGCTTAAAACTATAGGCCAAGTATGGGTGTATCCATTCTCATTCACTAAAAATTTCTTAAAACTGGCAAAATGTAACTTCAAATTATTTTCTAACAATGGAAGGAGCTCTAACAAACGTACTAGAAATTGTGACACACAAATCAGAAGACAGACAAAGAACAAATAAGGGCAGAATATGACCTCTAACCAACACATGCAAGAGAGAATCACTTTGAAATCAGATCCAGAGAAACTTGATATTCAAAGTGAAAAACTAAAAAAGCAGGAGGATACCCTAGGTAATTACAGGAAACTAAGTAATTACAGTGATAATTGTGAATGAATCAGTGAGAACTACATGAACAAACAGCTAGCTCTAGAAAAAAACAAAATAGTTTATCAGAAATTTTTTAAAAATCTGGGAGAATAAAGCATCTATAGAAAACAAGATGGTAAACATTTCAATATTAAAGTAAATACAATCATAAAAATAAAAGTATACAATTAATGCTGAGAAAAAATAGATGGGCAGCAGATCAAATAAGCAATCTGGAAGCTAATATTGAGAAAATCTTCTAGAACAAAGAATTAATAAATGAAGATATAAGAGTAAAAGTGAAGACAGGGAGGGCTTAATAGAATGGAAGAGAAGAAATAAGAAACTAAGAGAAAAAAAATTCCCAGACGCGAATAAAGAATTAAATCACCAGATGAAAAGAGCCTGTTAAATGGCAAGCAGGATGATGGAGCTAAGGCCTTTGCTAACATAACTGAACAGTCATAAGAGTCATAGGTTTTTATGCATTTTCCTAAAATAATAAATCCCATTCATGATAGAAATATGTAAACATAAATGCTCAGAACTATCTTTAATAAGAAATAGTAAAGATCTATATAAAGATAACCACAAGAAAAGATCTACTCAATTAAATTATCAGGAGAAGCCCAATATTGCAAAGTGGTCAGTCAGTTCACCCCAAATTAAGTTTTAAATTCAATGCAATTTCAATAAAATCCTAGTAGGATTTAAAAATAGAACCTGACAAGGTGCTTCTAAATTTTATTTGAAAAAGAAAATGTTCAAGAATAGCCAAGAAACTTTTTTAAAAAAATGAGTGGGGGTAGGAGGATAAAAATTGCCTTGTCACATAACAAAACATATCATTCAAGGTTGTAATAACACAAACAAGTGTAGTAAAGTTCAAGATTAGGTAAAGTGATCAATGGAAGAGAATAGATATCCATAAATAGATTCCTTATATAAGAAAATAATTTTAATGATAAAGATGACATTTCAAAATACAGTAAAAGAGAATGCTTGACTAAGTAATCATTTTTAAGAAAATAATTTTGGATCACCCCTACCTAACATAATAAAAACAATTTCTAGATGGATTAAGAAAGCTAAACATTTTTAAACAAGCTATATGAACGTTGAAAAAAATATAGGAGAAAATTTTAATATCTGACAAACAACATAAAATTTAGAATCTACATAGGAAAAGATTGAGAGAGCTGACTCTTTAAAATTAACTTGTAAATTACTAAATTAAAATAAGTTTTCGTTACAAACAAAAGACAAGTGACAAAAGTATGTGTAACATATGTATACAAGATAAAAGATTAATAGCCAAAATGCATATAAGAATTTTTCCAAACAATGTGCAAGAGAGTCTAATAGAAAATGGTCTAAGGATATAACAAGTGATTCATAATACTATACATATTTTTAGTCCTAAAGAATAAAATGTCCTATTTTTTGCTCATCAGAGTGGAAGGGGCAGGAAAGGAGGGGGAGGAGGAGGGGGAGGGGAAGAGGGAGGAGGAAGGAGGAGGAGGAAGATAGGAGGAGGAGGAGGAGGAAGATAGGAGGAGGAGGAGGAGGAAGATAGGGGGAGGAGGAGGAAATACCCTGACAATATCTTATGTTGGTAAGGATGCAAATAAATAATCACTATCACACACTGTCAAAAATTTGTAAAATGGTCAAGTCTTTGTGGAAGGAATTTCAAAATATCTAACAAAATTTAAAATGAATGTATCCTTTGACTATCCAAGTTTTTTACAAATCTATCCTGTAGAGAAATTTCCACATGTATATAAAGATGCACCCACAATGTTTGTTGAAATAGTGTTTTGAATAGTAAAACCTAGATATAACCTATATATGTTATAACAGGTAACGAATAAATCAGAGTATTACTGGATGGTACGAAGTCACCAAAAGAATGAAGTATATATCTATATGTGCTAAAGTGAACTTAAGTCTGAAACATTGATTTTTAAAAGCAAAAAAAAATCACTTAAGACTTAGAACTTCATTCTACTAAATAAAATAGTATATGTTGTTATATATAGAAAATGCATAGAAAAAGAATTGAAAGCAAAACTGTTAGCAATGGATACACTGGTAAAAGGGAATGGTGGGCATAGAATGAAGGCAGATTTTTGTATTTATTTGTCTTTAATATAGTTTGAATCTTTCCCATTGATAATACAGTCTTATGTATTGAAAATATTTAGGTATTATAATGACTTGTTTTAAAAATTAATTACTTCACAGAATAACCATTATACATGCATACACACATGCACACACCCATATATATATATATATATATATATATATATATATATATATATATATAGGATAAACTTGGCATAACATTATTAGACTTCAAATTACTATTATGTCCTCATTTAAGGAGTTCTTTTATAAAAAATGTAACAATTCATACCACTGTAATGTACTCAAATTCAACGATGTATTCTGGCAAGACAAGGTCATGATCAAAGACAAACCACTTGCACTGCCGAAAGCCACAATCACAATTTCTTTGTCCCACAATAGAATCTAGAATAAAAACAAAACCAAGTGAAAAGTCTTCAAAATAAAACAGCCTACACCTTTTCAACCTTACATAGATTAATAATAAGTTATTATCAATAGCTTCCACAGTTTTTTTTTAAAAAAACTTTCCATTCCCCCAAATAACATTTTTATTCTATAAATACTTACTATCATCCTTTCACTACATAAACTAAGGCTCAATTTTATTCATCTCTCTGCTCCTTTTTTATACTTTTACTTTAGTATTGAAAAATATGGCCATGTATTTTTCACAAATGTATTACTCTAAATCTACTGATAAAAGTTAATTTTTTTATCCTTTGAAAAATAATACATTTATATACACAAACACACATACACACATATACAATCAACCTTCCATACCCACATGTTCTGTACCCACGAATTCAAACAACTGCAGTCCAAAAATACTTTCAAAAAATTGCCTGTACTGAATGTGTATGGACTTTTTCTTGTCATTATTCCCTAAACAATACAATATAACAGCTATTTACATAACATTTGCATTGTATTAGATATTATAAGTAATATAGTGATTATTTAAAGTATAGAGGAAGGTTGCATAGTTTATTTGCAAATGTTATGCCATTTTATTTGTATTTTTGTGGGTGCTATGGATTGAACTCAGGGCCTTGCACATGTTAGGCAAATGCTCTACCACTGAAAGCAGCCCTCCATAGCATTTTATATAAGGAACTTGAGCATCCATGAGTTTTGGTATCTATCAGGTGAAGGTCCTAGAATAGGTTACTCACAGAGAGAGAGATAATCCTCTGTGTGTGTGTGTGTGTACACCTACAATATATAATTAAATTTTGCAAAAATAAACTATGCATGCAGAAAAATAAATGTCTTGAGGTATGGAATAGAAAAATTAGTAGCCAGAAATAAATGTTTTTTACAAAGTTTACAAATCTCATTAGGTGGACGTTAAATTTTAAGTATGTGCATTAAACATTAATGCTTTGCATTCAGAGTAATGAAAGCATATTTCTTTTTATGGCAGACATACTTAGTAAATATTTCCGAGGAACAAACACTGAGTTAACCATTGGATAGTTGGCTTGATTGATAACTTCTTGTTCCCGAGCCTGAACACTCTGGCCAAGAAAAACTTTCGTAATGAGGAGGATGCCTAAATATGAAAAAACATAAATCACTTTTAACAAGAAATAACCTTAATTGACTTGAAATATGTTGTAAAGGCAGAGATACTGCATAGCGTAAAGCACATAGTTGATATAAAATAGGAGCTCAATAAATATTTGTTGAATAAACAAATTGGTTATAAGAGAATCCTGTGATTATGCCAAGCAAGGCTTTATAGAAAAGAAACACTTAGCAAGACCATGTCTCAAAATAAAATATAAAAAGTGTTGGGGATGTGGCTCAGTGGTTGAACACACCCTGGGTTCAATCCCTGGTGCCTCTCAAAAAAGAAAAGAAAAAGAAAGAAACAACATAATAATTTAGCATTTTTTAATTAAGTAGTCTAAAATAAGAGGTTTTTTGGTTGTTGTTGTTAAATGAGTAAAATTCATCTCTGTGTCAAGTAACACCTGGCATGTACCTTAAATCCATAGAAGACATCAAGTATGTATCTACTGAATGGATAATCATTTCTTTTCCCTTTAGATTCTTATGATCCTTAGAATTCAATTCACTAAACATGAATCCCCGAGAATCAATGAATCTGAAAATAATTTCTAATCACTGTGCATAAAACATTCAAATGTTTTTATTACTATGTACAAGATATTAAATATAAATTGCGAGAACTTAGTTTTTTCCTTTGTGTGTGTTAATGTGTATACATGTACGTGTGTGTGTGTGTGTGTGTGTGTGTGGCACTGGAAAAGCTCTATGACTAAGTTACACCTCAGTCCTTTTTCAATTTTTATTTTGAGACAGGATCTCACTAAATTACTGAGTCTGGCTCTGAACTTGCAGTTCTCTTGCCTCAGCCTCCTGAGTAGTTGAAATTACTGGTATACATCACTGTGCCTGGCGTCATGAGATTTTTTTTTTTTAAGATGGAAACAGAGAAGAATGATAAAAAGCAGCAAATGGTTTTACAAAGTAAGAAGTTCTATCTTGATTCAGTAATCAGCTTAAATTTCTTATTAACCAAATGAAGGACTACAAAATACACATCATTTAATTCAACATGAATCACTTTAGCAGAGCTATAGTTTGGAATCTAGAATGTCATTTTTACAGAATTACATTTATGAGTATCCTATATTCAGTAGGTTTGATGATTAAGACCAAAGAATAAATGCCCCTTACTCCCTGATCTCATCTAGTCTCCCTATCATAATTTCTTTGGTACTACTCATTAATATTTCATGTTTATAGTCCTTATGAAAATTGTAATTTTACATTTATTTATGTGATTATTAATTTTTGTAACCACCATAAAGAAGAAACTGTCTGGTTTGCATAGACTGTATCCCTATGACCTACCTGTGCCTAGCACAAAGTAAGTATTCCATAAATACTTGTAGAAGTAAAGATAGAACAGTGGAAGAAAGTGAGGCAAGAGAGAATAGGATAGCTGTGAGTAAACTCAGAAATGTCTTATAAATTGATTCTTGTACTTATATAATTACATTATGTATTTAAGCTATAAATAAAGTAGGTAATTGTGAATAAATTAAAATACCAAAACTCTTAAATTCTATAAGACAACTTATAAAGTAATACGTACATTTCACAATTTATCTATAGATGGTTTTAAATTAGACCAGGTTTTTTATCATCTTATATTATAATGATTCAACACATGAATAAATCATACCTTCTAGAGTGCTCTGATTATAATATATACAGTGCAAATTCTGTTTTCTCTTTCCTGTGAGTTTGGTGTATATTTAACATATATATGTTGAGTTTATTTTTATGACACAACATAATGAACAAAAGCAGGCTGTGTAAAATATATGTGAGTTGGATTAAATATCTGAGTAACAAATGGGTCTCTTCCTACTGATGCTGACACATAATAATCACTCATTAAGTATTTGTTGACAGTGTGGCTAACCTAATGAATGAGAAAATTATGCATTACTACTTTGATAAATATCAAAATGGTTTGAAGAAAATCTCTTGGGTTGATAAAAGCAAGTATAAAAAGGTTATGAAAGTAATGCATTTGAAGACTTAGAACTTAACAGTTTAGAGACACTGTATGTTTGTATTACCGTGTCTGAAGAGCTCATGCTCAAGAGAGTTTTTCTTCTCATCTTTGTACTTTTGCTGTAGAAACTCAATTCGAGGACACTCACACAAACTTAGGCTATTAGCAAGAATAACAGCTTCTTTTCTGAGAGGCAGCTGCAAAGAAAATACAGTTGATTTTTTACAAAATTGATAATACTTTGACTTCAATACAGATGGCTTAGTATTTTATGTTTATGTTTGGGCAAAGAAACCTACAGGGTAGATTCATTGAAAAGAAATAGATAACCTCCAGGTGCAACTTCATTCTGCAAAGTCATTTAAAATTAGATTTATTAAAAAGTGATAAAGAACAAAATTTGTTCCTGGAAAAGCAGCAAGGTCAAGATTGAGAACACTTTTGGTGCAGGGGCAACAGCTTTCAATGAGTACTCTACTAGCAATCTTGTTAACTCCAAAAACAAAGTCCTGTGAGAATGAGATATTAATCAGTGAAGGCTTTATTTACATAATAATTTTTTGGTCTAATAACCTACATTGTTTTCCAGAAACAAAACATTTCTTATTGTGCTTATGCATGGAAATTCTAGTTTGCATTGTGACTAGTTTAATTTTTTAACTTGAAGGACGAGTTGTTTGCCACAGGGAAAAAGAAGGAAATAGCATTTTATTAAAAAGAAACATGACACTGAGTTGTTTAGGAGAATCGCAATGCTTCATTTGGAACATTTAATCTATCTGGTAACAGGGTTTTGTTTTGTTTTGTTTTTCAGCAGCACTGGGGATTGATCCCAGGACCTCACACAAGCTAGGCAAGTGCTCTATGATTGTGCTACACTGAAGCTAGTGTCCTCTGTACTCCAGCCAGCCCTCTACCTTACAAAGACAGCCAACCAAAGCCAAATCCCTCATTTAAACTATTTACACAGCTGTCTATTGACTCAGAGCCCATCTCAGAATGCAAAACATATGTATTTATCTTTACTCTTTGGATGAATCTCATGGCATAGAAATCTAGCATATCTGATCTTCTATATGTTTCTCAGTAATGGTTCCCCCATTTCTAGGATTTCACACTGAGAGGAGTTGACAATATTTCAAGAAAGGAATCTCTATACTGCTTTTCAGATTAGCTACACCAATTTGCAGTCCCACCAGCAATGAATGAGTGTGCCTTTTCCCCCACATCTCGCCAACACTTTTTGTTGCTTGTATCCTTGATAACTGACATTCTGACTGGAGTGAGATGAAATATTAGAGTTGTTTTGATTTGCATTTCTCTAATTACTAGAGATGTTGAAAGATTTTTTCATATATTTCTTGATTGATTGTATATCTTCTTCTGAGAACTGTCTGGTCAGCTCCTTAGCTCATTTATTGATTGGGTTATTTGGGTTTTAAGTTATTTTGGGTTATTTTTAAGTTATTCTTGGTTATCTGGGTTTTAAGGTTATTTTGGTATTAAGTTTTTTGAGTTCTTTATATATCCTGGAGATTAATATCTGATGTGTGTGTGGCAAAAATATGCTCCCAAAATGTAGGCTCTCTCTTTACCACATTGTTTTCCTTTGCTGAGAAGAAGTCTTTTAGTTTGAATCCATCCCATTTATTGATTTGTGATTTTATTTCTTGCACTTTCAAGGAGTCTTACTAAGGAAGTTGGGGCCTAATCTGACATGATGAAGATTTGGGCCTACTTTTTCTTCTATTAGGCATAGGGTCTCTGGTCTAATTCCCAGGTCCTTGATCCACTTTGAGTTGAGTTTTTTGCATAGTGAGATATTAGGGTTTATTTTAATTTTGCTGCATATGGATTTCCAGTTTTTCCAGCACCATTTGTTGAAGAGGCTATCTTTCTCCAATGTGTGTATTTTGGCGCCTTTGTCTAGTATGAGATAACCATATTTATGTGGGTTTGTCTCTGTGTCTTCTATTTTGTACATGTCTATTTTGATGCCAAAACCATCCTGTTTTTGTTATTATAGCTTTGTAGTATAGTTTAAGGTCTGGTATAGTGACGCCTCCTGCTTCACTCTTCTTGCAACCACCATTTGACTCAGCTATCCCTCTCCTTGGTCTATACCCAAAGGACTTAAAAACAGCATACTACAGGAACACAGCCACATCAATGTTTATAGCAACACAATTCACAATAGCCAAACAGTGGAACCAACCTAGATGTCCTTTTATAGATGAATGGATAAAGAAACTGTGGTATGTGGCTTAGCAGTAGAGTGCTCTCCTTGCATGTGCGAGACTCTGGTTTGATCCTGAGCACCACATAAAAATAAATAAGTGAAAGAAACGTATTGTGTCCAACTACAACTAATATATATATAGTGAAATAAGCCAATCTCAAAAAACCAAAGGCAAAATGTTTTCTCTGATAAGTGGATGCTAATCAATAATGGGGGGGCATGGGATGAGTGGAGGAACTTTGGATTGGCCAAAGGGGGGGGGGGCAAGCGGATAGGAAGGACAGTGGAATGAGACAGACATCATTGCCCTAGGTACATGTATGATTGCACAAATGTTGTGACCCTACTTTGTGGGCAACTAGAGAGCTGAAAAATTGTGCTCCATTTGTGTACAATGAATCAAAGAGTATTCTGCTGTCATGTATAACTGATTACAACAAATAAATAAAAAGTTAATAAAATTTCAAAAATTATTTCAAGAAAGAAGGGCAGATCAGTCAACTTTAAACTCATGGTAGTGTATGTCAAGAGGAAAGACATGTAACAAAAAGGAAACAATGACAGGACAACTACAAAAATAGGAGAGCAATAGTAAAATCTCATGAGTGCCAAAGGAGAGTTTGAAAGGGAGAGAGCTCATACAAGAGAATGTACGTACAATCAATAGCATCAAATGTTTCATACAATAATGATAAAATATAAAAACTGGTCCAAGAACTTTTGGGGTAATTTTAATAATACATTTTATTTAATCTAATATAACCAAAATATTATCATTTATGACCAAAATTTTAGTCCTTTTTCTTCAGTAAGTTTTTGAAAACTGGTGGGTGTTTATTTCACACTTACTAGACTCTCAATTTAGACTATCCTTATTTCTAATGCTCAAGTGGCTGTTCTAGCGAACACAGCAGCACAGAGAACTATTGGGAGAATTAAAATAGATAGTTCATCTCATTTAGGAGATGAAGGAGATGAAGCACTCAACACAGAGTCCGGTGGGTACAAAACACACAGGAAGTGTTATTTCTGTCTTTCCCCACCATCTTTAACAAGATGGTTTATAATTTTCAGAAATGAATATGAACACTTTGTCTTCTAAGATCCTGAATTCCTCACCTCTTATTTACCTTCCAGAGAGTACAAGAGCATTTTTACCACCATCATCCAGCCAGAAGTATCACATCTCTGGCCTGAGCTGCCACAATAGTACTCCCACATAGTGCCCTGCCATGTCTGCCCCTACTCCCTCCATTCTCCACTGAGCAGTCAGAATGCATTTTTTTATTGTGACAAACTATACACAAGATAAAATTCACCATTTTATTTATTTAAGCACATAATCCTGTGGCATAGGTATATACATATTACTGTGCAACCATCACACCACTATTCAACTCCAGATTTTTTCATTATTCCAAACTGAAACTCTATATCCTTCAAACACTAAACCCCCATTCTCTCATCTCCCCCAGTCCTTGGTAACATCTATTCTACCTCTATCTCTAGATTGGCCTATCCTAAGTAGTTCATATACATGGAATTATGCAATATTTTCATTCTGGCATCCAGCATATTTCATTTACCAAAATGTTTTCAAGTTTCTTCCATATTATAGCATGCATCAGTATTTTGAGTATCTTTAGCTGAATAACTTTCCATTACTTGTATATGCCACCTTTGTTTATCCATTCATCCGTGGACACACATTTGGGTTGTTTTTACTCTTGGCTATTTGAATAGTGATGCTATGAACACTGGTGTACAAGGATCCAAAAACTTTTGAATGCATTATTTCACTAAATCCTACCAACAACTCTGCAAAATAGATAGCAATATTATTCACATTTTACAGCTAGGAAGAAATAGGCACAGAGATGTGAAGTCAAAGCTGGTGAGTAGTAAGGCCATAATTCAAATGCAGCATGATATGAAAAGGATTGGAAAGCACTGTTCTATGAAGATATGCTATTGCTGCTTCATTAAGAGGGTGGAGGACGGAGAAAAGCAATGTGGGAAAAATGAAGTAAAAGAAATGGTGGCAGTAAAAGGAAAGATAAACCAGGATGATAGCTAGAAAGCACAGTAGAGTTAAGGTAATGATTATTTAAATATAGAGAAGACCCTGGAGAGTTTACAATAGATTAAAGATTCACAATGGATTTATAGACAATTAAAGGATATTTCAAAAATCATCAACAAAAGGATCACAACATAAAAATAAGATGCCTAGCAGAATCAGGCAGATAAAGTGATTAATGGATTTACTATGCTTTAATCCAAAAAGGAAAGATGCTATATTTTCTATGATGTCATTAAGCTTGTGAAACAGCAGACGTTTGCTATAAATATGGATGAAAGGATTGGGAATCATGCTTAACCAGTGGCAGATTTGCACTTATTAAGAAGAAAGCATTGTTCTAAGTGACATGCTACCTTGCTTGTCTCACTCTCTTTGAATCCTTTTTCAAGAATTTGTAGCAGATGCTTTTTCTTCACCATAACTTCAGGATCAAAAACATAAAAAAGGCACTCCAGCATCTTTCGATAGGTCCTTAAGAATAATTGAAACAGAAATTTTTTTTTAAAAAAGGTTGAGAATTGATTTCACAAATGTTTAGTCATAGATAACCCAATGGTGTATCCATGGGGATATATTCTGTTCACAATGGATATTCCAGGGTCATTATTAATACCTCTACCCTACTACTCTTACTCTCAAAAGGAGGCCCAATGTGGATAAATTATGAGGTCATCCTACCCATGGAAGATGCACTAAGAGGAAGTGTTTACTAAAAGGGTATATCATCAATATTGTTGACTTTTAAAATAAAGAATTTTTACAAACTAAAGCCAGACTTTTAAAAATTGTTCATTATGAAATTCTTACTCTGAATCATGCATGCTTTCGTGATCCAAAAACTTTTGAAATTTCTCTTCAAATTTTAGTCTCAGAATACGGTTGTTAACTTTAATGACACGTTTTACTTTTACTCCTGTAACACCGTAAGTTCTGAAGTCCCATGTACAGAAGCGTGATAGAATTAATTCATAGCAGGAATTAAACCTATGTGAGAATACAAAAAAATACATGAAGAAAATAACAGATTTTCCTTAAAATACTTAAGAACACAAAGTTACATATAATAAAAATTATGGCTTTTATTTTATGTTTTTTGCTAAAGACACAGAGTAGGGGCTGGGGTTGTGGCTCAGTGGTAGAGTGCTTGCCTGGCATCTGCGAGGCCCTGGATTCGATCCTCAGCACTGCATAAAAATAAATAAAATAAAGGTAATTGTGTCCGGCTACAACTAAAACATAAATATTTTTAAAAAAGACATAGAGTAGATCTATTTTGGTTCAAACTGGGCATACTGATTCAGTCAATAAAAGGATGCTAAATTTTCAAATACAGTTTTAAAAACCTCTTTTATTATTATTATATATTTATTTGACCTAAAAGGCATGCTAGTTGAGTAATCCTCCCTTCCTGAAACTGCTTTTAGGGTTCAGTGAAACCTGCCTGTTGCTGGATTTCCTCTTATTCACTGCCCCTTCACAGTTTTCTTTGCTGATCCTTTTTCTAAACTAACTAACTAACACTCTCTCTCTCTCTCTCTCTCTCTCTCTCTCTCTCTCTCTTTAATGCTAAGGATTGAGCCCATACCTTTAGCATGCTAGGCAAGCATACTATCATTGAGCTACTCTCCTAATACTCTGCCAGACTTTTAAATGTTGGTTTTCATCAGAGACCAATATTTGGCTTTCTTATTTCCACAAACACTCTTCCTAGATAACTTCATTTGGTTCCTTTGTTTTATATACATGATAATAATTACAACATTTTATTTCTAACCCTTTATCTCTATCTAACTTAACTGGATATGCCCAGACTTGAATATCCAGCTACCTACTTGATAGATCCACTCTCCACTCATGTAAGATGTCTTTTAAATCTAACTTATCCATCACCAGATCCTAAACATGCTCCTCCCATTTCAGGATATGGCACAACAATGTATAGCTTAGGTCAAAGCCTTACCAATATCTAGTTCTGCATATCAATTTATGTCTCCCCATAAAATATCATGCTTAATATAATCCTCTTTCCTTATCACACTGCTACCATCCAAGTCCAAGTCACCATTATGTCTCAGTTGGACTACTGCAATAATTTCTTAACTGGGGATATAGAAGTAAAAGAGGCAGTCTTTCTGCCTCTATTAGTCCCCTATTCCAAGGGGAGTAGATACAAAATGTTAGTAAATCTAAAAGTAAAATAATTTATAAACTGATAAGATCTCTAAAAAAAGAAAGGCTTGAATGTAGAGAGAGCCCTACTTAAGATCAAGTCTTTGGGATGATCTTTCAGATAAGATAGTTGGAGGAGGAGGAGGGGCCAGTTATGGGAAAATCCCAAGAACAAGTACTGGAGTGCTTGTTAGCTCTCTGCTTCCCTCACCTGGTCAATTATAAGATTATAATCCTGTTTTTTAAAGTAGGACTGAAACTAAAGATAAAATTGAAAAATTAAATTATTTTGACAAGGAAGTAAGTGATTCTGAATGGAATATATTTGCCTTCAATGACATGTCTAGGTCCTTACCTATATAATCAGGGTCAGCATGAGTTAAAGTCACAGAAGTGGGCTTTCCTGTGGGTGGTTTCTCCATGACCCTAATATCTGAATTCCTAGTCTACCTGTTTTACTAACAAATATTTACTTAGTGTACCCAGGAACTGACCATCATTCCTCTCTTAGAATTGAGAAATGATTTTCTCAAACCAAACCAATACCCAGAGGAGATCACAGTATGTTAGAAGTGATAATAAGGGTGAGGAATGCAAAGTTATACTGGGTAAAGGAAGCAGAGCAAAACCATTTACATGGTATCATGCATTCTTTAAGAATAGTTAAGCACACAGTTTATCTGAATCAAAAAGATTAAAAGGATTGACGGTAATTTAGAGACATTGAATCTTTCACTATAGGTAGAAGGACTGAATGCAATTTGGAAGGTGGCAAATACTACAAAGGTTTTTGTTTGGTTTGTTTTTAACAGAGTATTTTCTAATTGATTAACAAATTCTGATAACCTGCTACATGCAACAATGATATACTATTAAAATGTCTTCAACCTTGGCTTGTGGCAATAGTGTAAGCAGATAAACATAGAGGTAAGAAAATAAGTGTTATGATTTAGATATGAGGTATCTCCTAAAAGTTCATGTGTGAGACAATGAAAGAAACTTTAGAGGTGAATGATTGTGTTAGGAGGATCTTAAACTAATTAGTGCATTAATACCCTGATAGGGATTAACTGGGTAGTAACTGTGGGCAGATAGGACTAGAGGATGTAGGTCAATGAGGGAGTGCCTATGGGGTATTTTATGTCCTTGTTGAGCGGAGCTCTCTCTCTACTTCCTGGTAGCCATATCTTGAGCCTCTTACTTCTACCTTACTCTTCCATAAGGATGTCCTGCCTTACCTCAGGCCCTGAGGAATGGAGTCAGCCATCTATGGACTGAGACCTCTGAAACTGTGAGCCCCAAAATAAACCTTTTCTCTTCTAAAATTGTTCTTGTCAGGTTTTTTTGCTATAGCAGCAAAAAAAAAAAAAAAAAAAAAAAAAAAAGACAACCCACCACCACCACTACCACCAACAACAAAAAAACCAAACTGACTAGTTTCAATTAGTAGCTGAATATGCTGTATGAGAAATGTTTTGAAAATAGGACATTTTTAAATTATAAATTGATATTCTGGTTGGTGATCCTATGTACTTAAAGTTATGTTTTAAAATCATACTTAAATTTCAAACAGATTTACCAGTCATCAGATCGAGTGCCTTCTTCAAAATGGATGTTTCCCACAGTCTCCAACTCAATTAGCAAAAATGGGATCAATAAGCCATGACTTTTCTTTTTTTGTTTTACTTCAATGCGATAAATTGCCTCAATTCTATTAAAGAAAAATAGATATATCAACTATTGGAATAATCTAAAAATCACGACACTAAAATTCACAATAGCTTTTTAAAAAATGTTAAAATATACACTTCCCCTTTAAAAAGTATTTTTGTGGTTTTGTTTTATTTTTAGTGTGTTATAGTTATACATAATGGTGGGGTTCATTTTGGCATATTCTTATATGCAAATAACATAGTTTAATTCCATTTCAATCCCTAGTACTACTCCTTCCCTACCTTCCTCCCACCTCCTGATCCCCTTCCTCTACTGTATAGATCTTCCTTCTATTTATTTATTATTTTTAATTGATACATTAAATTTATGTATAAAATTGGGATGCATTGTGATATATTCATACATCACCTAGCATAATTTGGTCAGCTTCATTCTCCAGTTCTTCTTTCTTTCCCTCCCTCTCTTCCCCTTGGTTCCCACTTCTATTCTACTGATCTCCCTTTTGTTTTAGTGACATCCCATTTTACTCTATTCATTTTCTCTTCGGCTTCACATACGAGAGAAAACTTGTTGTTAACTCTCATATTTAACTTGTTAAATAAAGTCTAGGATATTCTATTTTTGGCAATTAAAATCACCTTGAAATTTATGAGCCTCAGAACAATAATTCCAGGGTGAAAAGACTGTCCTGGCTCTAATACTCCAGCTCTCAGATCTTAGACAAGTCATTTAGCCTTTTTTATGCCTCAGATAGCAATGTTGATAGTACCTATATATTAAAAGGCTGTTTTGAGGATTATATGTAGAACTCTCAGTAAGAGATTCTAACATGCTGCCATTAAAATTATTATAGGGCAAACTCACTTAATATACTTACTACCTTAGCAAATAAAAATTATAAAAAGTAAGAACTATGAACTAAATAAGGACTATATATGTTCTTTTGCTGGGTCTCATCTATTTGGTGAGTTTTTGCACCAGTAATGCTTTATTGCTTTTAGTTTGGAGCCCCAAGAGCAACATCACACAGTCATTCAGAGAAAGCTCGTTTTTTCTAATTAAAAGCTGCAAAACAGTGTATGCCAGCTGTGAACCAATAATGCTTATATGTACAAGGAATGGGAACTAAGAACACATTTCATATTTTACTTCATACTATAATTCTTTCCCATCCTGAATAAGGGAACTGAGCTCAATTCATAGGCCCAAACATTCTTATTCTCATGTTTCAAATCTGAACTAGACAATTCATTAAACATACTCATCTAGTTTTTTGTTCCAGAATGTTACCCTTTCAGTCAAGGCATTTAGTTTGGTCAGTATCTTCTGATGAAGAGTTGGGTCTTCTGTGACAGTTTCATGATTTTTTGGCTTTTCAACCTCAGTTAATTTATTGTTATTGAATCTATCACTGTGCCCTTTGCCAGATCCTTTGAGTTCAGCCAGTTCCCGTTCCAACTGTTGAAAAAAAAATGCCAGAGAGCAAAATAAAAATAAAACATGTCAAAGGCAAAGTCTGAATTCAGATTAATTTTCTAGTGAGATATAGCAAGCAGTCAACTTAAATTAACAACAATGAAATCTAGGTAATAAATAAGCCAAGCTTCATATACGAATGTCAAACACATGATTTCAACTTTGATGCAAGTTTGGTCAGCTAATTTCTCTTGAACAAATGTTGACCTTAGATACTTGAAATAGGACAGCTCTCAATTGAAAGAAATAGATTGTGAAATATTATTGAATTTGCTTATGCTGAAGACAAAGTAAGAATAAAAATAAATGCTGGTTTTGTTATAAATAAAAAATTAAATTTCAAATAATATAATTTTTAACATGTCTCCTTTTTAATTTTCAATATTTTTTCCAATTATGGGCTCTGGAAGAAAGGTTAACCATAAAAATTCCCCAAAGTTTGTACACAGCAGTACACCATTTTCCGTTTGCATCAGTCCCCTTATAGCTCAAAACAGCAATGGTCTTTTTTTTTTTTTCAGATTTTGATATACTATAGCTTTAGTTCATAATGAATTTTTTGCATTAACTTGGATATGTAAAAACATTGTACTAAATATTATTTATATTGATTACTTAGGCTTTGAGCACTCTCAAAATGTTGGGCCCAAGGCAAGAGCTTCATTTAACTCACTCTAATTCCAACCTCATAGGATTTCAGGATAAATTGTACTGTACATAAAATAAAAAATTTATTCATTATGTATATTTCTTTTCTAAAACAGCTATATCTACCTATTGAAAACAAATTAGGCATATTTATAGAAGTGTCAATAATCTATATAATCAATAGCTATTTTTTTTACATTTGAAGATTTTACTTAATACAAGTGAAGCACTGTTAATCTGAAAATTAATCTCAAAACACTCTAAAATCTTAAACTTTTTGGCACATTTTAGATTTTAGATTTTCAGAGTAGAGATGTTCAGTAAAGCCTGTGCAAATATTCCATCCTGAGCATTTGGATAGGGGATATTCTACATTGTATGTGTATTTACATAAGGAAATGGAAAATATGACTTTCATACATTGTTTTTCTGTGTTATTATTCAAATAATTTAAATTTTTTATTAATGGTTTACTTTAAGAATATTTTTCTGATTATAAAAATTAAAACCTGCTCATTTAGAAAAAAAAATTATAACTATTTCAAATCCTTTAATGGCTACATATTACTCTATCTTAAGAGTAACTTTTTTTCTCTTGTTAAACAGTCATGCAGATTCCAAGTTTTTGTTGTTATTAATAGCATAGTGATGAATAACCTCAGAATAGAGTGCTAGCAGTAGATTTACTAAGCCAAAGGCTGTGAGTATTCTTAGGCTGTTAATACATGTGACCTAAGTTATGTTCTCTTTGATGGTGAATTGTGTATCATGTTCACGTTCACCAGCCTGCATTCTGTCATGTACTTATGCTTTGATAGTTTTATAGATAAAAATGTTTCTTGATATCTTAATTAGCACTTGGAAATTAATGACTGAACTCTTCTTTCAAGTGTTTATAAAGTCTTTTTAAAATTTCTTCTCTTAAGTGCTATTTTATGTACTTTGCTCAGTTTTTATATTTTGATATTTACTTTCCATCTTGTTTCACTTATGAGTACTTTTTCACTAGGGATAAAATCCCTTTGTCCATCATGTTTGTCGAAAATATTTTTTTAAGATTATCATTTGCTGTTTAATTAAAATGCTTTTAAGTACAAAAATAATTTTAGTTTGTTATAACTAATCTCCGTTTTGTTTCACTGTGATTTCTAGTATTCCTTTTTGGTAGGCTGAAGTGAGCTAAATATTTTATATATTTATTCTTGAATTTTTTCATGTTTTCATTTTTTACATTTAATCACCCCTGCCTCATTTACCTTTGGTAAAATAATACTAAGAACACAGCTCCCCTACTTCCACATAGCTTGACTATTTTTCTAATGCCATTTGTTGAACAATCTGTTATTTCTTTATACTTTTAAAATGCTCAATAAATTTTTATATATACAAGGGGGTTTTGAGGGAAATAATCCTTAATTTGGGGGATCCAGCTTAAAAAAGGAAATCCAACTTATTCTAGATAAAAGCCACCCATAATTTACTATTAAAGTATGGCTTGATTTAAAGTTCCCACTGTGTTGTATGGCTTAAAAGTATTCATAAAGGAATACCTTAGCACAAAAACAATAAGAAAATGAATTTTGAGCACAGCCTGCTGGTGTCTAAGAGAAATGCAGCTGAAATAAGTCTAAGGGTTCTCTATATCTCCAAATCACATTGAATCACATAGTTTTTTAAAATTCTCACCACTATGTAAATCTATATCTTTTTTGAATTGCAGATTTCTAGAAACAGAATGCAGCTTAGTCAAGTGTCTGGAATCAAAACATTTTTAGGGCAAACTTGACTTGAAATTCAGCATTTAATATTTTATATACATATACACATATATGTATATACACATATACAATTTCACTATCTTGTCTGTCAGTTATCTTAAGATGTAGCTCCTGAAATTTTGCATTATTAAGGCTTACATTTTTTTTCACAAAGCTGAATAATTTTATTCGTTCTTCTGGCAACTTCTGCAATTTGCATTTTCTATCATTCAGTTTTTCAAGGTCTTCATTAAGATGCCTCTGAACAGTTTTTATACGCATATTGTAATACATTATTTTTTTCATTGCTGTGGTCTAAAAGCAAGAAAGAGATCAGCAAAAACAAATTATGGGTAATTGTTCTATATAACAATTTAAAAGTTTTGTTAGCTCAATTAATAACAATAGCAGCAATGACAACAGCTCACAGGGTTCTATATTTAAATTTAATATGCAGAATATAAAATTCCAAAGATTCTTTTTGTGGATAATATTTATGTATGAGGCATATTCACCTTTATTTCCAGTATGACAACACACACACACACAAAAAAAAAACTATAGATAGAATTAAATTTATAAGAGAATCATTTGAGTAATGGTACAGTACTATTAAAGAAAACATAACAACATTATTCCTATGTGAATAACTTAGGGAAAAATAAAGAAATGCAAAGGAATTAAAAGTAAATGTAATATTAATGCATTCTGTAAAATCCTAAAAAAAATTGAATTTAATTTCTTTTTTTCCAAATCTATAAAAGGCTTTACATGAACTGGTTTTAGACTAAGCAAATGACTAAAATGTCAATCTAACCCAATCATTTTTAATTCCTTAATACTAGTGGGTCATCCTGTTATTAATAAGCTAAACATGATAATTTAATTAAATCCATCATTATGAAACAGTGCTTTTGAGTTGTAGTAGCCGAAAAGAACCATCTGAGAAGAACATAAACCAACTAGGTATTCTGTAAAAATGGTTTTAACCTGGTTTAGTGTTTCTCTTTACCAAGAAATAATAGTGTTTTCTCTTTACCAAGAATAAATTTGAAGACTCACAGTTGTAGACGTGTATTTTCTCTGAGTGAAGGCTCTTTTGTGTGATATATTTTTTTTAGTACAGAGTGTATAATCTAGATCCCAACAGAATTATTTGGAATAAAACACAGAATAGAAATAATATATGGTATGCTGAGAAGGCCAAAAGAATTTCCTTTCCATGTGCATAAGAAGTCTGCAACTGAAATCACTAAATTCCTCTGCTAAAAATAAGGCATTCATAACTTAGGACAGATGAAAAATGTTTTAGTATGATAATAAACTAATTTAAAAACCCCTGATTTAAGATGAACTTAATTTCTGAGGTACAAATGAATCAGAAGAAAAAACTGTAACTTAAGAAATAGCAAATGATGTTTTTTCTTTCCATGTATGGAGAGAAGGAAAATCCAATGCAAAATTCTTTGAGTAAGTAACAGCTAAAAAGAATTTATAATTAATTCTTAAGTCTAAAACAACAAAACAAACAAATAAAAAGATGGGGTAGAAGGAGTTTATTTTCCCAGAAAAAAACCCACAAGAGGCAAAGTTAAATTTCAGATAAGCAACAATGTTTTAATATCATACTTACTAGACATACTTATTTAATTATACTAAAACATTCATTATCATTTCTATGAAATTCAAATTTAACTTGAATACCCCCAAGTTAGAGAAAAAAGATTCAAAATATTACACTTAATTTGTTTAAAGCTTTTTTTTGATTAAGCAGAATATTCACATGTATCAAAAGATATGAAGAAAACTATACTTCCCACAACTATGTCCCATTTCCAAGTTGCCTCCTCTTTCATAGGTAATCACTCATTTTAGTTTCTAATGTATTTTTCACATTTCTTCTATTTTTTCCATTATTAAGAATGTACCCATATCTTTATAAATTGTGATATTGTACTATTCCTAAACTTTTTCAAAATCACTTTTGTGTGTTACAACAAATAAAACATTTATTGTAAGGGATTGTTGTTTAAGAATATTTATTAAGATTCTGGAATAGTAAGATTCTTTAAACTATGAGTATATTCTTATGAATTATGAATATCTGACAGCAAATCAACTTTGTAGGATGATTGCATATAATTTTCTTTTTGTCCTGAACTTTTAAGAATTGATGTCAAAGTTATTTTCAAGAACTCTGGTATAATTGCTTGCCTTTAAAAAGTTTTCCTTACAAAATTAATCTAATTAATGCTAAATTCAGTTGCATGTTTGTATTAAGACTACTTTGGTCCCTTTGCTTCTTTGATGGTCAAAACCAATTAAAAATCATACAGAAGTATACTTGAGTATGGTTTCATAGCAATAGTTTAAAAATTTCTTTTTGTAGTTGTAGATGGACAGAATACCTTTATTTATTTGTTTATTTTTATGTGGTGCTGAGGATTGAACCCAGTGCCTCACACATGCTTTGCAAGCACTCTGCCTCTGAGCTACAAGCCCCAGCCCTCATAGAATCATTTTTATAGAACCTAACAATTAAGATGGACTTTTATGCATATTAACTCATTGGATCCCTACAATAATCCAGTGGTGAAGAATAGATATTTTATTTCTCATCATATTTTAATAGTTCAGAAAACTGAAGTTCGGTGAGTTGAAGGATCTTCCTTAAGAAAAGGCAGGGATTCAATTCAAGTCTTTTGATCTGAACCCACATTTTCTTCTTCTATCTCAGGCTGACTCCCTGGTAGTCCTCCTGGTAGGTTCTGTCTTTACTTGCCACTTGTCAAATGCACAAACTTTTTCATAGTCATGGGTAAAAATCTGAAGAACCAACAGCACTTACCACAGAGAACTGCTGCAACTTGACATCTTATGAATGATAATAAAGAAAGCATTTAAAAAATCTATATCAATGGAATATTACTCAGCATTAAAAGAGAATCAAATTATGGCATTTGCAGGTAAATAGATGGAGTTGGAGAATATCATGCTGAGTAAGTAAGCCAATCTCAAAAAACCAAAGGCTGTATGTTCTCTGTGATAAGTGGATGCTGATCCATAACAGGGAGGGGGAAGGCATGGGGAAAATGGAGGAAATCTGATTAGGCTAAGGGGAGGGAGGGTGGGTAGGTAAAGTGGGGAAAGATGGTGGAATGAGATGGACATCATTACCGTAGGTACATGTATGACTGCACATATGGTGTAACACTACATCATGTACAACCAGAGAAATAAAAAGTTGTGCTGCAATTGTATACAATGAATCAAAATGCATTCTGCTGTCATATATACCTAATTAAAATAAATTAATTAATAAAAAATCTATATCAAGCTGGGAGTGGTGGTATATGTCTGTAATCCTAGCGACTCAGGAGGCTGCGGTAGGAGGATCCTGAGTTCAAAGCTAGCCTCAGCAAAATACCAAATGACATACTACTCATCCACAACATTCCCTTGTAATTCATCTAGCCCACAAGTTTAAGTACCATCTTTCTTCTTGCAATTCTCATATTTATCTCTCTAATCTGGGAAACTCTCTTAAAATAGCAGACCCACACATCCCCTTTGGATGTTCAAAGCCTGTTCAAACTTTACATACCTAAAATTAAATTGTTATTCTTCCTCCTAAATATATTTCTCCCATACTCTTCCTCTGTTTTTCAAATAACAACTCACTCTTTTAATTGCTCAGGCTTATAAATTAGAATTATTCTCTACTTATTTCCTCTGTACTTCATACCCAATAAATTCATCAGCAAATCCAGATGTTTTTCACTTTATAACTACTAACAGAATCTGACTACTTCTTATATTGTCTTCCACTAACACCCTGTATTGAAACATATGCATCTCTCATCTGAGTTACTGGAATAATTTTCTAATCCTCTGTTCTTAATCAATTATCCAAAGAATTCTTTTAAGACATATCTTGTTCCTTCTTTGCTCAAATTTTTCCAGTGGCCCCTATCTCCAAAGTAAAAGCCAAAGTACTTACAGCATTCTACAGAGTCATATATAATCTGGTCCCTGCCACTCCTGTCTTCATCCCTTAGTTTTCTTTCCTTCAAATACTCAGCTCCAGCCATAAGCTTTCTTTGTTGTCCTTTAAATAGGCATGTTCCTGAACTAGGGATTTTGTACTTAGTGATCCCTGTTTAAAGCTCTTCCCCAGATATTCACATGACTTGCTCCCTCACTTGTTTCAGGTTTCTGCTCAAATATTGCATTATAAGAAAATCTTTTTCTGACAATTCTATAATAAAAGAGCCAATATGTCCTTATTAACAACCTCTTTTCATTTACCCTTGTTTTATCTTTTTTTCCATACCATTTATCAGCATTTAACATGCTAGTCATTTGCTCATTCAGTTGCTTATTATCTGCCTTCTTCACTGGACTATATGCTCCAAGAAAGCAGGGATTGATTTGCTTACTCTGCATCTCTAGTGACTTAAACTGTGGCCAGAATATAACAGGCATTAAATATTTGTTAGAGTAATTAGCCAATCAACTAATTTTTGTAGAGCATGTTCACTCTGATTACTTTTGTGGAATCTCTGATATAAAATTAGAGATAGTAGAAATTTTAAAAAATATGGTTGATACTGTGAAGTTTTGCAGGTGTTTTTTTTTAAGCATTACTAGAGAAAACATTCCTCCCTGGGCCTCCAATGACTCTGAACGTCTGCCAGTAGACAATGGCATTAGCTTTTTGCTCCGTATTACAAGATAGTTCACTTCTCAGATTAAAAATTAGAATAATCTCAATGTTAGAATAAAAGTGAAGAAAAAGGGGGAACTTGAGAATCAATCCATAGCACTAAAAGAGAAACAAGATAAATAGATAAAGACATTCTTTATCTATGTTGAGAAGATGCATAGGCCACAAGGTGGAAGGTCCCTTATATTGGGCATCCACATTCTTGGCACATTATAGATACTCAAAGTCAATTTATGATTAACTGAATGGACAAATGAATTGGTTTTATATTGAGGATAATTCAGACACAAATCCATCAAGTGAGGCAGCCTGGTTAAGTTAGTGAGGTCCTAAAACAAAGATGATGCACAGGGAGTGGAATTGGCCTAAAAGAGAGGTAGAAAAATGATATAGAAATACTAGTAATGAGCGTGGAGAATTCCCATGAACTCCAGTGTAAAATTATAGATCCCTTGGTGACTTGTGAAAACTCCCTTATAGGAAGGTTCATTGTCAGCAAGATTTCAAGAGTGTAATGACAGCATGTGGAGGGCCACTTCTACTCTGAGTGACTCTCAAACCATTTTTAATTAGACTAAAATCTACCCAATTTTTGGCATACTACCATCATCCATGGATACTTTATTATTTCTATATGTAATATTCCAGATGAGAGGTAGTTACTTATTATATTTTTACTGTTATTTATATTTTAAGTTTTTATATGCAGCACTAGTTCAGTTAGTTTAACATTAATGGATGCTTCAGATCTCCTTCTTTTAATTTTGTACAGATTATAAACAATTTTTTAAAGTATTTCACCTTCCAGTTTTATCATCAAATTCTAGTATTAATGTTGTTATTTGTATGCTTTCATGTGAAACATCTTGTTTACTGGGTAAAAGAAGAATTAGAGACAAAAAGTGATGAGATAAACACAGAAAGAAGTTAATTATCAAACTTAAGTCACAGATAATTGATTAGGAATACACTTACATCTGCCAGTTCCTTGATCTGTTTGGCTGACACATCAAATGTGTCAAGTCTTTGAAGGCAAGGCAAGTGATACAATACATGTGTGGAATAATTACACAGCAGACAAACTGGATTGGTTTTATACTGAGGATCATTCAGACACAAATCCCTTAAGTGACGCAGCCTGGTTAAGTTAGTGAGGTCCTAAAACAAAGAGTAATAATAATATTCATTTAATTAAGTGTGAATATCCATTTCTAAAGGAGGCATGTGAACACTTGAGGTCACCTATAAGTTAATGTAAAACATTTTAACTACATACTTAAACATGTTAAAGTAATTCAGAGGATTAAAATATTCTTTAGTCAAAAACATGTTAAATTCCTGAAGAAAAGATCAACAATAACATCAGACTTTGTACAACTATATTTTTTCTATATTTACCAAACCATATAAATCAATTTGAACTTTGGAGCCATCACACATGTTGCCACCTCTGCACAGCTCCTTTTGCTAACAATTACCCCCAGGGTTCCTGGAGTGCTCTGCTTCCTTCAACTCTATGTCCTACACTTACCACCAAGAAACACTGCTCTCCATCTTCCTTGCTCCCCAGATCTGACATATTTACAAAGGTTAGGGGAACCCATTCTGTTACAATCACCATGGAATTCTTGATTTCTCATTGTTTTCTGTTTGCTTGCTTTGCTTTTTCTATAAATGCCCCTTCTACCTATTATGATCAATTTTAAGCTAGTTCTTGGAGGGCCTAGTTTCCTCACAACCGATGGAGGGGGAAGGCTTGATCATGTATTTCCAGATCAATATTTCTTCTTAACATATTTTATTCTGATCTTTAAGTCATTGTTTATATTTTATTTATTTATTTTTTGTTATTTGGCCCTTGCTTAACTCTTCAGCCTTACCTCTCCCTGCTTAAATTCTGACATTTTATGTTTTGGCCATACTGAATTACTTATAGCTTCAGAATGTGCCAGAACCTATTTTATTTTTAGACCTTTACTCATATACAGTCCATTTTGAGTTGACTGAACTTCACCCAGCTTTGCACATTAATCTATTTAGGCCCAATCCAGTTTTCACCTTCTTTGGGAACCTTATTTCAGACCCCAAGGTTAGAGTAGATGAGTAGAACCTATGAGTTATTTTAGCCACTTGGCTTAATTTTGTTATAGAATTTATCAGTCTGAATTGACAATTGCTTGTGAACCCAGCAAGTCATATGCCAAGGGTCTATATGAGCTTTAGTATTCAATCTATAGTCTAAGAATTGTTTACATTTATAAAGTGTTATAAAAAATAAAAAAGAATATGCAGCAGAAGGCCATCTGTGATCCAAAAAGCCTAAAATGTTTTCTATCTGGCCTTCTGCAGGAAAAGTAGAGACAAAACTTTTCCTGTCTTCACTGAGACAAACTCAGGGATTGTACCTTAATGTTGTATTCCCAATACTCAGCATGTAGAACACAGAAGGCTTTAAATAAACATGTAAATTGAATCATTGTTTTCTACCAACCTCTTTCCAATAAATCCTTATAATGTCCTTATTTCTAGGATGTTGCCTGAGGTAGGAGGGTACTAGGGTGGGGTGAAACTTGAAAGGATGTGATGATAGGTAGTAGAATCAGAATCATTAATTAGGAGAAATTCAAAGGAAGAAACAGGAAATATTAGTTTTTTTTTTTAAATTTTGTAGTTATAGATGGACACACATATTTATTTATGTGGTGCTGGGGATTGAACCCAGTGCCTCACATGTGCTAGGCAAGTTCTCTGCCACTGAGCTACAGTCCCAGCCCCAGGAAGTATTAGTGCACCAAAACAGACTGCTAGACCAATGGTACAAAATAGAGGGCACAGAGACTAACACACAAAATTACAATTATCTTATATTAGACACAGTTGCCAAAATCATGCATTGGAGAAAAGATAGCATCTTCAACAAATGGTGCTGGCAAAACTGAAAATCCATATGCAACAAAATGAAATTAAACCCCTATCTCTCACCATGCACAAAACTCAACTCAAAGTGGATCAAGGACTTGGGAATTAAACCAGCAGAGACACTGCATCTAATCGAAGAAAAAATAGGCCCTGATCTTCATCATGTGGGATTAAGCCCCAACTTCCTTCATAGGACTCCTATACCGCAAGAATTAAAACCAAGAATCAATAAATGGGATGGAATCAAACTAAAAAGTTTATTCTCAGCAAAAGAAACAATTTGTGAGGTGAAGAGAGAGCCTACATCCTGGGAGCTCTCACACATCAGATAGAGCACTAATCTCTAGGATATATAAAGAACTTAAAAAGCTAAGCAACAAAAAAACCCAAATAACCCAATCAACAAATGGGCCAAGGACCTGAATAGACACTTCTAAGGAGAGGATATACAATCAATCAACAAATATATGAAAAAAAAATGTTCATCATCTCTAGCAATTAGAGAAATGCAAATCAAAACTTCTAAGATATCATCTCACTCCAGTCAGAATGACAGCTATTATGAAGACAAACAATAATAAGTGTTGGCAAGGATGTGGGGAAAAAGATACACTCATACATTGCTGGTAAGACTGCAAATTGGTGCAGCTAATATGGAGCAGTATGGAGATTCCTTGGAAATCTGGGAATGAAACCACCATTTGACCCAGCTCTCCCTCTCCTCGGTCTATATCCAAAAGACTTAAAAACAGTATACTATAGGGACACAACCACATCAATGTTTATAGCAACACAATCCATAATAGCTAAACTGTGGAGCCAACCTAGATGCCCTTCAGTGGATGAATGGATAAAAAAAATATGTCATATATACACAATGGAATTTTACTCAGCAATAAAAGAGAAAAAAATCATGGCATTTGCAGGTAAATGGATGGTGTTGGAGAAGATAATGCTAAGTGAAGTTAGTCAATCCCTATAAGCTATAAGGAAGCTGACTCATAGTTGGGTAGGGAGGGGGAGCATGGGAGGAATAGATGAATTCTAGATAGGGCAGAGGGGTGGGAGGGAAAGGGAGGAGGCAGGGGATTAGCAAGGATGGTGGAATGTTACAGACATCATTATACAAAGTACATGTATGAAGACAAGAATTGGTGTCAACATACTTTATATACAACCAGAGATATGAAAAGTTGTGCTGTATAACTGCAATAAGAATTGTAATACATTCCACTGTCATTTATTTTTTAAAAAATCAATAAAAAATAAAATAATTTTTAAAAAGGTAAATTACAAATGGAATGGGAAGGAGAGAATGAAGTCAGGATGCTAAAATGAAGAGTAAAACAGTGTCAGGTTACCAATATGTGCCCAAACTCTCTCTGGACAAGTAAGAATATGGTTCACTGACCTGACCTCAGGCTAGAACTGGGCCCACAAGTGGAGTGGGACTAAGTAGAATTTCTCTAAAAGGGAGATTTATGGACAGAGCTATGTACATAATCATTTGACTGAATTCTGCAGGGGCAAGGAAGATAAACCATCTGATGTCCCAAGAAATAAAGATATCTTTTGATTACTGAGTGGCTATGTTGCTTTTGACCATCAGTCTGGGTTAGGAGATAGAGGGTGTGAACTCAGAAATCCTACTGAGGAACCTCCTATCTACACTCTAAAGTCAGATGAGGTTGGAATCCATGAAGGCACAAAATGTCATTGAAAGTCAGTGTTATGGTGCCTAGTAGAAGTTATTCCATCACCACCAGGATAATATCTTTTTAGGGTGGGACAAAAGGTTAAAGATAAAAATCTAGGTAACAGTGTTGCAGAAACATTTCTAATATGAGGATGGTAAAGTTCCTGTGAATCACATTCAATGTTTTTATGGTAAGTTGCTAGCATTATCATATATAGTCTTTCTAATATTACATCTTACAATGAATTTTCACAATAGTCCTATTTTACCATCATTTAAGAAATAAGGACATAGAAATATAACAGGCTAATATAAGTATAATAGCAATACAAGCAATAAAACAACACATATTTATTATTGAGCCCTTAGTATGTAATAGTCACTATTCTAGTAGTTTTACATTATTTTTCACTGAAATTTTATGCTACAACTGTATTATGCTACCTCTGGTATGGGTCAGGACTAGAACTAACAGATCTCTCTGCTTACTCAGCCTGTGCCTGTAATCACTAGAAGGCTGCATGTCAAACTACAGTAAGATAAACTTCCACATGGCTTCTTCGCAGGGCAGTTGCATAGCCTCCCAGCATTCTGCACTTATCTCCTTCAGCCTCAATCTCATGAATCTCTCCCTTGCCTTGTTCCAGTCATATAAGACTTCTAGTTTCTTTTCTTGTTTAAATATTTTTTAAGATGTTGCTGGACCATAATTTTATTCATTTATTTATATGCAGTGCTGAGAATCAAATCCAGTGCTTCACATATGCTAGGCAAGCGCTTACCACTGAGCCACAACCCCAGTACAAGACTTCTACTTTCTTGAATTGGCCATGCTCCTTTCCACCACTTATGGCCCTCATCCATGTTCTAATTTTGCCTGGAATGCTCTACCTCAGCTACTCCTACTCAGATTTCACATATTAACTAAATATTACTAACCCCCTTCAAGGATGACTCCACAAGGCTAGGTCACCTTTTTATATGTTGCCACACACTCTAAATTTATCTTTCACAGTTCTGACTTCTTCCGAAATTTAAAAATATCTAAACCTAAAGTTTTATCCACATTTCACATTGTTTTCTTGGAATAGATTCCTAAAAGTAGACTTGATAAAGGATAGAAACCTTTTTATAGGACTTGGCATATAATGTCTAAATGCTTTCTAGAAAAGCTTTATCAATTTAAATAACTCCCAAGATCATATAATTGTCCTTTTTACCCTAGTCTTTCTAGCATATAGAGTACTATGTTTATTTAAAAATTGCCTATTTAAAATATGATCAGTTTAAAGTTACATGTTTTAATTTGCATTCTATTCATTCTCAATGAGATTGAAAATTCTTTTATGAATTTACTAGGCATTTAGAATTCATTCTGTGAATTATTCAATCATTTATTCTTTCTTCTACTGGGTATGTTAAGTTAGTTGTTTATAATGGATTTAACAGTAAGAATGTTCAATTTTAGCCTACCATAGTCTTTGTAAAAATAATTTTCCACATTTTTTTGCCTTTTAATTTTACAACATGTTTAACATACTTACGTTTAAAATTTCCATGTAGTTAGACTTGAACATTTTGTGTATTCTTAAACTAGCAGAATTAAAGGGGACAAAGACAAATACACATATATACCCCACTATCTATCTCACTGGCCATCCCAACCCTGTGACAACTGTTACCAACCTCTCAATGTTTCTAGTTTTAATAACAAACTTACTTCCCATGTGTTAAATCTGATTCCTCATCTGACGCTGCGATGCTTTCAATAGTGGAAGAGGCAATCTGCCATGTTCCCTATGTATTTCTTCTAACTCTTGCTCAGTATGTAAAGAATGCAAGGCCTGCCCTTTTTTTCCCCCCATCCATTTCCGCAGCATGTGTTTGCAATGAGTAATCTTGAGAGACGAATTAATATCCCCTGTGGGAGACCAACCTTGCACATGACTGAGTCACACTCCCTGGCTGGGTTCTGAGGTGCTCAGTCTCCTGCATGGGTGTGTCTTGCTACAGCCCCATGGGTGGAGCTATGCTCACCTGTTCCTTTGTAATATAACCCCTTGCCCTGTTTAGGATAGAATCTTCCATGGAAGTGCCTTGTATGTGCCCCCTTCTCTTACTGTGCCCTTGGGTGTGGCCCACCCAGATGCCAGTCAACCTGCCAACAGTGGACATCATGAAGATAAACTCAGCCCCCTGACCCCTTGTCTCATTTGAATAGCTTCTCCTCAATTAAAGATGTCAGTGTGTGCTCTCACTCTCTCTTCCTGCGGATCCTTAAGGTCAGAGGAGCGACCCCAAAGAAAAAGGTACTTGTGTCTCTTGTGTGGTTATTTTGCACAGCCCAGTTAACCCAGTTTACCTGGAGTGACCCCTGAGCCTTTTAGTCTCGAGAACAGAAACCTGGCAATTCCCTTCTCCAGCCTCATATTCCTCTATAGAAAGTAGGACTGATTCTAAAGCAGTAGATTCCTGTAGCTCTGTGTTCCTTAGGTGTGATATGCTGCAAACCCAGTCTTTGTTCAGTAGTCATTTGGGTGCATCAGTTACCCTGTGGAACTTGGAGAGCATGGGATAACTGAAGCAAACCAATATTTTGCCCATGCTACTTTCTAGTCCTTTGTCTCAGACCCAGGAATCATTTCTTCTGCCAACATCCATGAAACAGTGACAGGCTAGCTTGCTCACTCAGCTGACTTCATTACTCTACATTCAGTAAAGTACTTAGTCAGGCAGATGTTTAGTTAAGGAAAGAGACCACAATTTGACTCCACCTAGGGTCACAGATTTTTTAGTCTCAACCTCTGACTTGCTTGACCAGGTGCTTCTAGCCCAGCTCACTACTTAGCCAATCAGTTAAGTATCAGCAGGTCATCTAACATACTGCCAAACACATTAGACTACCAGAGGGAATCCTATGACTAAGATTTTTTCTCAAGACATGGCCTGACATGCCCTAATTTGTTTCCATGACAAATTAGGGCAGATATTATGGAAGTTTTCTTCATCCCTGATCTATCTATCTAATTTGACTGTGGACTATCCTGTTTAAAGTTCTCTTATCCTTTAACGTCTCTGATAATAATAAGTCTTCAACTTTTCTTGGAGCTCTGCTTACAGATTTTATCTTTTCCCCATTTTCTCCAAATCCCCCAAATATATGCTTTGTTCCAAGGGCACAGATTTATTACTCATAGCCATTTAGCCAACAGGAAATGTATTCTACCGATTCTTAAATTGACTATTCTAGTTATGAATTTTAGCCCCTCATTTCCAACCACTTATACAAGCTCTTCACCTGATTATTACACTAGTACACTGAATTCAACATATCCGGATCAAATACATTCTCTTTCATTCCAAACTAGCCACTAGAAAATTTTAGATAAAGATGAGTAGGAAATAATTTTGAATTGATCAGTATTAAAATAGACATTATTTTATGCAGAGAAAAATACATAAAAACTCCAAGAAGCTACAAAATAAAGCAGAATAAGAACCTTAAAAAGAAATTTAAATAGGTCTTGGGTTGTAACTCAGCGGTTGAGTGCTTGCCTTGCATGCGTGAGACACTGGGTTTGATCCTCAACACCATATAAATATATAAATAGAACAAAGATATTGTGTCCATCTACAACTATAAAGCTGTTTTTAAAAAAAGAAATTTAAATAAAATTTTATTTTATTAGTCAAATTCCAGAGTAAATACTTGTTATACATGGAGTCCCATGACAAATATTTCTTGAGCTATACATGACAAGTATTTCTTGAGCATGCTAAGTACTGGAATTACAGATCCATTTTGTACTCTCTTTCTTTTCACATTCCACTAGGTGACAAATGCTGCAAGTTCAACAAACATAAGGTCTATCTCATGTATTACTTTTTCTTATCTTTTTCTCCTCTTCTTTCTCTCTTCTCTTCCTCTTCTTCTTTCACTTTCTTCTTCGTTTTTTTTTTTTTTTTTTTTTTTGCTTTGGTTTGTCTACAATATCTCATTCAGACAAGTTTCATAGTCTCCTAACTGGCTTTTCTGCTTTCTGCTGCACCAAAACAATAAATAGTAATTTCAGATTATGAGCCCTAAGGATCATCTCTGATTATATCACTCCCTTTCTCAAAGACTCTGAAAGTGTTCTGTTGTCCATAGCATACAGACCATATCAGGACCCAGTTTGCCCTTCCAATTTTAACTTCTAGTATTTTCCATATGTACACTCTACTTTGGTCAAATAACAATGCCGATGTTACTCAAACATACTCTTTGACTTTTTACCTCCACACCTTTGTGCATATTGTTCTTTCCCTCTTAGAATACCCATCCCCTGCTGCCCAGAAGAGCCACCTACAAAGCCTATTAAAATTCTGTTGGCTTTAACAGAATTTTAGTTTCATAAAAAGTATTTCCTCTGGAATTTGACTAATATAAAAATTTTTTAAAAAAAATTCTCTTTAAGGCAGTTATTCTTCTTTATTTTGTAGCTTCTTGGAATCTTCTTTTATTTTTATCTAAGTAAAAGAATGCCTATTTTAATACTGATCAATCCAAAATTATTTCCTACTCATTTTTATCCAATATTTTCCACAGGAAGTATTTGAATATGCACCTTGAATATGCTCACTGTCAAAATTATGAATGCCACATGATTTAACCCACATTATATGTAATAAACATAACACCCCTAATTTGGTTGTTTCTTTGGCATTCAAGTTCTTGACAAATGTTTACTGTGATTTACTACATGTACAGCACTGTTCTAAGCATTGTAGATAAGCAGTGAGCAGAATAGGCAAAATTTATGAATACATGGAGCTTTTATTCTAGCAAGCGATGTGCTGAGAGGTAAAATTAAACTGAAAAGGGTGATTTGAAGTGCTGGGGAGAGTAGTGGGGCTTATTGCTATTTTACCTATATCAGCAGGAAAGACATCATCAAGAACATAATATTTGAACAAAGATCAAAATGAAAAAAGGGAATGAGGCCTACAGGTACATGGGAAAGAATACTTCAACAAGTACAAAGGCCAAAGTTAAGAGTGTACTAGGTATATTCAGAGAATGGTGAGACCAAAATGGCTGGAATAGAATAAATTAATGTGATAATTATAGGGTATTCATTTAACATTTGAGCAGCCATCTTACTCAAACTCCTCCCACCCCCATTAGTGACTTACCCCATGGAATCATAACCCTAAGCCAATTCCAAAAGGACGCGATCCCTTTCCTCTGCAAAAGCCCCATGGTGACCATCGACCTAAGCCAATATCGTGCTATTCCCCACCTGCCTAGCTCTGATGCAAGCAACCCTGAGCCTATCCCATAGCACCACAACTACAACTCCAAACCCCAACCTCACAAAAGCTGAGCACCCAAACATTTCGGGGCCTCTCTCTTCTCTATAGAGAGATGGCATTTATTTGTCAGCTTTGACAAATAAACTTTTGTGTGGATCTCTGCCTGGTCTCTGTCCTTCCTTTCTCGCTGGCCTGTATCTTGCTTTCTCATTTTCCTTTCAATAATGATAGAAACTGTGGTTAGAGAGACAGTTGTGGGTGAGAGAACAACTAGACTTTATAAAGTCCTATGGGCCATTGTAAGAATTGTCTGATATTGTGAAAGAGATGAGAAGCCAAGGGAGGATTGTGAGCAGAAGAGTGGTTTCATCTGGCATATTTTTAAAGGTTTCATCAGGATACTGTGTGGAGAAGAGATTGACAGTAGGGAAAAGAAAAATAGAGGAAGAGATGTTAAGATTTTTTTTCTCTCAATAATACAGGTTAGAGATGATGGTGTCCTTAATTATATTGACAGTGATGTACATGGTAAGAAATGGTCAGACTCTAGACATATTCTGAAGGGGGACCAATGGAATTCACTGATGAATTAGATGTGGGATATGAAGGAATAAAAGGAGTAAAAAAACTGCTATAAGGATTTTGGCTTAAGTTACTGGAAGAATGAAAATGCCATTTAGAGAAGTGGGGAAGCCTGTAGAAGGTTTATTGGAGGAGAAATCAGTTTGAGCTAGGATAATTCTAGGGAGTTATCAGGAAAAGTAGAGGTACCAATTTAGGAGTAACCAATAGATAAAAATATTTAAAGTCATGAGACATGATGAGATTTTTTAGAGAATGAGTGCAGACAAATAAGAAAAGATCCCAGGACTGATCAGGAACACTCCATTTTTTTGATGCTAGGAAGACTCCCAGAAAGACTGAGAGAAAATTAAGAGAAAATGACACTCTAAGAGTCAAGTAAATAGTTATCTTTTTGGTTTTAATACTGTCAGATCATAAAGTCAATTTAGTCAGATGACTCTGAAATTCCCTGAAGTATAAGGTAGCCTCAAAAAAATGAATCTGTTCCTTTAAAAGGGACTAGTTAGTCAATTTTCTGCAATTATATGGTTCATGATTCAGATAAAAACAAATTATTCCACTTAAACATACCTTGAAAGAACATATTTGGTTACCAGAAAGGTTAAGCTTCTCCAGTTGTTCATTGATGTCAAGACACCGACCTTTGATTTAACAAGATAAAAGAAAAATCAAATTTCTTGTTTTATCTCCTTTTCATATCTTATCATACCTCTGAGTTATATACAGCCATCATTTCCCACATATCAGCAAGATTAATGGTACCATTAACAGCTAATATTTTCAATCCTATAAACATGAGATAAGAAATACTTTGTAAAGATATTATTCAAAAAATCTAAAAGAAAGAAATCTATCCATATACATGTTTATATTGATAAATAACTGTTGTAATTTTCTCTCAAATTCCAAATGAAACAATACATACCAATGGTGCTTATCAGATTTCCTGCAAGGTTGAGGTCATTTAAATTTTTCAAAGTCTGTAAGCCCTGAAAATTTAGACAATATGTTATTTAGAAAAAAATCATTAAAATCTTCATTTCCAAGTCATCCCTGATTAATCTGGTAAGTTCTCTGGATGTTTTGTTTATTGAGTGCTGTGTACTTCACAAGCACAGAGGGAAGTGGGTATCTCAATGAAGCCATCTTTGTTTCTCCATATTGGAACCTGCAGAGAACTATTGTAAGAGGGAACAAGAAGGGAAGTGGAGACCAAAGAGGAGGAGTTGAGTGGAAAAAGAACACATTACACACATGTTCATAATCTAAGACAAGTCATATAACTCCTCTAAATATCTTTTTTAAAAATCTTCAAATAACAGCATTATCTTTCCTCTCAGGTTGTTGAGAGAAGTAATGATGATGATGAATATGAAGCCCTCCATGCATTATAAAATGCTGTGTTCATCTTAGTTATTTTAATCATAATAATTAAACTAGTGATAATTATTTTGATCCCTAATCATAATCCGATCTTAGACATTGTGGTTTAAAATCTACAGAAGTAACTGGTTTTATATATGTATGAATCATTGAAATTATCTTACCTCAATATTTTTAATCATGTTGTGGTTCAGCCAGAGGACTTGCAATTTAATTAATTTGTCTAAATTTTCTATTTTAGAAATTTTATTATAATATAAATACAATTTTTCCAAATTTCTACATTCTTGAAGGCCTCCAATTTTCTGTTTAAAAGGAAATTGAATTGTATTACATTATACTTTGCCATTAACCCTTCCAATAAAGTAAGTTTCTAAGTAAATTTTTATTAAATATAACATTTTATTGTGAAAATAATGTTCAAAAAATTAACTAAATTTTTAAAAGAGAAAGCATATAATTACTCCATCTACATACAATTTTATTTAGTCTTATATACTTTATTTAAATTTTTAATCAACTCTATTTTATAACTATAATCATAATATATTATGTAATTTGGTGAAGACTTTTTTATTGAAGACCATCTAAAATGTTTTATAATCTTTCAAATTATAATATATAATAATTTTAGAATATTTCTTAAAGTTTATAGTAATTTTTTAAAAAATTACTCTATGAATAAAATGTTTACATTCCAAATTCTTAGCTACTATTTATAATACTGCAACAAATAGCTTCTTACATACATTTGTTTTCTGCTGTTGAATTACTTCTCTAGGATAAAATTTTTAAAACAGGATTTCTGAGGTAAAAATGTGTGTACATTTCTGTGGCTTTTGGTGTTTTAAAGTATTGAATTTCAAAACTGATGTCTAATCAATAGTGTGTAAGTAAATCAATTTTACTGTTAAGCAGTGCTAGCTCTGATTTGATTAGCTTTGATAACTAAAAAGTAAAATATGTTTATGCTTTAATCACTTATTTCTAATTTTTCTTTTTTGAATATCAATTTCTATCTTTTGCCACTTATCTGTTTTGCTCTGCTTCATCATAATTTCAATGAATTATTGTTCCAAAGTCAAAATTTCAGTATAAAATATTCCATTCTAAGATTATATATTTAAGCTTACCTCGATGCAACATTCAGCAATCCAAAGTTCTTTAAGCAGAACACAAGTCTCTAACCCTGAAATTTCTTTTATATCTTGAGCAACAATTGTAAGACTTGTTAAATTAGGAAATAATGATAATCCAACTATACGGGGATACCCTGAGAAAAACATCTCCAGTTTTGAAGCATTTGATCCTTCTTTTCCAACTATCTCATAAGATAAACCATTGCACAAACACTGTTTAAAAACAAAAAGAAATTTAATTATTACTATTTTAAATAATGAAAATGATTTTTGTCATTTGAAATTACAAATTGTCAATTGTACTGGTACCATTTTTATATCTCTCACAAGAAAGTAAGTTGTACCACATATGTGATTTTTCTGTGTTTCCAAAAGGCATATTGCAGAAGAAATCACTAGATATTCCTTTCAGTTCCAGAAAAGTGCATAAAAAATGTTCCCTCTCATATTTTTGCAAATGTTCAAAAGAAATTTAGATCTGACTCACCAGTTCTTTAATTATTTCTTCTTGATGTAAATTTTCACTTTCAATCATCTTCCATTAAAAATAATGGTCATAATAATGTATCTATTAAGGAAATCAAATGAATACTCGGGTCATGTCAATATAAACTGAAAAGGACCTTAAAATTAACTTAAGTTGAACCACCCAACCTGACTTGAAATCTTCATATAGTATATTACCAGACAGCTGGACCCCAAGACAGTCTATTTGATCTCTGAAGTTTTCTGTTTGAAAGCTATTTTTTATTCTGAATTTAATTCTGTCTCTCCATAACTCCTCTCTTTTTGTTGCCATCCTATCCTTCGTTCAAATAAAATAAGTATAATTTTTCTACTGTATAATGAGCCTTCAATACTTGAAGAAAATAGTCATTTTTCATCTACACCCTTATCTTGCTCTCAGTTCAATTCTTTTAGTTCTTTTGATAGACATTCTTTGTCTCTTTTGAATAGCCTCCAGCTTATCCTTCTTATTAAACTGTGGTGCTCCAAACTGAGCACAGTTCTTTGTACTTAGAGAGCTTACCTGGCATATTATTAAAATGAATTCAACAACTTCATTGTATATAATGTGAAGAAATTAATACCTAAATTATTTTGATAAAAATTAACCCCATTTTCATAGTTTTTAACATTTTCATTATATAATTCTGGACATTCATTATCTAAAAAGTATAGAATCCTATTTCTAATATTATGATATGACAAACAAAATATAGAGAACTATTTATATTATAATCCCACTTGTTACAATAATAACTCCCCCATAGATATGTGTGTTTGTGTGTGAGATTCTGTGTCTGTGTGATTAGGTAGGAAGAAAATGTAGAAATATATATCCTAAGTTGTTAACATAAGTTATCTTGGATGCAGGTAAAAGCTGATGTGGCTAGAATAGGAATGAAAAGTTACGGTTGATTTAGGCAAAGAGGGAAAAGAAAAAAAAATGACAGTTTAAAGACTGTTTAGTATTATAAATTATTGATGTATAAACATGGTTTTATTCATTCTACTATTGATACATATTTGGACTGTTTCAGTTGGTGGCTAAATAGTGCTTCTCTGAATATTTTGTTAGGTGGGATATAACCACACATTTCTTTTGGGTTTTAACCTAGAGAATGAAATGGCAAAGAAATAATTATTGTTATATATAATGAGGATGATTCTCAAAGAACAATGTTAACCAAGAACACATACACATGTAATGAGTATATACTATATGAGTCAATTCATAAAAAATATGAAAATAAGCTATAGTATTAGAAGACAGGAAAATGATTATATTTCAGGGGTGAGTGACAAAGAGGAGGCAAAAAAAGGGCTTCTAAAATGCTGCTGCTGATATTTTTTTTTATTTGGTTGCTGGGTAAGGTGATATGCTCACTTTGAGAAAAAATTAAATGTCTATACTTTAAAAAATTTACACTTAAATATTTATTTATAAGCATAACTTATATGTAAATTTAAAAAAGATGGTGACTTGAGTCCTGTTTTACCTAACTTTCCCTCTTCAAATCCTACTGGAATGGTTGAAGAAATGAAAATAAGAAAAAATAAAAAGGACAGCTATGCTAGGAAAAGAGCATAAATTGCCAGAATACTGATAAAGGTCTTTTAAGAATGACGTGGATGACATCAGATTGAGAAAAATGCCATTAATGCAAACCAGAACAAAATTCAAAGTACCAAGAGGAAAAGTTCTAAGAATGTCTTCAACTCAGAGTAGCAGTGGTCAGTGAAAGGGTAGCTGTGGGTCACACATAAGGGTAGCTATGGGTTATGCTGCTTTATTATAGCAGCACAAAACAGATAAAGACACTGAGTAAATAGGAGGGGAGAGAGATCCCAGCTAGCAAAATAAAAAAATACACTAAAAATCATCAAAATATACTGGACACTGTCACTAATATTGAAGGTCTAATAAGTACACTGATAGGGTGGAGGAAAGAGAACACTTCTTTGATGAAGAGGAATCAGGGAAAAGAACGGATATAAATCAAGGAGTGTGAGCCATGAGAGAATCTGGGGAAAGTGCATCCAGGATGAGGAACGAACAAATGCTAAATAAAGGAGTGAACTTGGCATGTCTGCAAAATAGCAAGAAAAGTCACGTGGTTGTAGCATAATGAGAAAAATGGATGTGAGATCAGAGAGATATCATGGAGCCAGATCACATGCTATCTTGTGAGTCCTTGTGAACACTGAATTTTCTTATGAATAAAACGGAAAGCTGAATGAGGACTTTGAGGAGACAAATAACATGAATTGTATTTAATACTAAAAAGGATCCCTCTAGCTCCTTTGGTGAATAAAGACTACAGAGGTAAAAGAAAGGAGACTAGCCAAGAAGCAGTTGCAATAACCTAAGTAAGAGAGAATGTTGGTTGGAATTGAGAAGTAGTAATGGTTAGAAGACAATCTACATGGAAGGAAATGCTTCTCAATCCTCCCCTGGCAATTGCATCTTTACCTCAATCTTGGACAACCCCAAGATGTTGCAGCACAGAGTGCAGGAGTGGGGAAGCAAAGGAGCACTTTGTAAGGAACAACTGAAAGATACTCTCACAAAGGCCCAAGTACAAATGCAGGCCACAATTTTCCCTACCTAAGCTTCCTTGGATGGTACACCAAGTAAGGGAAGCTTTTATAACCCCTTTACTAATCAGAATAGAAGCCCCTGTTTTGAGCCCCTTTGTGTGAGCAGTAAAAGAAAGCCTAGCTGCCCACTACCATGCCAGCCTGACCTCAGAGTCTCCCAAGTCACCCAACAGGGATCCAAGTAATGTCGTCTATGTCCAAGGTATCTATTCCAGGAGTTAAAGTGTTTCCTTCGGTATACACTAATGATCACAGATGCTTGTCCTAATTTTGTACTTTCTAATCTGTGTTCTTCCTTAACACTCTCTACTCTTGTACTATATCAATATGTTTTAATTACTTGGATTTATATTATAAATTCTCACCTTGGATTCTTTTTAAAGAAGTTTCCCAGCTGCTCTTTCATATTTACTTTTCTAAATGAGATTTATGATTTTATTTGGTAACTAATTTTTAAAATTAGCTGGGTTTTAACTGAAATTGCATTATAAAGGTTAATAGAGAGAAAAGGTCCATGTTTACAGTATTGAGTCTTCTTCTATTCAAGGAGACAACTTTTTCTTGGTAGATAAATATGCTCATTGCCTCTCATTTCATCTTACTTTCTCTTCATTGAGTTTTAGAAAAAAAAAGTCTTGTTGTAATTCAATAGTTAATTGGCAAAAAATTGATTTAAAACCCTAAATGCTATATTTTACAAAACTATGTATAAATTGGAACCTAGACCTTGTTGGTACTTATAAGCCTCATGTGCTTTCTTCAGTCATGAATGTACTCAGTGTTTCCAGATGACGTTTCTGATTCCATCAGGAGGTAAATGTCCTGTGGGCCAGCTTGGCTACTCTCCTGCAATTTGGGAAAGTCTCTTTTTGGGGCCTGCCCATTTAAGAGGTTAAAGGTTATCCCTAGTTTCCCCAGGAAACCAGAAGTCACCAAGGTTTCTAGGGCTTTTCCCCTTCAAAACACAAATCTTGGATTGATCTAATCACAACTCTTCTCCAGTTTAGATTAAACCAGTATGAAGTTGAACTCACTACAACTGTATGGCTTCTACAACTGAATCTTCAGCAACAGTTATTTGTATTTTCCTTATCAATTTCCTCTATGGGAGTAGGACTAAAGATAAAGATCTAGGATTCATTTTACATTAACTATTCTACACCTCTTCTCAGGGTCTCTTTCAAAAGATGATCTTGCCTGCACCTTCACAGAGAATAGTGATATCATTGGATGTACATTCCTTCAATTCTCTTTCCTCCTAAATATGTACTTTCCCTCTTATAGCTCCTGTCTTAGAAGTATTCTTCATTATCTCCTAATTGAATCTCTTTTTTTCCTATGTATTGATCATATCTTTCAGAATCTTGTATTGTCAAATTTTCATCTTTCTAATTTATCCCCACCTTCCTTCTCTAAGATCCTCTCTGTGTAGACAGTAGATTTCCTATCTTTAAAAAAGTCCCTTCTATCCTATATTCCTTTATGAATAGCTGTTATAATATTTTCACAGAAAGGTTTCTAGGTAATCATGAGCAACGCTTTGCTACCTTCATTCAATACTCAACAAACTAACTGAAGATACCTCATTGTACTGCAGCAGCAGCTGTGCAGAAGATGCTGCAGTTTCTTCTTTTTCTGAAGCTGCTGCTGCTTATCCTCTACTTCCTCCTCCTCCTCCTCTTCCTTTTTATTCTTCTTCCAATTCTTTTTCTGCTTCTTTATTTTAACAATTTCAACAATAATTTTCTAATTGCCAAAGACACTGGACATATTTCAATTCTCAACTTAGCCTTGACATAACATTTGGCAATGCTGATGACTGTTGTTTGTCCCTTTGGTTTGATTTTATTCTCCTTGGTTTCTCTCCACTTATTTCAAACCTACTTTTCAAATCGATTGTTTTGTTCTAAGTGAAAAATTACTAATATTTATTGTCTTTTTTTCCTGGGCAACAAATCTGACTGCCTACATAGAAAACTCCATCTATATGTGTGTTACAAACATGTCAAAACCAGTTTGTCCAATACTGGCTGATTATATTTTCCAATTCCTATGTTTCTCCTAATGTATGCCTTCTCTGGATAAATGACACCCCTCTTATCATCTGAGTCAGAAACCTGGAACTTATCCTCAACTTTTTCTCCAGGTTTAGTCATTTTTTAAATTCTTATGCAAATATCTCATGAATGTATATACATTCCTCTGTGCCATTTCAATCGCTTCTGATTTAGTTTAGGCCCTCTTCGCTTCACCTAACTGGATGTCCTTCCTGTTGTCTCACTGCCCTTCAGTTCATATTCTAACACCATTAAAAGGTAAATCTGCTATTCACAGTCACCATGAGATGACTCCTGCCTAACTCTCAAGCTCCTCATTAACCACAACCTCCACAGAGTACCCCAAGCTCTGGCCACAATGTAGTTCTATCATTGGCTGGGATGTTCTGTACTTTTACATATTGTTTTCTCTTCCTAAAATGTCTTTTCTCTTTATCTCTACAGCATATTATATGCACCCCTATAAATTTTAATCAAGAAACTTCTCTGAAGACCAGTTCTCTCTGGTCATAATATAAGCATACTCTTCTTATGACTCAGATTTAGGTAGGCACATGCTCTGAATACAGCACCTGTCACACTGTATTGTGATGCTTTCAGGTCTTTCCTCCATACCAGGTTACATGTTCATTGAGGGAAGAAACTATGAACCTATCACAATGCCTGGCACATGCTAGGTGTTCAGTGAATTTTTAAGTGGTTTGAATTAATTGCTATGCCATAGGTTCCTATATTGTATAACTTTAACAATTTGCTCTATATGACCATTCAGAGTATAATAATAATCTCACTATAGAGGACCAAGTTTCTGTCATGAGAGTTGGGTAAGAAGTAATTCTGAGAAAACTAAATTTCTTTTCTGCAAAGTGAAAATCCTATATGGTTGAATCATTTCCTCCTTTGTATATAAAGAGATTAGAATCCATCAATTATCACTGATGGTTCAAATAAACTCTCTTTCCGCTCTAGGTGAGCAGTATTAGGTTGGGCAATGAGAATTTGGTTCTCCCCGTCCTGTACCTAACTGGGCGCTTTAAAGAGCTACACAGGTGACTGTGGGCCACTCTGCCCTCCTTCCTCCCTTTAAGTCACCCTGACGATCTCTAAAACCACGTCACTATCTCTCATTATTGTTATCATTTCCAATGCACCGTTTGAGCTCCTAGGGAGGTCCCTAGATTTCAATGTTGCTTCCTTTGCGTCTTTCTTCAGGAGTGGCTGAGAGAGGAGGGCGGAGCCGACTCTCTGGGCCTCCCTCCTCAGGTATGCCACCAGGTGACAGACACTCACCTTATCACAGAAAGAGGAAGGATTCCGCGGCAATCCGAGACGGGTCAGAGCTATTTCGACTGCCCAGTTCCTCTCCGGTGATAGCAGACGCGACACCGTCTCTAGCTGCGGGCTTGGAGTGTACAGTCTGCCCGCTGCGGTTGCCTAGGAAACCCGCTCTCCACCAGCGGAGACCTTGGCTGGAGAAGGGGTAAAATGGGGCGGAGAAAGCCGCGGCCCGCGCGAGTCTCTGTCACGTGCGGCAACCTCTAACCAATCAGCAGAGGCAGGGACCACCCGGAAGACCCTTTAGTGCTCCTGGGAAAGGGAGCGACTAGTTTGCGGGTCTCTTGGTACCGCCGCGCATCTCTTCATCTGCCTTCGCTGGCTCCCAAGACCCCGCAACAGGTGTGAGCACAGTGGCGAGGACCTCGTTGCCGCCTCCATCCCTGACTCTCTCACGCTGACAATTTTTGACTTACAGGGAAGCATTGAGGCTTGCTGAGTTGAAGCCAGAGCCATGGCGCTGTGATGTCACAAGGCGGCCTGACGGCTGGTAGGAGCCCCGATTCTCAAGGGCGACCTTTCTCCCCGGCCTGCGACCACCGCCCAAAGTTGCTGTGCGCCCAGCGAGCAGAATGGAAGGACCACGCCCATGAACCAAAGGCCTGGTGCGCGCGAGAGAAGACTTAGTCTTCCCAGGGTCTTGTTCTCGGACAGGCTCTGAAAGTGCCTTTTAAGTTTTCCAAACTGTTCATGAGGCAAGAAAAAACATTTGCAAAATACAGTTTAAGGGGCAAGGGGAGGGACTTTTCTGAATGTGTAGAGGAATGAATGAATGACCTTAGTGAAAGACAAAACAAAGTAATGCAGCTCTTTTCCCATTGTGTGTATTCTCTCAGTCTCTTAAGGTAAGCCACTGCCTCAGCCATGTGTTGCTGTTGAGCACTTGAAATGTGGTTAGTCTGAACTGAAGTATGCTCATAAAATACGCATAATATTTTGAAAGCTCAGTATGAAAAAAAAGTAAACTATTTTGCTAATATTTTTTATATTGATTACATGTTGAAATAATTGTTGATACATTGGGTTAAATAAAAAATATATCAAAATTGTTGTTTCTTCTTTGAAAATACGGCTATCAGAAGAACTTAAATTGCATGCCTTAGATGACTTGGGTTAGGTTTCTCTTGGAGAGCCTCGTTCTATCCTTTGAGGTTCAGGGGGTTTGTGTAGAATACCAGGGTACACTTCATGTAAAATAATGTCTGTAGTGCTATTTTCTCTCACCAGATGGCCTCCTCATTCAACAGACTAGTTTTAAATGGCTTTATCAAGAAAAATAATTGTTAGAAATATTTCTGTTTATCTAACAACTATCAAGAATTATACGTATTTACTGAGATTCAGTTAACATTGTTATCAGTAATATATACTGTAAACACAAGCACATAGAAAAAGGTAGATTTATTTTCATTCTATTTTTATTTCATATAAAATTATTTCCATCATTGATAGGGTAAAAATAAATTATTAAATATATTTGTGGCTTAGGGATTTCAGACTGATGCCAGAAAGAATCTGATTCATACTTTGACTTTTACTATTATCTCTGAAAATCTAGTTGACATCATGACCTGTGTTTGGGAGGTTTTCCTTTTAGAAAATAGACTAATTAGAGGATAATAGTTTATGAACCTTTATAAAAAGATATATGAATCAATTAGATGAATTATCTACATCAATTTTCTCATTTCGGGAAACACATTGCTTTGGGATAATAATATAAAGATTGTCAAAGTATATTGTCTTGTATATTTTCAAACTCTAGAAATCTGTTGTGATTTTCCTAAACAGTAAAGGACAGAAGATAGCTGACACAGGGTTTTCTTTATGTTATGTAAACAAATTATTTTAGGAATGTTACTATTTCTAGGTAAAGCTCAAGGATTTTTGTCAAAAATTGAATCCAAGTTTCTTTATAGCTATAGACTAATAACCACTGGTGACTTGCTGAATTAAAGTCTTTGCCCACAGTAATTCTTTTTTGTTTTGTTTTTTAGATGTTGATGGACCTTTATTTTATTCATATATTTATATGTGGTGCTAAGAATGGAACCCAGGGCCTCACACATGCTAGGCAAGTGCTCTACCACTGAGCCACAACTCCAGGGCCCTGCCCACAGTAATTTTTAAGAGAATTGTCTGTTCACATATTCCAGATTTTATTTGAGCAAAGGATACTTGTAGTTAAAAGCCATGGGAGGAATATAGAAACAGTGACCATTTTTGTCAATCTCCTTTTCTTCATCTGAAGTTGCTATATGATGTGGTTTTATGACTGTTCAAAACAAAAGTAGAAATTAAGCCACTAAAAAATCAAGCAAGTTAAGTGAAATCAGGCTTCATCTCATTCATAGATGCTCCTAGACAAGGCCAATCCTTTTTTTTTAGATTTGTTTACAAAACATGTTTATTTAAATACAACAAAACATACAAGAGTTCCTGAATTTATAAATTATGTCTGTAATTGTATTTTACAGACAATATTGCACCATCAATGTTGTATTAGCTTTTCATCATAATCAAAAAAACATCTGAATCCAGTAAACTAAAGGAAGAAAAATTAATTTTTGGCTCACTGTTTCAGAAGTTTTAGTCCAAGTTTGGTTGACTGCATTGCCTTTGGGCCTGAGGTAAGGCAGAATATCACAGCAGTAGGAGCTTGGCAGAAGAGATTGTTTACCTTATTGTAGCAATGATAAATAATTTATTCTTTTAAAGAGACGGGGAGAGGGAGGGAGTGGTGGGAGAAATTAAGGGGCCTGGGGCACAAAGAGCCCTTCAAAACATGACTCAACACCTCCATTCCTAAAGTTTTCCTCACCTCTCAATAGCACCATAGTCAACACATGGATCTTTGTGGGACATTCCAGATCCAAACTATAATAAAGGTCAGCTCAAGGTGCAGAGAAGTATTTGATAACAAAACCAAGATTAAAACTCTTTCTAGAGATTTCTTGTTCCAGTAGTCAGAGGCTAAGTGTATGATTCCATAGATTAGCAAAGGAAATGGTCAAACATGTTAAGAAAAAGTGCAGAATTGGACTATCACAAAACAGAGCTCAAAATTGAAGTTAAAGGATCTTCATGGAGGTCATCAGATCTTGGGGTGGCAGAGGCCAAAGTCTAGAAATCTGTTGTGATTTTCCTAAATAGTAAAGGACAGAAGAAAGCTGACACAGGCAAAGCAAAGGTGAGTGTGGCTGCTTCGATGGACAGGAGAGTGAAAGCAACAATCAGAATAGTTGGACTCTTGCAGAAGTTGATTATGGCTCATGGTGTTCCTAGAAGTGAAATACAAGAGTGTCTTGTAAATCTTCACTAGATCTGAATAAGCAGATGAGCTCTAGGCTAAGTGACAAAGTCTCACTGACATTCTGGAGGGCTCTGGATTTGTGATTTCATCTTCATTTGCTCCATGGAGGAGTAGCAGGTAGTACATTGGTAGAAGATCAATAAGGATGGTTATTTCACTGACTCACATTTTCAGAAGCTTCTTGGGAACATCTTTAACCTGTCAGGAAGGTCTGGAGGCCTAGTGGATAAAACAGGTGAGGATCAACAGTAGGGCCGAGGAAATAAGGGTGATGGCTGTGGATTCTTGAAAGGCTTTGTTGAGAGTGGCAACTGAAGGTCCTGTGGGCTCCAGCTGTGCCTCTCACTGCACCAAAAACTTCTGAAGCCAGGTTTTATAGTCACCCATTGAGGTCTTGTGTAAGAACTCGGTCACCTCCTTGTCATTTCCCCACATTTTCTTTCATCCAGTTGGACCCAGGATGAACCTCTGTACACCTGCTGTCTGAGCCAAAGTGGAGCCACGTCTGTCCATTGAAGCCAAACTGCCAGGAGCTGTTGGATTTATACTGACAAGACATCCTGCCCTCCAGTGAGTGAAGACTCTGGCCATGTAATTTTCTGCTTTAATATCAGCTAGTTTCTGTTTTAGCATATCCCCCATTTCTCTCAGCGTGGTTTTTTTTTGCTCTTCCCAGGTGACTGTAGCACTCACTTTCTCTCCCAGTGCACTCAAGGATTTGACCCTGTCCATGCCACATTCATAGGAGAGAAAATTCTTCTACTCTACCCGGCCTTGGACTGTACACCACTGTTGGTCAGGTGAGGGCTCAGAATTGATGATGAAGTCATAGCAAAGAGAGTGAGTGCCTTGCAGTGGCAGTGCCAGGCCTACTGTGAGGGAAAGGCCTACGTGGCAGAGGATGTGCAGAAGCAGGAGAAGGGAGTACTCATGCTGGGTCACAGTTGGTGCAGTGAGGAAGGGATCACAGCTGCTCAGTGTTCCTGGGGGGGGGGGCACAGCTTCTCTCCTGAGGGCCAATCCTTATAAAGTCAAATCTGTTTATTTAGAGGTAAAACTATCTTTTTGTTTTTTGGTACCAGGGATTGAATCCAGGAGTCTTAACCACTGAGCCACACCCTCAACCCTTTTTTATATTATTTAGAGACAGGGTCTCACTGAGTTGTTTAAGGTCTTGCTAAGTTGCTGAAGTTGGCTTCAAACTCATGATCTTCCTATTTTAGCCTCCAGAGCTGCGGGGATTATAGGTATGTGCCACCAAACTGGTAAAGCTGTCTTAATCCAAAAACAATTGGGATGATCTAATACTACTAATAAGAGTTTCAAGCTTACTGTATCACCACTTGGCTTGAAGAATCATTTAACAAGGTACAGGTGGCTTTGCAGGCCCAAATAAGAAAATTTTGAATTTACAAATTTATTAAAACTTTATGGATTAGTTGTGGTTTTGGGGGGGGCATTCAAAATTTATTTTTTGACAGCATTATTAGGGATTTCTCCGTAGACCACACATTTACCAGTGTTGTGAGCTCAATGGCAGGAACCACTTGTATGCTCTCTGTAACAGTATCCACATCACAGTGTAAAAACGTACTATTATTGTGTGTGCTTACAATTTATGAATTGGTTGTTAAATTCATTTCTCAAAATGAAAAAAAAAAACTATTCATAGTGTTAGAGAACTGCGGAGATATCTAATTAAAATTCTTCTTTGTAATCCCTTAAATTTAATTCCAGAGAACCAAAAGTCTGAAGACGCAGAAGTCTGGAAAATTGTTAGCTAATTTGATTTTTACATTATAGTAGATTTTTGATGTTTATGTGAGTACTTTCTACCTAATTATAATATTAAATTATCTGTAAAAATTTTACCCATCTCACATTTGAATTTAATGTATTATGAAAAATCACAAATGAAGCACAATTCAGTATTTACTTTGACAGTGGAAGAAATAATTTTATGGTGCTTATTAAGACATCAACAGAGGCCCATCTGTTAATGACTAGCAATGAATATAAAGATCCAATGAAATGAATATACTAAGTACCATTTAAAAGTTAGGAGTCATTCTGAAACACACTTAAACAGGCCACCAAATGATATTTCTAATGATTCTATCAAAAAATGTAAGTCTTCATCCAAGGTTTGTTGGTATATAATCAATGGACAAGATTTTCTTAAAAGGTACTTTTAAGTACCAAACTGTTAAAAGCTACTTCCTTTGTATCATACAATTTAACCTTATTTTAATATCCCAGATATATTTGTATTTAGCCCCAAGGCAACACATTGAGGGACAGTCAATTTAAGTAGGCTTACTAGTTAGTCTTAATTCACTAGAGAGATGATCATATCTTGTGTGGAAGAAATTTATACCTGAGGCTTAAAGAATTGATTGTATTCTTCAGGGCCAAGCACATTATCATCCTAGTACCATATAAGGCCCTCCTCTTACTTTATCTCCAGTTTTTACCTATACCCTACTCCCAATCTAATGTTCTTTATAAACTTTTAGTTGTACCTTTACAGTTAAAAATCAAACAGTGGTTCTGTGTATATTTTTGATTTATATAACTGGTATCATGATATAGTTTTTATTCTTATTCTTTTTAATCCCATGCTATTTTTTTCTTTTTTTATTGGTTGTTCAAAACATTACAAAGCTCTTGACATATCATATTTCATACATTAGATTCAAGTGGGTTATGAACTCCCATTTTTACCCCAAATACAGATTGCAGAATCACATCGGTTACACATCCACATTTTTACATAATGCCCTATTAGTAACTGTTGTATTCTGCTACCTTTCCTATCCTCTACTATCCTCCCTCCCCTCCCCTCCCATCTTCTCTCTCTACCCCATCTACTGTAATTCCTTTCTCTCCTTGTTTATTTTCCCATTCCCCTCACAACCTCTTATATGTAATTTTGTATAACAATAAGGGTCTCCCTCCATTTCCATGCAATTTCCCTTTTCTCTCCCTTTCCCTCCCACCTCATGTCTCTGTTTAATATTAATCTTTTCTTCCTGCTCTTCCTCCCTGCTCTGTTCTTAGTTGCTCTCATTATATCAAAGAAGACATTTGGTATTTGTTTTTTAGGGATTGGCTAGCTTCACTAAGCATAATCTGCTCTAGTGCCATCCATTTCCCTGCAAATTCCATGATTTTGTCATTTTTTAGTGCTGCATAATACTCCATGGTGTATAAATGCCACATTTTTTTTTTATCCATTCATCTATTGAAAGGCATCTGGGTTGGTTCCACAGTCCAGCTATTGTGAATTATGCTGCTATGAACATCGATGTGGCAGTATCCCTGTAGTACGCTCTTTTAAGGTCTTCAGGGAATAGTCGGAGAAGGACAATAGCTGGGTCAAATGGTGGTTTCATTCCCAGCTTTCCCAGGAATCTCCAAACTGCTTTCCAAATTGGCCACACCAGTTTGCAGTCCCACCAGCAATGTACAAGAGTACTCTTTTCCCCATATCCTCGCCAGCACTTGTTGTTGTTTGACTTCATAATGGCTGCCAATCTTACTGGAGTGAGATGGTATCTTAGGGTGGTTTTGATTTGCATTTCTCTGACTGCTAGCGATGGTGAGCATTTTTTCATGTACTTGTTGATTGATTGTATGTCCTCTGAGAAGTGTCTGTTCAGGTCCTTGGCCCATTTGTTGATTGGGTTATTTGTTATCTTATTGTCTAATTTTTTGAGTTCTTTGTATACTCTGGATATTAGGGCTCTATCTGAAGTGTGAGGAGTAAAAATTTGTTCCCATGATGTAGGCTCCCTATTTACCTCTCTTATTGTTTCTCTTGCTGAGAAAAAACTTTTCAGTTTAAGTAAGTCCCATTTGTTGATTCTTGTTATTAACTCTTGTGCTATGGGTGTCCTATTAAGGAATTTGGAGCCCAACCCCACAATATGTAGATTGGAGCCAACTTTTTCTTCTATCAGAAGCAGAGTCTCTGATTTGATATCTAGCTCCTTGATCCACTTTGAGTTAACTTTTGTGCATGGCAAGAGGAGGGGATTCAGTTTCATTTTGTTGCATATGGATTTCCAGTTTTCCCAACACCATTTGTTGAACATGCTATCCTTCCTCCATTGCATGCTTTTAGCTCCTTTATCAAATATAAGATAGTTGTAGCTTTGTGGATTAGTCTCTGTGTCCTCTATTCTGTACCATCACCACTTCTATTCAATATAGTTCTCGAAACACTGGCCTGAGCAATTAGACAGACGAAAGAAATTAAAGGCATAAAAATAGGAAAAGAAGAACTTAAATTATCACTATTTGCAGATGACATGATTCTATACCTAGCAGACCCAAAAGGGTCTACAAAGAAACTACTAGAACTAATAAATGAATTCAGCAAAGTGGCAGGATATAAAATCAACACGCATAAATCAAAGGCATTTCTGTATATCAGCGACAAAACTTCTGAAACGGAAATGAGGAAAAACACTCCATTCACAATATCCTCAAAAAAAAAAATACTTGGGAATCAACCTAACAAAAGAGGTGAAAGATTTATACAATGAAAACTACATAACCCTAAAGAGAGAAGTAGAAGATCTTAGAAGATGGAAAAATATACCCTGTTCATGGATAGGCAGAACTAACATCATCAAAATGGCGATATTACCAAAAGCTCTCTATAGGTTTAATGCAATGCCAATCAAAATCCCATGCTATTTTAAGATTTGCCCTTTTTATATATGTATGTCCACTTCATTGTTTCTATATTCTGTACAATATTCCCTAATGTACAACAACCATGTTTTGTCTTTTTTGGTGTTTCTCTAGAGATGGGCACTTAGGTTGACTAAACAACACTCAATGGCCTTGTAATTATTAAGGACAGTTTCTCTAGAATGTATAATAGGAATGGAATTATTGGCCAAACAAACATACTTGACTTCACTAAGTACTGTCTGATAACTTTCCAGAAGGGCTATCTGGGATTTCCCTCCTAACAACAGTACTTGAGAATTCTTGTTTGCCTTGTTGGGGAAGTATAATTGAAAATAAAATCTCCTGTCTACACAGAAAATAGGTAGAAGTAAAATAAAACAATTCTATTATTGAATGAGCATAAAACTAGATCATGATATGTATCACAGGCAAGGCCCCAAGGAGACTGCAAGGACAGAAAGAAAACTTGGGTTTTTATGTAGCCAAGCAAATACAACCCATGGCACACATGTTCTCAAAATAAACAATAACTAATCCTCAAGTAACAGAACTTGACAGGTACCATTGTCACACCTTTAGGATGAGCATTAAGTTCATCCTAATAATTGGGGGTGAGCATACATGTTAGAGAAATGGTTTTATCTAAAGGAAAAGAAACACCTTATATCCTCATGACCAGAGACAGTTTAGGAACCAGGCACCTGCAAGTTAGGGTCCTACTGTCCCACAGAAACTGGGAGGGGTGCCATTTTCTTGATGATACATTTCAAAGAGACTCCCAAGTCCTCAAAAGTTTTGGCAGAGCATTTGCCTAGCATGCATAAGGCACTGGGTTTGATCCTTAGCACTGTACAAAAATAAAGGCATTTTGTCTATATTCAACTACAAAAAAAATTTGTTTTAAAATTATTCCTGTGTTGTAAAGCTGCTGAGAAACTTTAAAACTTTAAAAAGATTTACATATTGATGGGACAGAAAATTTACAATTGCATATTTTCTAAGGAAAGTGTTCTGAAAGAAAGAGAGAGGGGGATAAGTTTCTCTTGTACCATGGATTTTAAAAAAATATTGTGTTTCTTTTACCCTCATCTTTGCTAAATATTTGCATAATGCCTGTCTCTACTACTAGACCTTGCCCTCTTTGAGCGTGGAACCACCTACCCTCATTCACCCTTGCATTTCCAGCATCTAGCTTAGTGGCTGTCATAGCAAGTGTTAAGGAAAGATTGGTCAAATGTATGCTTATCAAGTAAGTTTTATATAAACTATGTCATATTTTGATCAATTTGTTGTTTTGGACCTCTGAAATGTCCACAGCAGCTTTTCTGACCATTTTCTTTAGGTAAGCAAGAAGTAGCAGATAACTCTTTTTTTCTCTAGAGCATTCTGTTTTCTCCACTTTAAGCAAACTAAATGCAATATGAAGATTGGCATTTATAAAACTCAAATACTCAATGATGTTTTCCATGTTGGAGAAATTCCTCTCAGGAAGATGGAGGAGTTCTGATTTCTTTCTGTATCCTCACCTTGTGGAAGGGGTGACTGAGCTCCCTTGGACCTCCTTTATGAGAGCACTAATCCCACTCTTCAGTGTTTTGCCTTCATGATCTTATCCACTCCCAAAGTGTCTACCTTCTAAGCATGTTGGAGGTTAGAGTTCCAACATAAAAATTTTAGGAAGAACAAACATTCAGACCAGTGCAGTCCACCCCTGACTCTCCCTAATTCATAGCATTCTCAAATGCAGAATACTGTCATTCCACTCCAATAATGCCCCAAATCTTAGTCCAGCATCAGCTCAAATAAGTCAAGAGTCTCATCTAATTAGCAACCAAGTTAGACATAAGTGATACTCAAGGCATGATTAATCTTAAGACAAATTCTACTTAGGCTGTGAACCTGAGAAATCATCCAAGCAAAACAAAAGATACAGGATAGATATTCTCATTTTGAAAGGGAAAAATAAGAAATAAGAAAAAGGTAATATGTGTTAAGCTCAACGGGAAAATATTTAAATTTTCAAGCTGAAGAATAATCTTTGACTCAGTACCCTGCCTTCTGGACACACAGGGGTAAGGGTTAGTCCTCCAAAACTCTGGGTGGTCCAGCTCCCATGGCTTTGCAAAGCACAGTCCATGACATAGCTTTTACACGTTGGTGCTGTATACCTCTCCTCTGGCTATTGCCTTAGTAAGACTTTGTCTTTTTGGAGGCCCAAAGATATTGTGAACTAACTCATTTATTCAGCAAACACCAAATTTTATTTTCAGTGTAGAAGCAGCTTCTGTACACTTTTGCCAGGAAAAGGTGACATTTTCAGTGAGGTTCTGATGACTGAGTTTTAGGGGAGGAAAGATAGGGATTAGAAGGAGAGAAGTGTAAATAACCCTATTTGTCTAGAGCAGGAGTTGGCAAATATGGCCTTTGAGCCAATCCAGCCTGCCACCTGTTTTTGTAATATAAGTTTTTATTAGAACACAGTCAAATTTTAATTTGCCCATTAAAATGGCAGAGTTGAGTAATTACAAAATGGAGATAGTATTGCCTGCAAAACTTATATTTACTTTTTGAACTTTTACAGAAATATACTAGCCCTATGACCTAGCCCCATGGTTTATGAGTATTAGTACTATTTATGGCTGAAGATTTAAAGGGCTTGCATTCAGACAGTTTCCTATGTACTCTGTCCCACTACTCAACAAATACTTGTCACTTATTATTTTAGATTATAAGATTATGAGCATACAGTAGTAAACAAAAATCTTCTTCTTCTTGAGCTTTCATTCTATTGAGGGAAATTATATTGATTCCATTTTTTTCTCTCAACCAACCATGTATTACTAGCTTCCAGATTCAAGGTGACTGAAAATAAAATTGATTGGCTGAGGTTAGGTCACATGCTTGATCATGCTGGATGAAGAAGAAGCAATATCTGGTGGAAGGACCCAGAACAGTGTATGTTTGTGTGGGGGGGCACAGAAAGGGAGTAGATGTTTCCCCCAAAGGCAATTATGTTCTGTACAAGTTGAATAGTGTCTCCACCAAAATTTATGCCCATCTGAATGTTGCCTTATTTGTAAATAAAGTATTTAAATATAAAATTCATTAGGATGAATTTATACTAGATTAGGATAGGCCCTAAATTCAAGAACTGGTGTCCATATAGAAAAGCCATGTGAGAACACAGACACAACAGAGGGAAGAAAGCCATGTGAAGACAAAAGGCAGAGATTTTATTCGTGTAGCTACATGCCACAGAACACCAAGGATTGCCAACCACTTACAGAATATAGGAGGAGGCTATATTATATATTCTTCCCGAGAGCCACCAGAGGGACCATAACTTATAATAACCAATACCCTGGATTCTAGAATTGTGAAAGAATAAATTTCTGCAGTCTTAAGCTGCCTAGTTTGTGGTAATTTGTAATAGGAAGCCTAATAAATTATTAAAGGCACTTTTAGGAAGGGAAAAGTAACTTGCTCAAAGTAACCTATAAGTACTTTTGTGGAAATTAGAAAAACTATTTCTTCTGGGAAGGTACAACTTAAAGAAATGATTTTTGAGCAAAAAAGAGAACTTCTCTCCTGGAAGACAAAATTAGTGTGCATGGAGACATGGTGTATGTAGTCCACCTCTATCAGTGCCCTTGTACAGTGTTCAGGTCGCCCTCCATGAGCTGTGGCCCTGTCCCAGGGGAAATAGAGAAGGTAGCCATTGTTGACTGACTGAGGGCCCATTTGAGTTTCTGAAAATGCAAGAATACCTTGTATGGGAAAACCATTAGGTGGTGCAATTGAGGCCAAAGATGATACCTGAACCATAGGGTTTGCCACACTGGACTCTTTAGGCAGGTGTATGTGGTGGTGATATGTGGAAATCCTTTTCTCTTGGCTTCAGTTTTTTTCAGGAAAGCCAAGAAAGCAGAGTAAGGACGCAGGAGGAGTTGGAGATTTGATGAAAGAGAGAAGTAAAATTATGATTTAATGATTCAGGAGAATGGGAGAGTGAGTGGACTAGGTCAATAGAGTATGATTGACAGGCAGCAGTACTGTGTGCCAGCACACAGTGATCAGCAGTATAAGGTGGGGCAAGGCAGTATGGCTGTGAATTTCTCCATCGACATTCAGTTGTGTATGTGCTAACACAGAGGACTGGAGAGTTGGGTTTAACAAAAGTGTGGTTTAACAAAATGAGCATAATACAGTGAAAGAGAGATGGTATGTTCAGAAATTCAATAATGATTGACCTGGGATTTAAGTATGTCAGGAATGTGACTTCTTGAAAAAAGTTAAAGGGTAAGTTAGGATTGATACACATACAAGTGGAAGAACACAAGAACATATCCCACATTTTAGTATTTCACAAATTATAAGCCTAATCACCTCTCTTGCTTTCCTCATCTCCTCACCCCACTTTGCAGGAATTCCTCATATTATACTCACATCAAACTCATCATTTCCAGAATATTCCAAGTCCTTACATTTCATTTTTATATCCACATCCACTAGTTCCTAAGTCTCAATGTTCTTTACCCTCTCTTGATGTATATTCCTACAACTTCTTTTCAACTGTTCCTTCTTTTTCAGAACCCTGTCTCAATATCCCAGCAAAGTGAGCCTTTTTCCCTTCCAACTTTCCCATCGAGATTGTGGTTCATGCTTCTTTACAGTCCATGGGGTCAGGCTGTGGCTCTTTATGAATCCGGGCTATATATCATTCATCCCTTAGCAAAACAGAAACCTATAAATAATACCTTAATGAATAAATGATTGACTGAATACTATCAATGTGAATTACCACCACCACCATCTAGACCAACAGTTTGTAAACATGATTATTAAAATCAATTGTCATGTGGAGGAAGATGGCAAAATAGAGAGGTTGTTTCCCTGGTGGCTTGATGCTGTGAAACCAAGAAAACAGGTAGCTTTTCAGCAAGGTGGGTAAAAGAACAAAAATTGTGTGTGGGGTGCTTTTACAGTGGGCACTCAAAACAGATCAGAGACTAAGGAGACTGAATATAATAAAATAAAGAAGAAATTTCCAGGGCCCCAGCCATGGCAGCAGCTGGAGGCACAAGCTAGAATGGTCCTTCTGAAAATGCAGTAAAGCAATAAGGGAATTAAAGAAACCTTCATTCTCAGGAAGACTGAGATGTATCAGAGTACAGAGGGTTTAGAGATCACAGTCATTGCCCAACTAAGCAGTAAGGTGCATTGCACAATATCCTTGTACAGGAAAGAAGCCATCATCTATCCTGGAAGAATGTGGAAGACAGCAGAAAGAACCATTTTGCAGCTGTGATGTGGGGGCTGGCACCTGGGGGAGCCAGTTTCTGGCAGACCCAATCCTGGCTCAAAAAAGAAACCAGGCAAACCCACACTGTGTGACAGAGAATGTGCCTAAGTGACCAGAAGAAAAATCAAGCATGGAAAGAGGTTTACACAGGGGAATACTCATCATGGAAACCCACCTGGCTTCCCCCTGCACTTCTGATTTGGCAGCTTGCAGTATTGGCCAGGAGAGAAGTGCCTGACTGAGAATTCAAAAGGATAGGGGGTGGGAGAGATTGACTTTGAAGACTGAATCAGAGACCAGGAATCATGGTCTTTAGGCTACATAGTGAGTTAAAAACGGCTCCTATGACACATGACTGGAAGCCAAAGAAGGTTCCCGGGGTGTAATCTTCCAGTGTGGACTGACAATTGGTGGGCCCTGGAGGTACACTGATTTAAAATCTCCAGACAAGTTGGCATTTAATGAGGAGACTGGAGTATATCTAAGCCTAAATCTAGCCTCCAGGAGTTCCACCCTGAGGATTAACCCTCTCACCCTAGAAACCTCATCCGAGGGTGGAGCAAACATCATACTCCAGACAACCCCACATAACTGCTGAAAAGGGAAGCTTTTGAACTCCAATGGTAACAATTGTTCAATTTTTCATCAAGAACTTTTTTCTTGTTTTCTCTTACATTTTTACCATTTTTGAAACCAATTATTTTTTATATATCAGCATTTTGAGGATTAGGATGTCTGATTAGTATATTTCAGTTTTGTTTTGTATTATTGTATTTTTTCTATTTTTTAATTTTTAAAAATGTTTATATATATATATATATATATATATATATATATATATTTTTTTTTTTTTTTCTCTCATCTGTTTCCCTTGATTCTTTCCAAGATGCTCCAATAATAGAATCCATTGATATGACAGTGGAAGAAATGTCAGAGAGAAGTTTAGAATGTACATATTTAAATTTATCTGCAAGGTAAAGGACAATTTGAGGAGTGAAATAAAGAAATAGAGATTTTTAAAAAATCAAGCAGAAATCCTTAATATTAAAGAATCAATAAACCAAATTAAAATTTCAATGGAAAGCATGACCAACAGATTAGACCATTTGGAAGACAGTTTCAGTCAATGAATACAAAATATATAATCTTGAAAATAAGATGGCCATGGACAAAAGATGTTTACAGACCATGAATAGAACTTTCAAGAAATATGGGTTAACATGGAAAGAGCAAATTTAAGATTCATTAGGATAGATGAAGGTATGGAGATCTAAACCAAAGGAATGCACAATCTTTTCAATGAAATATCAGAAAATTTCCCAAATCTAAATGAATGAAATAGAAAATCAAACACAGAAGGCTTAAAGGACCCCCAAATATACAAAATCACAATAGACCCACACCAAGGTACATTATGATGAAAATACCTAACATATAGAATAAGGATAAAATTTTAAAGACTGCCAAAGAAAAATGTGAGATTACATTTAGAGGAAAAGCAATTTGGATCTCAGCTGATTTCTCAACCCAAACCCTCAAAGCTAGGAGGTCTTGGAACAATGTATACCAAACTCTGAAAAAACAATGGATGCCAACCAAGAATCCTATACTGTGGGAAGCCGAGAATGTACTGTGGGTGTGTCTAAGACATCTCTAAACAGAGGTGTGCCCCTTGGAGAACTCTCAGTGTAATCTCACCAATATGAGATTGCTTTGTTGCCTTGGCAACAAATGTTCTGCTCAAAGAGAATTCTGTGATACTGCAGAATTCATTGCTCAGACAGCCCTTGGTTCAAAGGCAACTCCCTGGAGGTAGAAAGAGATACCAGTGCCCCACCCAGCCTTGAGGCTCCAGCTGCCTGGAGGAAGAATTATTGCTGGAGTGATAAGTCCCCAATCAGGCCAGCTTCCCCATAGCCTCTACCTTCTTATTTACTTTGAAGAACACTTTGGCATGTTTCACTCACTATAAATAAAACATTCATGGGCTTTTACCATTTATTGGAATCAGACCCATCAGGTCTTTTCCACCTGTAAATCCCCTGCTTTCCATATAAATATTTTCTGTATCTTTTGCTTTATTTCTTGATATTACTTTTCAGCCTTTTATTTCTAGCCATCCCACATCTCTGAGGGTTATCTATTCCCTCCCCATGCAAGCCATGGGTGACACTATGCACAGCAAATTAGGCTTCAGATTTGAATATGAAATAAAAAAATTCCATGATTAGCAAAAGTTAAAAGAATTAACAATTAGAAAGCCTGCACTACAGGACATTCTCAGCAAAATATTCCATGAAGATGAAATGAAAAAAAAAAAGTGAAAACCAGCAAAGGGACCAAATAAAGGAATAGTCAAACAAAAGAGACACTAATTCAAATTAAAAACCAGAAATAAACCAAAATGACTGTGAATACAAATCATATCTCAGTAATAACTGTTGAGAGCCACAGCCAAAGGGGCCCCAGCAAACTTCCAGCTGCCAGCAAACTTCAGACTGCCAGCTGATGATTGGCTCACAGTGGCCCCAGCAACATCTAGCTGATTGGCTCCTCTGCGGTGATGTTCATTGGGCTGTTTCCCTGCCCTTCAGACTGCCAGCTGATGATTGGCTCACAGCGGCCCCAGCAACATCTAGCTGATTGGCTCCTCTGCGGTGATGTTCATTGGGCTGTTTCCCTGCCCTTCAGACTGCCAGCTGATGATTGGCTCACAGCGGCCCCAGCAACATCTAGCTGATTGGCTCCTCCACGGAGCTGCTCATTGGGGGACTTCTTTGGCTCCGCCCACACGACCCAGCCAATCAGCCTCAAGAGCAGGAGGATTGTGGGAGGTGGTGAGGTTTGTGTGGGGGTGAGAGGCTTGTGGGAAGCCGGTGGTAGCAGTTGGGCTCTGAGGGTTTTTTCCTGAGGAGCTGTTTTGTTTGGCATTTGTAGTTCTAAAAATAAAGTTAGTTTCTTTTGACAAGTGGCTCCTGAATTGTGCCCAGCCAGACTGCGGCATTTGGTGGCCCGTACGGGGAGCGACTGAGGGTAAGTAAACTGCTCGCCCCTGAGGGCAGGGCGAGAGGATGGGTAGCCATTCTAAGTTTCCTCTTTTGTTTTGCTTCATTTTTGTTTTAACTTGCCTGTCCCTGGAGATGAGTGAGACGGAAGAAAAACCGCTCACATCTGAGGAAAAACTATTTGCGTCTGAGGAACAGATAGGGAGAAAGGATGGATGCACATGTCAGGAGGATAGAAAGGCTTATATAATGATTTTGTGTGGTTCCATTTTTATTTCATCTGTCTCGGTTTTGTTTGGTGTTATCTTGTTGGGTTGTATTATAGTAGAAATACGGGAACAGAAATTAATAAAAAACAAACCGAAAGACTGTTAAGTAAATTGTTAGAGGAAGGAGGCATCTCAGTAAAATCAAGAGCAGTCAGGGCATACGTTGATACAATACAACAATGTAGCTCATGGCTTTTTAAGGAGGAGTTGTTAGATATATCACAATGGAACCATCATGGTGAAGATTTAAAAAGAATAGAAAAGAACAACCCAGGGACTCTGCCAGTTGGCACATTGCCATTGTGGACGTTCGGATCTGGTTTGCTTAGTCCAAAGCCTTCAGTTCAGACAAAGGTAGAGGAAGGAGAAGACATATTGATTCAAGTAAAAGAGAAGGTCTCTCAAGTTAGTCAGAAAGAGGAAAAGATTCAAGTAAAAGAGAAGGTCTTTCAAGCTAGTGAGACAGAGGAAGGAAGTTTAGAGCAGAAAAAGCCATCAGGGGAAAAGTTACAACAGGAGACTGCTAATAACACCTTTCTATCAGAGAGCGTAAGTGTCCAACCAACAGCACCACCTCTACAGGAGACTGCTACTAACAGCATTCTATCACCAGAGGGCATAAGTGTCCAATCAACAGCACCACCTCCATATGCTAGGAGGCTCCCAACCCCCGCAGTTGATAGTTGGGATCCTGAGACAGGATCTTAAGTATTAACATGCCCTGTATTTGAGGTAGGAGGGCAGCGAATTGACCAGGGTTTAAATTTCAAAACAGTGAAGGAGCTAAAAGAGGCTGTAACAACCTATGGTCCTCAAGCACCCTTCACTGTAAGCTTGGTCGAATCCATTACCAACTTAAACATGACGCCAGCAGATTGGGCTAATATTTGTAAAGCTGTGCTAAATGGAGGACAATACCTGTTATGGAAAGTTGCCAATGAGGAATTTTGCAAGGAGACGGCTAGGCGAAATGCAGCAGCTGGTTATTCTCAGAGAAATCTAGATATGTTGTTAGGAAAAGGACCTTACGAGGATCGGCAGCAACAAATTGCATATGATCCTGGTGTATATTTACAAATTGCTGTAGATGCAGTTAAGGCATGGAAGACTTTACAAGGACATGGAGGTTTACAAGGTCAATTATCTAAGATAATACAAGGAGCTAATGAACCTTACGCTGAATTTGTAGATAGGCTTATTCAAACAGCTACCAGAGTTTTTGGGAATACAGAACAAGCAATGCCATTAATAAAACAACTGGCTTATGACCAAGCAAATCGTTGGTGCAGAGATATCATTAGACCATGGAAACAGGAAGATTTAAACACATATATTAAATTATGTAGAGACATTAATGAACAAGAGCAAGTCATGGCAGCTGCAGTAAAACAGGCTTTAGATGCCAGAGACATTAATGAACAAGGGCAAATTGTGGCAGCTGCAGTAAAACAGGATTTATATACCAGGCCAAGAACATGCTACAATTGTCAACAAACAGGACATTTTAAAAGGAATTGCCCCATAGGAGGAGGGTTTAACAAAACTAGGTATCAAAGGAGTAGAATACCAGGTATTTGCCCACGATGCCGTAGAGGGAGACATTGGGCTAATGAATGCCGTTCTCAAACCACCATAGAGGGTACTCCATTACATTGGGCTAATGAATGCCGTTCTCAAACCACCATAGAGGGTACTCCATTATCAAAAAACGAACAAGGACAAGGTGTTTATCCACAATATCGTGGACAAAGGCATCGGGTTCCGTTGCCAAAAAATGGACAGGGGGCCCCAATGCTCCAGGGCCCCAAACCACAAATATACGGAGCACTGGAGGAACCCAGCAACCCCATCAGGGTAGTGACCAGGACACATTGTCCATCAGATCCCTCATCAGACAAACCAGAGGGAGCGCAGGGTTGGACATCTGCGCCTCTGCCAGATCAGTACTAACTCCAGAGATGGGAGTTCAAATCATTCCCACAAGGGTAAAAGGACCTCTTCCCAAAGGAACAGTAGGCTTATTATTGGGACGCAGCTCTTCTACTCTAAAAGGACTTATGATAAGTCCTGGGGTAATTGATCCCGATTATGAAGGTGAAATAAAAATTATAGCCAGTTCTCCAAAGGGTATATCAGTAATTTCACCAGGAGATAGAATAGCACAGTTACTAATAATACCAAGCCTACATGATAAATTTTCCAGTCATGCTGTAGAAAGAGGTTCCAAGGGATTAGGCTCCACAGGTGTAGATTGGGCTATGCTTTCTTTAAATTTAGATTCTCACCCCATGCTAAAACTAAATATTCAAGGACATGAATTTAATGGGCTACTGGATACAGGTGCAGACCTTAGCATCATCTCTCGTCAAGAATGGCCAAAACATTGGCCATTACAACAAGCCACTCAAACGCTTCGAGGCCTAGGAGTGGCCACTAATCCCGATAGAAGCGCAATGGTATTAGATTGGAGGGATCCTGAAGGATGTGAAGGAACTATACAGCCATATGTATTGGATCATCTTCCCGTAAATTTATGGGGACGAGATGTCTTAGATCAATTATGTTTGACATTAACAAATAACACCAATCAAAATGCACCCACTATTATGGCTAGACAAGGTTTTAGGAAAGGAAAAAGATTAGAAAAACAAGAACAAGGTATAGCAGCACCAATACAAATAGATCAAGGAACAGACAGACATGGGTTGGATTTTCACAAAGGGCCACTGAGACAATAAAAATCACATGGAAATCAGAAAGACCAGTATGGGTTCCTCAGTGGCCCTTGACTAAAGAAAAGATACAAGTAGCCCATGATCTGGTCAAACAACAATTAGCGGAAGGACATATACAACCTTCTGTATCTCCCCATAATACTCCCATTTTTGTCATCAAAAAGAAATCTGGTAAATGGAGATTATTGCAAGATTTAAGAGCCATTAATAATGAAATGGTCATTATTGGACCTGCTCAATCGGGTATTCCTCAATTGTCTGCTTTGCCAAAAACTTGGTATGTTTTAGTTATAGACATTAAAGACTGTTTTTTTTTCAATTCCAATTCATCCTGAGGATAGTCCACGTTTTGCATTTACTATCCCTGCACTGAATCATGAAGGTCCTGATCAGAGATATGAATGGAAAGTACTCCCTCAAGGGATGGCTAACAGCCCAACTATGTGTCAAATTTATGTTAACAAAGTAATCCAGCCACTTAGAAATCAAAATCCTGAACTACAAATATTTCACTATATGGATGATGTATTATTAGCACACAGAGCTAAAAACACATTGCTAGAATGTTATGCCACAGTTACAAACTTATTAAAAAATTATAATCTAGAGATAGCAATAGATAAAGTACAATTAAATTTTCCAATTAATTATTTAGGAGTTCTGTTATCCTCAACCATGGTCCGTCCACCAAAAATTCAAATACGAGTAGATCAACTCAAATCACTTAATGACTTTCAAAAGTTATTAGGAGACATAAATTGGATAAGGCCTTATCTAGGTATACCAACAGGAGAGTTGGGACCTTTATTTGATATCCTAAAAGGTCCATCAGATCCAAATTCACCCCGAATGTTAACGCCTGAAGCAAGAAAGGCATTAAAAATCATTGAAACATATATGGAAAATATGCATTTGGATAGAATTGATATAAGTTTGCCTTTATTATTTATTGTACTACCAACAAAAAATATTCCTACAGGAGTATTTTGGCAAGAAGGTCCATTATTATGGATACATTTATCTTATTCTCCTAACACTATTCTTACTAGGTATCCTGAGGCTGTAGGACAATTAATACTCAAAGGAATAAAAACAGCAAAGGGAGTATTTGGAATTTCTCCCAATAAAATTATTACTCCATATACTATGAATCAAATTGATGAATTAGCTAATGAGTTAAATACTTGGGCAATAATCATGTGCAAATCTAATGTTTCATTTGATAATCACTTACCATCTAATCCTTTATTGTCTTTTTGGTCATTGCATCCTGTAAAGATGAAATGAAAAAAAAAAGTGAAAACCAGCAAAGGGACCAAATAAAGGAATAGTCAAACAATAGAGACACTAATTCAAATTAAAAACCAGAAATAAACCAAAATGACTGTGAATACAAATCATATCTCAGTAATAACCTTGAAGGTAAATGGCATAAACTCATCAATTAAAAGACATAGACTGGGGCTGGGGATGTGGCTCAAGCGGTAGCGCGCTCGCCTGGTATGCGTGCGGCCAGGGTTCGATCCTCAGCACCACATACCAACAAAGATGTTGTGTCCGCTGAGAACTAAAAAATAAATATTAAAAAAAAAAATCTCTCTCTCTCTCCTCTCTCACTCTCTCTTTAAAAAAAAAAAAAGACATAGACTGGCAGATTGGATTCAAAAACAGGACCCAACAATTTTCTGTCACCAAGAGACTAACCTCATAGGCAAAGACATCCACAGACTAAAGGTGAAAGGATGGGGAAAACAAAACGTATCATTCACATGGATTTTGTAAATAAGCAAGAATTTCTATCCTAATATCAGAAAAAGTGGATTTCAAGCCAAAGTTAATCAGAAGGGACAGGAATTTTACATCAACGAGACATAACAATTGTAAATATTTGTGTCACAAACAATGGAGCATTTACATAAATCAAACAAAAAATTCTCAATTTCAAAAATCAAATAGACCACAACACCTCTCTGACCACTGAAGAGATCCTCCAAACAAAAAATAAACTATAGAACTAAATAATACAAACAAGCCAAAAAGCAACTCTAGCAAATACAAAAAAAAGTAGATAATACCTTGTGCAGTCTATCAGATCATACTGGAATGAAATTAGAAATCAGTAAGGAAATAAAAAATAGAAGCTACTCTAACACTTGGAGAGCTACAGTTTAGTCGGAATGACGCCTGGCATTTTGCTAGAGGGAATGGTTGAAAGGTGACCCTGCTCTGGGATTAGGGTGGCTCCGAGGGCCGGTGAGAGTTTGGGAATAAAGGTTGCTGTTTGAACCTACAAGGCTGTGTGGAGGCTTGGTTATTTTGTGCCCAGCCAGACTGTGGCAATAATACACTATCAAATGACCAATGGATAGAAGAAGAAATCAGGGATGAAAAAAAAAAACAGAAGTAAATGAGAATAGTGACACAACATATCAAAATCTCTGAGAGATTATGAAGGCAGTTCTAAGAGGAAAATACATTACATTGAGCTCATTAATTAAAAGAATAGAAAATGCCAAAATAAATAACCTAATATTGTATCTCTAAGTCCAATAAAAAGAACAACAAATCAACACCAAAAGAAGTAGAAGACAGGAGATAATTAAAATCAGAGCTGAAATAAAGGAAATTGAAACAAAAAAACAATTCAAAAAATTGAGAAAACAAAAGGTTGGTTGTTTGAAAAAATAAATAAAATTGATAAACCCTTAGCAACACTAATGAAGAGAAAGAGAAAGAAAATTCAAATTACTAATATTCATGATGAAAAAGGAAATATCATGATGGAAACTACTGAAATGCAGATGATAATCAGATAATATTGAAAATTTATATTATAAAATAGAAAATCTTGAAGACATTGACAAATTTCTAGAGACATATGACCTACCCAAACTGAATCAGGAGGACATACACCATTTAAACACATCAATTTCAAGCAATGAAATAGAAGACACCATCAAAAACCTACTAACCAAGGAAAGCCAAAGAAACAGATAGATTCTCAGCCAATTTCTACAAGACCTTCAAAGAAGAATTAACATCAATACTCCTAAAATTATTCCATAAGGGGCTGGGGATCTAGCTCAGTTGGTAGAGTGCTTGCCTTGTATGCACAAGGCCCTGGGTTTGATCCCCAGCAGCCCCCCCCCAAATAAATTATGAAATAGAAAAGGAGGGAACCCTTCCAAACTCATTCTATGAAGCTAATATCACCGTGATACCAAAACCAGACACATCAAGGAAAGAAAACTTCAGACCAATGACCCAGATGAACATAAACACAAAAATTCTCAATAAAATTCTGGCAAATTGCGTACAAAACATTAAAAAGATAGTACACCATGATCAAGAAGGGTTCATCCCAGGGATGCAAGGTTGGTTCAATATATGGAAATCAATAAATTTAATTCATCATATCAATAGACTTCAAGATAAGAATCATATGATTATCTCAATAGATGCAGAAAAAGCATTTGACAAAATACAGTACCCCTTCATGTTCAAAACACTAGAAAAAATAGGCCTAATGCAGAAAAAGCATTTGACAAAATACAGTACCCCTTCATGTTCAAAACACTAGAAAAATTAGGCCTAACATATAGCTTGTAAAAGCTATATATGTTAAACCAAAGGCCAACATCATTATAAATGAAGAAAATTTGAAAGCATTCCTTGTTAAAACTGAAAGAAGACAGGGATTCTCTCTTTCATCCCTTTTATTCAACATTGTCCTTGAAACTCTAGACAGGATAATTAGAAGAAAAAAATTAAAGGGATATGATTAGGAAAAGAACTCAAGCTATCCCTATTTACTGATGATATGATTTTATATTTAGAAGACCCCCAAAATTCCACCAGAATACCTCTAGAACTCACAAATGGATTCAGTAAAGTAGCAGCATATAAAATTAACACCCATAAATTAATTGCGTTCCTATATAACAGTGATGAAACTACTAAAGAGAAATTAGGGAAACTATCCCATTCACAATAGCCTCAAAGACTATTTGAGATTCAATCTAACAAAAGAAGTGAAAGACCTCTACAATAAAACTACAGAAAACTAAAGAAAGAAATTGAAGAAGACAGAAAATGGAAAGATCTCTCATGTTCTTGGAGAGGCGGAATTAACATTGTCAAAATGGCCATAACTATCAAAAGTGCTATGCAGATTTAATGCAATTCCTATTAATATTCTGATGATGTTCTTCATAGACATAGAAAAAGCATGAAATTTATTTGGAAAAATAAGAGACCAAGAATAGCCAAAGCAATCCTCAGCAAGAAAAGTGAAGCAGGAGGCATCACAATATCAGATCTTAAATTATTCTGCAGAGCTATAATAACAAAAGCAGGATGGTATTGGCACCAAAACAGACATGAAAACCAATGGTACAGGATATAAGCACAGAGACAAGCCCATGTAAATACAGTACTCTCATACTAGACGAAGGCACCATAAATATACATTGGAGAAAAGAGAGCCTCTTTAACAAATGGTGCTGGGGAAACTGGAAATACATATTTTTATCTTTTTTTGATCTTCAGTGAAGATGAATAATCTTCATATTTAAAGGTTTGTACATATTCTAGATAAGTGCTGTCCAATAGGAAGGGAATGTGGACCATATATATAATTTTAAATGTTCCATAAGTCAAAGTAAAAAAAAAACAAGTGAAATTGATTTTAATAATATTTTCAAATCAATGTATAATCAAAATATATGGTTATTGTCAGGCACGGTGTTGCCTAGCCTGTAACCCCAGCTATTCTTAAACATGCCAATTACCATTTCAGAGTAAAACAACACATTTCTAAGGTAAACCTACTTTAATAGAATTAACCTAGGCATTTGTTAGTTTGTTGGCAAATCTACTGTCATTTAATGTCTCAGAAGATAAAGGATTCAGGACTGGGCGATGCTTAGATAACCGTCAGACGGATTTCTGCCATTGTAGGAAGGTTCCCACAATCTTGGTCATCTCGCATGACAGTTTTTGTCCAGGCTCTCTAATTTCGTGTTCATACATGTACATATTTAAATACTGTTATTTAATTGGTGGTGTTTGTGTCCAAGAAATATTATCCTACTGAATTGAGAGTTTCTCTAAATGTGGAGCTCTCTTCTGGAGAGAAAATGTGTTGAATGATTAGTAGACTCTATTTCCCCCTTTTGGACACATTTTGCTGCAGTTTAACCATTTTTGTCAGGTATCTTTTCTCTTCATAAGTATTTATAAAAAGCCAGAAGGCATGAGCCAAAGTTTTGTGTTTCTTAGACATAACTTTGACAGAGTAGTTGAATAAACAGATTTTGATATTTCTAATCAAATGTACAGCTACCTTAAAGCTATGGAATCTAAGGCAAATATCCAGGAATTAATAGACTGATTTCTTTGATATGTGGAAGCGAATGCAAAAAACTCAAAGCTGCTCCTTCTGCTTTTGTTCAAGGCCAGTTTGCTTTCTCTCTGATAATAAATATAAAAGTTGAAATCAAAATTCTCTCTTTCTCCTTTCCTCTATCAATATTCTTAACTTCTACCCCAACAAAAAGTATCATTGTCCCCATTCCAATTATGTAAGTTTGTGGAGATTTGAGACTGATGATAAATAAGCCAGCTTTCCATGTGGCATCTTAGTATGATTTCAATAATCTAAGAAGATACAGTAAAATGTTCAAAACATTTTATAGGACAGGGAGTCCTTTGGTTTGTTTGAGAGAGGGGGAGAGAGCTACCAACGAGAGTAGGTAAGATGTCATATAATCAAATCAAATCAATGGGAAAGATTCACCATGTCCCTCTGAGCCCCAAACTGTTGTCTTCTCTGCTCTACTGGGTGATGTCCCATCTGTCTTCTGTCCTCAGGTCTCAGAATCCTCTTGCCACTTGGTTACTCAGCAAACCTAAGTTTTAAAATTACAGAACAATTATTCATCTTCCACATGACAGTGACTCAGGAAATAACCCTGAAATATTGCTGATTTCCTTTTACCAACCAAAGTTGGTTGAGTTAAAAGATAACTGAACAAAAATGATTTTGAAGAAATCACAATAGCCCTTCCCATATCAAACTATTTTTAATAATTTAATCATATTGTGTTTTCCATTTAGACTTATTTCATGAGTCCCTTGACTGAGTTCAAAGGGGAAAGTAAACTGGAGAAGATATTAGCACCTTCTAAGTTGTGGATCAGAGACTGGAGAAGATAAAATAAATTGCATGTGAGATTTTTGTGTTCTTCAGTCGTAGATATTTGTTCTTACCCCGGATGCACTTTATTTCTTTAATTCTTATAATTTTTGCTTTTCCCTTATTCAGCCATGGAGATTATATAATTTGCAATTCTTGTTGTGCATGTCTCAAGATTTAGGATCCACTTAAGAATTTTCCAATTGGATGCTACATTTAATGAAATATAAAAGCTCATTTCTTCAAGGCTTTTAAAATACTGTTTATTTTGTCACAGACTTTTTTCCATCAGTTGTTTTTACTTTCAACTTACATGAGTCGCTAAGCATACATTATGTTATTTCAGCCATAATACAGGTACTTAAGTATACACTGTGAGAGAAGAACCTTGATGAACAGTCATAATGAATGATTGGCAACTGTTTCAAATATCAATTTTATTGTTTTTTTAAATACTAATTCACGTTTCTTTCCAAATTTGTAGAATATCCTTATCTACCCAGTTTTCAACAATATCAAATCATACTTACTAGGTGTTTTTAATTCAGAATTTTACCATTAAAATCTTTTGGTTATAACAACTATTCTCAAACTTCTTGGTCTCCTTAATTCTCTTAAAAATTATTGAGAAACCCAAAGAGATTTTGTTTAGGTAAGCACAATCAAATGATATTTGCTATATTCATGGGTAAAATTCAGAAATTCAAAACATTCAATATTTAGTTTAAAATAATCTACTCAGGAAGCTGAAGCAGAAGGTCACTTTAATAAACTTGTTATGTGTTGACCCATATAACATATTCTTATAAAATCATATTTTCTGAACAAAATTTTGGGGAAGAACATGACATTGATTTATACTTTTAAAAATAATTCTTTAATATTTCACTTAAGAGATGACATCGTGGATTCTCATACTACTCTTTTGCAGTCAACTTATTCCAAAATCTCAAATCCTACAGCCTCTAAAGCTTCTAGTGCACTCATGAGAGTACCAGAGCAAAAAGGCAAATGACCTCTAACTGTTATTATGAGAATGGCTTTGATCTCATGAAACCTGAAAGCTGCCAGTCACAAACTGAGAACCACTTGTTTAGAACGATATTTGGTCCATGAAAAGAAAAAAAAAAGTTTAATATTCATGACTGAATGTGAACAAATTTAGAATTGAAATCTTAGAAGACATTCCATTAGTTATTGGGATATAATTTAAAATATATGAAAATATTTCTTCACTGTTGAAGTTGTAGAAGTAGAGATTAGTTTTTAAAATTCTGAAAAATAGCACATATGTGTTTGTTCTTATTGAGTGTCAATAACAGGAAAAAGAGAGAGAGAGAAATAGAGAGCACATGTGAGAGAACAAAACTTTTAAAAAATAGTCTTCAGAAGTTGTCAGTTCTGACCTTACTACTTTAGTTACCACTATCATATTACTTGACAGAATTATCATGGTACATGTGTGTGAAGTCAGAGAAATAATAACTATGACTAAGAGTACTAATTAGCAAGGATACTGATGGACAGCTATGTTGAATTCCTCCTGGTGGGGGCAGTGGTGAACTGCATGAGCAGGGCAGCTTGGGTAAACCTCAGCTGCAGATGGTTGATGGACCCTATTGAGAGAACATCAGGCCAGATGCAAGTGTGAAGCAGCAGTGGTGTCGTAGGACCTGACAGATCAAAGCAACTATGAGGTGAGACACAAAAGCCAGAAACCAGGGTTAATCCAGGACTGAAAGCCAGAGAAAAAGCTGCTAGGTTATAGAGGGGAGAGTCAGATCAAGGCCAAGAAGTAGGATCAGTTAAGGTCTTGAAGAGGGTACAGAGGACCCTGAAGAGAAGTCTCAGATCATGGTTGAGCTTTATGGGGATGAAGCTTTCTGGGTTGGTAGCCTGTGCCACTCAGTTAGGCCCATCTTTATCTGGAAAACAATCTGCCCCAGTGTGGCTGCAGGGAAGGGGGCAGGATGGGTGATTTTTACCATTTATACCAGAGGGAAATGACGTGGGAAAAGTGAATATCCCCTTTCCTTCAGCCCTTCTTATCTCTTTATCTTGTAACAAAAGTACACTTTCCTGTGGAGAATTCATCTTTCATAAAAAAAAGTAAGACTGGACTTATCTGGGGTAACCAACCTTCCTTGCTTGCCTGGAACTGAAGGATTATCTGGGACATAGGACCTTCAGTTATAAAACTGGAAGAATCCCAGGCAAACTGGAATGAGTTGGTCCCTTTCTCCACAATATAAAACCACCCTCACCGAAAAAAAATGCATATGGTACCCTAAGTTGGACCGATGGACACCTTTCCCAGGACATCCTTCTCAGAGTTTTCAGCAAAGATAGTTCTATTTCTTCTGAACTAAATCAATCAGCTAGATGTTGTCATCTGTCTATGTCATTGTTCCCATCACAGGGGAAATATCTGAGGGATAAAGGTTAATCCCAATCCCTGATAAACACCTTGGTCTACTGAGCCTGAAACAAAGACTACCCACAAAACTTTCAATGACATGAACTTATAATTTCTTTTTCTGCGTAAGTTTGGTTTTGGTCTCAGGCCTGGCTTAATATAGTGTGTACTTTGGATAGAAGACAAAAGGCAATGGCCATGTAGTTTCATGGAATATTTTTCCTATAACACTGAGAGACAGTAAATAGAAATAGATGTTGTCCCAGGTTACCAGATACAGTTTAAGTTCTCAAGGCTGCTTAGGTTAGTAGAACCTGTTAGGATCATCGTGGTGATCATCATAGGTATTATGTGACTCTATGATGACAATCATGCTTTGGAAGGAACCTCATTACTTATCCTTCTGTAGGTCCCTCAAAATTGATCAATGCCAATTATTTTCCACTCCCTTTCTCCACTTGGAGCTCATAAATGATTAAATGACTGGCTGTCCAAATGCAAAGAGGAAGAGAAAGCGGGAGACAGTCTGGGCTCACTACATCGGTTGCAGATGGTCCCTAAGGAAGGCACAAAGTCAGAATAATTACATGGAAACCTGAGCTGGCATGTAAAGGGCATTGAATCAATTTTAGTCAGAAGGCACAATGATCAGGATAAAATTGCAACTTTCTTAACTGCAGTGGCCCAAATGGACTAACTATTCAAAATGTCCTGAAACTCATTATCTACATGGCTTTCTTCCAGTCCAAGCTGAGTGAGTTAAATGAAATGAGGAATCTAGGCCAAAATATAAGGCTCTACTACTGCCACTGAAGCTTCCACACCCAGCTACCATCTCTTACATATTTAAAGCATGCCCCTATAGCTTCCATAGAGATACACACACACACACACACACACACACACACACACACACACACACACACACATATATATATATATATATTATATATATGGTTATATTTTTATTACTAGAAAGTTTCATCTATAACCCTTCTGGAGAGGTGGTTTATGAGGAAGCCTAAACTTGAAATCACCTATATTGAAGTGATTTGAAACACAGACCAAAGATTTTAAAACCTGGATTCACTCCAAGAAGTTGGATAGAATGTTTTTTTTTTTTTAATTTCAGATTTGTTTGAAATTCCAAGAGAGAAAATTATAAAAGAATCAAGAGAGGGGGCTGGGGTTGTGGCTCAATGGTAGAGTGCTCGCCTCGCACGTGCAAGGCCCTAGTTTCGATCCTCAGCACCACATAAAAATAAAGAAAGAAAGAAAGAAAGAAAAAAAGAAAGAAAGAAAGTTATTGTGTCCAACTACAAAAAAAATAAATATTAAAAAAATAATCAAGAGAAGGTGATAGAACTTAGTCTTGAAAACATTAAGAATGCTGTAACCTCCTTTCTGTAGGGTCTTGGGCTGGAGGTCATACTTCTCACTGCACAATGGGAGTTAATGAGCAGAGAGAGCATGGACTGACAATCCAAGAAGCTAATCTCAGAGTCTGTAGATGCCACATGGGTAATGGATGTAGAGGAAATGAGGTCAAGGAATTGAGGGAAAGAGTGACTCAGGTTTATCTGGGAAGTGGGGAAAAGACTTGTAATTTTGAAAAGAGGCTTAAGTGGAACTAGGCAAGACCAAGTTACTAGAAATGGCAACATATTTGTGGGAGAAACTAGGGCAAACAGGGATAGAAAGCTGAAGTCTAAGCCACTCCATGTCTAGAAGAAAAGGATGATTCAAACCTGGGACCTGGAATATCAGAGGATCTGGAGGTGCCTGATGGAAACCTTGGTTAATATCACAGGACTCAAAAGGAGGAGCAGCATCCCTTGGAGAAGGTGAGCTAAGGCTTCTGATGTGATCCTGCTTAGTCTAAAGGACCACCAATGTGTCTTTTTCTTGGGGAACTCCTCATGATTCATTCGTTTATTTAGCCTCATATATTTAGCATGTACTTATACAAGTGACCTCTATAAACTGTACTTGCAAATTATTGAGAAAAAGACATCCAAGAACTCAGTGATATGCTATTTAACACAACACACAGGAAGAAATTAATTTTACAGGACCAAAATAACTCTTGATCACCTTGCATCAGTCTTCACAGACCTCTTGCAGTAGTGCTCCTGGCAGCACTTTTTAAGCATTTGTATCAACTTAGAGCACCACGGCTTATGGCTGTATGCCCCTTGATTTTTATGGCATTTCCTCACCTTGCAATTAGTTTGCATTTTTGTTCATGTCAAAGATGCCATTAATAATTGAGTAGGCTGGATAGTCACAACCAGAACACAGGATTTCCAATGCCATTCTTTTCCTCTGTTTTTTTTTATGTTTTTATTGTAATTTGTTATATATGACAGCAGAATGCGTTACAATTCGTATTACATATATAGAGCAATTTTTCATATCTCTGGTTATATATAAATATAGTCAAACCATTCGTGTCTTCATACATCTACTTAGGGTAATGATATCCATCTCATTCCACCATCTTTTTTACCCCCATGCTCTTTCCCTTCCCCTCCTACCCCTTTGTCCTATCTAGAGTTTGTCTAGTCCTCCCATGCTTCCCCTCCCAACCCCACTATGAATCAGCCTCCTTATATCAGAGAAAACATTCTGGCATTTGGTTTTCTGGGATTGGCTAACTTCACTTAGCATTATATTCTCCAACTCCATCCATTTACCTGCAAATGCCATGATATTATTCTCTTCTATTGCTGAGTAATATTCTATTTTGTATATATAACACATTTTCTTTATCCATTCATCTACTGAGAGGCATCTAAGTTGGTTCCACAGTTTAGCTATTGTGAATTGTGCTGCTATAAACATTGATGTGGCTGTGGCCCTGTAGTATGCTGTTTTTAAGTCCTTTGGGTAGACTGAGGAATGGGATAGTTGGGTCAAATGGTAGTTCTATTCCCAGCTTTCCAAGGAATCTCCATACTGCTTTCCAGATTGGCTGCACCAATTTGCAGTCCCACCAGCAATGTATGACTGTGCCTTTTTCCCCACATCCTCACCAACACTTATTGTTGTTTGTATTCTTAATGGCTGCCATTCTCACTGGAATGAGATGAAATCTCACTGGATTTTTGATTTGCAATTCTCTAATTGCTAGAGATGTTGAACACTTTTTCATATATTTGTTGATTGATTGTATATCATCTTCTGAGAGTGTCTATTCAGTTCCTTGGCCCATTTATTGATTGAGTTATTTGTTCTTCTGATGTTTAGCTTTTTGAGTTCTTTATATTCCCTAGAGATTAGTGCTCTATCTGATGTGCGAAGGGTAAAAATTTGCTTCCAAGATATAGGCTCTCTCTTCACCTCACAGATTGTTTCTTTTGTGGAAAAGCTTTTTAGTTTGCATCCATCCCATTTATTGATTTTTTATTTTAATTCTTGTGCTATAGGAGTCTTATTAAGGAAGTTGGGGCCTAATCTGACATGATCGAGATTTGAGCCTACTTTTTCTTCTAATAGGTACAGTGTCTCTGGTTTAATTCCTAGGTCTTTGATCCACTTTAAGTTGATGTTTGTGCATGGTGAGAGATAGGGGTTTAATTTCATTTTGTTGCGTATAGATTTCCAGTTTTCCCAGCACCATTTGTTGAAGATGCTATCTTTTCTCCAATGTATGTTTTTGGTGCCTTTGTCTAATATAAGATAACTGTGATTATGTGGGTAAGAATCTGTGTCCTCTATTCTGTACCATTGGTCTACCAGTCTATTTTGATGCCAATACCAAGCTGTTTTTTGTTACTATTGCTCTGTAATATAGTTTAAGGTCTGGTTTAGTGATGCCCCCTGCTTCACTCTTCTTGCTAAGGATTGCTTTAGCTATTCTGGGTCTCTTATTTTTCCAGATGAATTTCATGACTGCCTTTTCTATTTCTATAAGGAATGTCATTGGGATTTTTGATTGTAATTGCATTAAATCTGTATAGTGCTTTTGGTAGTATGGTCATTATGACAATATTAATTCTGCCTATCCAAGAACAAGAGAGATCTTTCCATCTTCTATGGTTTTCTTTAATTTCTTTCTTTAGCGTACTGTAGTTTTTGTTGTAGAGGTCTTTCACCTCTTTTGTTAGGTTGATTCCCAGGTATATTATTTTTTTGAGACTATTATAGATGGAGAAGTTTTCTTTGTTTCTCTTTCAGAGGATTTGTCACTGATATACAGAAATGCCTTTGATTTATGGGTGTTGATTTTGTAATCCTGCTACTTTGCTGAATTCATTTACTAGTTCTAGAAGTTATCTGGTGGAATTTTTTGGGTCTTCTAGGTAAGAATCATTTTGTCTGCAAATAGTGCTAATTTGAGTTCTTTTTTCCTTATCTATATCTCTTTAATTTCTTTCTATCTAATTGTTCTGGCCAGTATTTCAAGAACTATGTTAAATAGAAGTGGTGAAAGAGGGCATCCCTGTCTTGTGCCAGTTTTTAGAGGGAATGCTTTCAATTTTTCTCCATTTAGAATGAAGTTGGCCTGGGGCTTAGCATAGATAGCTTTTATGATATTGAGATATGTTCCTGTTATCTATAGTTTTTCTAGTGTTTTGAACATGTATGGGTGCTGTATTTGGTCAAGTGCTATTTTTGCATCAATTGAGATGATCATGTGATTCTTATCTTCAAGTCTATTGATGTGGTGAATTACATTTATTGATTTCCATATGTTGAACCAACCTTGTGTCCCAGGCATGAACCCCACTTGATTGTGGTGCTCTATCTTTTTGATATGTTTTTGTGTTCAATTTGCCAGAATTTTACGGAGAATTTTTGCATCTATGTTCATTAGTGATATTGGCCTGAAGTTTTCTTTCTTTGATGTGCCTTTTCCTGGTCTTGGAATCAGGGTGATATTGGCCTCATAGAATGAGATTAGAAGTGATTCTTCTTTTTCTATTTCATGAAATAATTTATAGAGTATAGGTTTTAGTTCTTCTTTATAGGTCTTATAGAATTCAGATGTGTATCCATCTGATCCTGGGCTTTTCTTGGTTGGTAGGCTTCTGATGACGTCTTCTATTTCTTTTCTTGAAATTGATCTGTTTAAATTGTGTATATCATCCTTATTCAATTTGGGCAACTCATATGCCTCTAGAAATTTGTTGATGCCTTTGATATTCTCTATTTTATTAGAGTACAAGTTTTCAAAATAATTTCTAATTGTCTTCTGTATTTCTGTAGTGTCTGTTATATTTCCTTTTTCATCATGTATGTTAGTATTTTGAGTTTTCTCTCTCCTCCTCTCTGTTAGTATAGCTAAGGGTTTGTCAATTTTCTTTATTTTTCAAAGAACCAACTTTTTGTTTTGTCAATTTTTCATGTTCCTTTTATTTCAATTTCATTGATTTCAGCTCTGATTTTAATTATTTCCTGTCTTCTACTGCTTTTGGTGTTGATTTGTTCTTCTCTTTCTAGGGCTTTGAGATGTTGTGTTAGGTCATTTATTTAATGTCTTTTTCTTCTTTTAAGGAATGAACTCCATGCAATGTACTTTCCTCTTAGTACTGCCATCATAGTGTACCAGAGATTTCAATATATTGTATCAGTTTTCTCATTTAACTCTAAGAAATTTTTCATCTCCTCCTAATGTCTTTTGCAACCCATTGTTCATTCTGTAGCATATTATTTAGTCTCTAGGTGTTGACGTAGTTTTTATTTTATCATATCATTGAGTTCTAATTTCATTCCATAGTGATCTGATAAAATGCAGGGTAGTGTCTGTACATTTGTATTTGTTAAGAGTTGCTTTGTGGCATAATATGTGGTCTATTTTAGAGAAGGATCCATGTGCTTCTGAGAAGAAAGTGTATTTGCTTGTTGAAGGGTAAAATATTCTATGTATGTCAGTTAAGTCTAAGTTATTGATTGTATTATTGAGTTCTATGGTTACTTTGTTCAGCTTTTGTTTGGAAGATCTATCCAGTGGTGAAGAGGTGTGATAAAGTCATCCAGAATTATTGTGTTGTGGTCTATTTGACTCTTGAACTTGAGAAGAGTTTGTTTGATGAACATAGAGCAGCTATGCTCTGTTGTTTGGGGCATATATATTTATAATTGTTATGTCTTGTTGGTGTATGATTCCCTTGAGCAGTATGAAATGTCTTTCTTTGTCTCTTTTGATTAACTTTAGCTTAAAGTCTATTTGATATGAGGATGGAAACCCCTGCTTGCTTCCACAGTTCATGTGAGTGGAATGATGTTTCCCAACCTTTCACCTTCAGTCTGTGTATGTCTTTCCCTATGAGATGAGTCTCTTGGAGGCAGCATATTGCTGGGTCTTTTTTGATCCAATCATCTAGTCTATGTCTTTTGATTGGTGAGTTTAGGTCATTAACATTCAGGGTTTTTATTAAGACATGATTTGTATTCCCATCAATTTTTGTTATTTAACTTGACTTGGTTTCTGCTTTGATTAATTTTTCCTTTAGTGTGATACCTCTCTCTGCTGATTTTTATTGTTATTTTTCATTTCCTCTTCATAGAATATTTTGCCATGGATGTTCTGTAGTGCAGGTTTTCTAGTTGTAAATTCCTTTAACTTTTGTTTATCATAGAAGGTTTTTATTTCATCATCAAATCTAAAGCTTAATTTTGCTGGATATAAGATTCTTGGTTGGCTTCCATTTTCTTTCAGAGATTGATATATGTTTTTCCAGGATCTTATAGCTTTCAGGGTCTGGGTTGAAAAATCTTCATATTACCTAATTGGTTTCCTCCTATATGTAATCTGATTCCTTTCTCTTGTGGCTTTTAATATTCTCTCCTTATTCTGTATGCTAGGAATTTTCATTATAATGTGTCTTGGTGTGGATCTGTTGTGATTTTGTACATTTGGTGTCCTGTAAGCCTCTTGAATTTGGTTTTCCAATTTATTCTTCATGTTTGGAAATAGATTGTTCATTCCTTTGGTTTGGACCTCTATACCTTCCTCTATCCCAATAAATCTTAAATTTGATCTTTTTATGCTATCCCATATTTCTTGAAAGTTCTGCTCATGATTTCTTACATTTTCACTGTGTGGTCTGTATTATTTTCAAGATTATATATTTAGTCTTCATTTTCTGAGGTCCTGTCTTCTAAGTGGTCTAATCTGTTGGTGTTGCTTTCTTGAGATTTTAATTTGGTTTATTGTTTCTTTCATTTCAGGGATTTCTGTTTGGTTTTTTTCTTTAGAACCTCTATTTCCCTACTGAAGTAATCTTTTTCTTCCTGTATTTGCTTATGTAGCTCAAAATGATCTTTTGCTGCCTGTATTTGCTCTTATATCATCCTTTAATTCACAGAACATTTTAATTATGTACACCCTGAACTCCTCTGTAATTTCATCTGCTACGCTGGCCATGGACTCTCATAATGTGGTATCTTGATTTGTTTGGGATTCTTTCTTCCCTTGTCTTTTCATATTGCTCGTGTATCTTCCTTTCTAGCTCTGTGGATCCTAGGCATTACCATTTTTACCCTATAGGCTTACAGTGCCCCTTTAGGATTCCAATACCTCACCTTTGAGGGGAAGGACAATGTTAACAGATTCTAATATAAACAAAGTGCCACCTAAAAACAAATAGTTGTTATTAAGACATTTACAGTTTGGTCACAAGGTACAGAAATGGTGAATTCAATTATTATCTACAATATAATCAGTAGATTTGTAAAAAGGTTTATAGTTTATGATGGTGAACAAAGAACCATGGGTGAGGTGTAGGAAGATATGCTGATGAGATAGGAGATGATGATATAGAGTTATTAAATCTTAAGAAGTATGAAAGAGAAATCTAAAGAAGAAGGTTAGTAGCAGGAGAATAGAGGTAGTAATTTTTCATAGGAAGCAAATAGGAAGACAGTAGAGTACATAAAACACACATATATATTAATAAAGATAAAAAATGTTAAAATTTAAAAATTAGAAAGAAAAAAAGAGGAAAAAAGGAATATACAACACAACTGTAATACATGATTCAGTCATTTCAGTCCTCAATATCCTAATTCATACAAAGTACTTGGTTTCACATATGCTGGGGATGTGAAGGCAGAAGAATTAAAAGGGAGAAGAAAGAAAAAAAATCTCAAAGGAAGAAACAAGGATTGTTTTGGTTGGAGATCAGTGTCTTTCCTGCTTCCATTCTCATCCAATAGGTGGGGTTGTCTGTTCTTAGTTGGTATCTCCGCCCTCAGGATGATGGGGGTTACTAGGGTGTGTGGGTTGGTCTTGGGTGCAGGGCACCTGGAGGTGGGGTATGGCACCCACCAGTCCTGTTGGGAGACTGCACCTTAGGGATCTCCTTTGGGGTCTGCTCCTGTGATATGGGTGCTGGGTCATATCTCCTCATCTTGCATATAGACCTCACAGTTCCTGCCTTCTAGATCAGTCTCTTAGTGCATCTCCCTCACCCTCTCCTTTTCTACTTCCTAAAAAGGAACCCTTTTCTCAGAGGCTCTTGTGCGTTGGACTCTGGTGGCTGCACACCTGTCTTGCAGAGGGCTGTTTTGAATTGGTGAGTCACTCTATCTGCTGGGGTTTGGGGATAATTAGAAAACTATGGGTAATTGGCTATCCAGTATTCTAAACTGGTAGTTGCTGCGACTAAAGATGGTGATGGAGGTGACCCAAGAAGGAGGCAGCTGCTTTCAAGATGGGGTGTTGGGTCAGGTGGGGGGAGCTGGGCAATGGTGTTGTGCCATGCATTCAGAGATGAGCTCTGTGGCATGCAGTGTTATGGCTGTTGGCTTTTTTCAGAGTCTGTGATGTCCCCAGGCACAGGCAGGCCACAATGAGTAGGGGACTCTGGCAGTAGCTGCCAAGGCCCAAGAGGGAGGCCACGTGGGGAGCCTCACATTAGTAGATGGGGAGTCCACATGGGAGTGGCGGTGGGAGTTTCTGCTTATGGATTGAGGCTGAGTGTCCTGAGTGGGAGTGGCATCTGGGAATTTTGTGCTGGTGCTGATATCGGTGGTCCCACTGAGGCACCCATGAGACCTGTGTGGGCTAGTCTGAGTCGGGAGTCCTTTTCTAATGCTGAGGCCCAAGTCCCTGCGCAGCGTGGCAGCCATGATTCCTGCACAGGATTAGCTGTGGAAGGGTCCTTTATCCCTCTTAGCAAAACTATTCCCACTACTTGAGACCGGGTCATGGAGCAACAGAGAATGCTGCCTCCCTCTGGCCCACCATCTTGGATCCCTCGTCTGTTCCTTACTGCTATACTGTATTCTAGTAGGTAGTGCCACAAATTCTCAAATCCTATCCGACTTCTTACATGGTGCTCTTTCTTTCTTTTTCTTTTTGTCTGTTTGTTTTGGTTAATGATTTGTACCAAGCTCTGGAAGTAGTCAAAATAACTACTACAGTCATTTAAACGTTAAACTTCAATGGAATCATTAACAATTTTTAGAAATAGATATAGCAAAAGAAGTTGTGTATGAAAGTTAACTTCATTATTCACTTTACTATATTATTCCATTAAGAGCATAAGATGCCTTTGATAAAAAGCAGTCACAAAGCTTTTTGATAATATTGGAAAGTTGCATTTGAAAAAATTAGAATCTAATCAATCTGAGTATGAACACACTATAGAATTGTAATGGAAGTCAACTGGAAAAATTAATATAAATTATAAATATTAAACTCATTTGCAATCTTGCCCTTGCTAGCTTCATGCTTTGTAGATGTCCCTGCCTCCTACATTACTGAAAAGTTATAGGCCATCTGATATGAAATTCACTCACCTCCACCTTGAGCTGTTTCTCAATCTTCTTCTCCCTTGTGTTCTCTCTCTTTTTAATATCTCTGAAAAAGAATTAAATTTCCTACATTCTAAATTTAATCCTTGCCCTCAAAAGCCTGTTCCAGGTGTGGAGTATGAAGTTTTCCTAGTTTAGATTGCAAAATTAAAAGGCAAGTATTAAGCATTTGCTATAAGGAATCTTCAAGTCTACAGGGAAGCAATCAGGGTCCAGGCTTCAAAAAGGGCAGGAACATACCAAATAGAATTCTGATGAGTCCAGATGAAATGGTTTAGGATTAGGCAAGAACAAATGGAATGGGTTGTGAGTTCTTTCTTTTTGGGAAGTGGGCATTCTGGATGAGAGCTAGGTGCTGATTCCACCCTTACCTCCTGGATTAATTATCTGCTCTTTCTTGAATCTATGCTTTCCCCCTCCCCACTGTATCTTTACCTTTAGCCTTTTTCTCTCTTTCCAAAGACCACAATTTCCCTTATTCCCTTAAATTTAAGCAAGTGTTGCTGTTTCCCCCCAGGGACCAAATTCAATGATTTAGGTCTGTTATCATGCTCATGTGGCTCTTGATGGCATTAAACATGGTTGAACATGCCCACACTTGAAACTCCTCCTCTGGTTGTACTCTTGTCCTACCTCCTGGGTGTTTTGTTTTCCAGTCTTCTTGTTTGAACTCTTAGATATGTATTTCTTCAGAATGTACTCTCAGCTCTCTCTCTATTATCTTCTCTGGAAGACTCATCCCATTTATGACTTGGATTATTCCTTCATCTAGGTGACTATTAAATTTGAATTATCAATTTTGACCTTGACCACCACTTTTCATTTGCAGTGGCTAGCTTCCACTTTCCCCTAAGCATCTCACCTGTGCAGTAAATTCTGCATGGCCAAACATGAACATTATTTTTCTACAACTAGTTTCTCTTTCCATAGGTCAAGTTTTACTCTTCCCACATTCAATCAGATATTAAGTTTTTTGGGTTGAAATATTTCTAATATTTGTTTTCAACACCCCATTGTGTTCTCTTTTCTAGTACCCTTATAAAAAATCACTTTTAACAGCCTGCCACCAAGCCTCCCTACCATGAGTCTTTTTCTCCTTCAGTCAATTTTAATTGCTCCTATCTTTTCTTGAATAACTCTGTTAAATGTTTCCTTAAAATTCTTTTCCACACATAAAATCTAAACTCTCTATCCTAGTGTTCTAGATACTTCATTTGAACCCAACCAATCCTATTTTTATTTCTCATTTGCTCACCCTTTTCTCTAGAAAAAGTCACTTAATCACCCTTTTCAGAAGTGCCCTGTAATTTTTCTCTCCCATGCCCTTGCTGTTCCTTTAAACCAGAACAATCTCTGTTCATCAGTGTCCCATGTACAAACTCTGCATCATTCCAAGTCTAGCTCAGATGCTTCTCTTTCCATGAAGGTTTTGATCTTTCCAAATAGCAGTATTCTTCACATTTTCTGATTTTACATGGCACTTTATCTGTGACTTTTTCCAAGTGCTTATAATTTTCTAATTTGGATTTTGATTGTTTACATGCATATTTTGTCTCCGTATTTGATTGTAAACATTTTGAAAAATGGTTCAGAGTCTGATTTACCTTTGTAAAAGGTGTTTGGTACAAATATTTTAATGAAGTGAATAGGACTCCACAGATATCCTATCTTTTCTTTATATTCCCCAATGTCCTATATCATTAGACTCAAGCAGAAGACTAGTTCTCGTTAATAATCTATAAGAAATGAGACATAACACTTTCAGCAAGTGGTATTTTGGAACAGATGAAAATTTTCCACTCTTTCTTTTTTCTTCCCCTTTTGTGACAATCTACAAAGCTATGTTTGACATGGTCTAGCTATATGTCAGTGGAGTTTCTACAAGTATGAGTCCCTGATTTATCATGTGGATTGGAGCTCTCCCCTGAACCGTATTAGGTGTGAATTTAAGTAAAAAACTTCATTGTTTTTAGCCACTGAAATTTTAATGTTGGTGTAGCATACCTTTTCTAACCTGATTAACAGGGAGATGTTAAAAAATTTATGAATGATACAATGAATAAGATACTTATTGAATAAATTTTGTTGCTGGAACTGGTCAAGAAGCCTGATCATTAGGAAGTTACTTTTTCATAACTGTATGAACAAAAAGAATAATATCAGTAGATTGCAAGTAGTCCATCTTTGGATCTCACTCTTCCAAATATCTTAAACACCTCATGCCTTAAAAAAATGCATCTGGTAATCTACTTTGTATGTAGCTTCCTCTTTTGTTTTCAGATGGTAGAATTTGAGCTTCAGAGTTAGAACTGTATTTCTCATTAAAGGACACATGGGGTTTTCTTGATGTAGCCAAGTGCATACTTGTTTTCCTGTGGCTTACTGAGGACCTGTAGTGCCCCTGTCATGAACTGATCATTGATGTTTAAGATGACCTTATAGGTATAATTTATAAATGAAAACAAATTTTTTGGTATTGAGGGGTGCTCAATGACTGACCCAAACCCCAGCCCTTTTTTGTATTTTATTTAGAGACAGGATCTCACAGAGTTGCTAAGTGCCTCACTAAGGCTGGCTTTGAATCCTCCTGCCTCAGCCTCTGGAGGCACTGGGATTACAGGTGTGCACCACTCCTGGCTCCTCTATAAACAAAATTTATTAGTATTTTAAGATATGATCTGGCTGATTATCTAACATACCATAAATATAACTTATTGTTTTCTTAGGGAAATTAAGAAAAATAAAAAAGTTTAGAGAAAAGCTTTTCAGGATCCTAGAGATTGTGAAACTATTAGTCTTCAATTGCTATGGTGAGATTGCAATAAATTACCAATTCTGTCTTAAAGCAGGAGACAGAACCATCTTTATTCACCAGCTGGTGGGCCAAGGGGAAGACTGCAAGTTTATACCCCTTGACTCCCTGCAAGGGTTAGAGTACACCTTTATAGTCCAAAGCCACATTGATCATAAGCAGCTGTTGCTATGATTCAAAACCATAAATAAACATCATGAGATCTAAAATCATAAGCAGAAGGGGAAGTGGGTCAAAAAGACCCTAGTTGAGTACAAGTTAAAGAATGGGCACTAATGTCTAGACAATCATTCTCTGACAGGGTACATGTCCAAGAAAAATGGGAACCAAACAGAGAACAATTTTACAAGGTATAAGAAGAACAGAAACTTTTGTATTTCTAAGCAGGGTGTGCCAAGCAGGATCAGGATAGCAGAGGCGGAGTTTTTTCATAGGAGAAGCATTTCTTACAAGGAATCTCAGGATAAAATGGAGTCTGTTTTGGTCATTGCCCATATATCCTGGTCCATAACACAAGGACTGTTGAACATGTTTACATTTTCACAAAATGCATTCTGCCCTCGGAAAGTTGAAGCATTCCCCCCTGGCTCACAAAGGCCTGTCATTGCAGTATCCCAAGCTGTCTTCCTAGGCAGTGTGGAAGGCTTTGACTCTAGCCTACTCCCCTTATTAAAGTCTAGGCTTGAGTTAGTAAAGCTGTGTGATAATTTCTATGAGGTATGAATACTATAAATGCTGAATTGACTTCCTTGTGGATCCTACCATTTATAGCAGTACAAACTGGCCAAATTTATAAAATCAGACTTTCCAGACTAATGACAAGCTAGAGTAGGAGCAACATTTGACAGGAAGATCTTTCTAAAGTCCCTCAAATTAAACTGCACAGGAAAGTTATGATTGTTTAAGAGCAACGTTATCTCAGAGGATCATCTAGACATTTCTGTAGAGCAATTGTTTCTCTACATAAGAGAGCTGGCTTAGTGCTTTCAAAATAGTGAGTGCCTGGGGGATATTTTAATATATTATTCCTATTTGAAAGAGATAAAATTCAAGGTTCTCTTTTCCTTTTATTTCTTTGAAATGAAATCGATCCACAGTGTTTTTTAATTGACTGTGCTAGGTAACCCAGGCTATCACATATTAACAATGTTTGTTGGGAACCTTCTACAATCTTCAGACTTTCACTTAGGTGTCTTTCCTCAGGTGTGAAAGGCTTATCCTGACACATTGCTGACTTATAACCAAAATAGGCCAATGTGAGATGGGTGGCCAACTACTCAGTACAATTCATAAGTGCATATAAGCCACAGGTCCTATCTGCTCTGTGACACCAGTATCAAAATGTATTACAATGCATACTATGAAAGTATAAATATAGTCTGTCCCTGAGCACTTTTCTATCAATATTTCCCTCAATTTCCTTTCATGCTCTGTATTTAAGCTTCAACAAAGTATTATTTCAGATTCCCACCTGAAATTTCAGATCCCTGCCTGGTCTTTAAATTTGAATGGAAATGCATATTTATGGATAAAAACCTCCAAGAAAGGGGGGAAAGAAACAATTTCACTTTGACCTAGCCTAACTACAAAGAAGCCCCAAGGACTGGGGGCTAATGTTTTTGTCAGGCATACAGACAAGGGAATGGCACTTGATGAAGACTACAGACTCTTGGAAAATGATATGACAATTTTCCTCAGAATAGGTCCTGGCCTTATGAAAAAAGCCAGAGCCCTTGTCACTAAAATTAACCCCCATAATGTGCAAGCTTTCAACCAACAATCTGGTGTCTCAGTGATGGCAGTTTGAAGTTAGAGGGAAACCCTGGTTTTCTAGTCCAGTGCTTCCATTGAGCTGTCCAGGGTTCTGACCTATACACCAAACGGTACTTTTCCTCTCCTTGGTCTTGATGCTAGTTCTAAATACTTGGGTTTGGGATCACTGATCTTGACTGTGTTTTTAGTTCACCTTTAGTTTTGTTGAGCCAGGCTCCTGTTGATGATGTACTGTGCACAAAGTGAAAAATTAATTTTACTGTTTTCAAGACTTTCAAATTGAGGACCATGAATCATAGATGACTTAAGTCTTAATTAAAGTCTAAGATGACTTAGGCTTTAGTAACAGCTGTATTAGGCATGTGACTTAGGAGAAGTCTCTGAAGTTTTTAGAAAGTTGATTTTCTCATCAGACCTGGACAATAAAATGTTAAAAATATTTGCAACATAAATGACAAGAATACAATAGAGCACTTAAAATGCACGAGAGAAAAATAAACCTTGTTGAAAAAGTAAAATAAGAAAGAAAAACTACACACATGATATATACAAATAAACTCAAAAGAAATGAATAAGTAAAAATTAAATGTAAGACTGTAAGCTATAAAACTCTTAGAAGAAAACACAAGTGTAAATCCTTGGACCTGAGATTAGGTAATGGTTGGTTAGATAAAACTCCAAATCTACAAAGAGCAAAAGTGAAAATATATACACCGATTCAATAATAAATTCAACACATGGTGTTAAAAACATCATTGAGAAAGTAAAAAGACCATCCACAGAACAGGAAAAAATTGCAAATCATATGTCTGATAAGGAATTTGTACTCAAAATGTATAAACACTCTTATACTTCAGTAATAAAAATGAGTATTTATCCAAAGAAAATATGCAAAAGGACAATAAACACATGGGAAGATGCTTAATATCATGAATTGTCAGGGAAATGAAAATCAAAACCACAATATATTTCACACCCATTAAGATGGTTATAATTTTTAAAAGCCAAATAATTAATGTGTTGGTGAGGGTATGGAGAAATTGAAATCCTCATACAATACCAGTGGGATTTCTTTTTTGAAATTTTCATGTTACTAGATTCAATGATGAAAGCTATGAGAATAGTCTCCTGAAAGTTATTTTTTTCTTAGAAAAAAGAAAGGACAATCAAATCCTCTTTGATATAACCTCAGATGCTGTGCCAGTCAAGCCTCTTTGCAGAAGGGGACAGCCCATCAGTCTATTGAGTCACTCTCTGGGGCAGCAGGAGTGTAGTTCAGATTGTCCTCATTATTCCTCAGCTTCAAATCATCCCTTTTATGAAACAAAGACTCATCTACCTCCCCATTGTTTCCAGCATTCTCCAAGAACTGGATATCAGATGTGTTAACATTATAATGTATCAAGTAGCTGTTTCCCACTAAATTTATTTTTTCCCTGCTTGTTCTTCTTTCTTCCATTGCTTTTTAATTTTCAAGAGTTCTGCCTCAGACTTGTCCTTCCAACTTAAAAAACTTTCCACTGTAGCAGGAGAGCTGTGAAACAATTGCTTTTCAGCTTCTTTTCATTCTATTCTTTTTATCTAATCTATTATTTCATTTAGTTTTTCTTGCACAGCTCTCACTAAAGATTATTACCATACCAAGATTTTTTTAAAGAGAGAGTGAGAGAGGAGAGAGAGAGAGAGAGAGAGAGAGAGAGAGAGAGAGAGAGAGAGAATTTTTAATATTTATTTTTTAGTTCTCAGCGGACACAACATCTTTGTTGGTATGTGGTGCTGAGGATGGAACCCGGGCCGCACGCATGCCAGGTGAGCACGCTACCGCTTGAGCCACATCCCCAGCCCCCATACCAAGATTTTCTTCAACTATAATCTTACTAATTTTAAAATGTCTTAGACTACATTGTCTTCTAGATTTTCCCAGGAGAATATTTCACAAGAGGGAGACTCATCTGGTTATTTTTCATTGTATAAAAACTTAAAAGTAGTCTGAACAATTTGATTATTTTCTCCAGCCTCATATGTCATTGATGGTGAGGTTAGGTGGATTATGGGATAATACTTAGCAGGACCTTGTCAAGTGAAGTTTGACTGAAGGGGAATGTGGTATAAGGAGAATAACTTTATATTTTGGAAGAATATTTGTTAAGAGACTGAATTAATGTGCAATCAAGCTATGAAAGTGCTGGAGTAGATGGACTCCAAAAAGCTCATTCGTGCTGTTCCTCACCATAATCTGTCATTGAGGTCCTCACTGCTACTGACGGACTGCTCAGATATCCAGGCAGCTTTCAGCCTATACTACACCAGTTGCTAGACCAGTTGCGGAAATTTCTAGCACTGAGATTTATTAATGGTGCAGTTGATTTAGCAAACAGTCCTCAGTGATTAAACATGGAGTCCGCCATATGATTCAGCAATTATTTTGAGATGTTGGGGTCAGTCCCAGGGCATTACCTCTGGCATTACCTATGCTAGATAAGCACTCTACCACTGAGCTACATCTCAGCCCTGACCCTTGTTTCATAACCAAAAGAAATCAAAACATGGTGACAAAAAGAGTATATAAACATTCTTAGTAGCACTATTTGTAATAACCAACAAGTGGAAATAACCTAAATACCCATCAGCTAATGAATGGATGACCAAAGTGAAGTATATCCACACAATGGAGTATTACTCATTAATAAAAAGGATTGGGATATAAAATGCACTACAAGATGAGCCTTGAAAATGTGATAAGTGAAAGAACTTAGTCACAAAAGGCCACGTGTTGTATGATTCCATTTACATGAAATGCTCAGAAAAAGCAATTTTATGGAGATGAACAGTAGATTAGTGATTGTCTTAGCACTGGACTTGGGGTTGGGGATGGGATGAGTAATGACTGCTAATGGATATGAAGTTTCTTTCTGGAGTGATGAAATGTTACAAATTTCTTTTGGTGATGGTTGCACAACTGTGAATATACTAAGAGCCATTGAATTCTACACTTGTATAGTGAGTTAAATCTCAATAAAATTGTTATTAAAAAGGATAAAAATCACCAAGAAGTTCCTAAAAAACTCTTAATTCATTAATCATCAAATAAATAAAAAGCCAGGTGCATTGCATGCCTGTAATCTCAGTGACTTATGATGCTGAGGCAGGAGGATCTCAAGTTCAAGGCCAGTCTCAGAAATTTAGCAAGGCCCTAAGCAACTTAATGAGAAAATAAATTAAAAAAAAAAAACAGGAGGGGATGTAGCTCCATGGTAAAATACCCCTGAGTTCAATCCCCAGTACCTAAATAAATAAATACACAAATAAAATAAATTGAAATTACTATGAGGTAACATCTCTTACCAAATTGTGAATTAAAAGTTGTGTGTGTGTGTGTGTGTGTGTGTGTGTGTATGTGTATGTATGTATGCATGTATGAAATGTGATCTGTATGGGGATATACTTTGAAACTGCAAAGAACTATTCAAAGGCAATTTACAATTTACCTCTCTTGTGTATATTCTGATTACTACTCAATCTCAGAATACCTTTCAAATGTTTATATTGTGTCCAAAACATGGGTTATTCAAGTTGCAGATCTCTCACTTTATATTTTTGCCCAAAGAAATAAAAACTCCTCGAAGTTTTATTCAAATGTACAAATTAAGTAAAGAAAAAAGTTAGATTCAAAAAATGTGATAAACTTTCCTATTCCCACACCTATGGGAGAAAGATAGAAGCAACTCTGTTTTGTCCCTTTGGTTGGTAGATTAAGTAACAGAACCACTCTAATTTATGAAGGAGCCTAGTGTGTCCCCAAAGTGCTGTGTGGCATTTATGAGTGCAGCAGTGGTCTCCTACAGAAACCATTGCTGTCCTGGGCACCATCCTGTAGCCTCTACATATTAAGTTCACTTTAAATATTCGTTCACTGCAGCAGAAAATGGAGAACTCTTTTTCCCTATCAAATTCAAGAGATTTGCACATTGTAGAAAAGTGAAAACTATGTTTCAACATGATATAGGTGTGACATAGACAAATAAAACCTCCAAACACCACTGTCCACAAGGATTTTGGAGGAATTCGAGGCACCAGAATTGGGTCTCATCTTGAAATACTCAATCAGGTCAATGAGAGTGTTCCTACCATTACATTCTCTTCTAAAAAGGTTTAGGGTCTTCCCTAGTAAGTGCTGATAAGCTTAGGTATATGACACATTGGGCAAATATGTGGTATGCATGACCTGCCCTCTTCACTTACCTGAAAGATGCTATTGTTTGTCCTTCAAGACACTCTTTCCTATGGAATCTGAATATGGCCATGGCATATTCTCAATACAACCCTCCAAGCATCATTACTTATCAATGAGACTTATTTGCCATTTCTGAAATAGACTATTTTAAGTTAAAGTGTGAGTGTGTGTGTGTGTGTGTGTGTGTGTGTGTGTGTGTGTTTGACCCAAATCCTTTTTTGGGGGGGGGGCATACTGGCACTTGAAATCAGGGTACTCCACCACTGAGCCACACCCCAACCCTATTTTGTGTTTCATTTAGAGACAGGGTTTCACTGAGTTGCTTAGTGCCATGCTTTTGCTGAGGCTGGCTTTGAACTCTTGATCCTCCTTCCTCAGCTTCCCGAGCCACTGAGATTATAGGCATAGTTCCAAAGAATCTTTGAAATCCATTTATGTTTATACAAAGCTTACCTTTCAGAATTCAGAAATTACAAGTAGAAATACTATATATATATATATATATATATATATATATATATATATATATATATCATGATTTACAATAATAACTGGACATTCCTCATCTAGTTTGTTTTAAATACCTAAAGCAGTTACCATCTTTAGTCTGTACAAATATAAATGCATGACAGAGCTTTAGCATTGTAAGTCATTTCCTGGAAATAATTTGTATATTCTACTATATTAATAATATATGTTGGCCATTTAATGTTCCCCAAACCCTATGTAGAGGTACTATTAAAATTTCCAGTGTAGCTGAACATCAGGGCACATGCCTGTAACCTTAGCTACTCAGGAGACTGAGGCAGAAGAATTGCAAGTTCAAGGCCAGCCTGGGCAACCTGGCAAGACCTTGTGTGAAAATAAAATATTAAAAGGGCTGGGATATAGGTCAGTGGTAGAACATCCCTGGGTTCAATACCCAGAGCCCCCCTTCAAAAAAATTCAGGTTAGGGCTGGGGTTGTAGCTCATTGGTAGAGCGCCTGCCTCACACATGTGAGGCACTGGGTTTGATTCTCAGCACCACATAAAAAGAAAAAAAATAAAGATATTATGTCCACCGAAAACAAAAAAATATAAAAAATTCTCTCTCTCTCTCTAAAAAATAAATAAAAATAAAAAAGATATTGTGTCCAACTGCAACTAAAAAATATTTTTAAAATATACAGGTTATAGTTGAGGAACCTGAGATGCAGTGATATTAAATAAATTTAATGTTGAATTATTTAGAAATAATTTTGGCTTGGTTAAAATTTGTTACTTGTGGCACTTTTCCTGCACTTTTCCTGCATGCCTCCACACCCCTTTCCCCACAATACAAGGTTTGGTCAAAGTTAAGAAGCTAGTACTAAATAAGTGTTCCTTATTAGATTCCTTCTTTTGACATGATGGGGGAAAAATGCTGAAGACAAAACCCTGTTCTTTGGTCTCAACTCCTCTTGCTAAGAATTCTTTAAAAGTGCCAACCTTGTTTTCTTTGTCTCACAAGCATATTAGACTAATTCATAATTGAGAGCAACTATATAAACCCTGGAACTCCACCACCAACTCTGTGCTATGTCCTTAACTCTTCAATGTTGTCAAATTTTGTCAGTTTAGAGGGGTGTAAATGTAAAATAATACTAATAAAATTGATCACTTCAAATCATAGCAAAAACCTGAAGCTTTCTTTACTGAACAGATAACTTGTATACATCCAAAGGTGGAACTTAATAAGAAAAAATAGTTGTGAAAATTGATCATACTGAAACACTGTGAACATTTTTTCTTCCTCCTTCTCCTCCTCCCACTCCCCCACCCCTCCCCTCTTCTTCCTCCTCCTTTTCTGTGCTAGGGATCAAACCCAGGGATTCATAATATGCTAAGCAAGGGCTATACCACTGAGCTATATCCCTAGCCCACCATAACTCTTTTCAGCAGAGCAAAATAGAATAATTTATCAAAATGCAATTATCAGTTTCCTCTGATAAATAAAATCTAAATATACTAACTGGTAATTTCTTCCACATGTACTCAAATTAGAGTATTGATCAGTATCTCATGAAATATAGAAAATAATTAGAGTCATATCCACAAAGTCCATATGCTTTCAATCTTAAGGGAGCTAAGAGGCTTGCAAAAGTATTCCAGTTTTTAATGATAACTTCCTTTAGTGCTTCTTAGAGAAACAAAATAATATACTCCATATTATTCTGTATATGACTCCCTCACCATAACAATTCTTAAATATTCAGCACCCACTAATAACCACTTGATATTATATTAGAGTTTTCTGTATTCTTATCAACATAATGTTAATAATGAAACTGTGAGAAATTTCCATTTGGTTTTTCTGATGCTTTAAGTCATTCTAAACAATAGATTTGAAGAAATCTCACAAGTGTTCCCTGATTACATAACTGAATTAAGCTTCATGGAAAGACAGCAGTGGAATAAGCTTTTCATCTAGACGATTTCTTAAGTAGTACTCATGTGCTGCTGGTTCTGTAGAAAAGGTGGGTATGGGTGGTACAGCATATTAGGAGGCACATGAACAATTTCTTTGTTTTCTTATAGAAAGATTTCAAGAAATATGATGATTCATGGTAACCAAGAATTTTGTTGTTGGAGGGGATACTTTTTATAGTTTTATGGAGGTATAATAGAAATGAAATAAATTGCATATATTTACAGTGACAATTTGGTAAGTTTTGACATTTGTATATACCTGTGAAGCTGCCATCACAAAGAAAATAATGAACATATTCTTAGTAGGAGGTACTTTTTGAATATACCAATAATGTTTTTTAGTGACCATTAAATCTCCACAGGCATTTGGCATTAGGAGGCCATATTTATCATGCATTTAGTAAATACTTTTTCTCTAATTTATTATCATCTTTTGAATAGTAGTATCATAGTAAAACAAAATATTAGTCTGAATCTGGGATTTTTAGTTTTAGTATATTTGAAGAGCACCTGAATGGTATTCAAGTCAGCCTTTAAATCTACAAATAGGCAAACATGAAATCCTCAAGATGTATGTAGTGGCTCAGAGTTCCACAAAGCCTTCTAGTATGCTGTATCACCCATACCCACCTTTTCTATAGAACCAGCAGCACATGAGTCTAATACTCTACCTTGTGTGGGACTTAGCAACCTTAGTTTTTTGATCACATCGTTTTATAAACAGGCACCAATTAAAGAAAAAATGAAAGAAGCAGCAGCAAGCTTCTTGGAATGTCCAACTTCTCACATAAAATTACTGTACAACAGCTTGCAATTTGTAAGGCTTTTTGGCCGAGGGTTTCTGAAAGGAGATAAAGCTGTTTTTGTCCTGCCTATTGATACCATATTTTGCCCTCAGGGCTGGTGGTGATGAGATCTGGAAAGCTGCTTTATTTTTTTTAAGTTTCTCCTATAGCTCATTCCAATATTCCTGTACTCTGCTATTTTCCAGCCCGGTTCGGGAAACAGTTTAAAGCTGCAAGATTGAACCTCAGGCTTGCAGGTTCTCTTGTCACCATTTCCACCAACATCCACCTCCACCACCTTCTTGCTCAGACCTATGTCCCCATTCACAACGGATACTGGTCACCCTCAGAACTGTGGCCCTGAGGTCTCCAGTTTCCCTTCTTTGCCTTGGGTCCCAGAACACCAGTGGAAGCTTAACTTCTTGAGTTGGGAGGGCAGCTTGCCTAATCAGTCAGTAGCAGCTGGGGGCTTGTTCTACCTGCTGATCCTCCCTTTGTATTCCTCCCCGGATGAAGGGGAGATTCAAGTGGATTTGGCACATCCTTTAATCAGGGCCTGCTATTAGCAGGCCGGGGCTGACGTGCTCTGAAGCAGGCCATTTTCACCTGCGTAATAGCAGGCTTGGGAGTAGCAGAGCAGCAGCAGCAGCATCAGTGACTGGAGTAGGGGAGGAGCGCAGGCAGCGGCCGCGGCGGGGCCGGGAGGAAGAGGAGGGGGGGAGGAGGAGGAGCTGAAGCGCGAAGAGCAGCAGGCAGCGCCTGGGCCCGAGTTGCAGCAGCAGCGGCGGCGGCGGCGCCGAGACTCCGCAGCCTCCCGGAGCCCAGAGTCCCGGCGGGGATAGCAGCAAGGAGCGATCGCCCGCCCAGCTACCACACCTCGGCCCCGCCAAGCCGCCGTCGCCACGCGGGGGGACCGCCAACTATGGCCGCGCCGCCGGATCCGCAAGACGAGCTGTTGCCTCTGGCCAGTCCCGGGTCCCAGTGGTTCGGGGACCGGGGGGAGGGGGAGAATGAAACAGTGACGCCAAAAGGGGCCAGGCCGGCGCCGCAGACCGAGGAGCCTGGCCGGGGGCTGGGCTCCGGGATCGAGGGAGCGGCGCCGCGGGAACTGGGCTCCGGCCCCGCCCGGCCGCCGCCCGTTGCCATGGAAACTGCATCCACAGGTAAGGCGGGAGGGCACAGCTACCCCGCAAATGGCGTCAGGTACCCCGGTCCCAGTCGGTTCCCTTCTTAACAGCTCTCCTCTGCACCTTCCTGGCGCGCTCTGCCTTTAGCACCAATCCCAGACCCATTTCGCCAAGGGCGACTGCAAATGTGAATGGACTGGTAGAAAACAGCAATTTTAATTTTTTCCAAAGGCTCAGAGAAAGAACGATCCCTTTATTTCATTATCTTTATTTCGGTTTAAAACATTGTCCTTACTGGCAAACTGCAGCATCCTGACTTGCTGGTGCGTCCCGGTACAAGTTTCTCCCTCTTGTCAGGGGCTCAGAGCTGTAGGGCCGTTATGACAGGTTGTGGTGGTTTTCTGGGGCGTGTTTGTGCGCACTGTGCGCGCGGGCCACAAGACATGCTGACAACAAAGCAGCGAGCTCACCAGCTGCCCCAGGACGCGGCTCCGTGCAGGGCAGCTTGTGTGGCTTCAACTCTCCCCTACCCTTCTCTCCAGGAGTCGCCACACCCGGCGCCTCCCAGTCCTCCCTCCCACACTCCCCTCCCCCATTCCACCCGCCCCCTTCCTCCCCCCCCCCCACCACACTCGCGCAGAAAACAAATCATAAGGAGTGTTTACCTCATTCTGGAGGAACAGCATTGTAAGTGGGTTGGGAGTTGTGTCTGTCCTTACTCAGAACCTAGCTGCTCTAATGTCCCCACCTTGCAGGCAGCATTGAAACTTGGAAGCCCGAAATGCAGCGGGCCTGGCTGTGGGTTGGAGGGTTTGGATGGGGGTGAGTGGACCAGCGACAATTTACCAGCAGTCTGAATCTGCTCCAGTATTTGAAAATTGCCCCGGATTCCATCTCCCTTGGCCTGACTTTCTCCTGGCAACCCAAGCAGATGTGTCTGTCAGGACCCCAGGGCTTTGGTGAATTCTAGTCAAAAGAGGCAGGAGGCGCGCAGTAAGAGCCTGAGCTGCCGGCCTGGTTAGCGCGGTTTCCAGTGAGAGAAGTAGGGGGGTGTTATGTTGTTCTGTTCTCAGAGAAAGCTTTGCTATGGTGGAGTGGGAGTTGTGTAGTTTTGGCAATGTAGCTCTAGAAGGCCTGGAGTGGTGGGTGCTCCCGAAGGAGGAGAAAGGGGGCGGGACTGGCGTGAGTGTTCTTGGCAGCTGTTTTGGGGAAACCCCCTTCTTAAGCCACTCCCTCTCAAGGGTTATATGAAGTGCCTTAGGTTGTCTTAACTCTGCTCTAGTATAAAAGATCTGAGCTGGGGAAAGGAGGTTTGGAGAGTGGGTTTAATAAAATTTGCCAATGTTCTGCGCAGAAAAGAAAAAGTAGGGACCATATACCAGCAAAAGGAGGAGGAAGCATGAAAAGTAAGAAGGAAAAGAAAAAGATGCAAATGCTGAAAATCCCTATCCAGACTCTATTCAATTTCTATTGAAATGAAGAGAAAGCAAAACTTATTATAATTGGCAAAAGAAGATGGCAAATGAGCAGTTTTGTCATTACTATTCTTTGCTGAGGGCAGCTTAGAATTCAGAACCTTTATCCACTGCAAGATAAATTATTTCTTTATCAACATTGCCTGCCTCCCATTAGTTGAACAAGGTTAGATTACTGAAGGTAAGGAAGCTAAGTGTCCCATGTTTAGTAATATACTATTCACTAAAATGTGTTATTACATAGAAAATGCAACAAATGGACTAATAATATCAAATATGATTCTAAGTTTGGGTGGAGAATGAGAACGAAGCATATATATATGTATATATATATACATATATATTTGCCTATTTATATAGAAATATTTTAGTTTATTATTGTTTGAAGAAATTTCTAATATAGTGGTTCATTGGTCACTGTTTTATATCGTATATTTCCTATAAAGTAGACTGGATAGCCTTTTATAAGAGAACTGAATGCTAGAAATAATAGCCACATAAATAACCACATCTTGAAAAATCCAAACAAGATCTAGGCCAGCTTCTGTGTCTGTTACTTTGACAGTTCTGTTGATATAAGCAAAGTCAGAAGGTGAATCATCAACTGTATCAGAGACAAAATTCAAAAGTAGCCTATTATGCACACTAATTTACTTTGCATTTTAAAAACTTATTTTTGGCTTATAAGCATAAATTATTTTACTCACTGTGCCGGAGGCTGGGAAGTCTAAGATCAAGGTGCCAACAGATTCAACATCTGGCTCACAAAAAGTTGTCTTTTAGCTTTATGCTCACATGGCCAGAGCTGCTTTATTATTATTTTTAAGAATGATGCCTTTGGGACCCTGAGTTAAACTAAGAAGTAACTTAGATTTTTGAGTGTAATATACTGTAAACATATTTTGTTTCTTTTTCAGATGGAATATTAAAATGTAAGATAGATATTGGTGTTTGAAATTTTTTTCTGAAAACACCACCAGTCCTGCCGCCTGGACAGAAAGTCTGTTATTTATTTTTATACATTAATGTTAATTAAAGTTTACAAAGAAATATTTCCCCAAACATTTCTCAGTAATACCCTGAAATGTGTGTGTGTGTGTGTGTGTGTGTGTGTGTGTATGAACATCATTAAAGCTACGTTATAAAACCCAATCAGTACTGTGTTTTCAGGTATTCTCATCAATTCTGTCCCTTTGTGGCATGGAAATTTTCTCAACAAAAAGTGACACTGTCTTCTTAAGTTATACTTTGTTATATATGAAGTTGATAGTGAACTTGTGAAATGATGTCTATAGTCAAGGGAATATTTAATATACCATGTGTAGGCTACAACATGTTCAACTTGTTAATCATAAAACACTGCCATCATCTAATAATTCTCCAAAAGACATTAAAAACCACTGTTTTGTTTTCTCATAAAGTTATTTGATTCCTGGAAACTATTCAAAAGGAGCATACAATAATAAAAAGGATAGAAGAATGGCTCTTTGTTTAAAGAAAAAATTTAAAATAGAACATTTGAACAAAATGAAAATGGTAACAAGTTAACTCATTGCCTGCTTTGGAAATTAGCTAATTGATTGCTTCATGCATGGCTGCTTCATGCATGGAAGGCAAAATAAAGAACAGGATGGTGAATGGTCAGGAGAAATTAGTCTAATGTAGTTTGCTCCAGTAATATTGGCTATGGATAATCTGACTTAAATATCTAAATAATTGCAAAACAAATTTGCATTACTTCAACCTCAGAGTTTGTAAATTTGTAGTTTTCAAATGCTAAATGTGATGTGCTGTTAGAAAAGCTGTTCTTAGTCTATCATTCTTTCAATAGCATTGAGAATGTTTTATGTATCCCAAGTTTAATATAATCAATCTATAGAACTATGATGCATTACTGATCGTCATCTTCATTTGGAGACTGAATTGACTGTCTTTTTTTTTGGATGTGTTTGATAGATGTATAAACATTTTTATTTGGAATCTTTTCCCCTTTAGAAGGTGTAAATTCCAATCTTCATTTTGTATTATCTTGAAATGGGAAGAAACACTATACTTTTCTTTGGCAATTTATTAAAGAATATAAGAGAAAAAAGCTTGGAAACCTAGTATAATGTATTTATCTGGACATAGTCTCTGTATACAATCAGTAACTTTCTGGCAATAAATATAGGACATTCCCCTTAATATAGGGAATTCAAGTTAGGTTAAACTAAAAGTTAGAAACACTATATATCTTAAAAATACATTGAAAAATAGATTTTATCAAGGCTTTCAGCATAATTTTCTCTTCATGAACAAACCATTCCAGGAATCCACCCCGATCATTGCTCCTCAGATACACTGAAGGCTTTCCCTGCCCCCATCTCCTTTCTAGGCTGTCCATCAACTTCTAATTCGGAGAGATTTTTGGCAGAGTTGTTGATTATCTTGCCCATTATAATACTGTCTATCCTGGGTAGCATGGATTACAGAGAGTTTTTGTTATCTGTAAAGTGAGAAACCATTGCAGTTCAATTCAACTTAGTAAACATTTATTGAATGCCTCCTTTGTAAAAGGATCTTTGCTAAATATAGGTTACAGATTCCTAGAACATGTGCACCTTTCTATTTCACATTAGTATATAGTTTAGTTGGTTTCTTTTGTGTCGTTTTCAGCTTCCTTATTCCCAAGTCATTACTGAAAATTTTACTATAAGATCATTATATTATAAAACCCCAAGAGCAGAAGAGCATGAGTTAGTTTTCCGAGGTGGACACAGGATAACTAAACATGAACATTGCTTGCTCAGACTGAACTGTGGAAAATAAAACTATTTCTCTTTCCTTTCCTCTATCATCTTTCTCATTCTGTGCTTCCTTAGAGAATATTATTCCAAGATCTTTGCCTTTATTAGTGTTGATATAATTTTACAATTTAAAATTATGTTCAATAGTAACTAAGGGAACTTTGTAAAAGGTACTGGGAAATGTGGAGGGCAATGAAAGAAAAGATATAGTTCAAGAGATTAATGTATCTATTTTTTTTCTTTTTTGTGGTGCTGGGGATTGAACCCAGGGCCTTGTGCATGTGAGGCAAGCACTCTACCAACTGAGCTATGTCCCTAGCCCTAGGGGATTAATGTATCTACATACAAATGCTCTCTACTAAAGCCAACATAAAGGACATGGTCAAAAAAATAAAAGATAACCAGGTTTTAAGGGCAAAGAGAAGAGAAGGACATGAAGGAGAAGCCACTGTCCTTGGAAGATAAAGCAGTGATCATGTAGGAGAAAAGAGAGGGAAGAGCATCTTAATTAATGTTTCACATATACAATTTAAAATGGGCAGTGACTTCAAAGCTATAAGCTAAAACATACAGAAGGAGAGACTGGGAGCCCAGAAATAATTGAAGATAAAATTCTGTATTTCTTCTATGATGAGATGCATTTGCTGGGCAGCTTTAAAGTCAGGTTGAGAATCTTTGTAGGAAAAGACTGATGCCAGAAAAGTTAAAATGGGTAAATTTTTTTTAAAAAGATGGAAATGGGTTCCTTAAACTTTATAAGTCAATGTTGTTGATGTTGATTTCTGGTAGAATCTAAGAATGCCTTGTTATGCCAAATATTTGTAAATCCTTAGAAGTAAAGGAATATGTCAATCATTAGAAATTCCCATTGATTAATTAAAAAATAAAGCCAAACAGAATTTTCCTTTTTTTCATATTCTGAGTCATTTTACTTACACAAGATGTAGAAAATCATGCTATTTAATTTTGTAAATAGCGCAAAGTTTCAAAATATGCTACAGAATAACATTGCTGTAAGAAAAACATCTTGATTTTAGTGCTTACTCAAAAGCAACAAGATAAACTTTTTTTCTTAAAATCATTTAACCCTAATTTAAAAAAATCCTTTTCAGGGTAGGAAATACATGCTTATGGTTTTAAAATTTAAAAGGTACAGAAGGGTATACAGAGAAAAGAAAATATTGCTTATACCTTATCTTCTAGCTGACCACTGCTCTCTCCAAAGGTAACAACCATTTTTATCAATTTTAGCAAGATAGCATAATTTAATTAATTTGTGATTACAGTGTTACTTATTGAGCCCTTACTATATGCCAGGCATTGTTCTAAACACTGAGGATATAGTAGAGAGAGAAAAAAAGAAACAGATAAAATCTGTCTCCCAGAAAGTATATGTTTACTGGTGTGGGGGAAGTGGGAGAGGAGGAGGGGGATAGAGGACAGAAAATATTTGTCAAGGATTGGAGAAAGTTAAAACAGAGTAATAGAAATGAGGGGGATAGTCAAAGATGGACTCTTTGTTAAGGTAATATTGAAACAGAGACTTAAAGAAAGTGACAGGACAAGTGTGCAGGTACCTGGGATCAGCGTGTACCTGGCAACACCCCTGGGGAAGCTGCAGGAAGGAGAGTGAAGTGGAGCTAGCAAGGGAAGAATGGTAGGAGACGAGTGCAGGGTGAAGGTTAGTAGGCAGATTAGGTTCTGTAGGTCCTTGTAAACAGCTTTGGATATTACTCTGAATGCAATGGAGACCACTGGAAAGTTTTTAATAGAAAGGAAATATGTTTAGAATTAATTTTAATGTTAAGTGTAGTGGATCTTTGGTCGCTGTGTTGAGAATCTAATGTGAGGATGATGGTGGTAGGTGTGGAACAAGAATGGTCAATTACTAGGCCATTGCTATAGTCTGAGCAAGAGATCATGGAGTCTTGCACCAGAGTGATAAGCACTGGAGGAGGTAAAAAGTGGTCGGATTTTAGATATATTCTGTTTATAAATTCTGAAGTTAACAGTATATCTTAATCAATTGTGAATTGGATATGACAGAAAGGACTAAAGGATCATGCCATGATTTTTGACCTGAGCAAAACCAAGAATGGACTTACTATTATTAGTTGGGATTGGAAAGGTTTTAGGAAGAGTAGGTTTTAAGGGAAAACCAGAAGTTTGGTTTTGCGAATGTTAGTTTTGAAATGCTCATGAGATAGATATTCAGGTGGAGAGGTCAAATGGCAGCCTAGGAATGGGGCTAGAACATGGTCTTGTCTAAGAATATACATTTGGCACTTGTTGATATAGAGATGGGATCACAAAGACAGTCAGTATTGACAGTGAAGGGATTACTGTGTGTATATACGTGACTGTATGACCAATATGATTCTGCAACCTGTACACTCAGAAAAATGAGAAATTATATCCCATCTGATTCAAATGTATGATATGTCAAGGTCATTGTACTGTCATGTGTAACTAATTAAAACAAATGAAAAAAAGAAATCCTTCGATTCTCAAATATTCAGATGTCTGGCAAAGAAATCCAATTAAAAGTGGCTAACAAAGAAGAACTGAAAGAATGAGACCCCAAAGGGCATGAGAACTGTACATCAAGAGGAACGGAATGATCCACTCCCTCAAGTGCTGATTGTAGGTTAGTAAGATGAGGACTGTGATTGGATTTTACAGTGAGAAAGTCATGAATTTGATGAAACTAGTTTTTTAAGTGTTGGGGGGTTTGTTTTGCATTGTTTGGCATTACAGAGATTGGGACAGAAGAAAATAAGAGATGCATCCATAGACATGATTCTTTTGAAAATTTTGCTATAAAGAAATAAAGGCAAGAAAAATGGGAGGAAGAGAAGGAAAGTTTTTGTTTCACTTTTTTTTTTTAACTGTGGAGGATATTAAGGCCTATCTGTAATCTTACAAATCTTACATTTGACTGCTATAGTTTTTATGTGCAAGGTTCCCTGAAGGCCCATGCGTTAAATGTTTAGTTCCCAGCCTGGTGCCATGGGCAAATGACAGACGCCTTAAGAGATGGGGCCTACAGAGAGGTCTTCTTTCTGGTCATCGTGAGGGATGCTCTTGATAGTGAGACTTAAGTCCCTTCTTCTTCCTCTCTTTTGTGTCCTGACATGAGGTGAATAGTTTTGCTCTGCCACTTGCTTTCATGTGCTGCCCCAAACCCAAAGCAGCAGGGCCAATTGATCAAGGACTGCAATGTCCAAAACAATGAGCCCAAATAAACCTTTTCTTTATATGTTGGTTGTCTCATATATTGTCATGGCAATAGAAAGCTGTCTAACACAAGTGATTCAATAGGCTGGGAAAGACTAATGGTGCAGGAGAGAGAAGGGACATTACCTGCAAATATGCCCCTGAGTAGGTGAGAGGAAATAGATTTAGGGTTCAGTGGAAGGTGGATTTTAGACACAGACAATTCATGGATATGACTGGACATGGGGTGTAAGTTCTCTTCTGACTGCTTCTCTTTTATGAATGAAATAAGAAGCAAGGTCAACAGCAGAGTGAATGCTGGAAGCTTGAGTCAAAGGAGGAAGGTATAACATTATCCTCTAGGAGAATGGAAGGATGAAAGGTCTAAAAAGATTACAGAAATTCTGATCAGCCCTTGGGACTCACTTGGAGTTGGTGGCTGTGAGCTTAAAGTGAGACAAGTTACTACATATGTTATCTTTTTTTTCCCCCAGTTACATTCAGCCCAAGTGTTGGTTTGGAGTAGGTGCATGGTTGGTTTGGTTTTTGGTTTTGGTTTCCCTGTGAGCATGGCAGGAAGAGAAAGGCATTGGATTTGAGGTTGTATGCAAGGGAGTGCATACATGATGGGTCATGGCAACTGGGGAGGAAGGGAAAAGCACAGAGAAAAGGGGTATGAACAGTAGATTTTATATGCTGTCAGGGTTGCTGGAATAAGGGTATTAGAGTAAGGAACTGAGGTGGTGATTTTAGAGTTAAGGTGTTTTACGTAGAGATTAGAAGGGAAGTAAGAGATTGAGACAGAGAGGACAAGGTTATTGGAGGAGTAGAGTTCAGAAGAATGATGAGGGCAGGAGTGAAATGATCATCTATGTGATTACTGACACCACAAAAAACCATAACAGATATAGGAGAGTGACGGTGAACCAGGCACCAACTGATATCTTTAAGAAATAGCTTTGACAGCAACTCTAGAGGTTTCTAAGGAGAGAGAAGAACAGTGGCTTATAAAATTAAAAATGTAAAATCCTGACTGTAGGATCTGAAAACTTGTATAGAATATAGGAGATGCTACTTAAAATAGTTCATGGTGGGGGTTGGGGACATCAAGGGTGATAATTAACTAAATATGAGCTAGTAGTATGGTGAAATTGCTAAAATACCTTCTGTAATCCCAGGTAGTATTAATAGAACATCTCAGGTGCCCACTGTAGGGTAATAGAGGCTTCTATCTAGGCTGGCCAAATTTGAGTCTTGTACCGAAGTGTAGATGCCATGCTTTGAGAGACATTGATGAGTTATAATATGTGAGACAAGGAAAACTAGAGCAGTGAGACTTTTTGAAAACAAGTTATTTGAGAAATGGCTGAAAGAAACTAAGAATTTTTAGCAAGAAGAAAAGAATTAAAGATCTGGTACTTCAATCCAACTACAGAAAAATTTCAGGAAGCAGAAGAAGACAACAGGACCCAGGTGACTTTAAAAGATAAAATTGAGATTAGTGATTTGGAAGAGCAGATTTCTGCTTAATGAAAGAGAATGTTCTTGTAATTGGAACCAGAAAAGAGTCAGATTGTCTCCCCGTTACTGATGTCCAAGCAAAAGTGAGGAAATCACTTTTGATGGGAAAAATTTGGGATGGAAGGTATCAGTTATGTCAAGATCTTTATACCTTCCTCAAAGAGAATGGTGCCACTAACTTTACATTGTTGTTATTACATGACATGGTGTCTATTATGTCATTACATATTTCTCAGGAGTGAAAAGCACACTAATGAAATGAATATCCATCGTAGGAACCATAGTTAACTTCAAAATGATGACTTAAAATGTGTTCTCCTTAAAATTGCAAACTTTATTTAAAGTTTTTCTCTAATCTCCACTGGCAAGAAAACTCCATAATGTAATACTTCTGTCTCTCTCTCTCTCTCTCTCTCTCTTGAGAATTTTTTAATATTTATTGTTTAGTTTTCGGGAGACACAACATCTTTATTTTATTTTTATGTGGTGCTGAGGATCGAACCCAGTGCCCCGCGCATGCCAGGCGAGCACACTACCGCTTGAGCCACATCCCCAACCCAATATTCACTTCTTAAGAGTGTTGCAATTTTACCTAATGTGGGGGTTATTAACCTAAATATGAAGTATGTTATCTAAAAGTTTCTCTTTTCTTTATTCTTTCTCTGGACTTCTTCCTTTTTTAACTACTGGATCTAGCTCCATAAATGCTCAACATTAAATAAGTAAATAAAGAAAATGTTTTGGAAATTTATTAAACAGTTTTGCAATGCTAAAAGTACCCAATAATTTTTCCCTTGCTCCTCTGCCTCCCTATCTATATATTTATGGAGCATTATTCACCGTAAGACCATGCTTACTGGTTGTCTTATGAATTACAGTTCATGTCCAATCCCCAAATTGAATTTCCTAATTTATCTACTGCATGAAATTATTATAAAACCAGTTATAGATCAAACTCTTGCTTCCTGGATGTGGAGAATTTGTTGAACATCTCATGTATTTTCTGATGCCTAGAACTTTGTTTTATGTGTTCATTTAAATAAACAATTCTTGGTCAACAGAAAATTGTGTGAATTTGAGTTATTATTGATCTAGTTGACAGGCATAAGGAAAAAAACCGATGTTGTATCTACCTTTGGCATGAATTTTTTAATTCTGAAAAATCAGGGCTTCTTAAAATGTGGTCTGCAAACTGCCTGCTTTAGGATCATGTGGGGTCATCCATGGTCCTCTGCCAAGGGAAGCAAATCTACCAAATGCAGGTTAAAACTTTAGGACACACTGATTTATTGAGCTGCCTCTTATGCTTGGAATTCTGCTAGGAGCCATGGGGAACAAAGGAACATGAGGTTGTCCTCTACCCTACTTCCTCCTGAGCTAGTTGGGAGGTGTGGTTGACTCACACTAAACAGAGGTAAACAACTCAGGTCATTGTAGCCAAGCGCTTAGATGGATGATACAGCTCTATGTGCAGCAGGAGTTTTTAAGGAATCCAAAACTACCTGGTCTCTTGAAAGAAGCAGGGTGCAACTTACATCTACATGACAAAATAGGATCAGGCAGAAGTGAGCAAGTAGGCAGATAGAGAGAGTGAAAGAGGCATGATGGGACGTGGGGATGAGCAGTGACAGGCATTTCACCTGCCTAGCCAGGCGGGGAAAAGACAGATTCAGGAGGGTTTGAAAGCTGTTCACAGGACCCTAGACTCTTTTATGGTGGGTTCTTGGATCTTTGCAGATTTATATACAGGGGAAACAATGTTATAGAGCTGTGTTAAGGAAGAATGGTCTGACAGTGGCATAGAAGATGAACACAGGGATGAACTTGAAACTTGAGGGTTTTGCTGAAAGAAGGCTGACACAGAAGCATCAATTAAAGGGACTTGAATAAGTAACCATGGAATAAAGAGGAAGGTACATGGGAGGAAAGATGAGTGGTTTCACAGGAACATTCAATAGGGCTTTGGGACTGATATGATATGGGGAATGAGGAGAGAAATGAATAAAAAACATTTTATGCCCTGTGGATGGGGGAATGTTGGTGCTATGGAGACAGGGTGGGAGCAGAAACTGGTTAGGGTTTGAGGATCATGAATTCACTTTCAGTCCTGTGGGGCTTGAAATGATGACAAGTCATTTGAGTGGAAATCTCTACTTGGCAACTGCAGATAAATAAATAGATTTTGGAGATGAAAACAGGATTTTGTTGATATAAAGTTAGAAGAAAGGCCATATAATGAATTAGTTTTTTGAAAGAGAGTTTATGTAGAATGGGAAAAACAGAGGGCCACGGACATAGAAAGAACTCCTTTCCTGTTTTTAGAGAGTTGCTTCAGGATTAGTTTCTGTGATCCCAGGTTCTTTTTATACTTATATGGTATTAGGGATTGTAGAGTGCCTTGCAATCAAATGGTAACTACTCTCATTATTATAACTTTATAGAAGCCAAGATGTTATGATACAGAATGAGCCCTGAGAAATCAGATTTATCTAGTTTCAGCTTTGGCACTTAATATCATGTCAATGTGGGCAGATGCTATGATTGCTTTAGGTTTCAGTTTCTAAATATATAACATGGGCACAATACTGGCTATCTTATCGAGCTGCTGTAGAGAAAACAGGAGATAACACAGGGAGGGTCATGCAAATGACAAGTAACTATATATGTGAAAGTGCTATTAATGTCAGAGGCAGAAGAAATTTAGAACAAAGATGGAGAAAAGTCATGCTACCTCAGCCCTAGGTGTTTTAATAATAATAAAAAAAATGCTTTGTTGGGCTTAGCTGGACCTCAGCCAAATAATCATGGGGAATGGCAGGAGAGCAAAGACAAATGTGAAGAGGGAGAAGCTGATTCTGGCAATCCACATTGGAAGATTTTGGGGAGGAGGAGTGCAGTAGAAGTGGGAACCCACTACATTTGCCACATCCTAATGAGTGATCTGTTACTGGATTAAGACTGAGGTGTGCCCGTGGGCCAGCTGGAGTGAGGGAGGATGGCAGATGGGATCTATTCTGATTCTCCTGCTCAGTGGAAGGGCAATCCGTGTAGGAAGCTGTCCCAGGTATGCATGGGAGCTGGTCTGGAAGAGGCTGCCTCTCTTAGCAGAGAGGGTATACAGTGAAGGACCATACCTGCTATCCCCACAGCAGGGTTAAATCAACTGGCCCCATGGGCTTTGGGCAATCTGTGGCCTACTCTCACAGTTCAGTAGGTTAGTCTTCCATAAATACATTAACGCTCTGGGAAGATGAAGCAGATATACTATTCCCATCCCTCCTGCTATAAACAGTAAAAATCCTGAATGTTAAATATAAAATAAATATAAAAAGACTACAATGTGAAGGGAAGGCAGACTTCCTGAGGAACTCAGTGCCTGAGGAAGGACACAGCAGTGAATTCTGAGCTTTTATTCTTCATCTATCTCAGACTGGATACTGGAGAAGGCATCAACCAGAAAAATGCTGATGAGCACAGGCGAAATTACCCACAAACAAAACAGAACCAAAGAAAAACTCGTCCTCTCTAGAAAAGGGACCAGGAAAGGGGCATCCTACCAAGAAAGAAAGCTTATAGGAGAATAATTGCTCTATCCAGTGAAACACCACAAAATAAATAGGACCCATTCCCACTGCAAAGCCCTTCTGAGGCGATAAGAGGCCCTCAGGAGCAGAAAAGCTCCCTTGTCTGCCAGCCAGTGTGGAGTCAGAGGCAGTTAGTACAGACTCAGGAGATTCACTGCTGCTGGATGGTAATGAAGGCTGAGTGGAAAACCTGATTTCCATCTTCACCTGCCAGTGGCAAGACACCACCCTTCTTCACCAGCTAATGTGACATTTAGATAGGATTCTCTATCTCATAATGCCCAAATATCCAGGTTTTAATTGAAAATCAATTGTTAGGCTAAGAAACAGTCAGTGTCAAAAATAAGAAACATTAGAATTATCTGAGAAACATTTTAAAGAAGCTATCACAAAAATGCTATAACGAGCAATTAAAGTCTGCTTGAAATAAATAATAAAATATAGAAAGTCGAAGCAAAGAAACAAAAAGTCCCATCAAAGAGATAAAAGTTATAAATAATTCAAAGAAAAAATTTAGAACAAAATACAATAATAACTGAAAGAATTAAACAACAATGACTCAGTGAATGGGCTGAACAATAGAATGGCAAGGATAGAAGACAGTATCTCTCAACTTAAAGATAAGTAATAGAAATGATCAATGTGAATGAGAGAGAAAAATCAGGCTGAAAATCAAAGCAAATAAATTATAAAATTCTTTCACTCTACAGTTCAAGAATGTTTATAGGACTTGCTGTCTTTCTCAGATGTTGGTCCAAATATAGGATTTGAGGGAAATAACTGAATAGTACTGCTTTATGTCTTTGAGATATTTTCCACATTTACAAAACTCTGGTTTCTAACCCTGTATTTATTTATTTTAATATTTATTTTTTATTGTAGTTGGACACAATATCTTTATTTTTTTATTTTTATATGGTGCTAAGGATCAAACCCAGGGACTCACACATGCTGGGCGAGTGCTCTACCTCTGAGCCACAATCCCAGCCCCTCTAACCCTGAATTTATATGTGCATTAATTATGTGCACACATGAGCTAAATTATATTAACATGTAGGTAACATTTACACAGCATTTACAATGTATTCTGGACTCTTTACATTTAATCTTTACTACCACACAGTGCAGAAGATGTGTTTCTTTTTTACCCATTTTTACTAATGAGGAAACAAATTATGTGATGTGTCTAAGGTTACATAGCTAGTAAGTGGCAGCATTAGGATTTGAACTTCAGTATTCTGGATTTAGAGTCTGTCCCCTTAATAACTTCATTCTTATAATTTTAGACTTTTTCTTGTCCATTGTCTATTTTATAATCTGGACAGTGAATTTTGCATATTAAGGCTTTAATCTTCATGAAATCTATTTGAAATAGAATTGGTATGAAACTGGGCAGGGGTAGGGAATGGTGGCTAAAACTTGAGTTGGTAGAATCTGGGAATTCTTAAGAATCTCAGCCAACAGCAATGATTAATTATATTTAAAAAGTAGGAAAATTTGGCAAAATCCTGCAGTAGAATCTCTACACTTACTGCTTGGATAGAATATAAAGGCCATGGATGGCAGAACTTCAGCACAAATAAAGAAAAATAAATGAGTAAAACAGAGACTTTAGTTAACTGTAAGTTAACACCAACACAGTGGAGCTATCCCTGAGAGGGTGAACTGATAGTCTCATTAACTCAGAATGCCCAGAATAAGCTTATACAGTGCTCAGCTCTTGTAGGTTTGGATCATGCGCAAAATCCTGGGTACACTGAATGTCAGGGTAGAAATGGGAGTAGAACTTGATTCTGGTAGGAGGAGCTGAGGATTCATAGCCTGCATAAGAGAAGATAGGATAGGTTATGGCAGTTGTCTAAAAATACACAGTGCTGTCAAATACAGTGACTTGGCAGGACATGTCTGTGTGACTCTAGAGGATGGCGCTGCAGCCAATCAGAAGTGGCAGGGAAAGGATTATGGTTCAGTATCATTAGAATTGTAAAATATGAAGATAAACTAGTCTGTTCCATCTGGTAGTGGGATTCTTATCATTGGCGGTATACAAACAGAATTGGATGAGTCACTTCCATGACAATAGAGAAGATACTTTTCAGGATTGTAGACCCCCACTGGGGAATGTGACATAAACTTTGGAATCTCTGCCTCGGAAAATACACTTAAACTTATCATTTTGCACACAGATGCTAGGGTTTTTTTCAGAAGCCTTTCATCGAAAGAGGAATGAAAAAACTTTTCACTCTTACAACTTAATAATTCTAGATATTTTCAGGGCAGTAGTTTCATGGTTCATAAAATCTCACTGAGTCATCTATTTATTTGTTCAACAAATATTTGTTAAACATTTACATACACAAGATATGAAGTTGAGTAGATGATACTTAAGCACATAATAAAAATATTGAAATAAATGCAGTAAAATAGAAATATAAGTTAGACTATGAGGGACGACAGTCTAAATTAGGGGAAAGATCTGCATTTCATAAATTTTTAAATTAATTTTAAAAAATATTCTTTAATCATAAATATAGGATGCTTCCTTTGCACACACAACTTCTAAGCATGTTAACTCTTCCTCCAACCAGAATGTGGCCCCGGCTATCATTACTTATATGAATTTTGGAGTTGCCACTTCTTATCACACTATTGGTTTGTTTCAAAAGCTTTTATTACAGGTAACACAAAAGCATATTGCAACCAAGTTTTTTGAATGACCAAATCTGAACTCATGTGAACTTTTAAAAATTAAGTTCATAGTATTAGAGAAGTGTTTCTATTTTACATTTTCAGAAGTATGAGAAAGAAAAAAATACTTAAATTGTACTGCGGTTTGGATGTGGTTTGTCCCCCAAGGGCTTCATGTGCTGGAAGGCTGGTTATGTGGAGGTGATAGAACTTTTAAGATATGGAGCTTAGCAGAAGCTAATTAGGTCATGGGGGGCTCGATCCTCATGAATAGATTAGTGTTGTCTTGAGGCAGCAGACCAGGTCTTCTGTGAGTGGATTCATTCCCAAAAGAACAGGTTGTCATAAAGTTGGCCCTTTCTGTACACGACAAGTTCCCTTTCTGCTTCTGTGTCATGTTGTGATGTAGGGGATTCTTACTGGAGGAGCTCCATGCTGTTTGGACTTTCCAGCCACCAGAATTATGAGCTAAATAAAACTTTTTTGTTTATATTTTACTCAGCCTCAGAGATTTTGTTACAGAAATGCAAAATAAATGAAGTTATATTATTTCCTTGAAATTGTACAATCTTTTAAAGCCAAACATTTCTCATTGATAATTTAAATTTTTTGTGTTTAAGGAGTCTAACAAAATAAGTGTTGATTTATTGCTATACATAATGTGAAGGAACTAAAAATATGTTTTGAAGAAGAGAGGTAAAAATATTTTCTTCTGGAGAAATAAGCCCTAGAAATACTATCTTAAAAGTAGGGTCTTTGGAGTAGGGGATAAATGGGGTGGTCCATCGAAGTTATTTGTGTTCTTTATTTATTTTTCAAATGTAGCACTGTTTGGGGCCCAGTTTTTATTTAACTTTAATAATAATTCCCAGGAACATTAATTCCTAAAAGAAATACTTTGCTAAAAACAAAAAGCTCTACCATTCTTGCCAGACAGGGATCATCAAGGTCAACCTTTAATTGCATCTCTTAATACATAATAATTAGGAAGAATTTCCTAACAGTGATGATTATGTTTCCACTATGATCATTTGTGTGAAAACATCTTTTGTATAGTGAATAATAACCTCCATTATATAATCACATTTTTATGAGTCTTGTAAAGCCTTAGCATCATTTTCTGTTCATAAAAGGGAAAGTTGGTATACAGGTTGATCACAAGAGCCTGGAATGTTTGTTTGTTTGATTTTTCCCAATAAGGGGTTCTGCACTGCAGGGAAAAAGAATGTCAGTGGAAAACTGTATAAGTAAAATAGGATTTAATTTTTGTTCACATAGTGAAATAGAATTGTTCAACTCCACAGTCTTGTATACAATTGTAAATAGAATAATAAAAGAAATGTTCACAAGGGAGAAAAAAAAAACAAACTTACTCACAATCACACCTTCTCACCCTCTTTATAAACTCTTAGTGACAATCTCATATGGGGATTCATTGAGTGAGGATTTGTGAAGTACTTGGAATACTACTTGAGATACGGTAAGGACTATAGAAAGTTTGCTATTTTTATTATTGTTATTGATTCTCTGTCAATTTTTGGCCATTTGCTAAATAATAACTCACCTTTTAAAAGTGCTTTAGAGTAGTGTAACACTGATATCACGAACTGAATGTTTATAAAATGAGGACTCTGAGCAAGGCCAAGGTCACGTCTCCAACTCCCAAGGCTCATGCTCTTTCTGATGCACCACACTGCCTTTCTGGGTTCAAGATACACTGTTAAGAAAAATAAAACTGTCTCAGAAGACGGCAAAGCCAGGCCATGGGATTCAGCTTCACTTTCAAGGAGGAAATGAAGTAATTGGAGAGTCTCAGATAGAGAAATGGAAGGAAAGACACAGGAAGGAGAGGTGAAGGTGGAGAAGAGACAGACGCAGTGGAAGTGGGAGGGATGGTGTTGGGGAAAGATGATGTTGGCTTGATCTCTGCAGCAGACACAAATAGACAAAGAGGGAGGGGAGGTGGGAAGCAGAAAAAAGAAGAAAGAGTTACAAACAAGAAAAGTATTTGGAGGGAGGGATACCCTTTGAAGAAGGTAAAACAGAACAAATGAACAAAAAGAATAGATTTGTAAAGAAGAGGAAAAGTAGACAGACAGCCTTTGCTAAATTATAGAATCAGGGGTAAGAGACTGGAAGCTCTTGCCTTCACTTCGCTCAGACATCGTAACTCACATGTTGACAATTGCTTAGATCCACATGCTACAAGAGACTTTTCCAAGACTCCAGAGGCCCCCTGGGATCAGGGGCAAGAGCTGTTCCTGGGGTTCTCTACAGGGCTGCCCAGAGCTTTCTCACCCTCAGGCTGAATGAAATCAAGCAATGAGCTGAGTCAGGCCTGTGGGCTGAAATGTTCCTTCCTCACCCTGGGGAATTTCCAAAGGACTCACATTAACTAATTATCCAAATAAAGAAGAATTTAGCTCAGAGTTTTTCCTCAGATATAAAGGATTATTTATATATATTCCCCTTCTGCACTACTAGCCATGCGATTTCCAAATGCAGTGTTTGGATGGTAATGCCAGGGAATGAATTGGTTTTTATTTTACTACATTCAAATCTGAAAATATATTCTCTACCTTGACTGGGGAACAGGAAATAGTTAAAGAAAGAGAGAAAATAGATAAACACTAAAGAAGTAATCATTTATTTGGCACCTAGTGCTAGGCAGACAGGTGCTAAGATAAATACTTCATATATTTTCTTAGATTAGCTATATGGTCCAATGGCCCATTGACTATATAGCAGAGTATAAAACTATTATTTGGTTACTCTGAGTAGGAGTGGCAACTAATTTGCATATTTTAATCCCCCCCCCAAGGATATAAACTTAGTATAAAGAAAGAGTCTTCCAGTGAGGTCCCACTATACTGATCAGGACGTCCTCTGAACCGGATACTGAGGTTCAAGTTTTAGCCTGTAACAAATATGCATTTTTAGGAATATTTATTTAAGTCACATTCTTCCTAGGGAACCTGTTGAAATAGGTGAGGTTTGAGGGTTCTACTATGCTTTCTTCAATGGTGATTTGTGTACCTGTATGTGTTTGTATTATGTCAAGTGAACGAGTGCTTGTTTCTACTTGTCTAGACTGGTCCTCAAGGCACAGAGTTTAGGTCTCCGATAGTCTCTATAGTCCTTAGAAGAGGTTTAAGTATATAAATATTGGAATTTCATACTTTGATGTTTTATTTGTTTGTTTTTTGGATTACACAAAATGGTTTTAATACCATATTGACATGATAGCACATTTTTAAAAGCTCTAATAGTCCACAGAGTCAATGGCTATACAAAGACTTGAGAAGTAGGCTTTGTATCGTTTATGTGGAACTCATATGACCAACCTTAAATCAATTAAAGTATAAATTCTTGCTCCTATTTATATGAGTTACAACAATAATCTGCAAGAAGTTTCATATCATACCATTTTGAATTTACTTAAAAACCCTATGGCATGATAACTTTAAAAAATCTTGACAGATACAATTAAAACTATTTGGTGATAAATGAGTTCTGTTAACACTTTTAAAATTAATTGGGTGGATGTCCTTGATATGGCATGCAATTATCCTGAGAATTTATGTAATAAAATATAGTAGTTTGTGCTGAGATTAGTTTGACACAATTGCCATTAACGGTGTCTCCTCCTTAGCACCTGCCAGCTTTACAGGGCAACTCTGCCCTCCAAAGGGGAATGCTGCATTGAGCTTGGGTCCATTAGAAGTAAAATCCTGGGCTGGGGATGTGGCTCAAGCGGTAGCGCGCTCGCCTGGCATTCACGGGGCGCTGGGTTTGGTCCTCAGCACCACATACAAATAAAATAAAGCTGTGTGTCCACCGAAAACTAAAAAAATCAATAAATAAAATAAATGTTAAAAAGTTCTCTCTTTCTTTCTCTCTTTAAAAAAAGTTAAATTCTCTTTTTCTGTTAATAATAGAATAATAATGGTGAATTAATCTTTCCTTAGTTTGTGGAGAGCAAGACATCATAATTTTTTCAATTCTATTCAACCCTTGGAAATATGGTCAGTTATTTCAGGTGAGGCTTCCATGAAGTGGGGGCTTTTAAAAAAGCAAATTTGTTTCATATGTATCTTATACACATATCCTGGAAGTAATTTTGTACTACATTTTAAATAATTTTGTGTATTAAACAGTTTCATGGTGTGGAATTTTCCACTTGTGGCCTCATGTTGTCACCCAAAAAGTTTCAGATTTGATTTTGGATTTTTGGATTAGAAAACCCCAACCTGTGTTGAAGTTTTATACCTTGCTAAGACTTGCATTACATATAGGCAGAACAAAATAGAAACAACCTAAATTAAGGAGTAATTTTAAAACTTATAAGCATATACTATTTGTTTTATTTCTGGGCATGCTCAGACAAAAGGTCTTTGACTAATGGAATGTAAACATGATTAATCATTATTATATTAAAGTACTATTATAGACAAAATAAAGGAGTATTCATAGGAGAAAATACTAGAAAGGTATTAATTATATATTATTTTATACTTACATGTCCAGTAATATGGTTAGTGCTATGGATAAGTTATACTTATCTTAAAGACTTATCTCAAGGAACTTATAGTCTAATGAGGGAGATAAAGCAATGCTTATATTTTAATGTGAAGAAACATGATAGAAGTATGTGCTTAATGCTATGTTAGGCATCTAAACACAATGGAAAGTCAGAAAAGCATTTTACTGGAAATTGTTCTGGAATGGAGTTTTAATGGATGGATGAGAAATTAGCAAGATAAGGAATGAGAAAAACCCCAGAGACAGCAGCACCACTTAAATCCATGTCTCTTACTTCTTGGCATCTTTCCCTCCCTCCTTCCCTCCCGGCTTCCAGTGTCTAGAAAGGCAAATGCAGGAGTATAGAGCTCTTTCTTCATATTTGATTTTAAACCTCTAGATTATTCGTGCTTCATAAGCAAAATCATTCTCTTCAAAGTAGCTGCTTCTCTTAAGAGTGTATATGGCTTTCAGAATTGCACAGACTGTGAACCTCAAACAGGTATGCAGATACCTGGCTAAAGGACCAAGGGTATTCAGAGCCAGAAGGGACAAAGTCAATTTTCTCCAGCAGAAAGCTATTCAAAGTACTATTTTTGTTACCACAAGAGAAAAAAAATGGATGCAGGAAGGTGTAAAAATCATATGTTTTTAAATGTGAAACTTAAATAAATTTCCTACTTCATGGGCCTAGGCTCTCGACATACATACTCCCCCCCTCCCAACCCCCATTAGGCTTACTTAGAGGGAAACTATTGAGAAACACTGGGATACAAGAAAAAGTCCGTGATGTTGCGGAAGGAAGATGAAGCAAGAAGAGAACTGGGCTTCAAGGCCCAACTCCAACTTTTCTTTCACTCATTTTCTTTCACTCAAGGCAGACATTGCCCATTAACCCTAGCTTCCTTTACAATATCCTTCTTATCCTAATATTCTTCTTATCCCAGTGTCTGGGGTGAATATTGAGACCCCAGGAGCAAGGTGACAGTTGAGTGTGTGTATGCATGTGTGTGTATGCATGTGTGTGTGGCACATACATGTGTGTATGTAAACATATATGTGTATAGCTAACCCTGGTCCATGGATGTAGAAGCATAGATCTGGGATAAGAAGGACACTGGGATAAGAAGGACACTAAGATGAGAAGAATATTGTAAAGGAAGCTGGGGTTAATGGACAATGTCTGCCTTGAGTGAAAGAAGAAGGGAGAAAAGTTGTAGTTGGGCCTCCAAGCCCAGTTCTTTTCTTGCTTCATCTTCCTTCTGCAACATCATGGACCTTTATCTTGTATCCCAACCTGATTCACATTTCACAACAACTCATCCAGGCTTGTTGCTTACACACATCAGGGCTGTTATTACAGACAGTTTTCAGGTTTCTTGCAATTGTTCCAAGTTCTGTTTTTTAAAAGTAGAGACTTCATCATCATCATCATCATCATCATCATCACCTGTGCTTTCAATTCCAGCTCCTGCACTCCTAATCTACTACTGTGCAGGTATGAATGATGCTGGAACTTAGATTTTTTCCCACTCTAGCTTGCTCTCTATCAAATTGTCCATGGAAGCTGTTTGAAGTAGCTCTTTTTATGGACTTTGAATAATTTCACATGCTGGAAAACTGAGATGGTGGTGGGCACTCTAGAGAGAAGGTTCGGTGAAAATATATGAGTAGGGTTGTAAAGATGGTATGATTAGATGTTGGAAAGAAGTTATTCATGTGTCTGCATCCTTCTGGGCAAAGGGATGGGAAAAGGGAAGATGAGAATGGAGTGGTGGACCTGCCATACTAAGAGCTTCAAATTTTATTCTCTGTTAATAGCATAGAGGTATTTGAGGAGCTCTTGGATGTGTGTTAGAAAAGCACTCTGACAGTGCACCAGGCTAGGGTGGAGCTTGCTTGTCTGGGACTTAGATAAAAGGCTTCCTCAGTGGTCCAAATGAGACACAGTGAAGCCAAGCAAGAGGGGTTAGAATTTTTATGAAATACAGTGCATAGAACTTGGAGATGAAAAAGTCTTAAAATTTATTTAAGTTTCTGGCTCAGACATGTGGGTGGATGATAATGCTGTTAAGTAAGATGTGGATACAGGAAGAGAAAAATCAATGTAAAACACTTTCAAAGATCAGAGCACTCCATTGCAAATGTAACCTATTAATATTAAAATCATATTTCACTGAATTATAAGGTAGTGGCCATCAATAGTGCTGATTGTACAGATATATAGAAACTATTAGGAACATAAATATAGTGCTTTTATAACACCATACAAAAGATGCAAACTATGAACCCTTTCAATTTGAAGTTTTTAATTGACACAGGGTACCTACAATGTCTGGTTCATTTTTAAGGTAATTAAATTTCACTTTGGTTGTAGATTTTACTTTATTAGCACTTTCTGATATGGAGAAACATTAACTGATTCTACCAATTAATTATAAGTTGATTGCACAATTACATTCTTGCAATCTCATTATTTACCATCCATAAATATTAACTAAAATTTTGAGCCTTACTGAAGAGAGGAAATAAAGTTTGCTAAATGCTAATGAGATATATCACAAATACCCCTGATTATACATTTACTCATTTGATTGATTTATTCAACAAAACAACAGGATGATTCATTATTTATTGATCTTCCCCATGTGGTTATCTTTTAAAATATAATTATGGTAAAATGAACATAATATTTCCATTTAAATAATTTTTAAGTGTGTTTTAGTCAAGTTTTTCACTGCTATGACCAGAAGACCTGACAAGAATAATTTCAGAGCAGGAAAAATCTATTGGGTGCTTACTCTTCCAGAAGTCTCAGCCCATAGGCAGCTGGCTCCATTGTTCTTTCCTTAGGGGAGGCAGAACATCATGGTAGAAGAGGAAAGCAGCTCAGTGCATGGCTACCAGGGAGCCAGAGAGGTCCTACTCCTCAGAGACAAAATATAAATCTCAAAGGCATGCCCTGCATGACCCACCTCCTCCAGCCACACCTGTCTACAGTTACCACCCAGTTAATTTACTCAAGTGAACTAATGCACTGATTAGATTAAGACTGTCATAACCCATCATTTTACCTCTGAACTTTCTTGCATTGTCTCACGCATGAGCTTTTGGGGTACACCTCATACCTAACTATAACAAAGTGTATATTATATGGTGTTAAGTACATTCACATTGTTGTGCAACTATCACCACCATTTATCCCTGGGGATCATTCTGTAACTAATAAACACCAAAGCCCCATCCCACTCCCCAGCCCCTGACAATCAACCACCATTATACTTTCTATATCTGTGAACTAGACTACCTTAGGAGAACTCATTATTATATAAGCAAAAGAGTAGAAATTCTTGATGGTTCTGTGTTGACTGGCATAGCCCATTGCATCGTCAGGACTACTGGTCAAAGGTTTTTAAGCATCACAGTCCATTGGGTGTAGTGAGAAGGTAGCACACTGGTGAACTTAGGATAAGTCCTTCCTATACTGCCCACTTCAGATTCATATCCAAAGATAAATCAGCCATCTCCTGACAGGTTGTAGTAAGTGAGAGTAGTGTTTGAGGGAATAGTGTCTGGGATAGCTTTATCCAAGTTTGAATCCTGACTTACCATTTTATTTTTTAATTGTGCAAGCTCAAGCAGAGTCTCAGTTTTTTCATCTGTAACTCAATCTAGTTTGTCTTACTGTTGTGAAGTTTCAAGTTGCTCTCTGTAAAAGCATACCACAAGCATTTAGTCAATGTTAAGTACTGTTAATTCTCACCTTTAAACTTTCTTTTATTGTCTCAGTTGAATTAATTGTTGCTTCTTATACCTCATATGCCAGTCTGAGCTAACCAGGGAACATGGTTGAACCATGATTAATGGCCTATTTTAAGACTTTGCCACAGTGTTTTCTAAAGTCAGAACTGGAAAATTTGGCCATGGTTAGTAAAGTTTCTGGGGTTCTCATTTGAGCACAACATATTTCTTTAATTTTGATAATAGAAATATGAAATATGAAAATTCTTGTGGCCTAAATATGGTGAGTCACACACAACTCCATGCACTATCTCAAAAGATTGTGAATTAAAGCATCACGTGGTCGAAGGTAGCTCAGATTTTTCCCATGTTTTTCCAGAATGGTATAGACTGGGAACCTGCATAGGGATCTTTCTGCTCCATCCCTTTAATTGACTGCTCTGGTGGAAAATGCAGAAGGGCCCTCCACCCTCACCCCACTCACGACTTCTCATTATGTTTTCACAGACTAAAACAGGGTTATTCTTGCTCAAAGACCAGATATTTTGACCTTCACATATACCCAGTGTTTTGTTTTTGTCTTTGTTTTTGTTTTTTGCTTGACATGGTAAGGCAAGGCAGGTTTATATCAGCAATTCTGTGAAACGAGAGTTAACAACTCACTTGTGAAGACCCAATTTGTTTTTTTGTGTTTAGGAACTTTGTGTTCCTAAAGGCTTTGTCTGATTCTCACTCTTGCATCTCTAGTACCCAGATCAGTACCTAGATCAATGCTCAGCATAAGAAGGTGTTCAAAACATACTTATTGATGAGTAAATGGATAAATAAATGGCTAGTTTTCTTTTCATGGAGTATCAGAGAGACATTTAGAAGCAAAATTTTAAACCCTTAAACTTTCGAGAACTCCATGTCAGAAGGTGCTTCATGACTAGGCTTTTTCTCTGCTCCTTACCCTATTCACTTTTGTAGTTTCCCATTTTAAAATGCTTTTTCTAAAAATCTTCTTTTTCCTTTTATAAGACTAGTAAGGCAACTATGATAATCCTATTTCTGTCCCCTTTTTGTCCCCAAAATCATATATATATATATATATATATATATATATATATATATATATATATATATGAGATCTGTGAAATTATGCTTGCAGAACACCTACAAGCTTTCCTTATTCTTCTGCCCAGAAGGCATTAGCTCCTCCACTGCTAAGCCAGCCTGTATTCTTGCGGAGAGACAGGGAGCAAGGGAGTCCCAAGAGGTTGCTGAGTTTCTCAAAGCAGTTTTTTTTCATGGAGTGGATTAAGGACAAATACAAATCGTTTTGGGATTTTGACCTAAATCTTAACCCATTTATTTTCTTAAAATAAATCTCTTTTTTTTTTTCCTAGTGCCCTTAAAATGTTTATTAAAAAGCACAATGGTTTAATTATTGCTTTCTCAACTCAAGGCTATGAAAACAAGTGGCACTAGTGACAAAACAGCAATGGCTATGTATCTTATGAACATTTTATGAAGTGCAGCTAACCACTTATAGGACATAGACTGGATGAATTTTATGTTTTTCTAGTGTCTTACTGTAGAGAAATTGCGCTCACATTTTCTCCCACGCTTTCACGAATGCCCTTCTCAAATCACATGTGGCTTCCTCTTTCAGTTTGGTTTAGCTTTTTTCTTTTTTCTTTTTTCCCCCAAGTGTGTGCAGTTATACTTGTTTAGCAGATATTAGTAACAGATATTTTTAAGTTGAATAACAACAATAGTTTTAATTTATTAAACATCATCTGCCTGTCAGGATGATTCTGTGATTTAACTTATAATTTCATCATTTAATCATTTAAAAATGGTGAGATGAAATTTACATACAGAAAAGCAAACAAATCTCATTTGTTAGGTTCAATGGATACCAACATGATTAAGAAGGAACATACCAGTCAGTCAATCCTTCCCAGGAGCAGCCACAACATAGTCTTGTCTTTGAACATCATATGAAGGAAAAAACTTTATGTCTGTCTTCTTTTGCTCAACATGACATTTTTGTGAATCATCCATATTATTGCATGTTTTGAGAATTTTCTACTTTCATGTGTGACTGTGTAATATTCAATATTACCAATACATCCATATTTGTTCTTCCGTTCACTTGTTTTTTATGTGTATATTTTTAATTGAAGACAGACACAATACCTTTATTTATTTTATTTGTTATTTTTATGTGGTGCTGAGGATCCAGCCCAGTGCCTCGCACATGCTAGGCAAGTGCTCTACCACTGAGCTACAACCCCAGCCCCTTTATTCATTTGTTGATGGATATTTGGGGCATATTTTTGGCTATAATGACTAACACTACATGAATATTCTTAAACATATTTTCTTATGGAAGCATTGTGAAACATTGAGTATGTTTTTAGGGATGTAACTTAGAGAGTATACGGTAGGCCAACATTTATTTTTATTACAAACTGCTCTACAGATTCTCAAAGTAGATATGCAGTAATATGCCATTTTCCATCCCTATCCACAATATATGAAAGTTTCAGTTGTTTCCCATCCTTACCAACATTTATTATTATCAGACTCTAGTTTCTGACATTACAATAGATATTGAGTAAACTCTCATTGTGGTGTCTTCTTTTTTTCCACTGGATGATCTGTACCATTAATAAAATGTACTAATTTTAAGTGTATAGTGCAGTTGTGTTTTCAAAAGTGATTAAATCTCCTAAGCACCACCCCAATCCACTCTTAGGTTTGAATGTTCTGTAAATGCAAATTAGGTCAAGTTGAAAGGTACTGTTTTTTATATTTTCTTTATCAGCCCTTTACAATGGAGCTTCTATAGGTAGATAAACCCCAATGTCCTAAAATATCAATTGTATGTATCTATTAGGCTATAAGTTTGGATGCTTTTTCATTAAAACATTTTTTTTCTCTCTCTCTGTTTTTTTCTTTTTTTGGTACAGGGGATTGAACCCAGGGGCACTTAACCACTGAGCCACATCCCCAGCCTTTTTTGTATTTTATTTTAAAACAGGCTCTCACTGAGTTGCTTAGGGCCTCACTAAGTTGCTGAGGCTGGCTTTGAACTCACAATCCTCCTGCCTCAGCCTCCTGAGCCATTGGGTGAAACATTTCTTTAATCATGAGGAAATATTACTGCTAAGTTTCTCCAAGAAAGAAAATTCGTGAAAGAAGAATTACTTGGTGAATATTTTCAAGATTGACGAAGGAAGTATGTTTTAGTTTTGGATTTTTTTCTAAGAGTAAAAGGTTCAGGTTTTATAAAATTAAGTTAGCTAACATTTATTGATGGTGTACTAAGTGTTTTTCAGATATTATTATTGTAATCCTACGACCATATGTGGTAGATTCTTCTTTGTCTCCACCTTACAAAAGAGGAAATTGATACAGGAAGGATAAGATTGTGCCCAATATCATACAGATAGAAATGGTGGAAATGGCCTGGCTGACTTGAGAGCCTATGCAAATGAAAGGTGTAGAGGAGAGGGCTGTTTTTAGCTTACAGCTCTTCTGGATTATGTTGTATGTGAGCCTCACAACAATTTTCTGAGCAAATAGACAACATACTCATTTCTACTAAGGGGAAAATGTAGACAACGGTTAGGTGAGTTCATCAACATCTGGTATCACTGTCGATAAAGGTTCAGGGGTCCTTGTCTCCTTCCCACAAACAGGACAGACCCACCTTGGAGTGAAATAGAACCATAAGAAGAAGAATCATGTGAAATTAAGTGCATAGTGGACAATGGGTTCCAACAGCTGAAGGTGTAAGAATTTGAAAATGATTCTGGAAATCTTTTTTTTTTTTTTTTTAAATTGGAGCTAGAAGAAAAAAAAAGGAAAATCTAGAAACAAAATTTCATTATAGCACACCAAGAATCAATCTTAGAACAGAGAGGAAAGGTTAAGTTTACAAGGCAGAAAAGAACCAATTTAAATGTCTTTTTTTAAGCATGTTTAATACCAAAAACAGATTCTTAATTACTCAGTGTATAAATTATAATTATACAAATTATTTCATTGTCCAAAATGAACTAATTATGTTAGAAAAGTGTTTCCTTGTGAGTCGTTCTAAGTTTGTAAAATTTTTAGCCTTGATTTTGGAAAACCATTTCCTGTTTCAGAATAGGAATTGGTAAAGATTTTGAATCACTTTTGATCTATTGCCATTTTTTTGTTGTTGTTGTTGTTACCGGATTGAACCCAGGGTCACTCTAACACCCAGTTACATCCCATCCTAGTCCTTTTTATTTTTTAAATTTTGAAACAGGGTCCAATAAGGTGCTGAGGCTGGCCTCAAACTGGCTTTTATCCTGTCTCCCAAGTCACTGACGTTACAGACATGTGCCACCTTACCCAAGTCCATTGATTTTTTTTTAAAAAAAGATATGTAGATGTATACTTTGTAAAGCCACAATACACTGTTGTTAATGGGCTGAACTTTTGCCTTTTTGAGTTTGTGAAACCAAATTAAAACAAGTTTTCCAGTGTATGCCAAAGGATAACAGCCAGTTAACTTCAGTTCTTTGGGAGAGTGAGATTTAGGTCAGAAGATGATTATCAATCTTCATATTTCTCGAAATTGCTTGAAAGGTTATAGTAAGCTGTCATTGCTTTGAAATACAACAACTATAGTAATAATAATAATGCAATATTCATGAATATCATAGTGCATTTATGAGCTGAAGCTAGAGACAAGCTAACACATGTTTTGGACATTTTTAGAGGAAAAACAGAGTTCTTGTAATCATAAAACCTGTTTGTAGTAATGGATGCATAGAACTTTAGTTTCTAGTGTAACCTGAGTCATATCTTAATGTCTTTGTTGGGAATATGAAATAGTAGTAGAAAGGAAAAAAAGATTATCCATTCAAATGAATTCATTTGGTTATCTGATTCTATTGATCATTTTCAGTCTTTCTTTGTGATTCATTATGAGGAATTTAAATTTGAGACATCTGGAAGATTTTGCTGGTAAAATAACCTGGAGAAATCTTTTCTTTATTTTGGTTTGATACTATTTTCTTATTAAACATTGTGTGTGTGTGTGTGTGTGTGTGTGTGTGTGTGTGTGTGTGTACCACACTACAGAGTTCATGGAAAGGGCCAAATAAATAAAATTAGGCCATTCTAAAAGAAATCAAAATACATGAGACAGACACAGACACAAGGGAGATTTTCTAGGTGGAAGAGCAAGTATGTTTCGATGATTTAAGCTCCCCAATTATACACACCTGTAACAACCAAAAGGTTACAAATGACTTTTTGGATCCTGTCAATTTTCACATAGAGTTAAATTTATGATTGTGGTGTGCAAAAATATGTACACTGGGAAACTTTATTAGATGAAGTAAATTAATATTTTGTTATATATTCTTTAAGTCTTTATATACACACGTATAGCAAAAACTTTTGGGTTCATCTTCTACATACTGTCAAGGTGACTTATTTTTTCACTTTACTAGAATTTTCAGCATCTTCTGACATCATTAATTATTTTTCACCAACATAGTCTTAAAGTATGCCTAATGTTCCATCCTATAGATGTACTACATTATTCTTTTGTTGTTGAAACTTTAGGTTGACCTTATGGCTTTTCTATTAAAACACCCCACAATAGTGAACATCCACGAGCACATCTTTGTGTACTTTTCTAGTTGTTTCCTTTGGACGAATTTCTGGTTGTGGAAATGCTGAGTCAAAGGATATAAATGTTCTTAAGGCTTTTGATATAAATTATCAAATTTCCTTTCAGAAAGGTTAAACTAAAATGTGTGTCTAACAGTGTGAGTTTGCCTGTTTTTCTTTAAAAACAAGATTGGGTATTATTATTCAAATAATTGTATCATTTTGATAGGCAAGGGCATGATTATTATTTAATCTTTTGGTTCCTGATGAAGTCTCTTTTTTGTTTGCTACCATTTATGTTTACTTATGAATTCTTAGTTCAGATCATTTGGGTTTTCTATTGGAGTATTTCTCTTGATAAAAGTTCTTTATATTTTAATTATAGTAATTTTTTCCATTGCATACATATACTAATGTTCATCAGTTTTTTAGTTGATGTTTTTAATGGTGTTGATGAATTTGAGTATTATTGTGTATACTTGTAGTTAAATCAATCATTGTTTAAAAAGGGTTCCTCAACTTGAGGTTAGAAAAATTCACATTTTTTTCTACTTTTCTAACATTTTATACTTTTTAAATACTTCATCATTTAATCCATTCTGTGTTTGTTTTGGTTAATGTGTGTAGAAACCCATATTAATTTCCAAGTTGACCAATCATGTCAGCATCACTTTCAAGATACATCTTATCATCTGATTTGAATTACTGAGGTAGGATAAAAGAAATAAAGATATATAGAAAGATGACAAAAAGGAAGAAATAGACTAACCTTACATCTAAAAGCTCCCATGATCAGGCCTTTTCTCCAGACCTGTTTTTTTTTCCTATGTGTCTGTCACTCCTAAATTTCTGAGACATCTATAAATTCACTCATTTATGAAAATTATTTTATTTTGACTAAACCTTATGTGCATTGTTAATCTATACAATGTATTTTCAAATTAGATGTAACAAAGGGAGAAGTATTTTAAGAAACCTGTAATAGAGGCACATTCCAAACTTTGTCAGGAATAATGTTGACCTGAAGGTCCTGGAGAGCAGTCTACCATAAATGTCTTGTGATCCATGATCAGGGAACTGAGATCACAGGCTGACATCCTTCCACATACCTTCTCATGCCCATGCCTCACCAGGTTTCCTTTAAAAGAAGAGCTCAAGATCCCAAAGTGCATCTTACTCTCAAGATAGCGCATACCCTGCTCTGAAAATGTGTATCTACACCTTCTATTATTAATAAAGCTCTTCCCCTTTGCTAAAACACCATTTGTCCTTAAATTCTTTTCTGTGATATGTCAGGAGCCTGGAAGGTCCAAATTGAAATCCCCTCTGCCTCTAGAGAATCTACCTTATGGTGACACTACCACCTATACATTCTACTAAATACCTGCTTATTGCTTATATCTGTTTCTAAGCTTTCTACGGTTACATTAATCTTTATTATTTTGTTCATCCTATTCTATTTTTATTTTTGTTGTTGGTTATATATTTTATTATGAGGTAATGTTATTTCCTCCTTATATGTTTTCTTTAACATATATCCAGTCATTCTTACTCCCTCATTTTTCTCTATGAACCTTAGCATTTTTTCCTTAGGTTACTAAAAATAAAAAAAAAATTTAAAAAAGGAAAATTTTAATTGAAATTTCGGGCATATGATATGCTTTCAATTTATTCAAGTATTATTTTATGTTTATTCAGAGAAGTTTAGCAGATTTCTTCACAAATGTTTCCTACATTTCTCTCTATATATTTGTTTCCTTTTCATTCAGAAATTTTTGGGTTAACTTACTAAAGCATCCCTATGATCATGTTGATATTGGCTGGCTATGCCTCTTCTTGACCCATCGTTACCTCTCCTGAACCTTATTTCTATTCCTGGCAAGTGCCACCCATAGACCATACTAAAAGGGACCCCGATCTGAGCCTTTTAAGAGGACTGTGCATATTGTAGTCATTGAAAACTAAATACCTTTAAAAAATGTTTTCATCTTATAAAAACAACAACAACAACAAAAATGTTTTGAGTTCAGAAACCAGTTGAGCAAAATACAGAACAATTTGAGCCTGTGGGCCCAGGCAAGAATATAAAAGTGAGAGTGTAGGAGTCCACCAAGAGAAGAAAATTCCAGCTTCTGTCCCAGACACCAGATAAGTGCACTCCTGTCCTCTGCTCTGCTTAGGAGGTATAGTTTTGGGAGACATGGAAATCCTGACTCTGGAAAGTGAGGCCTGGGGGAAGCATCTGTCCTACCAGCATCTGTCCTACCTCAGTATTTTCAAGTACCTCTTCAAGAGTTTGGTAATGCTGGCTCAGGAACAGCAGTTCCTTAACTTCTGGAGCTCAGGAGGAAATTTGGGCTGGGCAGGGCCACAGCTTGATGTATCACTTTTATATGTTAGATATGCCCTGAAGGACTCTGCACCATTGCCCTGCAAATGTTAGAGGGAAACTTGATTTTTTGACTCAACCAGTTTCTCATTTTTTTCTGGCTTTAGCAATAACTTTATATAAAAGTGGCAACAATATTTTTTATTTGAAAATAATTACAGAAAGGATTTTTGTCCATTTTGATCTCAGTAACAGTGCCTGGCATAGAGTATACACTCAACAAAATTTTGTTGAATAAATAAATGAAGCTATTACTTAAAAAATAATTTTATTGAGGCATAACTGATGTACAATAAACTACACATAATTAATGGGTACAGTAACTTTTGACATGTGTTCAGAATTGTAAAACCATCATTATAATCAAAGAGTGAACATATCCATTACCCCCAAAATTTCACTGGGTTAATTTACAATTCACCCCTCCTGGCCCCCACCTCCAACTGTTTTATATCACTACTTATTAACTTGAATTTCCTTGATTTCATATACATGGAATATACAGTATTTACTTTTTTGTGTAGTTTCTTTTGCATAGCGCAATTATTTTCTTATTTATCATCCATGTCAATATTTCATTTCTCTTTATTGATGAGTGGTACTCCATTGTGTGGATAAACCACAATTTATTTATCCATTAACCTGTAGATAGCCATTTGGGTTGTTTCCAGTAAAGCTGCTATGAGCATTATATATAAGGATTTTATGGGCATATGCTTTCCTTTTTCTTGGATTCATACCTAGGAGTAGAATGGCTAGATAATAAGGTAGTTGTACATTTAACCTTTCAATATACTTCCTGTTTTCTAAAATTATTGCACTATTTTACATTTCCTTTGGCATATGAGAGTTCAATTTTTCCACAACCTAAGATTTGCAATTGTCTATCTTTTCAATTTTGGCTATTCTAATAGGCATGTAGTGGCATTTCATTGTGGTTTTAACTTGAAAATTTCCCTAATGACTTATGATGTTGAGTCATTTCTGGGCTTATATACGAGTCATAAATATATATATAAAATAAATTTTTATATTTATGTATATATTTATACATATAAATATATGTATATATGTATATATTTATGTATATAAATATATACATAAATATAAAAAATTACATACCAGTCATTTATATATATGTACAAATACATATAAAATATGTACATATATTTATAAAATTATATATATATATATATAATTATGGTGTTTGTTTTCTTATTGAATTTCAAGAGCATTTTATATATCCCTCATGCAAATCCTGTATCAGATATATGGTTTGCAATTTTTTTTCACAGTCTGGCTTATTTTTTCATTCTCTAAACAGTTTCTTAAAGAGCAAAAATATTTATTTTGATCAAGTCCAATTTAATCATTTGCACTTTTACAAATTGTGATTCTGGTGTTGTATCTTAAAAATTTTTGCCGAACCTAAGGTAACAGAGCTTTTTCTCCTGGAAAGTTTATAGTTTCAGATTTTATATATATATTCAATTTAAATTTAGTTTTGTTATATCATGTGAGATATAGATAGAAATAGTTCATCTGTTTTTTTTTTGTGTGTGTGTGTGTGTGCTTGTGGATACCTATGTTTTCCTAGCACCATTTGTTGAAAGACTATCTTTTATCTGCTGAATTGCCTATGTTGAAAATCAGTTGTCCATTTATGGGTGAGTCTAATTATGGATTCTCTATTCTGTTCCATTGGTCTATTTTTAAGCCAATAATATACTCTTGAAAATAAGCTTCATAAGTTTTGAAATTAGATAGTGTCAGTCCTCCAACTTAGTTTTTCTTAATAAAGAATTTTTAATTCAAGGGGAAATTCTGAATTATTGATTGTTTGGAAAAACCTTGCAATGTTTCAGAGATTGCAATTTCTTTGGAGAACAACATGTCTGATTATATCTGATTTTATTGTTTGTGCCCTAAGTAAGTGGAAGTTATGATATCAGTTACTAAAGGATGCATTTTCTCTAAAATTAGTGTGTAGATCATGTCATCTTTTTTACTGTTATTAATATTTTTCTATAATTAAGATTTTTATGTCAATACTTTGGGTATTTGTCAACCACCAGGAGACAGTCATTATTTATTATATTCTTTTTCACTCTTTATGTTCCTATTAGATTTTTATCTCCCATATAAACCTATGTGAATAGAAATGTTCCGTTTTCAGATAAATCTCTGAATTATGATAGATTTACCTTTCAATCTGTTTCTCTGGGTTTGCGAATTCTGCTTCTTAGAAAGTATTTGTTCAAGTTTCAGTTGGGCAGTTACCTAGATGTGTCTTATTGTTTTGTCATATTTTCTTCCAGATACTTTCTGATGTTTGATAATTTTAGAGTGCATTCTTGATTTATTATGTATGTTGTTTTTTTCCCCCTTGACTTCCTGTGGTCTAATGGAAATGAGGAGAAAAGTGTAGTAGAAGATTCAATGACCATTTATGGGCTAAAAATTCATAGATTAAAAAATGTTTAATCTTCATCCTGGAAGAGCCCAGGAATTCTGTAGAAAGGAGACAAATAATAATTACAATACACTAAGGGCTGAAAGGGGTGTTTGCAGCATGCTGAGAGCAGTGAGGAGGGAGTTCCTTTGACCAACATCCAGGTCATAAAACTCAAGAGCCTCTTGAAGGTAATGAATATTGTAGGGCCTGCACAGATTAGGGACACAGGAAGGATTTGTGAAAGTTAATGAAACATGGCATCTTTGTTTCAATTTGCACAGAAGGTTAGTGCAAATGGGAGAATTATCTCTGTACCCTGGCTGCAGAAGTAGGGAATGCCCTTCCAGAGCTTTTCTGCTATTGCCTATAGTGGTTATGAGGCACCTTCATAACCAAGGACATCTGGGAAATGCCCTTGTTTTAGTAAGTTGTGCCTCACTGTGACCAAAATAACTGGCAAGAACAACTTAGAGGAGGAGAAGTGTATTTTGGCTCACAGTATCTGTTCATAGATGACCAACTCCATCCATTGTTTGGGGCCCAAGGTGAGGCAGAACATCATGGCGGAAGGGCATAGTAGAGGACAGCTGCTCCCCTCGTGGAGGCCAGAGAGGCAGAGAGAGGAGAGGGAAGGGGCCACAGGAAAGATGCACCCTTTCAGTGACACCCTCCTCCAGTGACACCCTCCTCCAGCCACACCCTACCTGCCTACAATTACTACCCAGTCAGTCCATTCAAACTAGGATGGACTGATTAGGTCACAGCTCTCATAATCCAATCATTTTACCTCTGAATATTCCTGCATTAGTAGAAGCTTTGGGGGGATACCTCATATACAGCTACAATAGTCCTCAAGCCATTTTCTTTAGGCTATAGAAAGGTATAGATTAGGGTAAATAAGTAAGCAAATAAATACATAAATTGTCCTCTGAAGGCGTCAGTCCTCTGGCCTGGTTCAAGAGAGAAGAGCTGTAGGTACAAGTGGAAACTGCTTCCCGAGGAGGGCCTCCTGGCACCCCATAATGTGTAAGGAGGAGTCACTCCAGCTTGAACTATGGGTTCTGTGCCTTAGCTGTGTCTAAGGCTGCCAGGAGGACAATAGAGAGGATGGAAAAGAGATGTAGGGAAATCTCTTTTTTCTTAAAATCTTGAAGGTTATGTACCCCAATTTTTTTTTATACCCTACTTCATTCCCACAGGTACCAGGATTTGAAGACAGTGGGTACTCTCTTACACAGGCCTTTCTTTCTTTTTGCACATATGTATTTATTTCAATTGTAGAACATTTCAGGGACTTTGTAGTCAAACCCAGAGGTTCCTCCACACCCCCAGATCCTGGTAACTTTAATTTCAGGTCATTTTTCCTGTCTCTGCTCTTCAGATCTTTGGCATCTAATGTGACTCTCAGAAGCCCATGGTCTTGAGTCTAAGGTTTTCCAGAGTCTAGAGAGTTCAATGGTATTCTGTGAGGGAAGGATTGCCTTAAGAGGCTTTATCTAGGGGGCTATCTTCTGTGCCATAGAGGGTGATAGGAGAACAAGACAGAGTGTTGGCCATTGTGTTAGGGTTCTACACACACACACACACACACACACACATGGCGGGGAGAGATTTGTTATAAAGAATGATCATACCCAGTTATGGAGGCTGACAAATCCCAAGATCTGCAAGGAGTCAGCAAGCTGGAAACCCAGAAAGCTGATGGTATAGTTCCAGTCTACAGGTCAGCAGGCTTGAAATCCCGGAGGTACAGATTTCAGTTGAAGTCTGCAGGCAGGAGAAAGCTGATGTCTCAGAACAAAGGCAGGCAAGAGAAGTTCCTTCTGCTTGAGAGACAGTCATCCTTTCTATTCTGTTCAGGCCTTCAACTTATTGGAGGAGTCTTACCTACATAAGGGAAGGCAATGTGCTCTACTTACAGATTCGAAAGTTCATCTCATCCCCAAACACCCTTATAGAAATACATAGAATAATGTTTGGGAAAATATCTGGGCATCCTCTAGTCCAGTCAAGCCGACACATTAAATTAACCCTTACAGGTGTGGTGAAGTTGTTATGGCCCTCCTTTCAAATGTGAATGAAGAGTACTGGTTCTTTTCTAATGCCCAAAAGCTAGTGAAGTAATACTTCAGCAATTTTTCTGTTGATTTATAACTGATACTTTTAACTTTTATCTTTATACCAATTGGGAAACTGATGTAAAGCATACTTGTAGGTTGGATGAACTGGTACAGTCCATGGGGCGAAGAGTTCTGAGGTTGGTTCTGTGTCTTCCACTTTGGTTAACAATTGTAAGCCCTTACATTTGTTAACTCATTTATTCATTACAGCCACCCTGTGAGATAGGCCCATTAGTGTCTTTAATTTACAGATCAGAAAGTCAAGGCACTGGCGATGTTAAGTACTTGCTGAAGGTCACATTGCAAATTAGGGATAGAGATGTTATTTAACACAAGTAATCTGGTAATCTGGCTCTTAATTAGGGAGGGGTTCAGAGATGATCTAGTGCAATTCTTCAATTTTAAAGATAAAGAAAAGGAGATGTAGGAAGTGTTAATTATTTGGTCAGAATCACACAACCTCTAGGATGCAGAGTGGGGATTTGTTCTCAGGCACCTCCACCCTATCCTGCTGCTCTATTTCACCTTTCTCCTGGGCTACTCCGTCCTCTTTCAACAATTTCCCTCATTGCTACACAGGATGGAGAACACCTTAAATCTTCATAGACTTAATTTAAGAACGCTAATGTTGCAGACATTGTGGGTGAGAGTGTGGGCTGGTTTCATTGTACCTCACTCTGACAATCTTCTTGCAGCATGCACTTGGAGAGTCAGCATAAAACATCTTTAATGTTGGCACTAATGATATTTGGCCACTTTAAAATTCAGAGTCATATCCGATGTAGCTGGGATTGCTTTTCAACTAGCATTAGCCACAGTGATCCATATTCTGTGTAATGCCTTCCTGAAAGCATTGTAATAGCCCTGTGCTGCCTGTGTGCAGAGGGCTGAACAATAGAGAGAAGGCCACACAGTTATTCTGTAGCAAAGCAGTTTGGGTGACTGTGTTCCAGTTAAATCTATTTCAAAGGAAACTCTGTTGTTATAAGAAGATAACATAAGACTAAAGACATTCCAAAAATACCTGTGATTATTTTTCATAAAAATCTTTTCAAAAACCGATGCCTGTGCTGAGCCTGGTGACACACACCATAATCCTAGTGGCTCTAGAGGCTGAGGCAGGAGGATCACAAGTTCAACTCGAGCCTCAGCAACTTAGTGAGGTCATAAGTAACTTAGAAAGACCCTGCCTCAAATAAAAAATAAAAAGGGCTTGGGGATGTGGCTCAGTGGTTCAGCGGTTGGGTTTAATCCCTGGTACCCCAAACAAAACAAAACAAACAGCGACAAAAAACCCAATGCCTGAGTATACAGTTTGTGGCCTTGGGTATCATAGTGCTTTTTGATAAGTATTTTTGTTTTCTTTGGGTATATGCCTGTCCCCAGGAGGTTATATATAATTATATGATTAGATTTGGTCAATGAAACATGAACGAGTGTCATACACCTCTTCATGGTGGAAGTTTTAAGAGTGACTATGTGTTTTTCCACATTTCTCTTCTCCTGTTTTGTAGAAACATAAGTTGAGCCTCCCTTAGCCGGGTCCTTGCATGAGGACTGTATAGAGCAGAGTTCCCTAACCAATTTGCCTGGAAAGGAGCATAAGCAAGAAATGCAATGTTTGATCAATTCCTCCCTTCCTGACTCACTCTCTCTCTCTCTCTCTCTCTCTCTCTCTCTCTCTCTCTCTCTCTCTCTTCTATACTTTCTATGTTTCAGTAACTATCAATTTATAGGAAGGTACAAAAATAACAAAGAAATCTTACATATCCTTCAGTATTTCTTTCATGAGTAAAGTTATATAACCATAACATATTTCTTTAAGTCACTGAGATTTTGGAATTAGCTGTTCTATTGTGATGAATAGGGGTGTTTTGTAAAACATGTATAAGTTAATTATAGGGTCATGAATCTTTTTCAACCAAATGTCCATCATTTTTTATTTCTCCCTCTTTTAGTAGACAGCATATTTTGTCTTTATTTCTCTTTTACTTTGCCAATTCATGAGCTTCCCAAGAGAACACATCTTATTTAAAATCTTTTAGTCAGCTTTTTCATTGCTGTGACCAAAATCTCTGACAATTTTAATAAGAAAAACTTATTTGGGGGTTCACAGTGTGAGAGGTCTCTGTACATAGACATCCAGTTCCATTCCTTGGGGGTTGAGGTGAGGCAGAATGTGGTGGAAGAGTGTGGTGGAGGAAAGCATCCGGGAACATGGCACCAGGAAGCAGAGATAGAGCTCCTTTCAAGAAGGACAAATATATTCCCCAAAGGCACATCCCAGGGACCCACCTCCTCCAGTTACACCCCACCTGCCTACAGTTATCACCCAGTTAATCCCTATCAGTGTATTAATGCACTGATTAGATTAAGATTCTCATAACCAATCATTTCACCTCTAAACTTTCTTGTACTATTCACACATGAGGTCTTGGGGGACACCTTATATTGAAACCATAAAACTTTATGTCCCTCCCAACACATATAAAATGTTTATTAATGAATAAATGATAGATATCTGTATACTTCCTAGCCTCCAAGGTCAGAAAAATGGGAAATAAGAAGCTTGTTTTGGAAATTAATTAGATATCCTAAAGTTCATCATTATCTAGCTGCTTCAATGCTGAGCTGAGAGATCAACCAGGGATAGAGAGAAAGCCTGGGAGACAGAGGAATAAAAATATTTGGTGGAAGTGAGGTGGGCAGAGGTAAGACACTTGCACAGTTTTATTACATTAGACATAGAATTCTGCCTTGCACAATTTATAGAACACCTTGCTTCCTTATTTGCTATTTACAACTATATGTTTTCAGTGCGTTAGAGAATTTACCTGAGTATGTGTCTTTTTAGAGTCAAGATTATCACTCTGAAATCATGATGCTTCTCTCCCCACCAGTTGTTTTTTGTAACCATCCACCATTAGGCTATGGGGGAGAAAAATCACACCACAAATTCCGCTTGACAATGCATCCTCCCCTGGGAAGTAGCAGTGAGCCACCAGCCAGATGTTTTATGATGGGGACCCTTCTGTAGTTGCATCTCTTGTGAACAATTGCCTGAGTCAAAAATTAGGAAATTATTGAAAAGCTGGCATCTGGTTTAAGGCTATTTGTCATTCCTTGCTGCTGGCATGCAAAGAGACATTCTGCAGCCTTCCCTCCAGGCCACATGATATGGGCTCATCCTCCCCAATCTCTTTTTAGGCCTCTGTGTCTTCTTCCCTCTGTGCTCCAGGCAGTGATCTCCACATCCTCTTTGTTTTTAATATATCTTTTTAATTGTAGGCAAACATAATACCTTTATTTTATTTTTATGTGGTGCTGAGGATCGAGCCCAGTGCCTCATGCATGCAAGGCAAGCACTCTACCACTGAGCCACAACCCCAGCCCCTCCACATCCTCTTAATGTGGACTGTGTCTGGCCCAGAAGTGAGCACAGCACTCTAGGGAGAGTCAGAGTCTGCACAAATCCCTGGCTTCTGTCTAGGTATTACAGTCAGTCTATCTAATGATATATACTTTACCTAATATTTCAACAGTGAGAGAAAGATTAGATCCTGGGGCTGGCATAATCATATTTATTTAATTCTTTAGCTCTCCTTTGAGAATAAAAGACTGGGATAAATATTTGAACATTTCTAGGAAATGATTTAAAAGACACACAGAAAGAATGTCCATGTCGGGAGAGATGATTCTGAATTATCATTTAAGATGTAAGATAGCATTTGCTAAGCTATATTCCAATGTGAGGTGAACAAAAGTAGACAATCCTTCCCTGAATTCAGTGCCTAGGAGATAGAGTGGTAACTTTTTTTCTCCTACATGGCTCCTCAAACGTGGAAGTATCCTGTTTATCTTTTTTTATGGAAGAACTTAAGTTAAATATAACAGATAAGTACTAATAAACTGTACATAAGCTGCAACTTCTGGGAGTACATCTTATAGAAATACTTAATACAAAAAGACTTGTCCTGAAGGCAGATCTATCCAGAATGAAATCAGGAAAGTTTGCCTAGAGAGAATAGAGAAGAACCCCATGCGGTGTCAGACAGACTGATTATGGTCACTCAGGTTGGCTGACCAAGGCTTTTGTTGAGAGCAAGTAGGAACTGGCTTGAGAAGGCCAAACTAATTATTTGTGAAGGATAGGCAACAACTGAGGCTTTCTCTCAGGACAAGGCTGCCTGATTTATTTTCAATTATAGCTGAATAGTCCTTGGAGCTGATGCAAAGAGTTATAAAGTCTACTGTTTTCTAAATAATGTTTCCATGACTGGTTGCTAGGATTGGGTATGTGCCCAGTGCGTGCTGATGAGTGGCTGGGTGGGCAAAATAAAATGGTCTGACTGGGTTGCTATGGCAGCCAACAGGAGGGCAAGTCTAGCAAGAAAATAAGCCAAATGATGCAGAGAAGAAAAATGCCGTAAGAACCACACATGCACACATCCTTACTGGTTATAGACTCTTCTTTTGCTCCCAAACCTTTACCTGGATGGATAATTGTTGTCATCCCTATACCATCTTGAATGGCACCACCTCAGAGGGGCCCTCCCTGGCTACTCACTCTAAATACTATACCCCCAACTTCCTGCCTCACTGTTGGCCATATCTGTTTCATTTTACTTACTCTATCACTACTGACACTATATTTCAGTTTACATTTGCTTATAGTCTTCCCTGCACTAGAATCAGAACAGCAGAGGTGTCTGATGCTTTCCCCCTGGTATCTTCAGAGCATGGTATAAAGCGTAGCACAGAGCAGGTGTTCAATAAACATTTGCTAGATGAAAAACAGTGTGCTACTTCTGTGTGGGTGCTATATTTTATTCATCTTGGAATTTTCTGTTTCTGGCTCAAAAATTTTTTCTTCTTCTTCTTTTTTTTTTTTTTTTTGAGTACTGGGAGTTAGCCCCCAGGGGCACTTGACCACTGAGCAACATCCCCAGTCCTTTTTTTTTAAAAAAAATATTTTTAATTTTGAGATAGGGTCTACTAAGTTACTTAGAGCCTTGATAAGTTTCCTGCCTCAACCACCTATGAGTTGCTGGATCATAGGTATGCACTACTGTGCCCAGCTCAAAAACATTTATTGAACAAAAATGGCCCATGATAAAGCAGGGAGGCTATCCCTGCAAACTCTGTCTTCCTCATAGCTTGTTCACAGAAGCCATTAAGCCAAAGCAGTTATGGGAGGCAACTATGGGGTTTCCAGTGAGCTGCCCCAAATGATGGTTATATAGTTAGGCTGGGATTTGGAATATGGCAGCTGGAATATGAAGGTGAAACTGGAATTCAGAACAAGAATCACTATCAGGTCTGAGGTGCTTACTATGTGCCAACTCCTGTGTTGAACACTTTTATTCATGTGTCATTTAATCCCCAAGACTATATTCTGAAGGAAAGTTCATTATTATGCTATTTTACAGATGAGGAAACTGAGGCACAGAGGGTTTAAGCATCTTACCTAGTCGTTTGGATGTGCTTCATAGGATCATGTTGAGAACTACCTGAGATAATTAGTTAGCAGTGCTTATAAAAATGTTGTCTTTCTCTTTCTCTCTTTTCTTATTGGTGCTTTTCTGAGTTCCTGAGATTGTGGTTTCCTGCTTTTCTATGAATTGCTCTTTTTATTCACCTGTTGAGGAAAGAGAAGTATTCTATTATATGTTTAAATACAAAACATGCAGGTGCAACTAGAAAAGTCAATGCTAAAGAATGAAATGTGTGACCTGGAATACTGGGAATGGGTACCACAAACTGTTAGGTGCTTGCTCCTGCCATGCCTGGAATGAATGACTGGTGATGAAGTTACAGTCTGCTGGTTGGAGCTCAGTTGCTAAATAACTTTGAGACCTGAGAAATGCCATTTAGCTTCTCTACAGGCCTCTGTTTTGTATTATTTATAACTGAGAAGAAAGGATACAATGAGGCAGTGTAGCAGCTAAACTCAAATCCTGGGTACCTCTAAGAGCATGTGATTGACACTCTGCATTCTTCCACACTGCTCACTGCATAACAGGTGGCTCCCTCTCAGATTGATAAAACTTAAAAACAACAATAACAAAAAACAAACAAAAAAACCCAGAAAGCACATTTTAACTATTTTTTTATTCTTTTGCAGGAAATCACTCTGAGTTAAGAGAATTATCATATTTATTCCATGGGCTGTCAAAACACTCCAAGGCCCACAAGCAAGGGCCATAGACCTAGTTAAGCCAGAGGTCAGATTCAGAAGAGTAAGTTAAGGTTCTCAACTGAAGGTGTGGGAGCAATTTTTCTTCCCAGGACATTTGGTGATATCTAGATATTATTGATGGACATGATCAAGGGTGCTGTTGGTGTCTAGTGGGGTAGAGGCTAGAAATGTTGCTAAAATCCTGCAAGATATACAATAGCCACAGCAAAAAATTATCTGCCTGAAATATTGATAGTGTCAAGGTTGAGAAACCCTAAACTAAGGCAGAGGGAACAAAGAAAATCTGAGACCAGAGATCAGGAACTAGGCAAGCATGCTATGCCTTATATGTTAGGTAGTCTGAGGGACAAAATCTAGGCCCCAAAGCTTGAGAAACCCAGCCAAGGATTAGAATTTAGACCAGACATTTGGAAAGACCATCCACAGCCCTTTGCTTTCTGAAACAGGAGCTTCTTTATATCGTTTGAGGAACCTCCTGATTCTTGGTTGGGTTCAAATCTGGCACAAAGAAATATGCACACTTATAGCATCTGATCCTAATTCCAGCTATTTGAAATAGGCCTAGCCATTATTATTATTATTTCGATTTTATTGCTGAACCCTCTGAGGCTATGAGGAGTTATATGATTGCCACATACATAGAGAGTAAGCAAGTGGTAGTCTTCAGACTCTAAGTCTTACACTTGTTTGACTGAAGAAGGTGAGGTCAAAGTTGGATCATGTGGCTGGAACAGGGGCGGTACAGAGTTAGATATAAGTAATTCTTTAGACCTCTCCCCATCAAAGCTGAAAGGTGTGAAGGAAGTTGTCATGGAAAAGGCGAGGAGTTTAGGCTCGGAGATCAGCACACAGGAATTTGAGAGAATTTGGTCACCTTTTATTGAACAAATTTCATTAGTGAAATCAGAAATTCCATGCACTTTGACAACATTAATTCTTTTTTAATGTGATAATTTATTTTCCCAGATATATTGTGATAAAATTGCGAAATAAAATTGTACATTTAAAAAAAAATATACAGCATGTTGCTTTGACAAACATACTTATAGTAAATGACTGACACAATCAGGTTCGTTGGCATATCCATCACTCCATATAGTTGCCATTTTGTTTGTTTTTGGTGTGGTAAGAACATTTAAGATGTACTCTTTTAGAAAATTTCAAGTGCACAATACAATATTATGATTATCTATAGTTGCCATGCTGGGCCTTAGCTCGTTATTTTATAACTGAAAGATTGCGCTCTTGGACCAACGTCCCATTTCATTCATCCGCCAGCCCCTGACAACCGGTTTCAGCTTTTGAGGTGAATGGTTTTAGATTCCATATATCAATGAAATCATACCATACTATCTTTCTCTTTCTGATTTCTGTTACCATAATGTCCTCAAGGTTTGCCCAGTGGCAGCATTAATTCTAATGATACCTAGAATGTAGGAATCTAGACTTCTCAGTTGTTGAAATAAAAGTAAAACACAATCCAGTGGCTTTTCCAAATCATTTCTTCCCAAATATTTTTGTAGCTACAGTTCCTAAAACTGTACTGGAAAAATACAAGTTTTCCCTTGGTTTAACTCAAAGGACTCCAGACTGGGAGCTGTTTCCATACTTCCTTCAGGTGTTGCCTGACCAAGTAGAAGCAAGCAGTGTATTTTCCTGAACAATAGATTTCAAAAGACTGCAAACACAAACATTTGTATGTTAAGTACCATACAATATCTGAATTTTCTGAAGATCACATTTTAGGAAATGATTGTGAACCAAAGAGTGAACTCTCCTCTCTATGAATTTAAACCATCAAAACAGATGACACAGAACTTAGGAAAACAAACAAAAAAACTAAAATATTAGCAAAGGTTCATAGATCCTCATTTACAATGTACTTATTTATAAAGGTTTCCATACGATAGAAGCAAACAAAATTAAGATAATACAGAACATGGTAGAATGGGAGAAAATAGTTTCAATTGTTTTGCCAGGGTAATCTCTATTACATAAAATATAAGAATATTACAATTCTGAAAGAACACAAAGTTCATAATGGATAAATAAGCATGACAGTTACCATCTCCTGAATGTTTGCTACAACCAGGTATTGGGTTTAACATTTTAAGAACCTCGTTTCATTTGATTCTAAAACAGCCTTGCAGAGATGGGTTGTGACCTCCCTATTTAACATTTGAAGAACTGTGTTGATCAGCTTTTTATTTCTGTGACTAAAATGCCTAGCATGAACAATTTAGAGGAGGAAAGATTTATTTTGGCTCTTGGATTCAGATGTTTCAGTCCGTGATCAGTTAGCTGGTTTCATTTCTTTGAGCCTAAAGCCAAGCAGAACATCATGGTGGACAAGTGTGGCAGAGTAAAGCTGCCCTCCTCATGGCAGCCAGGAAGCAGGGAGGGACAGAGAGAAAGGGGCCCTGGGGATAAGAAATATTCTTCCAGGGCTCACCCCCAGTGACCTACTTCCTTCAACCAGGTCCCACCTTCTGCAGTTTCCACCACCTCCAAGTAGTACATTCAACTGCCAAGGGATTAATTAACTGATGGGGTCAGAGCTCTCATGATCCAATCTTTCCTTAAAGTTCTACCTCTAAACACTGCTGCACTGGGGACCAAGGCTTCAGCATACAAGTCTTTGGGGGATATTTCATATTCGAACCATAACAGGAAACTTCAGTTTACAGAAGGTAAATAACTTGTTCAAATGACATATAAGAAAGAAAAGGAAACCAGCAAATCAGCTTTGAAAACTATTGAACCTTGCAATGAAGAAACAAGAATTAGGTACTGGTGTGTATGTGTTCAACTAGTCAAAATAGAGAAGACCGTGAAACGTGCCTTTGACAAAGCTGTGGGTGAACAGGCCCACTCCCCTGCTGTGTGACAGGGTAGGGGCTGGCAGGGTGTTGCCAGAGGCCTGGAAATGATCTCCTGTTCCTCCAAAATGCATATTCTTCAGAATTTTTCCTAAAGAAAAAAAAAATCAAAGGGGAGAATAAATGTGAAGGTTGTTATTGTTTTAATATATTCTCAATTTCCCATCAATAAGGGCATGGAAGAGGGCATTGGGGCATATTTATTAAGGGGAATTCATGAAAGTCTTTAGAAACAGTAAACATGAAGATTATCTTCTTCATGACACCCCTTTGCCAGGGCCATTTTGGCAGATATTAGAAGAGATGATAGGGCAACTTGATGACATGCTAAGGAGCCAATTCTGGTATGTCTCTTTTTCCTGCCTTTAAAAAGAGTTAAATAGAAAAATAGAGTTTGTACCCCATCAAGCATCATGTTGGTTAGATCATCCCATAGGTAGGCTCATGGCATCCTTAAGTTTCTTCTTTGGGGCACTTACCACAGTTTGCAATTGCACTTCCATTGCACTTAGCACTATTGAAAGTCAATTTCTCCATGAGACTTTTAAGAGGTCTTGTAAGAATGAGAACCATTGCTCTTGTAATTCCAGTGCTTAACTTGCTGCCTGTTGCATGTAGATATTTAGTTATAATTTTCTGAATAAATGGGTGTACTTTTATCAGAACTTGAGTTCTGTGTTTGACTACTATTTTCCGAAGAGACAGGTTTCCAAAGATGCTCTCTCCTGTAAGTTTGCCATGTATTGTTCATCATGCTGAGATCTTCCAAACATACATAAAACAGCCCTTACTGATACTGGATATTTTACAATTTGATCCAATCCCCTACCCGCTGCCCATCTTAATTTTCTCTTAGATCATAACTTGGTTTCCTGATTTGAATCCTCCATCTCAAAACTCATTTCTACATGTAAATACTACTCAGAAAGCCTCCTACTCTGTCTCAGGCACTGGGTGAGATGCAGGAAATACAGAGATAAATCTGATGCCTTTCTTGTCTCCTTGGATTGGAGAAGGTAGACAATTTGCTAGCCATGTTATCCTGAGGTCACATTTATAGCAATGAGAGAGGGACAAAGTGCTGGCAGAGATGGGTAAGAGTGTATAGTGGCTTCTAGGAAAACAATTTCTTTGTTCTTTACTAAAAGTCTATTTCAGCATTAGTTATTCACCTGAGTAACTATTGTTTGCATGTGTGTTTTGTGTATTTGCATACTTTAGTCTCTAAAATTATTCATGAAGAATGAGAGATAATCATAAAAGAAATAAGAGACAAAGTTCCCACACTTCAGTGTCCAGGGAGAGAGAAATTATGCTTCTGTGTATTGGAAGATGTTGGGTACACTAAGTGGTGTGGGGATTTATTGGGGAAGGCTGCATGGGGGTGTTCCATATCTTGTTCTAAGGACAGGTAGTTCAAGTGTGATTGCAACAGTGTAAGGGACAGGAGGCACTGCTAGTAGTAGTGCCCTGAGCAAGGGCATGAAGGTTGGAGCTAGTACCCTGTGTAGGAAATAGCAAGTTAATGGGGCAACTGGAGACAGTTTCAGATATATCCACTGGGGTCCTTCAAGGGCTGGGAATCAGTAATATGAAAGAGATGAAGAAGAAAAGAGAACTCTAGGAAAGGAGGTAGGGTATTGGGGTGGGCAAGGGAGCAGTATGAAAGTGTTAAGGGTCTAGAGAAGGGCTGAAAGATCCAGAACTGGGTGAGGAAGGAGATCCTCCCTGGGGCTACTTTGTGTGCCTGGAAGAGCACTGAGAAGGTAGGTTTCCATGGAGACCTTCTGCAGAAGTACCTAGCTCAGTAGGCATTTGTTGATGGGCACCGAGATTGTGGTGAGACTCAGGAAAGTCAGGAGAGCTGGTTGGGGAGGTGAAGACAGCGTAGACCCCCACCTAAGTATCTTGGTGAGAAGAGAATATGATAGGGCAACCAGGGCAATGCAGGGAAGTTTTAGTCAATGAGAAACAATGGGGTAACATCTTTGAGGAGTTAACAGAGGGCCTTGGGGGAGACCTGATTCCTGCATTGTGCAGCATCGGACACTACTTCACTTCTTCCACAGCTGTCACCTTCAGAGTGTGAAATCCAAGAGGGAACATTCTATTTCCACTTCGAGTTACAGAATGGATCTTTGCCCAGGGCAGTGGGCAGGAGGGTAAAGGATATGCATTATTTGGAGGGTCGTCAGTTCCCATGACAATGACCTTAATGGAAAAAACTCTGAGAAGAAATCGTTTTTTAGAGTAAATATGAGCTGTCTTTTCCCAAGTGATTGCATCTCAGCAGTAATTTATTACAGGCTCTGTTTGGAGTAAATGAATAATGCACAAGGCTGAGTCTTGAGCAATAGAAAATAGCCTAAACACGCACACTGTTGTGAGCAATATATAATCTTGGCCTTAAGTTTTACTATTTCTGCTGTCTTAACAAAATAGCTGATTCTAACTATCACAGAGCAAAAGTCCCAAAAATACTTATGTGAAGAAATCAGGAAGAACATAAATCAGGGTAACCATTCCTTATCAGGATAAAATTATCCCAGAGAGAACTTGGCGGTCCTTCTAAGCTGTGAATATTCTCTATTTATTTCTTTGTTTGGGTTGCCTGCAGTAGCCTAAAATCATTAAGGTTGCTTTACATGAGTTAATGAATGAGCTCATCCAGAGATTAATTTTCAGCATTAACAAGCAGGGCTTTTCTAAAGAATATTTTGAGGAAGGCATCAATCAGATTTGGCCATACATGATCAGATATACTACTGTTTGCAAATAATGAGTTAGTGGCTAAAAAATGTGAGAGCAGGTGGGACTTGTAAGAAATCTATTTAGCTTTTCTTTTTCATAATCTCCAGAGAAGCTTCTGTGCTCGTGTCTTGAGATGTAGTGCAGGCTCCAGCTGTCAGGCAAGGACCCCAGGGCACCTGTCCTGGCTCCCTGTGTAGGATGAGGTTTGCCTCAGTCCCTTGCTGGCAATATTCAGACAGCCTCAAATCAAGCTATCTTCTCACTTCACCACATTGATGCCCAAGTTTTAGCCTTTGCTTCTTTTTTCTGCTTTGATAAGAGCCTTAGTTGACTTCCCAGGATCTTATTCCCTGGGTACCTATCTCTGGGATATCTGGGATATTTGTACAATCCTTCAGCCAATGCGTGTGTGTGATACCTTTTTCCATTGACTTTTTTCTCCATATTCCATTCTGGAATTTGGATATGATGTCTGCAGGTGCAGCAGCCATCTTGTGTGCATAAGGACAAATCCAACTGCTAAATAAGGCTTTGTGGAAACATAGAAATAGTCTGGGTCTTATAGGAGTCCTAGGTTTCTTGTACATGAGAAAATCAGACTCTCTATAAATTATTTTGATAACATTCAGTTGAATGCAGTCCCAGTTGTGTCATTTCCCTATCCACTCTAGCAGTGATCTCCAAAACTTTTTTGATCATGATGTCTACTGTTATGAGTTGGATGTGAGGTATCCCCCAAAAGCTCTCGTGTGAGAAAATGCAAGGTTCAGAGGAGAAATGATTGGGTTGTGATAGTCTTTAGCCAATCAGCAAATTAATGCCCTGATTGGGATTAACTGAGTGGTAACTAAAGTGTAGGGTGTGGCTGGAGGAGGTGGGAATTGGGGCATGGCTTTGGGGCATATATTTGTATCTAGTTGGTGAAGTTTGTCTTCTCTGCTTTATGATTATGATGTGAGCTGCTTCCTTCTGTCACACTCTTCCACCATGATGTTTAGCCTCACCTTGAACCCTGAGGAGTGAAGCCAGCCTTCTATGGAATAAGACCTCTGAAACTGTGAACCCTCAAATAAACTTTTCCTCCTCTATAATTGTGCTGGTCAGATCCTTTTAGTTTTAGCAGCAAAAAAGCTGACTAAAACATCTAGCAGTAAAAAAATGAATACACTGTATCAATAAATATATACATTTGTATTTTATTCATTTACAAAATATTCACATGTACTATTAGAGAACAATGGATAAAGATAAAAGGTTTTAAATAATTTTAGATTTTATTCTATTTACTAATGACATGGAATCTTTTCTTACTCTCAAGATTGAGCAAAACAGCCATATGAGTGTGATTTAATATACTTCAAAAATATTTTTTAATTTTTGGAAATCAGTGTAACACTGGGAGGATTTTGAAAAAGATATCTCAGAAAGATAAACATATTCAAATGTAGTAAGTAGATCATTGGCTGAACTTATCAAATCTAGGTAGTCATTTTTCAATCCCATCCATAGGTAATGAAAAGATTTCGGACTAAATTTGTCCAGTAAATGTCGATCTTCCCCAAAGACTTTCCAACAAACTAATTGGGAGTGATGCTTTTTATACTTTCAACAATTGGTTTCAAGACCCACAGAGACTCCTTGTATGGAGGACTTTCTGGATGCACTAGAAGATTCAATTTCCAATTTAATGTGTGCTAATATAGGAGTTTTTATGTATGACACATAATTTTGAGCAAAAAATTACCCCCAACAATGGACTCATTTTAGATTTTTCATATTCATAATGCTCCTTCCATAGCTTATCTCTTGAAAACCCTTTTATTTTTTTCTGCTTGGTTAAAATTGCACCTCTGTGATGAAGGGAGAGTTTGAAGTGCTTATTTTGATTAAAATATCCAGTTGGTACCTTATTACAGAAGGCATTTTGTCATCCCAGAATAGATCAGCAAATTTAGATTACTTGTCTTTTTTTTTTTGTAAAAGATTAGTAGATAACTCAACTGCAAGTTCAATAATTCATATATTTTCTTTGCAGTGAGATAACCAACAAACCTTGACATCTAAAAGAGCTTTTATCTGCTCTCCATTTCATTGTAAATTATTGACAGTACATCTATATTTCCTTGTATTGTATTTATAATTATAAGGATAGCAAGTTCGGCTGTCTTATTTGAAAATATGAGTTTGCTGTAGTGCAATTGACATATTAGGGATTACATTGGGAATAGCACAAATTTGTGTTTGCTTGTGCACAATTTCACCTATGAGAAACACTAAATTAACCTAGGTAAATGCAGAAAATAGCTTATTTGAGCTACACAAGAATACAGAAAACACACAAGCATGCCTCAAACATCTACCTGCTGCCTCAGTTTGCCAGGTCATATTTGTTTGTGTTACAAGCCACACTTGTTCACATCTGCTGAACTTTCAACCTAATTTCAGCTAACTCTTCTTCACCATTTCACAATAACTCATGACCAGAACCTTCCCAGCACTAATTTCCACATGTTTTTTAGTCCTAGTCCAAGGTATAGTAACATATTTATTAAATATTTATGTATTTCTTAACCATTTAGTGCAAGTAAAACTGTGTTTTTTTGTTTTCATTTCTGTCTTTTGGGAAAAAAAATCACTGATAAGGTTTTTGGATGCTGAGTCCTTTGCCTCATTTTACCCATAAGCTCTGTGGTTTGGTGTGATTACTTTTAAGAATACATATGCCATGTTGTAGCCGAACAGACTGTATATGTATGACCTCTGGGAGCAGTTTGTGCAATCCTGGCTTTGACTTTGCAGCAATGATGAATGTGAATGACAGACATGTAAAAGATTAGAGAATGGATTTCATTGTAATTGCTACTGTTGAAATCTTCCTTCTGTTTCTTCATCCTAACTAAAGACCTATTTATAGCAATTCTGATTTAACTGTTCTGGGAAGGGACCTGAGGTGAGAATTTTTAAAACATACCCAGTTAATTCTAATGTGCAGTTAGGGTTGAGAATCACTGTGTCAGTTGTTCACCAAAAGTAGTAGCTCTTTGTATATTTTATCACTAAAACAGATAGCAGCAAATATCATAAGCTGAGACATGTTGAAACCCCAAGGCTTGTATCCAGCTGTGTACCAAATCTCCCACATTGGGTAATTCATACTAATATGAGTTCTTTTCAAATGTGCAGTAATCTTTTACATGCATCTTCCAATAATATTTTCTGTACTGAGGCATATATAACTTTAAGCAACATCGAAAACATTGCAATGGTTGACTCCATGTTTAGGATGTTCAGTTTTTAAATGTCTTGCAAATTGGAATGACAATGACACCAACATTAGCCAATATATCTTAAGCATTAACATATACTTACAATGTGGTTCATGTTGGTCAGTGGTAGATATAAATCTGTATTTCAATTAACAACAACAAACCTAATCCCTCTGGTCAGATCTGATTAAATTGCCACTAATTCTCTCTGGTAAGTAGCTGAGGAGGAGCTCACCTTCCAGGTGTCAGCCTATTTCTCCATCATTGGTTTTGTGCCTACATTATTAATGCTGTCGTCAATCTGTCATTTCTTTGTGGTGATCTTTTAAAGTTACCTGCCCATTTTTGAGGGTTAGACCAGTAAAACTAGGTAATGTAATTTGTAAACCGCTTAGCCAAGTACACACAGACTACAATGTCACTGTATGCTGAAAGCTCACCAGCAACTGAGGAGATTTCTCCTCCTTCCTCAGAAAACCCCCACATAACTGTGTGACACACAAGCATCAAAAATACAGCTCAAATGGAATCTGTGCCAGTCTACATATTAGATTTAATAAAATTTGCTGAGAGCCATAGCCGAGTCCGAATGACGCATGGCATTTTTGCCAGAACGGAGTGGTTGAGAGGTGACGCCAGCAAGCCATTGAGATGATAATGGTTATGTTAAACTGTGTATATTAGACCCCTGCGGTCCAACTCGGCCTGCTACTTTGGAGTTCTCGCGGGGATTCCTGGAGAGTTTCCATTGGTTGGGGAAGTGCCGGAGGCGGGATTTCCGGAGAGAAGGCCATGTGAGTGGCCTTTGAGGAAGTGCGGAGAATAAAGGAGTTCCTGTTTTGAACCTACAAAACAGGAACTGTGTGGTGGCTCGGTTATTTTGTGCCCAGCCAGACTGCGGCAAAAATTAAACTAATTTTTCAATGAAACTTACACAAATATAGAAGTTCCAATATGTTTCTCCTAGCACCACAAAGGATGGCCTTGTGTGCTTCTCTTTAGAGGTTACTGGGCTACAGCTGAAATCCAGGATCCTGTAGTGGACTCTGCCTGCTGTCAAGCCATGCTTGGGGACATTCGGGACTCATGCTATCTGCTGCTGTGCCAGTGACTCCTCCAGTTCTCTGCACATACCTTGTGACTCTGCTCCCATAGCTATGCATGTGCTTAACCTCTTCTTCACCTAACTGACTCCTTAGAAGACTAGAAGGTTCTGTTCACATCTCATCACCTCTTGGGAACCTTTCTGAAGTATCCCTCCCTGCTTATTTCAGTGTTCTCATACACCTTAAGCACATTTCTGGTTTACCCCAGGTAGCACATCTCTTTTAAAATTTGCCTTTACTCCCCTAAAATACCATGAGTTCTTTGATGCGGGAAAACGAATCCCAAGTACTATGAGGGGTCTGAGGTTTTTACCCTGCTTGCAAGTTAACAAGTGAGCCTGCCAAAGTCTCATGGGGGGTTCGCAGAAGACAAGGGACTCCTGGGTCAGGGTCAGTGCATTTGTTACTCACAGGACAACAGCATGAACTTCTCATTTGCATCAGTTCCCTTTAACCCCCAAATCCTGTGGGGACCATGGAGAGCAGCCCAGGCTAGTGCTATGTGCACACTAGGTTTGTGTCACAGCCAAGGACAATCTTCAATCTTCTAAGAAGCTGTTAGCAGAACTGACCAGACCCTGCCCTGGGTGGGGGAGACAGTATCTCATCCAGAATGGGAAGCTTCTGCCTGGGAGGTCGACACTATCTTCCAAGGCTGTTTGCCATCCAAAAACATCCTTGAGAACGAAGACATCAATACTTCATGACTCAAGGGACATGTAAGAGACTCAGAGAATCATCTTCCATCATCATCTTTTTTTTTTTTTTCCTTCTCTGGCAGCTAGCATGGGACTAGGAATATAGTGAGTACTCAGTAAATGATAGGAAACAGCTGGAAATTTTAAAATATAGATAACTCTGAGAGGAAAACTTAAAATCCTTATTTTTGAAGTTTTTTTTCCAACATCTTTGAACAGAACCCATTTTTTTTAATATCAAAAAAGCCATGAAAGTCAGCTTGAAACACTCTTACTACCTTATCAGGACATCTGGGGCCTGTACTGTGCCCTCTGCACTTAGCAGGCTCTCAGCCTTTGGTCAGCAGCTTTGTGGGGTGGGGCCCAAGGTAGAAGTTCATAAGGAAAAACTTCATCGCAGACTTCAGGGGAGCCCATGGGACTCTACTATTTCCTGTCCAGTGGGTATGTTGAAGCTAAATACTGAATGCTGATTCCTACAAGGGAGGATAATAGCAGATTCAATAATGAGGTTTCTATTTATCTTCATATCCCACTAAACTATTAATTTTTGTAATTATGGCCTTTTGCTTTAGTGCAGGTATATTAGTTTAAGAAAATATTTGTTGAACTTGACTCCCTTGTATGAAATATTGAGAAATTTCAATGTACTTCTGGAGCTGAAGACATATTATTATTTATTAAAAGTAAGAACCAATTAATGATGTACTTTAGAATACACTGAAGCAGCAGGACTCACAGGGTTCAAACGAATGAACAAACAAAAAACCCCAATTTTATTCCTATCCTCAGCCCTTTCAGATCTTCCCACTCTTGGATGAATACTAGAGTGGATTCTATAACTTGTCTCATAATTCTTGGAAAACAAAACAGCCTCTGTGATAAAAAACATAATCACATTTCCTAATTAAAGTCTCATATCCTTTGTAAGCTCCGTCCTAGTTTCACTTAAAGTTAAAGCTTTCCCTTATCACAACTCAGGGCTACACTGCAGGAGAGACTACAGTGGCAAAGAGGGGCCAATTGGCTTTTCGGTCAACTCTGCCATTGTGGCAGCTAGTGGCAGCTTGTGACCTTCTAGAGTTGATGTTGGGGTGGGGAGAGCAAGTTTTCACTTGAATGGCACTGATATAAAAGGCTCTTGACTTCCTGAGTGTAGCAGATGTTTAAGGCCTCCTGAAAGTCTACAATTCTTTGTGGATTTTCTCCTTCCCTAAAGATCTCTGCAATTCCTTTGCAGCCCTAGTGAATTTTTACATCCTGCTGACCAACTCCGGCTTCATTTTGTTGAAGTCTCCTAATAGTTCTAGGCTGATGTTTGGGCCTGGATCTAAGACGAGATTGAGTCAACCCTCCTTTGGCCAAAGAAGGTAGAATGTATTTACACTCCAAACTCAGCTCTTCACTCTGTAGCCACAAACCACCAGCGCACAAAGCTCCCAGGCACTGAACATATACCAAGCCTGGACAGGCTCTCCTGGAGGGCCCTCTAATTTGCCATGAAGTCACACTGACATCTTCCTTCATTGAAAAATTTCTCTCAGTTAACCACTCTCTCAGCTTCTTCAACTTTAATACTTTTACCTCATTGAATGTGTTAGGGGTAGAGTAACAAAATTGGTTTTCCCATTTCCATTAGAATAGGAGAGTGTTCACTACCTATTCTCTTGTTCTCAGTCTTTTGTGGCCTCCGCCAAATCTGAATAAAGAATCGCATTTAAAAAATTTAGCATTGAGAGAGAAAATATGAAAATGTATTGCAATTTATGTTTAATTCATTTTTCCTCCACTGGATTTTAGCCAGACTTAAGTAAACAAACATAAGCAATGATAGTTCCACTGATCAAGGTTGAGAAGAAAGATGTATGATAATAAGGAAGAAATATAATTTTATGGTCAGTGATTCATAGCTTTATTAAATCAAACGTACAGTTATCATGTTTATAATTCACATCATCCATAGCAGATATCCTCTGGTCCCAATTTTATGAAAGTCACTCAACTAGAATTGAATCCAATAAATAGAATGAAAGGCATTCTTTGTCTTGTGCTCTTTCCTATTTTAGTCTTCTTTGATGTAATTTGGAAAAGTGCCTAGTAATGTGGAATTCATAATGTTACCTTTAATTATAAAATTGAGAATTGTCTAGAAAATGTAACTGATGAATAGTAAAGACTTTCATGGAAGAAATTTTTGATGATATTTTCAGTTCTAACTTCTGCAGAATAATCCAGGATATCCCATAATAAGCCTTCCAGGAAAATATCTGTTTATGTGCATGAGTAACCTGAGCATCTGTAATTTTAATTTTAAGCTGATACACGTCCCTAATGTTTCATTCTTTGACATAGATTAGATAGAGACTTGGGGGAGGCAGATGGGCTGCTGTGGTGGTGGTTCAGTCCCATCAGGATGTTCAGAGGCAGAGACTCCCCAGATGTGGCTAAGATCTCAGATTATCCAGACTGGTGACTGCCTTCTTTTCCACACCTTGCTGAAGACTGAGCTTGAATTCTGTTCCAGAAGCCATCTTGGGATTCAGGGGCAGAGTAGAGAAGAAGTCCCTGCTATTATGGGGTTTACATCCTTGCGGAGACAGAGATACAATAAACAAAGGCTGTTGGAGTGTGTAAGTATAGAAGGGAACTTCCATATGGCTCAGTGATTGAATGTCCCTGAGTTCAATCCCTGGTTCCAAAATAAAGAAAAGTGTCAAACTGGTAAAAAGTAAGGGAAGTCTGAGAAACTCATTGCCAAGAGGAGCCTAAAGAGACATACTGTTGTATCCTAGATAAAATCCTGAAAAAGGACATCAGATAAAAACAAAGGAAATATGAATAAAATATGGACTTTAATTTATAATAATGCATCAATGCTGCTTTATTAATTGTAGCAATGTATTACACTAAGGCTAGGTGTTAGGGATACAGGAAACTGGATGTGGGGTAATGGGAACTATCTGCACTCTGTACACTGATTTTGTGTAAACCCAAAACTATCCTGAAAATAAAAAGTTTAAATAAAGGCACATAAATAAATAAATGAATAAAAATCCTACATGTTAAAAAAAAGAGTCACTATCATTTAAAGACAATAAAGCATGGTATACTGGGCATCAGATTTCTCAATCTGCAAGTCAAGAGGTGTAAACAGACCTGCTCACTGCCTATTTTGCCATTTACTATGGTTTCTGCCTCAGGTCACCGGTAGTGCAGCTCAGGAAAGGAAAGAGCTCTTTAGAATGAAAAGCAAAGTGTAATGTATCCAAGCAGAAAGCCCCGGAAGACAGAAACAAATGTGTCACATTAATACTTTTACCTCTTGGCTTATCTGAGGTGGTATATGAAGCTGATTTCCCAAGTAAGAAAATGCTGGGGCATCTCAACCCTCCTGAATTATACAGGAGACTGGATCCTGCAAAGAAGATTGTTTTTTAACTTGAATAATTCAGGCCAGAGTGGATGTGGGTGGCCTGAATTATCTGGATAGTTGCCCTAATTCTTTGCTTTGACTGTGGAGACCTGGCCTTTGAGGGAAGTAGGCCAATCATTCCCTGAGATACTAATTTCCTTCCTAAAGGATGAAAACGTACTTAAAGGTCTGGAAACTTTTTACATCTGGATTGGATTGTCAGTTTGTAAAGGCATTTACTCAATTGTGAACTCCGTGAAGTACCAGCAAGTCTCACACAGTTGAGAGCTTTGCACAGTAGCTATTCTGGCTATCTCTTCAACAGGTGATCCGGTGAGCAGCCTCAATCACAGTTCCGGGACTCTGGTTACAGGTATCGTCTCTCCAGCTGTGTTTAGTCAAATGCGAATAGGAGACATCCTGTCCTCCTGATTTCATTTAGATAGTAGCTATTTTCTCTTTGGCCTATGTGTTTATCTGGGAGCAAATGACATGTTTTCTTCATCACTTTCACTAAGAGGAGGCTATAGTCTTGTGGAGGCTCCTTTTTATTTTTTTTCCTTTAGCAGTGAAAGCTGAGAGAATTAAATGTTACCTGTAAGTTCCCTCTTCTGTTTCTCCTCTTTATAACAGTGATCTTTTATCCAGAGCTAATTATCCTTTATTGTTACTTTTAGACAGGCAAAGGATGGCACCTGACTTGGCTCTGGCTTAGCAAGATTGTTGGCATCATTTTGGTTAAAGGAAAAGAGATTTTAATACAATTATAATTTCCATTTTAGCAATTGAGATTTTGGTTTGATATTGGTTAGATATTGGGAGGGCAAAACCTGTGAAATTTCTCCAGTGTTAAAATTCTTAGATAATACCAAGGCCTTCTTCTTTACTATAGCTGTTTGGATGTTGGAAATGGCAACTAAAGAAAATGTTAAATAATATATATATATATATATATATATATATATATATATATATATATATATACACACACACTTTTAAATTTTATTATTATTATCATTATTATTTTTGCAGTACAACTGATTGAACCCAAGGGAGCTTAACTATTGAGCCACATTCCCAGCCCTTTTTATTTTTTATTTCGAGATAGGATCTCGCTGAGTTGATCAGGGCCTTACTAAGTTGCTGAGGCTGGCTTTGAACTCACGATCCTTCCCCCTCAGCCTCCAGAGTCACTGGGATTAAAGGTGTGGGTACAACTGTGCTTGGCTTTTAAATATATAAATTCTAAATGCATCACTAAATTCTAATATGAAATTGCATATAAACATTAATTGTGAAGAACAGATATTAACCAAAAATTTGGCTTGGGGATTGTTTTCTGGTACTCACTGAAGCAAATGCAAATTCAGATACTCTTGTAGCTTAGATTCAACTGCAGGATAGATGCCTGGACCCATGTCTCATGACAGACAGAAAGTCATATTCTACTCTACTGAAGCCTAGTGCCACCTGTGTTTCTAGTCCCATAGAGAATATGATTCAGGAGGTCTTTGGTTTAACTTGAAATTCTGCACTCAAGGTGATGCAGATGCTGCTGGCCAGGGACCAGTCTTTGAATTCTAGTGCCTTCTTTTGGAAGAGTTGCAATTCTGTTTCTCTGGGTTTCTTGTGAGCAGCCAGAGGGAATCCATGGAGAAGAACACAAATGCACCATATGTCTGGGGCTCCCAGTTATTATAAAATTAAAGTTTGTTCTTTTATGATAACTGTTTCTTCCTCCCCTGCTGTATTGGCAGTGAAAGATTTCATGTGTTCTACACTCCCTGGCAGGCTTTTTGTCTTGACATTTATAACCTTAGATCTCTGATGGTCTTAAGAAAGTTGGTGACTTTTACAAATTATCCAAATTTATCTCAGAGTTAAAATGGGAATGATGTTCTCTTGAAGCTTCTTCTTAAGAAGAATTCCTTCCTGCCTGGCTATTATGAGGTGTGAAATTTGACAAGTGTGGCTTGCCAGCAGATACTTATTCCTTAAGACATTTTGTATATGTTCAGACCATACCATTCTTGGCCTCTTCTCGAGATGCCATTTTGAAAGAATTTTAAATCCTTTTCTTTCATCTCAAATCATGACATAATACCCTAACCTGTATAATGCAAACAATAGGTTAAGAGTAATAGCACACTTGTTTGTATAATCAAGTCATAATTTACTTGACCTCATTGGAGGGAAATGAATTCAGACATATCAGTTGCTTGAAATACCTAGTAATCGTGTGTCAATGACTTTGGCAAACCACCAACTACTGTTGGTAATGTACAAATGCTTTGATAATAATAAGGTCATGATTTTGACCTCCATACTATAAAGTAATCAATTTGTGTTGCTTAAGCCACTGTTTGTGGTCATTGTTTCAGAGGCAACAGGACTTTATACAAACTTTGAAAGACTAAAATCCGATTTGATTTCATAGCATGAGAAAAGGAATTATCCAGCGAATGTCATCATGTTAAAAGATTTTCAGTCAAGTGAACATTTAGTTGATAATCCTAACATTGATCCTTTATAATATCACTTGAGCTGCTTAATGGATTTTCTTCTGTGATTTTAGCAGATATAAATTCATAATAAATTACCCATTTTAGTAAGAGAAGTAGTCGTGATTCTTGATCTCTTATCCTGGGCAAATGAATATAGCACCATTTATTTTAGAGCTATTCTGTGTACCCTGTTTTATCATGTGTAATAATAGATGACATCCTGTCCTTATATGAGGAATATGTTTCCTATTTATATCTTGGCTCAATATTTAGTGCATTGTCTCTTCATGATAGGCTTTGTGCCAGGATGAATTACTGCCTCTTTCAAAGCCCAGACCTTATTATTTTTTAATAGTAACAATAACAATATCACTAACAATGATGATTTTTCATTTACTATGAGCCATATGTGCTAGGCACTTATATTTATCTCATTTAATCTTCATAACTTTAGAAGCAATTATTCATATCTCTATTTTATAGATAATTGAAGCTCAGAGAACTGATATAAGCTCAGGTCATTGCCCAGATTGCTGCACCTAGTCAGGGGAGAGCTACTCTTGAATTCAGACATATGCCTCCACATCTCTGTTCCTCATCAAAGGATTTCTCATATATAGCATTAATAAGGATGGTACCAGACAAAAAGTGGCAGAATTTTATCTTTAAATGTTAATATTTATATTAATATTTAAATATTTTGCTCTACACAGAAGAAGTATGCTTAATGCCTTAAACCAAAGGAATGACTCTATTAATAAGTGTTTAGACCTTTAGTCAGGGCACAAGTTAAGTTATATTTGGTGGGATTTGGACACTTCAATCTATCTCCAATGTCCTGCTATGTAGGTATCCGCCTCTTTGACTATGCTGAAAAGTATCCCTGAAGTGTTCTTCTTATACTTAATAGTAGGTTCTGGTTACTAGTTGCACAATGGACTTTTGAATGTCTAGAGAGAAAGATCTCTTTTGGGCATCACAGGAAAGAAGCCTGTTGGGTATTGCTCTGTCTTTTCTGAATCTGAATCTACTGGTTCCTGCTTGGAATCTTTTCAAAGCTGATTTTTTCAATGGCGTGAAGGTTGCATTACCAACAGGATTAACCTACTGGGATGAGGGAACCCATGATGGTTGTTAGATCAGGTTGTTTTTTTCCCCCCTCTCATTATCTCATACTCTCTATGCTTAAAGAAGTTGCTCAGAAAATGATGGAGGGTGGTTGTGACCAAGATTTGTTTTGTATTTAGCAATATACATAGCAGAGGAAGTTCAAACTGCTTCATAGACAATAACTAATAACTTTTCCAAAAAAATTACCTGTAGAAACCAAAAGCTTGTGTTAATTCAAACAGCAGTAGTGGTAATGGTTGAATGAATCCAAGTAATTCCTTTAGAATTTGAAGAAGTTATTTATAGATTACAAAAAATTTACATTGGGTTCATAGTATACTCTTAAGACACCTGATTCTTTATTTGTTAATTCAATAACTTTTAGTCAACCTTTACTTTGTGCAAGACACTGTTCCATGCACTATGGATAGGAAGATGAATAGGAAAAACAATGCCCCTGGGGAGCCTGAAGCTGCGTGGGTGAAAAAGGTCAGCAAATGAATGGGTAGAAATAATATAAGGGATGCAATCAGAGGATGATTCCTTTGAAGAGAATTAGAAGAAGTATCTGATACTGTTTACAGAGGTTGGGGAAAACTTTTTTCACAACCTGAGCTGAATTCTGAAGAATGAGTAGGAGTTCACTAGACTAGGAGAAGACAAACAATTCCAGACTAAGTTAGAAGTTTATGTAAAAGCTTGTAGGTGTGAGACAGCATTGAATATTCATGCAACTATAACTACTGACGTGATAGGGCACAGAGGGTCACAGGGAAATGCTAACTGGATAAGAGCCAGAATATAAAATCCTATGCCTCTTCCAAGAACTATGGGTATTTTGCTACTGGAAATGGGGTCACTGAAAGTTTTACATAACAAATAAGCAGAAGTGGTATGAACAGTTCTCTATTGATATTTAACATTGCTTATAATACTAGATATCACAGGGGCAGGGATTTTGTCTCATTTTATCTGCCCAAATACTTCCTACGGTACTTAAGATATAGTCGGTGATTAATATATAACTTGGTGGTTGATTTAGATTATCTTAATGGTCATATTTATTATAATTCCCAATTCTAGTCTTTTTCTCATCCCTAAAATATATTGCATTCCTGAGCAGAGCTTGTTCTGGGGGAAAGGGTATTTGTCTTCTGTGACATTAATCAGAAATGATTACATATGTGTACATTTAAATCTGTGAGTTCAGGTAACTGTCTGCTGCTTAAGTAGCAAATATTGATGTCAAGTTTTGACCCTTTGTCTTTTAGTGAACATCTTAATGAGATATTTGGTTTAAAACTCTAGAAGTGAATATACCTTCTTAGGCACTGGGAACATGTTCACAATAAACTATGTAGATGAATACTACCAGATAATACAGACACATTTTTATCTATTAGAAAAAAGATCAGAATTCTGGCTAATACTATATATAGCATTTAACATAAAACTACTTGTTTTGAAATGTGCTTAGAGTGATCTCCCACATCAGTTATGCTATTATCTTTAAAACAAAATTTTAATGTCATCAAGTGAAAGCAAGTGGGGCTTATTTCAGTTTGTCCTATCAAAGATTAAAATTAGTCACAGAATATTGAAATTAGCCAGAGTTTGAACTTTAGCTGCTATGCACACAAACATACACACAATATGGAGTTATTTTCATGTAAAACTCAGCAGATGGTATTGAGATTCTGCTAAACTGGGGTGGATATTAAGTAGGTTTATAAGAACAAATGGAAATGATTTGCTGGATCATAATCCATCAAGTGCCCCCATATGGAACAATCAAGGTAAAGTTAGCATAGAAGCTTTTAGTTTTCTTCCAATATCCATTCTTTTTTTTTCTTCCATCGTGGAAGACTTTTTAGCTGGACATATGGCTGCCCAGAAAAAGACAAAATATCTCAGCTTCCCTTCCAGTTAAATGTGACTGCATAACCATCCTCTGATCAATAGAAGATGACTACAATTTATGTGTGCTACATCTAAATGGTGCCCTTAAAAGAAATGAGTATGTCCTTTCTTTTCCTTTCCCCTTCTTCATCTTCAGTCAAGAACAAATGCTTGGTAAAAAATGACTTTCAACCATATGCAAATCCTGGGTACGTTCGAGGACAGGATAGAAGGAACCTGGGGCCCAAAACCATGAAGCTGACATACTGGCCCTGGAAGAAACCATTGTTATTCTGGATTTTAATTACAGGAACTAACACTTTATGCCAATGTAACTGGGAAGTAGGAGGAAGATGTGTCAGTCAATTATCTGTGTTGCAAATAACAAACTCAATTTGAAATGATCAAAACAGTCAAGAACTATATTGGCTGATTGAACTGGTAAGTCTAGACATAGACAGGCTTCAGAGGCAATTTGATTCAGTGTTTTATTATCCTTCAAGTCAATAATTCTTTGCATTTACCCTCCTCTTAAGTCAACAAGTTATTGCTAGCAGCTCCCAGGGTTACATGCATTTTTATTAACATCCAGAGGGACAGAAAGCTTCTTGTTCTTCTAACCATTGACAAAGAAATTGTTTCGGCTTAATTGGAGCAATTCTAGGTCACATTAACTCATACTTGGATTAATCACTAAGGCCAAGATAATTCTGTATACTTACTGACTTATTTTTGGATTATCGGTAATTGAGGTACAGGGCATGGTACCATCCTGACTAGCTTAAACCAATCAGCATTCTTGGGACTGAAGGAGAAGATCAGTCTAACTGCTACTTAGTGGGTGATGCATGTAATGAATGCTGGGAGGCATCTGGATAATATCTACTGCTAAAGGTGAGCAGGACATTTAGATTATTTTAGATTATAATCTTAATCTAAAGGAGAGAACACGAGAGCTTATGTGGCATAGGATTTGGTCCTTATCTGTGTTGTAGTGGCAATATGTGTGGGGCTGCTACTAAAAGGTTTGAAGGTTAGGATCAGGATTTTGTATATATGATCTCATAATGTGGGCTGAGAAAGTAGGCTTCCATAAAGGGATTTGTGATTGGAGCAGAGCAGCAAGTATAAATTAGTATAATAACCATTAAGAGAGTATTCTCATTTCTCTCTCTCTCTCTCTCTCTCTCTCTCTCTCTCTCTCTCTCTCTCTCTTATCCTGAGACTGTAATAGCATTTTTGTAAATTATCTGATAAAAGGAACTGAGCATAGGGACCTAAATATATATGATTTAAAGCATTTTCCCCAACACACACGCTCACACTTCTATACAGTAATTACCATGAATTGGGCATCGTTGCTGTTATAGCTCTTGCACTAATTTTACCTTGGGAAAGAACCCTGGTGCTTCTGAATGTAAGACAAATTCACTGCATTTTGAGTTAGCCCCACCTTTGCTGCTAAGGAGAGCTGAGGACAAAGGTAGAAACCAGAGTTTACATTTCCTGAATCTTCTGGGATAGGGTGAATAACATGGGGTACTTAATTTCAGAAGGAAAAAATCTTATTTTTTTCCAGAACAAAGTAAGATACTACATGTTGGGTTTAAAATGTGCACTCTATATTCATTAGTAAAAGCAGCTATTTTAATATTAGGCCATTGTTTTCCAGTAGAATTCCAATGATGTGTGTTCTTCAGACTTTGCCAGTTTCAGCAATTTATTCCAAAGGTAGTTATGGTGTGACCTTGGGCCAGAATGATCAATTGCTTGAAGCAGTATTTTTAGAGCCTTTTTAAAAACATCAGGCTAAGTCTGTCACATGATTTCAGGGAAGTTTTCATTGTTTTATTACCTTGCTGTTACACATGAAGTAATACAGATCATTTTAACCCAGCATGATACAGAATGAAAAGAAAGCCTTTGTGTTCCTTCTGAGGGCCCCCAAAGAAAATCATCTTTTAACAATTCCCTCCAGAGATGGAAAAGATATTTATTAGAACTCTGAGGAAATCTGGAAAGGATTATTAACCATTTATTGCTTTTTGGAAGTATTCTGCTCTTAAAATCTGCTTTTGAGGTTTTTGAGACTGTGATAGTTACCATTAAGTGTGGTTGTATTATAAATATATTGACCCCCACCTTGGCACTTCTGACAAGATTGAACTATAGGATGAAAAAGTATGAAATGGAGAATTTTTGGTGCCCTTTTCAGAATTGAGTCATAAAGAGTATCGTTGGTCCTGATTTAAATTTCTGGTGGCTACTAAGGCAGTTGTTATTTTGTCATATTTATAAATATCTAAAGTTAATTGAATCTGCCAAGTTTCTTCTTAGCTTTTCCATTTACTTATGCACGCCTGCACAAAACCCAGGTGCTACCTCAGAACCTTTGTGTTTGTGTGTCTTTTCTCTCAGGTTGAATTAGTATTCTCTCATGTTTTCCACTACTGAAGAAAGAATACAGCTTATTGAGTGGTACTTGTGAGAGTATAGTCCCTGACTCATATTACCTAAAAGCTACTTCCTGGATAAGATAGTATGGTGAAGCCAAATCACAGAATCTCCTTCTTCCCAAAGGTAATGGCATGCATCCAAACAGATAAAATTTAAAACCAGCACAGAGTCTGCTGGCAGCCATCAAATAATGGCAGAGGTATACCTCATGCAGCGTAACATCCAGGGAAAGAAAAAAAGACAAGAGATGAGGGATTTCCCATACTCCTAATTCTATTGCCCCATATCCTGTTCCCCTCCCCTGAGGCAGTGGGGGCCCAGGGGAAAACGTGAGTGGACAGAATCCTAAGAAGTCTTCCCATGAGATGTTATAGGTACAGACAGCCCTGGGGAAGGACATGGAGTGTTCTCCCTACGCCCTTGGTGTCTCATCAGAGGAATGAAAAAAATCCAGACTAACCTTCATAAAACCGACCAGGTGGAAAGAAAGCAGAGAGTGAAAAGGGAGTGACTATAATTACTCAGAATTAATTATCTCCAGCAGTACTTAGTGACTGAAGGACAAAGGAAAAAGTAAAGTAAACGAAGGGGACAAGGACCTGGGGGAAAAGGTACATGTGTGGTCCAGTTGTGGATCATAGTAGGATGTTAATGTGGCCAAATAGACAACTCTTTGTATCAAGGGACTCTATTGGCTGGGAAGAGAGTGGAACCCACTGGTGAAGAAAGGAAGATGAAATAAAGAGAGAAGACAACTTGGTCTTTCTGAATGAAGCTTCCTTGGCTTTTCCCTGACTGGGGATAAGGAAACTAACAACCCTGGCATTGGGTGACTTGGAGGTGTGCACTCCAATGCAAGATCTTTAATTTTTAGGAGCACACCTGGGAAAACTGTGGCCAGTTCTGCTAACCATGGCTACTCATAGTCTCAGCTGAACTTGCTCCTGGATAAAATCTGAAATTCTCAACCCTCCAATTGAAGGAAAGATTATGAAGATGTGTCAATTAATAAGAAAGAGAGCCAAGGAACAATGATGTGGTCTTGCAGAACTCTTTTGGTTAATTTCAAACAAGGAAGAAAAAAATTAAGAAAGACCACATAGAAATGAAGAGTAAATGAGCTAGAAAGAGAAACCAAACCAAACCAATCAACCAACCAACCAAACAACAACAACAACAACAACAAAACAACAACAACAAAACAAAACAAAACCAAAAAAAGGAGAGATGAGAAATAAATTCTAGAAGAAAATTAGCTATAGAATATAAGTATATTACCTCAATGATTGTTTGTTATTACAAAGAAATTTAAAAGAGTATAAAACTGGGAAAACAAAGATGATACAGCTCTAGAACAAAACAAAGAGATAGCAAAGCCAAGGAGAAGAATTGAGGGCCAAAACAACCTTGTTACTCAAGTGATAAATAAGTTAGAAATTGGATGAAGAGACTAAACCTTGCAGAAACCTCGAATAATGAACTAGAAGCAAGGTTTGAAATAACCAGTGGATGCAAAGGCAAAGATGGTGAGTTAAATACGAGAAGATAATAGACATAGAACAGCAAAGAAAAACTGGGATCTCTATTAGAAAATATAATAATTGAAATAGAAAAAAAATATTAAAAGAAATTTCAAGAAAAAATTCTGAAATATTTGATTCTCCAAGGCAAAAAGAAAAAGAACACACTTTGTTCTAAGAAAATTTGATCTAGACGTTTCAATGTCAAACGTAGAGTATTGCTTTGAAGCTAGAGAATGAATTCTTTAGTCGCCTTTCACTCATAAAACAAATCACCTACACTAGGAAAAAGTTCAAGCTTGCCTCAAAATTTTCGAAAGCAGCAATCAAAGCCAAGGCAATAGGGCAAAATATAGAAAAATTATGAAGAAAGGATGATTCAAAAATTTGAAAGCAAAAAAGAACACAAACCTCCATTGCTACTGTTAAAAAATAATTGCTATTAATGTGTTCTCTTATTTCCAAACACTAATTTTATGGGTGCTCTTTCTCATTCTCTTTCTTTCTTTGTCTCTCTGTATGAGAGAGAATGAGTGACAACATCGTTACTAATTAAGAATTTAAGAGATTAGAGATGGGGGCTGGGGTTGTGGCTCAGCAGTAGAATGCACGCCTAGCACATGTGAGGCCCTGGGTTCAATCCTCAGCATCACATATAAATAAATAAAATAAAGGTATATAAAAAAAGAGATTAGAGATGATTAAAATCTTCAGACACACATTTAGACTGTTATAAATTTAGAATGTAGCTGGGTGCGGTGGCACATGTCTGTAATCCCAGCAGCTCTGGAGGCTGAGGCAGGAGGATCTCCAATTCAAAGCCATCCTTAGCAACTTTCTAAGTGATGCACTTAGAAACTCAATGAGACCGTGTCTGTAAATAAAACAAAAAAGGGCTGGGGATGTGCCTTAGTGGTTACGTGCCCCTGAGTTCAATCCTTGGTACCAAAAATATTTAGAATGTATGAATGTATATCATTCTCATCTTTTTTATGCTGTATACAGTAAGCACCTATAAAAATATGCAATTTTTGAATACTTTTTATAAATGGTATCAGGCTTTAAATATCACTTTGTAAGGTGCTTTATTTTTTAACAAAATTTTTCAGATTTGTCCTCAATGATACTTACCAACTTCTGTATTCTTTTTAACTTAGATATTTAATTATGCAAATACACACAGGCAGATATTTAGATTTTTCAATTTTATTAGTTTTATAAATAAAGCCGCAATGGATGGCCTTAGGTTTTTTCCTTGTGCACAAATAAAAATGTTTCTCTAAGCTAAACATTAATGTATAATTTCTGAATTACAAGATTTATGCATTTTTCTTTTACTTTGTTCCAAGTACTTTATACCTAGCCAATTCATTGTTGAGGTCCAAAGACAACAAAATACTTTCAAACATGCAAGGTCTCCAAACAGACATTTCTTAGGGAAGAATTAACTTCAACCAGACTTCCTTTTTTTTTAATTGTACAGAGTATTCTCTTGTAATTCACTTTGCTTTCCTTAAATATTCTTAAAGGATAAACATCTTACAATCATTTAAAAAGATGCCAAGATATAAAGAGAGCAACTAAGATCAGAACAGGGAGGAAGAGCATGAGGAAAAGATTAACATTAAACAGAGATGAGTGGGAGGAGAGAAAGGGAGAGAGAAGGGAAACTGTATGGAAATGGAAGGAGACCCTCATTGTTACACAAAATTACATATAAGAGTTTGTGAGGGGAAAGGGGAAAAAAAAACAAGGGAGAGAATTAAACAACAGCAGATGGGGTAGAGAGGGAAGATGAGAGGGAAGGGGAGGGGGGATAGTAGGGGATAGGAAAGGTAGCAGAATACAACAGTCATTAATATGGTATTATGTAAAAATGTGGATGTGTAACCGATGTGATTCTGCAAATTGTATTTGGGGTAAAAAATGGGAGTTCATAACCCACTTGAATCAAATGTATGGAAGATGATATGTCATGAGCTTTGTAATGTTTTGAACAACCAATAAAAATAAAAAATAAAAAAATAAAAAGATGCCAAATAAGTATTTGATAAAATTTAATCCTGAAAAAATAGGTAACTTTTAGCAAAATAGAAATGGATGAATATTGTCCCATTATTGAATTATTGTCCCATTAAAATAATGAACAAATGCCACTTATCTTTATTATTTAGCATTTTCCTGTTTTGGTGAATGCAAAAGAAAGAAAGAAAGGAAGGAAGGAAGGAAGGAAGGAAGGAAGGAAGGAAGGAAGGAAGGAAGGAAGGAAGGAAGGAAGGAAGGAAAATGCAAAATACTTTGCATCAAGAAAACCAGGCCACATCAACGTTTATAGCATCTCAATTCACAATAGCTAAACTATGAAACCAACCTAGATGCCCTTCAATAGATGATTGAATAATGAAAATTCCTTTTTCAATGGAATAATACTCAGCTTTAAAGAATAATAAAATTATGGCATTTGCCAGTAAATGGATGGAGTTGGAGATTGTCATGCTAAGCAAAATAAGCCAATCCCCCAAAACCAAAGGTTGAATGTTTTCTCTGATATGTGGATACTAATTCACAATAAGGGTGAGATGCATTAGGGATGAATAGAGTTATCTTACATTAGGTAGAGGGGAATGGATGGAGAGGAGAGGATATGGAGATAGGAAGGATAGTAGAATTAAACAGACATTATTATACAAATATGACTGCATGACCCATGTGATTCTATAACCTGTATAATCAAAAAAATGAGAAATTATACCCAATATGTATGATATATCAAAGTGCATAAATGCGTCCTACTGTCATGTATAACTAGTTAAAACAAATTTAAAATTTTTAAAAAAGAAAACCTTAGAGACTAAAACTAAACTTAAAATTCAAAATATTAAAAGATCATGGTAAGGCGGCTAGTTACATAATTAGGCTAAAGGCATAAATAATACAAGTATGAAGGAAGAAGAAATCCTATTTATAATAACCAAATGATAAAAATATGTAGGTTAAAAGGAACAATATTACATGATATAAGAAAGGACTTTGTGAAATTAAAAATCTACCAAGGCATATAAAAGAAAATCATAAAATTTTGTAGCTTACTCTTGAGCTGAAAAATGCTAAAATAAAGATGTTAGTAAACAGCAACTAAAAATCAAGGTATCCAAGGTATCCTTTCAGTTCACTAGGAAAAATAAACCCATAAGAACAGCCAAACGATTACAGGGAGAGGAGGATGACAGCCAGGCAAGATATATCATGAAGGTATAATAACTAAAATGGCTTAGGGTGGAAAAAGAAATAGATTATCAGAAAATAATAAAGGATCTCATAAACTCAAATTCACGTAAACATTTGGTATTGAAAAAGGAAGCATTTCAGTATTTCATCCTTTTTTATGGCTAATACTGCATTGTGTATATGTACCACACCTCTCCCCATTCATTCATGGATGGACATGTAGGTTAAATCCATTTCTTACATTATTAATAATGTCACAATATACATTAGAATGCAGATATTTTTTGACATTCCAATTTTATTTCTTTTGGTTGTATACCCAGTGGTGTTATTGCTGGATTCTATAGCAATTCTATTTTTAATTTTTTTGATGAACTTTTATACTTTTTTCCCACAATGGCTGTATTAGTGTACATTTCTACTGACAGTGTGTGAGGGTTCCTTTTTCTATACTTCCTATCTTTTGTCTTTTTCAGAATAGTCATACTACTGGAAATAAAATCACATCTTATTGTAGTTTTGATTTGCATTTCCTTGATGACTAGTTATGTTGAGCATTTTTTACATACTTCTTGGCTATTTGTATGCCTTCTTTTGAAAAGTGTTTATTTTGTCCAATTTTATATTGGGTTATTTATTTTTTACTGTTTATTTACCTATGTTCCTTATATATTTTGGATATTAATATATTAGACATAGAGCTTGCAAATCCATTCCTTAATTCTGTAGGCTGTCTTTTCAGTCTTTTGTTTGCTTTGCTGTGCAGAATCTTTTAGTTTGATGTAATCCCATTTGTCTATTTTTGCTATTGTTGCCTGTGCTTTTAAGTTCTGATCCAAAATTTTTTTGCACAGACCAATGTCATAGAACATTTTCCCTGTGCTTTGAGCACAAAAAGAAAAAAATAAAAAATACCACATGATCTCACTCATGTGGAAGCTGAATTACTTGATCTCATAAAAGTTGAGAACAGAATAGTGGTTACTGGAGACTGAGGAAAGTTGGGGGATGGGGATTGGGAAGAAGGAGGTCAATAGATATAATGCTATCCTTAGATGAAATGAAATCTTTTGTTCTATTGGGCAGTTAGGGGAAATTTAGATAGCAATAATTACTGTATATTTCAAAATATAGTAGATGACAGAAAGGATTTTGACTGCAATAAAATGCTAAATATTTAAGATGATAGATATGCTAATTATCCTGATTTGATTATAATACAATGTATACATGTATTGAAACATCTTGTGTACCCTAAAAATATGTACAATTATTATGTCAATCAAAAATTAAACTGTAAAGCATTTAAAATCAGTACTTAAAAAGATGATAAATGGCCGATTCACTTAACTGACAAAAGAAACCCCAAATCTTTTAAAAATAGATAACTATTTTTAAAAAAATAATATTTCAAAAAAATCAGGGCTGGGATTGTGGCTCAGTGGTAGAGCGCTCGCCTAGCACGGGTGGGACCCGGGTTCAATCCTCAGCACCACATAAAAATAAAGGCATTGTGTTGTGTCCATCTATTAAAAAAAAAGATATTCTCTCTCTCTCTCTCTCTCTCTCTCTCTCTCTCAAAAGAAAAGAAAACTGAACATAGGATATGAACAGGAATTTCATAGAAAAATAAATTCAAATAGCAAACAAACATGAAAGACAAACATTTGATTATCTCATTCATCATAAAAGAAATTCCAAATAAAATGAAATGGGATTTTTTTGATGGTGACATATTCAGTGTTCTCTGGTTCCAACTGTTGGCCAGGGTAAACAGAAACAGGAATTTATCTGCTGTTGGGAGAGTGCAAATGGTGCATTGTTTTTCCTAAGGGGGAAATCTGACAGTATTTCTCAAAAGAAAAAAAAAGTATTCTTTAGTTTGGCTGCCCTGTTGAAAAATATGAAAATTTAATATGGACAAGGATACTTATTGGCAATGTGTTATTATAAGAATTTTGAGAAGTTGAATGTCTACTTATCGGAATGAGGCTAAAATATTAAAGTACATTTATACAAAGCAATACTTTTGAATCATTACAGAGAATGAGGCAGGTCTACACTTGCACATGTGGAAAGAACTCTAAGATTTATTTAGTTTAGAAGAAAGAGTGATAAAGATCACAGATAATCATAATCACATTGTATAAATAAAGAGGTAGGCTAATTTATACATAAATTTTTTTGGACACATAAGAATGAAGGATGGAAGGATTAGAAAGAAAAGGAAGCATTTTTTATCTTGTGCCTTTAGTCCTGTTTGCATTTTTAATCTTATGCGTGTACAAGGTTACACAAATCACCCTGTCTACATTGGAACTCAGACCCACCAACCCTATAACCTCTTCCTCATTAGCACTATAATTCTGGCTACTTTTACCACAAGATCCCCACCCAAGCGGGGCGTGTTGGCACACACCTGTAATCTCAGCAGCTCCAGAGGCTGAGGCAGGAGGATTGTGAGTTCAAAGCCAGCCTCAGCAACTTAGCAAGGCACTTCTTAGCAACTCAGCAAGACCCTGTCTCTAAATAAAATATTAAAAAGGGCTGGGGATGTTGCTCAGTGGTTAAGCACCCCTGGGTTCAATCCTCAATACCAAAAAAAAAAAAAAACAAACAAAAAAAAAAACCAAAAAACAAAAAACCAGAAGAAAGAGAAAAAAACCCACCCATTTTCTTTCACTTAGGCGAAGACAATTCTACTACATTCCTACTTTAGTTCCGACTTCCTGTTGATAGGTAAAAGCTGCGAGAAGAAAGGCAGAGGTCAGTTCTGAACTTCTGCTACTAATATTGGTAGTCAATGCCAACTACCAAGCACTGACCAAAGTGGTCAGGGGGACATTGTGCTAAATACTTCATTTCTATAGTCTGTTACTTCTCACATGGACCTATGAGGCTGGTGCTATTTTCATGACCATTTGATAAAAGAGTTGACTAAGAATGATAGAGATGTGGTTGCTTGCCCAGGACCCTGTCCCTAATAAGAAAGAGGTCAAGGGTTCAAACCCTAGTGTGCCTAACTCCAATAGTAGAACTTCTGACAATCATGTCACCACCTCTGTAGTCTTCTCATTAGATCCATGGTGAGTCAAATAGAGTTTTCTGCACCAATGCAATTCATCATTTTAAACTTCTTTTCTAAGCATTTCAGATTCACAAACACTAACTCAAAATTACCTTTGGGGAATATTCTTGTATCAGCTGATGCCATCTGAAATTACTGTTCATTTCTCTTTCATAATTTATATACAACAGAGGTTCCTTAAGTACTGATTGGTCCCTTGATTGCTTTTCCCAAATCATTTCTGATTGCTTAATTTCGTAGTTATTAGGGCTATTTTTGGTATTTCAAAGGTGTATTTTGGGTATTACTCATTTTAATGAAGTTTGGTTACTAAGTTCTGATGTAGTGACTCTTACAGCTAAACACAGTTTCATCCAAACTGCTATTTTCTCTCTCATAATAGCTATGTTGCTCAGGCAGCAAAGGTGAAATCATTAACCAGAATTGATACTAATGATGAGGTATTAGCTTACATATTCCCAGACTCTGAACAGAAATCAAAGGTAAACTTTTCATATTTTTGCCTTTTTTGTCTTTTCCCTCTACCTTATGCTCCCTCTCTATCCTTTATATTTACTCTTCCTCATAATTCTCCCTCCCCTCCCCTCAAATCCAAAACCTGGAAAAGACCTGTCTAAGTTTGGTCGAAATCTTTTCTAACAGTGATGGTAATTATGAGTATTTCTCATTGGGTGTGCATCATGGGTATCTTATATTCAGCATCATTTTATTTCTTTGCATAGAGGAAATGTGGAGAAGCACAGGCCTTCACTCTGTCATCAGTGATACTAGTAGTCATTGCCACTTGCTGAGCATTATGATGATATAGTTGCTCCATATTATAGATGAATAAAGGCTCTCAAAGGTTGCCCCAAATCACTTTGTGGTAAATAATGTTCGTTGAATTCAAACATAGGCCTGTCTGACTACAAAACCTCTGTTCTTTCTGTCAGCTTCTACATACGGTAGGATTTCAACTGGGCTAGCTGAGATAGGAAGGTTGGGGAGTGTCTAGCAAGATGCTGGACCCTTTTTCTACTTTTTGCTGCCTGCGGTCCTCCTGGGAACATTGACTTTTGGGGGCTATGGACGGGCCATCCTACTTCTAAGTGGTGAGCTGCTTTCTCTTTCTCCTGTTTTCTGATTGGAAGGGGGAAAAATCTCTGTGCCTCTGTGATCAAAAAGAGAAAGTACAAGGAAGATTTTGGATAGAAAAGGAAAGAACTGTCTCCATGGATGGCCCAGTTGATTCCTGTGGAGGCTGGAGTTTCAGCCTGTAAAACCTCTCTGAGGTATAGTCCCTCATAAGGGAGAACATGAAGGGCCCTTGGAGTCAGAGCCAAATAATAGCAGTCATTTTGACCTTTGCAAATGAACACAAAGGTGGAAATGCTATGTTTTGGAAGGAGCAGGGTTGTGAGAAAGACAAGCTGAGTGTACCCAGCATCTCAGAGAATGTGTTTTCAGCTACGTTACTGAGGAACCGTATGAATTTAACCAAGTTATTTTATATTTTTCAGTCTCAGTTTCTTTATCTGTATCATGGGAATAACAATAGTTTCAGTATAGTGGGTGTGATGGAGATTAAATAACAAAATATGCAGAGTTTCTTCAAATAAAAATATTTGCCATTTGATACGCAAGCCAGATTAATTCTGACAAAAATGTTAATTTACTTAAATAAGTTTCCAAACAGATGGGAAAGAAACAAATGTATTTAGGTAGAGACAAAGTACCAGATGACAAAATTTATCTTGGCATTCAGATATGAAGAGTTTTACTTTGTTATAATTTTTCTTATGGGTTTTAGCAATGAGCTTATATCATTAGGCACTAAAATTAACTCACACCATGCAAAATGAGACTTTTTTAAAGAAGGGAAAAAATAAAATAATTTTGCAGGAAGAATTCAAATGAAACAACTTGAGCACTGATGAATTTCGTGGATTAGACTAACACAAATGATTGGAAAACCTATTATTTTGTGAATGGAGAAGGCATCTGAGACAATACCTGTAGCATTAGGATTACTGAAAACTCAGCCATTTGGAACATAAACCAGAATATTTATAGTTGCAAGACACATTCCTCTCTACTTAAAGTGGTGCTGCAGAATTCATCCAGTGAGGTAAAATCTCTATCTTTGCAGGGTTATAGGATCTATGGAAATAGGTAAAATTGGAAATAAACATCTATCTATCTATCTATCTATCTATCTATCTATCTATCTATATATGTCTTTATTTATATGTTATAATGAAAATTTTAAAAACATTTAAAAATTAATATTCATTCAATATATTTAGTGGCAACAAAGTAATATAAAAAAGACAAATTACCTAATAGAAAATGTGCAAAGATATGAATGATAAAACAACATATATATGTATATGTGTATGTATGTCAGGAGGTTCAGGAAGCCTTTCTGTTATCAAAATATCATTTAATATCAATTAAAAATGGGATATACAACTTCACAAGCCCCAGCATTTACCTATTTTCACTCTTATCTTCCATTCTACCTTTCTGTGACAGATGTTTCAGAGTTATAGAAGTGACAGTGTCATTACATTACTTGCTCCCCAGCCACCGAGAGTCACATATTTATAGCAGCAAATATGAGTGCCCTTTTACCAAAAACTTCAAACAAAGAATTTTTAACATGGCTCATAAAGTATATTTTCATTCTGAAAAAGAAAGAACTGCTAAAACGTGCTCCCAAAAGACCCATATCACAATATGCCCCCAAACTATGCTCCAGTTGGATTGAGTAATACTTCCTGTGATACACAAAATCCAAAAGACACGTTGCAAAATCTATGGATTTGACCATATACAAACTAAAACTTCTGTATAGCAAAAGATAACATAAGGTTGAAAAAATGTGATAATGAAGACTTTAAAAATATTTAAAAATTAATAATCATACTATATAATTAGTGGCAACAAAGTAATATAAAAAAACCAAATAACCTAATAGAAAATGTGCAAAGATATGAATGATAAAACAACCAATAAACATTTGTAAAGATCCATGTCCCTGTCTGGAAATCAGGAAAATGTACATTCAAACCACAAGGTATCTTTTTTTTTTTTTGACTGCAGATTGGAAAATCATAAGATCATATGATTCTATTAAGTTTTTTTCATTTGTCTATTATACGACACTTTTAATTCCTTGAATCTATAGTGCATTTGTTTCTAGCCATATTTCTTATTCCTATTTGGAGGAAATAACAATATCCTTGAGATTCACAGAGATGGTCTTCAGAGCCTGAAACCCCTTTCATTCAGGCTCCCTGTCCCCACTGACACCCCGTTTTTCTACAGGGAAAAGAGGAAGATTTCGTCTGTTTCACTTACAACTCTGATCTCTGAATACAGAGGTTGATGCTTCAATGTTCTCAGTAAGAAATCTCAACACAGAACATCTAGTGAGCTTAGTCTGTGGGAAATCAGAGGGTCTGCAGGGGAGGAATCACATCCCACCTCACACAGCTTTGACCACCTCACCTACTCTGTCTCTTTCCTCTTTCTCCACATTTCTAATCATTTCATCCTCCACATCTTCCAAAATTCAGGTGATGTTATTCACTCAGGGAATGTAATCCAGACCCCACTCTAAGTACTTCTATGGGCTGTGGCCCCACCAGGGCAGCTTTCTGTTGTATTTCTTCTCTGCTGTTTACTTTGCCCAAAATTTTGGTGCATGTTTTTCACCATTGTATCACACATACATTGGGGGTTTGGAGATAGTCATGACTGACTGAATGAAAACCCAAATACGCAGGCCTGGAGGTAGCACAGCATAGATATCAAGAGAACTCTGGATTCCACACACCTCAGCCACTGTGTGCCCTTAGACAACTTTCTTCATCTTTTTCTGTCTTGTAATAACTGTAAAAACAGATTGATGGGTTTCCTGTTATGAGGAGTAAATGGATTATTGATCAATGCAAAGTGCACCAAGTGCTTAGGGAGTCATGGCAGCCAGGCCCCCCACAGCCCTGCACAGTGTGATCACTGCACACAGGCTGCGTGGCAGGCTGCGCTCCAATGACTCCACTGACCTTGGATGCATCAGTGAAAGGGGTCATTCTCCTCTAGAGAAACGGGCACTTGCCACTACACTGACTTGTAGCTACTGCTACCCGGTAACATTATGTAACAGCCACCTGAAAAGGTGTTGGTGGAGGGCATTTCTTTGCTTGCAGTAAGAAGACAGCTATAAATCAGGACCCTGACGGTGCGGGGGTGGGGGGGAGCCTCTTAGCAAATCATTATCAAATATTCTACTTTGTCCATTTGGCTACATTTTGGCTCTTTATTGGATCTTAATAATTAATTCAGGTAAGAGACTTGAGATTAAAAAGCTGACTTCCTTCCATTTCTGCAACTGTGTGCAGTAAAGTTTTACTGGGGCTTTTAAATGTGTCTAGCTTTGGCAACCCAGGAGAAAAGTGCATTGTCTAGATGGGTAGAAAGTTATTTAATTATTTCAACTTTAAATTCTTGGTTCCAGTTACTTTTTATTGTGAAAGAAAAGTTCAATAGCAGAGGATTACAATGCAAATATACTTTCTCTTTCCCTGAGATTTTGTTGGATAATGTTGCTGCGTAACTATCTTCCAACAACAGTGCCTTCGTGACCCACTTTTTTTTTCCCCCTGCAAATCTATGGACTCTTGTGTCAACAGAAATTTACTTCTCACATTTCCAGAGACCAAAAGGTCTGAGACCAAGGCAGATGCAGTTTCCAGCAAAGAGTACATTTCATAGATGGTGCTACCTTGCTTTATCCTGGCAGGTAGAGGTCTAGCAAGCTTTATTAGTTCTCTTTCTATAAGGGCACATCCCTCATGAGTTAATCACATCCCAAGCTCACACCTCCTAATACTATAACTTTTCAGGTTAGAATTTCAACATATGAATTTTGGGGAGGATGCAAACATTCAAACCATAACATTATATCTTCACAAAATGTTTATCTTTCATTATATGAATATTTCAAAAAATGTATTTTTAAGTAATTCTCATCTAACCTACTAACTTCAACATTTTTGCAATTTTAGTTAAATCTTTTAACTGAGGAATTCAACATACAAGGGAAGTAAATTTTAATTACAGTTCCTTTAGAAATCTTATAATTTATAAATACTTCAACATTAAATAACATTAATAATGACAACATATAGGAAGAAGGGTACATGAACATTATCCATGGCATTTTAAAGGAAACAAAATGATGGCCAGAGTAGAATATATTATGGGTGTTAAAATGATGAATGTTGTGAATCATGTCAGGACATGAGGCTGAATTTTGAAGTAGTATTGAGTAGAAAAAAGGAGAAATTATATACGGAGTTAAACATTAGTATATTCAGCAAGGACAAAGAAACAGTAATGAGAACCTAGACTTGAAGACTGATCTATTAGCAATGTTTATTTCTATAAAGATATTAAGGGGGGTTATTTAAAGATAAAACGGTCCAAGAGATTAGCTTTGATAAAGGGAGGTGGCCAGTGATGGGGAGACTTTATGGTTGAATGTGTCCCCTAAATTGTTGGATGCTTGCTTCCTCAAATGTCTATGGTATTAGGGTGTTGGAGGTGGAGACTTCAGGAGGTTTTCAGGGTTAGGTGATATCATTAGAGAGGCCTGAACTTGCACACTCACTCTCTTTCCATTCAATTCCTCTACCTTGTTACAGTGCAGCATGAGGCCCTCACCAGATATAGCCCCTCAACCTTGGCCTTCTAGCCTCCAGAACTATAGGAAATAAACTTCTTTTCTTTATAAACAACTCATTATTCAATATTTTTATGTAAAACACAAAATAGACTAAGACAGGAAGCATGGGCTCTGGCATCAGGGAGACCAGGGTTCAGGTCCCAGCCCTGTCCCATCCACATGACCTGGTCCAGACACTTCATTTTCTGATGTACAAAAAATGGGAATAAGGCATCTGCTCCACAGGCAGTGGAAGAAAAAGACCTGCTCATTATTAGGATGTAATCAGTATATATTATTATATGCTAATAAACATGGCTTACACACAGGTGCCCTGCCCTGGAGCAGCATCTAATAATAGTATGGTAGGGCAAAGGAGAAATCAAAATATGAGAGACCTCTGCTGTTTCCAAGATGAGTGCCTCCTCCTCAAATATCGTACTCTTGCGACTACAAGGTACGGGTGAAGTGAATAAATACTTGTGGAACAAATGGTTATTGCAGTAACTTCTAGTATTTACCTTGCTCTCTGATAAAATTGGATTCACTTCTGCCAAAATGAGCTTGTTTTGTGGCATTCAGCTTCCTCAGCCTCCTTTATTTATAAGAAGCAATGAGAAAAATCAAATAGAAATGAAGTTTCCTTTAAATAGGAGAGAAAAAATAAAGAAAATAGGTAGGAAAGGAAAAACGAATGACAAACTTGTAAAGTATATGAGATCTGACCCTAGAAAATGACTCTGTTTCCATAGCTTCTTTATTCCCTTAGCATGGTTCTGCCTATATTTTCCCTCAAGTGTGATAGCCACTAGCTTTGATTTCCCCAGATGGTTGGCACCAGTAGGTGATGCTTCCTTAAATGGCTTTTCGTCCCCCGGCTTCCTCTCAGTTTCACAGTCTTCTATTATCAATCCAAGATGATGTTAAGTTTTGCTAATATCTTCCATATATTCTCTTATATTAATTTGGATTTGTTGTCTTCCTGGCTATGTTTATACTCTAAGGAAGACAGGAGGCAGTGCAAGGACTATATGTTCTGCACAGATGACTTCAGGATAGAATTTGGCATTCCCTCTCCACCCTTTATGGCACAGAAAGACGTCTGTCACTGAGGAAGTCAGTGTCTCCTGTCTACCATTCCAGCATCCAACCATCCTGGGAGGCCCCCGAGTACAAGGACCTCGCCTTTCAACTTTCATCCTCGGTGCTTATGCGGTACCTGGCACAGAGTGGTGAATGAAGGTTCAAGACCAGAATATGCAAGAAATGCCGATTACTGCAGACTTACATGTAGATTTTTCTTTCAAATCCCATTAGAATTTAAGTATAGGAAGGGAAACTTAATGATTCTGGGTCTAAATTTATGTTCTGCTACTGATTATTGACATAATTCTTGTTAAATCATTTAATATCTTTTTGTGAATGTTCTCCCCTGAGATTTCAGGGTGCTAGTAGCGGGAGGGAGGAAAGCAATGAAGTTCTGAGCAATTATTAAAGAACTTAGCAACACAAAGACAGCTCAAAAGTTTCTCCATAAAGCTGGACCACGTTCTGAAAAAAGAGTTCAGTCAACTTATCCTAATCAATTGGTCTAGTGAGAATGTGTCCAAAAGGTGCCTGGAAAAATAACATAATTTATCTGGAGGAGGATATGTTTTTTTCTTACACTTAGGCATCATTTTCCATTCTCTATAGTTGATAATAAAACTGTTGTGAACCACTGTCTCCTTTGCTGGATGCAGCCCCTCAGTCTATACCGGAAATATAAATATGGTTCCTTGGGATTCCGCCTTACCTCTCTGCAACCTCTCCCTTGACCTCATTCACAGCCCTGGCCCCACCTACCAACATTTCACTGAGGTTTCCCACATTCGTGGTTCTAGCCCAGCTCCACTGGTATGTTTCAGAAGCAGTTTAAACTCAATGGATCCCTAGCAGAATTTATTTTCTGTCTTCCAAAACCTTTTTGTGCCCTTTGTGTAAGAGAAGTTTATATAAGCATCACTCTGGCCATGTTGGAAATCCAGGGATCACCTAGAGTCCTCCCTCACCTCGGTGTTCATACCCAATTGTTACCAAGTTCTGTTGATTTCTTTTCCTCTAGACACTTCTGCATCTACTCCTTCACTTCACGTCACCAATACTACCCTAGTTCTGGTTCTTACTACCACTCCCTTGGGCTACTGTGGTATCCACCACTCTGTTCTACCACTTTCCTGACTCATCTGTCTACCATTCTCTACTTCTAGAGACTTTTCTGAGATCTGGGCAGATATCCATTTATTAAGGACCTTCTGTGACTTCTCATTGCTGTAACAGAATGACCACTGCCTTTAGCACACAAGGCCCTGTCTGATCTGACCATAATCACTCTCTCCAGCCTCCTTAACTCTGTTCCTACACATCTGGGCTTTTGGCTCTGTCTCAGGGCCTTATTCCTAGCTTATTCCCTGTGTTTATTCCCAGGGCTGCCTCTACTCTGATGCTTTTATTTTTTGTCTGTTTGGTGAGGGCTTGCCTGTATTTCAGGACTCACTGCCTGTCAATAGACCTGCCAACCCTCTCCTCTGTATGTCCCCTGCAGTGCATCCTAATCAGTGCACTGTTTTGCTTGATTTATTTGTTTACAAATCTCTCACACTAAAAAGATGAGGAATTTCTGAAAGAGCTGTGACTTATTTGTCATCTTATTCCAGTGTCTGTCATTGAGCTTTCAATAAATATTGGAGGGATTTAAGAATAAGTAGGGTCTCCACTTAGTGTGACTTGGACAAATCATTTCATCCAGCATACAGTGCTTCTTTATCTGAAAAAAGAAAATGAGCTTAAAATATCTATAGCACAGGATTTTTCTGAAAATTAAAGAAAGACATTTGGTAATCCAACACAGAGCTTACAATACCACGATGAGGCAAAACATACATGGTCCCCTGCAGTCATGAAGCATTCAGTCGACTTAGAGAAAATTTAAAAAGCACAAGAATAAATTAAAAAAAATCACAAATGTCACTTTGAGGCAGGGCCTCATGTGCCCAGGAGAGTCTATGATAGAAGCATTGACCTAATCAGACAAGTTGGAGAAGCCTTTCAGGAGAAAGTGATGTTGAAGGGTGAAGTTAGATGAAGGGGGAGGAATGCATTTTCCCAGGCAGGGAATGGCACATGCGAACTCCTATCAGAGGAACATAATCAAGGACCTGAAAGAAAGCCACTGTGCCTGGGATCAGAGGGCAAGAGTGAATGAGGAGCAGGGAGAAGCTAAAGAGACAGATGGGCGCTTCATGATGCAGCCCTAACTTGACACGGGAAAGACATGAAATAAATATTAGTTTTCCTTGTTTCAGTTCTCTCCATCTTCGATTTCCCAAGACTTAAAAACAAAGCGGGAGGAAAAATGGTCATGGTGTTTTTCTGGAAACATAGTGTCAATCTCATCATATGCTCATATTTTTCCCGCTAAAGGGAAGATATCCCTTTGGTACTAAAGCACTCTTGAAAGAGGAAGGCAAAAGGGCCTGATTCAGAGACCAGCACTGAAACTTCCTTCAGCTGAAGAAGCCATCATAGACTTTTTTTTTTTAAATTTTTTTATTGGTTGTTCAAAACATTACATAGTTCTTGACATATCATATTTCACACTTTGATTCAAGTGGGTTATGAACTCCCATTTTTACCCTGTATACAGATTGCAGAGTCACATCAGTTACACTTCCACTGATTTACATATTGCCATACTAGTGTCTGTTGTATTCTGCTGCCTTTCCTATCCTCTACTATCCCCCCTCCCCTCCCCTCCCCTCCACTCTTCTCTCTCTACCCCCTCTACTGTAATGCATTTCTCCCCCTTGTATTATTTTTCCCTTTCCCCTCACTTCCTCTTGTATATAATTTTGTATAACCCTGAGGGTCTCCTTCCATTTCCAAGCAATTTCCCTTCTCTCTCCCTGTCCCTCCCACCTCTCATCCCTGTTTAATATTAGTCATTTTCTCATGCTCTTCTTCCCTACTCTGTTCTTAGTTACTCTCCTTATATCAAAGAGGATATTTGGCATTTGTTTTTTAGGGATTGGCTAGCTTCACTTAGCATAATCTGCTCTAATGCCATCCATTTCCCTCCAAATTCTATAATTTTGTCATTTTTTAATGCAGAGTAATACTCCATTGTGTATAAATGCCACATTTTTTTTATCCATTCGTCTATTGAAGGGCATCTAGGTTGCTTCCACAGTCTTGCTATTGTGAATTGTACTGCTATGAACATTGATGTAGCAGTGTCCCTGTAGCATGCTGTTTTTAGGTCTTTAGGGAATAGACCCAGAAGGGGAATAGCTGGATCAAATGGTGGTTCCATTCCCAGCTTTCCAAGAAATCTCCATACTGCTTTCCAAATTGGTTGCACCAATTTGCAGTCCCACCAACAATGTACAAGTGTACCCTTTTCCCCACATCCTCGCCAGCACTTGTTGTTGTTTGACTTCTTAATGGCTGCCAATCTTACTGGAGTGAGATGATATCTTAGGGTGGTTTTGATTTGCATTTCTCTGACTGCTAGCGATGGTGAGCATTTTTTCATGTACTTGTTGATTGATTGTATGTCCTCCTCTGAGAAGTGTCTGTTTAGGTCCTTGGCCCATTTGTTGATTGGATTATTTGTTATCTTATTGTCTAATTTTTTGAGTTCTTTGTATACTCTGGATATTAGGGCTCTATCTGAAGTGTGAGGAGTAAAAATTTGTTCCCATGATGTTGGCTCCCTATTTACCTCTCTTATTGTTTCTTTTGCTGAGAAAAAACTTTTTAGTTTGAGCAAGTCCCATTTGTTGATTCTAGATATTAATTCTTGTGCTATGGGTGTCCTATTGAGGAATTTGGAGCCCGACCCCACAGTGTGTAGGTCGTAGCCAACTTTTTCTTCTATCAGATGCCTTGTCTCTGGTTTGATATCAAGCTCCTTGATCCATTTTGAGTTAACTTTTGTGCATGGTGAGAGAAAGGGATTCAGTTTCATTTTGTTGCATATGGATTTCCAGTTTTCCCAGCACCATTTGTTGAAGATGCTATCCTTCCTCCATTGCATGCTTTTAGCCCCTTTATCAAATATAAGAAAGTTGTAGTTTTGTGGGTTGGTTTCTGTGTCCTCTATTCTGTACCATTGGTCCACCTGCCTGTTTTGGTACCAATACCATGCTGTTTTTGTTACTATTGTTCTGTAGTATAGTTTGAAGTCTGGTATCGCTATACCACCTGATTCACACTTCCTGCTTAGCATTGTTTTTGGTATTCTGGGTCTTTTATTTTTCCATATGAATTTCATGATTGCTTTCTCTATTTCTACAAGCAATGCCATTGGGATTTTGATTGGCATTGCATTAAACCTATAGAGAACTAGACTTTTGTTGCATTCCAGAGAGTGTTTGGAAACAGTGCTACCAAGTTTATGGCCAAGGAAAGAAAGAGCAGTTATAGGTACTGATAGGTCATAATAGAAGGTCATTTAGACAACAAAGCCAGAGGGTGGGCACAAACTTAATAGGAATATTTCTAAAATGGTATATAGTTCCATTATAGTTTTTCCAGTGGAGAGTAACTATTACTGGAGACAAGGAAAGTATTGAGAATAAAGAGTCTGTAGGCCAATGTGAAGGGTCAACACAAAACTCAAGCAGAGTTCCAAGGGCTTTAGAGTATGCTGAAAGGATGAGGAATCATCATGCCTGTCACAGTGATATGCAGCATCTGCTCTCCTATAGTAAGATGGTATCAGAAGAGAGTGCAGGGCAGAAGAGTCTGCATATTTCTGCAATAGCAATTCCATTACAGAGGTTCCCATGCCTCAAGGACCATGTTCACTCATCCTGACACGTTCAGTCTTCCTCATTGAGGGGCATGTCACCCAAGATGAACACTCACCCATTGTATCCTGTCAGTGATGGCAGGTGGATTACTTTCCCTTTAGGAGCTATAATTCAACAAATAAGTTAGGATATCTATGAGAGTTTCAGAATGCCCATTAATCTCACTTCTTTCTGTCTGAGTTCTAAACCAATCCAGTCACATGCCTACATTATTGCTTTATTTCTGGTAAAACTGGGTGAGAGGGCAAAGTCTGGACTTGGGAGTGGAAAATGGGCTTCTTTCTTCTCCTTCTGAAATGGATTTTCCTTCTGATGCCTAGTAGAGCCTTCTACTCAATGAAGGAGAGCAGCAGTGTGCAACTCCAAAGGAGGATTAGGGAGTGTGAAAGGCAGACCACGGAAGGGCAGCTAGAAGTGTCTTAGTCCCACCCAGCAGAGGGAGGTTCAGCCTCACCTCCTGGGTGGGAGTAGTAAGTGGCCAGAGACGGTAACCACCTGCCCTGCAACACTTTAGGAGGAAGTTGGTTCCTATTTCTCTTCTATGGATCTGACAAAAGTGCAATAGCTCAGCAACATCACAATGTTTTTTAAAGAGTGTTAGTATAAGGTATTTATTCTCAAAACTCAGTAGGCTGTTGACTGCAGTGTAGAAAAGAATGGAACAGAAATGACCTAAGCTTATCCTAATATGATAAGTTTATGGCCAAGGGAAGAATCAAATTTCTTACATTTTTCAGTAATCGGATATTATTTGTATGAATAAATCTTGGCTACCTCCAGTTGAAACCTTCTTATTCTTTGTTGTGAGCAAAAAGAGTTCAGACTTCAAATGGCTTCTCTTCTTTATTTCAGTTATTAGAACCTGCTTCTCTATGAATGAGTGGTCTTTTTAATAAATCAGACTACCAGTATAACATTTGTATTGGCTATCTGCAGATTATATTAAAATATACATCAATATAGAGATATTCATATTTGTCATGTAAAATGTGAAGTGTGAATTATCACATTTTGGTCTGGAAATGTGTTACCTGGTGTTTCAGTCCAACTTGACGCCACTGTTTCTTTGACACTTCATTCTCACCATGCCTAATTTTCTTATCCATACAATGGGGATGTTGCATAGTACCTACCTCATAAGATTGAATAAGGACCGGGGTAAGTTGGTATCTGTGTGCAGAGGATTTAGAACAGTATGTGACACATTGTAAGCAGTTTGTAAGTATTAACTACCATCATTTTCACTGCCTTGTGAAGAATGTCTCTGAGAGAAATGCATCATATTTGAAATGCTGGTATAGGATTTGTCTAAGTTAGAGTAATTTAGCTATTTCAAAGAAAAAAAAAAGTCGTGAAGAATGTTTAATTGCTCAAACACAACAGAGCATCATTTCTCATTCAGGTAAAGTCTAATGAGCAGACAGCTGTATTCAAATGGTGATATAAGGACCAGGCTCCTTCTGTATCTTGGTGCTACCATCTTTAATATGTGTGGGTCTTCAGGGTTGCATGTGACAGAGACATTCAGTCAGTGAACAAAAGACAAGAAAGTGACATCTCACTTCTGTAAGAACTAGTGACCCGGCCCCACCTGGAAAGGCAGTCAGAAAATGTAGTCTCTGGTTAGGCACTAGATCCCTGTCACATCTTATTCTGTGGAGGTGTGACATGAAGTGGTGGAGAGCTATCCATCTCTGCCATAGACTTGAAGGAGGTTTCTATTTATTATTGAAACATTTCCCCACCGGAAATTTAATTCAGGAAAGTCATACAGAAGTTATTACTTGGTTGTCTTTGCCTCTTCAACTAACATGAAAAAGATGGTGTTTTAATTATCAAGAAAATTTTTCCGAGGAGTTACTTTCATTCCTTTCATATCCTTGTAGAGATACCTGAGGATGATCAATGGGTTAGCTCTTGGCTGATTTTATCATATCATGTCTCAAATCTCAAGCATGATAGTGGTCAACTGTTGTGGCCAGATCTATCCATGTTGGGGGATTTCATTCAGAGGGGAATATTAAGATTGTGCATATGAGATTCCAAATGAAAATTACTTGAATCTCATTGACTTCATGTCTTTATTTTAGACCTTTGGGGAGAAAAAAGAAAACAACACAAAGAATTGGGCTATTATGGACTGACTTTGATCAGTGTGGAGTGAGACTGCCAAGTAGTTTATTTATATTTTTGGCTTGAGTTATTGGCCTAATTACTTCAGCTCTCAACTTTGCCCATGTTGACACAGCTAAAACAGCAGGCGACACAACTAAAACTGCAGAGGTCGAAAGAAGCCAGCACTTCAGAGCCAATTATAATAATCGGTACAATGTTGTATGGATTGTACATCACTTTTATGCACTTTTTATTCAGAGTTGATTCCACATTATGCCAACTGGGATACAGAATGTTTTGGGGGGAAATCCCAGCAGTTTTTAAAGCAAGTTTAATAAGAAACTCACACTCATTGCCACAGCAAAACGAAGAACTGCATCTTTATTAACTCAGCAGTCGCACTGTATTTTAATTCTATTATGATATTTAAAGTGCCTCTTCAGTTAAGAGGAATTGGTAGTTCACTATAGAGTCTTTTACCATATTGTGGGATTTTGCCTAAGATTTGTAAATCTGACATTCTGTCTGGCACACTCAGATGCAGGTTTATCTTAATCCTTTGATAATAGAGAAATAACAGTAATTCTCTCATATTCACAAAAAAGAGAGGAAGAGAGACATATATGAATCAAACACTCAGATAACCTGAAGTCCTAGTTTCAGCCACTGTATTTCATCCTCCTGCTATGATGCCCCTTCCTGAAAGTACCAAAGTTAGAATCTAAAGGATGGTCTCTTATGTCAAAAGTAGGGTAGAGGGCTGGAGTTGTAGCCCAATGGTAGAGGCTTACCTTGCATGTGTGAGGCACTAGGTTTGATCCTCAGCACCACATAAAAATAAAAAAAAATAAAGGTATTGTGTCCATCTACAACTGAATTTTTTTTTAAGTAGGGTTTCTAGAAACAGGAAGCAAGACAGTTAAGCGAAAGGCCAAGATAAAGCATCCCTTGAATAAATGAGAAACAGCAGTGCACCTATTGAACATTAGGTGTTCAGATATGAGTTGGTCATTCAGGTGGGGACACTGTCTTCAGGAGACCAACTTGATGGAAATACTATAACATTGTTATAGTTTACAGTGAGTTCTCTCTTCTTGTAACTGATTTATTTATCAGAAATGAGATTTTAGCACCAGAAGATACATTATAAACATAGTAGTTCCTCATTTCTTGGAGTTACAGTAGTAAATTATTATAGTATTGTCTTTAGTTTTGTTTCTTTGACTTAATAAGATAGTGTGTTCACTATGACAATAAATAAATGAGAGGGTTTTTTTAATAGTATAACTAAGCTTGGTAACATTTTTTAGCTAGTGAGATAAAATACTTTGAGATATATTCCATAGATTTCTGCTTCACTATTTTTGGGGATTTTGCACAAGAAGGCACTTCAAATGAAATGTTCAAGGAACTGATAATACAGTTAAGGACTAATATATGGAATCCTTCAAGGTAAGGAATTCTATACTTAGTTAAAAAATTTGCCATTGTATAAGTTTATGTCAAGCCATCAGAAATGAATTGCTCTGCTATTTTATGTTCACATTATCCATTAGAGACAGAATACAGTATAAGATGGGCAAATCTTGAGTCTCATTTAAGGGAGAATGATGAATGATGCACATGAGACCTCCATCCTCAGGCTGGCCGTTGACCTGGGCTTCACTCAGAGGTATCCTAGAATCATAGCCACATAAGTGTTATATCATTTATTTTTTTCTAACCCTCAAATTTTCCATCTCTAAATTGACAAACAGGAGTTCTTTGTTGGCTAATAAGGATATTCTTAGTGAGTTGCCCGTGTTGTTTGAGAACTTGAGATGTTAAATAATGAAAGACAAAGACTGTCATCTTGGGAGACTAGTGGTTTTTTCCACAGCAAAGGCTCTTCTCATAGCAAAAAGGGAGCACCCTCTGGCTGGGGATATAGCTCAGCTGGTAAAGTGCTTGCCTTGTATGCACAAGGCCTTGTGTTCAATCCCTAGTACCACACACACACACAAAAAAAAGATAAAAAGGAGCACCCTAAAGATGCACAGTAATAGTTTTATAATTTAGCATCATGTTAGCTAAGAAATGAGCCAAAAGCAAAGATTTCCTCTCACTGTACTTCCTTTATTTTTAACCTTGGGGAAAGAGAGAAGAATTCAGATTTCATGGGATTTCCTCTGAAAAGATGAAAACTGTTCTTCAACTTTCATTTATAGCACTCAAATTACCTGATATGCATTTGTAGATAAATTGAACAATGAACTTGAAAATGAGTAAGGAGTTAAAAAAAATTCTACCAGGGTATAACATAATCTGTACAGATTTAAAATCACTTCAGGAGCTTTTCAAAAGAGATATAAACAACAGCTAAGCTTTTTAAAAGTTAATTGCATGGTGTAAAAACAAACAGATTTTTCTAATGTTCTGTAGACAAAACACCAGTTGATCAACTAAAAAAAACATTTTTTTTTTCAGTTAGATGCCTGTGCTTTCAGCCTCTAGATATAAAAAGTAATATTGGTGCTGGTTGTCTTCAAATGTTCAATTTGTTCAGCTTTTATGAAATTTTTGTGCACATATTCTCAAAAGTAATTACCAAAGGCAACAGAAATAAATATTGGATAGTATAATGGAGTCTAAAGTAAAATGGTTCTTTCATAACTTAAATGTAGACATTGCTTCTTATTGTGTATCTAATTGTCCCATAATTTTAAAAGCATAGTGCAAAATGATGTGAATCCATACTTGAGTAATTCTTCTGGGAATGTCTTATCATTTCCATAAGAAGCATAATTGGAATTGTATATAAGCCTTTTATTTACTGATAAGGATAACTGAACATGAAGCACTTCAGTGAAGAACTTCACCATATGGAAGAAGCTACTCCATTCCATGGTTTATTTAAAATTTATGGTGGGTATATTTGCAGTAGGAGAATATCTTTATGACCTGCAGCAGCTGTTTGGTATTTTATTATGAAGTATTTTTGCAGCTTAAGATCGAGTGCTCTGTTGCTAACGCACCTCATACTCTGCCATGTGTATGCAGGATGTGGGTGTTTAATAAATACTATTTGATGATAAGACTTAATTTAGTCATGACATTTTGTGAATGCTTATGATTCACATACCTCACAGATGCACTTGGCTCTTGATTTTATAAAAGCTAAGGAGCCAACTTGGCACCTTCAAAAAGTAATGCTTCTCACACAAAGTTCAGGCTGATGGGTTTACTGGCAATTCTTGCTTATTCTTAGCCAACCCATCTGGAGAGAAGTCCACTGGGAACCTCTGCTGAGGCTTGAGGTTTCTATTGATTCCACAACCATGAGCAGCTCTCTGTTCTAACCCAACAAGTTTGCAAATATGACACCCAAATGTCAACTGGGGAATGGTCATCAGAAACACATCACAGCTACTAGAGAAAGAATTTGAAACCAGATTGTATTGGTGATGGTTAACTCTGATATAGGAAGGAAAGCTCAGTCATTATACATTTATTATATAAATGTCAGGGAAATTATTTCGAGGAAATAAGCCTGAAAATATAAAGAATCTGAATATATAAATAATTTTTTATTTTTGAATAACTATAGTTGTATCAATATTAATTCTAATAAGTTTCTAGTTTATGGAACTATACAATGCAAAGATATATAACATACATAAGGTTCTTTGTGATCAATTATAAATTCTGGGACAGAACCATAAAAATGAGTAGAGTTTGACAATATTAAACTGGCCTTACAACAAACCAGATGCATTTCCAAAAGACCAAACTTCTAAACAAAACGAAATCGTGTATTAATCTTTGAAATCCCCAATTCTATGTTGTTGTCATCTTTTGGCTTATTTATTTGATTGTGCTGTGATATGTAGCATCAACTACCCAGACAGACTTCTTTTTCCTGAGACTTGGACTTTCTCATGGATTTGCTCCTTTTGTATTCTCTTCCTGGGGAGGTTAGGGCTCCTTATCTCCTCCTTTTGCCATTATTTTTCTTTTTTATTATTTTTTAAAAAATAAATGACATCGGAGTGCATTACAATTCTTATTACACACATACAGCACAATTTTTCATATCTCTGGTTGTATATATCAATGCATCAAAGCATCAGCTTCCCTGGGAAACTCCTCCACATCTCACAAGTCAGACAGGAACCCCCTTCCCCTCCATCCCCACAGCACTCTCTCTATCCTCGTGTCTTCTGTTCATCACCTTTTGTCACAGCTGTCACCAATAACTGTAAACTCCCGGAGGACAGGGGGCTGACTTTCTTCCTTACCTTGCAGTCATGATGTGCCTGTTAATGCAGGGTTCCTCACAGGTTCTGTGACCACATGAAGAATCCAAGTGGCTCTTTCCCCTGGACCAGCCACAAGGCACCTAGGCCTTCAGTGTTGCCAGGGATTGTACACATTTCTGTTTGATAAAGTCAAAGAATAATAACACTTTTAATCTTAACTCTTTTTCAGTTTAATCTTGATGAAAAACAAAAGAATTATTCTAGAATTCTAGAGGCAAAAGCACTCAGCATGAGGGAAAGTTCCATGCAATATGTTTCATTTCTATAGAGACTTAGTAGAATTTTTTCATACTCATGTTTGTATTACATGGTAAGTGCTTTTAAGCATCAGAAACACTTGCTGTGGATCAATGCTGACTTTATCCAAATGCATTTGATAATAGTGTTTTGAAAAACACCTTAATAGAGATTGCAGTGCAGAATGACATAACCTCACGTAAAAGACTTTCTTGCTACCACTATTTTCATTTAACATTTATAGATAGCCTAGAGAAAACTTTCCTTCTATTTAGTAGTGAACACTTAAAAAAAGCAGTATAACATAATGGTTTTTAAAGTAATTGCTTTAGAATTCAATAACCAGTCCTCTAATTCCTCTTTGCCTACTTCTAAGAAGGATCATGCACCTCAGTTTGACCCAAACTCCCAGTTTTAGCACTGAAAACACTATATCCTGGAAAATTGAGATAATTGATCCTGAGTGAACTGAGATTATTGGTCATTCTAGAAAGGTAACACTTTGTTCATGTCACTTGCTTTCTCTAATTCTTGCCTTTAAATGGGAATGACAGCAGTATGTACAACATGGGGTTGTTATGGAACTTAAATGAGTTATTGCAGCTATTGGCAGAGAGTTTAGCACATAGGAAAGTTAAATCAGTCCCGCAATTTTCATTCTTATTATTGGTTGGTGTAATTTTTTTAAGGAATGAGACACATGAAATTAAGTGAAGTGAGTAGAACCATATTAGCATGTAGTGACAGTGCTCGCTCAAGACTCTCATACAGTCATCCCATAACTACCTGCCTCAGTCTGGCTGGGCACAGAATCACGAGCCACTCAAGCAGGAACAAAACTTTATTTTTGAAAAAGCCGCCAATACTCCGTACGCGCCGGCAAGCCAAAAAACGGTCCACCCACGCGAGCGGCTACCGGAACCGGGGGCCGGACCTCCCCTGGAATTCCCTCCTACTGTCCTTCCCCAACCAATGGGAACTCTCCAGGAGTCCCGTAACATGAGTCCCATAGCAGGCCAAGGTGAACAGCAGGAGTCCAATTTCCATATGAATGTAAATCTTAACATAATCATATCATCTCAATGGCTAGCTGGCATCACCTTACAACCGAAAGTGCCATGCATCATATTATTTGCTTGTGGCTCCTAGCATCTGCCCCCTTCTGTTTAATTAAGCAACAGGCAATGTGGCTAGGGACCGTGCCTGTTAGGTATGTCCAATTCAACATATGGTTCTTACCCGTCATCGGAAAACTGACCTCTAGGCGTCAGCCTCCTGTCTTAGGTTGATACCACTGCAACTGAATCATACCCATCACTGACTACCGGTCCAGTATATAGCCATACCTGTGGATAGGCCTATGCACCAGTGGGGGGGTGAGGTTCTTTGCCTCACCTCTGTTGGCCCCCAAATTTGACCTTGGTGCCGGTGGGGGGGTGAAGTTCTTTGCCTCACCTCAGTTGGCCCCCCAAATTAGACCATCACTAGTAGAAGGGAGGAGGATACAGAAATGCCACGACATCAAGTCAATAAACGGCTCTTTAGGAAAAATCGCATCACTGGTGACACTACAGCAAAGATACGCCAGCACTACCATAATTCGCTGCATCAACAGATAGAGCACAATGCATACAAGTGATACATAGTCCAGGCAAGTTTTGTAAGCAGTTCAAAGTGGAGGAATCTATCAATATGTCCATTTCCTCCCAAAATAAATCGACTCAGTGATTGAGCATTACTTGTTGAGTTATTATTCATTGATGCATCAGTTTATACAGTTTGTTGTGATAATTATTGAAGAAGTTGTAGTTTGGTTTCATCTTTGTCTTCACTGGCACTGGGATGAAAATAGGGATTGACAATGATGTTAAGAAAAGAGAAAAAAAAAGTAACATTTCAACAGGTATTAAGAAAACAATTTTTAGAACAATTTACATTATCCTGAACAGAAGTATTAAATATAATGAAAAGGAAAGGTGAAAGTAAACAAACAGATCTGTTAACCTGCTTATTTGTACACATATTAAAACAGTCTTCAACAGCTATTTACCCAAATTAAATTAAACCATTAAAATCACGTGAATAAAAAAAAAATTTGGGATCCATATTTTTATGAGCGCTCCTCATATATGATATATGGACATACGCACATACAGACATACAACACAAAACAGAAATGTGCACACGTAACATACAACATATAAGACAATAGTAAAGGCCTTGTAGATTACCTAGGTGAAATCTCCATTGCAATGTTTAAAAACTCCATAGTCAAAAAATAAAACTGATCAGAAAAACATTAATTTATGTCTGTATGAGCTCAAAATTAAAATGGAACTTTATGATGTGGGAAAAGCAATAATAAAATAGATATTGAAAAAAGCATCCTGGTTGATCACTGTCGAAGATGTAAGAATAGCCAAGCTGGAGTTCTGGATATCAGCTGTTATGGATTTGAGTCAAATCATCTTCTTTTTCTGTAGAAATTGTTTTAGTTAATCTCTCTGGAATCCAAATCGGCTGCTGTTCCTCCTGTGGAAAAACACAGACAGAGCCCCGACTCCAGACTATCACTGGATCCAGACCTTTCTATTGTCTTGTTAGAATATCTTTCCAAAGTACCTTAGGCTTATGTACATTTTTTGGATACAAATGTCTTTCCGCAGCACTAAGTCCCGATGAATCCAAATTTAAAAAGTTTAGAGTAAAAAGGGTTATTTTAAGTTTATCTTTGGGGGATATATACCCCTTTCCAATTCCCTCCTTTTGTTTTAATAAGTACATTTTAATAGTTTGATGAGCTCTTTCAACTATGCCTTGTCCTTGTGGATTGTATGGAATTCCTGTTATGTGAGTAATGCCAAATGATGAGCAAAATTGTTTAAAAGAGGTGGAAGTATAACCAGGACCATTGTCCGTTTTTAACTGTTTTGGAACGCCCACAGTGGCAAAATTTTGTAAGCAATGAGCTATAACAACTTTAGTTTTTTCTCCGGCATGAAGGGAGCCCATCAAAAATCCGGAAGAAGTATCAACTGTAACATGTAAATATTTTAATTTTCCAAATTCTGGCAAGTGTGTGACATCCATCTGCCAAATATGGTTAGGTATCAGTCCTCTAGGATTGACTCCAAGATTAACTTGTGGTAAAAATGTCACACAATTTTGACATTGTTTTATTATATGTCTGGCTTATTCTTTAGTTATTTTAAAACGCTTTTGTAAAGTATTAGCATTGACATGGAACCTTTTATGAAAATTTATAGCTTCTTCTATTGTGGAGAAAATATGTATGTCATGTGTAGATTTATCTGCTAGTTCATTGCCCATACTAAGGGCTCCAGGCAATCCTGTATGTGCCCTGATATGTCCTATAAAGAATGGATCTTTTCTGTCCCAGATTAGACTTTGTATAGCAGAAAACAAAGAGAAAACAGTAGAAGAAGGTGAAATCCTACCAGCATCTTCAAGGGATACTATAGCATTAACTACATACTGACTATCAGAAAATAAATTAAATATAGAATCTTTAAACATCATAAAAGCTTGTAATACTGCATTAAGCTCTACCTTTTGAGCTGATTGTTTGGGTACTATTATTTATTGCACTTTTTATTCTTATGGATAAAATAAAAGAAATGGGAAGAAAAGAAATCTTGATGTAGCCTCTTGACTAAGCACTCAGAATCACTTGGATCAATATTTCCAAACTCTGACACAACAACAGATGAGTTATTGCCCTGCTGGAGACACATGGTTTATCTTGACTCATAGATGAGATAGCTCAGAGGAACAAAATGAATGATGTTATTGGTAAAGGACATTAATCTTTCTTGTCACTTTCCTGATTAGGATAGCTACCTCTAGGACCCATTTTCTGTACACTTCATAGAATAAATTTTCTATATATATTTTGATTTTGAGTGCATGTAAATGAGTGTGTGTATGTTTGTCAAAGTCAAAGAGTTTGTCTTGGAGTCTGCCAAATGATTATTGAATTCTAGGTTTATGCTAAGTTGTCCCAAGATGTCATTTGCCTGTTTCTACTTTTATGACATGTATTCCAATATGAAATATTCCATGTTTGAAATTGAGAAATATTCAAAACCCAAAATTAAATTTGGAAATATCTCATGACTAGCAGAACACGTGAGTTAGATTTAGAAAACTGGAGGAAGAAGGCACATACTGTATAAAAGCAAAATGTTAATTAATAATAATTATATTTAAAAATAAAATTTATCTCCTGTGCACAGGTACCTCAAAAAGGTGGTCAGCCTAAGAATTTTTGAAATTCACTGTGAAATACTCTTAGAAAAATACAAGTCCTGTGCACACATTTTCTTGTCACAACCACTTAATTTTTAAGAACATATACCACTTCCTGAGTCAACTTTGTGCCAAGATGATTTTTTCTACTGACCTGTGAGGTTACCCCAAATTCAGAGCTGTTTAGCTTTGCTTAAGAATCCTCCTTCAATCATTCAGTCTTCTTCAACCCTCACAGCAACTGCAAGTGTAATGTCATTAGCATCAGCTTTGGAATCAGATTGCCCTAAATCCAAGTTCTGGTTTGCCATGTCTGTCTGTGTTCCTGATGGCAAGTTCCTTAATTTCTCTAAACTCCAGTTTCTTCATGAAGGGATGTAAATGATTTTTAAGACCATGCCTCATAAACAGGTGATAGGTGAAATGAGATAATTCATTTAATGATCTCATTGAGCATATACTACACATGTGTTTTAGGTGTTGGCTACTGTTATCTTCCCTTTTTGAGTGAGAAAACTGGGGTTTCCTGAGAGTTCAATGATGTATTGAAGGTGATTAATTTGATGGTGATGGAACTTCAACCCAAGTTCTCTGACACCTGTGACTTTTCTACAACAGGATGCTATAACCCCAAACACACCATACCTCACACCATGCCACATCCTTCTGTACCGTGGTACATGCTCTTCATGTCACAACATGGCATGCCATACCATACCACATACCACATCCCACCCTGTCACCTGCCATGTCATCATCCTGACAGCATTGTCCCTCATCATTCTCATTTGTCCTTCTATGTGCCTCTCCAAACATGCAAATTTATATTACATTATTTTAGATCCCAGAGACCTATCTTGAATTCTCAACACTGGCACAAAATGCAAGACTTTCAGTAGAGGATGCAGGCCTCCAGCACAGGTCTGTGTCCACCGAAATGAAGGCACTTTGGAGGGGGGTGTCAAGACATGGTATAAACTGGTAGCAGTGCCATAGGGGATGTCCCTGTGCTACATGTTTCCTCTCATTCTAGTGAGAGACCGTAACTCCAGCTACAGCTTGTTCTTGTGGACTATTCCAGACTGAGGTAAATACACTTTGTAGGGACTTCTTCAATCTGTTCTAAATTATAGATGTAGGTCTTAGATAATATCATGAAAATTCTTTGCTTCTGACTTTAATATCTTTCAAACTTATGCAGTACATAAGAGAGCATTTTTAAATTACACAGTTATTTAAAACAACAACAACAACTTGTGTACCTATATCTTTTATTTGGTCACAAATGCAACATGACTTATCAGTGTAGGGTGGTGAGAAGAAAAATAGGAAATTCAAATCAAAGGAATCAAAACTAGAAAAAAAAATAGTCTGACTGCCTTTCCACATTATTCTCAGTGTATAGTCAGGTCCAGGTGAGATTTAAGAGACAATGACAAACTACAGCACATCTCCTTGATGTTGCTAATATGATGCACCTAGAAACACATTTATAGATTTATTCCAGGCATATTGCAAAATCCTGTTTGCCAGGTAGAGTGCTTAGCACCAGGTAAGGAGTGAAGCACAGGTGCAGTTCATGTTTTCTGTTTGTTCACAGGGTGAGGAAAACAACACATGAAAAAGAGGATGAAGAAGGTTGAACCTGAGTCATGAGAACCTAGGCGGGGCATACCCATCTTTAGATCCTTGAAACTCTGCCATTTAGAAGAAGGATGCTGAGCTAGGGGTTCCCTGTAGCTTATGAAACACTGGTGTTGTCATCCCATATTGTTTTCTTTTTCTCTTAAGTGAAGTTAAATTTTAAAGAGTAATACATTCATTTTGGTTAAAAAAGGTGGGGGGGGATTTTAAACAAATACCCAATAAAAATCTTCCTTCTATTTTTGTGGTGCATAACAGTTACACATAATAGTGGGATTCATTTTGACCCATTCACAAATGCGTAGAACAGCTTGCTCCATTTTAATCCCTAGTCCTTCCTCTTTCCCTTACCTCCTCCTTCCCTGCTGATCCCTTCCTCTACTCTATTGGTCTTATTTCTATTTATTTTAAAAATTGGTACTCTATAGTTATATGTAATATTGCACTGCACTGTGATATATTCATGCATTCTTCCCCTTTGTCTCCCTTCCTACCCACTTGTCCCCCCCCCCCCCGCTTCTCACCTTCCTTCTATTTGTTATTCTCTATCCTTCCCCACTCTCTATGGTTAATAATTTAGCTTCTTGTGTATTCTCTCAGTGTTTCTTTATGCAGATATAAATGCATCTGAACATATATTCTCATTCTCCCTTTTCTTACATGAGAATTAGCATTCTCTTAATATCTATTAGCATTCACTTAATATCTATCTAGACCCTTCCCATATCAGTGCATGAAGATTGTCTTCATTCTTTTTTACAGTTACACAGTAGTCTGTGTGTAGAAATACGTAGTTATTTAGCCAAGACTTGATGATATATATTTGAGTTGATTCCAGTTTTTGTTAATTCAAACTATGCTGCACCAAATAACCTTTTTCATATTCATTTTTTTACATGCACAGGTATGTCTATAGAATAATTCCTATAAGTGAGGTTGTGGATCAAGAGTAAATATTTTTGTAAATATATATTTGTAAATATATATTCCTGGAAGGAATTGCCAAAATGCCTTCCACAGAGGTTATACCAATTACATTCCTCATATCCTCTTCCCAGTTTGAAAATGTCTGTCTCTCCTTAGCCTCATCAAAGAATGTATTGCCAAACTTAAATTTTTTTCCCAATGTGATAAAGGAGAAATGCTATTTCAGGATTTTTAAAATTTAAATCTTGTGTCACAAGGCATTTATATTGCTTTTTCTATACAACATGCTGATTTACATCTTCCATCCATTTTTTTAAAAATATGGAGTAAAAAAGTCTTTTCTTCTTGATTTCCAAGTGCTCCTTGTATATTGGAAAGATTAGTCCTTATGTGCTGTATTGCTTCTAATTATTTGTTGAGTATCTGCTTCTACTAATAGATTTTAAAGAAAAATCTGGGATTGAAGCCTAGAAGCTTTGAAGCTTTCACTCTTGCAGGTAGCTTGATTATTAACAGGTGAAAGTGCAGCATAAAGACATTAGGTAATTTGCCTGAGGTCACATAGTTAGGAATTGGTAGAGTCAGCATTTTTTTCCAAGGCATAGACTGTTAACCACAACACTTAGAAGTGGGTTTATAGAGCAAATTGAGAGATAACGTTAATGAAAATACCCAAACTGAGCTTGGCAGATGACTGGTCCCAAATCTGTGGATAAGATCCTAGGGATGCCAGGGGTTTATGTTACATGACCTCAAAGAACCCTTCGAGTCCTTTTGTATTTTGTTCTGATAATACCAGGCCTGACCAGTAAGGTGAAACAGGAAATATGTTGTGTCACATAGGGTTTCACTGATTCTACTATGACCTTCCAACGGTTACTGTTACCCACCCAGTGTCACTGCCAGGGCAGCTAGGGGTCCCAAACTACCAGTTATAAATAATGGCTTTGTAGTAACTTTTGTACCACACTAGGTTAGGAAACCTCTGTATATTGTAGATGTAGCCTTTATTTTGGTGCTTTGCATAAGTAAGCATTCAGCAAATTTTTCTTCTTAAATAAATACATGACTGGCAGTGAAATTTATTCTAAAGTTCTTGAATGTGACCAAATCAGTTGGTTACATGGAAGTGATCACCCAGTCAGTAATTGCTGAGCATGTGCAGGGTACAAAGCACAGTGCACAGTGCTAGAAATGCCAGGATATGAAGACATAGAAGATGATGATTCTCAACAAGTATATGGGAGAAGATAACTGACAGCAAAGGCCAAAAAGCCAGTGACCCAATGGCCAATTAATGCCCACAGCCTTTGGGATAGAGACAAGAAAGGAAGCATTAGAAATGGGATAACAAGAGCAAACTAGGGGAGGTAGGAGTTCACTGAGGAGAAGCCAAAGAGCCTTTCAGCTGAGGGAAGGGCTTAAGCAAAGGCACAGGAGTTGGAAATCTCCTAGTGTACTTGTTGCCTTTCTTGAGAAGCCTCAGAAATAAAGCCATCAAGGTAGGCTAGGACCCTGTGAAAGGACATCCTGAATTCTAAGCCTGATGGTGAGCAAAGATGGCCATCAAAAGTTTGGAGTGGAGAAGTGACATGGTGACAGTTGTGTTTTAGAAAGATGAATATGTCGGCCATGTGCAGGGCCATGCAGAGTGGGAAGAGGTGAGGCTGAAAGCCAGAGACACTTAGGAAGCTATCCAAACAATCCCAGTGGAAGGTGGCAAGGGTCTAGCTACGGAGGTAGCAATGGGATGGGAGAGTAAGGAGAAAGGTCATATGAAAAGAATTATGGGTGATCTTAACTACAAGACATTTTGAAAAACGCAGAACTGTGGACACAGTAAAAATACAAAGGTCCCCAGGGGTTTCAGTAAAGGCAGTGATGAATAGGTGAAGCCCAGAAAAATTTTAGGGCAGTAAAAATACTTGTATGATACCATAATGTTGGCTGCATATCCTTCCACATTTGTCCTAACCCTAGAACGTACAATACCAAGAGATAATCCTAATATAAACTATAGATATGGGGTGCTAATGATGTGTCAATGTAGTGTTAATCAGTTGTAACAAATGTACCACTCTGGACGTTGAGAGTTGGGGCGGGGGCGGCTGTGCGTGTGTCTTGTTCAGCCCAGGATTCTCTAACTAGAGACTATAAGCAGGCGGCTTATAAGCAGTGAACATTCTTTCTCACAGCTGCAGAAGCTGGTAAGTCCAACAATCAAGGCACTGGTAGATCTGGTTTCTGATGAGAGCCCACTTTCTGGTTCATAGATGGTATCTCTTCTCTGTCTTTACAAGGAAGAAGGGGTGAACAAACTCCCTTGGATCATTTTTGTAAGGACATGAATCCCACTCCTGAGGGCTTCTTCTTCATGATTTAATCACCTCCCAAAGGCCCCACCTCCTAGTACTTTTACCTTGGGAGTTATAATTTTGACATATTAATTGGGGTGGGGGATGGGGGATACAAACAGTCAGACTTGCATAGGGCAAGGAGCATATGAGATCTGTACCTTCCTTTAAATTTTGCTGTGAACCTAAATCTACTCTAAAAATTTTAGGTCTATAAATAAAGAGGAATTATGAGGAATAACTAGATAATTCTATGTGGGGAATGGAAAAAAAGCACTATTATTGGGCAAATTTATAATGCATTTTTTTGTTACTATTCATCTTATATGTAATATTGAGGAAATGTGAATAAGAAAGTTATTTTTCTCTTTTGAAATCAAAAGCCAAAATTCTGTCACCAAATGACCAATAGAAAGATGTTCAGGGACAACCTTCTTTTTGTTCCAAATGTAATTCTTTGCACGGTGGAGGCAACTTAGTGGTCTTTCTATATAGAAAACATGAAGAGTAGAATGCATCTCAATTAGGTGGGTGAGTTAGAAGATAGTGGTGAAGGTTACATAACTCTGAATATATAAAAACTGCCAAATTGTATACTTTAAAAGAGTAAATTTATGCTATATGAATCATATATCACCAAAGCTGTTATTTAAAAAAGCAATGGAAAATCTATGTAGGGCTTCAAGGAACTTTTCATAAGATCTAAGTAAATTATAAATAAATATTCACCTTCATCCTTCCTCACAACAAAGATTATTCCCTAAAGAAAGGCATAGAATCACATTTCCATGTTTAGACAGCAGGAAAACAACAACAAAATAGTGAAACAAAAACTGACATCAAAACAGCTACCCTCCCAGGCCCAGCAGAACTTCCACTCTCATCTCTTCTCAACCTCTGTGGCTTCCTGCTTTCCAAGGTGCTTCTGGGAACTCCATGGACCTCAACCGCAGTCCTTCTGCTAGGGCAGGTTAATCCCCTTACACATTTTTTTTTCTTTTTTCTTTTTTTGCTGAACGGATAACTTCCTAGGCAACACAAACCCGGGATCTTTGTAGGAGAAAAACAAAACAACCAAAACATTTTGCTGAATCATTTTTATGAAACATGAATTTTGCAATCCCCAAAGCAAAATCTACTATTTTGGCAGTCAACCTTTAAATAAGGCAGAGTCAGGGAAAGAAGAGTGGTCATTCGTGTTCTTAAACCCCCAAGCATGTCTTGTGCTTGAGTCTTTTGCTGGAGAATGCAGACTCATTTTTTTAAAATGTTATTCTGTTCACTGATCACATAGATGAAACTGGTAAATAATGGGTGTACCTGGATTTCTCAGGGCCCATTTGTCATGCTAAACCACAGGACACTTAATTTCAGAAGGAGAATGTTCCTTAGATGACATAGAGGCCCCTGGAAACTTGCTGGCATATCCATCCCTCACAGCAGCGTCTGTTGACAAGTGTGTCGCAGCCTCGGTACTCTGAGCCTGCTAATTGTGTAGCACTCAGGAAAGATGAGTAGGAGTGCTCAGGGAACAAGCCTTCAACCTCACTTCTGTGCAGGCTACCGCCATCCATCACATGGGCAGCCTGAGGGCAAAGGATCGAGGAAGGTGAATGCAGACACAATTCTGGTCACCGATTCCAGCTTTCAATTTTGAATTTTGCATTTACCTCTCTTCTTACTGTTATTATAGTTTTTTTAAAAAATTATGTTCACCCCATTTTTAAAACATTTCTCAATATAACAAGAATAATGTCCTCTATTCCATATACTGTCCTCTATACAGTATATGGCACTTTTTACTTTTATAATTTTAGAAAGCAGAGGTAGAAGCAATTCAACCACTGTGTCCAGAAAACCTTTTGGTATGATCAGTCTGTTTCCTGGCATTCTCTGTTTCTATTTCAGAGCAGTAAGAGAGGATGCACTGAGTTATGGAAGTATGGTGGTAAGCCACAGGTCCCTCGTGTCGACCCTAGTGAGTGAGAATGGGCTGCCTCCACGAGAGAGGAAGCTCATCCCTGGGCACTGGACACTGCCACTCCTTTTCTATTGTCTTGATAAATTTCAACTTTTCATGCACAAGGCAGTCATTATCAAGTTTATGACAGGATCTATGTCAGTTGCATCACTCAAAAGTACTTAATGAACATACATCAGGCATTAGGCAGACAGCCGTGTTCTCGCACTCTGGGGACCTTCGCATCTAAGGCAAAGTCCAGAGAGCAATGTGAGTGGTGGTCAGCTATCGTCAACTCCTTTGGCCCAAACTCGCCTGATAGTATGTCATTAAAGATGAAGAAACAAACTAATGGACAGATGGCAATATGTTGCAAATGATGTGTCCTTCCTTCAAAATAGAGATAATAATAAAATCAACAACTTTCATTTATTGAGCATGTGTCAGGCAGAGATTAAAGCATATTATCTCATGTTATCCTCATAACGATCCAATAATGTGGGAACTATTATTCTCCCCACGGTAAAAATGGATAAATTAAGGCTCTAAGATGTGGCTTACCCAGAATATCACAGTTGACTGTAGTAGACCCAGAATACAAGCTACCTAAGTAGGCTGCGAATTTGAATAGATTCCATTCATGTGAGAGAATCAGTGATAAGAACCGGGATTTTAGGATTGAAGCAAATCATGTTTGTCATCCTGTTCCTCAGTACTGCCAGAGAATTAAAAATAGAGTAGAATAGAATACAATACCTACTCTTTATGACATTACTGAATTTGCCATCCATTTTTCTGATCGATGACACTGGTAGATACAAAACCTGATTTTATCAGCACATGTGATTTAATGCAATAGTTTCTGTTTATTTTCATCCTCTTCTGTTTAGCTTTTGACCAGAAATAATGACCCATGAATCCTTCAATTTTTATTATAAATACTTCCCTGAAAGTTACTAATAAATTGAAACTCTGAGGATTAGAGTCACTGTAAATGCATTCAGATAGCTGAATTTGCTCTGCCCTTCCTGTCTAGCCACCCCCTGAGAGGGCATCTGTGGGTCCCCATGTTGATTCTTGATGCTTCCACATAAACCAGACTTGTAGATGGCCCGGGAGGCTACCAGAGAGAATGAGGAAATCAGACATGCAAAGTAATCCTTGGTTATATACATAGAGTAGTAATTTCTACTCTAGATAAAGAATGCACATTTATTTTGTGACTTTGTATTTAACAATATACAATATTGGTTCCTACCTGGGGCAATTGGCTTATGCTCTCTGCCTCAGTTCCCACATCTGCCAGCTCCGCAGGAAGCACTGACAAGAATTAATTGGCTTTCCTGAGCCTCCAGGCTCAGCTCTGCTTCTCAGTGCCAACAATCCCCACAGGATTCTGCTCTCGTGTAATTTACTGTCCAGAAGGACTTTCTGTTTATAAGGGTTCTATCTGCTAGGCACCATTATAATTCATATATATATATATTTTTTTTTTCAAATTTAGAAATTAGAATCTTGAGAATTGTTTAGGATATTTAGCTCAGTTTAAGAATATAGGACATGGCCACATTCAAAGCATTTAGATTATTTATTGTTTCTATGGTGATTCTAACCTGGACACATCTAAAATATGTGAAAAAATATTAAAAGAATTATATGTGTGATTTACACAGGTTTAGGCCATAAACCTGAAAAAGAAAATTCTGAAAACTATAATAAAGATTAGTGAAAATGTATGTATTTACATTTTAAAAGAGATTGACTTGAAAAGTAAATAAAAACATGACAGAACATTGCACAGTCCACTTTGTACAATAAAATAGACAATAATAACATGTTTTTTGCTAGTCTAAACACTCAGGTATACCAGTGACAGCATAAGAGCATAATATCTATGAGCAGACAAAGTTCTACACATAAAGAAATAAGTCAAAAAGCAAAATATATAAATGCATGTCACTATGGTTGGTGATTGTGTGTGCTCAGCTTTATAACTGTGGTTATCTGAGAAACTTGACAAGACAACCAAGTCTTTTTGAAGAGACTGATCAAAAACTACAATAGGTCACTATCACCATATAGCTGCCCGAAGAGATGATATCTGGAGAAATGTAATTGTTCACAAATGCAAGTGAACAAAAATGACCTTCCTTCAGTTATTGAGAAGTTTCAACATTTTTATGTACAAGCACAATGCTTAACACAAAGTCATCATTGTAATAATGTGCTTTCAAGAAATAAAATTTGCAAGAAATACAAATTTATCCTTATAGTATAGGAAGTGAAGTAAATTTGAAATACATAGGATTGTAAATTGCAAAAAGCATGCCGACAATGTAAAATAATGGGGAGAAAAGAGTAATGAAAGAGAATGAAAAACTATATTATAGGCATAGATTATAAGCAGTTGTCTGGTGGTAGTCCATAGCTTGGCCTACTTTTACAACCATTAGCTATATTTTGAAGTATTACAGCATGATGAATAGCTGCTTTCTTTCTTTTAGGGCCATGAGTCTCCTCAGACAATGCATTCACATCCATTTTCTACATGGTGGACCTTGCCCCACCTAGTCCACTGAGACTCAGACACTAATCTCTAAAACTCTCTCACAGATACACCCCAAATCATGCTTCATCATCTTTTGGTATCAGGGCATCTCATAGGATACAGCTATTCTGTGTACATCTAAAAAGATGCCAGCCCCTTCTCCAGAACTCACTCAAAACCTTCTACATTGTCCTTTTTATTCCATGAGAATTGTGATTTGGGGGACTTGGGCTTTCAGGATTTCAACATTTGGGATTCTAATCTTTTGAGATTGTGATTTTTTTTTTTATATAACTTTAGACTGCAGGGATTTTGATCTTTTGAGTTTTCAACACTTGTGATTATGGTGTTTAGGATGGTGTCTTCTGGGATTGTGATTGGCGCTAGCTTTGCTCAAATGACTGTTCCTCTAGCTGGCAGTATTTGTAGAATGTGAAAGGCGTCCTTCGAATTTCGAATTTTGTGGTGGGACACAAAAGTTTCTGAGTAAGACAAAGCTGGCAATATAAACATTTCAGGGTTGGCAGTTCTTCCCAATTGTTGGTTCTGGTTATAGTCTCTTAAAAAATATAGATGCAATCAAGATTCTGGTCCCTCAGTTATTCTCTGAGGCATCATCTCAGGGAAAATTATATTGATTATGTTTTAGAGGAAAGGAAGTAAGGAAGCTGTGTCAGACAGCGACATCCAATCAATACAAACATCATGGCAAGTTGAAAAGAACCTCTGTGGTTCTTACATATAACTTTCCACAATACACTAGGTCCTGCCTGGACAGATTCTGACCTCTGTCTGAGGGTCAACCAGGATCAGAACACTCTTGTTCTCAGACACAGCCCCTCTCCATTGCCAACAACTCATTTCTTACCCTACTTCTCACATGCCACGTTAAAATGTGCTCTTTGTAACTTGCATTAATTAGTCTTACTTTGTACTCAGTAGCTGCTTACAATAAGTCTAGTGATTGATTGGTTGATTGATTGGCCATTCACTCATTTATTCATTTGGTATTGAAAAATTTAGAAAATAACATGGACATATATGTCATATGTCATATAGGCCATATAAGCAGTATAAATTCAGTGCTATAAAAGTGAGGAAAGAGAAAAATAAGAAAGAGTCTGGCCCTAGAGGTATGGTCAGGGCTATGATCTGGGTATTTGTACCCCCTCCAAAATGTATATGTTGAAATCTTCATCCTCAATGTGATGGTATTTGAAAGAGAGGACATTGGTGTGGTGATTAGGTCATAAGGTTTGTGCTCATATAAGAGACCATTCAGAGATCCCTCACTTTTTCCACCATGAGAGGTTACAGCAAAACCAGACAATGAATCTACCAGTACCTCAATCTTGGACTTCCCAGCCTCCAGAATAAATTTCTGTCATTTATAAATTATCTAGTTTATGGTAATTTTGTTATAAGCAGCCCAAATGGATGAAGGTGGCATTTAAGATTATTATCTGTTTTTTCCTTTTCTTTTTTATTTTTTGGGGTACTGGGGATTGAACTCAGGGGCACTTGACCACTGAGCCTCATCCCCAGTCCTATTTTGTATTTTATTTAGAGATAGGGTCTCACTGGGTTGCTTAGTGCCTCGCTTTTGCTGAGGCTAGCTTTGAACTTGGGATCCTCCTGCTTCAGCCTCCTGAGCTGCTGGGATTATAGGCGGGTACCATTTTTAATGGCTTGAAGTTGAAGGGAGATTTGTATGTAGAGACTGGAAGGATGAAGTGTCAGAGAAGTGATGAGCTGTTTATAACTGGAGCTTAATGTTTGAATTGGAGAATGAAAGGGGCTAGAAAATCTAGTCAAACAAGTGTGAAGGGCTTTGCATGCCTGCAGTGGAGAGTAAGTAAGAGGAGCAGGGGAGGCTGGCTGTAGGATGGTAGAATTTACACTGTCTCCAACACCAGGCTACAGAGTTGAAGGATTACCCAGTCAGACAGGGCAGAGTCCTAGTCTGGGTGCTGAACAAGAGAACTCTATGTTGAGTGTGATAACTCTGGGGTCAGGAGACAGTGGGCTGGAAGGATATTCAGCATGCCTGTACAGGCGATAATGTTCAGGAGCCCTATGGTGGCCCCTGCAATGGAAGTTTTTGATGGAATGCAATGGGACAGTTTGATGATGACAGTGGAGCATTCCCTTCTCATTTACCACACCTCCAGACTAATAATACCCATGGACAAACTCCTTACTTGCAAATAATTGTGGCAGAGAATCTCAGGATACAAATATCTTCAGTGAAATATCTCAGATTAATTTCCCTGTCTCCAGTGAGGTCTACCTGTAGGCTGAGTGATATAATGAAAGAAATTTTAAGAATTCTATAGGGTAAAGGTGTGTGTACACTCATGGATTTAAATTTCATCACTTCTTTTGATGGTCAATGTATGTTTGGGTAATATGGCCAATCATTGCTATTATTCCTTTTACAACTGAGTGTTTTGTTTGTTTGTTTGTTTGTTTGTTTTAAGGCAGTCTTTTTTTGAGGAAGTGCTATTAGAAGCCTAGCTGAAATGAACAGATTTGAACTGGTCTGTTGTTCACAAATTTGGCTATTTGGTGAATGATGTGAGTGTTATTATCAATTTGCAGGAACTTCTAACACGTCTTCTCACATAACTCTGATGTTCATGTTTAATTCTAAACTTCATAATGATTTTCTTCATTTTACAAATATTTACTGAGTACCTACTATGTGCCAGGACTTGTTCTATTTTCTGGGTTACATTAGTGAGCAAAATAGTCAAATATTCCTGTTTTTATGGAGCATACCTAGCAAGAAGGGAAAATTGATAAATAGTAGGTAAAAGAGTTCGTTATACAGTATACGAGAAGGAGATAAGTGATATAAGGAAAAAAAAAGTAGAGAAGGGTAGAAGGGAACAGGATTCCCAGGGAGTAAGGAGCGCAGAGCAGGTTGTGATTTGAGGTACAGGATCTAATTCCTCTTACTTAAAGAGGTGACATTAGAGCCAAAATTTAGAGATAAAGGAATTAGGTATGCGAGTATCTGGAGGAAGATAGTTCCAAGAAAGGAAAACAGCTAATGCCAAAATTCTGAGACAGAAGAGGGCAAGCAAGGGAAGAAGTTTTGTGTTATTCCATTCCCCATGGACCAAAAAAAAAAAAAAAAAAAAAAAAGGCTTATTGCAATCAAGAAGGAAGCTAGGGAAAGACAAAAGTTACATTTATTGTTCTTAATGCTAAAGCAAAATTATTTAGGGAAAAAGAACTTTATAAACTTATTTAAGGAGGTGCAAAGCATTCCTGGAGATTTTCTGGCTTATAGGTTGGGTTTGAATCCTGATTCCACCACTTACTGCCCAGGAGAGCTGAGTTCTTTAACCCTTTGTTTCTTAGCTTTCTCATCTTGAAGATGAAACTAACAATGTTGCCAACTTTCAAGTATTGAGTCAATGAATAGATGAGTCAAAATAAATGAAAAGATTGAAATTACGACTGCTGTAGCAAGCACTCACATCTATTGGTCTTATTATGTTAGTAATACTACTTTGATTATTTTTGTAGGAGTTGGTGCCTTAGTCCGGTTTATTCTCGAGTGTGTCTCAAGGGCTTTTATACTGTGGATCCTGTGTGTGCGTTGTATGTGTTTATGCATATGTGTAATGTGTTTGTACACTGGTGTTCGGAGTGTGGAATCTAATTTACAAAATTGCTATAAATGATCACTAAATTGTTTTTAAAAAGAAGTAGGTAAAAATTCTACTGCTTACCACACAGTAAATCCTTAAAAAAAATGTTAGTTTTATTCTCTGGCAGAATTTTATGACAAAGAAGAACAATAGAGGGTAAACAATAGAGGGGTTTCTTTTTCTGTTCACTATTTATGTATGTATGTGTGTATATATATATATATATATATATATATATATATATATAATTTTTTTTTTGCTAAAATGATGGCAAGGTGAAAACATTCTCTACACTCAAACTTGGAAATTTGTTTTGCCCTTAGCACCACCGGTGGAAGGAAGGAATCCATAGTAGAGCATTTGATTTAACTGGAAAGGAAGTATTTGGTAGTAGAGGAGTGAAGAAAGAGGAAAACAAAATGAGGGAGGAACCTGAAGAAATAAGGAAATACAGCATTAATGTGATAACAACTTTGGGGTGAGGCCCAGAACTAGGAGACCCCTGAGGACCTTAAAAAATAAAATGGATGTAGCCCATCCAAAAGGAGCAGAAGTCCCTGAGTGACAGGGCAGAGCCAAGGGTCTCCTGTGGCCTCTCCCAGCTCTTCAAGTCTCCAAGACTAGTCCTCAAGGAGAGAAGTGAGTACCCCCACAGCCTGGTGAAGCCCAAATCCTGAGTAGCCAACTACACTATTGTATTTCCAACTTACCTACATTTCCACCTCTACTTAAAGAGCCATTAAGACTTTAGCTGGGAAGAGGGTTTATTTTTTGTTAAATTGTTACTGTGTGTTGAAGTAGTAGATGTTAAAAATCACTCTTCTAGTCCTTTGGAATCTGTTTCTGGACCTGGAAGCTTATATGAGTCATTGGGCTCTGCCCCTTAGAAAACACCAGAGATGTGGCCTATCAGGGAGACAAAGAAAATTAGTTTGCTGCCAGTGATCCAAGGGCACATTCTTGAGAAGAATGGATGCTGTTCCTCTGTGAGGCAGGGCTGGCTGGGGGGTTAGGCAGGAGTGAGATCTAAACTCAGGTACCCCACTCACAGTCTGTTGCTGTTTTGATTGACAGGCATGGCTGCTGTCTCCAGTGCCCTGGATCGGTCCTCAACAACACGACAAGATGGGGAAGGAGCATGTTACACGTCTCTGATTTCTGACATCTCTTACGCACCCCAGGAGGATTCTACATATTTCACTGGAATTCTTCAGAAGGAAAATGGCCACATCTCCACTTCAGAGAACCCTGAGGAGTTGGGGACTCCTGGCGCCTCCTTACCAGATGTGCCTGGGATGGAGTCTCGTGGCTTATTCAGTTCAGATTCTGGAATAGAAATGACGCCTGCAGAGTCCACTGAAGTGAACAAGATCCTAGTTGACCCCCTGGACCAGATGAAAGCGGAAGCCTATAAATACATGGACATAACCAGGCCAGAGGAGGGGAAAGGTCAGGAACAGCATCTCCCCGAGTTAGAAGAAAAAGACTTGGATTTTAAGAACAAAGACACTGAAATCTCAACAAAACCAGAAGGGGTTCGTGGACCTGACAAACCAGCTCCTGTGGAGGGAAAAGTCATCAAGGACCACTTATTTGAAGAATCTACCTTGGCTCCTTACATGGATGATCTCTCAGAGGGGCAGCACAGTGCTCCTTTGATCACTGCCCCAGTCAAAATCACGCTGACGGAGATCGAAACTTCTTTCGCAGCTGTTACTCAAGAGAACTCTCCCGAGAAGCAAGATATCTGTCTGAAGCCAAGTCCTGACACAGTCCCCACTGTCACTGTCTCAGAGCCTGAAGATGACAGCCCAGGATCTGTCACTCCTCCATCTTCTGGAACAGGTAAATATGCTGAGCTTCCCTGTCTTGGGAAATCTCAGCATATGGAGATCTAAATTCCTAAAAAAAAAACAAAAAAAACAAAAAAAAAACAAAACTGACTAAGGAATGAAGAATTACATTCAAGATACTGGGCTACCTGGTCCCCTTAAATCTCATTTAGTTTAACTGATTTAATTAGCATGCAACTTTTTCCAGGCCTGTGTCCATTGTATAAAGTTGAGATCTGGGATTTTCCTTTCAGTCCTATCAGACTTTCTGGGTAAAATTCTTCTTTCTTCAATTGAGGGGATAGGTAAGAATGACACTGGAAACATCAATGTCCTCATGTGGCCCTAGTGTTCAGAGCAGAGAGCCGGGTGCTGCCTGCTTCTAGGTTACCATTCCTCCAGGACACCCGGGTCTCCTGAAGGCATCATGGGGAGCACTTCCTGGTTGGGCTTCCTCCCTCAGATACTTGGACATGCCTGGCCCTAGCTCTAAGTCTGTACCATGATGGAGGAGGGCATAGTGGCTTCAGGATCTAACAAGGTTGTTACAGGTAATGAGAGGAAACCTGAACAAAGAGCATTTCTTCCCTCTCCTTCGATCTCACCTGAACTTTTAATTTCTTTAGTATATTGAAGTTCTGCTCAACAGTTTCTTTTCTTTTTTTTTTAAACTAAATAATATTATTTTGTTAGAACAGAAAGTTTAGAATTCACTAGGCTCTTGATCTTTTCAATTTGAACATTCTCCTACTCTGACTCAAAGCAGGATGTTAAACCACACACAGACTTGTTTTCTCAATCACAAAGGAGACCTCATGTACCCGAGTGAAAGGCCAGGGTGGTAGCAGGAGCTTCCTCAGCCTGCCCTGTCCCACTCATCCCTTCTCTCTGTAACACCACTCAGCCTCTCTCTAGCCTCTTGTATCTCTACCGCTCACCAGTGCCCATGAGGCATCAGGATGAAAGGACTCTGAGAGGTCCTTGAATCTTCCCATGCCTCTGGTGGCTGGTGTTCTAACAGTACCCAAAAGAACCTTGGTAAGCCTCTCAGGTGAAAAAGCTTCCAATGAAGCTCCAAATGGAACCACAGCCTCAAGGAGAGAAGTGAGTGCCCCCACAGCCTGGTGAAGCCCACATCCAAGTATTAGAACAGAGTAGGCTTAATGAAAGGCCTTCCTCTCCTGTTTCCCTAAAAACTTCAGCATGCATCCCTCCTCTTTCCCAGTGTCACCTCAGACTTGTTCAACTATAAAGCTCCTGAGTCCCCTGTAACAACATCTCCTGCACCAAGTCTCTGACTTTCTAATTCATTTATTCACTCAGCAAACACTTTGTACGCCTTTTCTTCTGGTCATGTATTCTAGGGGGCACAAGTGAAGAGGTAATTAAAAAACAAACAAACAAACAAAAAACAAACCTTGTTTCCATCCTTAAGTGGGACAGACAACAAAGAAAAAAGTTCTGCTTTGGTATGATTTGTGTTCTGAGACAGGGAAACACAGAGGGCTGATGGACACTGGAGTCCAAAGCCTCCCTAGGTGAACTAAGACTGAGATTGGCTCTCAAAAGAGCAGGAGGAACCAAATAGGTGAAAGGGGGTGGGTTTTCCCAATCCAAGGAGATGCAAATACATGGAGGTGTGAGGGCATAGTGAACGAAACACAAGACGTTAATTGAGATTTGGATATTGGTGGCTCCAAGTGGATTAGAATGTGACTCATCCCAGCCTACAGCATGAGATAGGGACATACCTGGGACTCAAAGCCTCTTTGTACTCTTTCTGGCAATGCAAAGAAAACCCTTCTTCCATGATGTGAAGATACCTGATGCTCTGAAGATGTAAGCTATATAATCACATGTGTTTTCAGAACTCTAGACTGTCTGTGGTCAGTCCTGAAGAACACTGGATGTTCCTCAGGAAGAGTGAAATGCCCCATTGCATTTACATAGCACTTGCAAATCATGTAAAAATTATAGCTTACAAAGCAGGTGACAAAGGCTTGATATGGGGTCCATTGTTATTAGGGAATTTCAATATTTTTCTTTTTTTCAGTAGCCAAAGCTCACTGGAGTCTGGAGCAACTTCAAAGGAAAATAAAGACAGATTTGGCTTATGTGATTTTGAAGTTTCCTGGTCTTGGATTGCCCACCTGGGGTTAGGGCAATAGTTTTCTCTGTAGTTGCAACAAATATGCATTCTAAGCAAGATTTATTCAAGAAACAGAAAGTCTCCTGACCCATGACACAGTTCTCTCCCATGTTCAACTCCTCTTTCCATACACATCCCACATCAAAATATCCAAGTCAAATAACAATAGATAAAAATGGGAGGACCAGCTTGTTACTGAGGTCTCTCTCCTTGTTCTTTTTATTACAAGAGATTATAGTACTCACTAATCTTCTTCTTGTGAACCCTGGCATGGTGGGACTCTGCCCAAGGATAATGGGAAGATAAGACACCTCCTGGGTCTCGAATTGCTTTACCATTTCTACTGCTCCCAGAAAAGATACTAAGAATTACATATAATCCTATGTAGAAATTGAGGGAAAGAAAAGCATTCTATGCAAAAGGAGTTCAGTTTATCAATACTTACTAAGTAAGGAAATCATTAAATCTGGAAAATAATTGGAGAAGAATTCTAATGTTGAATAGTTTTAGCTATAGACTCTGACATTTAAGCAAGGAGTCTAATATATTTCCCTGAATTCCAATAGATGATTCCATTTTGTAACATTATCCAGCATATTTAAATATTTCCATTTTGTTAAATAATATACCCTGAGGTGGAAAACAGATATTAGAAGTTTCTTTTCAGCAAAGGACAGTCATTAAAAAAAAAATTGAAGCATTTTAGAAAAATGTAGTAAATGTGATGCACCAGACCACTGATATGTCAACCTCACATTGTTTCCACCACAAAAACAAGCTCAGTATGGCAGTCCTGAGTCTTGAGTGTTGCTTGATGTGCTAGCTTCAGAAAGCACAATAATAAAAAATAAGCAGTCAAAAGTAAATTTGTCACTGTGTCCTATTCAATGGATTAGATAAATGCACGGAGGTATGAGCCAGCTGAGAAACTAAAAGTTGGAAATGATTAATAAGAAATAAAAGAAAAAAGACATGAAAAATAGTTTATAGCAGGGGCCTGGTGGACAGATTGGACCTGATGGGTCTGTTCTTGAACCAAGGAAAAAAGGCCTGCAAATTCTTTATTTAAGGGGAAGACATCAAAGGACCTATTGTCAGGAAGTGTTCTTTAAGGTAAACAAAGTCAGTAGGAACAGGATAATTAGGGCTTATCTATTTGCAAAATATCTTTTTCATGCTTAGGGCAGCTGGTGTCTCAAGGCTGTTGAGTACGCCCATATTTCTATCACCCCAGAGCAGCAGACATCTGAATTCAAAGCTATCAAACCCATAAATCCCACGCCATGCATGGAATCTGCCCCATCAACAGCAGCCACCTGCAAATGGGCATGTCTTTCAGCACCCTTGTACTGAAAGAAACCCCAAAGGGCAATCTAGCTATCTGAGGCTATGCAGTTCAAAGCAATGATTCATTAGTCGCTTCAGACATGAATTGATTCAAACTCTTTCAAAACTACTGTTGCTATTTCCTTACATAAATGAGGTCTATAATTCTCCCACCCCTTTTGAAAAATCCATTCTTTTTTCAAAAAAAATACTTATTGACTGACTTCTATGTGTCAGAAATGTGCTAGGCACCAGAGTCATCGCAAATAAGGTGTATAAGGTCCCTGCCCTTGTGGATCTTACCAGCTAGTCAGAGGAGATGGACAATAAAAATCAAACTTGTCATAGAGTAATTTCACAAAGTTTGAGTATTTGTAAAGAGTGATAGAGGGTTGGGAGTAAGAAGGGTCAGGAATGGCCTGACCCTTCTGAGGAAGGGATCTGAATGAGATCTGGGATCTGAATGAGAATAAGGAGCCCGCAATTCAAAGACAGGGGCTCAGAGGTAAAGAGGACAGCCAATGTGCAGACCTGAGGCTGTGTTATTTAAGAGTTGAAATAAGGCCATGGTGTAAAGGAGCAAGGGAGAACACAACTGTTCTGTGGCACAGAATATGGTTGGAGAGTGAGGCAGACTGTAGATATGGAATTTGAGCTTCATTTCAAATATGATGGGAAACCATTGGAGAGCTTTAAGCTGGGAAGTGGCATCGTTATTCATCCATTCATCTATTCATTGAGCAAATATTTGTCCACCATTTACTTTATCCACTTCTGCTAAGGATACAGTGGTGACTGACAACAAAGTCCCCCTTGCGTGGAGCTAGCATCCCGGTTAAGAAGACAAACACACAAATAAAGATTTCATTTAACATCAGGCAGTTACAATGGTCATGCAATAGAGTAACAGCGGGTAAAGGATAGGAGAGAGAGTGGTGGGGTGCTGAGGAAAGGCTTCTCCAAGCTGGTGGCTCTGAGCAGAGACCTGAATGGAGTGATGGATTAGGCCACACAGATATCTGAGGTAAAGGTGGCAGGCTGTAGGAATGGTCAGTGCACAGGTCCTGTCCTGAGGATGTCCAGGGTGGCCAGAATGGGGGGAATGGCAGCAGGTTCAGATCAGGGTTTTCAAATGATCCCTCTGGATGTTGAGATAAGCTTGGGACAAAGGGAGGACCTAAATGACAGCATCATTCACAGTTGGTCACTAGACTTTGCCTTTGTTTTTCTTTCTTGGCATTATGATTATCAGCAGCAACACATCACCCTAGAGAGGGTAATTCTAACCTTCCCAGTTTTCATACTCTATTTGATTCTTTTAATTGACAGTTTCTACTTTTGCTGTGACAGTCTTCATACATAACAACCAAAATCTTAACTGGAGGTCCAAAAGGCTTTAAGTAGAGATAGAAATATCTCTACTTTGTTCTAAAAATTTCTCTGATTCCTCCTAGCATTTTAAAAAGTACTTTTAGTTTGTATTTAGAAGGACCAACCCAGTGGCTCACACCTGTAATCCCAGAAGCTTGGGAGGGAGGCAGGAGGATTTCAAGTTCAAAGCCCATCTCAGCAATTTAGCAAGGCCCTTAGCAACTTAGCAAGACCCTGTCTCAAAATAAAAAATAAACAGGGCTGAGGATGTGGCTCAGTCATTAAGTGCCCCTGGGTTCAATTTCAGGTACCAGGGGGGAAAAAATGAAGGGCAATGTCAATAAGAGTTCTTGGCTCCCTTTTGACTCATAATAAGGACAGATTGCCTTTAAGGTCACAGGGCTTGAATTTTCTTCCCCTTTCATCCTGGGTCATCTACACTTATTAGGTTGTCATAATGTGTGTCCTCAGCTCTTATAGTAGCATCCTTTTGATGGGTTCTCTTCCCTCTACTGATTTAATTTATTCTAACTCTACTGATTTACTTTATTCCTTAGTTTATTCTAACTCTTCCAGGACCCACTAATGCCTATCTGATAAAGTATTTGATACCAAAAGCTTGGTCTTTGTCCCCAGTGCTGATGCAATAATCAGGACAAGGTTTTGAGAAAAAGGAAAAAGTTTTATTGCTTTACTAGCAAATGAGAAAGGCAGTGGAGTCTAGTCTCAGAGGCTGTGATTCTAGTTTCCAGGGAGAGCAAGGGCTTATAAAAGGGGGGATACAAGGCCTGTTTTCCAAGTATCATTTTCATGAAGTATGGTTAAGTAGATAAAGTAAATGTTACAGTTGTCGGACAGTCTCCAGGTCTGGAGGTTCTTTACTGTTGTGGGCAGTGAGCTGAAGAAGAGATAACTTGCCTTAGGACAGGGAGAATGTTGATTTTACTTCCCCCACAGTTAGGGAGGGACAGAGGGAGAAGAGGGAGGAAAGAGAATGTCAGTTTTGAAATAAGCTATCAGTGGTTAAGCCCCAAGATTTATATTTAAAGCATGAAGTGGACCTCCTGTTGCCTACCCACTGACTTTTTAAACTAAAAGTTTCCAGGGCCTTCTATGACCAGGGGTCTGTTCACCTTTTCAGTCACATCATCTGGTATCCTTTCCTCGATATCCCAGTTAAACTTTTGAAACAGCCATTCTTTGAACATACCCCTTACATTTCCATATCCCTCTTTGCTCCAGAGCTCCCTCTTCTTGGACAATCTCTGCTTTTCAAGTCTGGATTTGTATCTGAAGACAGTTCAAATACAACTCCCTCAATTACCTCCTCTCCATTCCTCTGGATTTTTTGTGCCAATCAGGTCATTCTGTCCTGGTTTCTTCTTGTTCTGTAGGAGAGCGAGAGAGAGAGAGAGAGAGAGAGAAAGTTGTGAGTAGTGATAGTAATTCAGAATGGTGGGAACAGAGAAATCCCCTTGGATGGAATGAGTTGGGAAGGCTGTTGTTTAAAACCTGGGAAGAGAATAATGAATTGCTCACAAAGACAGCTGCTTTAAGTCACTTAATAAAATAAATCATATAATTTCTCTACCCCAAACCATCCAATTACTCTTTTTTTTTACCCAGAATAAAAGCCCCATGAGATCTAACCCCACCCTCCATGACTCTGACCTCTTATTCTATTACCTCCTCGTTCAATTCCCCCAGACATAACAGCCTTTTTTAAAATATCTAGAAATCACTGCAGCTCCCACCTCCAGGCCTTTGCAGTGTCTGCACTCTCCTCTTGGCATGCTTTTTTTCTGGATATTTTCATGAGTCACTCTTTCACCTTCTTCAAGTGTTAAAGATAGTTTCATTTCTTAATAAGGCCTATTCTGAACTTCCTTTTTAAAATTGTAAACTCATCCCACAGTCCTGATTCCTTTACTCCTGATTCCTTTACTCTACTCTCCCTTTCCCCACAGCACTAACCATCTAACATTTCATATATATATATATATATATATATATATATATATATGCATTATGTGACTAGAATAGAAGTAGTTATCTGTCTCATTCTTTAATACACCCCAAATGCCTAGAAGAGGACCTAACAAAGCATAGATTCTCCATCAATAATAGGTAAGAGATGGATGCATAAGGTCAATTCTACTTTTGAAAGAATTAGAAACATCTAAAATGATGTATCCATTGGGATTTCCCCACAATCCTAAAGCAATGGTGGTCTAGCTGTAGATAATCTACTCCCCACACCCCCCAGTGACCTCAACACTTTTAAGAACATTTTGAACAACTAGTCATGAAAGAACCAGAGACCACTGTCTAAAGAATTCTGAAATAAGGCCCTGTTTAGTGGCAGGGGAAAAAACCAAGCTCCTGGACACTGTTGTCATGGTGATCCCAGGTCAACTCATCCAAGGGACAGAGAGCTCAGCGAGATTGCCAGTGTAGCCTTCATGCCATCTGGAGAAACATCAGGCAGAAGGCAGGCATTCACCCAGGAGACAGGGTGACTCTAAGATTTTGTTCTTCTCAAGAGAAGGTGAAAAGAGGTGAAGAACAGCAGAGGGCTGCCACTGTGGGAAGCTCTGCAGGAGGGGGCAGATTATGGAATGGATTGATGCTTGATGGAATGGAAAAAACACTCTCTCTTTCTTGCTTCATCTACTGATACTTGCTATTAAAAAGGAGTGAAAACATTGATTCTTAAGAAAAATGTAAAGCTCAGAAGTCAAGTTCTATCCAAGGCTCCATAATACCTATCTTTGTCTTATAAAAGAAGAAAACATGAATAGCCATGGGCATGGAATAATGAATGATTTTTAGATTTGTTCATATCCAGGGGCCCAATTAGAGATATACATACACATCAGATGATCTGATGAAATGTGTGAAGTTTAAAAATCTCCTGAGTCAGAAATGAAAAAGAAAAAAAGACTTGTAAAATCTTTGCTTCATTGAAACCAACAAACCAAAAACCAACCAAGGTTCTGTTCCTAAGAAATTGCTGGGCCATCTTTTAAAAAGTCTAAATTAAGATGGATAGGAATATAAAACATTGATTAATTGGGTCACAACAGTAATTAGCCAAAAGTTCAGGTGGTCTGTCTTTCCAGCATAACCCTGGAAACAGACTATTTTTGTGCTAATGAGATATGTGTTTCTCGAGCAACAACAAAACATATCGTCTAATGAAATTTTGATTTATTTTTTTTCTCTTTCTGTCCATCTGTCTGTCTGTGTGTGCGCCTCTCTGGCTCTTCTTCATTCTGTGGGATGACAGAACCATCTGCTGCGGAGTCCCAGGGAAAATGCAGCATCTCAGAGGATGAGCTGATTACTGCCATTAAAGAAGCAAAAGGGTTATCTTATGAAACCACCGAGAGTCCACGGCCGGTTGGCCAGGTGGCCGACAGACCCGAGGCCAGGGCCAGGTCCGGGTTGCCAACCATCCCCAGTCCCCTGGACCATGAGGCTAGCAGTGCAGAATCCGGGGACTCGGAAATTGAGCTGGTGTCTGAGGATCCGATGGCTTCTGAGGATGCGCTGCCCTCGGGCTATGTGACCTTCGGCCCTGTGGGTGGCCCGCCGCCTTCACCTGCCTCCCCATCCATCCAGTACAGCATCCTGAGAGAGGAGCGAGAGGCCGAGCTGGACAGCGAGCTCATCATCGAGTCCTGTGACGCCTCCTCGGCCTCGGAGGAGAGCCCTAAACGGGAGCAGGACTCGCCCCCAATGAAGCCCAGCGCCCTGGACGCCATCAGGGAGGAGACTGGCGCCCGGGCGGAGGAGCGCGCGCCCAGCCGGCGGGGCCTGGTGGAGCAGGGCCCCTTCACGTACCCCTCGGCTGTCCCCCAGCCCGGCCCTGAGCTGCCCTCTGGAGACCGAGCCCCAGCCCCCGAGGGGTCCCCATCGCAGCGAAAACCTGGGGAAGAAGCAACGATGTCCAACCAATGTCCTTCGGCCACAGAGGGCCCTGGACCTCGAGGCCCTGACACCATGCCCCCTTTGCCGTTTCTCAATAAGCAGAAAGGTAAAGTGACAGCTATTCTGATGGGAGTGGGCTTGTCTGGTTTGTGTTCTCCCCCTGGGTGCTCTTTGAAGGATCCATCAGGGAGGCGGGAGGTGGTCTGGTTCGTCCTTGTGGTCATCATCATGCTGGTCAGACAATAGACTGGAGAACAATTCCCTTTTGGGGAAGGAAGGAGAGAATTCAGATTTGCAGCTGGGACGACAGACCATGGTGTCAAAGCCACGTGCTCCCAGCATCACTGGCTGAGCGAACCCAAGCACTCCGAATAATGAGCAATTTTGTGTACACTCCAGGAGGTCTTGAATGGAGTGAATGTGCCTTCCCTTTCATTCCAGGGCTGAGTTTTCCAGTCTCTTGGAAAGGGATGCTTTTCTTGTTATTGTCCTAGCTCCTGTTTAGTTTCTGGCCTCTTCTGTGATGTGGGCTAGCTTTGTCCCTCCATATTCAAACCCACCAGTAGCAGGGACCAGCCAAAGGTATTTCTTAAACAGACCAAGAGGAGCTCAGCTCCATTTTTTTCTCTTACCTAAGGAGCAAGATATTTGGATCTTAATACAGGTTTTGTCCTAGATAATCAGGAAAGAGAGGGAGCAGTGGGTTCCAGAATTTCTCCTGTCCCTGAATAAGACCTGAAGTGGTTTTAATTTGGTCATTGTGTTCTCTGAGAACTCCTGAATATCTTCAAATAAAGTTAAAGTGGAAATTTTGTATTTACCAAGCATATATACACAGAGGAAGTTCTTTCCCCTGCCACTAACTCATCCAACACACCTGAGTGCAGTTGTATCCCAGTATTCAGGAATCAAAGATTCACATGAACAAATGAGGCTCTGCTGATTTTGTTTTTGTTAATGCACTGCACTGGGTAGAGAACTCCCAGATAGAACTTCAAACACACCCTAAAAGTACAACTTCACTGCAGGTCCTCCGCAACCATCTCTTCTACTATTTATTTGGAAGTATTTAGCATTTGGGGAATAAATGTATACTCACAGGAAGGGTATACTCTACTTCCTGTGTCTCTACTACCTTCAGTGGTTAGCAATTTAAAGTGCTTCCTATCAATTTGGAGGGCACAATCTTTCTCATTATAGACTGGAAGCTACCATCTAAATTCTTTAATATGGACACATTAGAATGTGGTAATGTAAAGGAATGAAACAAAAAAATAACTTGCTATTTGGTTGCTGATGGCTTAGCCAAGGACATCGTGGTGGTGCAGTGGTGATGAAGTGACATGATTGACTTTTAATTTCCTAAATTCTCCTAGGTGTTTAAAGTGTATTTAGTGTATACAGTAGGGAGGATATTAGATGACAAATTTAACAGTAGAAATGTGTATTTGCTAATTGAATATTAAAATCATTTGGATTTTTTTGCCACCACTCTGTGGTGGGGAAGAACTCTGCAGTTTTCAGGGAGCCACAAGCAAGAACATTAGCAAGAACAACCTTCAGTCTCCTGGGACTGGAACTGTTGAACTTGTGGCATGGTGGGTGTGTGTTCATATCACTATACAGTGACAGACCTGCATCTCCATTTTCTCCCCTAATGTTCCTGAAATAATCACCATGCACCCAGTGCTGTTCAAATATGTGTATTCTCAAAGGCAAATAAGTCTGAAGAGCAAAGGGAATTTTGCAGTTCCATTTCCCTTCCTAGTAAATTTGGAGGGATGAGTACAACAGCTGGGACTGACTGTCCAGACATCTGATGAAGAGCTGAGGGAATGGAAAAGCTGCAGCTGTGAATGAAAGGGCTTCACAGAATCTTTTATGGCCAATCCAATGCCATTCAAATCTCTGTGCAATTTTCCCCGTATGGCTTGGACCCTTCCCTGCTAAGATTCAAAGTTAGGAGAGAGTAGCAGTCTTTTCAAAAGACTAAAGCATGCCAGGTAAGTAACCTCTGCTCTCCTCTGTGCACCAAGGGGTCCTTTGAAATCTAGTCTCCTACTGAAACTCACTGCTTAGCTGCACTATCTATGAAAAGACTCTAAAAGGCCATTCTAGAACAGCTTAGCAGGTTATTTGAGCCCTGAGGTTCCTTCTGGTCTCACCTGCTCCATCTCAGCAGGTAAAGAAGAGTGAGTGCTACCCAGCCTTCCCCAGGCTGTTCTTAATCACTGTCACTAGGCAGGAGTGTGTTCCTGCCAGGTTCGACTATCCTCAGCAGTGAGGTCAGGTCAACCTTTGGATTTCCTGCTCTTGTCCACTGAAGTGTCTGGCAATCTCAGTGCATTCAAGTTTAAACATTTACCAAGAATACTTACCAGTTCCCTTGTCTTAGGAGCTATCTCAATTCTGCAGGGCTTAATTTCAGAAGCATCTAGAAATACTTAGCACAAGATTAAGCAGATATTTAATGGCATCATAGCTTTCACCATTATGGAGCAGCAGGCTTATGGGTGCACATTCCCTAACCAGGTCTATTTTCAGAATTTTCTCACCTTTCAGAAACCTCTGCTGTTTTTGCACTGGAAACAAAACACAGTTCTTTGTTCATGTTTCAGTTTCCAATTTGTGCTTCCCTGTACCTTCTAGGACAGCCTGTTATGAGTGTCAGACTCTAAAGAGTCATTATTCAAGGGTAGCACTGTTAGAAATGTCTGAGTGAAAAGCCAATATAAAAATTCTCAATAAAACACAAATGTGACTCATCAGGATAGGTATGTGGCATTTACTGAAACTATTTAATTGTAGAATCATTGTTATTAGGATATGTCTATGAGTTCATCTTCTAGTAGAAGCACTTTGGGAAATGTTTTCATTTTTGCCTTGAAGTCCAGTCTCTGTTTTCTGATTACTTTACTGTGCAACTCAAATGTGCGGTGCTCGGGCCAGCCCTACAGACACCATGTGGAAGCCTGTTAGAAATGGGGAATTTGGGGCTGGAGTTGTGGCTCCGTGGTAGAGAGCTTGCCTAGCATGTGTGAGGCAATGGGTTTGATCCCCAGAACCTCATTAAACAACAACAACAACAAAACACCTAAATAAACAAAATAAAGGTATTGTGTTCATTTACAAAAAAAAAAAAAAAAGAAAGAAAGAAAGAAAGAAAGAAAGAAAAACAAAAGAAATGGGGAATCTTCTGCTCCTTCCAGGACCTGCTGAATTGGAATCTGTGTTTTAATAAGATCCCTTGCTGATTCCTATGCTCATGAAAGATTGAGAATCAGTGTTTTAGGTATAGAAGTTAGCTGTCACATTCCTACCTAAAATCATTCTACTAAGTCACCAATGACTTCCTATTTGCCAAATGGCCTCTTTTTTTTTTTTTTTTTTTGGCCTTTATGGTCATACTGCTGATCAATTTAAAACATTAGTTAAAAATTAATGTTTATAATTATTAACTCAAGCTGTACAAAAAAAAAGTTGCCCTATCTACCCTCCATTTTCTAATTCTCAGTAACCATAGTCTTGTTTTGTTTTGTTTTTATCATTATTCCTTTCAAACATTTTCTTTAATCAGGATCTGGAAATTTTTAAATGCACAAGTGATCATACCAAACCTGTTTGGTAGCATTTCATTTAACATTAAAATTGGGGATAATATCAACTCACTGGAGATAATTCAATCCTTCTCAGAGCTTTTTCTTCCCCTATTGCAGTAATGTTTTCCATTCCTGGCTCTCCCCTTCCTCCCTCACCTCTTTTCCCATCTCTCGCTGCCTCCCTTCAGGTTGCCCTGGCTTATCTTTCTTCCCTCCTTGCATCCTTGCTCTCAGGCCATGTCACCCTGGCAGGCCTTCAGCCACTGCCCTGTGTATGGCACCTCCCACATCTTGCTTTGGAGAAGCCCTCTCTTCTGAGCTCCAAGCTCATTTCCCCACTGTTTGTTGGACATCCCATAGACCCCCCCAAAGGTCAGAAAGATTTTGTCAAAATCTGTTCCTCTCCTTCCTCTGTCCCCCTCCGGAGCAAATGAAGCAATGTCATTTAAGCATTATTCCACTTACATAATTGTAACCTTCAGAACCCAAATGCTGTTGCAGGAGGGTAATCTGGTAATAGCTATTTATAGTTCTAAATACTCATACTCTTTAAAAACTGTGAAATTTATCCCACAGAAATGCTACAACAGGTAGGCAAAAAAAAAAAAACATACATTATATGCTTGTGGTTTATATACTATAAACACTTATATTTGTAAATTATATGTATACAATACATAATTATTTATAATATATGTGCATATATCTTGTAAACAAATTTATAAAGATACAAATAAGTGTTGTCTCAGTAGCATTCTTTGTAGTAACAACAAGAACAACAACAACAAATGGAAACAACACTCCGTCAACAGGGAGTTGAGCAGATGATTTTGGTTCATCCACCCAGTGGCGTGCAAGGAAGTCATTTAAAAGAATTAGGTCTGGATCTGAGTAAAGACTCGTTAGCCTGAGATAAAGTCAAAAGTGCTCAGTGCTGACATGATTATAAACACTTTGATAGGTGTCCTGCTATAGTATTTGGTTTTAAAATTTTCACTCCAGTAATCCAGAATGTTCTTAATGTTTGGAATTTTATCAAAATAAGAATACAAAATGTAAAAATTTTTCTTTGTGGAAAATTCTTTAAGAATGCACCCCATGACCCAGTTTAAGAAATATTGCTTTAAGCTGCTTGTTCCCTTAGTGTTGCCTGGATACCCAGTAGAAATTCAGGTTCCTGTTCTTCCTCCAGCCCCAAACTACAATATAAGAGGCAAAACCTAAATCTGAACCTTTTGTAAGCACACTGAAGCCTGAGAATTTCTTTTGTGAGAAGACAAGTTAAGCAAATCGGATCTGCAATAAAACAACAACAACACACCTTGATGAGGTTGACCAAGGTATAGCCTGCTTTTAAATTCCAGGTACTGAGGGGATTCAGCAAATGTATGTCTCTCCGGGATAGACGGGTGCCTGTCCTGTGCTATGGGGGGGGGGGGGCAGACATCTGCAGCTTCCTCCCCCATGGCCTCCTCTCTCTTGGGTACCAGCTGCGGCAGCCTGAGCTTGGAGGGCTCAGCCTTGTGCAGGGAAAAATCTCTTTTTCTTATGAGAGTGATTTGTAAGAAGGCTACCAGGTGTGCCTTCTCACATAGGGTAAATTTCAGCTGCTTCACATCAATAATGTTTGTCATGACTTTTCATTATGATACTAAGTATTGCTTCTGTCCTAAAATTTTTGTGAGAGTACTGAAATAAATGCCACCCATTTACTTTTCTTCCTATAATTCTAAAAATAATCTTCCCTAATCTTACATTTATTTGCATCCATAAGATTGAATTTATAAGCCAGGCTGTAAATATTCTTGGATGGTACAGATTCCTAAATCACCCAGAGGACTTAGGCTTTTCTGTTATAGTTGCTGCCCCATGTCAGCTCTCAGCAAGATGGACCAGCAATTGCTGGATAAAGTTTGGGCTCCTGTGCCAGCATAGGCCATGTATGGCCTAGATGAAGATATTGAATTTCTTACCTTAGACATGTCAAAGCATTTAAGCCACTCTTGGCATTCTTTATCCAGTGTTAGAAGGTGCTTTTAGGATCTCGACATCCCTGGAATGAGGTTGCCAATGACCAGCTTAATTCACTGGCTCTTCTGAAGCAGTCACAGGTTAGCATTGTTCCAGTGGCATATTGTTCTGGTTTTAAAATAATGGCTTCAGGACATTATGGGGGTTTCCTTCTCCACCTATTTAGAGTTACTCCAAATCTTGATGCCCCTCCCCCAGCAGATTATTTCTGGGGACAGGTACTCCTGGCATTTCTTCTCTAGGAGAAGTGGTTCTTGCCAAATCTTGGGATATAATAAACCCCAATCCCTTAGTAAATCTGTCCTGGGCACAGAATAGGTCATAGATTAACTCCTAAGATGTATTGAAGTCAACCTTGAACTTGCTTGTAGAGTGAAATTTTACAGATGGCAAACGTTTTGGTGCCTCTAAGAAATAATGCTCGTACTTAGATAGTGATCCTGACTCCCTACCCAGAACCTTTGTCATATAAATCATCATCACCTACAGTAATGGGTTAGAGAATATAATTCACATATTTCTAATTTTCAAAGCCAAAATGGGTACCAGGTTATTCTTTACCTCTTAAAATGCTAGCCTCACTTTCCTCTAAAATTTAGATGGGGAACTCATGTTCAAACACTCCTGAACTACAGCATAAATTTTATGTATGTTTATGCCATTCTGGTCACAGCAAGACCTTTAGCCATTTGTCCTTCCTTTGATTCAATCAATATGGAATATAATGTCCTTAACCCAAGCAATATTTTGGAGACCAAGGCAGACATGAGTCCACCGTTTGTGGCTTATATTCAGGTAGCAGGACGGTCAGGCATTACAGAAGGGCATCAATAGAGTGACATATGAGAGAGTACCTGGTGGAGGATGATATTTAGATACGAAGGTTGGAGGAGATTTCTGAGAGGGAAGAAACTGAGGAGTCACCTATGTCAGGAGCTCATTAAAAGAAGTTCCAGACAGTGGACAGACAATGCAAAGGCCAGAGACAGGAAAGTTCTGGACATATTATAGAAATGGAGAAAACAATGATGGTAGCCAGAATGTGGCAGGCAAAGGGTAAAGTGGTAAGACCTTGGTGCTGTGTTTGATCTTGACTGAACCTCATAAGAAGCCACTGAAAGATTTTTAAACTAGGAAGTAACGTGACCTTCTTTGCATTTTAAAAGTCATATTAGCTGCTGTAGGGAGAAAGGTTTGAAGGAGAAAAAGCTTGGAAACAGGAAGACTGATTAGGAAGCTATTGCAGGAATGGAGATAGAGATATATTTTAGAGATTGATTTAATAAGACTTCTGCTTTTCTTTGATGGTGGGAGTGGCAGACATTTTCTCCAACCCATCTTAAATTATATTGCAGTTTTTATCAACATGGTGTTACAAATAGATTTTTAAAAAGCATTCATAATGGGGGGTGCCCCAAAGTTTGATGCTGCTTCATTAGTCATTGAACCCATTTCTTGTTTGTGTCTGTGTGGCAGAATCACCCATGAAGGTTATGATGGCACCTAAGTGCCTTCTCAGTTGGAGCACAACTTCTTATAGCTGAACATCTGGGGCTTTCATGTGTTTAGGTGTCAAGTGATATCTGGGTGGCTAAAACTGGAGCTGGAATTAGGTTCAGATATAATACCTGTGGAGGTTAAATCAGACTTATGAAATAGGCAGACATGATGGACAAGCAAATGAATTATAAACTTGGCTAGGGGCAGGAAATCACAAAAGCTTCAGAATGTCTTAAGTACAGGTAGGAATTCCAGGTAGGAATCAAAATTATACTAACAGACAAAGAAGGGTCAGCAGCCTTCCAGAGAGCAGAGGTTAAAGCAGTGGTAACTTTAAAGCAGAGCCTCAGGACTGGGACTGCAGCTCAGTGGTAGAGCGCTTGCCTAGCATGTGCCAGGCACTGGGTTTGATGTTTAGCACCGCATATAAATAAATTAAATAAAGGTCCATCAATAACTAAAAACAATTTAAAAACAAAACAAAAAGCAGACCCTCAAACTGGGTGCAAAGGGGCCACAGGTACAACACAGGATCTGCTTCTACAGCTCTGGCTTGCAGCTGACCTTGGTTTTATTCAGTGCTTCCTGGGTCCACTCTGTAACTGTAATGTCCCCTCTGGGTTTTAAGTGATCTGGGCTCTACAGAATGGTCCTCTTCTGTCAGGTGAACCATGGATGTAGGACTTTTCTTTTTTCTTGTGGAAATTTGGGGTGAGTGGCAGCAAGAGTGGATTAGGACCATTTGTAGCATTCCTCAAAGAGTGTGAGCCATTAGTGTCAAGCGGTTTGTTAAGATACAAATTCATAGCCATGCCGCAGGATCTCCTAGGAGGGCTGAGGAATCTGCTTCGTTAGGTAGCTCCTGTGAATTGTAGGCTCACCTCCATTTGAGAATCACTCTTCTAGGGACTGTGTGGAGGTTGATCTCTCAAGGTCCTCAGAGTAACCTTTGGCCAGGTTTTCGCTCTAGTGCCCCACCTTTCTTCAGGGCCTACACCAGGTTCGTGAAAGTTGGGTTTTCTGTTTGAACTTTGTGTTAGTTAATAATGGTGCTTGTGGGTAAATGAGATTTAGAAGGAGATGCATACTGTTTATTCTGAGACTGGCACCTCCTCATGGGAGAGTGATGCAACAAATACTCCAAAACTGTATGGTGGAGACATGGAGGAGCTAATCATTCACTGTCCAGGGGGTTTGAGGTCTTCTGATTTAGAGGAATCTTGCTATTGGCCTCTGTCCTTGGCTTAGAAAAGTCACGGTACAGGGAGAAGGCTTGAGAGTGGGATTGAGCTGTAGCTCCCAGTCACAAATGGAAAGCAGCAGGTGTGATTTTGTTATACAAAATGAAAAGTTTCACACCACTAGTAAATACTTGAGTTCAGATACTAAATATAAATGTAAATATAGCATTCTGGCTAAACATTTTCCTTGTGGTAGGCACTTCATTTTTGGTACTCTCAGCCGAGTACCGAAATCTTAAGTTCATCTGAATACAAATCATTTGCAAAAGAGAAATATATGTTTCAAAACCTAACCCTTTGACTTCCAAACCCATGCTTGTTTACCTCTCCCTAATTTCTGAAGGAGATTTATTTGATTTTTCATCTAAAAATTCAGAGGAAAGCAACTAAAGCAAAAAGTATGTTTTGAACTGATATTTCCACTCACTGATAATGTCTATTGCCATCCAGTGGTTGTGTTGAAAATATCTAGCCTATGATTTTTATCCTCATTTCAGACCACCATGATTTGAAATTTGTAATCAGATATCTTGGATTATGATTTAAGAGAAGGTCTTTGAGTTATTTTTACCATGTCCTTGTGATTGGACTGTTTATGTGGTGATTGATCATTTATCAATCATCTGTATTTTCCCTAGAACAAGTCTAAAGGCAGAGTTTTAAAAACTATTCCTAAGTGACTAACTTAGTTTTTATCAGAATTGGTTTTAAATTACATCATTTGGCCCCTGTTAAAACATAAAACATGATGCTACAAAGAATATATGTGGCCAGTTTCCTACTAATTGAAGTTTTTGGACCAATATCTCATCTCAGATTGAATTCAAAGGTTGATGTGTAGTCATTTGCTCTGGGTGATATTATAGTAGAAGAACCATAATTTGAAAAAAGGTCTCCTAATTTTCACCCAGTGTTTTTTCCCAACTAAGTTGATTTCCAAGTAGTAGACATGTCTTCAAGCAAACCTAAGTGCTTTTCTATGGCAAGTTGCTTTAGAATTTAGAAATTTAAGATTTAATATCATGAAACTATATTAATACAAATCAGATTTTATAATGGTATACATTATGTACAACTAGTTCAAGTGTTAGCATGGCCAGTTGGCTGGAAATTCAGTCCAATCACCTGAAAAGCATCTAGTTTTTTAAAAAAATTTTAGCTTAGGCAATTGGTAGTTGAATCAGTTTTACATATAATCATATTTTTCCTCAAATATTGGAAACAAAATTATAAATAAATTTATTCTAGATAGTTTTGATATAAGTAAAATATTCTCAGTGTCTGTTGTTACTTTTCTTTCTCACTGATGAAGTCTACATTTTTATGGCCTTTCTTACTTCTCTGAAAACAAAATCCTGACATTTGGGGTAGATTCTATATATTCTACTAAAATGTCATGTCACTCCAAAGCCAAAATTATTGGCTTTAACTCCGATTTAGAAAGCCTCTCATGATTTATATTCTAGTTTCTGTGGAGGCCACATCTTTTCCTCAGAGCCTAGTAACATGGCTAAAAACTGAGATGGACTCTTTGATAAGGAAGTCATAGAGCCATATTCTAGATCCTGAGAGCAAAGTTCTGAAAATCACCTTTCAGGAGTTAGTCTGTTGAATCTTGACTGGCTTGCCTCTGGGATGAGATGTAAGGTCATTCACCTGAACTATAAGTTTTCTCTCTCCTGCTTTATATACTGTTTGTCCTTGTAATTTATATGATGCTCATTCTGTAACTGGTAAAGATGAGTAATTTTCCACCAGATTGATACTTGATCTTCCACAGGTTAGGGTTATGGCTGGGAACTTCCTTGCACTGGATGAAGCTGTGAACCTAATACTTATCCACAGGAGATGAGTGGTAGTGAGGTGGTTCACACTGGGGATCAGGCCACATCTGAAATGTAGTTGTGCCCTTTCCTCCTTCAAGGCTCTAGAAGGGGATGGCAGAGAGGAAGGAACCTGGGTCCCTGAGTGAGTACCTGCTGGAAATCTGCTTTCTAATGAACACTCATGAAAATCTATTAAGTTAGCCAAAAATAATCCCCCCCCCCATGTTAAACCACTGCAGTTTATTTGTTACTGTAGCCAGCATCTTCCTGACTCATAGGATAACCTATGATATAATGTGAAGTTGATGAAGAAGATCTATAGTTAGAAAATATGTTGGAGCATATGTCCCGTAGTTGCATAATTTTATAAATCTTGCTTCTCTTTCCCTTTACCTTTCTCCTTTGTACTTTCCTTTGCTGGTGCTAACCAACCCCACGGCTAGAATTACTGGTGTGGTCATTCTAAGCATATTTTTTAAAAGATAGCCCTATTCTCAGGGCATTTTATTGCTACTTCCTGAAATGCTGCTATAATAACTGTACCAACCTTTAATAACCACAGTGAGCAACTAGTGCCCTCTGGAGAGCAGAAGCACAAAAAGCTTCCGAGAGAACTGGGAAAGTCCCTGTCTAAGGCCAGCCCAAGACAAAATTGGGAAATAAGCACAGTATCTTAGGGCCTCCTCCTTTCCACATCAGGGTGTCTCCAGCCTCCATGTTGTCCCTCAGCTACTCAAAGCTCCCACTTTGGAATCCAAGATGCCCAAGCTCTTCCTGGTTATTTATTTATTTATTTATTTTCAAAATATGCATTCCCTGTGTCTTATTTCCTCCAAAGTTCTTTATGCATTTCATTTTTTAGAGTGTGGTACACAGGTTTCATTTAATAAATCAATTTGATCTAATGCATTAGTTTGCTAGTATATACTTGCTCCTACAACAGACTCTGAACTTGGAGGGTGCCCAGATCTCCAGAGAGCTCTGAAGTAGTACTCCCTCATCCCAAACTCCTTTTCAGCTGTAGATTTACCTGAATCTGGTCTAACCCAGAATGCCCAGTTATAAATTTACACTGGAGATGTCTATGCAGACTGCATTCTAGTGGGGAGATGAGCTCATTGTTGCCTGGTGAGCATGAATTGGAGCAAGAAGTGTGAAACTGTTGGAAATTTCCATTGTGCTTTGGTGGCTTGTGAACTGTTTTGTACTCAAAGGACTAGGATCCTCAACTCCATGCAGAATAGCTGCTCTGTTTCTTTTTTTTTTTATTGGTTGTTCAAAACATTACAAACCTCATGACATATCATCTTCCATACATTTGATTCAAGTGGGTTATGAACTCCCATTTTTTACCCCAAATACAAGTTGCAGAATCACATCGGTTACACATCCACATTTTTGCATAATACCATATTAATGACTGTTGTATTTTGCTACCTTTCCTATCTCCTACTATCCCCCCTCCCCTTCCCGCTCATCTTCCCTCTCTACCCCATCTGCTGTTGTTTAATTCTCTCCCTTGTTTTTTTTCCCCTTTTCCCTCACAAACTCTTATATGTAATTTTGTGTAACAATGAGGGTCTCCTTCCATTTCCATACAGTTTCCCTTCTCTCTCCCTTTCTCCCACCCCACTGGTCTCTGTTTAATGTTAGTCTTTTCCTCATGCTCTTCTTCCGTGTTCTGATCTTAGTTGCTCTCTTTATATCAAAGAAGACATTTGGCATTTGTTTGTTAAGGATTGGCTAGCTTCACTTAGCATTATCTGCTCTAATGCCATCCATTTCCCTGCAAAATCCACGATTTTGTCATTTTTTAGTGCTGCGTAATACTCCATTGTGTATAAATGCCACAGTTTTTTAATCCATTCATCTATTGAAGGGCATCTAGGTTGATTCCAAAGTCGAGCTATTGTGAATTGTGCTGCTATGATCATTGATGTGGCAGTATCCCTATAGTATGCTCTTTTAAGGTCCTCAGGGAATAGACCGAGAAGGGTGATAGCTGGGTCAAATGGTTGTTCCATTCCCAGCTTTCCTAGGAATCTCCATACTGCTTTCCATATTGGCCGCACCAATTTGCAGTCCCACCAGCAATGTACAAGTGTACCTTTTTCCCCACATCCTCGCCAGCACTTATTGTTACTTGACTTTATAATGGCTGCCAATCTTACTGGAGTGAGATGGTATCTTAGGGTGGTTTTGATTTGCATTTCTCTGACTGCTAGAGATGGTGAGCATTTTTTCATATACTTATTGATTGATTGTATGTCCTCCTCTGAGAAGTGTCTGTTCAGGTCCTTGGCCCATTTGTTGATAGGGTTGTTTGTTATCTTATTGTTTAATTTTTTGAATTCTTTGTATATTCTGGATATTAGGGCTCTATCTGAAGTGTGAGGAGTAAAAATTTGTTCCCAGGATGTAGGTTCCCTGTTTACCTCTTTTATTGTTTCTCTTGCTGAGAAAAAACTTTTTAGTTTAAGTAAGTCCCATTTGTTTATTCTTGTATATAACTCTTGGGCTATGGGCGTCCTATTAAGGAATTTGGAGCCCGACCCCACAATATGTAGATCGGAGCCAACTTTTTCTTCTATCAGGCGCAGAGTCTCTAATTTGATATCTAGCTCCTTGATCCATTTTGAATTAACTTTTGTGCATGGCGAGAGAAACAGGTTCAGCTTCATCTTGTTGCATATGGATTTCCAGGTTTCCCAACACCATTTGTTGAAGATGCTATCCTTTCTCCATTGCATGCTTTTAGCGCCTTTATCAAATATAAGAAAGTTGTAATTTTGTGGATTGGTCTCTGTGTCCTCTATTCTGTACCATTGGTCCACCTGCCTGTTTTGGTACCAGTACCATGCTGTTTTTGTTACTATTGCTCTGTAATATAGTTTGAAATCTGGTATCGCTGTACCACCTGATTCACACTCCCTGCTTAGAATTGCTTTTGCTATTCTGGGTCTTTTGTTTTCCCATATGAATTTCATGATAGCTTTGTCTATTTCTACAAGAAATGCCGTTGGGATTTTGATTGGCATTGCATTAAACCTGTAGAGAACTTTGGGTAATATTGCCATTTTGATGATATTGGTTCTGCCTATCCATGAACAGGGTACATTTTTCCATCTTCTAAGATCTTCTTCTATCTCTCTCTTTAGGGTTCTGTAGTTTTCATTGTATAAATCTTTCACCTCTTTTGTTAGGTTGATTCCCAAGTATTTAATTTTTTTTGAGGATATTGTGAATGGGGTGGTTTTCCTCATTTCAATTTCAGAAGTTTTGTTGCTGATATACAGGAATGCCTTTGATTTATGCGTGTTGATTTTATATCCTGTCACTTTGCTGAATTCATTTATTAGTTCTAGTAGTTTCTTTGTAGACCCTTTTGGGTCTTCTAGGTATAGGATCATATCGTCCGCAAATAGTGATATTTTAAGTTCTTCTTTTCCTATTTTTATGCCTTTAATTTCTTTTGTCTAATTGCTCTGGCTAGTATTTCAAGGACTAAATTAAATAGAAGTGGTGATAGAGGGCATCCCTGTCTTGTTCCAGATTTTAGCGGGAATGCCTTCAGTTTTTCTCCATTTAGAATGATGCTAGCCTGAGGCTTAGCATATATAGCTTTTACAATGTTGAGGTAAGTTCCTGTTATCCCCAGTTTTTCTAGTGTTTTGAACATAAAAGGATGCTGTACTTTGTCAAATGCTTTTTCTGCATCTATCGAGACGATCATATGGTTCTTATCTTTGAGTCTATTGATGTGGTGAATAATATTTATTGATTTCCGTATATTGAACCAACCTTGCATCCCAGGGATGAATGCTACTTGATCAGGGTGCACTATTTTTTTGATATGCTTTTGTATTCGATTCGCCAGGATTTTATTGAGGATTTTTGCATCTATGTTCATTAGAGATATTGGTCTGTAGTTTTCTTACCAGGAGATAGAGATCTTAAAAAAAAAACAAACAGTAATTTTAGAAATGCAAGAAACCATAAACCAGATTAAAAACGCTAACGAGAGTATTACAAATAGGCTAGATCAAGTAGAAGTCAGAACATCAGATAATGAAGACAAAGTTTATCAACTTGAAAAGAGTATAGTCAACACTGAAAAGATGCTTAAATCTCGTGAGCAATCTACCCAAGAGTTATGGGATCTCATCAAAAAACCAAATTTGAGAGTCATTGGGATAGAAGAAGGCACAGAGGTTCAAACCAAAGGAATGCACAACCTATTAAATGAAATAATCCTAGAAAACTTCCCAGAGATGAAAGATGGAATGGATTGCCAAATCCTGGAAGCCTACAGGACCCCAAACATTCAAAATCATAATAGACCAACTCCAAGACATAGAATTATGAAGATAGCCAACATACAGAACAAGGAGAGAATATTAAAGGCTACAAGGGAAAGGAGGCAGATTACATTCAGGGGTAAACCAATTAGGTTAATGGCTGATTTTTCATCACAGACTTTGAAAGCGAGAAGATCCTGGAACAATGTATTCCAAACGCTGAAAAATAATGGTCTCCAACCAAGAATACTGTATCCAGTAAAATTAAGCTTCAGATTTGACAATGAAATTAAAATCTTTCACGATAAACAAAAGCTAAAAGAATTCGCAGCCAGAAAACCAGCACTGCAAAGCATTTTGGGCAAAATTCTACAAGAAGAGGAATGGAAAAATAGTGCCCAAAACCAACAGCGGGAGGTTTCTCAGTAAAGGGGGAGGAAAAAAATCAAAAAGTAAAAACTAGCCAAACTAAAATAAATAAATAAATAAACATGACTGGAAGTACAAATCATATTTCAATTGTAACCTTAAATGTTAATGGACTAAACTCACCAATCAAGAGACACAGGCTGGTAACCTGGATGAAAAAAACAAACCCAACAATATGCTGCCTTCAGGAGACTCATATGATAGGAAAAGACATACACAGGCTGAAGGTGAAAGGTTGGGAAAAATCATACCACTCACATGGCCCTCAGAAGCAAGCAGGAGTGGCCATACTCATATCGAATAAAATCAACTTCAAACCTAAGTTAATCAAAAGGGATAAAGAAGGACACTATATCCTGTTAAAAGGAACTATCCACCAACAAGACATAACAATTATCAATTTATATGCACCAAATAATGGTGCAGCAACGTTCGTAAAACAAACTCTCCTCAAGTTCAAGAGTCAAATTGACCACAACACAATAATTATGGGTGACTTCAACACACCGCTCTTGCCATTAGACAGATCCTCCAGACAAAAGCTGAATAAAGAAACTATAGAACTCAATGACACAATCAAGAACCTAGACCTAACCGACATATATAGAATATATCAACCATCATCAAGTGGATACACGTTCTTCTCAGCAGCACATGGATCCTACTCAAAGATAGACCATATATTATGCCATAGGGCAACTCTTAGTAAATATAAAGGTGTGGAGATAATACCATGCACCATATCTGATCATAATGGAATGAAACTGGAAATCAATGATAAAAGAAGGAAGGAAAAATCCAGCATCACATGGAAAATAAACAATATGTTACTGAATGATCAATGGGTTACAGAAGACATAAAGGAGGAAATCAAAAAATTCTTAGAGATAAATGACAATTCAGACACAACATACCGGAATCTATGGGACACAATGAAAGCAGTTCTAAGAGGGAAATTCATTTCCTGGAGTTCATTCCTTAAAAAAAGAAAAAACCAACAAATAAACAAACTCACACTACATCTCAAAACCCTAGAAAAGGAAGAGCAAAACAACAGCAAATATAGCAGAAGACAAGAAATAATTAAAACCAGAGCAGAAATCAACAAAATCGAAACCAAAAAAACCATTGAAAAAATTGATAAAACTAAAAGTTGGTTCTTTGAAAGAATAAATAAGATCGACAGACCCTTAGCCATGCTAACGAAGAGAAGAAGAGAGAAAACTCAAATTACTAACATACGGGATGAAAAAGGCAATATCACAACAGACACTACAGAAATACAGAAGATAATTAGAAAGTATTTCAAAACCCTATATTCTAATAAAATAGAAGACAGTGAAGACATCGATAAATTTCTTAAGTCATATGAGCTGCCCAGATTGAGTCAGGAAGACACACACAATTTAAACAGACCAATAACAAAGGAAGAAATAGAAGAAGCCATTAAAAGACTACCAACCAAGAAAAGCCCTGGACCGGATGGGTATACAGCGGAGTTTTACAAAACCTTCAAAGGAGAATTAATACCAATACTTTTCAAGCTATTTCAAGAAATAGAAAAAGAAGGAGCTCTTCCAAATTCATTATATGAGGCCAACATCACCTTGATCCCAAAACCAGACAAAGACACTTCAAAGAAAGAAAGCTGCTCTGTTTCTTCCCCTCCACCAGTGCCCCCTGTCTAGATTCCCTTTCTCTAGACTGTCCTTTTGTTGCCCATCCCCCTTCTCACTGGTGCAAAAAAGCACAGCCACCTGGATCTGGGTCTGACCTTTATCACTTTTACCACTTACTGCTATTTCTCCAACCTTAGATAAGTTTACCTGTCTGAGTTTCAATATTTTAAATCTGTTCAAAGGGGGTAATTTTATCTACATCACAGGTTTCTTAATTGAGATAATTTAGGTTAAGTGCTAACTCTCTCATTTGATCACTACTTAAATGTTTTTGACAATCATAGTTTTACAATAAGATAGGGCTTTGGAAGAATCTAACCCAGTTGCTTTTTAAATACATGTATGTCTACTTTCTGCAACTTTTTTTCATAAAATTTTAAATTAAAAAAATTATTTTATTTTAAATAAAAGTTTTACAGTTTTTTTCATACATCACAGTTAGGTTGTTTTCTGGAAATTTATATGAAGTTTATTTGATCTTACCAATATGTTCTTTCCCAAGCATATAATGGGACAGAAGGAAAACCAGTTCAGTAAAGGAAGGGGAGGAAAAGAGGAAGTACTAGGGGCTGAAATGAAGCAAAGTATATTTCATGCATGTATGATTATGTCAAAGTGAACCTCACTATTGCATGTAACTATAATGCACTAATGAATACATTTTTTAAAACCTGATGCTTGTTGGTGGGGGCTCCCCTTCATCCACTTACAAGCTCCATGCCCTCATGCCACTGAATAGCAGCATATGGCTTCTTGGATTGCCATGCCAGGAGAACAGACAGTTGGAGGTACACACTAGTCTTTAAAACATCTCCCAGAAATGACACACATTGCTTTCGCTTATGGCCTGTTGACTGAAATTAATAACATAACTCTACCCATCCTGACACATGGGCACACTGGAAATTCAATGTGCATAAAGTCCTTATTCTTGCACAGTGATCTCTTGTTTGACCTAGCACTTATCATCACCCAATATGTGATATGTGCATTTGTCTGTTTATTGCTTGTGTCTTCCAGCTAGATTTTAAGCTCGGCAGATTACAGATTTTTATTCATTTTTGTGTCTCTACTGCCTTCCATGATGCCTAATAAGTAGTAGAGACTTAATAAACACTTGATGAATAAATGAACAGTGACTCCAGTTGCAGGTGAAGTTGCTGAAGTATATTATGGACTTTTATTGTTTGTCTGTGTTTTACAGCTTGTGCTCTTTTCCAAAAGCTCATTTAAATGTTATTAAATCCAATGACAGATTAGAAGAATAATGGACCAATTAAAAAGAGAACATTGTGTGTGGATCACTTACTGTTACTCACAAAGAACATTTACCTCGAGTTTGGGCACTCCTGGAGTGATGACCCAGGAAAGGGCAAATGTAGTCAGCAGAGGCAAATGCTTTCTGAGGTTCTGCTGACATAGTCCAGAATGGATGTGAGTTGACCAAGCAGAAGGTGACATCACTGTAGGCCTGTGTTCAGCCTTTTCTTTGCTGAGCCAAGCCTATCAAATTCACACAAGACTAGTCCCTTGAAACATTATAACCCCTATAAAATGGAAATTTTTCTCAGTGAATGCTTCTTGTTATTTTGAATACACACAACCAGATTAAAAACAAGCTTTGTTTTTAAGGTTACATAGGGATTAAGGCATGAGTTCTGGAATAAGAAAGATTTGGTCCACCACTTCCTGTTCTATAACTTCTCAAGAATCCATCTGTAAAATGTGGCTAATGATTTTTACTTCCTAGAAATGTAGTGAGGTTCAGTAAAGCTTTTAGGTGCTTTGGTTGGTAGACAACAAGGATGGCTCAGCCCCCTGGCCTGAGGCTTCCAAGGCTGGCTTAATGGGTGGGCTGTGGAGCACAGCCAAAGCAGCTGTGCCCTGCACCTGAGCTCCATCAGCAGCCCCCCCGCCTTTGATACTTCAACATTCATGTTCCCCAGGATGCAGAGAAGCTGAGTGGGCTGCCTCATCACCATCTGGTATGGAGCTTACCTGTCACAGCCCACCTCAAGGACATCATTCTTCCTCATGCCTAACGCTGAGCTCAAGCACCAGCTCTGGTCCTATCAGTTGTGGCAAGGCTGGTAGGATGGATTTCTCTCAACCCAGAAGACTGCTCAGGCAGTAACAAACAATAAGTTCCCTTCCTTTGGGAAGGGACTGAATTTTGGGCAAACTGGAAATGTTAAAGAGAGCTTCATTTCCCAAAGTGAAATATTACTTCCAAAGAAATTTCATCTATGTGATTCTTTTTATGGAAAACTACCTGCTGAACAACCAGATTATTTGGGAACATTTGAACTAATATTGGGAGCAAGGTTTAGTTGTGTTTTCACAGGGATAAACCCAGGATCACCCCTTGGAGTACATAGGCCCATCCTTGAGGGTTTGTTTCTTACACAAAATGCCTCAGATGACTGCCTTTTCACTCAAAAAAAATCCCATCTTGTTACAAGTTCAGTTACTCAAGTGGAAACTGAGCTTTAGTGTGCCTCTGATTCAAGTCTTATCTCCCCAGGCCCCTATAAGGGCAGGCAGACTGGTACCAGGAAGGGGGTCGGATTTATGCAGAATTTCTATCTCCATCTAGAGAGGTTTCTTGTAATGACTTGTGGGTTTGGTGCCTTTTGCTTCATTGACTTTGTCTACTGTTTATTTGTTTTCAAAAATAATTGTGTATCAGCTCACTCCAAAAGCCCACACAAGATATATCACCAAGCATTATCAAGGAATTGTCATCCATGAAATAATATGTATTTTAATCATTCTTGAAAGAAGCTGAGATAAAGATTGGCCTTTCATATCTATACTTAACCTATGATTTGAAATGAGTCCTCATGATTTTATTTTTTTTCCAAGATATTTAAAGTAGATCATTATACAAAACTATATTCTTGGATTAGAGAATAGTATAACGAACTTCCAAATATACATCATCAACATTTAACAATTATCACTTTGTCATATTTGTTTTGTCTACTTTTGGGGGAAGCATTTTAAATTTAAGTCAGAACCATTGAGATACTTCACCCCTCAAGGTTTCAGTGTACACCTCTAAAAATAGAAATGTTTTTCTTACATAACCATGGCACCATTATTTCATCTAATAGATAACTTAATGTCATCTAATGCCCCTAAAATCCCTTCAAATAGTTTTTTCTCCAGATGTTCGGTTTTAATTAGTCAATGACCAAATTTCTCTCGATTTTATTTTTCCACTCTATTAATTATAAAAAGCACAGGAAACAGGGGAAAACTCTCTGTTTGTAGGTCATACAGTGATCAGCATGTGTCTTTTATTCCACATATCTTTTTATTAAAGTTTTCAAACATATAGAATAGTTGGTAGATCCTTTACTGCCCACCTGTTCACTTGGTTCTGTTTTTCATTCTCTTCAACTTCTTGCTGACCAGGACATGGTCTCTCCACTTGCCATTTAAGAAGAAAGTAAATGAATATTGTGTGTTTTCTTTTTGGCGGAAGCCTTAAATAATATTTGCAGTGTGGGTGGTTAATATACTAATTATACTTTATATGGCTTAGAAATCTTGAGAATATCTTCTCCTCCAACCAGGTACACCCTGCCAGCCTATAAACATTATTAAGCGTGTCTTTCAGTTGACAGTACTTTTCTGGGGTATCCCCAGAGAGCCAGGTGCTGCACCATTTCCATTGGAAGCACTATTGTAGGTTTAGTGAGAAAATGACAAGCCACCCTGATACTGAAGCAGTTGGAACAAGCAGTGTGTTTACACCTTATGCAATGTCAGTTGTATTTCAACATTATCTAAAAATATCATGCAAAGGTATTTAGAAAGGAGGAAAACAAATCTGTTTTTTAAAGTGTCTAAGAGTTGCTGCCGTTGCCATGGAAATCAGAGAAGCAGATTTTCACGGCTTGATCACACTGAGACTGTTTTTTGAACCAATTCCTGAGACACTGGGCTTCCCCCCCCCCCCACTTCTATTCTGGGTGGTTTTGTTAGCCATAACCTTGCCTGAATAATATTAACATATCCTTTGTGTGAAAGCACATTAGGTGCTCATGCTTGGAGTCATTTTTAGCAGACGGATTTAACAATGCAGGATTCATTTTTCATCTGCATGTTTTTAAATAGACATCCTGAAATCAGCATTAACGTAGAGCTCAGCTTGGAGCATAAGGAAATGTTAGTTTAATATTTTAGTGCCATCTGCTGTAGGTTGCATGGCGTTCTCCCCATCTGCTTACTTGCAGCTATCCCCCCCTGCTTTTTAGTCTTAGTAGAATGCATCAAATCTGTGCAAATTTTTCATACTGACTGCCCCTGTTTCTTCCTACTGATCACTGGATGAGGCTGTTGTCAAAGGAATACGTTCCCTCCGTTCTCTGTGTTCATTTCCTGAAGACTTGTGTGTCATCTGAATGGGGTGTGTGTGTGTGTGTGTGTGTGTGTGTGTGTGTGTGTGTGTGTGTACGCGCACGTGTAGTAATTATGGAGTAGTTAATTCATTCCTAGGCCTCTCTGCTTTATTTCAAATAACAACATGACTCCCAGTGAGTGAACATTTGTCAGTTCAGTAAGACTACTGTATAAATCATTATTGAGAACCAAATCCATATTGGGTTTTTTCCTAGACACTGTTGAGTGGTCAGTGGAGACCTGTCAGGCTCCCTGCCTTCATGATGCTCTATCATTGGAGAAGACAACAATATACAAGTAAATACACATAATATGGTTGTACCAGTTAAGGATAAGTGCTATGAATTAAAAAAAATAGACCAAGGGGAGCTATGTTAACCAAGATTGTCAATGGTGGCCTGATGATACAATTTAAATATTGGAATGGGCACCTCTAATGTGCTAAGTTTACTAAAACAAACAACGAATGTGCTTTCCAAGTCTGTGCTTTGAGGCTCTTGTTAAATATAGACTCCTCTCATTATTAGTTAAGTAATTATATTTCAACATGAGCCAGAAACATTACACAGATGAGAAACAAATCTGGTCTTTGAAAGCCAACAGAGTTCTGCTTTCCTCTGGAACTGGATGGACCTTGGGCTCCACTCAGCCTGGCAGTTCTTCAATTTAGCAGGCGTTCAGGGAACTCACATGTGTCTAGCTCTTTATTGGGTTCTGGGAGGAACACCAAAGAACCTGTTATCCCGGAGTTGCTTTTAATTGGATGCTTCATCAACCCTCAACACATGGAGGGTATAGAATAGCACCAGGTACCATTATGATATATTCTCCCCATAAATTCTTTCAATCTTAAATACTATTGGATTTCAGAGAGAGGAAAAGTACTAAGTTGTCCATCACCTTTCTCTTGTCCTACTATCTTTAACGGCCAGTTTGTGCTGCACATTGAACACCATGGAGATGACTAATGGGCCTGTTATTAGAAGATTCTGAAGTCGGGTCATTAGAATCCTAAACAACCCATGTGGATTCCTCTTTCTGTTTACCAACATGCATGCACCACTCCCATACGCACATGTTCATGTATTCAAGAATCAAGTCGTAAGCACCTACTGCCCACAAGACATTTGTAGGAACATACATATGAACAAGTTAGTGCAATAGGTGTCAGGAGCAATGAAAGCCATCACAGCCATGTCTGTGTAACTGACTCACGTTGCAGGGGTTGAGATGCATGATTATTCTGATCTTTCTGTGATTATTTTCCCATATCTTCCAAAAATCTGGGGCAGGGAGAATTATTAGCAGCATAATGATTCATACCCCTTTCTTCCTTTGGGAAGAAAGGCTGGGTTGCCCTGAAGTAATGACTGAATTTGGCTTACTGGAACATGAGACACGTAAAAAGAAGCATTGTTCTAATAGCTGGAGTCCCATTATCCGTTGCCGTAGTGAGAGTACACCAGCAGGAGAGAAACAAGTGGAAAGCATGCACTTTCTCCCTGTTCCCTGTTTATTCAGTGTGCTTGGGAGTTACTGCAGGACCTGAAAGACATGGTAGCCCTCTCTGCGATTAATTGTAAATGCTCACCTCCACAGAGGCTGGTGGTCATGGGGTGGCTGCAAAGCTGGAGTGAGATCTGAGCCTCACTGTACTTTCTTCTAGGTACTTGCAGGCTCCCTTGTCCCTCTTCCCGGCAGCCTATACTAGCCTGCATGGAAACAACAGTGAAATTGAGTTTGGGAATAGGGAGAAGCTGTTAAATGTCCTATTTATCTTCTGCTCTCTGGAGTGCATTTAATAAGGTAACTCTGGACACAAAGAAGAGAACTAAGCCCATTATTTTCCCCAGGCTGTATGTTGCATTTTCATTCAGTTGAGTACCACTTTCTAAACCAGGAAAAATATTTGTTGGGCTAATAAAAGCTGTAAAAGCTGCTAACTGTTGCTGGGTGTTTATATTGATGATCCAGCTTTCTGACTACCCACTTCTCCCTTTCCCCCAACCCAGTATGCTCAGTTGGCATCAAAATGCTATGTCTGTGGTCTATTGCACAGCCTTCATGGGGCAGGGGTGACTTTCCTACTGATCACAGTTTGGGGGAAAATCAACAGCAGCAACAGCAGCAAGTTAGACTCCAGGGCTAGCGCTGGCTCTCCCATGTGTGTCCACAGCCATTTCCACAGCCTTCTCTCCTCTCTTTCTCTGTGACTGGCAGTTTGATTGTTTCTTCAATGTCGTTAATGTCTGTTCTATCTTCACAGGACAGAACTGAATTCAAAAAAGAGGAAGCCAGCCATTGGCCATCACTTCCTTGTAATGGGGACAGCCTGTCAATGGGGACATGAGCTAGTGTGTAGGTTCTAGTGACTCTGGACCTCTGAAGCTTCACAGCTCACTCTTTTCCATGCCAGCGGATTTTCTCTGAGCATTTCTGTTTCCCCTTCTCCTGGTGATGGACCATATGTACCTACTGCTCTTTCACTCCATCCTCCCAAAGTCAGAGGGAGGAGTTTGCCAAGAGGGAGCCTTGTTCAATATTGGGTGAGATTTTTGAGCAGTATTGCATAATCTGTTCAGGAGATCTTTGAACTTTGCAGAGATTCATCTCTTCTTGGGGATGTTCCTAAATGGATTAACTTCCAAGGATTCTTGTGCTGGGACCATAAATCCCTGGAGGGCCTGAAATTGTACACAAAAATCCACAGGACTGGGCTGGGTTCCATCCTCAGCACCACATAAATAAATAAAATAAAGGCATTATGTCCATCTACAACTAAAATTTTTTAAAAATCACAGGACCATTTTGTTAGGTAAAGATTCAGAGATCATCACATTCTCAATGGGATCTATGACTGAAAAAAAAATTTTAAAGGTTTAAATTAAAAAAAAAAAGAAGAAGAGAAAACACTGGACTAGATTATCTCCCTGTAGATCCATGCTGTTAGCAAATATGAATCTGTGATTTCATGCAGGATTATTTTCTTCCCACTCACGAGGAAGAGGAGTATGATATGGTCGTTTCTGTTTTTCCAAGAGCTTCAAACCCTATGGAATCAAATTTCGGACTGGGTGCCCACTGTTACAGCACTATAGCTGGTCAAGCAGTGTGATATTTTAGGTAATAATCAGGCGAATGTCGTCAAACAGCAGGACTTTTAGTTAAGACCTTCCATGTGGAAGGCTGGCTGGTTTATATATTTGACAAATATTTGTTGCTGCCTCTCGTAGTTCAGCATCATGTGAGGTACTTGAGATGCTTCTGTGAGTGAAGCAAAGATTTCTGCCCTCATGGAACTTACATATGAAAATAAAGACAAAAGCAAAAACAACCATAGTGTAAGTGCCATTGGGTGCGAGGAAATGATATGATATGTCTTGGGATAAAAGACCAAAGCAGTGCAGGGTTAGTGGGGTGGGAGTGTGGGGAGGAGGGCCAGGGCACAACATGAAGCGGGGTACTCAGGGGAGAGAGTATCACTGAGGAGCAGAGATTTAAAGAGGTGAAGAATTTAGCCAGGTGGACACACCCATAAATAGTATGTCTTCATTTAGGATTATATGAGGATGTCTTAATATTCCAAATTAAAATACTCCCCAATTTGTATGATCTCCAAATAGGTAATCAGCCTGAATTTTCTGTCCAAGAAGAAGGAGCAGCTGTGGCAGTGGCCCCACTGTGGCAGTTCTACGTGTTCCCAGAGCAGAAAGGAGGTTGGGTATCTGGAGAGGAATCATGCATAGGAAAGGAGACCAGTGAAGTAAGGGGCAGGCAGACCACGGATCTCCTAGACCATTGTGAGAATTCTTCCTGAGAGTGTAATGGGACCCCCACAGGATTTTAAGTAGAGAGTGACTGGATCTACCACACTTGAGGAGCTCACAGTAGTCAGCAGTCTATAGAGGGACAGGGCAGAAGCAGGGAGACTTCTAGAAATCTGGTGAGATGATGGTGGTCCAGGGTGCTAATGGTGGAGATCATTTAAAAAAATTTTTTTTTTATGTTAGAACTAACAAGATTTATTGACCAATTGACTGTATGTTGGGAGAAGAGATGGGAATGACTCCCGGGATTTTGGTTTGAGGGTCTCCAGGGAAAAATGATGTTTAAAGCTTTGAGACTGAGGGCTGGGGTTGTGGCTCAGTGGTGGAGTACTTGCCTAGCATGTGTGAGGCACTGGGTTCAATCCTCAGCACCACATAAAAATAAATAAATAAATAAAATAAAGGTGGTTTTTTTTTTTTAAAGAATGTTAAAAAAAGAGAAAAGCTTTGAGACTGATTAAAATCACCATGATATAGATGAAGTAAGGAGACCATGGACTAGTTTTAACAGAATTTTGAATAATAAGATATGTTAACATGAACTTTAATAATTTTAGTTAAACAACTTAGCCTCAGAACATTTAACTTCAGCTATTTACAGTAGCTGGAGATAATAAGTTCTGAAGCATCCTCATCATGTTGTAAGACGTGGAGCCCCTTCCTACACAGTCTCTCCAGGACAGCACAGCACATGGGGAAAGAAGGCCTCTTCTTTGCATATTGATTAATAATGTCTTATCACAAATAATTTTTATAACTTTCATTGTTAATTATTTCCTAAAATTTGGTGATATTTTCATCTATCATAGCAAAAGTGTTAAATTGTATGGTTAGTGGCAGAAAATCTTCTAGAACCTCAGGATCTCCATTCTGGATGTAATAATACTTTTTTTAAAAAAGGATATTTTTTTTTTCAAAAGCCATCTTGGATAATACATGGTTTAATTCAATAATTTTATAGATGAAGTATAGATAAATATGTAAGAATCTGGAACAATAATCAACAAACTATCATCAGTAGGTGTTTATTTTTATGACAAATTTATCGAGATATAATTCATATACCATAAAATTCATCCATCTAAAGTGTATAATTCAGTGGTTTTCATAACTTTTATAGAGTTGTGCAATGATCACTGTTGACCTCAGAAAGTTTTATCACCTCCATATAAACCTCATGACTGTTGAGTGTTTATTCTCCATTTCCCTTCCTACTTTCCTTCAGCCTTTAACAACCGCTAATCTACTTTATATTTCCATATATTTGCCTACTCTGGACATATTTTATATTTCATATAAGTAGAATCATATAGTGTTTGGCATTTTGTGCCTGTCTTTTTTCACTTAACATGGTGTATTCAAGATCATTGGTGTTGTAGCAGATATCACTACTGCAGTCATTTTTACAGCCAAATAATATTCTATTCTTAAGTTACACCAACTTTTACTTATCCATTCATCATTTGATGGACATTTGAGTTGTCTCCACTTTTTTTAACCATTATAAGTAATGGTGCTGTAAACATTAATGTACATGTTTTTGTGAGGATACATGCTTTTAATTCTCTTGGGTATGTCTGTAGGAGTAGACATGAGATAACTACATTTAACATTTTGAGTAACTACAAAATTATTTTCCAAATCAGCTGCACAAGTTTACAATCCCAACAGCAATGTATGATTCCAATTTCTTTGTGTTTCACAAAAACTCTTTGGTTTTGGCCATCCTAAAGTTTTCAATTGCATTTTGATGATGACTCATAGTGTTGAACATATTTTTCATGTGCTTTATCAGCTATGACATATCTCCTTTGTAGAAATATTTATTCAAATATTTGTGCATTTTAAAATTGGCTTGATTTTCTTTTTGCTGCTGATTTGTAAGAGTTTTTTTTTTTACTATATTCTGAATATTTTTTCTTACCAGATAGATGATTTGCAAATAATTCTCTTATGGATCATGTTTTCACTCTCTTTTAAAAAAATTATTTGTTGTTTTTAGATTATATATGATAGTAGAGTGTATTTTGACATATTATACATAGATGGGGTGCAACCCACTACAGTTTTGATCCCATTCTTGTCATTGAACATGATGTGGAGTTACACTGACTGTGTATTCATATATGAGCATAGGAAATTTATATCCGATTCATTCTACTTTCCCATTCTACCCCCTCTTTCTTTCTTTCTTTTTTTTTTTTACCACAAGCACTTTTGTTTATTATTTCTTAACAACAAGGAAAAATCCTCTTTACTTCAAGAGGAAGTGAGACATAGGAAAATAAGCTCTGGGTCTTGCAGATCTGGGGTTAGTTACCCATTTTCTTTCTTTTTTTAATTTTTTTATTTTTTTTATTGGTTGTTCACAACATTACAAAGCTCTTGACATATCATATTTCATACATTAGATTGAAGTGGGTTATGAACCCCCAATTTTACCCCAAATGCAGATTGCAGAATCACGTCGGTTACACATCCACAATTTTACATAATGCCCTATTAGTAATTGTTGTATTCTGCTACCTTTCCTATCCCCTACTATCCCCCCTCCCCTTCCCTCACATCTTCTCTCTCTACCCCATCTACTGTAATTCATTTCTCTCCTTGTTTATTTTCCCATTCCACTCACAACCTCTTATATGTAATTTTGTATAGCAATGAGGGTCTCCCTTCATTTCCATGCAATTTCCCTTTTCTCTCCCTTTCCCTCCCATCTCATGTCTCTGTTTAATGTTAATCTTTTCTTCCTGCTCTTCCTCCCTGCTCTGTTCATAGTTGCTCTCATTATATCAAAGAAGACATTTGGTATTTGGTTTTTAGGGATTGGCTAGCTTCACTAAGCATAATCTGTTCTAGTGCCATCCATTTCCCTGCAAATTCTATGATTTTGTCATTTTTTATTGCTGCATAGTACTCCATTGTGTATAGATGCCACACTTTTTTTATCCATTCATCTACTGAAGGGCATCTGGGTTGGTTCCACAGTTTAGCTATTGTGAATTGTGCTGCTATGAACATCGATGTGGCAGTATCCCTGTAGCATGCTCTTTTAAGGTCTTCAGGGAATAGTCCGAGAAGGGCAATAGCAGGGTCAAATGGTGGTTCCATTCCCAGCTTTCCCAGGAATCTCCAAACTGCTTTCCAAATTGGCCGCACCAATTTGCAGTCCCACCAGCAATGTACAAGTGTACCCTTTTCTCCACATCCTTGCCAGCACTTGTTGTTGTTTGACTTCATAGTGGCTGCCAATCTTACTGGAGTGAGATGGTATCTTAGGGTGGTTTTGATTTGCATTTCTCTGACTGCTAGAGATGGTGAGCATTTTTTCATGTACTTGTTGATTGATTGTATGTCCTCCTCTGAGAAGTGTCTGTTCAGGTCCTTGGCCCATTTGTTGATTGGGTTATTTGTTATCTTATTGTCTAATTTTTTGAGTTCTTTGTATATTCTGGATATTAGGGCTCTATCTGAAGTGTGAGGAGTAAAAATTTGTTCCCAGGATGTAGGCTCCCTATTTACCTCTCTTATTGTTTCTCTTGCTGAGAAAAAAATTTTAAGTTTAATTAAGTCCCCCTCTTTCCTTCATTCCACTTTGTCTAATCCAATGGCTTTCTATACTTCCCCTCCTTACCCTCCCTTGTATGGGTTAGCATCCTCATATCAGAAAGAACATTCAAAACCTTTGTTTTTTTTTTTTTGGAACTGGTTTATTTCACTTAGCGTGATATTTTCAGTTCCATCCATTTATTGGCAAATGCCATAATTTCATTCTTCTTCTTGGCTGAATAATGTTCCATTGTCTATATATACCACATTTTCTTTATCCATTTGTTTTTAATCAGCTTTTTTGCTAATGTGACTAAAAGTACCTAACCAGAACAACTTTAGAGAAGGAAAATTTCATTTGAGGGCTCACAGTTTTGGAGGTCATAGTACATAGAAGGCTGGCTCCATTCCCTGGGGTTTGAGATGAGGCAGAACATCATGGTAGAAGAGTGTGGCAAAGGGAGGCAGTTCACATGGTAATCAAGAATCAGAAAGAGAGAGACTCCATTCTTCAGATACAAAATGTATACCCTATAGCTATGCCCCACCTCCTTCAGCCACACCCCACCAGCCTTCATTTACCATTCAGTTAAACCCATCAGGTAATTAATTCACTGATTGGGGTAAGGCTCTCACAAGCAATCATTTCCCCTCTGAATCTGTGAAGTTTCTGTTCAGTTCCCTTTCCCATTTATTGATTGAGGTGTGTGTGTGTGTGTGTGTGTGTGTGTGTGTCTGTGTGTGTGTGTGTTAAGTTTTTTGAAATATATATATATATATATATGTGTGTGTGTGTGTGTGTGTCTGTGTGTGTATGTGTGTGTGTGTGTGTGTATATATATCTTGAATAATCTCACATGTGAGCTTTTGGGGGACACCTCACATCCAAACCATAATACCATTCATCTGTTGAAGGGCACCTAGGTTGGTTCCATAGCTTGGCTATTGTGAATTTAGCTGCTATAAACATTGATGTGGCTGTGTTGCTGTAGTATGCTGATTTTAAGTCCTTTGGATATATACTGAAGAGTGGTATAGCTGGGTCACATGGTAGTTCCACTCAGAATTTTCTAAGGAATCTCCATACAGCTTTCCAGAGTGGTTGCACCAATTTGCAGTCCCACCAGCAATGTAGGAATGTATCTTTTTCCCTTGCCAACATTTATTGATACTTGTATTCTAGATAATTGTCTTTCTGACTGGAATGAGATGGAATCTCAGTATAGTTTTAATTTGCATTTCTCAAATTGCTGGAGATGTTAAACATTAAATGCATTAATGTTTTGTTTCTTTTGTTGTTGTTATTCTAATTAGTTATACATGACAGCAGAATGCATTTCAACTCATTGTACATAAATGGAGCACAACTTCTCATTTCTCTGGCTGCACATGCGGTAGTGTCACACCATTTGTGCAATCATACAAGTACATAGGGTAATAATGTCCATCTCATTCCAATATCCTTCCCACTCCCACACCCTCTCCACACCCCTCTTTCCCCTCTGCCCAATCCAAAGTTCCTCCATTCTTCCCTAGCAACCCCACCCTAATTATAGATCAGCATATGCATATCAGAGAAAACATTTGGCCTTTGGTTTTTTGAGGATTGGCTTATTTCACTTAGCAAGACATTCTACAACTCCTTTCATTTATCTGCAAATGCCATATTTTATTCTTCTTTATAGCTGAGTAAAATTCCTTTGTGTATATATACCACATTTCCTTTATCCATTCATCTGTTGAAGGGCATATAGGTTGGTTCCATAGTTGTGAATTGAGCTGCTATAAACATTGATGTGGCTCTGTCACTTCAATATGCTGATTTTAAGTCATTTGGGTATTAACTGAGAAGTGGGATAGCTGGGTCACATGGTGGTTCCATTCCAAGTAATCTTCATATATTTTTTGACCATTCATAGTTCTTCTTCTGTGAAGTATCTGTTCAGTTCCCTTTCCCATTTATTGATTGAGGTGTGTGTGTGTGTGTGTGTGTGTGTGTGTGTTAAGTTTTTTGAATTTTTTATATATCCTGGAGATTAATGTTCTGAGGTACAGGTGGTAAAGATTTTCTCCCATTCTATAGGCTCTCTGTTCATGTTCTTGATTGCTTCCTTTGCTATGAAGAAGCTTTTTGGTTTGATACTATCCCATTTATTGATTCTTGATTTTACTTCTTGTGCTTTAGGAGTCTTACTGAGGAAGTCTGTTCCTGAGCTGACATGATGATATTTTTTCTAATATGTGCAAGGCCTCTGGTATAATGCCAAGGTCCTTGATCCACTTTGAGTTGAGTTTTGTGCAGGGTGAGCTATAGGGGTTCAATTTCAATCTACTATATATTGTTTTCATTTTCTTGCTAGTGTCCTTTGATAAACAAAAGTTTTTAATTTTTATGAAATCCAAATTTATCTATTTTTATCTTGCTGCTTATGTTTTAGTATAATTTCTAAGATATATTGCCTAATCAAAGTAAGAAAAGATTCATGCCTATTCTTTATTCTAAATGTTTTGTAGTTTTACATGTAGATTTTTGATTTAGGTTTTTTGATTTAGGATTTTAAGTTAATTTTTTTGTGTATGGTGCAAGAGAGGAACCCAACTTTATTCTTTTGTATGTGGATAACCATTTGTCTCAGCAACATTTGTTAAAAAGTCTATTCTTTCCCCTTATGCTAGTATCATTCCATCTGATTACTATAGATTTGTAGTAAGTGAAATTTAAAAGTGGGGTTTTCCAACTTTGTTCTCTTTTTTCAATATATTTTGTCTATTCTGCGTTCCTTGGATTTTCCTGTGAACTTTGGAATAATCTCATTAATTTCTGAAAAAGAACTAGCTTGAATTTTGATAGGAATTGAATTGAATCTGAGAGTATTCCATAGCAACAATTTTGTCTTCCAATATATGAACAGGGAATTTCTTTCCATTTAGTTCTGTAGGTGTCATTGTACAAATCTTATACTTTTAAAAACTGAATTTATTATTCCTGATCATTTTACTACTTCTGATGTTATTATATTATCATCATTTTAAAACTGTATAGTTTTATTGGAATGCAGCCACACTCTCTTATTTACATTTTGTCTGGTTTGTTTTATGCTAGAAGGACAGAGTTAAGACCGTATGGAAAACAAAGCATAAAAATATTTAGTATTTGGTCCTTGACAAAAATAGTTTGCTGATATCTGTTCTAGAACATTATCTGTATAAAAGCTGATCCTCTTCTTTTATCATCTAGAGATTCTGTGTGGTAAGATGAAAAAGAAATAAGAGCCATGTTATTTGATATTGAGAGATAAAAACAAGATTAGACAGGATGGGTTTGGGAGTTAATGAGTCAGATTCAAATCCTGGATCATCCCATTCTAATTGATCTCTCTGAAATTCTGTTTGCTCTTCTTGACACGTTCGTCTTCTTATGAGGGAAGAAAGTAATTAATGTTGTACATAAGAGCCAATGGAAGAATTGAGTTGAAAACTCAAAAATTCTTCCTTTTTATCCATTGCTCCTTCCACTGCTTAGGAGTAAACTCTTTGGCCAAGAGACACAGTCCAAACATTGCTCTTTCCTCATCCATCCCAGGGAGTTCTTAAATCAGCTCACTAGATGTGCCTTTGTTGTCTTTATGCCATTTGCTTCCTTTTCATAACATTTAAATTGTGCAGAAAGATCTGTTGGTTACTCAATAGTAACCATACTAGAATAAATTCTTTTTATTGGTTTTTCTTTTCCCCTTAAGGAAAAAAAAATATCTATTTCCTAGTGAAGACATTCTGGTTTGTCTCATAAACTTGCAGGACATGGTTATACTGCAGCAGTTTCTGCCACCAAAAGCATGTCCCCGGCAGCATCGACTTTGTTGATGTCGATGACAGCAGGCTTCCAGCTGGAACAGATTCAGATGGATTTCCTCTCATTCCATAGTTGAATCTACCCCAGAAGAACAATGGCTAGACCAAAATTAATAAAATATGACTCAGCAGCTCCAGTTGTATAAATAAAAATGCAGACTTCCACCTACAACAAAGTTGAGAAGTGTAACCCCATGACAGGATTATCTGGCACACAAACCTCCAGTCTAGTCTTACAGCAAGATAGAGGCATCTTTCAATCACTTTTTAAAAGCTTGATTCTCAATACTTTACCCCCCAAAATTATCTATTTCAATCTGATGATACAATGGCAGGTTATTATGGCTATTGGATTCCAGTGGGATATAATATTAGAAAAGATCAAGTGTTGAGCTGATGTTACCTGTCTTCAGAAGTCAAAGAATGTCCTTTTATTTTTTACCTGACTGATAAAAAAGCTGAGAATTAGAGGCTTTCAGATTTGGAAGGAACCAATATTAACAGGTCTTAAGAACACTCAGTATAGGGAATTCACTGCCTTCTAAACTGACTTTCCATCTTTGGTCAGTTCAGGCTACAAGAAATTTATTTTCCTATAGGTCTATAAAGTGAAAATATAACTATTATACTAACTTTGAATCTTTACTTTTCTATACCCTATATTACCATTGCTATCAACTGTTACAGACTAGGTTCAAGTCCATGTACAGTTTGTCTTCTTTTTTCATGTCCTCTAATTTCCTCAAACCCCCTTTCTAACAATTGTATCCCAAACAGAAAATCTTTCTGAGAAGTATGTGAGTGGGATAGTTGATTTTACAGCAAGACATTGACTTCCTTCATAAAGACACCTATTTCTCCTGACTCAACCTGTGGGCATAGCACCTGTTTTCTAGCTATAGAAAGAAGCTTCCGTTAAGCTTACATTTGAGACCCGTAAGCTCTTAGTCATATGTGCTAGTAATAAGCTACATTCTTCTATCTCATATTATTATGGTTGGTATTTTGGATGGAAGTACGAGGCCTTGCATTTTATCCCTGTTAAACTTTATCTTGTTAGTTTAACTCCATTGTTCTTGAAAGATTTAGGAGGATTCTGTCATTTAATGCATTTGCTACCTCTTGACGCTTTTGCATTATTTTTAGGAGTGATTACTTGCTTACTACCTAACATTGATGAAAGATTTCAGAGCTCAAATCTTGCAATGGGCTATGAAGAACTTCTCCCCAGATTTAAATTCAACTCTGTAGGCAATGATTTAGCATGTCCTCTTTAAAGGACTATTCTCAGAATTGGGAATGCAATGGTGAACAAGCTAGGATTGTACTCTGAAGCACACATCACTCTACAGAGAGAATCTTGAAAGAGAAGTAAGCATTTGTAAGAAAAATGGGAAAAGAATCTGCCATTCATTAATCAGCATGTATTAGTAGGAAAACAAAGTTTTGTTTGCCTGATGGTTCTTCTTTTAAGGAACAAGTTGATAAATAAAAAATTGAGACTCTGCCACTATAAACAATGTTAGTCAATCAAATCTACACTTGGAGCATTCAGTAGATACTTCACAATGTGATGATTATCTTATTATTATAGAAAGAATAATTCCATTTAAAATTTTTCCATATCTAGTGTTGAGGGCCATAGCCAAGTCGGGATGACACATGGCATTTTTGCCAAAAGTAGTGGTTGAGAGGTGACGCCAGCGAGCCATTAAGATGATGACTTTTGAGTTCTCGCAGAGTTCCCGTTGAGTTCCTGTTGAGCTCTCGTGGGGATTCCTGAAGAGTTCCCGTTGGTTGGTGAAGTTCCGGTGATGGGAGTTCCAGTTGGTGTGTGGTGTGTTCCTGGAGGAGCCGCGTGGGTGGCGTTTGGGAGAGTTCCCGGGGAGTGAGTGTGCTGGTGGAGTTTGGAAATAAAGTTTGTTCCTGCTTGAGTGGCTCATGATTTGTGCCCAGCCAGACTGCGGCAATCTAGTATTTTCCTGTTCTTTGTCTCTTGAGAGTGATTAGGAAGCTCTTTCCAATGTTCCCATATTTACAGGTTCAAAATTGAAAATCCTGAAAACTTGTTCCTTGATAACCTATCTTTATTGACCCAAATCTGCTTTGTGAGAGACTCATCCATCTTAGAGAACAACTCTTGTCCAGATTTGATTGGGACCTGGGAATCACAGGGTACTTCAGATCTTCATAGAGATTAGGAATTTGTTTCTCACAACAACTGGATTTGTCACCAGGCATGCCTGTCCTGACCTCAGGATCAGCTCATGCAGCTGGAGTGAATGGCATTTTCCATTTCATATCTCTACAAGGACAATCAATTCAGCAAGATATTTTATGTTTTAGAAAAAAACTCAAAGACCCAACAAAGACCTGAGAATATAAAAGTACTTGTCCGTTTATTAAGTTATGTTATTGACCTTTAAAGTGGTGTCAGCCCTGGGAAGGATGAGTGCCTTGGGCAGGAAGCCATCTGCAGACACCAAGGTAATTCTTCTGTGGGCCAAGTCATTCATTTAGTTGGGACTATCTACGCCATTTAGCAATGACCCTGCAGCTTTTCAAAGCAAAGTCCTTCTGCCTGCTGCCTCAGCATAAAGGTGTATGACCTTGTCTTCTTGGGCAGATAAATGGAGACATTAAATTGCTGTTGACAGTAGTGAAGTTTAAACCTAGCTGGATAGTCGTTCTGACTTTGACAAAGTCCCTGTCAGAATCTTCAGGGAAGCAAGGAATAAAGTGGGGGCCCTAAAAAACTAAAATTTTAGGACAAAGTCAACAAATCATTTGAGTATTTTTCCATGGATATTACAGAGTACAAACTATAAAGTCCTGGGAACTGATATATATCAGGAAGTTCCCAGGACTTTATAGTTTGTACTTTACCTAGATCTAGATATACAGGTGTGTGTGTGTGTGTGTGTGTGTGTGTGTGTGTGTGTACGTGTAAGCGCGTGCACACAGTTTTTGGTCCTTTTTTAAAAATTTCAAAATCATAAAGTTATTTCCTTTCTTTTTCTTTTACTATCTAAAATTCCCCTTTGCATTTAACCTTTTAATCCATTTGTAGTTTACCTTTGAATATACTATAAGTTAAGAATCTGGCATTTTCTTCATACACTAAGTCAGTTTTCTTAACAGAACTTATTCAATAATTTAACCTTTCCTCCATCGAACTGTTGTACCACCATTATAATCAATCAAGTTTCAAGCTCTCTGGTTTCACTTATGAGCTCCAAATTATCTTCCATTTGTTTATTTTTCTGTCTCCATGTCAGATATTGTTCTACTTGTTTTATATTTGCTAGAGAAAGTCTACCTTTTTATATTCAAAATTAGCTTAGTTTTACATAGTTCTTTGTTCTTGAATATAAATTTTCAGACCCCCCCGAAAAAAAAAGCCCTGAAATTTTTATTAGAATTGCATTGAATTTGTATATATTACTGAATAGAATTGGCATTGTTATAATATTAAGTATCTCATTTATATATGTAGTATATAACTACCCTTGAGTCTTTTATTGGATTTGATTTGATTTTTTTGCCATTTACTGGAGTTCAAAATTTCTTTATTTAAAAGCTTGTGCCTTTTAAAATTAACTCCGGTAGTTTCCATTATTGTTGTAAATGCAGCAACATATTCTTGTTGGTTACTGTTGATAAAGAATAATGCTGTGTGTTTATAATAATGCTGTGTGTTTATAATAAAGCTGTGGGAGAAGGGAAAGAGAGAGAGAAAGAGAGAGGGGGGAGAGAAACTGTTAGTAGGTAAATATATATGTATATATATATAAACATATCTGACAAGTTTGCCAGACTTGCATATTAGTTCCATACTTTTCCTTTTGAACTTTTGGGGTTTCTATAGAAATGATCATAACATAGAAAATAATACAGCTTTGTCTCTTTCCTTACAATCTTAGTACAACTTGTTTCTTTCTCTTACTGCATTGACTAGTATCTTCAGTATTATATTAAATCTGATACTTATAGTTGTATAGTTGTCTTATTTCTGATAATAAAGAAATGTATTTAAACCTCAGTAAGTATGATAATTTGATTTTGATACATAGCTTTTATCAAAGAAGTTTCCTTATATTTCTACTTCTCACTTTTTAGTCATTAATACATATTTAATTTTAAACACTTTATCTGCATCTGTTAAGATAACTATATTTAATTAATGTAATTAATTAAACTGATGAATTTTCCAACATTAAGCCATCTTGTATTTTTAAAATAAAGCCTTGATATCATTAATTGCTATTTTATGTAGCATTCCAATGTCTGTTGGTAAGTTCATATTTCTTTTTAATTTTAATATTCATGTTGATATTAGTTACCAATTTTTATAGAACTAATACTTGTAGATCATTGGCTTCATATCAGATATTGACCAAGAACTTCAACTCTACTAAACCTTTTAACAACCTACAACACATAGACTAAGAGTTATCATGCATATTTTAATGATAAAGAAACTGAGGCACTGAGAAGTTAAGTAACATTCTCAATGATACATAGCTAGGACATGGTGATATAGCTGTTTTAACCCAGATGGACTGGCTCTGGAATCTGTGTACCTGGGTTGCTTTACTGCTTCTCATAAATAGGTGGAACCACAATTATGTTTTACGCACATCTCAATTTGTTTTGAAATCAAGATTATACCTACAGAATAAACTGATGTGAGTAGCTTTCCCTCTTTGTTTCTGAAACAGCCTGTATACAATATGCATTATCTGATCTTTGAAAGTATGTTGGAACTGAAATATGAGACTACTTGGAGTCCATGGGTTTCTTTCTTGGAGGAAAACTTTAATTACCATTCAGATGATTTTGAAGATTATCGTTTAGTGTAGGACTTTGATTCCTTTTTGTACTAATTTTAATGGTTTTGTATTTTTTCAAATATATTCATTTTTTCTAGTTTTTAGGTTATTGATGTATAGTTGCTCATAATTTCTTTTATATCTGTAGCTGATGTACCTTTTTTATGACACATTTTTTGCCAGGTCTTTCTCCTTTTCTTGATCAGTCCTATCTTTTTAATCTTTTCAAATAAGCAACTTTTAATTTTTAGTTTTCCTATTTTGCTCTAGCTGTCTTTTCTAGTTCATTGATTTCTCTTTGTAGTGTTATTTCCTTCTTTTTTTTAAATTTACTCCACTTTTGTAACACTTGAATTGAAAATGCAGTTCATTTTCTATCTTTTCTTACTTTCTGACAAATGAATTTAAAACACAAAATTTGACATTTTCACTATCATTCAGGTCTAAGGTTGTATAATTTCCCTTTATAGTTATTAATTTTATTATGTTTTGGTTAGCTGAGTATTATAGTGGTTCTCTGGGATTTGTTTATTAAGGTTTTGACTGTACTCTAGCAAGTAGCTGACTTCATGAATATTTCATGTATGCCTAAAGAAAATAAAATATATACTTTTTGTTGGGCATAAAGTTTTCTCTTAGTTTAAACCTATTAATTATGTTTAAATCTTACATCTCTTTCCTGATTTTGTAGTGCTTCATCTATGAGTTTCTGTGCAGGGTTTCTTTTTTTAAACTTTCTAGTTTTAATATTTGGTTCATCTACTTCACGCCATTGTTTGATTAATTAGTGCTTTCCAGATTTTGAGATTCTAACTTGTAGCCAATATGACATGCCTAGGGAGTGGTACAGAAAATGTTCCTCAGAAAGGAAAGGCTCCAGGTTCATGGTCTGCACTTGACCTTCCCTCCTTCCACCACCCACTACCTACCACCCTCACTTGTCTCTCAACCGTGGAAACATCAAATGTTCTGGCCTCTCTGAGAACTCTCTCTATCTTAACCTCAAAGGAGAAGGGGATGCTCTTTGCTATCCTGAGAAGCTGGTATGCCTCTAATGACCTACTCCAGGGAAAAGAAAATAGAAAGCTCCATGTCAGTCTTTCCTCTATGGATGCCCACCCTTTCTGAGTCTGGACTGGAACCCAACTACTCTACCATGATGGGTTTCCCAGTTTATTCATGGGTTTCTGAGATCTGCCCGCCCCCTTTTCCCTTCTGTGGCACCTCCGTGGTTGGGTTTGCATGAGGGAATGAGCTCTTGGTGGATGTTCACAGTCTTGTCAGGCTACTCTGAGCTGCATGGCTAGTAAATTGCACATCCTAAATATAAGTTGATCCATCATGTTTGAAGTTTAGTAGTCAATTTTAAATGGCATGGAAGCTATAAGACGATTATAGAAATTTTCTTTGCAACCTGAAGTTTGGAGACTCAAGACACCATATGGCATTTTCTCGGTTTTTAATTGATGTGCTTTAAGGTTTTTTGCATCATGCAAATTTTCAGAATTATTTTCAGAAGCTAGCAATTACAGTTTCTTGAAAAAGATATCTAATTATCCTTTGTCGTATGAGTTATATGAGACTTAGACGTTCAAGAGAAGAGTGCTATATATGTGTAAGTAAACACACTTACATATGTTATTTCTTCCTTCCGTTCTTCTGGTATTTGTCAGTGGTTTTTCCCCTTTGGGATTGATTTCTTCCATGATCCCACCTTAACTGTGATGCTTCTTTTTTTCTGGATAAATTGATCTGCTGCTTTTAATTGTCATGCCACTGTTACTTTCACTAAAAGTTGACTGTGATCAATATTTTATTGAAATAAAAAAATCCAGTCTTACATTAGAAAACAGTAAATGACCAACTGAGGTTTGAGCGCTGAGTAACCAACATGGTTGCAAGACTGGTTGAAGAAGGAGAGGCAGTGAAGGGCCTACCCTGAAAGATTTCAGACTTCAAACGGACCCTTTCCTTTGAGATGCACCTCCTTTAAACCAAACTGAGGCTTGAGCAAAGGTGAAGGCAACTGAAAAAGTCAGCCTGGTTCTGAAAAGATCTTGAGTCCAGCAAAAACCATTTGAGTGCATCATCTTGGAGCATGCCAACTTCCTTTATGGCTGAACTCATCAGCTGTGGTAGAGACAGCTTTGATTCAATTCTCAGGATTCTTTTATTGTGTGCATTTTCCTGTGATAGCATTGTCTGAAAGGATTATAGGCAAAAGTAAGCCATAATGAGAACAGCCGTGGATGGTCATACTCATATCAAATTAGACTTGGAGTCCAGAGTTACAGAATACATTATACAAAAGAAGTAAAAACCAGGAGCCAAATCAATTACATAAACATAGAATACCCACAAATGTACTAACCAATGCTTTAAAAGGTGAATTGTGCAAAAATGGACCTTTGTCTTTAACAGTACTCTCTTGGTCATTTAGAGTTGCTGTAATAAAGTATCATAGGCCTGGTGCCTTAAGCAACAGAAATTTATTTCTCACAGCTCTTTAGGCTGGGAAAGCCAAGATCAAGGTGCCAGCAATCTGGTGTATGGTGAGAGTCATTTCCTTGTTTGCAGATAGCCATCTTCTTGTTGTATCCTCACATCATGGGGAGTAGAGAAAAATGAGGTGTGCTCTCTTGTGTTTTTTTAATAAGGACATAAATCCCATTCATGAGGCCTCTACCCTTGGGACTTAATTACATACCAAGTGCCCCCCTCCTAGTATCATCACATTGGGGGTTAACATGTCAACATATGAGCAGAGAAGTAAACACTCAGTCAATAGCAAACACCTCATTGTTGAAGGCTGCTTCCAGTCTTGCCCCCTATAGGATGTTCTTCACATGATGGCTACAAAAGTATGAATCAGACATCAGTGACCATTTAAAAATCACTCATTATTTGAGCCCCTTACTATAGTTTTGCCTCACTCTCTGACCTCATTTTCTACTATTTGCTTCCTCAGACAGCATTTCCCAATCACACTGACCTTCTCCATGTTTCTCTAGCACACCAAGTTGTTCCTGCTCCAGGATATTTGCTCTAGTTCTTCTCTTTGCCCAGCATTCTGTCCTTTCCTGATCTTTTTACAACTATCCCTCTCTTGTTATTCTCTTATCATCCTCCATCATCTCAAAGGGGTCTTCTGTGACCCTATTTTAGTTATTTCTGTAAAGTAGATAAGTAAACTGCTTGTTGCTTGACCAAGAGAGAGCAGCACTCTTTTCTGCTTCAGATAAAGCCTATCAATAAACATTCAATGACTGAAGAACTACAAAGGCTGTCCCTTTATTAATGTTTTTCTTATCCTCACAAAACTTTTGTGTGAGCAAAAAGGCAGGGAGTCACCAGGGTTCTAACTGGATGATTCATGTGCAGCCTGCTGTTCCATGTTTAAGAGATGGGTGGACATTTTATGCAGGACACTATGATTTTCAAAGAGTGACAGAATCTTATAATACTAAAAAAAAAAAATTTAGCATCCTTCACTATAGTGCTGGGTAGAAATCTAGAAAATTCTGATCAGAACTCTTTGCTTCTAAAATGAAGGAAACCAACATCTTTGTGTTGGTTTCCTACCTGGCAGTCCACCTAGTGGTGGTTCCAGAGAGGGAGAGTGGAATCTGACCTCCACATCAGATGTAGGAGGAAGGAGAAAAAATAGGATAGGCATTTCTCACCAGGAAGAGAATATTCTAAACACTTGCACCCCCAGCCTACATCCTGCTTTACCCTGGCAATAGGGAAACATTCCCTGCACACGTAGCCACACTCTCATCTTGTGTGTTAGCCACCTGGGGAGCTTTTAAAAAAAAAAAAAAACAGATGGGCCTGACTCACAATGGTTTGACTTAACAATTTTTCAACTTCAGGGTGGTGCAAAGACAATACACATTTTTCTAGAAATCATACTTTGAATTTTGAATCTGTTTCCCTTCCTGGGCCAGTAATATATGATATCATCCTCTCTGGGGATGCTGGGCAGTATCAGAGAGTTGGAGCTCCTGGTCACACAATCGAATGGGGGAGCAACCTCTAATTCACAGTGTACTGTGTTGCTAAGCTAGAATGTTCAGGAGGTTAGGAGTTTCGAATGAACTTTTGATGTACTAAAAATTGCAACTTATAATGGGTTTATTAGATTATGTCAAGGAGCATCTATGCCAACACCAAGGCTCTACCCCTGATTTAATTGGTCTAGGGTGAGACCTGGACATTGCATTGTTAAAAAATATATTAATGATGCTAAGATGTAATCAAAGTTGAAAACCACTTCCTTTCTGGGGATGCTTGCTTGTTAGAAAAATATACCTGTTTAATAGTATCCAATCTATCTTATCAATGATGTCCTTCGTTCCTTAAAGTAACAATCAAGGTCACCATATTTACATAAACTTAATTTCATGTAATTAATCACCTCAATAAAGCTGATTGAAAGCAAAAAGAAATCACTTCACTTTGCGGTAAACCAACCATATAAAATAAAACCAGGTCTCACAGAAGTTGAGTGTAGAATGATGTTACCCTAGGGTGGGGGTAGCAGTGAGGGGGATGGAGAGGGATGGGGAAAGATCAATGGGTTCTGATTATGGATGGAGAGGAGCAGTGCTACTGCACTGTAGGGTGGCCAGATAATGATAACATAGTGTATATTTCAAAAAGCTAGAAGAGAATATTTTGAAAGTTTTCACAATAAAGAATGATAAATATTTGAGGAAATAAATGCTTTGCCTGACTTAAACATCACAGAATGTATACATGTATTGAAACATTACATGGTACCCCATATGTATGTATAATTTTTTAAAAAAAAATTTAAATGTTTTTTTAGTTGTAGATGGACACAATACCTTTATTTTATTTATTTTTATGTGCTGCTGAGGATGGAACCCAGTGCCACATGAGTGCTAGGCGAGCCCTCTACCACTGAGCCACAAACCTAGCCCTGTATGTACAATTTTTATGGTTTTATATGTGAGGGGTTTTTTAAATTTAAATAATAAAAAAATGAAAAAAATAGACCAAGATGGGTTTAAACAACTAATTTTAAAAGGAGCACTCAATAATTGGCCAAAAGGAACCAGATAAATCAGAGAAACTTGTTAGAGGGAGAATTTTTTTTAAAAAAGCTATAACTGGTATCCACATACTGATTAGAGAAAAGTTTTTCAACTGCAAAATGAAAACAATCTGCTATGAATGAGGGTCAGAGGAGAATTAGTTCTTAGAAATTTTTAAGTATGACTGAAAAAAAAATCCAGTAGTTCAGACTAAATAAAAGAATGATAGGTAAGGCTGAAGACAAGCTAGTGCACTTGATTTAAAACTTTTGTTAAAATAAGAAATATTAATTTAAATAAAGAAATATTAGTTAAAATAAGAAAAAAATGGCAAAAAAAAGAGATTAAAGGCTGCACCAGGAGGCTCATCATTGAACCAGAGCTTCAGAATCTGGGAACAATGGGTGGAAAGAATAATAATCAGAACGTTTCTTCAAATTTTAGAAAGATGTGAATTTTCAGGCTTAATGTATCTACTAAATATTAAGTAGATAGAAGGAGAATACACAGCCAGACATGATCTGTGAGGCTTCAGGTCTAAAAGAAGAAAGTTAATTTTAGAGATTCTTGAGTGGGGAGAAAATGTAGAAATGAGAGTGGGTCAGATAATATGTGTTTTTATCAGCAGCATTATACATGAGAAAACAGGGAAACAACAATCTAAGATTCATGTAGAGAAATTATTTTGAACTTAGATTTTTCTCTTGTTTTTTTTTTTTTTTGTAGATGGACACGATACCTTTATTTTATTTATTTATTTATTGTGTGGTGCTAAAGATCGAACCCAGTGCCTCACATGTAAGAGGCAAGTGCCCCATCACTGAGCTACAACTCCAGCTCCTTGAACCTAAACTTTTAAATCTACCCAAACATTTAGGTAAAAGGGCAAAATCAAGGTATTTTCTGAGAGGCTAACTCTGAAAGTTTACCACTCAAGTACTACATATATATGTATAATTTCAAGAAGGTTACCTTAACAAAACAAAAGTAAATTCAAGGAAAGGAATAGATTAAATATAAAAAATAGTGGTAACTGAATATGACTTATTAAAAGCAAAAAAAAAGGAAAAGAAATTAGTAGATAATTTGTTGGATCTGAATGCCTACAGTTTTTTTCTGTTGAGCAGCAAGGGATATAATAACATGACATTATTCTTCCTTTCTTTGAGTCTAAACATTACTTATTTTGTAAATATTATTTAAATAGCTATGATGCTATAATTCTATAATGTTTATTAAACACCAGTACTATATGATCTTGTTATGGCACTACTATATACAATATACTGTAATTCTATGGATTGTTATTTAAATATTTTGCCATAACTCTATAAATGCCACAAATTTTTAAATCATCCTATGGGTAAAGTAGAGCAATCCTTATTATAACTCTTGAAATTTAAATTTTATAAATCTTGGCACTAAAAATATTGTGAAAAATCAGTAACTGGAAAGAAAATGAGTGGTGGTGAAAGTGCACAAAATTTTTATTTTTAATGTAATAAGTGCCATCTAAAATTAATGGGTTTAGAACCAGTTGCAAAATGGATAATGAAACCACAGGCACCACCATAAGTTAAAAACAGAAACTAAAGAATAGTGAGATAAAATAAGGAAGATTTTTAACTAGAAGTAGAATGAGAAAGAAGAGGAGGAGGAAAAGGAAAAGAAAAGAAAGAAAAGAAACAGAAGCCTTGTTCTAATTAAAATTCACATCTTCCATTGCAAAGAAAATGTGCGCTGTATATAGTTTGCTTGGTAATTGCAAAACTTTAAGTGCAGAGGCTTTGGAGCTTCTTGAAAGTTGTCCACTAAATTGTTACTTGTAAGAAACTGACTCAAAGCCTAATCCTTGGTAGTAAGAACCACACAAAGATTATCAAAACACTAGGCTACTCTTCATAGGGAAGAGTTGGCTTTGACAAGAATAGAAAACCAGAGAAGAGCAAATTAGATGGGTCATCAGTTTTCCATCATCGCAGACAAAAGCCAAAAGCACTCTCTGACTAGTAAGAGCAACTACCTGAAACCAAAGAGATGAAGGAATTAAGAGAGTTTTTTCTAAAGCAAGAGAAAGGCACCCTTCAAGGGACTTGCTATTGAGCCAGGGTATCTAATCTTTCAGGAAATAGAAATGAATAAACAGATTTGTAACTTGGCTCACCTGGTTGAGGAACAAAGAAAGTTTTCAGAAGTTGTGGTTAAAACCCATCATTTGTGGCATTTAATCCCTACAGTGAATGAATCTTGGGAAAGTATACTGTAAAGTGTTTTGGGGACTGGCTGGAAACACTCCAATTAAGCTTCTCTTAATTTTCTAAAAGAAAGTTAAAAAAGAAAGAAATCCTAGTTTTAAATACTTATTAAATTTAAAGATAATAATTTATACTGAATCTATATCATTTCAAATCTGCAAAATATATTTTCCATGTTAACCATATTTCCAGTGTGTTGTTTTTCACTTTACTTACCCAAGGATGATTTGAAAATACTTAAGTCAGAAAATAGGGCATGGTTGTTAATTTATGAAAATTAATGCCACCCTTCTATGTATTGAAGCTGATTAAGTGATGTATTTATTCAGTGAAAAAAAAAGCAGAAGGTGGATGCCAATTAGTGATTTCCTATAGAAAGAGAATAAGTTTGAAATAAGCTTCAGTATACAACCAAAAGAATACCTTAGTCAGGAAGAATAGGTTGGCAGATTCGTGTATCAACTGTAGAGTTGTGTCAGTTGGCTCTTTAATATTAATTAAGAACCAAAATATCACTCCTATAGCTACAAATCAAGTTGCTACATCTATGCCCTTCAATGATGAATAACTCCACAAGTAAAATTTCTGTTACGAAAATAACTACATTGTGGGTTAAAAATCAGTGTCTGAAATAGACTAAAATAGAGCTAAGTATTGCCTCTGATCAGTCATTTTAATCATAGGACTATCAGGGAACTGAGAAATTATCCATTCATATCCCCCCAAACATTTTTAAGGACAGCTGAGTCATGTGCTGTGTGAGTACTTTTGATCTGATTCCATAAAAAACATAGATTCTTGTGTTTCTTTGTTACCAAGAATCAAACACTACTCATTGGAAATTTTAAGTGACTTTTATACTCATCCAGTCTCATCGCTCTGTTGGTTTAGCCAATAAGTTCCATTTGCTTCAATTGGTTTAACAAATTTATTGCGTACTGACATTTATCTGAAGATGGGAGTGCAGAAGTGCACAGATGATTATGAACCAGTCCCTGCCATTTAGCAATGGAGAGGAGGCAGAGATACAAATAGCCAAAGGGCAGTAAAGGTGATGGGAATCCCTCTGTTGGGGCAGAGATCTGCATACTCAGGAGCCAGCGTAGTGCATGGCATTTATTGGGTGCAGAATAAATTTTGGTTGATTAAATAAACTATCATGAGAATATGTACAAGAAGTAGTGATGCCACAAATGAGGAGAGGCAAGTGGAGACGAACCTTAAGCCAAGTCTGAAACTGTGTGGTTTGCTGAAAGTGGAACAGGTGAGAGGATTCCAGCTGAAGAGGAAAATTCGTGCAAGTGGTTGAAGGGTGAAATAGCATGTGGGTTCAAGGAATTAGGATACTTTCTTTTCCTGGAAAATAAGGTGCCTGTGTTAAAGCCTTGGGAGATGAAGCTGAGGATATGGGAAGGAACCAGATCAGGTACAGCATGTTAAATCTAGATTCTTAAAGGAGAGAATTCCAATTAGATTGAATTTTTTTTTAAAGGAATTCTCCATGTGAAGGATATATTGGCAATCAACAGAATAGTTAAAATTTATCATCACAAAAATCTGGTGAGTGGTGATGAACGTCTGAAGTCTAAACTAAAGCAGTAGTTAGTAGCACCTGAAAGGATGAGTTTGCAAGATTTGGAAAGTACAAATCCAGTTGTGAGGGTGGGCATAAAGGTGATCTTGGGAGTAGAACAAAGAATCTGGGATGATCCTTGTGTTTTAATTTGATTGGCTGTATAAAAGGGAGGGCTCCTTAGTAGAACACAATCCAAGGAGAAGATGCTACAGGAAAGATGAGTTCATAGATGCCTGTGAGACGTTTAGGAAACTGTACATCTGGAACTAGAGCTAGATCCAGGTTGGAGATAGGGTTGATGGGACCCATGTCTAATGGTAACCAGGAGCATCAGTGGGAGTGTGGGAGGAGAACATAGAGTGACCCAGATTCATTACTTCCCAGTGCTTATTGCAAGTAATAGTTATCCTTTGAGATTGGAATTGATATTGGATCTTAAGAAAGTATACCGTAATTGGAGCTAGAAAAATGTAGGATGAAGGAAATGTTGATTTTATCAAATTACCACTTTTTTTTTTTTTTGGTACCAAGGATTGGATCCAGAGGTGCTGAGTCACTGAGCCACATCCCCAGCTAATTTTATTTTTTTATTTTGATACAGAGTCTTTGCTAAATTGCTTTGGCCTTGGTAAATTGCTGAGGCTGTCTTTGAACTTACAATTTCTGCCTTAGCCTCTTGAGCCACTGGGATTACAGGTGTGCAACACCGTGTCTGGCTAAATTACCACTTTTTAGTTTTAGAATTTTTATTTTATTAAGGAATAGTAACTCATGGAGAGAAAAAAGTCAATATAAAGAACCACATAAATTAAAAGCAAAGTACTTGAGTTTTATTTAGAGGCTATATATCTGTTCATATGTCCAAATTAAGAATTGTCCCTAGCACATAATGCTTAATAAGTATTTGATGGATGCATGCATGTAGAATTTTAAATTGTAATAAACTTACAGAAAATAAATAGATTCTAGTCTTAGTTATGAATACATAGGATGAAAGGAAAGAGAGGAAGATAAAGTTAGGCATACATATACTATGAATACAGAAATGTACAAAGGACAGAAAAACTATCATCCACAATGCAGTCACCTGGACCAATCACCACCCAAATTTCAATACATTTTCCCTTACTTTTTCTGTCCATATTTTCAACACCCAGTGCAAAGCATGTTATGAAGCCTGAATTTGGACTCACTGGAAATTGGAACTAACTCTGTATTTTATTGTTCAATGAATAGATGAATTAGTTAAAATTAGTGTAAATGTGGCCTTGCTATAAACAGTCACCACTGTCTGACTCCTTATTTAATCTTTATGCCAAAAAATCTTCAAATAAAATTCAAAGCACAGTGTTTTTCTGCATGTTTTACATGGTTTCCCTTGGAAATACTTCTCTAAAAAAGAAAGAAAAGAGGAATGCTTCTTGAGTTGATATGAAGGGTTAAAAGAGTTGGTTATTTTGTTTTGTTTTTAGCACAATTAAACAGTATTTAGCAACAATTATCTATTTTGGAGAAATTTTATGACTTCTCTAAAACAAACAGAAACTGTCCCCATTATTCAAGAGCAAAGCTTTTAGGAGGCAGTAACCAAGGGCTATATCACTGACTTGTTTGTTCCAGAAGGAGTGCTGCTCCGATACCATGGTGACAGGTACCATGGAAATAGACACACTTTGTCACATGTATTGTAAATACTTCTGAGTATGCAGCAGTTGCATCGAGAATTCATTGTTGTTACAGTTGTAGAGATTGTATAACATACCAAATCTTATTTAGAACCTGTGGACCTAGATTAAAAAGAAACCTTCTACTTAAAAATCTGTATTTATGTCTATCTCTCTACCTATCTCAACCTATTAAACCTAAGAAAAAAAATGAGAAAAAAAAATTTTAAATCTCACAGTCATTTTAAGCAGGTCTGTGTAGAAGCTTCAAAAAATTACATGATATTACAGAGAACTGTGAACCTTGAAATGTCTATGGCAATAGGTGATAGGCAAGAGTGTGAATAATTTAAATCCATAAGTAATCCCTAGACTTCAGACTAAGCAGCTCAGCTTCTCTTCATTGGTCAAACCAGTGTTACATTTTATAGTGATAATGTGGAATTATTAACAGTGATTACTCATGTTAATACCTATCGTGTGCCCTGCTTTTTCACAACTTAACTCTCCTTAATAACCCTGAAGGTACATGTGACTGGCACCATAAGCATGCACATTTCACAGCAGAGGAAATTAAGAAAGAGACCTCTTGTTCTCAGGTGGGGAGGATTAGAGTTTGAATTGGTAACAGAGCCCAAGCCCACAGCCTTATTTTTTAAACGTTAATAAAATAGCAAAAATGAAACCTAAATCAAAGGGTATATGATTTATTATCCATGGCACTGTTTAATAGATGATGCAAGTGAGCAGAGAGGGCCATACTGTTGTTTCATCATGAAGCACTTCCACAACTTATGGAAAACCCAGAATACTTCTCCAGTTCCTACTCAAACTACCCTAATGTTTCACTAAAACATGTTAATTCTCTTTACAAATAGCAAAGTTATGGATCATGTTGGCCTTTTTCTACCTGTTCCATCCTTTTCAAATACCATTCTCCCTTGCATGCTTTCCAAATTCCAGGAGCCAACAAGTTTCAGAAGCTGTTCCTTGATTCTGGAATTCACTATTGAACACAAGAAGAAAATACATCTAGATAATGAGACCTGAAGCCTATATATGTAGTTCTGAAATGTATGTGTGCAAAGAACTATCTGCAAAGCCTATCAGAAGTATAGATCCCATCTCCCTATTCTACAGCATTTTTAACAAGGTCCTCTTTTGCTCCTGAAGCAGGTAGTCTGTAGGTTACAGTCTAAGAAACACAAGAGCTGCATGTGAGTCTGAATCTCTTCCATACCTGTGACCCTGCACATAGTAGGGACAGTGCTATGGAGGAGGCCTGAGGTGAGAGGGGCGGTCTCTTCCTCTGGGACTGGGAGCCCAGCAAAAAATCTAGCATGGGCTGTCGCCACCACCAGAACTGTCTGTGTGGGGAAACGCAACAGGACTTCAGCATTGATCAAGGATGAGGCACAAGGTAGAAAACAGGGATGCAGAAATATGAAATCTGCCTTAAAGTAAATTGGCCTCTGAGTCAATGGGAGTTATTTGTAATTACCTAAGTGTTTAAATCAATTCTCTTCTCCCAAATAGTAGAAATCAAAACACACATTAAACAAAGAGCAGTCCCAAGCTTTTATGAGAAATGAGAAGTTTCCAAAGTAGCTGATAACTTCTTGCTTACTATTAGGAAGATCAGAGCAAGAGTAGCTAAAATAATTGAGCTGGGCCACTTTGTCATTAGCATTCAGTCCTCAAATAAAACTTTGAAGAAAAGACCCCTTTCACATGCCCCATACACTCCCCCCACTGCTGCTTCAGTATTGGCAGTCTTCAAAATCCTCCCACAGCCCAAAGCAGGGCTTTTTCCCTGGGCTTGTTTTCCAGGGTTTATGTGACACCCTTGTTCCTTTCTTAGCAATTCAAAGGAGACTATCTCAGCCCACAGCATGGTATTCATTGTTGTAAATAGCATGGGCTAATTTATCTTTCTAAAATGATTAGAATAGCATTTAGATGCCAAAAACTCGGAGTGGGAAAAGAATGTTATTTTTGTAAGAAATACTATTTTAGGGGGTATTTCTAACATTGAAAGACAGAAATGGGCCATACGGTTTGCTAGGAAATTTCCTTGCAAAGATGAAATCCATGTTATTGCCCATCCCGAGCAGGGTAGTTGGTCATTTTTTTCACTTTCTCTTAAATGGGGTCACGATTTCTGAGTTTCAACCACCTCTCAAAGCTAGAAGGATAAGTGAATTCAGCTAAGGGCTTTGAAGAGGTCAAGAGAAAGCCAACATAGATTTCACCTTTTGCATTTTCCCGGAGAATCCAGGTCCATGTCTTCCTTTGCCAGAGTGACTATGACTGGCCTTTCATTATCTTCTTCCTCAGGGCCAGGTTTCTGTTTGACAGCTTTGTTTAGTGATTAAAAATCCCCAGTATTGGTATCAATGCTTTTGTTGTTGTTGTTTTGCTTTCTTTTTGCGTCATATTCTGCCTACTTAACTCAGTATATGACTCCCTGTGTTACATTTCAAATCACAGATCTTTCCTCATCATTTCTGAAGGAAAGAAAACACGATTTTTTTCTTGTGTCCTACTTATTGTTGTTCTCCCCATATTGTAAGCACTGTTTCCTCACTGACCCAAGTGATGAGGTGCCATCATCCCTGGGAAAAGGTGCCTTATATAACCTACAATGAAAACCAGGTGGAGAGAGCTCTGCCTATTACAAGCTCCAAATCTGAAAAATCTAATTGACTGCTTTTTAAATTCAGAGATGTGAGCCGAGGGTGTGGCTCATTGGTACAGCTATGCACACATGAGACACTGGGTTTAATCCCCAGTATTGCAAAGAGGAAAAAAAGGGGGAAAAGTTGAAAGATAAAACAATCATACATATATCAAATTAACATAACACAAATATCAGCACCTAAGAGTACAGAAGAACTCAAAGTCTCAGATTCTGGAGGAAGGCAGTAGCACATCAGAAGGAAAAAATAGCAAAATCTGTGGACAATTCTGTGGTAGGGGCCAGCTGGCTGCCCAGGAAAGGTAGAGTGGGGCACCCAATGGACGGCATCAGAGCAAGGGCACACATGTCCACTCATACCATGCATTCTGCTCTCCTAGTGTGGCACTATGAATATGACAAATCTGTTCTCATCACCTGAATTTGCAATACTTTCTCCCCAAACTGGGTTGAGCTACCATCTTACCTTTTAGAGAAAAAGTGTATCCAAGTCTCATCATTTTCAATGCTGTGGTTATTTATCATGTTTCATGGATTTAATAATTAGTGGTTTACTTTTTCAGTGCTTGAGAATGACCTAAGAAACCTGTTAAAATGCAAAATCACTGGCTTCACCCCTAGCAATTCGGATTTGGAGAATGAAGGAGGGACGCAGAATAATTTATTTTTATTTATTTATTTTTTTTTGGTACATCAAAATTTATTTATTTATTTATTTATTTTTATTGGTTGTTCACAACATTACAAAGCTCTTGACATATCATATTTCATACATTAGATTGAAGTGGGTTATGAACCCCCAATTTTACCCCAAATGCAGATTGGAGAATCACGTCGGTTACACATCCACAATTTTACATAATGCCCTATTAGTAATTGTTGTATTCTGCTACCTTTCCTATCTCCTACTATCCCCCCTCCCCTTCCCTCCCATCTTCTCTCTCTACCCCATCTACTGTAATTCATTTCTCTCCTTGTTTATTTTCCCATTCCCCTCACAACCTCTTATATGTAATTTTGTATAGCAATGAGGGTCTCCCTTCATTTCCATGCAATTTCCCTTTTCTCTCCCTTTCCCTCCCATCTCATGTCTCTGTTTAATGTTAATCTTTTCTTCCTGCTCTTCCTCCCTGCTCTGTTCATAGTTGCTCTCATTATATCAAAGAAGACATTTGGTATTTGGTTTTTAGGGATTGGCTAGCTTCACTAAGCATAGTCTGCTCTGTGCCATCCATTTCCCTGCAAATTCTATGATTTTGTCATTTTTTATTGCTGCATAGTACTCCATTGTGTATAGATGCCACATTTTTTTTATCCATTCATCTATTGAAGGGCATCTAGGTTGGTTCCACAGTCTAGCTATTGTGAATTGTGCTGCTATGAACATCGATGTGGCAGTATCCCTGTAGCATGCTCTTTTAAGGTCTTCAGGGAATAGTCCGAGAAGAGCAATAGCAGGGTCAAATGGTGGTTCCATTCCCATCTTTCCCAGGAATCTCCAAACTGCTTTCCAAATTGGCCGCACCAATTTGCAGTCCCACCAGCAATGTACAAGTGTACCCTTTTCTCCACATCCTCGCCAGCACTTGTTGTTTGACTTCATAGTGGCTGCCAATGTTACTGGAGTGAGATGGTATCTTAGGGTGGTTTTGATTTGCATTTCTCTGACTGCTAGAGATGGTGAGCATTTTTTCATGTACTTGTTGATTGATTGTATGTCCTCCTCTGAGAAGTGTCTGTTCAGGTCCTTGGCCCATTTGTTGATTGGGTTATTTGTTATCTTATTGTCTAATTTTTTGAGTTCTTTGTATACTCTGGATATTAGGGCTCTATCTGAAGTGTGAGGAGTAAAAATTTGTTCCCAGGATGTAGGCTCCCTATTTACCTCTCTTATTGTTTCTCTTGCTGAGAAAAAACTTTTTAGTTTGAGTAAGTCCCATTTGTTGATTCTTGTTATTAACTCTTGTGCTATGGGTGTCCTATTAAGGAATTTGGAGCCCGACCCCACAATATGTAGATCGGAGCCAACTTTTTCTTCTATCAGACGCAGAGTCTCTGATTTGATATCTAGCTCCTTGATCCATTTTGAATTAACTTTTGTGCATGGCGAGAGAAAGGGATTCAGTTTCATTTTGTTGCATATGGATTTCCAGTTTTCCCAACACCATTTGTTGAAGATGCTATCCTTCCTCCATTGCATGCTTTTATCCCCTTTTTCAAATATAAGATACTTGTAACTTTGTGGATTAGTCTCTGTGTCCTCTATTCTATACTATTGGTCCACCCGCCTGTTTTGGTACCAGTACCATGCTGGTTTTGTCACTATTGCTCTGTAATATAGTTTGAAATCTGGTATCGCTATACTGCCTGATTCACACTTCCTGTTTAGAATTGCTTTTGCTATTCTGGGTCTTTTATTTTTCCATATGAATTTCATGATTGCTTTATCTGTTTCTACAAGAAATGCCGTTGGGATTTTGATTGGCATTGCATTAAACCTATAGAGAACTTTTGGTAATATCGCCATTTTGATGATGTTAGTTCTGTCTATCCATGAACAGGGTATATTTTTCCATCTTCTAAGATCTTCTTCTACTTCTATCTTTAGGGTTCTGTATTTTTCATTGTATAAATCTTTCACCTCTTTTGTTAGGTTGATTCCCAAGTATTTTATTTTTTTTGAAGATATTGTGAATGGAGTGTTTTTCCTCATTTCCGTTTCAGAAGTTTTGTTGCTGATATACAGAAATGCCTTTGATTTATGCGTGTTGATTTTATATCCTGCCACTTTGCTGAATTCATTTATTAGTTCTAGTAGTTTCTTTGTAGACCCTTTTGGGTCTTCTAGGTATAGAATCATGTCATCTGCAAATAGTGATAATTTAAGTTCTTTTCCTATTTTTATGCCTTTAATTTCTTTCGTCTGTCTAATTGCTCTGGCCAGTGTTTTGAGAACTATATTGAATAGAAGTGGTGATAGAGGGCATCCCTGTCTTGTTCCAGATTTTAGAGGGAATGCCTTTAACTTTTGTCCATTCAGAATGATGCTAGCCTGAGGCTTAGCATAGATAGCTTTTACAATGTTGAGGTAAGTTCCTGTTATCCCTAGTTTTTCTAATGTTTTGAACATAAAGGGATGCTGTACTTTGTCGAATGCTTTCTCTGCGTCTATCGAGATGATCATATGGTTCTTATCTTTAAGTCTACTGATGTGGTGAATAACATTTATTGATTTCCGTATATTGAACCATCCTTGCAAAAATCCTCAATAAAATTCTGGCGAATTGAATACAAAAACACATCAAAAAGAATAATTTATTTTTAATGAGTACACCCAGTGATTTTAAAGCAGAGAGTTAACAAGGCTACATTGCCCTCTGCTCATGGCTTCCTTTTGACCTCCACTCTTCATACTGTCCTGCTTTCGCTTTGATGCTCTCCCAGTACACAGTGTGTTTGTGCATGTGCCCTTTGCCTTCAAAAGTCTTGTCTAAGTATCAATTAGGTAGGCATCGCTTCAGCTTTAATGTCCTTCTTGGGCTTCTTGCAGAATCCCATTAATGCTTCTTCGCTTCAGACTCTGACTTATCTCTCAGGCCATAAAACTATTGATAATTAATTGAATCTTTTCCTCGGTTGCTGCATTGCATTACAAATGACGGTGATGGTATTCTCAAGGTCATCTATACACCACAGGAAATAAACAGGGGCATGTTCTACATACATAGTACCTTCTGAATACCTGGTATATGAAGAAGACATTAACATTTAAAGATTAAAGAATCTTTACATTCTCTGCTAAAATGAGCTAGAATAACCCCTTCACTTTCCACCTGAAGGCAAATGAACTAAGTGCACATTTCAACTTTAGTGGGTTTTTTTCCCTGATAACTAATCTAGAAGGTTCATTAAATGAATATTTATATACTATCTTCTATATGTTGGTCACTGAGCTAGGTTCTCATGATGCACTGATGATTACATCCTCATGAATCATATAGTCTAGTTGGGAAAATAAAGAAAACAGAATATGTGTAGTGTCATCTGATCCAGTATTGCATGGAGATAGGGGTGGATATCAGGGTTGAAGCTGAAAGTTGAGTAGGACCAAATGGCTGAATATGTTGACCCCAGATCTTGTATTTGATGGTTGGTTTCCTTTAAAACAAAATTCTAGCCATATCAGAATTTTTTGTAGTTTGTATCTTAATAATAAAATTAGAAAACAGATAACAAAAGTAACCTTGTCAAGTTTAACATTTAAAGATTAAAGAATCTTTACAGTCTCCTTGGTTATTAAAACAAGACCCCTCTGAATTAAATCTGAGCTCTTGTCACTTGTATACATTATGACTTTGGACAAGTTACTTAATCTTTCCAAATCTTGGGCTCCTCATCTGTAAAACGGAAATAATAATCCCTAAATCACAAAGTTGTTGTGAGAATTAAATGCAAAAATATGAAAAGCATCTAGTTCACTATCTGGAATATAGTAAGTGCCTCCTCACTTCTGTAGGTATCAAATAATTAAATTTTTCATTTAATTAGTTTCTTGTCCCCCGAATTAGCATTCTGTTCTCCTGCTCGGCACTCTTTTTCTCCAAACTCCCTGGCCTCAAAGATTCTTCATGTGTTGCTCCCATTTTCCTCTTTCTCTTTTTCCCACCCCACCCCCCACTCATTACTCATCCACCAAGACTCAGCTTGGATACCACTTCCTCCAAGAAATCTTCTGTGATCCTCTCCACCAGATCTTGAAGAGCCAGCATAAATATGTTTCCATAACTCACTGAGCTTCCTCCATCATGGTGCCTCCCACACCCTGTGATAACTGTGTGTGTGCTTATCTGAATACCCACTGAGCTATATGGTCTTCATGTATGACTTGCTTTCCCTTCTTTGCTCTGTGCCTAGAAGAGAGGTTTGGCCCCATATTGTGTTTTCAATAAGCATTTTTGAATGAATGAATGAATGAATGAATGAATATATCAACTTCTCCCTAATTTCAGGTCAGGAATGTGTGCAATTCATATATACTAGCCTTAGGAGACTCCCCATTGTGATATTTTACAGATCACTCACTCATCTTTTCACCCTGTGCCATTAGCAATTTTTAAAGTATTTATTTACCTCTCTTTGTTGCCTTTTCCCTTGTTGTTTATATCTTTCAGTTCAGAATTATTCATATGCACTGTCTTTGTTTGTATAGTACGAAGCTCTGAACTCCTGGATGATCTTTCAGTAGGTTGAATCTCTCTCCCTCTCTCCTTTCCTTCCTCCCACCCTCCCTCTCTTTTTCTTTCTCTTTCATACACAGCCTTTATTTTTATGTTTCTTCTGATAGAATTTGTTAAATATTGCCCTTGGCAGGAACCACCCCCCCCAACTTTAGGTAAAGCCATTGTACAAGAAATTGTCAATGTTTACCTGTTTCTAAAACATGTCTTCCTCCCTCCAACCCTGCTCCTTAATCTGTACTAACATGCACATATTGTGACATCTGCATCACATTGCTTTTTTGCCTTTCTGGCTCCCAATTGTTGACGAACACCAGTATTTATTCATCTTTGTTTTTCCGGCACCTGGCACAAGCCTGAAGCACTGGACACTCAGTTTCTCTTGGTTAAATTAAATTTGGAAATGAAAATAATGCAAATGTTTTACCATTGCTGGGGAAGGTCTTATGTTGGTAGTTCTCTAGCTGGTTTAGTTGACGTGGCCAATAAGGCCATGATGGAGTTATGACTTTGGTTTTTAAGTATTTATTTCTGTTTAGCTCCTGTAGACTTAAAAGAAATGTGGAAAATAGGTCTTGGAAGTAGAATGAGAAAGAGGAGAACTAGGAAGAGATGGGTGTGGTTACCAATGGGCAACACAGGTATTTTTGTGGTGTTGGAACCACATTCAGGAACTTTACTGTGGTGGTGGATGCAGGAACCTACACAGATGATAAAATTGTAAAGAACCTAATACACACATATGTGCGCATGGTAGCGTACACACACACACACACACACACACACACACACGTAAAACTAAGGAAATGTGAATAAGATTAGGGATTGAAGGCTGGTCCATAGGCTGGTTGTATTATACTAGTTTTACAAAATGTTACCATTGAAGGAAGTTGCTCAAAGTATATAGGATCTGTCTGTGCTTTTCTTACTCCTACAAGTGAATCTACAAGTATCTCAATAAAAGTTTCAATTTAAAAACAAAATTAAGAGAAAGAGAGAGAGAGAAAAGAGGAAGAAAGAGAAAGAAAATCAAAGCCATAAAGAAAAAGGGGGATAGAAAATGTGCTACAACTAGTTAGTATAGTTCATCTGGTTTTATATTAAATTTGGCTTTGACTCCCTGATTGGGCAAGAAGTCTAGGCAAAAAGAAATGTTTTGAATTAATTTATTCAACAAATAATTCATTCATTCAATAAATAATCAATACAGTAAACACCATTATCTAATAAAACATTATTTATTTGAAAGAGGCAATACCTTCCTTGAATATTAATTATAATTCCCACATGGTGTGCCCTTTATGTGGATGATATGAAGTTCAAACACCATCATAGAAAGATAGTGTAGGTCCCAACCTGGTTTTGCTCAGGCTGAGATACAGTGATAGTGCCTTACTGGCAGCTACGGAATGCCCTCTTAGGTTGCACTCTGCTGAACTGACACAGCTGCTACTTGCTGAATACCGTGAGTGCTGGCCTGTTTTCACCAGTGTGGTGAGTGGCATCTCCTTTTTCCAGTTGATGAACCTGATCTTAGAGAAGTTGAACAGCATCTAAAATAGTCATGCCAGTAAATGGCAGAGCTAGGATGGTTTTCCTACCTGTTGGTATAGTTTATCCAGTCTAGATTTGCCTCCCAAAGCCCAGAGAAAGAATGAGGCTGACTCCAGAAACTTCCAATATTTATGCCTTTGAAATAATCACTTCTAAGTCACTGTGGCAGTGGATCATACAGTGTCCATATCAAGAAAGAGAAAAACAGGAACTAAATGTTAGCAATACAACATGTAAGCGTTCTCATTTTCATTTTGTAGGCAGCAGTCAATGATTAAACACACACTAATCCTGTCTCTGCATTGAATTCAGAGCCCAGGCCCAGCTCCATGGAGTAGACACACCAGGGAAACTTGGCTTTGGAGCTTTCTCCCTCAGCCTGGCCTTTCCAGGTCAGAACTTGAGACCTTTGCTGTCCAGGCCCTGGCTTTTCCAATAGAGACTATAGATAGCTTTTAGGAAGTAACAATAGGCTGTGAAGTGGCCTGGGTCACAGCTGAAGCTCTGAAACCTGACTCCACCACCAGGGCTCTGGTAGCAGTCAATCACCCAGTCTGAACCTCAGTTGCCCTTTCTGTAATGTGGGAATACTAGCAAACCTTGTGACAGACTCACAAGGTCTAAACAAGATAATCCTGTGAACTACTGAGCCCAGTATCTGTCACTTGACACATGTTGACAAGTGTGTGCTATTATAGGCATTACTCATATATTTTTTTTCAAGTGTGGAATGGTTTTCTCTAAGATTTATATATGGCTTATAAATAAATAATTGTCATTTCGTATTATCTGACAGTTGCAAAGAATGAGGAGGACTTTTTCCATGAACTCCTGATGGTTGGTCCCTAACTGTGGTTAGAAATAGGAAGTAAGAATCCTTCACATGGTAAAACTGTAATAAAGAAAGGTTTTTAGAAAAGGAAGATGTTGACTCTTGATGTTTTCTACTTTTCTTTTCAGAAGTGTAGCATTTTGATATGTGTCTTTGCAAGATAAAAATTTCCTTTAAAACCTTGAATAGTAACCCTCTCCTTTCAGTACACCTCTATATGTACCCACACATCGATTGGGCCAGTACATATCTGTGTAGAGTCTTGAATTACTTAGAAAGTGAGAAGATGGGGTGATGTGTACTGCTGGTGGTGTCAGTAAGGGCACTGGGGTCAGTCATGTGTGGTATATACCTCAGATTAGAAAATTCTCAAAGGGATATTGAACGTGTGTAACTTTCCCAGTTTGCCTATATTTACATGGGAATTACATAAGAAGAGTTGGTTACAAAACCACCCATGTTGATATTGTAGAAGCATTCCAAGAAGACCACTTCATGGTTAGAGTAAACACCTTCTGAAATGGCTCATAATACATAAGCAAAAATATACCATGCATTATGACAATTGGATTCACATACTTATTGGAGCATAATACTTTGGCAAATAAATACTAATTTAGACTATACCAGCACATAGTTTTCATATCAAACAAATGAAAACCTGCTATATTCTGCAGAGGTAATGAAACATAGAGTGGAAGATTGGTCAAAGATGAGCCAAAGTTCTTTTTCACTTCAAGTTTAATATCAGATGTGAATTTCACTGAATATTGCTAGATCAGTGTCTCTAATCTTTAAGATTAAAAAAAATCTAGAATTAGATTTAAAAAGCAATCAAAATATATTTGGAGGACATCTCTATATTTTCAGCTTAACAGAGCAGATCTGTGCTAAGAACACTGAGGCTGAATCAAAGAGTGAACCTAACTCTATTGTTACAGAGAGCAGCAGACACAACAATTGAGTAATCTGTCTAGTTCTTCAGCTAACAACTTCAAAAGCATTCCTACGGGATCAGTGGGCAACAGTAGAGTCATTATAAGCATCATTTTGGACTCATCTCACTTGAGTTTTAGCCTGGGACTTGCTATAAATATTATCATGAAAGAACAGATAACTTTCTGGTTCCTGAACCTTCTAGACTCACTATAAAAAAGATGCCACCCTACATATTAAAAAAAAGAAGAAGAAGATGTTTGATGATTGCTAACTAAGGGTGGAGAGATGTTCATATTCTATGAAGCACTTTGATTCAATCTTAGTGTTTTTGTTCCTGAAGTTATTTGCTACAGAATTTTAGAGTGGGTTTTCCCTAGAGCATTTCCCCCACAATAATCGACTGTTCTTTGCTTTATCTGCTTACTTCTTTCCTAACACAAAAGCGCTCCTCTGAAATTCCAAACCTTAAATGGTGAGACTGATTTTGTGGATTTGGGTTGCCTCTTGCTGAGAAAGAAAAAAAAAATAGTGCTGCTTCAGCAGCTTCCTGGGCTTTCAGATTAGTATTTTAAAATTTTTCCTCCTAGATATATTAGGAGTGGTTTTCAAAATTGCAACTGTTTGCAAAAAATGTACTGTTGTGCTGTAAACATTTAATGAGACATTATTTCAAATCTAGTTTCTGGTCTTTGTTCGTTAATGCACATTCAGCAAAAGAAACTATTTTTGGTGACTTTATACTAATGAGCTACTGTTGCAAAATCAGTATCTCTTCTATGGCAATTTATTGAGAATTCTTATTTTACGTGGCTGTACAAGGCAAATTTTTGCAATAGCAACCCATTCATTCAATTATTCTATTTGCTATTGCATTCTGTCCAAGTGGTCAACACTGACCTTCAATGAAAATGTCTACCTTGTTAATGGTAAGAAGATTAGCAGGAAAACAGAAAGTGTTTTTGCTCTTCACTGTAACAAGGAGTTTGTATAATAAAGAAGGGACAAGAAAAAATGTACACCATTGCTTAACCCCATCAGTGAGTTTATCAGAAGGAGTGCTTTAGCTGCAAGTAACAGAAAACCCAACCAATATCAGTGTGAACCATAACGTCATTCACTGCTTACTTACTAAGTTTAGAGGTAAGAAATTCCAGAAACACAGGTGACTCACCAGACCCACAGTTTTAGGGCATTAGCCTCACATAGCTATCATGACCTTCTCTTCAGGATCATGAGACGACTGTAACAGTTCCAAGCATCATTTCCTCATACAAGGCTGGGGTCACCAGGGAGTGAAGTGTTCTCCCTGTTTCTCACTGGGGAAAAAAAAACAATACCCCAGAAGCTTTCTATATACTTTCTTTTATTTTTTTACTGGCTAAAACCTGGCTCTATTACTGCTCCTACCTGCACAGTATTTTGGAAAAGCAGCTACATATTTCTTACAGGATCCATAGTGATTTGGCCATGAAGAGGACTTGCAATGACCATAGCATCTGCTAAATGGGCCAGCCACATTGTAGGGCATGCATTTTGCCTTCTTAAGAAGATACTATTTTTAGATACTATTTATATTTATATTTTTCTTTTATTCCTGAGGGATTAATTATTTTATTGGTGCATTATAATTATACACATTACTGGTGCCCATCACTATTTCTATTCTCATTCTGAATAAATGTAACATTTCATACCAAAATGAAGGAATTATGTGGCATGGCCAAGCCAGCACTGCCAGTGCTCTGCTGAATAAGGGTGGTGAAAGCAGTCATCCTTGCTTTGTGACCTTGCTTTCTGACCTTAGAAGCAAACATTCAGGAAAGCATGCAATCTTTTACCAATATCCATAATGTCAGCTCTAGGAATTTTCATGTATTCTTTATTATGTTTAGGAAGTTGCCCTCTATTCCTAGTATTCTGAAAGATTTTTTTGTCACAAATGAGTATCGGATTTTGTCAAATACTTTTCATATATCAATTGATATTATGATTTTTCTCCTTTAGCTTATTGATATAGTAGATTATCATGGATTTCTGAATGTTGAACCAGCCTTGTACACCTGGAATAATTAAAGACTTTTACTTTATGAGAGCCCATGAAAATACAAATTACAGGCTGGAAGAAAATATTTGTAAACCATGTAGCTGATGAAGATTTAATGTCTAGAATCTATAAAAAAACTTTCAAAACTCAATAGTGAAAACCAAAAATAATGCAATTAGAAAATGAGCAAAAGACATGAGCAGACATTTCATCAAAGAGGATACAGATGTTCAATTAGCACATAAAATAACAACCCTAACCTTTAGGGAAATGTAAATGAAAACCACAGTAAGAAAGTACTCTATCCATAGAATAGCCAAAATAATAAGTGTGGCAACACCAAATGCTAACAAGAATCTAGAGGTGCGGGGGGGGGGGGGAGGCCCTCTGGAGATACAGCTCAGTTGGTAAAGTGCTTGCCTAGCATGCAAAGGCCCTGGATTCAATCCCCAGTAACACACACACACACACACAAATACAAAAAAAAAAAAAAAGAAGAAGAAGAATGTAGAGGCACTGGATCACTGAGACACTGCTAGCAGGAATGTAAAATTGTACAGCCACTCTGCAAAAAAAAATAAAATTCATAATTTCTATAAAATTAGACATATGGTTATCATATGACCCAGTAGTTTCACTCTTTGACATTTGTTCTATATAAAAACTTGTGCTTACTCAAAAACTTTGTATCCAAAGTTATAGAAGTTTTATTTTTTTATTTTTATTTTTTTGAGAATATTTTTAGTTGTAGATGGACATAATAACTTTATTTTATTTATTTTTGTATGTGGTGCTGAGGATATAGCCCAGTGCCTCCTGCTTGCTAGGCAACCCACTTTACCACTGAGCCACAATCCCAGCCCTAGAAGTTTTATTTCTAATAGTCAGAAACTTCCTTCAACAAGTGACTGATAAAGCAATCTATAATCCATCCATACCATGGAATGTTAGTCAGAAAAATAAATAAATAAAAAGGAAAAAACACCTATTGATGCATGTAACAACGTGAATGAATTCCCAGGAATATTTTTGTCAAAGGAAAAAAAATCACAAAATATTACAAACTAGAAGATTCCATAACACAATATTTTGAAATGACAGTTTTCTAGAAGTGGAGGACATGTTAATTGTCCCAGAGATTAGGTCCAATGAGAGTGTTGGTGGAGGGAGGCGGGCTTTACTACCCAAGGGCAATGAGAGATGTTTATGATAAGGACTAGTCAGTAGCATGATTGTGGAACCACAGGTGATAAAGATCACATAAAAGTAAATACAGGTAAAACTGAGGAAATTTGAAGAAGCTTCACTAATCTTAATGAACCAATATTAATATCTTGACTATTGTTTTTATACTACAGTTTTATAAATTGTTTCCCACTGGAGGAACCAAGCTAGATATACACAGGATGACTCTATATTATTTCTTACAAATTCATGTGATCTCAAGAAATATTTTAATTAATAAAAGCAATGAATGAAAAATATAGCAAATCTTAATGGTCTTTATTAATGAGATTATGAATAATTCATTGTTTTTTGGTTTCTTTTGTGTCTTCTAATATGTTTCATTCTTCGTTTTGATGGAATAATTAAATTTTTGGAATTTCAAATTAAAATAATATTGCACTTCATTTAATAATATTGCACTTTATTTTTAAAAAGTTGGGCAAGACTTGCTGCCAACTTATCTCCATCCTTTCCACCAGGCTCCTTCCCTCTGACACCCCTGCTGATGTTTTAGATTTACCTGATTTAGATTTACTTGTACTCCCATAAAGTCTGCATATATTCTTATTTTTTATTAATAAGTGCTTATCAAAAAGTGTGACATCCTTATAGTGACATATACCAATTTTAAGCACTCACCTTGGTGAATGTAAGTGAATACCCCTGAGCAACCCCACCCGTGGTCCAGATATAGCACATTATGTCACTGGAACTCTCAGCCCAGGACTTTTCATATTAACTTTTCTCATCTTGAAAAAATTAAGACATTACAAATTGCAAGAGCTTAACAATAAATTAGCCAAGGGTATTTTTAAAAATCTCTTATTGATTCTAATATGCAGATGGAATTGATTGAACAGTAATTGACATAGGTTGTTTTTGTCACATGTATGGCTCTGGAAACTCTGCAAGCATGATGTCCCATTCGTGCCTGAGGATTTCAATTACAGAGGTGACTGAGTGCTGACACACAGAGGTCAATGCCATTAAAAGAAGAGTTTTATTACATTTCCCAAGAGAAGGGGTCATGCCTTGCCATGTAGGACCACAGGAAACGCATTATGTTTTGGTCAGGAGACAGAAGGAAAAAGCATAGGCCAGAGCTTTTTGGAGGGGTTTCTACAGGAAAGGTGAGACAAGGCAGAGTAAATGGTTTAAGATTGACTGGTTTAGATAATTCTGAGGGGCTCTGGGCAATAGAAGCATTCTCTAGTTGCCGGTTACCTAACTTTGGGGGCAGTTTAAGGCAGAGGGAATATTGGCTTGGCGTGTGAGAGATACATAGCATGGTAAGTGGTAACATTTAATAGGTTTTCTCCCAAGAAAGTAGTTTACTATCTTGAGGACTTAGAAAGCCATCAGAAGGGACAGTTTCTCCCTGGGTCATCTCACCAGTTAGAATGACTATTAATAAAAGAACAAAAAACAACAAATGCTGAAGAGGATGTGGAGAAAAACAAACTATCATATAGTACTGGTGGAAATGTAAATGTTAAAGAATTAAAAGTAGCTTACCACTTATGAGTATATATCCCAGGAAATTGAACTCAGAATATCAAACAGATACTGCACACCTGTGTTTATTGCTGTACCATTCACAGTAGCTAAGATATGGAATCAACCTGGGTATCCATCAATGGATAAACATATTTTTTAAAAAATGTGGAATACTTACACAATGGTATACTATTCAGCCCTAAAAAAGAATGAGATCCTGACATTTGCAGCAAAATGGATAGAACTAGAGAACATTTTATAAAAAAGCCAGATAGAGAAAGACAAGACCACAGGTTTTCTCCTCACATGTGGAATTTAAACAACAAACAAAAAGTCAACCTGAATGAAGAATAGTGATTACTATAGGCTGGGGTCGGAGGGAGAGGTTGTATTTGATCCCTGCAAATCTGTATGCTTATATTGAAATATCATGCCAAATCCCATTATAATGTACAATTAATAAATGTTAATAAAAACATAAAATTTTTGAGTAGAGATATAAATAGATATGATTGTTGGAAGAAATAACAAATGTCTAATAGACATATGAAGAAAATTTACAGTATGAAAAGATTTCAAACATCATAAGGTAAAATAAAAAACATGGTACATAGGTCTTTATTACTGATTTCTTTATCAGATCATTATTTCTCAAGTCTCAATCAACATCAAAATTAATGTTAGCCTCAGATGCATTCAATTTTATTATATCATGGTTGTTTTATGACTTTTCATATATTTCTTACTATTTAGTAAACTACTCTTAATCTTCCCTCTTTCCATCAATTTGTGGATTAGGTACCTTTCTTTCTGTTTTTCTTTGCTTCTTTCTTTCTTCTGTAAATGTGAAATGCTTTGTGTGTGCTTGTAAAATTAGCATGTGGGGATCATGCTAATTCCTGTCAATCAGGCTTTGACTGACAGATGGCAAGACAAGCAGCAGAAAATCTAGAGATACCCCTGGGTAGAAAGCAGAGATGTGTGACAAGCAAATATCTGAAGAATCAAATCCCTAGCAAGTAAAAAATAAACAAATAATGCAATCATTCTTATGTTTGATGGGAACTGCTGACTGCAGAAACCATCCAAATGATGAGCTAGGAAGCCCAGCCAGGGAAATTCTGAGAGCTACATGGGAAGAGAGGACCAAGAGGGGGACGGCAATAAACTCAGGTTGCCAAGGGGTTCCAGAGAGGAATCTGGGTCTGAGCCAAGGAGTTGTGCTGTTGTCAGAGGCTGAGATGGAGAGCAAGCCTGGCCTGAGAACAAGGGTAGGCTGAGAAGCAATCCAAGTTGCCATGTAAGGTTGCACCATTGTGCCCTTTTGCAAGAGTGGCTGGCCAAGATGGCAAGTGAAGCTTTATCGCAGCTCCCACTCTGTTCACAAGCCTCACTCAGAGATGCCACATTACGGCCACCTGCCAGAGGGATCTTATACTAACAATATCTCTTATTTTTTAACTCTCAAGTTTTCAATTCTGTGAATATTTCAATGAAATTGACATAGGTGCATTAAAATAGGTTGGAAATCAATCTAGATCTTAGAAGTCCTTTCTTATCAGATACTGTATTTACATTAAAAATGTAAATACAGAGTGTCCTATAAATAGGACACTGGGACAATATAGTATCTTTTACACATAAAATACAGATTGTTCTATAAGTAAGACAACAGAACAATATTGTATCTTTTACATATATAGTATCTTTTGTATATACTAAGATGATAGATAAACATCACATCCTTTCATACATTATACAATATACAAAGGAGTGACTTTCATCATCTGTTCCACAATTATTTTTAGTGTAAAACACTTCAAAACACTTCGAAGAGTTAATTACATTTTTGACAATGTTGTCAGTTTCACAGGACAGCTTGTCTTCACATCAGTGTTGTTCTTACTATTCGAGAATAATGTTCTCATGTTAGATCTGATACTACCTTGGACAGTAGTAGCTCCAGGAGTATTGTGCTCTCTTCTCCTCATGACTCCTCATTGCATCATTTTAGATGTGCTAAGCAATGTCTCTTTTGAAATTCAATAAATCTATGAGATCCTTAATCCATGCATTTCCAACACAGAGATCAAGTATTCAAGTGAACAAAGGCCAATACCATATTTTACCTCTAATAGAAGCAGAGTATTTGGAGACCACCAATTGTGTTCATCCACACTACTGCTGTAATTGTTATGGGTCCTATGACCTTGAGGCACTTTGGCGTCACTCCATGTCTTTTTTTCCATCATGGGACTTTGCCAAGCAGTTCCATGGGAATCCATGTACACTGGTGAATACATTGTTGCTCTGTTTACCTGTTAAAGAGTGTGATGAACAGAATTATAGCATGTGACAATTAGTGATGAAAGGTTATAAACCAATTTGAGGGCTGAAAAAACAGGGTGCAATGCTTGTGGTGGCAAGGATGATATGGTGAATTATAGTACTGTTTTGTTTGTCCAATTATTGATGGATGGATATTTTGTTTCCACTGTCATGAATATTAATACTGCTATGAATATTTATGTACAAGTCTTTTGTGTGGGAATGTTTTCAGTTCCCTTGGGTGTAAATCTAGCAGTGAAAATTCTGGGTCACACTGTAACTTAACTTTTTGAGGAACTGCCAAACTGTTTTCTAAAGTGTCTGTATCACTATGTTCCCACCAGTAATGTATGAGGGTTCCAATTGCTCCACATCCTGGCCAACACTTGTTACTTTCCATCTTTTTATTATGTGCATTGAAATGAACGTGTAGTGCTATATCATTGCAGTTCTGCATTTTCCTAATGATAGCATCTTTTCATGTGATGATTAGTCACTTGTATATCTTCCTTGGAGAAATGTTACTTCAAATCCATTGTCCATTTTTTAATTGGATTGTTTTAGTTGATGACTTGTAAGAATTATTTGTTTATTTGGATACATGTCCCTTTTCATATACATAGTTTATATTTTCTCACATTTCAAGGATTATCTTTGCACTTTCTTGATAATGTCCTTTGGTGCACAAAACTTTAATTTTGATGAGGTCCAGTTTGTTTTTTCTTTTGTTCCTTTGCATTTGATGTATCATCTAAGAAATCTTCGTCTAATTCAAGGTTGTAAAGATTTATGTCTGTATTTTCTTTTAATATTTTTCTTGTTTTTATTCTCATTGATATTTTACTTATTTTGAGGTCATGTTTGTGTACAGCATAATGTAGTGTTCCAACTTTGTTCTCTTGCATATCCAATTGTTCCAGCACCAATGTTAAAAATACTATTCTTTCCCCCATTGAATGCTCTTGGTGCACTTGTCAAAAATCAACTGACCACATATGAAAGTGTTCAATTCTGGATGTTAGTTATGTTCCATTGATCATCTACAGTATAGCCTTATCCAGTATCTCACTGTCTTAATCATTATAGCTTTGCAGTAAATTTTGAAACCAGAATAACTTTGTTCTTTTTTTCAAGATTGTTTTGTCTATTCTGGGCCCCTTGGGTCCCCATATTTTAGGATCAGGTGGTCAACTTCTGAAAATAAAATCAAACAAGAGAACAAAAACTGGATGGAATTTTAGCAGGGATTGTGTTGAGCCTATATTTTAATTTGAGAGATACTGACATCTTAACAGTATTAAATCTTGCAATCTATAACTAAAAATGTCCTTCCATTTTATTTGATCCTTAATTTCTTTTAGTGTTTTGTAGTTTTCCAGAGATAAATTTTACACATCATTTGTTAAATTGATTCCTAAATTTTTTTTCTTTCTTATGCTAGAGCAAGTGCAATTTTTTTTTCTTAATTTCATTTTTGGATTGTTCACTGCTAGTATATAGAGATAGAGTTGATTTTTGTGTGATGCTCTTGTATCATACAAATTGCTGGACTTATTACCTCAATTATAGTGTGTGAATTTCCTAAAATTTTTTTATATAAAAGATTGTTTTGTCAGCAGGTAGAGATGGCTGTACTTCTTCATTTTCAGTGTGAATGGCTTCTATTTCTTTGTATTATTTCACTGCCCTAGCTAGGTTCTCCAGTACAGTACAGAAGTTAGAAGAACTGACAATCCTCATCTTGCTCCATATCTGTGGGGAAAAGCTCTCAACCTTTCACCATTACATACCAAGCTAGCCATAAGGTTTTATGAGATTCCCTTTATCAGGTTAAAAAAGTTTCTTTCCATTTCCAGTTTTGGGAGGTTTTCTTTCCTTTTTTTTTATCATGAAGGCATGTTACAGTTTTCAAATGGCCTTTCTTCTTTAATTAAAATAATTATATGGATTTTTTCCTTTATTCTATTGATGTGGTTTATTACATTGACTGTTCTACCCTGGGATAAGTCTCACTGAGTCATGATGTTTTTTGTTTTTTGTTTTTTTTTTTTTTTGTATATTGTTGCATTTAACTTGCTAGAATTTTCTGGAGGATTTCTGTATCTGTGTCCATAAGGGATATTTGTCTATAATTTTCTTTGCTCAAATGCCTTTGTCTAGTTTGGGCATCAGGGTAATACTGACATTATAAAGTGAGATGGGAAGTCCTTGCCCTCTCTTCCTCCTTTTGGAAGAGTTTGTGAAGCATTGATGCTGACTTTTCTTTGATAGAATTCATCAGTGAAGCCATCTGAAACTGAGACTTTCTTGGTGGGAATTTTTTAAATGATTAATTCTCTTTTAATCTCAATCAATTCACATTTTTTATTTTTTTTGAGTCAGTTTTAGTTGTTTTTCTAAAAACTTGTCCATTTCATTTTGGTTATCTAATTTGTTGGTCTGCAGTTATTTGTAGTATTTCCCAATAATTCTTTTAATTTCTTCAAGATCAGTAGCAATTTCCCCTCATTCTTAATTTTAGTAATTTGAATCCTGTTTGTTTTTCTTGGCGATTCTAGCTAAATAAAGGTTTGTCAATTTTATTGATTCTTTCAAAGAGTCATCTTTTGGTATCACTGATTTTTTTTCTATTTTATTTTCTCTGTTTTATCAACTTCCACTCTAATCTTTATTATTTCAGTCTGTGTGCTTTGGGTTTAAATTGTTCTTCCAGTTTCCTGAGACAAGATCAAGTTACTTATGTCTTCTTGTTTGACATAGGTTTTTACAGCATTACAGTTCCAAGATCTGCTTACCCTCAAAGCTTTTTCTACTTGGCCTTGTGATTTCTTCTTTGACCCATTATTTGTTTGGCAGTATATTAAGTTTTCCGCTTGTCTTTTATTTCAACTTTTTTATAAAGGTGTATCTAGATGTGAATCTCTTTGTACTTAAGTTACTTGAGGTTCTTATATCTGTTATTAATCAATTTTAATTGGGATTTTTACAGGATTATTTCTTAAAACATTTTTTTCTATCCCTTTCTCTTCTCTCTTTCTGGAACTCCCTTTACACCTATGTTGGTGGACTCGATGTTGTAGCACAAGTCTCTGTGTCTCAGTACATGTGTCTTCAACCATTTTTTCTTGTGTACATCATGTTAGATCATTTCTATTCATCTACTTTTAAATTAAACAATACTGTCTTTATTAAATCTGATGTTGATACTATCCAGTGAGTTTTACTTTCTATTTATTGTGCTTTCATTGCTTAAATTTCCAATTGCTTCCTTTCTAGCTTCTGTGTCTTCATCAGTATGTCCTATTTGTTCAGTCATTTTCATCCCATCTTCCACAAATTCTTTAAACATGGTTTGCTTTCATTACTTGAACATATTCATAATGACTACTTTGAAGACTTTCTCTGTTTAATCAATATCTGAACCTATTCAGAATCTGTTTTATTGAGTTTTTTTTTCTTTTTCCTGAGTTTGGGTCACAATTTCCTGTTTCTTTACATCCAGTAATTTTTTTTTTTTTGAGGACAATTGAACACTTGGTTTATACGTTGTAACTACTCTAGATTCTTTTCTTTTTTCTTTTTTCTTTCTTTCTTTCTTTTTTTTTTTTTTTTTTTTTTGGTATTGGGGATAGAACCCAGGAATGTTCTACTACCAAGCTACATCGCCAGCCCTTTTTATTTTCTATTTTGAGAAAGGGTCTTGCTAAATTGTGCACTTTGGCCTCAAGTTAGTGATCTTTTCCTGAGTAGCTGAGATTACAGGCGTTCACCACTGTGACTAGCTGATTCTGATATATTTTTTACTGAGAGTGTTTGCTTTGTTTAGATTTGTTTTGTTTTGCTTTGCTTTTTAGTAACTTTTCTGGACTTAATCAGAGTGAATCTCCATGGTATATGGACACTAATGTCTCTGCTTAGTATCGTTTTGTGTTTTATTATGACTTCCCAAGCATCCTCCTTGTCTGCAAAGTTTAGTGGACAGCTATTGATAGCTGCACTCAAACATCTCAAATCTACAAAGTTTCTGCAAAGTTTCAACCTGCAACCAGTACATCTGCATATGGACTTTGGAACACATTACAAGTTCAGGAAGTTTTTGAGTCTTTTCCAGCTTTTACTCCCCCCTGGGCCATCCCAGTCCTGCCTAGCATATACACCCAGACTACCAGAAACCATAGATATGGGAGATCTTGGCCCCTCTGGTGTCTTTCCTGTGAATGCTCATGGCCTCCCCGTCAACCAGAGATTCTGTAGAGCTTGGTTCTTCCTAGGTCTTCCTTGCACCTGCTCATAATTTCCCAGTTACCAAAGAATTTGTGAAGCACATGCAGCCCCTCCATCCTTTCTAATGTCCCAGAACTCCTTTTACATTTCTGGCTAATCCACTGATCTCTTGCTCATCCTCAAGCTCACAACTGTAGAGTTCCAGAAATTGTGCTATTTCCGATTCTCTGCTGAGTTTGTTCTCTTTATCGACTACACCACCAGGTCCTGATCAAGTCACTTCTCTGGAAGAGTGAAGCTGCTCATTTCCACAGTGTCAGAGAGTCCCTCACCCTGGTAATATTGTTGCAACAACTCAGCTAGCAGTAAGAATAGGAGAAGCCCTAGTCAAAACTAACAGGATCACATATTTTTCCAAAATTGTATGAATAAATGCCTCTAAACTAGTTAATAGTGATTGGTTGGTTCCCAGAACTGGGAAGTAGCTATTTTGAAAAAGTTTATCCAATTTCATACTTGGTTTGAGGAGGACGATTTGCCATCCTGTTTACTCCACCATCTCCAGATTTTGTGCTGTACAAATCTTTTTCAAGTTGTGTTTTTTTTTACTCAATATCATGTTTTCAGATTTAGTTATGTTGAAACCTTCATTCATTTCTTTTAACTGCTATATTTATTGGCTTCCATTACATGAATAAACCATGATCTATCCATTTCCCTACTGAAAGTGTTATAGACATGGCTGCAGTGGACAATTATTTTCATAACTTCTTATGCACACGTTTAAGAGTTCCTCTAGGGTAAGTAATTCTCTGGAGTTTCTGGGTCACAAAGCATGCATTTAAACTTTCATAGAAATTGCCAAACTGCTGCACAGAGCTAGCAATGTATATGTTGCTGCTTTTGCATCCTTACTTGATAACATCAAATGTTTAATTTTTTCTGGTTCTCATTTTCTCTTCCCTGGAATGGAAAACCCCATACTTTCACTCTGTTTATTGGCTCAAAAGTATTTCCAGTGTATAAATTGCCTACTGCATGTCTTCTCATTTTTCTGTCAAAATTTCTTTTTGTTATTAATTTGTAGAATTTTCCTAGGCCTTGATTTTTCTATACTTTCTTTTGTTAATCAAAATTATCATAATTTTCCTTTTAAATTTATAATTACTAAAACTTTTTCCTACCTTGCTACCATAAAGCTATGCTCTTATTTTTTTCTTAAAGTTTTTTTAAACTTAGTCTTAAACAATTTGTTATTGATGATTGTAGATATAGTGTGAGATTTAATTTTTCTTTTCCCAAATGACTAGCCAATTATTCCAGCACTTTTGATTGACTAGCCCTTCCTTTCTCACTGATTAATGTCATGTCATTCACATTAACATATGTGAAGCATTTAAAACAAACTATGTCATGAGTAGTAATACCCAAATCCTATATATACATGGGTCCATTTCTAGATTCTTTAGTTGGTTCTATAGGTCTTTTTATCTATTGATGCAGCAATATTATGCTGTAAACATTTACAACTAGAAGATAAAAACCTTCTTCACAGTGCATGGTGGCGGGTGACTGTAATCTGTAATCCCAGGTACTCAGGAGGCTAAGGAAGGAGGATCAGGAATTGTCTCAAAAACAAACAAAAAAACCAAGAACAACAAGAAACTTAATCCTTTTTTCTTTCCCTTTCTCCTTGCTTTTTTTTCTCTTTCAAAATGTTACTGAATATTTTCAGCATTTCCTACGTCCATATGAATTTTAGGATTAGTTTGTCTAACACCATGAAAAAGCATATTGTAAGTCTATTGATATTGCCATGAATTTACAGAATGATGCGTATCTGAGAGCATTTCCATCTCTACTACAATGGTCATCTAGCATGGGATGTCTTCTCAAGATTTCTTGTATATCTTTAAATTATAATCTTCCCTTAAGTTTCTGTACAATCTTGGCTATGTTTATTCCTAATAATATCATAGATTTATTACCCTTACCAAAGGTAGCTTAAATATTATATTTTCCAAAAGACTTCACTGTTCTATAGGAGTGTCTTTTTTTTTTAACCATTGAACTGTGTCCAGGGACACTCTTATTAAATACTTCTTAGTTCTAGTAGTCTGTTCACCAAATCAATTTTCTGTGTAGATAATATTACAGTTTACTTTTGTTGAAATTTTGTTAACTTTTGATTAATTTTTCTTGTGTACCAGTTAATACCTTCAGTAAAATGTGAGTTGTTAAGAGTGAGCTACCTTGTCTCAATACTGATTTTCAAGAGAATGCTTCTAAAGGTTTTGCTATATTTTTTCTGTCATGTTTGTACTACGTTTTGGTAGAGCTCTTTTGAGAGATTTTAGTAGTTTTTATGTATTTCTAGATAGAATTTTTATTAATGGGTGTTGAATTTTATATTTTTTTAGCGTACCAAATTGATCACTTAGACTTTTTTCCTTTATATCTGTGGTCACAGTAAATCATGCAAATAGAATCTTAAAAAATCGTGTTGAACTTCTGTGATAAAGTTGTGTTTGATTAATTGTTGAAATACTTTGCTTATATATCTTTAAGGATTTTTATTTTGCCCCTAAGTGAGGTAGTCTCATTGCCTAATTCAGGAATAAAAGATAATCTAACCTTTCAAATAAGTTGGGGTGTCTTTCCTGTCTTTTCTTCTTATGGAATAACTTGTATAAAATGAGGAGTATCTGTTTGAAAGTCATTTAGAATATGTTTATCACACTATGAAGGCCATTTAAAATATGCTTGTAAAGCCATTGAACTTCAGTGATGAGCAAGGGAGGAAAGAGTGGAAATGGAGAAATAGACTTTTAACAGTGACATCCTTTTCTTTAACAGTTATAGCAATGGTCATATTTTTATACTTCTTCCTGAGTCAGTTTTGGTAAGTTATATTTTTATCAAAACATCTATTTGTGAAGATGTTTAATATTGTCATAAGTATATAATGATATTCTCCTCTAATTTAAAAATGTGTAACCATATTACCCTTTTTATCCTAAAAGTGTTTATTTCTGTCCTTTTTTTAGGGCCAGATATCAAAGGTTTGCATATTTTATTGCCTTATCAAGAACTAGCAAATTATTTAATTGATTCATTATGTTTTGTTATTTTTTATTACTAGGCTTTATTTTTTCAAAGTAGTTTTATGTCCACAACAAAATTGAGAATAAAGTATAGAAACTTCGCGTATTCCTCCTGCCTGACAGATACATAGGCTTACCCATTATCGGCATCACCCACCAGAGTGATACATTTGTTATAATTGATGAATGTGCATTGACAAATTTTTATTGCCCAGTGTCTACAGTTTACATTGGGGTTCACTCTTGGTGGTGTTCATTATATGGTTTTAGACAAATCAAGAGTAACATGTGCCTATCATTAAAGTACCCATGCAGAGTACTTTTACTACCCTAAAAATCCTCTGTGCACCAACTATTCATTCCTCCCTCCTCTCCTAACCTCTGTCAACTTCGGATCTTTTTTACTGTCCCCACAATTTTGCCTTATTCATTGTATTATTTGTATGAATTTTCCAGATTGACTCCTTTCACTTGGTAATATGCATCTAAATCTCTGTGCCATTGTAGTGGCTTGGTAACTCATTTCTTTTTAGTGCTAACTAATACTCCACGGTATAGATGTACCACAGTTCATTTTTCCATTCATCTAGTAAATGATATCTTGGTTTGTACTAAGTGTTGGCAATTATGAATCAAACTGCTATAAAATTGTTTTACATTTTCCCTTTTCCTTGGTAGAATAAGGAAGGGATTTTTTTTCCTCCAATAATTACTGTGAAAACCTGGCAGAGCTTTTGGAGATAAAACAAAATTATGCTCACCCACTCTCACTGATAGGGTCTTCTTAGAGTTTCCATCTGTCTCACTTGTTCTCTTCAGAAATTTGTCTATTACAGCTTAGGTTTTTCTATCCAGGCACTGGTCCTCATGGGATTTTCAAATCATGAGTCTCCACTCCAGTAAGGTGATTCTCTATTCGCCTGTCAGCCTCTCCCATTTAGGGAACAGCATCTGCCTCACTCTTATTACCAACCTAAGAAGAACTGTTGCTTTTTCAGTGTCTTCAGCTCTTTGCTATTTGTTAGGACAGAGTGTCGACTTCCAAACTTCCTACATGCTAGACGAGAAATCAGAAGTCATTTTGTCATGTTTTTGTTTCATTAATTTCTGATGTTATATTTATTATTTCTTTACATATTCTTTCTTTGTGTGTATTGTGTATTCATTTTTTTCTGACTTCTTATGTTGAGCATCTAGCTCATTAATTTTCTGTTTGTTTTTCTTTTATATATTTATACATTTAGAAGTATAATATCCCAGTAAATACAGCTTTAGTTTATTCTACACAATGGATATGTGACATTTTCAGTATTTCTAAGAGTTTTTACTTTCCAATATGTTTTCTCTTTGATCCATTAATTGGAGTATTTATTAATTAAAATTTCAAATTTCTAAATGCAAATATCCTAATTCAAAGTAGAATGGAGTAAATAGTCGTAAGCCACTATCTCTATTGCAACCACTAGAAAAATATGAACAAATTATAGAAATCATAATTTCATTTGCAAAGACATTAGATAATTTGGGGAGTAATAAATATGAGATAAACTAAAATTCAAGAAATGAGAAGAGAGCTACTTCTAGGTAAGCAGACATCACTGATCATTTTCTTCTGCAGGAGCATTTACCAAAATTAGGCACTAGCTGAATATCAGATGTGGCCTAGGTAAAGGAATTCTACTGGGTGACAGAAAACCTATGAAACTTTTGACAGTTGTATGGCTTGACATGATGCACAGGAATCTTGAGGAGCCCCAAATATATAACTATATGCTGAGACTGAGGGGTTGTGTTGATTGTAAATCTACTGGAAAGAGGACATAAAACAATTCATTATAAATATCACAAGAAAATGGAAACCAGAGGTGGACTGAGTCTAACTAAAACTGAAACCTACTGTGACTCCGTTTCTAATCAACCCTTTATCTTAGTTAATAGAGGATGGGGGGGAAGCCTTTTTGAAAGAAAATAGTATCAAATGTCAGTCTTTATGGTTTTTATATATGATATCTATTATAGCACAAATATAATTAGACAAGTAAGAGGCAGCCAATAATCAAGTGAAACAGGAAACAATAGAAGCAAACACACACAAAATAATAGACGCAAACTCACAGATATGCATAGCATATAAATGACTTTAAAATAACTCATAAATATGTTAAAGAAAATAGAGAACTTCAACAGATAAGTTGAATCTATTTTTAAGTGAAATTCCTAGAAGTAAAGAAGTAAAATTTCTGAATATAAGACTTATTTGGCTGCATTTTATAGAGGTTTAAACACAAAAAAATCAAAACTAATGAACCCAGAGATCAACAGCAAATATCCAAAATGGTAGGTGAAACATGAAAAGAACAAAGCAGAGCACAAGAGACATCTGAGCCATCCTTAGAAGGCCTAACATATGAATAATTGGATTCCCAGAAGAAAAGGAGAAAATGGGTCAGAAGGAATATTTGAAGAAAACAGAAATACTTTTATTCAAACCCACTAAAAGGAATCATCAACAGATTCAAGAAGCTCAACAGATCCCAAAGCAAACATCAGATTATTATAATCAAACCTCATAAAATCAGAGCTAAAAGTAAAAGATTTTTAAAAAATTATAAAAATTCCTTTGCAAGAAGCAACAAGAAAATGAGTTTTTAAAAAATTTTTCAGCTGAAACTATAAAAACCAGGAATTGGTGGAATGAAATCTTTAAATTGCTGGAAGAAAAACCTGCCAAATTAGAGTTCTTTGCCCATGAAACTACCATATATGAAAGATAAATAAAGGTTTTGTCAGAGAGACAAAAGCTGATATAATTGAATGCTATGACCTCAATTATAAAATAGTAAAGAAAATTCTTTGACTTGAAAGAAAAGAATCCCAGATGGAGATATGATAGTGTAAGGGGAGGTGAAAAGAGTAAATATGAAATACTATTGACTTTAAAACAACAAAAATTATGTCCTTTGATGTTTGTAACATATAGAACAACCCCACAACAAACAGGGCAGAGATTAAAGCGAGTTTACTGTTATAAAATTCTTGTATTGTACAGGAAATTATAAACTTACTAATTTAAGATAAAGTGGAGACTGATTGGAATAAATTAAGGATGTAGCTTTTAGAATGATCAATAAAATGTTGAAAAGGTACACCTATGTAACTATTAAAGGAAATAAATGGATTAATAAAAAACATGCTTGATTAATTTTAAAATCTTAAAAAAAAAAAGGAGGAGTAAAGGCACAAAACTAGATTTAATGAATAGGAAGGAAATAAGATGATGGTGCTGGATCCAGCTCCATAAATGATTATAGTAACTATAATACTGTTTCTCCTATCACTCCCCCTACCTATGGTATCTTTTGTCTCCTGTTGTAGTTCTACCTTTCTTTTTTAACCACTCCAAATGAAACAATTTTTATGCTCAGAATTCTTTCATGCATATCACTTTTTCCTTCTAGGTTCATTTTTCTTCTTTCTTTTTTCACCTTCACTGAATTTTTCTTCAGGTTATGCAGTTAGTAAATTCTCTCATTCCTCACAAATCTGAAGATGTCTGTATCCGTCTTGCTGGATACAGAATTCTAGCTGTCTGAAATTTTCTTTGCTCTTCCCCTTCTGTTAAAGACTGCTATTGGTCTAGCAATTTGTCTGGTGGTGATCTGTCTTTTGTTTATTTTCACTTCTAAGATTTTCTTCTTGTCTTTGACACCTTACAGTTTCACTGTGCTATGGATTGGGGTATTGATTTCTTATTCATCTTGTTAAGGGCTGGCGGTCTGCCATAAACCTTATAATTTATGTCCTTTTATCAATTCTGGAAAACTTCAAATTTGGATAAATTGTTCAACTTCTCATGTTAGTCCACTCCCTGGAACTTGTTAGTGCCTCCCTCATTTATTGACAATATTACTATTTAGGCCTGTCACAATCTGGCCCCTGCTCTTGTCTGTCATTACGTTTCCCATTCCATAACTGTCTGCCAGGAAAGCTCTGTCACTGAAACTGGTGATGCCATTTCTTGTTCATAACTCAGTTTAATTATCACCTACTCTGAAGCCTTACCTGAAGCCTCTTCTCCCTAACCATGCTGTTTTGTGTACAGTGTTTCCTGTTCATTCAGGTATCAGTTGCTTGCTTATATCTATTTATATGTAAATCTCTCCACACTAAAGTTCCCAGTCAGCTGCTCTCTTTGTATTTACAGAGACAAACACTTGGTATGGGTTGTATAGATGTGTTGAGGTGGCATGACTGAATGGGTCCAGAACTAAGGATAAATACTATCTACTTGATAGGGATCTTATAAACACTAACTGTATACCATATGTGAAAAGCACTTTGCAAATGACAAGTGCTAATCCATTGTCTTAATCTCTACGATTCGTCCATTATCCTGGTACAGCAGGTTATGTACCAAATTGGTTGTCTCTTTAAATTTCCTTATTCCATATGGCATAAAAAGAGTTCTTAGTGTTCTTTGATCATAATGAAGTATATTTTTAGCTCTGTGCCTTTACTTCCAATTGCTACACTTCTCAGAGCATTAAAAAAAAAAATCAAGACAGTCTATGAGAAAGCTTGATGTAGTCTGACAGTTATTACAGTCTATCACAAAAAAGTTCATTTCTGGATGCTCTTCTTCCCTACCTCTTAATGATGTTCTGGTCTTTCTTTAGGTGTCTGCTCCAATTTTTCCTCATGAGCTTTTACTGATCATTTTTGTAAAATAATAAAATAACAAAATTTCCACCTATTTCCACTCTCTAATCCCTTTTACCTGCTTTATTTTTCCATATTTGTCTCCAATGAAATAGTATTTAACACTTTTATTATTTGCTCCCCCCCCTCCACTAGCATATAAACTTCTTAAACCAAGGAACTTTGCTCCATGCCTGCAACAGTGTACAGCACATACTAGGTGTTCAATAAATATTTGTTGACTAAATGTATCTGTGGAGGTGCCACTGCTTCTCAACAATAAAATCCTGAGGCTACAGCAGACAGACACCATACAGTCACTCTGGGCATGCCAGCCTTCTACACTCATCTTGATGTGGGATAAGATAATAAAACTTGACTGTTTTGCTTTTCCTTCAAACAGACTGCCTAATGCATGATTTCATCCTGAAAACTAAAGAAATCACTTCCTTTCCTGGCAGGCACCTAAACCAAGTTCGGAGGTGGCTGTATACAAAGTCCGTCTGTTCTCCACTGTTTTAAAGATAGTGACAGTTCCTGCCTGCTTTTAGTAAGCTTTCTTTTGCTTTTTGTTTTCTTTCACTGCTTTAGGAAAATTTACATATCTTTTCTACCCATTTGATCATTTTGACCTTGGCAAGAGCTCACAATTAACAGAGTGGGCATTTGTGCAAAGAAAGCACCCATTTATAATGTTTATGGGAAATAAATTCTTATTATTACATAGAAACAAACACCCAAAGCTATAACTTATTATGAGAGAGGGATGACAAATGACTTGCTGAAGGCCATATAACTAACTTCTGCCACACACATATTCAGTGATTTCCAGTCAAGTGATCTTCGTTCACAGATACCTTTGCCTTAATAAGTTCATTAATGTTTCACTTGCTACCTGTGCATTAACCAAAAGCCCCTCAATGTGTGTCCCACTAGTGGGAATCTTGTCTGTGCTGTTGTCTTAGTTCCTCAACCTTCTACTATCAGGCTACTCTATTGGTTTTTCATGTGCTGTCAAGATCTTTCTCCATGATTGAAAATAATCTGGCCTTTCAAAGCTAGGCTGACATTCCAAGGTCGACTTTGTGGTCAATGAAAATGCATAGCCCAAGAGGTCTGACATAATCTATCCTCTACTTGAAGGAGAACTTACCTCTGCCTGTGGTTCCTTTTAGGGATGTGTAACGGTCAGCTTACTGCTGAGATAAGCAATGCACACTGTGCAGACTGTCCCATTAGCAATGCATGGTAATAGAGTAAACTCCTAGGGTTTGTGTTGCTCTCTGTGTGTTGTGTGTGTGGGTGGGTGGGTTACTAAGGATTTAACCCAGGGACATTCTATCACTGAATCATAACCCCAGCCCTTTTTATTTTAGACAGTTACTTGCTAAGTTGCTTAGGATCTCACTAAAATGTCCAGCATGGCCTCAAATTAGAAATCCTCCTATCTCAGCCTCTCAAGTTGCTGGGATTGCAGCCATGTCCACCATGCCTGGCTAAGGGCTTGTGCATTTCACTGTGGCCCCTCTACCTACTGGCACCTTCTGAACTTAGGACTGAAGACTGAGGATATCAATGGACTGGCAGTGCCTCCTAGTGGCTAAGGGTCCAAAGATTCATAACTGAAAAGTAGCCTTGGCAATAACAGCTCACCTGACAAATTCCTGTGCTGCCTTCTCCTTCCTTTTGAGTCTTGTCCTGCATAATGCAGTAAGAATTCGCTGCTGATCAGTTCGTTATTGTCTACCAGTCTTTTTGAGAAATTGGCCAACTAAATTCCCCAAAATGACAATGACAACAATGACAAAAAACAATTGGACTGGGGCCAGGAAACACAAATTTTAAAAGTCACTAATGTCTCTAGAGGTGGCTATTTTGAAAAGTGCTTTGTAATAATGTGGTCACTGTTTTTCTACCTCATCAGTTCTGTCAGTGCTCTGACACACACCCCACACCACATGGGAGACATCAGCTACCCAATCGTCCTATAATCTTCCTGCAGTCATACTTATGAAGCTTCCTCAAAAATAATTTCAGATATGTTACAAAGATATGCAGAGGGGTCCAGCTGGTTTCTCCAGAAGCTTTTTGAATAAAATATGCATGATTCCCAAGATCATATTTTAAAGTCTGTATGCTTCATAAAAATGAAAGATAAGTCATGTCTACAAGTATAATTTGAGATTACCGTCCCTACGCCTTTGCTGGCATAGAATATGTAAATGTAGATTTGGGTTTGAAAAAGAACCCTTCTGCGAACTAGGGAGGAATCATGAAGGTTCCACATCTCCACCAGGCAGAGAGATCCTGTGCCACAACAAAACACAGGAAGTTTGTTTTAGTGACAAGGAACTCTTTCTTTGATATTTCCCGTGGTCCCTAAGGCCATCACGTTGTGTCTTAGCTACTGAAAAGACCCTCTTCCAGAAAATGCCCACATGCCAGGCCTTTTCTCTTTGCTGAATCTACCGTTCCCCCATGAAAACACGCCCCCCCCCCCGCCCCCAATCCAGTCTCCCAAGGTCTTGGTGTGTATTCTGATAAGATATTTTAGGCTAAGATTTGAGTACAGGTCATCAATCCTTCCTTTGATATTTGCATTTTAATTAGGGATTCCTGAAATCTTTAACTACTCTTGGTAACCAACCTTATCTCCCAAATGCGCACCACCCACCTCCATCATCCCTAGTGAGTGTCCAATCCCAAAGATGACACAGTTTACACAAAATGCCCTATGCTTCCCTGGTTTTTTGTTTGTTTTTTTTTTTTTTTTTTTTGAATGTCCCTGGGACACCCCTGGATTGTCACTGCAGTGACCAAGGACTCTGACCTTGAGCCTAAAGTTAAAACATTCTGATATTTATTTATCCAATGCCTAAACACCTCAAGAGTAGAGGAGCAACGCGAGAAATTCACAGCCCTGAGCAACTGGGCTTTCTCTCCAATGACTGCAGCTTGACAACAAAGGTTTTGTGCAATATTCCAAAAGAGGGAGAGATTTTGGCACTTCTTTGGAAGAGTCCAGGCAATTAAAATTTATCATGGCCACCATTATTAGAATTAGGGACAGGTGAGTGAACGGTAGGATGATTAGGGGGCATTCTATTGCAAGCCTGGCATTTGTACTACAAATGTACTTGCCGGCTGGTGTCTTAGAAATTTCCAGAACATGCCCTACACCAGTCAGAAGAGCCCAGGTTCTCCTAACAACCACCCTCATCCTTGGCCCTTTTTCAGTCCCCTTATCCCAATTCTCCTACATCCAGCCAGCCTGCGTGCCCTTGCGTTCATAAGCGGCTTAACACTTTCCGGGGGCAGCTCCCCCCTCAAAGACCGCCCAGCCTACCCGTTGGCGTCGTCTAGCGGCGCCCGCATCCCCGGGCGCGCAGGCGGCTCCGGGGCCGCGCCTCGCCGATTCGCTACCGCGCAGACTGCGGCGCCGCGCCGCGCCCGCCCGCCCCTAGCCGCGCGCGCCTGGTGCAGCCTCAGTCTGTCTGCAGCCGCGCGGCCGCCGCGAGCCCAGCTGCTGCAGCCGGGCCACCACGCCTGAGTGCAAGCTCAGTGCCCCCGAGGAGAGGAACTGCGAGCCCCCAAAGCCCGCACGATGCAGGCCACTGCCGATTCCACCAAGATGGACTGTGTGTGGAGCAACTGGAAAAGTCAGGGTATTCTCTTTATTTCAGTAGTGCATGCCTGCGGCGCACGCGAATCCCGGGATCCGGACTCGTCCATTGTGCATCATTTCACCTGTGGGACTTATGCATGCTTTACACTCAAGAGCTTTCTGTTGGGGGGAGTAAACCTGTTATTTAAAAAATCAAAATGAATGGTGTTTGTTTGTTTTTCTTTTTCTTCTTCTTCTTCTTTTTTTAACCTTTACCTTTTTTTGTCTTGTGGTAATGCTGATATTTTAAATAATGCATCATTTGCCTCCTTAGAGAGCTCCTTTGGCGTTATCATTCAGTACTTGTTTAATCTTTTCTGACCCCAGGAGTTAAAGTGCTTCTTATTGTTTCGTGCATCCCAGTGCATTTATTTCTGCCTAAAGGTTGCAGTCTCCTAGCAGAACCATTAACTGAGGGCTTTAGTACATCCTTTTAAGAGGGACACACCCATTTCAGGGTTGTTATTTGTGGTCACACAAAGGAGACCGGAAATGTAGACTAGTTCTCCAAATCCTGAAAATATGATGGCGTAGCCACATATTAGAAAGGCTCACTTTGAAATATTTCGGTGTTTTTGTCTGTTATCCGAGTAACCCTTAACTACCATTTATTAATAATTGGATTCTATAGAATAAATGGAGGGAAATAACAAAACAGTGGCGGCTGCCCTCTGGTATAACAGATTTATTTTGAAACAGCCCGTATTAGCACTGGGTGTGGCCACCCTCCAGCCTCGCTTGGATTGCTTTTCAGCCATTTTTATTCAGCCTCATACTTCACACATCCATCTCTCCTTTGTTACATTAAAATTCTGCCCCTCACTTAGCTCAGAGAAAGATGATAAGGAGAAAGATAATTTGCAAGAATGAATTGTGTGTCGCAAACTTGGGTGTCTATAAGGTGAAGTGTTCTTTGATGTTTAACAAATATGGTTCTGAATAAGGCGTTTGGATGTAACCTGCAGGGTTTTGCAGAAGCCCTCAGGGGACCAAGAATAGTCTGGAGCAGCAGCTGATTTTTTTTTTTTTTAAACTTGGCATCTTCCCCTAGTAATTTTATATCGCTGAAAGAATAGGTTTCCTTTTTCATCTTTAATACCTTTGGGGAGTTTTTCTTTAGTATATTTTTTAAGAAAAAGTAAAGATATTTCAGAATTGAAAGCATGCTTGCTCAGCCTCTTGTTTGTTGGATTGGGCAGCATCGACATAAAATATAGTAGTTTACTTCACATTGTGTGTGTCTGTTGGAAATAAAATTGTCAAAAGTAAATAGATGGACCATAAATTTAAAAGCCAATAAATAAGAAATATAAAGCAATCAAGGGTCATATATTTGGAAAATGATGACAAGTACATAGAATAGCATATGTTTAATAGAGAAGGCAGCCGTGAAAATTCCTTGTAACATTTCCTCCCTACATGTTTAGACCCATCAGTTTATTTCTTATACACACTTGACAATCTGGGCTCCATAGAATATCAAGTTTCGTTGGACACAAAGACTGGTTGTTAGACTATGAGTTTCTTCTATTCTTAACAAAAGTAGATACCAAAAGATAACAGGTTTTCTGTTTTATGTGTACAAGATATAGGACATTATTTCATCCCAGTCCTATGTGTTTTGTGTTGACTTTCTCTGGGGGTTGGGGGAATGTTAAAAAAAAAAAAACATAGAAATTTATAATCAGAAATTCACATCAAATGCCATAATTCATCCATTGAAGGCATTCATGTTCATTTCCAATGTGTAGCTATTTATGAAGATTAATTCAAGATTGTTTAGGATCTTTTACACTCAGTGACCTTTGGTCATCTTTAGTATCATTGATTTCCTTGTGTCAGATAGAACAAAGCCATTATCTTGAAAAGTGACTAATAACTGACTGGGTGGGTGGGTTTATTGGCACAAAAAAAGAAATAGTAAGAAATTAATTATGACTTTTTTTTATCCCCACTGTGAAAACTTTTATCTAAACTAAGATGTTTTTCTTTAACAATTTTAATGTATCTTCTTCACTTTAATTTCCTCCTCATCAAAAACAGTTGTTCTTTATGCCTGTTACACATTATAATTACCTAGGGAGCTTTAAAAGCCAAAGGATGCCTGGGTCCCACCCTAGAGATCCTCATTTATTTGAGCCAAGCATTGGCAGTATTTTTTAAACAGTCCTCAAGTGAGTTTAATATGCAACGAGGGTTGCAGCCACTGGTAGGTAATAATCCATGGGACAGCAGAGGTCCAGGGTACCAATGATGGCAAGGGTGTGATCTAGGAAAAGCTGAGAATACAGTTAAAAAGAAGTCCGTGTAACACCATTGAAAATGTCCTCAGGAAGTATTAGGAAGTGAGCTTTTTTTTTTTTTTTTTTGAGAGGAAATACATAATGTGAGCTTTAGATATCTGATTTCAGGGGGAAATTGCAGCAGATTGAATAGTCCATGAAGATTCCACTGAAATTAATTACAATGTGTCATAAAAACTAAAATACAAGTGCAAAAGGGTCTCTCTATGTATCTGTTTATATAATCTTGATAAAATCATTTCAGCTATGGATAAGAATGTTTAAATGCTAAAAGTCTACATTATATTATGTTACAGATTCCACTTCTAGCTTAAGATTTATTGACCAAAAAGGGGTTAATAAATCAAAGCATATTCTACTCAGTGAAAACAAAATGAGCTAAAACAATAATCTAATGCAATAGATAGATAGATAGATAATATCTTACAGGGCCCAACAATACTAATATTTATAGGGTACATTTGCCACTTGCTTTACTTAAATTGTTGTGCTTAATCCTCTCAGATCCTGACATGTAGGTTTCATTATCCTCATTTACAGGTGATGACAGGTCTCTCTCAGGGACACAGCTAGTGATGCCAGAGGCCTTCACTTCTCACTGTTCTGCCATCTGCCCCTGAGGTAGATGGCTTTTCCCCTAATGCCTTTCTAAAGATATGAATTATCTGTGCAATGGCAGTTGTGTGGGCTTAACAACTCCTTGTTTTCATTGTTGCCAAATGAAAAACTCAGTTTTCATTTTATCAAACATGTCACTTGATGTTTCCAGTTTACTCTTGGACATCATGAGGGTTGGAGGAGTTGAGTGACTTGCCCAATATTTTGTGATAAGTAGCAAATGAAGTAGTAAAAGCTGACTCCTTTGGCTTCCAATCCAGCATGCGCCCCATACCAACACAGGCCACCTGTGTTACTAATGCTGCGTTACAGGAAATGAACTCCTCTCTATCTCCTCTGAGACATTTTCACGTAGGTTCTTTTTTGTTTAAATAAAACAAGCCTTAGCAGCATGAGGCAGGGATCTTGCCCAGTTTCCCCCATGGTTGTTTTGGTCCTCACTTCATCGTCCTGAATTCAGTTGCTGTCCTAAGCTCCTGTGGCATGCCTTCTCTTCACTTGGCTTCCATGACATCACTCTTCTGTATAGAGGAGGAAATGGAGGGTTTTAAGGCTGAGAGGATCAGTGATTCACCCCAGGACATAACTGGGTCCTGAACAGGGCACTCTGATCCTAAAGCCTACATATTTTTTTTTTTTCTACACAAATGATACTATGCTAGGGAGCAAAATTTCATCAGAACTGTCCATCCATGTGATTCCATCTGTACTCTAAAGATAATTTTCCTCCCAGATTTCCCTATGCTAACAGATTCACCTAGTAGGATGCTTAGGAATGGGGGCTGATACCTGTTGTGCTTGGGGCTAAGGGTGGGCCTCACCTCCTAGTGGACTGTGTGTGGCAGTTTGTCACAGCCACTCTAGCATGTGGGTTATTGGGGAGGATGGAACTCTTCCTGGAGAAGACAAACAAATCTTGTAGAAATTCAATGCTGGCTTACAATGCCTTGTGGGAATACTTGAGAGCAATCTGTTCTGAAAGGTGCTCATTTGAAACATTAAAGAGCCAAGCAGCACAGAATCCACAATGGACCTGTCTGTTGGAGGTACAGTCTTCAGGATATCTAATCTTTTTTCTGAAAATAATTAAGTATATCTCACAACCAAATTTCTCACCTTCTCAACCTGATCTCTAAATTGTGTGCATATTTGGCCCCATATATTATTTACAAATTTCACTTTTCCGGTTTTTATGGGAGTATACTCAGCCATCTGAAGAAACATGGCTGCTTTGTAATTAAGCTCATAATCTGAAAGCTAAGAATTTGACATGAGTCTTGAAAAATCATCTTCTGCCTGGGCAACAGCTATAAAAATGGCTTTAAAGGTTTGATAGTTATATTCTAAATTTATAACATATATTTCAAATAAGAAAATTGTTAGTTTTAAAACTTAGAAATATACAGTTCTAATTTCCCAAAATATTTGAGCTGTATCTTTTAAGTTGAATCTGAGACAGGTTGTATTGTTGTTTCATGAAATAGAACTCTTCCTTATTTCCTATATTGCCAAAGGGGAGGGGGAAATTCTAACATTACTTATAAGTTCTTTGCCAAAACTAGTATTAATTTTGAACAGATGAAAAGTGCAAATGTGACAGATTCTACTCTTTATCCCAATTATGACTTTATCACAATTAAATACATTTCAGAGTGGACAGGTTTCAAATGTGGTCATATTTTATCTCCTTCCTTCAAGAGACTGTTCACCAAATTGCAGATGAGCAAACCTCAACTCTAATAATAACCAACATCAGGAAGAGCATAACATTTTAATGATTGGGACAGAGGTATGATGAGAGATCATTGCTTTTCTTATATCTATAGTTTAAAAAAATTTTACCATTTTTACCATTACAATCTTGATCAAAAAATTAAATATATTCTTTTTTGAAAAAAATTGCTGTCTTCCTTCATGGTTCTTTTCTCTTCCACTACTATGATAGATTTTCAGAAAGTGGACACAGACTTAAAATACTTTGGTTATTAGGACTGCTGACCAAAAGACCAAATGAACAGTTTTATATTTTGATCTGGTCAGAAAGCTTGAGAAAGGAAAAATAAATCAAGACACCCTTTCTTTGTGTCTCATCCACCTTGTTTGCAAAGCCTGTTTTTTTCCCTCTGTATGGTTATTTCTTCCTTAGATCTCAGGGCAAACTGTAAATGAACCTCCTAGCTTTGCTAGAGCTTTTGCAGACCAATCTGGCCAACTGTCTGAAATACGTGGCCCTGCCCATTTCACCTCTTGATCAGACCCTTCAGCATGGCAACCCTGGGTTTAGGTATCATCATGTTGATATCACAGCAGGGAGATGCTGGGAGTGCTACCATCCTAACCATGAGAACTAGCAAACAGAAATCCTATTCACTTTCACACAGGTAAGGCCTATGTGAATAGGTCTTGCCTTTGGTCTAACCTGAGGAATAGCCATTGGGGAACAGTGCACTGGCTTTTGTCTGTCACAAGACAAAAGTACTAGAGATTGCTGTTGGCTGAGCCTTTGACAATCAAATTCTTCATTTCCTTTAGTTCCACCAAAGCTCTGTTTAGGGTAGTGGATTGAATGCTATGCTCTTTTATTGTGGATAGGAAACACCAGCCTTTGTGTGTCTTCTCTTTCAAAACATCCACAGAGTTATTGAAACATCTAGAAATAGTGTTGGCATTTTTCTCTCCACAGTCATATTGGCTGAGTTTAAGAGGTGTGAGGGAAGGGCTGGGAAAATGGAATCCGTGTAACTGTCTTCCCAGCAAAAGTCCTTGCCAGCAGCTTCCCCTCTGGTTTAGTGCTCCTAAATTAGCCTTTAAAATTTCAATCTTTGTGTAAGAATCTTGATAAATGAAATTCATACATTACTTGAATAGAAAATGTCACCTTTGAAGGTCTCTGTGAATGTTTCAAGCATTTCATGTAAAATAAGGGAAGATTAAAGTAGGGAAAGTTACTTCTGTTTCTTCTTGTTCACATATTTTGTTTGCCGCATGAAAGTCACTCAGAAACTGGCTTCCAACACTGGGTTGGAGAGAGATGAGGTTTGTGAGTCTCCTCATTCTGTTCATAGGGTAGTCAGATATCATAGTCAGATAACTCAAAGTTTGCTAAAAAATAAAGTCAATAGCACATCATGTGTCAATAATTCTTTTGTTGGAATGCTGATATTTCTACAAGCAGGGATTTCTTACAGTTCTCACTTTGCCTTTTTAAAAGTAGCCTTTTTAAAATGACAAGTTAGCTTGTCATTTTCTTGATCTTTTCTGGACCAAGATGTAATATAAATATACAATGTAATGCCATAATGCAGACAATTGTGCACAATTTATTGCCATTTCATATTATCTACTTATAGCACATTTTGTCTTGTAAATAATTTATGAATAGCTGCAACATTTTAAATAAACTTATGAATACTGCAGCCACTATTGGGTCATGTAATTGAATGTGTCTAAAATAGTTTCCCAAACCAAAACTTCAGACTGCACTAAAGGATTTCCTAGAAATTTGACATAGGAGTTAATTTCTATTTAGCTATTAATTCTAACCTTGGATTGCTTCTCTTATTTTTTCTTTTCTGTTGTTAACTAGATTCTGGAAAATGAGCGGATAACTGCTTCTGGTATTTTGGGTTTTTGGTATTGAGATTCTTCAAATCTGTCAGTTCACCCTTAACTGCATTTGTTCTAAGATTGTCCCAAGTTGGCTTCCATATATGCTCTTATCTGTGGTTGGGGACCAAAATGACATTACTAGAGTCCATTTATCAAGTTCACAGGACTCAATGATGCATCATTTCAAAGCCAAAGTGTTGCCTCTCAGTTTTTGGCAAAGTAGCTTTGATTTTTTTATAATTGTCAAAGTAACATACAGTAATATACCTGTCCTAGTGAGTGGGCTTAGTGACTGTGTGCTCAGATGTTTAAATTTCTGTGTTAGGGAGGATATTTTTTAAAAGAAAAGAAAACCTATTTATATTTCATTGTACTCAAAGACCATTTGAGAATAATTTATTGCAGTTACAGAATTGCTTGCATTTTTCTTTCTTGAGTTCTAAGTAAACTTTATTGAAATACCTACTCTCCTACATCAGGTAGTGTCTTAGTCCATTTTCTGTTGTTAATATCACAACAAAATGGGTAAGATTTAAAGAAAAGAGGTTTATTTGGGCACATGGTTCTAGAGGTCCAAGGTTGAGGGCCTACATCTGGTGATGACCTTCTTGCTGACAAAGTCCCCAGGCAGTGCAGGGTATCCCATGGCAAGAGACAGGAGCACACACATTTGTGTCTGTGTGTCCTGGTCTCTCCCTCTCTTCTTCTAAAGGCACCAATTTTCAATCAGTCTTCAGTCTAATGACCTTATCTAATTCTAATCCCCTCCCAAAAGCCCCCATTCTAAAAATACCATGGTCAGATTAAGTTTCCACCTTTGTAATTCTTCACAATAAACATTAAAATTCAAAGTGAATTTCAGCTGGGACAGACTATATTCAAGCCATAGCAGGTACAATAAAGCTTCCTACACAAATTTACATCATTCTAAGCAAAAATAAAATGTGAAAAACCGGCATTTACACAGCAGATTCAGTGCATAGAACCTCTCTGATCACAACTTAGTCACCTCCTACTCTTCTCACTCCAATATCAGAGCTTCTGGTCATTTGCCTGCCACCTGATCACACATAGCTATTGCCACTGTGCTAGCCCATCAGTCCCCAACTGTCCTGTCATTCCTACCCTGAGTCCAGGGCTGTTTGTATCAATTCTGTCCTCTTGGATTTTAGTCTTCTCCAACCCTGTGCCTTAGATCAACTAACCTGGGTCAGCCCCACCACTCACTGATCAGGGCTCCCAGCATCTAACCTGTAGACCTTATCCACTAGAAATCCTTTATTTTAACCACACTCTCTCTGCTTTGGGATAGTCTTTCTATTTCTTTCTTTCATATCCTTACTATATCTCTTTGTAGCAGCATCGTCCAATGGAAATATAATGTGAGACACATAGATAATTTTAAACTTTCTAGTAGCCACATAAAAAATTAAATAGGTAAAATTAACTTTGCTGATATATTTTGTTTAGTCCAACATGTTCAAAAGTGTTATCCTTTCAACATGTAATTAGTATGAAACCCAGTATGTAGTCTATATTTTCAGAACACCTCCTTTGGGACCAGCCACAGTCAAGTGCTTTACCCAATTGTACTGTTCAACACAGATCTTACCCTTGTGAAGCCATACCGTCTAACCTCCTCAGTCTCAGGAAGGCCTTATGACTCATTTTCCAGGGAGAATTTGAATTAATTTACCTGAAGCCACTTTAGGTAAAGTTTACTTCCTGTCCATCTTAACACAATGTAGCCACACCCATCCCTTCCCTGAATGTCTCTCCCACCCCTTCTTTCTTCTCCCTTCTTTGAAAAGAGCTGTGACTAATTAATTCCATCCTTTCCTGCCCTCTGAGACTTTGCTTTAATCAAATATCTTCTCTTTCCAGAATCCTCACCCCTCCCTTTGCACCAACATTCCCAGATTTTGCTCAAACTGAAGGATTACTTGTTGCTGCTACTCACCAGATCTTCTTTATTACTGTGAATTAACTCCCACCCCTTTTGCAACCCCTTACAGTGGGCTCCCACCCCCACTGCTCCTAACACTGCTCTCTGCTGGCTCCAAATTCAGTGTTCCTTGCTAACCCTTTAGAAAATTTCTTCTTCCTGGCTGCTCTAACCTACTTACTGTGGTTGCCCTTTCTAACACTAAGGACTTTCTCTGGTTTCATCCTAAATTGCATCTGTAGCCTCCCATTGGAGATTTCCTCCACACTTGTGGCTGCAATCATTTCTACCCCAAATACATCCAAATGGAAACATTCTACCCCATTTACCAAATCTCAGTCCTACATTTCCAGTTGCCTACTGTACAAATTCATCTGAATTTTAATAGATTTGTGACATTAAGGACCATCTTAACTCTGGGATACTGTGATAAAGCCAAAAAAAATCATGTAAGTTCCAGGCTTTAAAAAAATTAGTTAGCATGGTGTGTAATTATCAGCCTTAATGCATCCGTAATTGCTATCTCATCTCTGCCCCAGGTTGTGTCAAAATGCCTGGCTTCCACGTCATCATGTCAGAATCTGGTTTAAAAACAAGTGTCATCTTTCCTCCAAATCAGTTCACCCTCAAATTCCCTATTTTTTCCAGTGATGCTAATCTCTCAGTCACCAGGCTTTGAAATGCTGCTTTCACCCTTAATGAGATCTGATTCCTTTTTTCCCCAGCTAATTAGTCACCATTCTTGTCAACTAATCCTTTATAATATTTCCTTTTATCCACCACATCTCCTTTACCAATTATTCCTCATGTTTATAAACCATCCTATGCCCTCTTCCCTCATCAATTTCAGCACACTCCATCCAAATTCAACTTTTGCCACCATTGACAAGACAAAACATATTGGCATCAAGTCAAGCTTTCTTTCAATGGGTGTTCAATGATTCCCGTTTTTACCTTAAGTTCCTTTAAAAAGGAGCATCATTTTATGATTGCTTGATTCTTATGCTTCCTAGATAATGGATGATCAATAACTATGGGTAATGACTAGTTTTCACTTAAAAGCTAGTTTTCACTTTAAATAGCTAGTTCTGAAGGCAGTTTTAAATATAATTAAGTTGTCCAAAATCAATTTTGCATAACTTTGGGGGACATTTAACATACAGTAGGAGAGAAGCATAAAATTTAGGAGTTGGTTGGGCTTCTTGTGTTACCTAGTCAGTATACAAGTTTTTTAACTTTTAACTTCCTAGCTTGATAGATTACCAGTCTAATGAAGTTCATCATGGAGTTTAAATGAGGCTATATATGCAAATGCTTTGAACATTTCAGAGTTTGTGTAAATAGATAATCTTGTCACAGAGTACCCAGAATCCACCGCCCATTGCCTTAAGATAATTCTTCTGTTAAGCTCCTAAGTAAAAGACTCTTGGAACTTCACAAATTGTTTGGAAGCCTCACTGGAAGATAATGACTCTTCAACAAACTAATGTGATTTGGCTAACCTCTCTGTCCACAGAGTCTTTCAGGAGAGCCCAAACTGGGTGCCCATCTTCTCAGCTCTTTGAACAGGTGACTAGAGTTGTAGAAGGCTTTTCTAGAAGTTATGCCATTGTTGGCAGGTGTTAGGCAATCCATTCAGTGGGAATTAGCTTGAAAACAGCTAATTCTGTCTCCTCTTTGTTTGAAAACTATTTGTACGGTTTCCTATACCCCTATATATATCACAGGTGTGTAAACCACCTCCCCCAGCACTAAGAGTACTTTCTTCAGCAAAACTCATGCTGCCTTCTCATGCATTGACTTCCAGATGTGCTTGCTGTCTGAGTCTGTGGGCATCATAAAACAGATTACAATTTATTTCTTATCTATTTGCATGGTTTTTTTTTTTTTGCTTTTTGCAATTCATTTATTTTTATGTCCTTAACGCTGGCGCATAACCAGGCACTTAGTTCTTGATCAGTGAGTAAGTGTATAGGAAGACACAGTTCAGTGATACCTCTAAACGGTGGTGTTTCATTCTCTTATTTATTCCCATTTGCCTCTTCTCTTGCACCAAACAGAGTAAATACTAGAGACTCCAGGTTCCCAAAGATCCCTTAGCCCTGCTGGTCTAGACCTAGGCCCAGGCCCATTTTCACCTCTGCCTCTGGACCCACTCAACCCCAGGCTTCTGTGGAAATCCCTCTTCTTCCCTTCTATCCTTTCTCCTCAGGGGTCCAGAGGTTTACTGCAGGTGTATCTTCCAAAAGATCCTCTCATCTGCCTGAAAATTATTATTATTATTATTTGGTACTGGGGATTGAATCCAGGGGCACTCAACCACTAAGCCACATCCCCTGCCCTATTTTCTATTTTATTTAAAAACAGGGTCTCCCTGAGTTGCTTAGCACCTCACCATTGCTGAGGCTGGCTTTGAACTCGTGATCCTCCTGCCTCAGCCTCCAGAGCCGCTGGGATTATAGGCGTGTGCTACCGCGCCCAGCCAAAACGATTATATTTTGATATTCTATTCTCATAAACTCTTTTAAAAGGAGAATTATTTTGGTGAACTCATTTGAACTGTATTGTTGACAAGCAAATCTTTAATATTGTCTTATTCCTGCATCTTTTGCATTAAATAAAGATCATGATGATGACAGCCACTTTGAAGATAGAAAAGGGGTTATTCAAAGGAATGAATTTCTAATAGTGTGACTGGTAATTGGGGCAGGCAGAAGAGAGAAGCTTTAGAGAAGCAATACTCTCCTTGGTCTCTGGAAACCTACATGTAAGATTGGCCTTCCTCAAAAGAGAAAAAAATTATATATATTTTACATATATATTTATATTAATATATTTACATATATATATTTATGTGTATATATATATATATATATATATATATATATTTTTACCACTCCAAAACATGCTTGCAAGCCTTTCCTCTCCTCTATGTTATACATTGCAGAAGTGCTGTGGGAGAAAACAAACCATGTTTTTGCCCAACAATGGCTGCCTACTAGAATCTTTGAGTTAATGTCTTTGGTGAAACACAGTGGTGGTGGATAGGGAATAAATTCTCTTCCCAGCTTCATACTGCCAGAGATGTCCTCAGCCTATTATAAACAGCCTCTCATTTCTCAACCCCTGATCTGCACCCAACCAGCCAGAGGCAAGCCTGCTGTGAGCAAGGGGTTTCTATGTGAAGGGTATGTCTTTAGCCTTGGACTGTCACTAATGTTTGTGACAACAATACAGATTGAACAACCCTAAATGAAAAATACAAAATTCAAAACTTTTTGAGTGTCAATGCAACCACACAAGTGAAAAATTCCACACCATGACACTATTTCATGCACAGAATATTAAAAATAGCATCTAATGTTACCCTTCAAGACTATGGGTATAAGGGGTACATAAAACATTAATGAATTTCATGTTTAGACTTGGATCACATCCCCAAGATATCTCATCGTGTATATTCAACTGTTTCCAAATCCAAAAATTATCCAAAATACTTCTAGTCCCAGGCATTTTGGACAAGGAATATTCAACCTGTATGGCTCTTTCAGCTAACTGCACATTCATGAATAATGGGACAGGTATGTGCCACTGTGCTCCCTGCTTTCTTCAACATGGTTATCTCTGTTTTCCTTTGAGCAAATGACTGGAATCTAAATCCAAACCAGGTGTTTCCAGGTACAGTACATGGGAAGCTGACAGTCTAAGCCACTACAGCTTACATCTGACTGTCATATGGGAAATTTGTTTCTTATTTTCTCATCTGGAGAATTGATATGACATTCAATAAAGACCATTTGCTACTTGCTTAATAGGATAATGAACTTGCAGAGATTCTTCAGTAAGGCTTGCATGCTTTCTTCATATCCTGGTAACTCAAATATTCAAAATATTTCCATTTGTATTACAAATTTGAAGCATGGCTTTATTTATTTATTTTTGGTACTGGAATGGAACCCAGAGGTTCTTTACTACTAAGTCACATCCCCAGCCCCTTTTTTTTCCTTTTTTATTTGGAGACAGGATCCTGCCAAGTTGCTTAAGAGCTCACTAATTGCTGAGGCTGGCTTTGAACTTGCAATCTTCCTGCCTCAGCCCACCGAGTTTCTGAGATTACAGGCATGTGCCGCCACACCTGGTTAGCTCTATTCTTTTGAACTTAGTTTTTTGTTTATACATTGAAAGATAATGATAACTGAATGATATATGTGATATAGATTTTAAAGCTTGCATTCCTGGCTTTTCAAATCATAGAATGTAAGCAAACAAATCATGTGCAAAAGCTCAATCCAAATATCAGCTCTAGGGTTTGTCAAGACAGCCACTAGCCCACAGTTTTGCCTGTGTTTAGAGGCCAAGGTCTTGCAGAACTCTCTCTGTGTTCCAAAAATACCACTCCCTCCAGACCTCTATTTTCATGATTGCTGCCCTTTCTGATCAGCATGGACCTTTTTGTATGACCGATGTATATATCTACAGGCCATCACTGAGACATAAAATTGTCAGCAGGGCATCAAGATGTGCACATAATCAATGACATCCACAGGATTTCAGGTACTTCACAGAATCCTCTATTTGAAAGCCACATAATTCCAGCCTCTGAATAGATGCTGTAGCCCATGGAAATATACCCATAGAGAGATGGTGACTGGAGTCTTTGTGAATTTGTGAATTCTCCCCAGCAATGGAAAAGAGTTTTTCAAACTGAAATGGAGTGTCAGTAAGTGCCCTTTGGTGCAGCCATCTGTCCACTGGCTTGCATTTAGGAATCCAAATGCCCAGTGGGAACCTGCTGTACTGGCAGCTGGGTGGACAGAACCAGCAGCTTACTTCTGGCACTGCTAGAGTTCAGTGGTGTGTGTGTTTGTGTCCCCTCCCCACAGCTATTGACCTGCTGTACTGGCGGGACATCAAGCAGACTGGGATCGTGTTTGGGAGCTTCCTGCTGCTGCTCTTCTCCCTGACTCAGTTCAGCGTGGTGAGCGTCGTGGCCTACCTGGCCTTGGCTGCTCTCTCAGCCACCATCAGTTTCCGCATCTACAAGTCTGTCTTACAAGCTGTGCAGAAAACCGACGAGGGCCACCCTTTCAAGTGAGTGTCCCCACCTGCCCAGCAAGCCCTGCCTTCCCAGGCTCCTCCTCTGCCCCCACTCCAACCCACAGGTGCACTGGGGCATATTTCTCTGAGACCCATCAGACCTCCTAGAGTCTCACCTAATACCTTGGCTTTACTATCTAACACTGTTGGTGGATTTCTGAAGCAAAATTCCTTATTCTTATTCTAATACTTATTGCTGTGTTGAGTTTTTGTACTTTAATTACCAAAAGTAATCATAATCCATTATATTTGTATAATAATTTATCATTGAAAGAGTACTCCATCAATTACTAATACCCCCCACTCTATAAAGAAGGCTGGGAAGACATTATAATCCCTATTTACAGGTGGAAAAACTGGAGTTCCAAGAAGCAAAATGACACTCGCAAGGTCACATGTCCAGTAAATAACACAGAACAAGAGCTAGGGTGTTTGATTTTTATTTCCATGCTGTCTCTGAAAATTTAAGACCAAAGAGCCAACTATCTGAGGGATCCAAGGCTCATGAACAATCTTTTTTTTTTAAAGAGAGAGAGAGAGAGAGAGAGAGAGAGAGGGAATTTTTAATATTTATTTTTTAGTTCTCGGCGGACACAACATCTTTGTTGGTATGTGGTGCTGAGGATCGAACCCCGGCCGCACGCATGCCAGGCGAGCGCGCTACCGCTTGAGCCACATCCCCAGCCCCATGAACAATCTTATCATATGCCCTCCTCTGAATTTTTCTACTGGGGAAATATAATTGGAATGAGTATTGAAAAGAAGGAAAATTTTTTAAAGAGAGGCAGTCTATTAAGAAAGAGGACACATGCAAGGGGATAGAGGGCAGTGTTAGCCCGGCCAGCAGCATCCACCCAGCTCCACCAAAGTTTATCCTCTGACTTGAAAACTCAGACACTCAGAGCATTGGCCATCAGTACCACCCCCTCATCTGCTGGCTTGCCCCAGAATGCAAGCTCACCAAGGTTGTCCTCACCTCTGTAAACAACCAAGGGACAGTTCTCAGTCCTAAATGGGACATGTAGGTGCTACTGCAGAATGGCTTCTGAACGGCCCTGGGTATTCACTGATGCCACCTCTCTATCTGTCCTGGCTCTCCCTCACCAAGGCTTCAGTGGCACCGGGCTCTTCACAGGGAAAATGATGCCTGTTTGCAGGTGCTGTGGACAAAGGGAAAAGGCTGCTCTCAGACATTTCTTCCCAGCCTCTCCTGACTCAGTGTCAGACAGTGTTACCATGTGGGTTACAGTGTTATTGTCCTTCTAATGCTGAGTTAGTGGGTCTTCGGGGCTAGAGCCTGGCCACACAAGTGGCATACACAACACCTACTTGAGTGGACCTCACCGGTGACCAGTCCACATCTTCATCCTTCTCCCTGTCCCAGTCTCTCCCTTCATCATCCAACATTCAGTGTGTTCAACCACGCTGTTCCCACCACATTTTTGGCCCCCAGGCTATCACATGGGGGGACTTAGCTCTCATTTGACTTATTCCCTCTCATACCTGGTTATGCTTCCTTCAGAGGACAGATTTAAAATATTAAAATTTCCTTTGGCTGAGTCATTTTGATCATTAAAAGGAACATCTGATTCAAAATATACTATTTTGAATCAGAGCACACTATCTATACAGATCACTATTTTTCCTTTTCCTTCTTTCTTTTTTCTAAAGGAAAGAAGAGCCATCACATTTAAATCTAAACTCCCTGAATTAGTTCAGGCTGCTTTAACAAACTACTATAAATTGGGTGGCTTAAACACAGAAATTTATTTCTCACAGTTGTGGAGGCTGCGAAGTCCCAAACCAGAAGCCCACATGGTTGGGTTGCAGACTGCTGTCTTCTGATTGTGTCCTCACAAGGCAGAAAGAGGGGAAAAGAGCTCTGAGGGGTCCCTTTGATGAGGGCTTCTTCCTCTTAACCTAAGCACCTACCAAAGACCCCACATCATAATTCCATCCATCACTGGAGGTGAGAATTCCAACATCTGAATTTTGAGGGGACACAGCATTCAGTCCACAACATTCCTTACAACTCAGGCCAAGTGTTGCTTTGCCCTTTTCTTCTCCACTCCCAGAGTTAAGCAGGCCTTTAAGAACTCCAACAGTTTCCCTCTAAGGAGGCAAAGTGCCCTCTTGAAAGAGCAGAGGCAGGAAACGGGAGGGCAGCTGGACCTCTGCACAGAAGCATGGCCAAGCAGAGGAACCTTAGGTTGGGTTTTTAATATATTTTTATTTTATAAGTAAATATATTGCATTTGATATATTTTAGCAACCCATGAGTTAAATTTAACAAATTAAAAATCCCCGTTCTAAAAGTACCATTCACTCACTAGAACCAATGAGCATTTTAATATGATCCAGGTCTCTTGAGTTTCCAGTGCTCCCTAGATAAACTTGGATATAAATTATAGAATTCAAACATGCATTCTTCAGAGTTTTAATGAGGAACAATAATTGGCAGCTAGAATTTTCAAATAGCTCAATTATTTAAAGAAGACTATGCTTTCCATGCAGTCATGTAGAATTTAGCAAATGAGCTGTTTTGCATTGGTTTTTTCCCTCCAGTCCCAGCCAGTTTCTGTGAATTATCAGCTCAGGCTGTAATGCTATCTTCAGTGGACAGAAACAGTCATAATGCTCTCCCACCCCTGTTCATGTGTTCCCCATGCACAGGAAGCCAGAGAGTATGGTGCCCTTTAGCCACTGACATGACCCTTAGAGTTGGCCACCCACTGCCTCAGATGAGAGAAGGAACATTCACCTGGCCCTGGGGTGTACCTGCCTGTGTGCCGTCCCTCTGATGGGGTTCTCTGATGCTATGGTCTGTTGACAGGGCCTACCTGGAACTTGAGATCACCCTGTCCCAGGAACAGATTCAGAAGTACACGGACTGCCTACAGCTCTACGTGAACAGCACACTGAAAGAGCTCCGGAGGCTCTTCCTGGTCCAGGACCTGGTGGATTCCTTAAAAGTATGTTGCCTTAAGCCCTTTGCTTTATGATCTTAAGGTTTTGTTTTCCTCTAGAAGTGAAATATTAAAACTGCCACATTATGGGGAAGATTATGCTAGTTCTAGAGTCAGAAAATCTCCTGATCTATGGAATCATGGACTTCATCCCTTCATTTTATAGAAAACATAACTGTCTCTGAGAGGTTAAGACTCTTATCCAAGGTGGCCCACTCGTCTGGCAGAGCTAGGATGAACTCAAGATCATACAACTAATTCTGTTCTTTTTATTGTATATCAGGATGTCCGTCCTTAAACCATTTTTGACTCCTCACCCAATTTTCTAAAATTAATTTTAAAATAAAAATCTAGTTTCGGGAATGTAAAAACACACACATACTTCTTCATTGGAAAAAACTCTGGACTCTACTAATGATAGATCTCTGTGTGTCCTGAGGCAGAGCCATCTGAAGGGCAGAAGTAGGCTCTAAACAGTGTGTGTGAGGACCTGGGTCCTGGGCTTTATACTCTGGTGATAACTCATCATGATTCAGCAAGGCTGTGAGCAGATTCAAGGTAGCCAGGACAAGGTCTCTGAGTTCTCTGTCCTCCTTGTGCACTCTGTACACACCCTGGCAGGGGTCTTGCACTAGGGGTGGCCTGGTAACTGCTCAAGGAAGGGCAGAGGAAAAGTGAGAGATGTGTTCTTGATCCTTGAGGTAATTGAAGGGAATGGTGACTTATAGGAGTTACTTAAGGCAGAAACCAGGAGATGATGATTACCTGTCCTAGAGCTTCTCAGGTAATGTTACCATTTGCTATGTAAAAATGGGGCTACAGCAGGGGTCAGCAATCCTTCTCTCCAAAGAACTAGATAGTAAATATTTGGGGCTTTGCAGGCAATGCTCTGCTACCCAGTTTTGTCATTGTGGCACAAAAGTAGGAAAAGACAATACAGCAGTGGAAGATTGTGACTGTGCACCAGTAAAACTATACTGATGGACACTTAAAATTGAATTTAATATCATCTAACATATCATTTTTTTCTCTTCTTTTGATTTTACTTAACCATTGAGAAATATAAAAACCATTTTTAAATCATGGGTCCATACAGAAGCAGGTGTTAGATAGACTACCATTTCCCTCAAATGTTATAACAGCATGATCCAAAGGTCTCCAAAGAAGCTAATGACAACCTTCTTTTGGTGATTCCATGATGGACTTTAAAACACCTATCAATCTCTCATTTCCTGTTGAAATCATTCTATTGACATTCATTTCCCATTACCTATAACTGTAATCCAAAAAATTTTAATCAGAAATCCTAATTAGGGGAAAAAATTGAAATGCTAATTAGAAAAATTGATGCTAATCTAAATATTAACAATATGAGGTTCCAATCTGTCAGGGACAGCTTCAGGAGCTCTGATCATCCTTTCTTTCTTCAGTTTGCTGTCCTGATGTGGCTCCTGACTTATGTTGGCGCCCTCTTCAATGGCCTGACCCTGCTGCTCATGGGTAAGGATGGGCATTATGTCTTCCTTCACACCCCCTGAGTACAGGGGGCTTCCTAGGCTGTTAGTATTTAGCTTGTTCTGATAAGTCCCTAGGGACAAGTTCCAGATCCCTGAGGACAGAGCATTTTCCTTACTATCACAGTTCAATTAAAGAGTCTATTACATATTATATATCAGCAGTGAATTTCTAAGTCTGAAGGGCTTCTCCCGCCACCCCCCCCCCCCCGCCGTTCATCCACAATGGGTTCTATTTGATTTCTAAATATATCTGTCTATAGTTCTAGTTATGGATAAAGATGCATTTTCATCTTCAGAGGGCACAGTCTACCCTCATTCTGGAAAAATGACATCTATAAAGGGCTCAGCATCCTTTTACTTTCTTTATAACTGCCCTGCTATCCTAGTTATTCCAAATAATGTTGCAATATCACATGACTATGTAATATGTATCTATGAACTTATTATTATTGATAACTCTCAGAATTTTAACACTGCATTTGTTTTTCATCCCAGCTGTGGTTTCAATGTTTACTCTACCTGTAGTGTATGTCAAACACCAGGTAAGTTCTCTGTGGTGTCAGACATTCATGTTAAATTTTGACCACATGGGGTCTTTGGGTGTGCTCATTATTTCTCTCTTTGTAGGCACAGGTTGACCAATATCTTGGACTTGTGAGGACTCACATAAATGCTGTCGTGGCAAAGTAAGTTGTCCAGCAAGATTCATAAAGAAGAGTCACTGTCTTAAGCAGGCCTTTGAATGGATTAGATAGGTGTAATAAAGTGATAGTAAAATAATAGGTGAAGGTATGATCTTTGACTTGTTCAAGTCATATGTTCATTCCTTTCTCAATTATATTATTCAGAAAATAAGTATAAATTTCAAAACTTACGATTAAATAAAACTTCCAGGGATTTATTTTAAGTGTCATAATAAATGTGTTTTAATAATGAATGATATAAAGCTGTAGCTAAGGGCTGGCCCATGTTCAATATCAAGATGGAGAAAGGAAGGAATTCTGATTCAGAAAATTAATGGTTAAATTGAAATAGAAACACTTAAGTTAACAAACATTTTAAATCTTTTAAACAAATGAGCAACACTAATTATTAAACTACTAAAATTATCTTTTAAACTTTAAAATGGGTAAAGTTTTTGTTACCTAAATATTTTAATTACATTACTTTAACTCTATAAGTGTGTTTGATTAACATCATTCCTTTTTTAAACTGGAGTCTTGGTCAGGCCCTACTTTATAGGCTACCTACTCTGTTGGGGGATAAAGATTTCAATTTTACATTTAACTGAGTAGCTTTTCCTAATTCTTATATTAATATTTATAGGTTTGTTGCCATCTACAAAGATAGGTTTTGTGTTGTCATTACTATTCAAGATTTTAATGGAAAGTTAAACTAATCATTAGCTACAAGTACATGTCACCATAGGATGAGTCTTTGTCAACATAGTAATTGAAACTATGTAGTTGGACCTAGGTGATGATCAGATTTAGAGGGCAGCATTTTAGGCAAAGATGTAAAAAGGAAAATAAACAAATTGAAACGCAACAACTTTAAAGTTCTTCTGCTATTAGGTTACATATCATCAACAACAGTTCCCTCCTGAAGTATATAAAAATCTATTTTTACTATTACCATTTACATTCATCCTCTTAAACTCTTAAGAAACTCAGGTTGTATGGTGAATATAGATCTGTAACAGATCTTCAGCACATTTCAAAATGTCTGAAATTATAAGCTTGAACCCCAGTGTAACCAACAGCTAATGCTAATAAACAAATGAAGGACAAAAGTCATTGTTTTGTATTAATAAATGTTAGCATGGACATATAGAATTAGAATTTCTAGGGTTGGTGACCTGAAATGTTTATTTCAGTGACTTCCCTAGATAACTTTTTGGCAGTTAGTGCTATGGGAACTATGGTACAGAACATCAGGATAGGAGTTTGGATACTGGAAGACAGATGTTCTAGATCTAAGTTGTACAATCCTCAGTTTGGGGATCTTGAGAAAAATCACATCTATTAAGGAATGGGCGGTGGGCGGTGCTGGTTGATTGGTTCTAAAAGAGGAGTCCCTATTTTGTTCTGGATACTTCATATAATAAGCACAGAGGGTATAAAGATAATGAAACAAATCCATCTCAGCCTCTCGGTGCAGACAAAATTATAAAGAAACAACTGTAAATCAATTTAATACCAGTAAAGTTGCATAAAATACTAAAGTCAGAGTAATGAGAATACAATTGATCCTTCCTAGAGTGAATAATGTAAAGTCACTAAGAGAAAGTGGCATGTGGCCTGGGCACTGAAGAATGGGTAAACACCGCCTCCTACCCCACCCCCAAGGTCGATAGGATAAAAGACTGCAAGAAGAAGAAGCCATGTAAACAAAAACAGAGGAGCCTGAAAAATGTGGGTCATGTTCAGGAAGCAATAAGTCAGACAGTGTGTTCAAAGCTTAATATTTGGAAAGATCAGTTAGAGCAAATGTAGGAGGAGAGTCTGAGACCAGGTCCTGACAACTCTGAGCCATTTTGACCCTGACCCAATAGGAAATGGCCGGCTCTTGATGTCTCTAAGGAGGAGATTGATGTAGTCAGAACTGTATCTCGTGAAGATCAGCCACAATAATCTAGTGAGAGAACATCTGAGGAGGAGAGAGACAGGAGGAGATGTGGCAATCAGCTAGGAGCTATCATAATTCCAATGAAAGTGGTAAGGGCATAGGCTATTAAAATGAAAAGAAAGCAGATGGCAAAGAAAACCGTGCACGCGCACACACACACACACACGTGAGCACACACACACACACACAAAATGTAGTTGTTAAATTACACTTGGAAATCAGGTTTATATAAAGGAACAGAGAGAAAACATGTTATCCATGAGGAATGATAGCGCTTCTGTGGTTGACTTTCACTCTGAGTTGGCTCTGAGCTTCCTGGTAGTTAGACCAAAAAGAGAAACTAGGTAGGTAATCTGGTTTTGTCTGACATTAAAGTCTAAAAGAAAATTCTTGATGATCTCTTATCTCTCAGATCTCTTTGACTTCTGAAATTTTGATTTAGTGCTAGAATAATTCTAACAAAAGAAGTTATACCATTTTAGTGGAACATCAAAAGAACTTGATGGTTAATCAGAGAAACTTGTTTGAGTCCATTTCTGGCATTTATGCAATATGAGTTCATCATAAATGTTGTCTCTGTGAACCTGTTTCCTTATCGGTAAGTTGGAAATGTTAGTATTACCTCACAGGGTTGTTGGGTATTAAATAAGATAGCACCTAGAAAGTATTCTTACTTGGACATAGGAAACAAGAACTATTACATATCTTTCTCCTTCACTTCCTCCTCATTATCATCGTATTGCTGGGTAGAGATCATTCTAAGGATCTTAAGGACAGTTCCAGACTGAGTCAGGGACTCCTCTTGCCACTCTCTGCATACTGAGCTACCCTGTCCAGGTCATTTAACCTTTCTTTGTATCAGTTTTCCAGCTGTAAGATGGGGGTGATACCTAATAACACTTCTTAGAGTTTTGTAAAAGGGCCTAAATTAGAAAAGGCAAAATAAGTATTGTAGAGGGAATTAAAGCTGTAAGCAAGAACATAAGAAATCTGCCATAAGTGAATACAGCTGCCTATATCTAGGTGAGTTCTAGTCTGTGATGGTGAAATTGCCTGAAATTTTATGTAGAAGCCTTCTTGGTGATTGCCAATAAATCTCAGAGAATGAAAGACTTCCCTGAAATTGAACTGAAACTGTTCCAATTTTCAAATGGGAAGAAAGCATCAATTCTAGAACTTATCTTTGGGTGAACTGAATGCCTAATTCCAAGAAAAATTCTAGAATGAATTAGTAAATCTAATAATCAGTACTCAGAATAGACAGCTGTGTGTTCACCAAAAGGAGAGATTCTATACTATTCTGGCCAGTGAGTATTCTTGTTTCAGTGAAGTACTCAACAAATCCTCCTGTTGTCCTTGAGAGAAAACCAGAGATGATAGCACAATCTGTAGAGTTCTAGTAGACCCAAAAGATGTTCCTTAATCTTTCAGGTATCTGCCTGGGGCAAGGCATAGTAATGAGCTACAACATCCTGCCTTTGAGCCTATCCCTTTCAACACCATTACTTCTCGTGGCAACGTGAAGAAAAATCAAATATAATTTCCAAAATATTAGGTGGAGCAAAAGCAAATTCAGAGAGGGCAAGATTCAAGATGAATCCAAGGATTTTGAGGAATCTAGAATGCTGAATTGGAATCAAGAAAATTAAATTGATAGAGCAAGTTCTATATTTAGATTTTTAAAAACTCAACTTGGCAAAAGAATGAAGGAGGCTGGGGTTGTGGCTCAGTGGTAGTGTGCTTGCCTAGCATGCATGAGGCACTGGGTTGAATTCTCAGGACCACATACAAATAAGTGAAAATAAAAGTTCATCAACAATATAAAAATATTTTTAAAAAAAGAATGAAGGAGAGGTGGATAACCTATTACATAGAGGGTATAAAAAATACCTAAGATTTTTTAATTGATTAATTGGTCACAGACAAGTATGATTCATGGTATGCTGAGGCATCTTTTTAAAAAATCAGTGCATGTATGACCACACGAATGGTGTGACTCTGCATTGTAAATAGCCAGAGAAATGAAAAGTTATGCTCCATTTGTGTGCAATGAGTCGAAATGCATTCTGCTGCCATGTATAACTAATTAGAAGAAATTTTTAAAAAATCAATGCAAGTTTAGAAGTTACAAATGGAAGTATAAAGTCTAAATCAAAATAAGGCACAGTCGGGGCTGGGATTGTGGCTCAGCGGTAGAGTGCTCGCCTAGCGTGGGCAGGACCCGGGTTCCATCCTCAGCAACACATAAAAATAAAGGTATTGTGTTATGTCCATCTATACCTAAAAAATAAATATAAAAAATGCTTTAAGAAAAAAAAGAGGGCACAATCACTATATTCCATTTTGGTCATCTCACATGTGTGTTCAGTTTATTTCAGGGTTGGGCATTTAAAAAGATACATTAATATACTAAAGTAATGCCACTGCAGTAATTCCAGTACTGAGGGACTAGAAGTCTCATAGTAATGACTAGTAAAGATCAAATTTCACTAAATGACCCTGGAAAAGAGGCAACTTTAAATGAACACAATGACTGTCCTCAAATATTTGGAGGTCTGACATTGTCAAAGAAGTAGTAGGCTTTCTCTTTTCCTCTTTAGAGCAGAAATTCCAGAAGTTCTGAGATTTGAATGAAATATGCGATAAAACAGTAAAATCTGGAGTTTTTCAACAATGCAAGCCTTTGCCCCATGGAGCAGTGAACCCTGGACATTTACTCAAGTATCTATGTAGAAACTAGGTGGCCACTGTCACTATGTCCTGTCTTTCCTGACTTCTCCTCCTCTCATCCACCTCTCTTCTGGTCCTATAGCTTCAAATGTCAAGGGTTCATACTTGTGTTTCCAGTCAGACTTCCTCTGCTGAGCACCAGGTCTACTCCCCTGCTTATCTGATATTTTCTATTCTGTGTCCAATAGACATATTTATATGGCCAAACAGCTTGCAATTCCACATCAGAACCCATTTTTCTTTCAGTCCTTTCCATCTTGGTAATTAGATTGCATTATCATTCACCTGGTTGCTCAGGCCCAGAACTAAAGAATCTTCCTTCATTATCCTTCTTCCTCCTCTTGCCCATGCATTCAACCCATCAACAGGTTACGTGGGTCCTGTCAGCTTCATTTCCAAACTAGATCCCCAGGCTGGTCATCTGCCATAAAACTCTGGACATTGCCTTCTGGCACCTGGATTTCTATAGGTTTCCCTTCCTCCATTATTGCTTCTACTCTCATTTCCCCAATTTTTGCACATAGCCACCATCAGGTCTACTCACCTGCTTATCTGATATTTTCTATTCTGTGTCCAATAGACATTTCATATTTATATGGCCATAACATATAAATCATACCATAAATTATATTATAAATCCTATCATATCACTCCCCTTCATAAAATTTGTCAACAGCCTCTCATCACACAGAAATCCCCTAACGTGGCCCACCAGTTCCAACACCATCTGGGTACTGCCTGCCTCTCAGATCTCCCTACTCCATGCCTCAGCTCACTGGGCTATACCCTCCTTGTTCCCTAGCTTATCCTTCCTTTAGGGACCCTGCAGTTGCTGCTGCTTCTACCAGAAACTTCCAGATTTTTGGTGACTGTGTTGACTCTTCCCTATCCTCTGGGCATCTGTTTCTCAGCTCCGTGGGTTGAAGGTGGGCACCACCTACTTGGCCCCCTCACTTCCTTTCATACCACCTTGTTTGGTTTTATAGTGCTTGTCACCACTCCACCTTTTCTTGTCTACTTGTTTCTCTCTTCTCAACCTCTACAAGAATGAAAACTCCATGAGAGCAGGTACCTTCTTCCTTTTGTTGACCACTGAACTCCAGAATGTGGAAGGGTTAGAGAGGAAGGTCTCAATTAAACTCTGCATGATAAACTCATTAAGCTTCAATTTATGAAACAAAACACTTCTGGTGTAAACCTATCTTAAAATGACACAATCACACTGTGAGCATCACAGAATCATGGGAGCCTTGGTGACGGTCTGCTCGGCACCCCACATATTAAAGATGAATCTCGAGGGCCAGCTTTGGTGGAGATCCAGGTTTCTGAAATCTAGTTTTGAGTAGTTTGACCACACTGAGGAGACATACAGGTTCCTTCACCTGGAACCATCTCTGTTTATCTTCTTCCTGGCACAGGTAGTAACTGCACCATCCTTTCTCTTTCTGAAGTGCACCTGATTAGGGGATCAATAGCTATTGTCACTGTTTCACAGCTCCATTTCTATAGTCCTGAAATAAGTCGACATGTTCATCCACCTAAAAATTTATACTGTAAAGAAGGTAGCTTCCTTGGGTCACTCAGTATCCAATTTTTATTTCCTTCTTATTGCTTTTTATAAAGAAGAGTGTTTATAGACACACACATATAAACCATAATATCTTCCAGCATCTTATACTAATTAATATTATGCTAATTAAAGGAACAGAATGGATACATAAAATGATTTCATGAATAACATTTACAATTTAACCCTTTAGTTTTTGTTTTGTTTTGTTTTTAGGATTCAAGCTAAAATCCCCGGCGCCAAAAGACATGCTGAGTAGACAGGTATCCCAGCGGGGACTGGACACAAACAGGGATGTCTGGAGAGGCGACAGCTCTCTTCTTACTCTACTGCAAATTGATTGTTCCCCCCACCCAGTACCATACTCTTAGAGGCAAACTTTAAAACAGCTGTTTTTAGGCTGTTCCTTTACTCTTAGGATATTTGAGTCACTTGTGTCAAGCACTAAAGTATAGAAAAAAGTGTATTAGATGTGGTTTTTAATTTTGTGTTGCTAAAAAAAAAAAGTGCATGATGGTGAGAGCCCACGTTCTCCTTCCTTCTTCAGTGTTCTCCTCTTCTCTGCCATGCTTCTGTAGCTTCTAAAGTCCCCCTGTGGCTAGGCCTTTCCTGCCGAGTGCATTGACGCAATAGTGGAAATTGCTTATATGTCCTTGGGTTGCTGGTTGGATTAATCTTTAATAACATTATATAGAATTGTAGACTGATGTTTTAGCATTTTTCCAACACACACACACAACATAAAAATTAAAAAAAAAACAGTTGACTGTACTTATGGTAATCAGTTTTGTATAACTTAAAATAATTAAATAAATGAATAAATCCAAAATGAACATGCAGTACTTTTGTTGTCTGGGATTGATGGGCTGATTTACATGTATGGTAACTAAAAGTACCAGCATGTTAAATTTATTACAATTTGTATTACTTTCTCTGTAGTTCCTAATGGACTTAATTATGGACTCTGGATATTTGCACTTATGTACTTGATACTGAATGCATAAATAAATGTTACTAAATGTAGAAAGTGTTCCCTGTCTTGTCATGATTTTACTAGGAAATGCAAAAGTTGTAAGAGATGGGGTTACCTGTGCCAGAAGGACTGAGATCAAGTACTCACCTTGCTCCTTCCCCCAGGGCTACAGGATCCAACCCTAGCCTAGTTTATGTGCCTCTTAGGTTATTAATATATATGGAGTAGCAAGGAACACTCTTCATCTTGCATTAGAAATCTGTGAGGTTGGTAAAGATAGTTTCGTTTTTCAAAACTTGAAAATGATATAAATCCTTACATGAACTCTTTATAATTGTATGCAGCCCAATACTGGCATAAAACAATTATAATTGTTAGAAACTCACTCTTTTGGTAATTAGTGATTGAGCACCTACTGTGTACCAACCACTAAGAATAGGGCTGTGAGTCAAGAGATGACAGTTCCTACCCTCATCATGCTAAGTCTTCTAATGGTTGTTCTCTGCTTTTTGTAAAAGTCTGGTTGTGTATTTTGTCTCAGTGTAAAAAATGAAAGTCAAAGACAAAGAGGTAGGAGTGAATGAAGGCAGTAGAAATAGGAAGGGAAAAAGTATTGGAAGAAAAAAAGTAATAATCCCTTGTAAAAAGCTGTCTCTGTACCAATTGCATACTTGGGCTTAATCAGCATTTATGGAGTTAATCTTTCACACAAAGTAGTGTGAAGGTTACACCAATGAACTCCCATCTTGGTGTTGGGGTAGAGGGATGGTGGCTGTGTATCAACGCTGACTAGATTAAAAGAGGCTTCCTATGATTTCTACACATCTGGCACCCAAAGGAGTTACCCACCTTATCCCTGCACTGGACATAGCTTTCAACACAGGAATCAGAGTAGTGGTGGTCTGGGGTTGAGACAGGCCTTCTCAGTCCCCTTTCTTAACACATTCTTCTTCCATAAAGAAAATTGAAGGAAGAGCACAGAGAAGATCCACGTTTTGCTGTCATCTGGTTTCCTCCTGGGAATGGACCAAATAGCCCTCTGTTCCATGCAGTGACAGAGTGATGGAACAGGAGAGTGATGAGGAATGAATTTCAATCAATTCAGTTCTTTTTAATTCTAAAGCCAATGGACCTTATTTACAGCAGCAAACAGTGATAAGACCTGTTTATTCATCAAAAACTACCACATATAATAATTCTATTAGACTACACTTTTAAAATAGAGTTTGTTTTAGGTATATCCTTAAAAAGCAACAAAATTGTTTTTTTTTCTTTCCACTAATAATTTTATGAATGCATTCTCTCAATCAGAGCCCGGCAGGAAACAGCAGCCTCAAAAGGGTAATTGAGGAGAGTTTAATTTTAAAGTGTAGCAGTGTTTAGGAAAACTAAGCAGAAATGACCCAATGCCTATGACCTATCAAGAATAGGACTCTCTACCCTCTCTAGAGATGGTAAGGGGACAAGAGAAGGGAGTGCTTACAGGCCCCAGAGGAGGGAGCATTGTACAGGGGAGCCTCCTGTGATTTTTTTTTCCCCACTGGTACCCAATGATAATTCCTTCCCAGAGGAAGGAGGCAGCCAGTACTGTGTGAAAGGAGGGGAGAAATCCCAGGTAATAAATAGCTTCTTCATGTTCTCTCAACTATCACAGAAAATTGTTGCAGGCACCATATTCAAAAGGTCACTTACAACACTAAAAATGAAATGTCTTCATTGAAATTAATATAGTTATTTTTTCCTCCACCAGGGCATATATTTAGAAACTAGTAATTGATCTATATTTTCTTTCTGATACACAGTGAGGGCAAATATAGCACCTCAGCAAGTAACTCAGTGTCATAGAAGGACAAATTGTCCAATGAATATGATGCACCTAGACCGAGGTCACTATCAGATAGGTAGTATTATAATTTTTGTTTATGTGGCATTCATCAAAATACTTAGAAACTCTGCTGTACTCATTCTGTCCAATAAATATGTTTAAAATGCTCTAAAATTACAAGAGAATTTACCACACTATGATCTCTCAGTAGCAGATCCTGTCTTACTTTTTTGCTTGATAGAATATAACTTGTGTTTTTTTTCTTTGCTTCCTGTAGTTAAAAAAAGAACATCAAATGCTTGATACCACAAAATGCATTCCCAACAGAATGAGCTTTCTCCCCAGATTCTATAAGATTCTATTAGGTTATCTGCATGAATCCATCTGATCCCTCCATTTATGGTTGAATCTTTAAACTCCATGGGTAAGAATGACACTATACTAGAGGAATTTTCTCCAGGCCTCTTAAAGCTTTATGTGGATAAAATGTACCTACTTTCCCCCCGTGTTTACAAAAAAAAAATGTCTTGTTTTTAAATATTGTTCTTTAAATCCTAAATTAGGTGATATATGAGATGCATCCAACCAATTGATTAATTCTGTGATTCAGTGACTGGATTTATTAATCAATAAGGTTATTTTTAGGCTATTGAAATGAGAACTCTTAGGAATAACATAACATCTTTGAGCCAGACACAAAGTACTAGGTTCTTTTTACAAACATTATTTCTAATCAGAATTTCAAAATCCTACAGGATTAATACTTTTATTGTCCACATGAAGAGTTTCAATCTCAACATGTTTACACAGCTAGTAAATGATAAAACAAGGACTTGGATCCCTATTTGATTTCGAAGCCTGGGCTCTTTCCACTGAGCAACACTGCCTTTCCAGTGTTTTTTGCCCCTCCCCTGTGGTCTCTCTAGCTCAGGAACAATGCTACCTCAGCAAGACTATTTGATTACTGGTAATAGAAACCTACTAAAGCATATTAACTGCCAGTGAACATTTATTGAAAGAACACAAAGAAGTCCAAGGGCTTAACTACAGGGTATGAAGTATCTTTCTAAACACAATTTTGTTGCTTTGACCTTTGTGGTTAGAGGCAGAAGTGCTTAAATCCAGGCATTACATAACAATCCTGCCATAATAGAGGCATAAAAGAAAGTGCATAAATCTTAAAGAGCTTTATGTAATGGCTTACTTTTATATAGACATTCCTCCTGACCCAGAACACATATCCACACTGCAACAGAAAAGAAACCCTAACAGTGAAGCCATGTGCCAGTTCATTCCTTCACTCCAGAAGTTCATTTATCCAGCAGAGCTGAGGATCAGGAGCTCTCATGAATGGAAATCACAGTTAATCAAGAGTTACCCTTTTAAAAATAATAATTAAACAATAATTCTGGTGTAATAAAATTCACACTTAGAACCAAACATAATGTATAATTTAATCTGATGATTCAAAGTGTCCTTCAGGATTTTAAAAAATGGGGTGGAATGACTCTTGTCATACTAGCTTAGATATAAAAGTTGTGCAGCAGATCCTGAAGAAGGTAACTTTTTCCCTGGAATATGTGTGTGTGTGTGTGTGTGTGTGTGTGTGTGTGTGTGTGTGTGTATTCCCCTAATAAAGTCTAAACTGCAGAAGACTTTTTAGAAAACATTCTGAACACATGCATCTTTTCTGTTATCCTTTTCAACAATAACTTAATCATCTAGTACATGGACATTGCCATGGTAGGTGCTGCAGGAGATTCCAAGAGGAGTGAAATGCTGTCTTCACTTTCAGGGGTTTCATAGTATAGAGATACCACCACATTTATGGAATTGGTTATTTTGTTCCAGACACTGTTTTAAACACTTTCACTATATAAATTGATTTAATTCTCATGATCATCCTACAATGAAGATTCAATTTTAGAGATGAGAAGAGTAAGGCACAAAGGATACAAAGTTATTAAGTAATAAGATTATGACACAGAACATTATGAGCCACTCAGCCTTTGGTAACTGTCATCCAATGAAACTTTGAATAAAGCACTTTGGAGGCTCAGAGATTAGTGAGATGAAGAAAAAAAATATTATGGATGAGTCAGTTTTTGAGATGGGCTGACAGTACCAGCCTTCTTTCAATCTGCCGTGAAACCACCTGCAGTGTAGACTCTGGTTTTGAAAGAAGTTTGGTTGAAATTTGATATGCATGGCCAAGTGTTTTGGTCAGCTTTTTCACTGCTGTGATCAAGACTTGACAAAAACAATTTTAGAAGAGGACAAGTTTATTTGAGGCTCACACTTTCAGAGGTCTCAGTCCATAGTTGGCTGACTCCATTGCTCTGAGCCCATGTGAGGCAGAACATAAGGGCAGAAGGATGTGGAGGAGGAAAGCAGCTCAGGACATGGCTGCCAGGAAGCAGAGAGGGACTAAGCTCAGCTCACCAGGGACAAAATATGTACCTCGAAGGCTCACCCCCCAGAGACCCACCTCCTTCAGCCACACCTGTCTGCCTACAGATATCACCCAGTCAATTCATTCAAGTGGATTAATTCACTGTGAGTTTAAGACTCTCATAACCCAATCATTTCACCTCTAAACTTTCTTGAATTGTCTTTCACATGAGCTTTGGGGGATACCTCATATGTAAATCATAATACCAAGTGAGAATGTTGAGTTCGTCAGGTCTACAAGATTAGGGAAGTGGGAAGGAGATATAACATGGGAGTTATCTGTGTAAGGGAAGAGTTTGGAGAACATAAAGAGCATGAGATCTAGGACGGATGCCCCCTTTTAGTGAACAGGAGAAAGAAGACAAGGGAACCCGTGATGGATGATGTAAAGAAGGAAGAACCAAAGAGAGAAAAATAGAATGATGTAAGTATCTTGGGAACCAATGAGGGCATTTCTAAACAAGGTTTGGAGTTTCTGGGCAATGGTGCCAAATTCTTCAAGAAAGGGGATGGGGGAATGGGACTTGAAAAAAAGGCCACTAGAAGATGAGGAAGAGGCAATTTATTGTTCAGGGTAAAAGAATGTGTTATAGACATTAAGAAATGTACTGTATTAGGCTATTTTTCATTACTATGATGAAATAACTGAGCCTGAACATTTATGATCAAAAAGGGATATAGCTCAGTTGGTAGAGTGCATGTCTTGCATGCACAAGGCCCTGGGTTCAATCCCAAGCACCCTCCCCCCCATACACAAACATATGGCCTATTTAGCCCACAGTTTTGGAGACTAAGAGGTAAATAGGGAGCCTATATCCTGGGAACAAATCTTTACTCCTCACACTTCAGATAGAGCCCTAATATCCAGAGTATACAAAGAACTCAAAAAATTAGATAATAAGATAACAAATAACCCAATCAACAAATGGGCCAAGGACCTGAACATACAATCAATCAACAAATACTTGAAAAAATGCTCACCATCTCTAGCAGTCAGAGAAATGCAAATCAAAACCACCCTAAGATACCATCTCACTCCAGTAAGATTGGCAGCCATTAGGAAGTCAAACAACAATAAGTGCTGGCGGGAATGTGGGGAAAAGGGTACACTTGTACACTGCTGGTGGGACTGCAAATTGGTGCGGCCAATTTGGAAAGCAGTATGGAGATTTCTTGGAAAGCTGGGAATGGAACCACCATTTGACCCAGCTATTCCCCTTCTTGGTCTATTCCCTAAAGACCTAAAAAGAGCATACTACAGGGACACTGCTACATCGATGTTCATAGCAGCACAATTCACAATAGCAAGACTGTGGAACCAACCTAGATGCCCTTCAATAGACGAATGGATTTAAAAAATGTGGCATTTATACACAATGGAGTATTACTCTGCATTAAAAAATGACAAAATCATAGAATTTGCAGGGAAATGGATGGCATTAGAGCAGATTATGCTAAGTGAAGCTAGCCAATCCCTAAAAAACAAATGCCAAAATGTCTTCTTTGATATAAGGAGAGTAACTAAGAACAGAGTAGGGACGAAGAGCATGAGAAGAAGATTAACATTAAACAGGGATGAGAGGTGGGGGGGAAAGGGAGAGAGAAGGGAAATTGCATGGAAATGGAAGGAGACCCTCAGGGGTATACAAAATTACATACAAGAGGAAGTGAGGGGAAAGGGAAAAAAATACAAGGGGGAGAAATGAATTACAGTAGAGGGGGTAGAGAGAGAAGAGGGGAGGGGAGGGGAGGAGAGGGGAGGAGGGATAGTAGAGGATAGGAAAGGCAGCAGAATACAACAGACACTAGTATGGCAATATGTAAATCAATGGAAGTGTAACTGATGTGATTCTGCAATCTGTATTTGGGGTAAAAATGGGAGTTCTTAACCCACTTGAATCAAAGTGTGAAATATGATATATCAAGAACTATGTAATGTTTTGAACAACCAACAATAAAATTTTTTTTAAAAAAAGAATACAAACAGCTAGTTCTTTGGAAGGTCCCCTTAGGTGCATCCATATGACAGAGGTAACCACAATGGCAGGGGCATGTGAAACCGGGAGAGATCATATCACCAGGAAGCCAGAGATAGGGGAGGGGCCAGTCTTGCAATCTTCACAGAGGCCCTTGTTCTTGAAGACCCACCACCTCTACATCACCACACAAAGGACAGAGTCTGGCATATGAACCCCTGGAGGAAAAAAACACATTCAAACCATAGCATTTGGTAACAAGAGGAAACAGAGGTACTGTGGCAGAAGGGTTTAGGCAAGACAACATAAATTTAGTAAGAGAAAATGGGAGATAAAGTCCAAGGGATACATGGAAGACACAGGGAGCAGGGAGCTGATTGAGAGAGGTCCCTGAGGAGGGGGAAGGAATAGAGGAGCCCATGCTGCAATAATTTGTGTTTTTACTTTCCCTAAAGAGCTTCAGATATGTTCAGCTACACCTCTATTTGGACATTATCTGGTGTTTTCTGACATTCTGTAAATTAAAAGAAGACAAAGAAAGGGAAGATTTTTTAAAGTCAAGTGGGAAGATTACCTACTCCACTAATCTTTACTGAGTTATCTTCAGATGAATCATATAATCTAATATACTTTATACAAATAAGAATTAAAGTAAGAAAAAAATAAGGTGATTTAGAAATATTGCTACTTAAGGATCAGGAGTGTTGGAAATGTCTATGAAGATGCTACGTGAGCATTTAAAACATCATCATTGCTACCTATCTAAATGAGGATGCTACCTGGAACACAAGTGATTTGAAATAATTATAATCAAATGAAAAGAGATATTTTTGCTAACTATGGCATTGGTTATTTCTGGCCCCAGTTTAGTTTCTGATTGCTGTGTAAATGCTCATTTAAAACCATCATAATGCCTGTAATTGATCTTCCATCTTATCATAAAATGTTAGCTCAGTCAGAAGTAAACAGCTGACAGCAGGAAGCAGGTTGATCTGCTCTCTGTTAACCTCTCACTCACGGCCCCATTGCCTGCAACACAAATCCAGAGGTTTGGAATTCAAGGTCCTTGACAATGAAATGATGACCCAAAATTCTGCCTGGGCTCCAGCTTTCCCTCTCTGCACCTCCTGCTCATTGGCCACACCCCACTATCTCTGCTGACACCCTGCTGGAGTTTCCCCAGGTCACCCAGCCAGCTTCCTGCTCTGCTTGCTCCACAAAAAGGCAGAGTAGGCTGTGCCCCAGATCTGGAGCCGGAAGTTCTAGAGTGTCACTCTCCAACTCTTGAGGCCAAAGGTTAACCAGAGGCCATGGAATCTCTCATTTGTGAATGATTTTCTGAAAAATAAGATAATCATATTAATCACCTCAAAAAGTTGTGATGATATCTTGGAGGCATGTACAGTAGTTAGGGTACCACGCCCCTCACAGGGAAGTACACCTGGCTGTAAGCTATGTTTCAAAACTCTCCTTTCTTTCCCCACCTTTAAGGTCTGTTCTTGAGAACACAGAACAAATCTCATCCATGTGTTTAGGTGAAAGGCTGACTATAGAGTATTTGGTATATAATGAAGCCAAACACATGTTGAGTGAATTAGAAAAAGTGACATTTTAGGGAAAATCAAACTGCCAGAGCCCTTAGTCCCTGGAATGGGGGGGAGGGGGACAGTCCTCTGTGAATGGAGGATCCCACAGGTGGCTTCTACTTTCTTTTTTTGCCTTGCCTCTCTCTTACTCGTTATTTTTTTTCTCTCTAAGAGAACAACAGAAGTGTCCTGAGTCCTCAACACTCTGCTCTCTTCCTAGGAGAGCTATTTCCTTGTGTCACCTATAAGTCATTTGTATTAGCACAATGCCCAGCACCTAGTAGGCACACAACAAATACTTGAGCCAGGGCGTCTGGTGCCCACTCATGTGACTGTGACTTTCTCTGGTGTCCTGGGAGCTTTCTTTCCTTCTGTGCTTTGGAACCTTCCTTAGCATTCACTGTCATCTATAGGAGTGGCATGAAAATAAAACCCATTCCCTATGCTGGGATGGCAACTGTTGATTTCACTACAGGAATTTTCACTAAGGGTTCATGACAGAGAAGTTTAGGAAAGCTAAGGATGGCAGAAAGGACAGTAGCATTTGTCTTAGAGGAAATGCTAATTTATGCTAATTTTCCATGAGTGGAAGGAAAAGATCATATATATTTGGCACGTGCTCTAGGGTAAGCACTTCTTCATCCTGCTTAGTCTTTATCCCAGAATGTAAAATCCCACCACATAGATAAAGAATGAGGACTAAGAGGTTAACTACCAAAGACAGGCTAAAACCACCTGCAAGTGATGGAACACTTTTTTGTTCCAAATCTGTTTAGCCCCAAGAAATATCTGATGATGAACAAAAGTAGGTTGTCAAGGGAGAAAGTTGAAAGAAGGCCTCTTAATTGGATGCAGTACAAACACTGACATGTTCTGGCCTTCCTCAGAGATGCTTTGTTTTCCTTGTTTGGTGTTAACTCTATCAGGGGCACTGACTCATCTGTTTGCTTCCCTCACAATCTGGCGCTACCTACAGGACATGATCTTCCTGCCAGTTTACCACAAATAACCATGTGCTAAAGCCACTGTAGTGGAGAACTATAACCTAACCATAAAACAGTTACTTTAGATGTTATTAGAAGCCCAAGTAGTGAAGGATCTTTAATGTGTGGACAGTCAAGCCAACTTGAAGGCTTTAAATGGGGAGATCCTCCTAGTAACCAGTAAGAAAGGACCAAGAGACCCTTTCTATTCCATGCTAGAAGCTTCACTGATTCCTTCACAGGTCCCTAGGAAAGACCTGCAAAGCCTGCTGGTTTGGGGCTGATGTTGAGGTTGAAAAGGATTAGTCTATGGAAAGTCCTTATGGCTAGCATTCTGTGGGAAGTCCTCCAGCTCTTGTCTCCTACTAACCGCACAGCAAAGCTAGAATCCAGACACTCAAATGTCCTAACCTCCCTTTCTGGTCAGCCTTATGATCACACTCTGGTTATTGAGACAGAAAAGGAAACATATGGGACCTTGGGCAGATTTCTTTCTCCATAAAAAGAGAAGAAGGGCTTCAGTGTGTGACTCCTTTCCAATTTTCTCTGTTTCATTGTAAAAGCAGGATGTCTGGGGCTGCAGTAGCCACCAGTCACCATGAAGCAATAGGCCTAAGGATGAGACAAGGACATGCTAAAGACAGTAGAGCAGAAAGATAAAAAGATCCTATTGGTTAAACACTGATGGGGAGGCAGGGCCATGTGATAGACACATAGGACTGGAGTGAAAAGGACAGAGACTTAGTTTTCTAGCATTCCTACTTCCAGAAGGATTTCAATCCTAATACTAAACCAGCATGGATACTGATAGCACAAAGCACTAAAAAACATACATCCATTTTCTACACATGAGATGTCCAACATGTCCAACAAGAACAGAACACTTGTCTAACCCATGGTCTGCAAACACATCCAAAAGTTTAGTTTTTCCCTAGACTGGGACACTGACTCTCCTTCCTCCCTAGAGGTACTAGATTTATGCAAAGAAGCACCTGTAAGATCAAGGGCATCATCAGATTCCTTGCAGACCTCACATGCATTACAAATATGCCTGAATGCATGGGCACCCACATTCCTGAGCCCGTTAGGGGTCCAACTCCAGGAAGCAGCTGGGTACTCCTCCTGGCTCTGTCAGCAGCAAGGAACCAACAGAAACAAACTTGCTTGTGATCACTAAAAATAAACATCAGCAGGAGTTGGGGAATTCTAATATGTCATCCTGGCTTCCTAGCAAATGTTTGCCTTGAAAGCTTGATTGGCAGAGGACTATGTCTGTCTGTGTTACCAAAGTAAACGGATACACAAGAGGAAAGGAAATGGCTTTGAGCCCAATACCATCATCTCTAGGTATGGAAGAATCAGAGGGCTTTTTTTCTTTTTAATGTTCAACCATTTTAGATTTGTGTCTCTTCTTTATTTACTTTCCTGATTCTATAAATGAAGAGTTTTACTACTTTTTTTTATAAATATAAAGCAAAACATGGTTATGAATAAACATTCAAATACAGAAATATTATAAAGTTAACATTGCCCATTCTACTGGTTTCTCATGGCTGCTATGACAAATTGCCACCAATTGGTGGCCTAAAACAACACAGATTTATCACGTTACTGTTTCGGAGCAGGAAGTCTGAAATGGGTCTCATGGGGCTAAAGTCAGAATGTTGTCAGCTGTGTCCCTCTGGAGGGCCTACAGGAGAATCTGTCTCCTTGGCATTGTCGTTCCCAGAGCCCACTGCATTCCTTGGTTTGTCATATTTTTTCCTCCATCTTCAAACACAGCAGGGTCCACTTCAAATAGCTCTATGGCTGGGACACTGACTCTCCTTCCTCCCTCTTTCACTTCTAAGGACTGCTGAGGTTAGATGAGGTCCACGTAGGTAATCTAGGCTATTTCCCCATCTTAGAGTCCTCCACAGATAATAACTGTAGTGCATTTGTAACCTTGTTTTCCTACTTTACACATAATTTTCACTAACCAGGAAAAACTGCACTTAACATTTTAGTAAACAATTCTTCCCAGGCCTTTGTGTGTGTGTGTGTGTGTGTGTGTGTGTGTGTGTGTGTGTGTGTTTTGTGTTTTTAAAGAGAGGAATATATATATATACACACACACACATATATGTGTTGGAAAGATTGACTATTACACTGTACTCTTGTTACTTTGTTTTTCCTATTTCATATGTATTTGCATACATGTGGATTTTTTACCCTTTTATTCAGTTGCGGTATTATTCATTTGTTTAATGTTCTTTTAATTTGAGGTTTGAGACTTATTTTCATTCAACAAACATTTACTGCATGGTTATAGAAAGAACCTCTTTGGGTCCAATCACTTTCTAAATTGTCCAGAAGCACCAATTTATTACATTCCACAGAATCCAATATATAAAGACCACTCGGGTCAGTGTTAGCATCTTTTCTTTGATGAAGACTGAAATTGAAAATGAATTAAAAGTGGATTTTTATGAGAACAAAGCAATTTTCTCTTTGTTTTACAACTTCAGAAGCATCAGGAGCTCCTCTGCCCTGTCCACAACTTATGGCATGAAGCTTGACAGCTTCTTGGAAACCATAAGTCTTGCTCACTGAATACGAGTTTAGAAGTGGCTAGATTCTGAGGTGCTTGAATCTGAAATGTCCCTTGTTTTCAAAGCCCATGGCACTATTGAGATAGGGTAGGATCTTTCTGATGTGAAACCTAGTGGCAGGAAATTAATCACTGGTAGCGTGCCTTTGAAGGGGATACTGTGACCCTGCCTTCCCTCTCTCTGCTTCATAGCTGCCACGAGGTGAGCAGTTTCACTCCGTAGCCAGCTTGATGCATGATTTTCTGTCTCTCCACAGGCCCCCCAAAAGTAGTCAACTGACCATGTATTGAAACCGTGAGCCAAAATAAATCTTTCCTCTTTTTAAGTTGATTATCTTGGGTATTTTATTACAGCTATGCAAGACTGACTAACACATGTGGATTTTGGAGAATTTTCATAAGGTTGTGCTGAGAAGGGCCCTTATAAGTGAACAATAACGGGCATTTTTTTCTTTTTTAGAATCTCTTTGAGGAATAATTGAAACACACACAATAAATTGGACATGATAAGTTCTGATTTGGTGAGGTATGACATATATAAATAGCAATAAAGTGATCATTTAAATGAAACTAATGAATATATTCTTACACAAGGTGTCTCTGTGTGTGTATGTACCTGTAAAGTCTACCCATTATTTTTAAGTTACCAGGTTATTACTTTACCATTGAATTAGAGATTTTGTACACCCCATGTGTTGGGCATAGCATTAAGATCTCAAGTAATTTAACCTTTACAAAAATTCTATGAAGGAAGAGCTACTATTACCAACTGTACTCTTTCAGAACTGGGTAAGAACAAAACTAGCTGGAGAGGCGGTCTCAAGAGACCTTCCACGGGTAAGTGGCGGACCTCATTTAGATCCACTAGGATCCATGCTCTAAACTACATGGTGGCTTGCCTTCTAAGTTGTTTCACCGCACGGATGTCCCATAGGTCATTAGTAAAAGTGTCTTACTATGGAGTCATCCTTCCAGTTCCACTTAACTCTTTTTTTTTTTTTTTGAGGTTTTTTTTTTTTTACATTTTTTTTTATTGGTTGTTCACAACATTACAAAGCTCTTGACATATCATATTTCATACATTAGATTGAAGTGGGTTATGAACCCCCAATTTTACCCCAAATGCAGATTGCAGAATCACGTCGGTTTCCACTTAACTCTTAATTCTTGGCGATAAATTTGGAGAATCCGGGAGGTACCCAGCCCACAGGCGGGCCACGAGGGGGCGCTCGGGGATCTCAGCGTCCTCGTTGCCCTGGCAACCACCGTGCTCCGGCCTAGGCGGCTCTCAGCAAAAGTGGTAAAATGGACCTGAGCTCTTGGATGTCAGAGCTGGGTTCCGGCAGCCAGAAGGTGAAGAAGGTCGCCGTCTCCACCGGCCCCTCCCTGGAGTTATGCACCTTCCCCTCTACCCTGGGCTCCTCGGTCGCGACTGCTGCGCTAGAGCAACTCTTTGTTGTGGGTGAGAGGTCCCCGGGTGACTGGAGCGAAGTCCCCTCGGGAATGGCGCGTAGGGGGCAGGGACGATCCCTGGCCAGGGGAGCATCCCTGACCAATGCAGAGGTTTCTTCCTCTCCTTGAAGGCTTGGGGGAGAGGCAGTGAGGAACTTCAGTGCTCTGATGCAGACAGGGTGACTTGACCTAGCTCATTTTAGTGGCTGGGGAAAAATCCTGACTTCCATGACCTGAGTATCCATCTGCTTTTAGATTATGCCTTACTTCAACTGTCTCTTCCTGCTTTTCTTTTGCAAGTTAACTTCCTTTCACATTTTGCTATGGCAAATGGGGAGTTTAATAGTCAAGTGGGAAAGGAAGTGTTTAAAGAAGCGCCTGTTGTGTTGGGCAAGGAAAATTAGATTAAAAATGTTTTGGAGATTCAGACCAAAAAGGACCTTAGCCAGGTTAACAGACTTCTCCAGCTAGAAAACTGAACTTGTTTGTCCAAGAAGGGGCATTTCTTTTTCAGTGTGAACACCATTTAAGCCAAACAATAAAGCATCTCATTGGTGCACTATAATCATTTTATTGTTTCAAAATAATCATTGATTTCTGTTAAAATGTTACTGTTAGTTTAAAGTAATTTTATTTTTTCTTCTTCAGGATCTAGTTTTTAACAATTCATATCAGATAGGCTTGGGCAAGTATTATCATGAGGAATGTTAATACTAATGAGACTTAAATTATTCCTATGTATTCAAGGTCATGGTCAATGACTTTGAGCTTAGACCTCAATTTTTTTTTATGTGCTTGGTTTTGATATTCACATGTTCATTCAACTCTATGATAAATAATTTTTCTGCTAGTATCTGGACCCTCAGAAAACTTTTCATAAGGAAAAACTTCCTGGGGCCTTCTTGTTCTGAGTGTGTTATAACACAGATGATGCCCCCATTTACAAGGAGAAGCAAGCTTGTGCTCATTCACTCCATAAAACAAACAAAAGAAAGGAGATAGTAATACCTATGCTTCTTTCACACACTTGTGTGCAAATTCACCAGCAGGTTTTCAGTTGTCTTGAGAACTTAGTTCAGAGAGTCCATGTTCCCTGAAACTGAGAACATTCCTATTCACTTTTCTGAAAGATAGGAAGAGTCTGGGCCCTGGAGTCACACTGCTTGGGTTTGAACCCACACTACCATGATCAGGTCTGTGACTTTGCTCATGTAATATGACCTCAACAGCTTCCTCTCTTCTCTCTTCTCTTCCTTTGATGCTTTCTTTTCCTTCCTTCTTCCCATTCAGTATCTATCTTGTTTTTACTCTTTGCTAACATTTCAGAAAGCCCCTCTTTTCAGGGGATTTCTATTTACAAAGTATGAGGGCAATGGAGATATTAGTAAATATATCAAAAAATAAAAAGGAATAGAAAATTCTATTTCACACCTACTGGTTTCACAAATAAAATCTCATTCCATTCCTCAAATTTTGGCACAGAAGCAAAAATGATATAATTTTTTGGTTGTTGTTGTTTGTTTTTTTGGTACTGGAGATTTAACCCAAGGGTACTCTACTAAGCTACACCCCCAACCCTTTTCATTTTGTGACAGTGTCTCATTAAGTTCTCAAGGCTGGCCTTGAATTCATGATCTTCCTGCCTCAGTCTCCTGAGTCCCTAGGATTACAGGTGTGTGCTACCACACCTGGCTACCATAGTGGGTTTCGAAAAAGTTGATTAAATTTCTGTTTCTGGCAAAATATCCTTTTAATTTTAGTATATATTTACATGTAGAAAACCATTCTTACTCAAACCTATGCTGTAGACATGTTAGCTTTATCCCATTTATATCCTATAAATGTGTATTGCTTTTTTTATCCTATTCTATTCAGACACCTTCTTTCTACCATTAAGATTTGCAAATATGGATCATTAGGAGGAGTCTGTCCTCAAGGTGCACAAAATATATACCTAAATTAGAATAGTATGTAACAGGAAACAAAAGGTACAAGAGAAAATCATATAAAGTACAATAGAAATTCAGAAATAGAGGTAACATCCAGAGTTTGAATCAGATCATAAAGATTTAAGTAAGATTATAGCAGATTTCAGTATGTAATTAAGAAATCTTAATTTTCAAATCTTTTTTTTTCAGAAAAATCTCTGCAAAGTGACTATTTTAAATGCAATGAAGAAGCTAGGATCTTTCTTAAGGACATTGCTATAGCTGTTAAAAAATTGGTATTGTATTATCTATGAAAGCTATTTTTTCAATCATCCACTTAGTTATTCATCAAACTTTAATTTAGCACCAACTCTGTTTCAAGGTACTTAAATAGGTGAATAGGAAAAATATTTACTTTGAGTTAAAAAATATATATTTTTTAGAATTTCAATTTGCTAAGCATTCATACCAGTATTGATTGCTGCCTGCTTTTTTTGTGCAAAGAGCTGAATTATGGGGGCTGTTCTAGGGCTGAGGAGAAGTCCACTCAGGAAAAGCAAATAAGTGACAACAGAGATCAGCTAGTGGGTGCGCCACCCTGACAAATACTTGGGATACCAGATGTAAGCACTACTTAAAACCAGCCAACCAACAAGCAAATACCAAACTACAAAGAGTCTCTGGGAAAATCATATGCATGGTGTCAATTAACTTAGTTTTCTATGATGCAATTATTTTCATAATTGGCAAAAGATTGATATCTACCCCACTGAAGTAGACTGTGCTATTAGTGAAAACAAAAATGAAAACTCTTTTAATTATACTCACCTGGCCAGTATCAAAGATATGTTTTTATGATTTCCTTCAGAAGTTTCACTGACATGTGTCAGTTTGTCATCTCTGGATGATTTTTAGGATGCTTTCTTGGTGGGGTCAAAATGATGCAATCTCTCCATTTAAAACTACTGGATAAGAATCTACTATATATCAAGCATCTAAAAATGTAGAAAATGGGGTTGAGTCCACAGACTGCTGATAAAAATTTCATTATATTTTATATAATTATATGTTTATACATGATAATATTTACATACTACATAGTCATACTTTATAGTCCTACTCAATGAATAGATCCATGCAGACACTTGAAGTTCATGTGTGTTTGCTACACTAGGGGCCTACTGGAACATTTTCTCCTGCTTGCTTTTTTAGTTATGTTTTTCTCCAATATCTGGTATGTATTTATTTAATATCAGAGCCATGAAATCTCTTAAGTAACAGAGTTAAGTTCCTCCACTTTTAAAAGTAATAATACTCACTATTATAATAGTAATACATGTATACTCTGGAAATTTTAGGGAAAAAATAGAAAATTAAAAGAAGAAAGTAAAAATCACCATGATCCCACTACCTTAGAATAATTAGTTAGCTCTTTGAGGAATATCCTTTCAACCTTGACTCTTTTGTACAGAAAAGTGATCTTGCTATATATACAATTTTGTAATCTGTTTTTTAATTGGTAAAATATGACAATTTCTCAGATCATTCTAATAGATATAGCTATTATGACCATTTATTTAAAAGGTGATTTATCTATTTTATTTTTTTACTAACTGAATTTTTAATAGTTTATACTTTTTTGAAGTAGCCCCACCTTAAACTTACCAACCAACCAACCTCACTTGGTTATTTGTTTGGATTTAGAGATGTGAATCAGAGAACCATTATTCTCTTTATGCCTAAACATATTTTTGTAGGCAATTTTCATTTTTTTAGTAAGTAGCTTTCTTTCTCCTTGTTGGACTCTTTCCTTTCTGAATGATTGAAACTGCACACAAAGAGGATAGATTTCTAAGTAGAAGAAAATCAGCAGAAACTAAAGGATAAATTAGCAATGATATCTTAAAAACCGATTATAAAATATGTTCTTGTTGCACTTTCTATTCCAAATAAAAATAATGGCAGAAGATGTTTAATGAAAGTTAAATATTGGCCCCAGAAAACACTTGTAGAACATCATTCAGGAAACTAGTTTATTATTTTGGTGTCTGACTTTTTAAAAATATAATTTAAATTTTCAGGAAGAAATGAGAAAGTCCACAATTGACCTTCTGGAAATAGAAACCATGGAACTCAGCAGACTCTACTTCCTGCTGGAGATGCTGCCTGAAAACATGATCATGGAGCTGGAAGGTGCTTTTGAAGTTATCTGCTGTAGAGATGTAGTGTGTAAGAAAACAGAACCAAGTACTTTAAAAAGAATGAGTCTGATAGCTGTTGCTTGTAAAAATACAGCTAGAAAGATTACCTGACAGGAATACAGTGACAGTGCAATCCATAACCATTTTCCCTTACATTTTAAGCAGAAATAATGAAACTTTAATTTCCATAATTTCATTTCTAAATAGACTAAACATATATGAATTAGTTCATTCTGATTTACTATTTATCCAATTAAATGAAGCAGCTTGACTGGCCTAAACCACCATTCCAACTTCTGTCTCTATGACTTTGGCAACTCTAGGTATGTCACCTTCATGGTATCATATTTCATACAGCAGAATGTCTTCAAGGTTCACTCACATTGTAGCGCACATCAGAATTTCCTTCTTTTGTAAGGCTAAATAATGCTCCATTGTATGGATTCACCACAACATTGTTCATCCATTCATCATCTGATGGACACTTTCATTGCTTCTGGTTTTTTGGCCATTGTGAATAATGCTGTTATGAACATGGGTGTACAAATATCTATGTGAGACCCTGCTTTCAAGTCTTTTGGGTTTACATGCAGAAATTGAATTGCTGAATCATATGGTAATTCTATATCTAACTTTGTGAAGATCCACCCGTGTTTTCCACATGGCTGCACAATTTTACATGACTCCCAGCAATGTACAGGGCTTCCAGTTTCTCCACATTTTTGCCTACACTTGTCATTTTCTGGGTGGTTTTTGTTTCTTCATGATAGCCATCCCCTTGAGCGTGAATTAGTATCCCATCGTGGTTTTGATTTTCCTTTCCCCAATTGCATTAGTCAGCTTTTTTGTCACTCTGATTAAAAAAAAAAAAACTTACAAGAACAACTTAGAGAAAGAAATAAAAAGTTTATTTTAGCTCATGGTTTAAGAGGTTCAGTTCACATCTAGCTGACTCCATTGCTCTGGGCCCAAGGTGAGACAGAACATCATGGTGGAAGATTGTGGTGGAGAAAAGCAGTTCAGAACACGACAATCAGAAAGGAGAGAGAAAAATGGGGGGAGTTGGTGCCAGAGAAAAAATACGTGATGCCCCCAGTGACCTACTTCCTCTAGTTACAGCCTACCTACCTACAGTTACCATTCAGTTAATCCATTCAGTGGGTTAGTCCACTGATTAGGTTAGAGTCTCAGAATACGATCATGAAACCAATGAACATCCTTGCATTGTCTCAGATGTGAGCTTTTAGGGGACACCTTATATTCAAAACATAACATAATGATTAGTGGTGTTGAACATTTTTTCATATGCGAATTGGCTATTGGTGTATCTCTTTTGGAGAAATGTCTATCCATGTTTGTGGTTGTCATTGAATTCTTTATGTATTCTGGATATTAGACACATGATTTGCAAACTTTTTGTCCCATTTCATGGATTGCATTTTTACTCTTTTGATAGTGACTTTTTTTTTTTTTTTTTGGTACCAGGATTAAACTCAGGAGCATTTGGCCACTAAACCAAATTCCCAGCCCTATTTTGTATTTTATTTAGAGACAGGGTCTCACTGAATTGCTTAGCACCTTGCTTTTGCCGAGGCTGACATTGAACTTGCGATCTTGCTACCCCAGCCTCTTGAGCCGCTGGGATTATAAGAATGTGCCACCAGGCCCGACTTAATAGTAACTTTTAATGAACAAATTTTTAAATTTTGGTGTAGTCTAGTTTATTTATTTTTCTTTTGTTGCCTTTGCATTGTTTCCAAGAAGTCATTGCCCAAAACACTGTTTTTGAAGTTTTACCCGGTTTTTTCTTCTAAGAGTTTTGTTTTTGCTGTTTTGTTTTGTTTTGATTTACAATGCTGAGAATTGATCAAACCCCAAACTTCATGCTTACTAGGCAAGTGCTCTACCACGATCCATACCAACCCATAGGAATTTTATATTTTTAGCTTCTAAATTGAGGTCTTTGATCTATTTTTTTTAAGTTGATTTCTGTATTCAGTGTAAGGGCCCAACTTCATTTCCCCAGCTGCAAGAGTGTCGATGAAGGCTCTTAGCTGACTTTCTCTCTAGGAATTGCCTTAGACAAGAGAGAGAGAGAGAGAGGCTTCACCCTAGGTTACACTTCCTGCCTAGATGCCATCTACATTCAGTGACCTGTCACTGCGAGGGTACAATCCGTGGCTCCCTCACCTCAGAGCAGAGCAGCCCTGAAGTGTCGTCCAGTCCCAGAACTCTTCACAGCTCCTGACCTCCCTTCTGTCCAGCCCTGATTTTTTCTTTAACCTTACCAGGGGAAACACTCCTAAAAGCACTATTCAATACATTTTCTAGATACAAATTATAGAATCCATTTCCCTGGGAACCCACCCTAAATGAGTGGTCCTAATAAATTAAAAAAAAAAATTCAAAGACAATCTTTTTTTAAAAAAAATAGATGTTCCAATTATCACTTGTTGTTCTCAATTCCAAATCTACACTTCAATTATTTGCTCTACAGTATGGGAGCCAGGCACTATAGATTTCTCGCTTCTCAACTAGCAGGCACAATGTTAAGCTTTGTTTGTAGAAAGTACTAGAGGAATACTGGAGGAGGATAGGATTCTCTTCCTGTATCCAGTATGGTAGGCTTGGGCAACTTGATTCTTGGAGCATGAGTAGCTTCAGCATGCCAAGGTTTTGCAATGTCCATCGGTCTGGAGAGCCCAACAGTATCCCCCAGTACCTTTTGGGTAGTTTCATGGTAAAGAACAACCAAGAAGCACCTCTCCCTGAAGAGTTTGCCCTGCACTTCTTTAGGAAATTTTGCAGTGAGTTCTGAAGCATGGCACCTCCATATGGATGGATTCTGCAACATTCAAGTGTGGAGTTCTAGTAAGTTCCACCAGCTAAGCATTTCATGAACTTCTTTGCCATTCAGTGAAAGACAGCCCTCTCCAATGAGGTCCACCTTTCAGGGCTGGAGGGGCTGTTTCCTTTTATCTCAGCCCTAGGAATGGTGACTGCTGCTCATACCTGCTATTCCTGAATTCTTTAGAGTTATCTTGAATCCTTACATTCATTCCCTTATTACTCTAATCCTCTGTTTTAGTTAATTGCTCTTTATAATAAACTTACTCTATTCAATTTATTGTAATATTTCTATCTCCTAAAGAGACCTTGAATTATAGTGTAGGTTATAAAGCAATATGCTTGATATTAGTTTAGTTTTAGACAGGGAAAATGCAAAAGTTTATGTGCAGAGAAATAATAAGACTTAGAAGAATATGCCCCAAAGGCAAAATTTAGAGTGTTTTTGCTTTATTTTCTTTCTTTGCCTTTCTTTATCTTCCATATTTGCTTACAGGAAAAATAGTTCAGAAGGAAAAAATATGTAAATTTAAAACCAAGAAAATTTAATAATTGCTTTTATGTCATAAAGCCATACTTTTTAAAGTGTGTGGTCTTTCAACCAACAGGTTAACAGTATCTGGAAACTTGTTAGAAAATGCAGTCTCTGAATTCACCTCAAACCCATGCTGTAGTATTAGAAACTGTATTTAGCAAGATTCCCAGATGACGGATATGCATATTTGAGAAGCTCTGCTATAATGAGTAATTTAACTAGTAGTCTGGGGGTGGACATGGGGGGCTAGAGAAAAATTAGCCTAGCTTTCTTAGGAGAGGTGCCACAACTTTTGTATAGCAATGGGTATTCCAGCATCTTTCAAAACAATAGTGTTCAAAAATTCACATATGTGACCCTTAATCTGTCAAACACTGACTAATTCTTTGGAGTCTTAAGAAATATGTTGATTTGTCATTTGTTTATGAATAATTAGTTCTTTAATACATTGATTCCTCAGCAAACAGAGTCTGAGGCAATAATTTTTGCACTATTACTTCCTAGGGAATTCAATCTAAAGAGGAGGGTAGAAAAGGTGGAAAGATTTATGCCCTGACTCCTGTCCATCACTGATTTAATATTTGCCATATCTGCTGCACTTTTGGTTTATACGTGGGTGTGGCTATCCAAAGAAATTCCAAACTAGAGAAGACAGGATGTCTCAGGTAGGAGGTGGGAAGTACACGAGACTGCAGGAATCAGGTACTATCAGACTATAGCTTTCGGAAGTTTTCAGAGCAATAGAAAGCTGATCACCATAGCAGCAGCACAAACCAGAGAAATAAAAATAGGTAAGATGGAGAGGGACCAAAATGGTAACAGGTGTCTGACATAATTAAAAGAATTTTTCAAATTAAGACAATTTTGTTCACAGTTTGAAATTGTGGTATCTACAAGCATGCTGTTTGGCAACTAATTTAATTAATAACATTTCCACTTTTAAGAATGTGTCATAGGTGCTCGCAAATTAAATCGTGCTGAGATACATCAAATAAACATGAGAATTCTCAGGACAGATAATGAAATAGAGTGTCTAAAGAAGAGAATAATTGATCTGACAGAAATTAATAAAGCTCTGGGGTAAGTATCTTTTAATTCAGTACTTCAGGGAGTGGAAGTCCGGAGCTTAAATGAGAAAATTGTCCCAAGGGGTTTGTTCTCTGATCTGAACTGGGGCAGGGCAAGTTAAGAGGTGCAGATCAGTCATAGGGAATGACCCAATCCTAGGCAGGAAAGCAGGAGACTGGAAGACCTGGGCCACTGCAGGGGCCATCCAGCTTCCTAGCAGCAACTATAGTTTGCTTATAAATCACACACGACCTCAAATGCCACCTGCAAAGAAAGGTAAAGGCACAGAATAGCTAAGTCGCCATTTTCACAGAATTAAGTTTATAACCACAATTCCTCCCCAAACAGAAACTCTTGTGGGGATTATAATGTAATAACATCAAACCAGATTTAGTGTATCTAGTTTAGTTCTTAAAGACATGTAGTCATACTTATAACCTACTGAATGGGGTTGGTTCCCAAAAATGTTCTATAATTTATCTGTTACAACACCTGTAGTTGCCTGAAGCTCTCAGCTTGGGATCTGACACCTGTCCGTTCCTTTTCTTTATTCCTGAGCTGTGTTGCCTCAGACCAGCACTTCACCTCATGGACCTTATTCATTCCATCTGTGAAATGGAAATCACAGCTCTTGACTCCCAGCTCACAGAGAAAGAGACACGTTCTAGAAGGAAAACAAAACAAAACAACAAAACCCTCAAGGAATAACTCATTTCTGGGAGAAAATTTGCAAGACTAATGCATAAATATCAGAATGTTTTACCAGCATGAGAAATGTTCAAAGAACTCTCACCATAGGGGAAAAAAATCTCCTTGGGAAGCTAAAATAATCAGGAGGTTGCTTGGTGCACAAGATATCAAAACAGTAGGAATTAGGTGGAGACCTCAAGGCCCAGGAACACACTTCCCAAACCAGGCCCTGAGAATACCTGTCCTGAGAGATGCTCCATGAGAAAGAATGTTCATACTTACATAAATTTTAGGAATACTGAATATTCTAACCCTGTTAGAGATTCACAATGCAGTGTTATCCATGGTGCAGGCTAAACAGAGACAACTCTATGTAGTAGACTCTCTAAGCCAATAACCAGAGAAACACTGCCAGGCTGGATATTCTTATCAACTGGTCAGCAACATCATACCTCTATATTCCTATGATTCTCAAACTTGAAAGAGCATCAAATCACCCAGAGGGCTTGTTAAAACACAGATTACTGGTATTTCGTGGGTTGTGGTGGCAGGGTGGGGGCAAGAGTCTGCATTCCTAACAAGTTCTCAGGTTATGCTGATGCTACTGATCCTAACCACACTTGGAGAGTCATTGCTGTAGCCAAATCTTTATGGAAAGGCTAATTACAGAGAAGGAAGTTGCTACAATCACTTGAGGCATCTACTTTTCAAAAGAAAGATGCATCTCAAGGTTCCCACAAGCTCTGACAGGTGATAAGCATATCTCCTTTCTCAGATGGTCCTGAAAAGCTGGGGGAAAAGGCAGCTGTTTGGATGTGGTTTTGTTAGGTCCCAGGTTCTGTTTTGCGGGTGCTCTCTTCTCCACACACCACAACCCACCTAGTTAGGTTTGTTTTTGTTGTTGTTGTTGTTTGTTTGTTAACTTGCTTTGCTTTCGTGAGGCTTCTCAATTCTGGGGCGGATCCATTTCTAGGAGGCTTCCTGGGCTAGACCCACAAAGCATCTACTCTCTGACCTCCTCCTCGTGGAGCCTCTTTCCTAGGCTTCTTTTTATTGCATTTCTATAGAGTTTGACTTCTATTAAAAATAAATTTATCAACAGCCCCAACAGCCTGCTTCCATTTTCCTGAGGCTTCAAACACCACCACTGCCTCACCCCGAGTTAAAGTCCTTAACCTCAGGGACTGGAAAAAGTAAAAGGTCTTTATGTTTCAGGAGTTTTTAAAAAGTAAACTAGAGAAATGAACTAATGATCCCCTTTTCAGATCTTTTACTGTCAGATGTTTTTCCTGACATAAGGTCTCCTGTGGATGGAGGAGGCCAGCATGTGAGGTTGAAGACTCCCTTGGTCCTCAGACCTGACAGAGATGGAAGGAAGGTTGGACTGAGGTCTCAAGCATCTTTGAGACAGTAAAGATGGACTCTGCCTCCTTCCCCTATAGTTTTCGTTCAGAGGAAGACTAGCTTTCTCTTGGGCCTACCTCAGAGTGTCTTGGAGATATGATGGGATGGTTATCTTTTTTTTTTTTTTTTTTTTTTGCTTAATGACATATCTCAGGTTGATTAAGACCGATGCATATAAAAACATTCATCTGGCCAGATCCCATTCACCTGTTCAAAACTACCTTTGAATCACTTTATACATTAATCCAAAATATCCTGTAGTTACTACATGGCAATCGATGGGGTAAAGTGAACCCATATGACACTCTTGCAGCAGGTGGACAATTGCTAGGTTGACATTTGTTTTGTGTTTCCTTTTGTCCTTGTATCAACTAAATTAAGATAATCACAAACACAGCTAGAAAATAAGCATCCATTACATTTTTCCTCTTCACAAGGGTTCATCTCATCAAACACTCTTTAAATTTCTTTTCTAAGTGCCCTCCTTTTTATGCTGGGAAGGATTCTTTCTTCCCTAGTGAAAAGCAAGAAGAGATGTCGAAGCGGCATACAGAGATTGTCCTAGCACTCAACCAGCTGATGGAACAAAAAGCCACTACCACAGTTAACATAAATGATATCTGTACCAAAATCAAAGAGGATAGAAAAGAAACAGAATTGCATAAAGTACATCTGCAAGAGACAGAGGAGTTGATGTCAAAAGATAAAGAAGAATATTTGATAAGAAAACAGCAATTGGCTGCAGAAGTAAGTGGCGTGGTTTTTTTTTTTTTTTTTTTTTTTTTTAGATACAGAATGATTTAGAATCTAAGGCAGAAATGGAAAATAATCATCTTCAAGGCTGGCAAATGCTCTTTATGGTGTCTTCTGTGAACATTGGGACAGGAATAGGGTGGAAATCTCAGACATTTGGAGTCTCGTGGAGAAGACACTTGATTATATCCCAGCATCTCAATTAATGAGAAAGAATATAAGATTTGTAACCTCATGGTGACCCTTGCCTATAAGCCATATATGCAGCCATAGAGGGAAGAGGGACTTGCCACCATGTTATCTCGTTGCCTTTGGCAGTCCTGGGACTGTTTCTGTGTGGACAGGGCCAGCTAATTCAAACAGAACACCTGTTCATGCCTGCCACTTCTGCTGGATGAACCTGAAAGATCAGTGGCCCTGCAGAGGAGCTGTCCAGAGCCAAGGGCCTAAAGATCCAACAGTGTTCTGAGGCCAGCATGTAAGGGTAGGGCTGGCAAAGCTACTTCATCTTTTACTGCCCCCCAAAAGGCCGTGCATCTGCTATGCTGTGTTAATTGAAATTTACCTTCAAATGGCTTACGATTATTTCATCTGTAAAATTTCTTTTGCAGTACTTCTGGTTACTCCAGAAGAGGCAGGACTGTCTCCATATTAGGTGTACCCAGCAGCAGTCTTCACCCTCCTTCTGCAAGCTGGGTGCATGATGAGGATTGCTGTGCAGCTCCTGATGCTGCTCTTTCCAAGATAGCAATTGGCATAACCTTGGTTTATAAATGCAGCAAATCAGACTTGGGCTGGCCAGCACTACTATCTTAAATAGGAAGGGAGAGGGAGAGGGAGGAGGATGGAAAGAAGGGAAGAGAAGGAAGGAACGAAACTTGGTTAATTAAATTGTTTTTCTTGAGTCTTAATTAAAATTTAAAGAAATAAAATCTGGCAGTCACCATTGGAAATCAGGTGTGAGCTGGGTTTTTGTTGTTGTTGTTTTGTGTTTAGTTGTTGTTGTTGTTTGTGGTGCTGGTGATTAAACGCAGGGCCTTGTGCATGTGAGGCAAGCCTCCACAAACTGAGCTATATCCCCAGCCCTAGGTCTGAGCTTCTTGATCCTTAAAAAATGTCAATTCTTCAGAAATAGTTTTACCCTAAAACCATGTATTCCTGAGAATAGAGAGCTCAGCACCACTGTTTGTTGTTACTGGCATTTTTGTAAAAGAGCTATCAAGGAGCCCATCTTGGTCTGTTTGTGCTGCTATAACAAAATACCTGAAACTGGATAATTTACAAATAATAGGAATTTATTTCTCCCAGTTTTCGTGGCTGGAAATCCCAGATCATGGCACCAGTGAGTTCAGTGTCTGCTGAGGGACCAATCTCTGTTTCCAATTTGACACCTCAAACACTGCATCTTCCAGAGGGGATGAATGTTGTGTCCTCACATGGCAGAAGGCAAGACAGGGCTTAGCTAATTCCTTGCAGCCCTTTTATAAGGCCCTGAGTCCCAACCAGAAGCTTTCAACCGGCATGACTTAGTCAACTCTTGCCCCACCTGTTAGTACTACCACATTGGAAATTAAGTTTCAACATATGAATTTTGGGGACCATATTCAGACCATAGCAGAGTCTCTTGGGCAGTCTATAGCCACCAGACAGAATTTTAAAAGCCAAACTCTCTGGATCCTTTTCTGGGTTGAAACCAGCTGTAAGCCTGGGCTGCATTGCTTGAATCCACTGAAATGTGTGTCTAAAAACTTTACTTGAATTTATTGCTATAACAACGAAATGCAAATTTTAGGACAATAAGGATGAAAAGGGGTTATCCTGTTTTCATTCCTTTCCCATGACAACCCCGAGAGGCATTTGCACTCCCTCCACTGTTTCAAACCCTGAGCAGGGTTTTGTTCCCTCTCTGTAGCCCAGACACCCCCATACTGGTTCTGATCACCACATTACAGGGGCAAAGCAGGGTGTCCAAGTGGGCGTAATCAGATAAGGACCCCCATGGTGCTGGAAGGATGGGGAACCCTGTTTCCTTTTTTCACTTCTCCTGGAACCACAACAGTGGGTTGGGGTTAGGGGGAGGCATGGAATCTGATCTTTGCCCACCAGAAGGGAGGAATTTGTTATATCCACTACTGCATGCGGGCATCAGGAACAGGGCCTGCACACCTCACATGTGGAAGACATGGCCACACTGCTTTGTTGAAAAAATGGATTTCACACTTTATTTAAGCCCGACAGGGATGGATCCCCTTTCTATTCTTTAATATGAACATTAAAACCTAAGAAAAGAAGCTCAGAAAGCTTCATATAGGAAATCTGCAAACATTATAGGTTCCTCTTCAGTATTGCTATATGAAGAGTCTGTCTCAATGGTCTACAAACTTTTTCTAAAAAAGGCCAGATAGTAAATACTTAAAACCATACAGTCTCTGGCACAGCTGCTCAACTCTGCCATTTTGTCACAAAAGTAGACATAAATAATACCTAAATAAATGAAAGCAGTGTTGCATGGACAGGCAGTGGCTGGATTTGGCCCACAAGTAGCCTCCCCAGGTCTGTCTTCCTGGGAAAGGACACCAGTTAAGATGCATTCAGATGCAACAGCAAGGCCCTGGCTGAAGCTGTCTCCAACAGTAAGGTCATTTATTTTGTCCTTACTATAGGAATTCTCAAGGTGGGACATCTCCTCTCATCCCCAGGCTTGTTTTGCTCAGGGTCATTAGAAACCTGCCAGTGATAACTGGACCTTATGCTTCCTTATTCAAATGGAAAGAGGAAAACCTTTCCCCAAGCATAAGCTTTTCTCTCCTGTGTTTCATAGGCCAGGTGCAGATGGTGTCCAGCCCTGGAATCACAGCAGATCCTGAGGGAGTGCCATGTGCTAAGACACACGACAGGCCATGGTCACACCTGTTAATTACCTTACTTAGTGTGAGAAAGGAAAACCTATTACAGATGTCAGAATATCTTTAAGCCCATAAGATCTCTCCCAACACAAAATACTATTTTCTATAATTGTAATATCTTGGGGGGAAAGAATTAAGTCTAAGCATAAATGCGGATTTCTCATTTTCAATAAAACTTCTTAATCGCCAGGTTTCATTCATATGCATCTGTACTTCTGTGTAGAAAGAATTGATAATAGTCATTCAAGGTTAGTGCTTGGGGTGAAGTAGCTGGTGACTCTAATGGAGAGCCACCCAGACATATGTCCTCATAGTTCTTTAATACAGAGTTGAAATGATTTCTTAGACCTTCCCACTTAAGTCTTCCTTCATTCATCATCATCAATTTTGTAGATAAACGTGTTTGATTTTGATAAGAGGGTGATTCACTTCATTAGGGTCTCACAAGTGATCATATTATCTTTGATCTTGGTGAAACAGCAAGAAGTTGCTTGGGATTGTAAGATAACCTGTCTTCAATGATTTTGTTTATTCTGTCTTTAGTTAGTTTATTTCCCATGAAGTAATGTAACTTTTAAGTTCCTGGCAATTCTTCATTCCTCCCCTTCCTCATCTCTCCATGTCTGCTGAGCATGCTATAAATCAGGTAACCATTGCTGTGGTATTTTACTAGTAAATCACTACAAGGGCAAATATTGCTTTTATAACTTGTTATTAATGATCATTGCTATTATTTCTCTTCTAGATTTACTGTTTCAATATTTTATAATTATAGTTTGACTCATACAGTTCACTGGTCCCTGTGATACTGCAAAATAAGCAAACCCTGATTTTGTTTTATATTATTTTACTTTACTTGTTGGAATACTTAGATTGAATATGGTATACTTAGATTGTGAATTAAGTTGATAAATTTAAAAAGTTTTCTAAACTTTGTTGTGCTACTTAGGCTTTTAAATTAGTTTGTTCTGTCACTATAGATAAGTGAATTTAAAAAGATATATGAGCTTAAGAAAATAGAGACTTTTAAAAAGAAGAAAGAATTGGATAATTTACTAGAGGAAGTGTCAAAAATGAAAGAAGAAGTTATTACCACCTCAGCGGTAAGAAAGAATAAACTATGTTTTTCTCAAGCCTAAAAAAAAGCTAATTGATTTTAATTCATCTTCCTGTCTTCTGGGAGAATGCTTTCAGCACGCTTTCTTTCAATTCTTTAACTTTCTTCAAAGTGTTATGATGTGATTGTGTTTTCTTCTTGTCCCAAAGAGAATGTAGTGGAAGCAAGAAATTTGATATATCTGAGGTACAAATTGCATTGGATGAACCAAAGTACAGTGAAAATGCTGATCAAAAAACACATATAAAACCAACCAAATATATTGAGATACAGAGAGAGAGAGAGAGAGAGAGAGAGAGAGAGAGAGAGAGAGAGAACATTTCCATGAGATTGCTTTATTTACAGAACAAAATGAAAAACCTTGGGCTGATTCCTTAATTCTGAATGTGGGATAAAAGAACAGAATTTAAGCTCAGTTAATATTGGGCATAATAACATTAATTTAGAAAGGAAACTATTTGTCTATTTGAATTAGAAAATACTTCACAACTCTACATTTCTATTTAAAAAATTATTTATTGAGAATCAGTGCTGTGATTTGTACTTTGTTATAATTATTCTCTCTCTCTCTCCCTCCCTCCCTCTCCCTCTCCCTCTCCCTCTCCCTCTCTCTCCCTCCCTCCCTCTCTCTCTCTTTTTGGTACCAGGGATTGAACTCAGGGGCACTCAGCAACTGAGCCACATCCTTAGCCCTATTTTGTATTTTATTTAGAGACAGGGTCTGATGCTTAGTGCCTCACTTTTGCTGAGGCTTTGAACTCATGATTCTCCTATCTCAGCCTCCCAAGGTGCTGGGATTACAGGCATGTGCCACCATGCCCAGCTGTTAGAATTATTCATAATTTAAAGATGAGAAAAATCAAAACTTATGGAGGTGACTGTAATTGAAGTGGTTAATATTAATATGACTTTATGTCATTTAAATCAGAAATACCCGTTAATCTTCCATCATGATTACTTTGAATGAATGAATCTTTGTGTATTGAAATCACACGTATAGCCATACTGATGGAATAGTAATATGGAAATGTCACATTTTCTATCCAAATGCACTGTTATTTCAATTATACTTTATAGGGGGTGGTTCTGCTTATTTTAATAGCAGTGTATCTGTTAAGATACTCAATTACAGAATACGAATAAAAGCTAACATTTATTCACAATATGAAATGATCATTTAAAAAGATCATTGCCTTTTTTTAGATTTCAACATAATAAAGTGCACAGATCAGACCATGCTTAAGGGAGAACAGAGAGGTTATACAAAATGTAATTCACCTGCATGCCCAAGCTCATATTTCCAGTTTCAGCCTCAGAAATCAAACAAGCATCCCACCAACCTAGCTTGGGAAAATCAGGTGTATGTTTCTTAACTATATTTAAAGATCTCTAAGACCATTTCTAATATGCTATAAACGCATCCCCAGGTCCTTGTCCACCTCCCACATTCAGCCTGCCCTTCTCAACTCACATTAGCACAGAATAGTGCTTGAAGCACAAACCTGAGTGTCACACAGACTTGGGTTCAAATCTTGGATCTACCAACCTGGGGTAGAAACAGAGGGTAATAATGAAATAGAAGGTAATAATATTGCCTACTGCAAAGATTTTTTGTGGAGATTAAACCAAGTAATGCCTATCGGGCTTTTAGCCCAGTGCTTTGTATTTGGTAAAGTTTATGGCTGTTGTTGGTTGATATTAGAAGTTAGCAGTTTAGCTATAGATTGAGACCACAAGGAATTTCAGACGAACCTTCATGTGGTACCTTTAGCCTTCAAGTCTTTGCAACCAGGTCAAAACTAATGTGATGTTGACAGAAAAGAATAATTGGGTGCAATTTTCAAGGCAATCTACTTGTTTAGGGGAGGGATAACTGAGGGGTAGAGGTAACAACAGGACTTCAGCCCGTAGCCCTAAATCCAATGATTGATCTCCAATCTTTCATCACTCTGCAAATTTTGGTGATAGTTCTAGAATATTGGACCTCTGATAACTTGGGAACTAGCTACAGCCCAGATGTTTAGCCATCTGGGTGCTCTACAGAAAACAAAGAACAAAACATTTTGAGTATCATTCATATAGTACCTATCTCACATGACATGCTCCCCACAGGAGTTTCTTTGACCCCACATTGATGTCCAGGATTAAATGGCCTAAATATTCCTTCCAGGTAACTCTATGTCAGAAGGAAGAGCAATTGTGCATCCTTTCCTTAGCTCTATGCTCCCTCACAGGTGGAAAATAAAACTAAGACTCAATAACTTTGAATTCCCTTCTCTTTATACCAAAACTACATTGCAAAAATAATGATTTCACTATGAATTTTCTCTACTGATTTTTTCCCTTATTTTAAGTCATGTTAACATTTTTTCATAGTATCCATTTGTTCTATTTTCTGAATACTGATAAAATATTTTTAAAATTATTTTTGGAATAAACATAACTATCAAAACAAAAGACCTAATTTGTTATGGCTTTTAAAAACAATATTTTTTAGTGTTCTGGGATAATTCTTTGAATATGATTATGATGCTGTTGATTTATTTGACTTTTAAAAAATGGTAACAAAATAAATTCTTGTCTTAAATTTTTTTTAAGTATAATTTTCACATTCTTTCTGCTATTATTGTCTTCCCCCTCCACATGTTGGGTTTTTTGATGATTTCAAAATTATTTTTGACCCAGTTTATTTTATGAAGAAACAATTATAAATATTGCCTTTTTTTAACTAAACGATGGTATCGGTGTAAGAGTTGAATGAGTTATTCATGAATATTTAGTGTAATCAAACTGTTATTGTGTTATCAAAATTGGTCATGATTGAATGTCATATTTTTTGTTGAATTTTCAATAGGCTCTTAGTGATCACAATTTAGAGATAGCACAGCTACATGGCTCAATAAAGCACTGGGAAAAAGAGTTGGAAGGGATGAAGAAAGTGTGTAAGATTCTGGAGAATAAAACGTAAGTGTGATACTTTACATTTACTGAAGTATTTATAATATTGTTAATCAACTTTTCATTACTATAACAAATTACCTGAGATAATCAGCTTGTAAAAAGAAAATATTTATTTTGGCACACAATTTTAAAGTTTCTAATCTATGAACATTTGGTCCCATTGCTTTGTGCCCATGGCAAGGGTGCTAGCACAGCTTGGTGGGAACACATGACAGAGAAAAACTACTTACCTGGTAGTCAGGAAGCAAAGAAGGAGAAGAGGACGACCTTGAAGTCTGACAGTCCCCTTACGATATGCCCCCAGTGTCCTAAATACTACCCACCAGGTCCTCCTTTTTCAAGGGCAGACTACATCCTAATAGCACCACTTTGGAGACCAAGCTTTTAACATATGGGCCTCTGAGAAATATTCAAAATCCAAACAACTATAGCAGTTAATATGGTACTTTCATATTTTATGAATGTCTTTAATATTAGATGGATATTCTATTCTCTTAGTTTACTCAAATTTGTGTGATAGCTTTAAAGAATCAGCTCTTCATTTTGAAATAAGCCATTCTTTCCAATGATGAAGAGAGAAGACTAAGAATGACACAGTCACCTTGGAAAAGTGGGAGGGAGGGGACTCTTTGAAATTGTTATCCTCACTTCAGCTGTTGACTCCTTACAAACAAAAATTCCTCTGGGGAAAGTCACTAGTAGGGCATGCCATAAGGCTATAACTCTCCTGTGGGTTGTGATAAGTATTCTTAGTCAAGGGGGATTTTCAGAACCTACTGAGAAAATACAGTGGTAGAGTGCTTGCCTACCATGGGTATGATCCCCAGTACCATAATACAATAAAAGAAGTAAAATAAAATCTGAACTCTTACTTTGCCCTCAAAATCCTGCATGTTCTAGTCTATCATTTCTAGCCTAATAATACCCCTTCCTTGAATACACCAAGCTTTTTCTTGTCTCTGGGTCTTAACCCTTGCTGTTTCTTCTTTCAGTCTCCTCCTTTAGATCTTTACATGACTGGCTCTTATCACTCAAAGAGGTCTTCCCTAATGTTCTGTCCAAAGCAGCATTCTTGCTCTCAGGATCTCACTACACTGTACCCTACTAAGTGTTCTTTGGAGCATTAACATTAACTGAAAGCTATTAATATTTTCTTGGTAGCTTACATCTATTCTGACTACTCCACCAGAATGTAATTTGTAGAAGATTAGGAACTTTGGATATATGGTATCTCTAAGCACCCTGAACAAATCTGGCAGAGTGTGGGTGTTCAAGAATTGTTTCTTGTGGCCGAGCATGGTGGCACATGCCTGTAATCCCAGCGGCTCGGGAGGCTGAGGCAGGAGGATTGTGAGTTCAAAGCCAGCCTCGGCCAAAGTGAGGTGTTAAGCAACTCTGTGAAACCCTGTCTCTAAATAAAATACAAAATAGGGCTGAGAATGTGGGTCAGTGGCTGAGGGCCCCTGAGTTCAATCCCTGGTACCTCTCACCCCAAAATTGTTTCTTAAGTGCAATAATAAATAACTAAAGCATTGGTTCACTAATTGAAAAGCAAGAAAAATTTATATATATATATATATATATATATATATATATATAGATTGTATGGGGATCTGGGAACTGACTAGAAGTTTCCATGCTATAAGTACATGTATCTTTTGCTGCAAAATATGTTCTGTCATGAATCTGTTCAGCTTTCTTTGTTCATAGGCAGTTCTTTACGACTCATCAGAACAAACTGGATGATACATCCGTTATTGAAAAAAATGAATACCTGAGTAAGATAAAAGAGGTAGGAAGACAAGAGTGATATGCCTTTTAGATATAATTAGATTTTATATTTATTTAGTGTTTTATATTTATTTGGTGTTTAAATGTTTACCATTTTTTCAAAAGTAGAAATTTTTGTTGACTAATAATAATCATGATCACACACAGTAACTGATTTAAAGATTTTTATCTGCTCCCAAAATATCTTAAATACACGAAAAAGCAAAGATTGTCCGTGTAAAGATGAATTGTTTTTAGGTTACTTTTTGTGTGGTTATAATAGGACTATCTGATTAGTAGACATTTTTCATATGAATTATTTAGAGAAATCATGATATTCTTGATGTTGTTTGGTAATCTGTGAAGTATAGCAACCTAATTTTCACTTAATAATATTAGTATTATTTGGTGGGATGAGGCTGTAGCTTAGTGGTAGAGCACTTGCCTAGTATGTGTGAGGCACTGGGTTCCATCCTTAGCACTACATAAAAATAAACAAATAAAATAAAGACATGCTGTCCATCTACAATTACAAAATAATTAAACATATTAGTATTATTTGGAAGTACTTGAGTCAGATCTAATTCCCTAAGGAGAATTCTCTAGAATTTTGTTTATTTTGTTTTGCTTCTTTCTTTTTATTTTTCTTTTTTTATTTTTTTTCCTTTTATTGTTTTTTTTTTTTGGAAATGTTTAAAATTTTTCTAGACATTTTTTCAACTTAGGTTAAAAGAAATTTTATAAGTAAATAGCCAACTATGTAAACCAAGACAGCCACAAGATATTTCGTGAAGCATTCATTAGGATACTGAAATAAGAGGAGGGAAGATTTAATTAAAATCCAACAAAAAGAGCTTAGTTAAATAAGTATGAATATTGTTAATATGTTATCAAGTTATGAAGTCATTGTAAAAGAGTATTATATGACCCCATTTATTTATGTATATACACAAATATACACTCACACCAGAGATAACTGAAATTCTTTTTGTTCCTCACAGTAAATGAATGTGTGAAATCTCCCTCCCCCAACCAAATGCACATAGTTAATTACCATAGACCAGGCTTTATAGTGTCAGTACTCTCTATCTGCATCCTCTATCATGTTTTGTATCAAATCAGCTAGATGTAAAATCCATTCCTTTTACTACATTCTAAAACAAATTGAATAACACTGATTTCATGATCTACTACAATCTTTGTTGGAAATTTTAGTAGTCATGGGAAAGAATTCCACTGCAAAGCACAAAATCTTTTTTGTTCACTGCCTTTTCTTTGACTTCTAGTTCTTCATCCACCTCTTGTTCTAGGATGCATGACCATCACACATTCATATTCTCCTCCCTGTTAAAAAGCATCTCTCTCCATCCAAGGCCTGTACCCGTGCCCCAGAAGGAACATCACAGGAACTCTCCCAGAAGAATGATGCGTACCAGTTAAATACTTTTCAATTTGTGGTTTTGTGAAAAACTCAGCATAAAACTAGAGGTTTCCTCGGGGATAGCCCTTCTCTGATCTTCTCAGTTGCAAGGATTCTAGAAACCAGTAAAGGCTGTTTGGTTGGTTGGTTTTGAAGTTGTCTTTTGTTTTATGATCAAAAGATTTTTTTTCCACTTATTCCCTGTTGTAGGAGTTGTTAGACAACCTTCAGACAATAATTCCATAATTTTCAGGCTTCATGATTGTCTAAACAATCTAGGACCCCTAAATTGGAATAGCTCACCTGGTCAAAGGGGCAAATAGAGGGGTTTTCCTTTCAATCCATATTCCTCAAACAAATTCCACGGTTACAAGTAAGTGATCACTTCAAAGAGCAGGGCTCTGACCCACTTAGGATTTCTACGCAAATAGATACTGTAGGCGCTTAGTGGCATTCATAATTCTCATGAGTTATTGGAGGCAAGTTCAATGTTATGGTTTGGATGTGAGGTGTTCCCCAAAAGCTCATGTGGGAGACAATGCAAGAAAGCTTAGTTTTGAAATGATTGGATTATGAGACTCTTAACCCAATCATTGAATTAACCCCAGGATAGGGATTGACTGAATGGTAACCGAAGGCTGGTATGTTGTGGCTACAGGCAGTGGGTCAGGGAGACATGCCTTTGGAGTATATATTTTGTATCTGGCAAGTGGAGTCTCTCTTTTTCTGCTTTCTGATCATCATGTGAGCTGCCTCCACCTACCACACTCTTCCACCATGATGTTCAGCCCCACCTCGAGCCCCAAGGAAAGCAGCCTGCTATCTAATGGACTCAGAACTCTGAAACCATGAGCCTCCAAATAAACTTTTCCTCAAAATTGTTCTTTTTGGGTCTTTGAGTCACAGCAGCAAAAAAGCTGAGATGGAATTCAAAGATGGAATTAAACTCTGTTATATCTTTAATTTCCCCCCCAATATCTCCCCATTCCCCTGCTATTCCCCTACCAGCCCCTGTGTACCAGCACTCTGCTCTCTATTCTATGAGTTTAGCACTTTTTAGATTCCTCATATAAATGAAATCATAGAACATTTATCTTTCTGTGCCTGGACTGTTTTACTTAACATAATGTCCTCATCCAAGTTGTTGCAAACAGTGGGTTGCCGTTCTTTTTTCAAGGTTGAGTAGTTTTTCATTGTGTGTATATACTGTGTTTTTTGGTTATTCATTCATCCATTGGTGGACACTTAGGTTAATTCCATACTTGGCTATTGTGAATAAATTATTAAGTGCACCACATTATTTATGCATAGATATATCTTTTAATGAATGTAATCTATTAATATTGAACATTTTAAATATTGATAACATCACTTTATCAATATTTTTCTTTTTGGTCAAAGCTTTTTGTGTTCTGTGTCATAAGGGTTTCTTTTCCATTATCTTCTAGGCCTTTCACATTTAAGACTGCAAGCCATTTGGAGTGTGTGTATGTGTGTGTGTGTGTGTGTGTGTGTGTGTGCATGTGTTTTATGAGATAATGGTCAAGATTCATATTTCTAAGATTGGCTAATTAACCACCACCATTTAAAGAAAAAGGTCATCTTTTCTCCGCTATATTGCCATTGCACTATCATCATAAATCAAGTGTAGAGTGTTGATTTATCAATGTAAATCAAGTATAAATATATCATAAATATCTGTGTGGATATTAGACTTTCTGTCCTGTTTATCTGGACTAGTTTATCTCTCAGAGAACAATATTTTCTTAATTAGCAAAGAAACCTTTATAGCTAGTCATACAACTCCTTCAACTTTGTTCTTCAAGATAGCTTCAGCTCTTGTTAGTTCTTTGAATCTCTCTCAGTTTGTCAAATTCTGCCAAGAGATTCATTTGGACTTTGATTGGTATTGTGTTAAATCTATAAATCAATCTGAAAAGGATTTCACATCTTTACAATATTGAGGCTTATAATTTATGAATGTGGTGTATGTCTAGTTTAAGTCTTCTTTGTTTGCTTTGCCTTAATTGTTTGGGTTACCATGATGTGTCCAAATTTTTCTTTTTATTTATCCTCCTTGGGATGTATTTGGTTTCTTAAATATGTGAATTTCTATATCTCATAAATTCTGCAAAATTGTAGCCCATTATGTATCAAATATTTCTTTTGTACTATTCTCTCTCTTCTACTTCTGAGCCTCTAATTCTGTGTATACAATTATTTATACTAATCCATGTATCCTCTATCTCACCTTCTTCTATGTCTCCATGTTGCAGCTTTCTAGAAAGATGAGTCTTATTTGAGTTCCCAATTTTAATTATTGTATTTTTCAACTGGTAATTATTTAGTATCTGTTCAAATATTCTATCTCACTCTGCTGTTTCTAATTTCCAGCTATAATTTTGAAACATGCCTAATATTTCTTTGCACATAATAAGCATAGTACTTTTAGAGTTCAGGGTTTGATAATTCTAATAATCAATGTCTGTGTGTGTCTATAGGCTTTTCCTGTAGTCTCTTATTTCTACAAATTTTGTTCATGCTGTCTTATTTCTTTTTATTGCTGGTGAGAAACTGTATGCTAGAGATGGTATTTTTTAAAATGTTCACAAAAACAATTCAAAGCCTAAGATGATGATATCTTCCTTGGGAACTAATATGTATTCACTTTTTGTCAAATATGTGAAGAGTTACTAGTCCCATACTACCTTAATCCACCTTAAATTTTCCTATTGAAGCTCTTTGGGGTCCCAAATCACAGTGGTGAGAGGTTAATCCAGACTCAACATCAGGATGAGCTGTCTGTGTTGGTATTTATCTCCTTACCATGCAAGAAAGCCAAGTCTCAGTTTCCAAGTGGTTTCTTCCATATTGGTAAATGTCCTCAGGGCAGGAGTAGTTTTGAGTGTCAGCCTAACTCCTTTGTCCAAGAGTTAGACATACTCATTCCTCATTACTTTATTTGTTCTTTAGTACTTTCAAGGAGATTGTTCTCATCCAACTATTTTAGTGGTCCTCAGCCAGAAGGTTATTTTAAACTACCCACCATTCCTACCAAACCTAACTTTCTTACCATATTTGAAGCAATCCAATAGAATTCCAAGAACAAGATTCTTACTTCATGCAAAACACTGATGGGTTCTACTTTTTTTCTTTTGAGTGGGGGGCATCTTCCAATAGAAATATTGTCAGACATTGGTATCTGCAGGGGATTGTTCACAAGACACCCTTGCAGATACCAGAATCAGACCATGCTCAAGTCCTTTATATAAAATGACACAGTATGTGCATGTAATCTATCAACATCCTCTTATACGCCTTAAAATAACTCTAAATGATATTTAATCATTTATACAATGCCTACCATCACTTCACTCATGTGGATTCCTTCTACTCCAGTACTCAGTGTATGACAAATTCAAGTTTTTCTTTTGGGGATTTTTCTGGAATTTTTTTCCAAATATTTTCCATCTGCAGTTGATTGAATCCACAAATGCAGAACCCACAGGTACAGGTGGCTGACTGTACTTCACAAGAAGCAAGCATCTTATCTAGTTAAAGCCATTTTGAGCAAGAATTTCTATGGAAGTTTTCTCTTCCCTGGCATTGTTAATATTCTATAAAAAGGACACACAAATGTGGCTGAATGATCACAGTTTATTAATATCATTTCCTATTTCAATGTGGATTTTTACCCTATGGTTTTACATCAATGTTTTGTCTTTCTATACTTTTGACATAATTTATAGAAGAGGCCCCCAAAGGTACAATTGCCTATTTGCTATAGAAATAAATCATTCAACAATTGTGGCCTATCTGTTGCATGCTAAGCAATATACTCAGTACTCTATAGAGAATTGCTCATCTAATGTGGAACCCCTCCAAGGAACCATGAAGCAAGTCTTCTCATACAATTCCTTTGTTTTTCTCTAGCTGGCTGATCAACTGCACCAGTTTCAAACAGAGAACAAAGAGCTACGAGTGAAACTGTATAATTTAATGAGAGAATATAAGATTGTCTCCAGAGAGGAGCATAACGTTTTTACGCATGAACAGATCATCTATGAGGAGTATGTTTCTACCTATAAGCCCCGTGTGAATCAGTGTGCCATAATTATGGGATGCTTGTCTTGTAGTGCTCATCCTAGTTTTAAAAATCTATTGACAACAATGAACTATTCTTAACCCGGGAATAAATAAACACACTTCTAATCTGCCCTTATAGTGCTATGTAATGCTTTCCTTATTTGGATCAGATCAATCTATTTTAAAAAAACACATTTTTCCATTTCTAAAACCTGTTTTTTTAAAGAATCATTATGCTCTTACCCTATAAGACTATCCAGAGAAATTATGTTATCTACCTTCGTTAAAAGCTGGCTCCACATGTGTATTCCCTTTCTCAAATTGTCGTTGACACAACCTAACCCCAGAGACTAGAAAATTATTCAATGAAATCCCCTATTGGACTCCTTTTGGTCACCAAGTCTTGTTAATGCCACCTCTAAAATATTTCTTAAATATAGCCTAAACTTCTCTCCAATTTTATTCTTTCTACCTCTTTCAGTCTCTGTTTTGGCTTTCCTCTCAAAAGTTCCCCCCATCTTCTGGTTTACAACCACTAACTTGTCTGCCTCCTTTTCACCAGAATGATCCTTCTGAAGCATTCCTCGGATGCCATTGTAGTCAACTGGGTATAAATTCTTTTGTCCCACTGGACTACTAGGAGATCAGGGCAGTCACTCTCCTTATTCAGTGCTGTTATGCTTGGGACTTCATACATTGCTTTGAAGGTAGTGGGCATTCCCCAGTGTTTTCTTCAAGAATATTGCAGAGTAAAATCTTGCAACCATGAAATTATGTGAGTGAGTCCATTACTACACTCAACGTTAAATCTCATGGAAGTGTATTTACAGTGGCCAGACCCACTCAAGTGAGTTTATGCTCATTGTTTTGTAGTATTTAAGCTACAGAGAGTTGTCACGATCATTTTATGTCATCCAATTGCACAGCATGCTTAGAACAATGCTGGTATTCTTCAAGCAGAAACCTCACCCAGATCAATCCAAAGCGTGTTTGTTAGAAACACAAACATGCTGGTGACAGCCATGAAACTAGAAAGTTTGATAGCATCGTGGTTTTTTGTCTTAGCCCAGGCTGCTTAAACAACACAAATGTATTTGGGGATTAAAAATGATTTTTTTTCTTGCCTATCAAGTACAAGTCTCTGGAATCAATGTCAGGTACCCCCCACACACACACAAACACACACACACACACACACAAAATATATATATATATAATTTCAGACCTTCAGCACAGCTATCTTTTTTCATGGTAGATACCGCAAACAAATGGCCTTCACTACTAAGAAAGAAAACTTCCTGTCACAAAGAAAAATAGACATCCAACATATGGAAGAAGGACTTGTTACTCTTAAAAAGCTTTATCAGTAAGTATTTTGCCTTTGAAATTTTCAGTCTTTACTTTTATCTTGCATTTATTTCTTAATAAATGGTAACAATAAGTCTATGTTAATTTCTAATATACTATAAAAATAAGTTTATAATTAGCTGTTTCACAGCTAAGAAAGTCATTGCCATTGAATCTTTTAGAATTTTTAAATTTGTTCTTTTTAAATATACATGACAGAGTTTATTTTGACATATTATACATACATAGAGTATAACTTCTAATTCTTGTGATTTTATATGATCTGGAGTTATATTGCTCATACATTCATATATGAACATAGAAAAGTTATGTCTGATTTATTCTACTATCTTTCCGTTTCCTGTCCCTCTCTCTTCCCTTCATTCCTTTTACTCTAATCCAATAAACTTCTGTTCTTCCCTTTCCCCCCATTATTGTGTGTTAGCATTTGCACATTAAAGAGAACATTGGGACTTTACTTTTTGGGGACTGGCTTATTTCACTTAGCATGATAGTTTCCAGTTCCATCCATTTACTGGTAAATGCCAAATTTCATTCTGTTTTATGGCTGAGTAATATTCCATTGCGTATATGTACCACATTTTCTTTATCCATTCATCTGTTGAAGGGTACCTAGGTTGGTTCCATAGCTTAGTTATTGTGAATGAGCTGCTATAAACATTGATGTGGCTGCATCACTATAGTATGCTGACTTTAAGTCCTTTGGGTACATACCAAGAAGTGGTATAACTGGGTTAAAATGGTGGTTTCATTCTATGTTTTCTGAGGAGTCTCTACACTGCTTTCCAGAGGGGTTGCACCAATTTGCAGTCCTACCAGCAATGTTTGAGTGTACCTTTTTTCCCACATCCTTATCAACATGTATTGTTGCTTGTATTCTTGATAATTGCCATTCTGACTGGAGTGAGGTGAAATCTCAGTGTAGTTTTAATTTGCATTTTTCTAATTGCTAGAAAATTGAACACTTTTTCATATATTTGTCAATCGATTGTATTTCTTCTTGAAGTGCCTGTTCAGTTATTTTGCCCATATATTGATTGGATTATTTGTTTTTTGGGTATTAATTTTTTGAGTTCTTTATATATCCTGGAGATTAATGCTCTATCTGGGGTGCAGGTGGCAAAGATTTTCTCCCATTCCGTAGGTTCTCTCTGTACATTCTTGATTGTTTCCTTTGCTGTGAAGAAGCTTTTTAGTTTGATAAAATTCTACTCATTGATTCTTGATTTTACTTCTTGTGCTTTAGGAAGTCTGTTGAAGAATTCAGTTCCTAAGCCTACATGATGGAAAGTTGGGCCTACATTTACTTCTAGTAGGTGCAGGGTCTCTGCTCTAATACATAGGTCCTTGATCTACTTTTAGTTGAGTTTGTGCATGGTGTGAGATGTGGGGCTTAATTTCATTTTGATACATATGGATTCCAGTTTCCCCTTTATATGTTAAAGAGACTATATTTTCTCCAATGTATGTTTATGGCACTTTGTCTAGTATGAGATAACTGTATTTATGTGGGTTTACCTCTGTGTCTTCTATTCTGTACCATTGGTCTTTATGTCTGTTTTGGTGCCAATACCATGCCATTTTTGTTACTAATGCTTTGTAGTATAATTTAATGCCTGGTATTGTGATGCCTCCTGCTTAACTTTTCTTGCTATCTTTAGATTGCTTTGTATATTCTGGATCTCTTATTTTTCTAAATGAATTTCATGACTGCTTTTTCTATTTCTATGAAGTACGTCATTGGACTTTTAATACAAATTTCATTAAATCTGTATAGTGCTTTTAGTAGTATGGTCATATTGACAATATTAATTCTGCCTATCCAAGAGCACAGGAGATCTTTCCATCTTCTAAGGTCTTCTTCAATTTTTATCTTTAGTGTTTGGTAGTTTTCACTGTAGAGGTCTTAAACCTCTTGTTAAGATTGATTCCCAAAAATTTTTTGAGGCTATTGTGAAAGGGATAGTTTTTCTTATTTCTCTCTTTCATTTGGTTCATCACAGATATATAGGAATACAATTGATTTATTGGTGTTAATTTTATATCCTGCTACTTTATAAGTTATAGAAGTTTTCTAGTGGAATTTTTTGGTTATTCTAAATATAGAATCATGTCATCAGCAAATAGGGGTAGTTTGAGTTCTTCTTTTCCTATTAGTATCCCTTTCATTTCTTTCTTCTGTCTAATTGCTTTGGCTAGAGTTCCAAGGGCTGTGTTGAATAGAAGTCATGAAACAGGGCATCCTTGTCTTGTTCCAGTTTTTAAAGGGAAAATTTTGAATTTTTCTCCACTTAGAATGATGTTGGCTTTGGGTTTAACATTTATAGCTTTTACCTTGTTGTGGTATATTCCTGCTATCCTTAATTTTTCTAGTGTTTTGAACATGAATGGATGCAATATTTTGTCAAATACTTTTTCTGCATCTATTGAGATCACCATATGATTCTTGTCTTTAAGTCTATTGATGTGATGAATTACATTTATTGATTTCTGTATGTTGAACAAACCTTGCATCTCTGAGATGAACCCCACTTGATTGTGGTGTGCTATCTTTTCAATATGCTTTCGTATGAAATTTGCCAGAATTTTATTGTGAATCTTTGCATCTGTGTTCATCAGGGATATTGGTCTGAAGTTTTCTTTCCTTGATGTTTCTTTGTCTGGTTTTAGTATCAGGGTGGTAGTAGCTTCATAGAATGAGTTGGAAAGAGTTCCTTCTTTCTCTATTTTATGGAGTATTTTAAACATTATTGATGTTAGTTCTTCTTTCCAGGTCTGGTAGAACTTGTCTGAAAATCCATCTCGTCCTGGGCTGGGCTTTTCTTTTTGGTAGGCTTTTGATGGTATCTTCAATTTCATTGTTTGAAATTGATCTGTTTAAATTGTGTATGTCCTTCTGATTCAATTTGTGTAAGTCATGTGTCTTTAGAAATTTGTTGATGTCTTCAAGATTTTATATTTTATTGAAGTATAAATTTTCAAAATAGTTTCTTGATTATCATCTGTACTTCAGTAGTATCTGTCATGATATTTCCTGTTTTATCAAGAATTTTAGTAGTTTGGGTTTTCTTTCTCTTTGTTAGCTTAGCTAAGGGTTTATCAATTAATTTTTTCAAAGAACCAATTTTTTTGTTTTGTAAATTTTTTAAATTGTTTCAATCTCATTGATTTCAGCTCTCATTTTAATTATGTCCTGTCTTTTTCTAGGACTTTTGAGATGTAATGTTATTTGTTTGGCGTATTTCTATTCTTTTGATGAATGAGTTCAATGTAATGAACTTTCCTCTTAGTCCCAGAGATTTTTATATGTTGTGTCATTTTCTCATTTATCTCTATGTATTTTTAAAATTTATTCCCTGATTTCTTCTGCTATCTATTGGTCATTGAGTAGCATATTATTTCATATCTAGGTGTTAGAGTAGCTTCTTTTTAAATTTTATCATTGGTTTCTAATTTCAATCCATTATGATCTGATAGAATGAAAGGTACTTTTTTCTATTTTTTTTTATATTTATAAGAGTTGCTTTGTGGCCTACAATATGGTCTATTTTAGAGAAGGATCCATGTGTGCTGAGAAGAAAGTGTATTCAGTCATTGATGGATGAAGTATTCTATATCTGTCTGTTATGTCTCAATTATTAATTGTATTTTTTAGTTCTATAGCCTCTTCATTTATATTAAGTTTGAAAGTTCTATCTAGTGGTGAGATAGGTATTATAAAGTCACCCAGTATTATTATGTTGTGGTCTATTTGATTCTTGAAATTGAGAACAGTTTGTTTTACATACATGGATTCTCTATTGTTTGGGGCATAAATATTTGATTCTTATGTCATTCTGATGTATAATTCCCTTAAGCAATATGAAATGTCCTTCTTTGTCCCTCCTTATTAACTTTGGCTTGGAGTCCACTTTATCTGATGGACACCCCTGCTTGCTTATAAGATCTATGTAAACGATATGTTTTTTTTTCCCCATCATTTTATCTTTAGTCTGAGGATGTCTTTGCGTATGTATGAGACTCTTGGAGATAGCATATTGTTATACTTTGTTTTTTAATTCAATTTTCCACTCTATGTCTTTTGTTTGATGAGTTTAGGCCATTTGCATTAAATGATATTATTATTTTTAAATTTTTTTTAGTTGTTGATGGACCTTTATTTTATTCATTTATTTATATGTGGTGCTGAGAATTGAACCCAGTTCCTCACACATGTGGGGCAAGCACTGTACTACTGAGCTACAACCTCAGCCCATTAAATGATATTAAGAAATTATTTTTATTCCCTGTCATTTTGATTTATTTCTGGTTTTTAATTTGAATTTGTTTCTCCTTTGCTTCACTATCCTTGAAGTGCAGTTCACTCCTTTATTGGTTTTCAGTTTTAATTTTCATTTCTTCTTCATGAAATATTTTACTGAATACATTTTGTAGTGCAGGCTTTTTGGTTGTGACTTCTTTTAACTTTTGTTTATCATGGAAGGTTTTTATTTCATCATCAATTCTGAAGTTTAATTTTGCTGGTTTTAGTATTCTTGGCTGGCATTAATTTTCTTTCTGAGCTTGGTATATATTATTCCAAGACCTCCTAGCTTTGAAGGTCTGAGTTAAGAAAAGAAGATGAGACCTGGATTGATCTCCCTCTGAATGTGACCTGTCTTTTTTCTCTGGCAGTTTTTAAAATTCTATCCTTGTTCTATAGGGTTAGCCATTTTCATAATACTGTGACTTGATGTGGGTCTGTTGTAATTTTGTATAGTTAGGGTCCTGTAAGCTCCTATATTTGATTTTTCCAATTCATTCTTTAGGTTTGAAAATTCTTCTGATATCATTACATTGAAAAGATTTTGCAATCGTTTGGTTTGTATCTCTGGGCCTTCATATATCCCAATAAATCTTAAATTTTATCTTTTAATGTTATCCCATATTTCTTGGAAATTCTATTAATGGTCTCTTAACATCTTTTCTTCATGGTCAACTTTGTTTTCAAGATTATATACTTTGTCTTCATTGCCAGAAATGCTGTCTTCCAAGTGGTCTAGTCTGTTGGTGATGGTTTTCATTGAATTCTTAATTTGGTTTATTGATTCCTTCATTTTAAGGATTTCTGCTTGATTTTTTTTTTCAGAATACATATCTCTTTATTGAAATGATCTCTCACTTCCTGTATTTTCTCTCTGATTTCATTTTTTATATCATCCTTTACCTTGCAGATCAGTTTAATTATTATTATTTTTTTATTGGTTGTTCACAACATTACAAAGCTCTTGACATATCATATTTCATACATTAGATTGAAGTGGGTTATGAACCCCCAATTTTACCCAAAATGCAAATTGCAGAATCACGTCGGTTACACATCCACTATTTTACATAATGTCCTATTAGTACTTGTTGTATTCTGCTACCTCTTCTATCCCCTACTATCCCCCCTCCCCTCCCCTCCCATCTTCTCTCTCTACCCCATCTACTGTAATTCATTTCTCTCCTTGTTTATTTTCCCATTCCCCTCACAACCTCTTATATGTAATTTTGTATAGCAATGAGGGTCTCCCTTCATTTCCATGCAATTTCCCTTTTCTCTCCCTTTCCCTCCCATCTCATGTCTCTGTTTAATGTTAATCTTTTCTTCCTGCTCTTCCTCCCTGCTCTGTTCATAGTTGCTCTCATTATATCAAAGAAGACATTTGGTATTTGGTTTTTAGGGATTGGCTAGCTTCACTAAGCATAATCTGCTCTAGTGCCATCCATTTCCCTGCAAATTCTATGATTTTGTCATTTTTTATTGCTGCATAGTACTCCATTGTGTATAGATGCCACATTTTTTTTATCCATTCATCTATTGAAGGGCATCTAGGTTGGTTCCACAGTCTAGCTATTGTGAATTGTGCTGCTATGAACATCGATGTGGCAGTATCCCTGTAGCATGCTCTTTTAAGGTCTTCAGGGAATAGTCCGAGAAGGGCAATAGCAGGGTCAAATGGTGGTTCCATTCCCATCTTTCCCCGGAATCTCCAAACTGCTTTCCAAATTGACCGCACCAATTTGCAGTCCCACCAGCAATGTACAAGTGTACCCTTTTCTCCACATCCTCGCCAGCACTTGTTGTTGTTTGACTTCATAGTGGCTGCCAATGTTACTGGAGTGAGATGGTATCTTAGGGTGGTTTTGATTTGCATTTCTCTGACTGCTAGAGATGGTGAGCATTTTTTCATGTACTTGTTGATTGATTGTATATCCTCCTCTGAGAAGTGTCTGTTCAGGTCCTTGGCCCATTTGTTGATTGGGTTATTTGTTATCTTATTGTCTAATTTTTTGAGTTCTTTGTATACTCTGGATATTAGGGCTCTATCTGAAGTGTGAGGAGTAAAGATTTGTTCCCAGGATGTAGGCTCCCTATTTACCTCTCTTATTGTTTCTCTTGCTGAGAAAAAAACTTTTTAGTTTGAGTAAGTCCCATTTGTTGATTATAGTTATTAACTCTTGTGCTATGGGTGTCCTATTAAGGAATTTGGAGCCCGACCCCACAATATGTAGATCGGAGCCAACTTTTTCTTCTATCAGACTCAGAGTCTCTGATTTGATACCAAGCTTCTTGATACATTTTGAGTTGTCCGCAAATAGTGATAATTTAAGTTCTTCTTTTCCTATTTTTATGCCTTTAATTTCTTTCATCTGTCTAATTGCTCTGGCCAGTGTTTCGAGAACTATATTGAATAGAAGTGGTGATAGAGGGCATCCCTGTCTTGTTCCAGATTTTAGAGGGAATGCCTTCAATTTTTCTCCATTCAGAATGATGCTAGCCTGAGGCTTAGCATAGATAGCTTTTACAATGTTGAGGTAAGTTCCTGTTATCCCTAGTTTTTCTAGAGTTTTGAACATAAAGGGATGCTGTACTTTGTCAAATGCTTTTCCTGCATCTATCGAGATGATCATATGGTTCTTATCTTTAAGTCTATTGATGTGGTGAATAATGATTATTGATTTCCATATATTGAACCAGCCTTGCATTCCAGGGATGAATCCTACTTGATCATGGTGCACAATCTTTTTGATATGTTTTTGTATCTGATTTGCCAGAATTTTATTGAGGATTTTTGCATCTAAATTCATTAGGGATATTGGTCTGTAGCTTTCTTTCTTTGAGGTGTCTTTATCTGGTTTGGGAATCAGAGTGATATTGGCCTCATAGAATGAATTTGGAAGTTCTCCCTCTTTTTCTATCTCCTGAAATAGATTGTAGAGTATTGGTATTAGTTCTTCTTTAAAGTTCTTATAAAACTCTGCTGTATATCCATCCGGTCCTGGGCTTTTCTTGGTCGGTAGTCTTTTGATGGCTTCTTCTATGTCCTCACTTGATATTGGTCTGTTTAGGTTGTTTATATTATCCTGACTCAATCTGGGTAGTTCATATGTCTTAAAGAATTTATTGATGCCTTCACTATCTTCTATTTTATTAGAGAATAGGGTTTCAAAATAATTTCTAATTATCTTCTGTATTTCTGAATTGTCTGTTGTGATGTTGCCTTTTTCATCCTGTAAGCTAGTAATTTGGGTTCTCTCTCTTCTTTTCTTTGTTAGCATGGCTAGTGGTCTATCAATCTTATTTATTTTTTCAAAGAACCAACTTTTAGTTTTGTCAATTTTTTCAATTGTTTCTTTTGTTTCAATTTCATTGATTTCAGCTCTAATTTTAATTATTTCTTGCCTTCTACTGTATTTGCTGCTGATTTGTTCTTCTTTTTCTAAGGCTTCGAGGTGTAGTGTGAGGTCATTTATTTGTTGGCTTTTCCTTCTTTTAAGGAATGAACTCCATGAAATGAATTTTCCTCTTAGTACTGCTTTCATAGTGTCCCAAAGATTTTGATATGTTGTGTCTGAGTTTTCATTTACCTCTAAGAATTTTTTAATTTCCTCTTTGATGTCTTCTGTAACCCTTTGTTCATTCAGTAGCATATTGTTTAATCTCCATATGATGTAGGATTTTTCCTTTCTTATTTTATTATTGATTTCCAATTTCATTCCATTATGATCAGATACAATGCATGGTAGTATCTCTACTCCTTTGTAATTGCTAAGATTTGCCCTGTGACATAATATATGGTCTATTTTTGAGAAGGATCCATGTGCTGCTGAGAAGAAAGTGTATCCGCTTGATGTTGGCTGGTATATTCTGTATATATCAGTAAAGTCTAAATTATTAATTATATTATTGAGCTCTATGGTTTCTTCAACTTTTGTTTGGAAGATCTGTCCAGTGGTGAGAGAGGTGTGTTAAAATCTCCCATTATTATTGTGTTGTGGTCTATTTGACTCTTGAACTTGAGAAGAGTTTGTTTGATGAACTTAGCTGCACCATTGTTTGGGGCATATATGTTAATGATCGTCAAGTCTTGTTGGTGTATGGTTCCCTTGAGCAGTATGTAGTGTCCTTGTTTATTCCTTTTGATTAACCTTGGCTTGAAGTCTATTTTATTTGATACAAGTATGGACACCCCTGCTTGCGTCCGGGGTCTGTATGAGTGATATGATTTTTCCCAACCTTTCACCTTCAGTCTGTGTATGTCTTTTCCTATCAGATGAGTCTCCTGTAGGCAGCATATTGTTGGAATTTTTTTTAAAATCCATTCTACTAGCCTATGTCTTTTGATTGGTGCATTTAAGCCATTAACATTTAGGGTTACTATTGAGATATGGTTTGTATTTCCAGCCATATTTGATTATGTATGTTACTTAACATGATTTGTTTTTCCTCTATGCTTAGTTTTTCCTTTACTGTACTACCTCCCGCTGTTGGTTTTCATTGTTATTTTCCATTTCCTCTTCCTGTAATGTTTTGCCAAGGATGTTTTGAAGAGCTGGTTTTATAGCTGCAAATTCTTTTAACTTTTGTTTATCATGGAAGATTTTTATTTCATCTTCAATCCTGAAGCTTAATTTCACTGGATACATGATTCTTGGTTGGAACCCTTTTTCTTTCAGCGTTTGAAATATGTTGTTCCAGGATCTTCTAGCTTTCAGAGTCTGTGTTGAAAGATCAGCAGTTATCCTGATTGGTTTACCCCTAAATGTAATCTGCTTTCTCTCTCTTGTGGCTTTTAAGATTCTCTCCTTATTCTGTATGTTGGGCATCTTCATTATTATGTGTCTTGGTGTGGATCTCTTATGATTTTGTATATTTGGTGTCCTGTAGGCTTCTAGTATTTGGATTTCTTTTTCATTCTTTAATTCTGGGAAGTTTTCTAGTATTATTTCATTGAATAGATTGCTCATTCCCTTGGTTTGGACCTCTATACCCTCCTATATCCCAATAACTCTTAGGTTTGGTTTCTTTATGTTATCCCTTAATTCTTGGATGTTCTGCTCATGATTTCTTAACATTCTCGCTGAGCTGTCTATGTTCTTTTCAAGTTGAAAAACTTTGTCTTCATTGTCTGAAGTTCTATCTTCTAAGTGTTCTACTCTGCTGGACATACTCTCATTTGAGTTTTTAATTTGGTTTACTGTTTCCTGCATTTCCAGGATTTCTGTTTGTTTGTTTTTTATATCCTCTATCTCTCTATAGAGTTGATCTTTTGCTTCTTGGATTTGTTTATGTTATTCATTGTCAAAGTGATCTTTCATTGTCTGAATTTGCTGTATAATGTCTTCCTTGAGACTCCAGATCATCTGAAGCATGTATATCCTGAACTCTTTGTCTGACATTCCATCAGCTGCAGATATTACCTCATCTAATGTTGAATTGACCTGTATTGTTTGTGGTCCTTTCTTTCCTTGTCTTTTCATACTGCTCATGATTCTTTCTAGCTTTGTGAAACTGTTGTGTTAATGTTTTTCCCCTTATATATTTGTATTCTTCTTGTATAGCTCCAAAATCCCTCTTTTGCGGAGAAAGACAATGTTAACAGTTCCCAATATCAACAGTACATCATCTAAGCACAAGTTTTCATTATTAATACATTTATAGTTAGATTCTAAGTCTGTAGATATTGGTTTTAATTATTACTTAAGAATATATTCATTAGTTTCATAAAAGGCATACCATATCTGGTGGCATATAGAAAACTTAATTTCAGACGAAGTATGTTATACTTAGAGGCAAAGGAGTGAGGGTATGAGGTTAAACTAACTTAGCACCTTTGGAGAACTCTAACCAATAGACTGGTAATTTATGGAAGAATGTATAGACTCAACCTTCTGTATTTAGATAGTTACCCTATGTATAGATAGCAAAAGTTAGGAGATTGAAAGTGGGATAGAGAGAATATGAATGAAAAAAAGGAAAAAAATAACAAGGAAGAAAAAAGAAATAAGGGAGAAGGAAAAGGAAAGTAAGATAGAAATAATGAAATAAATGGGGGGAAGATGGGGTATATGCAATTCCTCTATATTATATTACTTTGGTAATTTGGTTGTTCATGCACAGTTCTTGGTTTCACATATGTTGAAGTTGTGGAAGAGAGAGAAGAAAAGAGAGAAAGAAAGAGAAAAAAAAGTCTCTCAGAATACTGTTTTCCTTGCTTCTAGTAGGTGGCGTTGTCTATTCCTAGCTTGAGCCTCTGTATTCAGGGTGGTGGGTATAGCCAGTGTGAAAGGAAATGAGCTTCCACCTGTATCTTCCCTACTCTAGTCTCTGAGGTAGAAACCAGGTGCCTGTACAGTTGTTGTTTTGCGTTGATAGCTACAACCCCCAAAAGCTTGTGGGAAATATTTTGAGTTATTGCAGCTAAGGGTGGGGGAGTTGGAAACTGGGTACCTGGATCAGCCGCAGAACCGTGCTGGTAGCCACACCCCCTTTGATGGGTTTTAAGGGTTGATGGGCTTCCTCTGGAGTAGCACACGGGCGGGGCCGGGCTTGGCTGGCGCTGGGCGGCTTCCAATAATTAGTCTTCTATAACTGTGCCATTAAGACCTTCATTGCTTCACAAAATTTTCTATGTCTTCCAACTAGACTGTAGCCTTATGGAGCATAAAAATTATACATAAAGAGTTTCTTACATACTCTAACAGCTACAATAAATGAAATAATATAACATTTGTTTGTTTTTAGATCAATACATGAAACATATAGAAAGCAAATAAAAATTCTGAATGAAAACCTGGAAAGAGAAACTCAGAGATGGTAAAAATAAATAAATATAAGTCATCATTTATGTTGTGAGTGGTAGGTGTTATCTAGAGAATAAGGACATGATTTTCCTAAACTAAATTGTGTATGAGTTCTTTCAGATCTAGAAGTTTCTTAGCTTGATTTTTTTGGTGTTGAACAGAATAAAAGTTTTTCAATTCATTGGAGTGGAGTCAGCAAAGAATAAACGTGCTTATATTTGTGCAATGCCTGTTGCCCATCCAGGATTCTGTGTGAACCAATAGGAGGTGATTCCAGGGGAAATAAAGGAGAGTGGTTAAGACTAAAGGCTCTGCACAGGGACTACTTTGCTGCTGTACCCTACTATCTCTGATCAAGGATTAGTAACTTAATACATTCTCTTTACTTTCACCCTTGTAAAGTGTGAATGGTAGTAGTCCCCATCTTATAACACTGTTACAAATGTCAATGAGGTGATTTGTGTAAAATATTTAAGTCAATGTACCTGCTATTACTTGGCTGTGTTTTATTAATATTGTTGTTACTGTTATCAAAGTTATTTATAAGACTCCAGTTGTGTATTTTTGCCATTCTTCAAATATGTACCTGTTTTATGATGTGGTGGAGAGAAAAATTTGAGAACCCAGAAGCTTAATGTCTCTTATTAGTACTTTGGGTAGTTTAGATAATTCCATTACTATTTCTGCCAGCAATTTTTCTTTCTTTACCTGATCCTTAGCATTTCATCTTCCGCCTCAAAGAGGCAAGCAAACATTTCATCTTCCACCTCAAAGAGGCAAGTAGTCATAGTGTATTATGTATTGTCCACTGTTTTATTGGATACACAGATACAACTTCTTACTGGGAAGCAACTTGCAGAGAGAGCATTGAGATAGTTGATGTTTTATCTTATTATTTCAGTTAACTAATCAAGCTGCAAGTTTTTAATTCTGCACATAGTTTAACAAAATTGGTACAGGCACATTAAAATTGGTTGGAAATCTAGAGCTTGTATTTATTGTATTAATATAATTATTACATTATAATATAATCATATTCTTGTTGTTATTCCATATTATATGATTAAATTATCTGCTATTTAAGTTTCTATAGGTAGTTCATATCTGGGGTGATGGGACAATGGGTTCTCTTGTGCAATCTACATCACTGATGCTAGGAGCGATGATGTAAAATCACAGTAGGATTTGTTTTGCTTTGAATTCTTACTGCTTTTTGGTAAACTGCTGGGTCAATTTAATTATCAGTATTTTTATTCTAATCCCTAGTATTTTAAATCAGTGGAAAATATTATGTTTAAGAAAAAAACATAATCGTTGGGTAACTAACATAAAGAATGAAATAAATCAAACTATAGAAAACATTGAACATTCGGAAAAGAGACGAACTGAATTGCTTGAAGAGGTAAGGGAACCTGAGGTGCTTAGAATTACTGTAGTTCCTTACGTATATATCAGTGATGCTCCTTCAATATTTGATTAAACCTTATGTTATTAAAAGGTATTTTCCTTCTACTTATATCATAGTGTATTATTTAACTTTTTTCAGAAATGTTTCCATTTCCTGCATATTAACTAGAAGGATTTAGCAATGGAGCAGCAATTGTCTCCAGAATTTGCTTTTGAAGCATGTAACCAGAAACTTATTAAGGGAGCTCTCTCTTAAAATGTGAGACTGAACATCCTTGATTAGCTCCCAGGTTTGCCTTCTGTCCACACACCATCCCCCACCCCTCCCATCCTGGTGCCATTTTATAGATATCATTTGGTGAAGAGCTTAATTTCTAGAGGGTTACTGAGGCATCATATAACTTGAAATCACAGACAAGCCTCATGTGAGGAAGGCTGTTTGAAAAATGTAAGACTGATCACCACAGAAGAAATGACAAGTCTTCAATTTTCTGTAATTAGACCCTTGTTAGAAGAAATGAAATCGATGAATTTGTGGTACAGATCGAAAAACTTTCAACAGAATTACAAGAGGAGGAGGAGGAATTTACTTTAAAAGAAAAACTGTTAATTGTGGAGTTAAAGAAGTATGAGGTAATTTTCACTTTATGTTTCACAATTTCGGATGTCGGGGGGGGGGATAGTATTACATGCTCTTCTAATCAGTTAAATGTAAAATAAATCTTCCAGTATGAACAAGACTACAATTTCACTCTGAATCTTTCTTCTTCTTTTCCTGAAAAAGAAATAGAAATAGAGAAATGAGAAATATTTTTCTGGTTAAAAAAAAATCATACACTTCAAATAATGCAGAGCTGCTGGCAACATCCCTGGAGACTGGCAGAGCCCTGAAGGAAGAAAGGTGGCAGGGAAACTGGGGAGAGTAAAGAGGTCACCACAATGACTTAGAAACTTCCAAAAGCCAACCTGGATCGAAGTAGGGCATGAATTCCGGGGGACGTAGGTAGAGCAGGTATTGAAAGTATCCAGGAACCCAGAGGTTGCAGATCTGCAGAACACAACAAAATTATATCTTTTCAAGATGACACTACCTTCAAAGGTGAGGGCATGATTCTTAGAGGCAGTCACTGGTAGAAGGCAAGAATGGTAGTAGGAATGTTCTAGAAAACCCAGTCAACAGAGTAGGAGAATCGACCCCAAAGTGCTATGAGACTGAAGAAAGAGGCAGACAGATCCAAGGTTCCATGGAGTGCAATTTATTGGGGACTTACTGTCAGAAGCTAGTCTTAGGTGGCAAAAAGACCATAGGATTCCCATGATTTGGGCCAGAAGGAAGGGTATATAAAATGGTCAGGATAAAAGTGATTTTCATCCAAGTTGGAATGTACCTAGTTTATCTCAGGCTGGTTTATCTCTGGTAATGAAGACACCAGCATCCAATAGGTCATAAAGTTCCATGTACCACTCTAATGGTTTTGTTTATTTATAGTATTCTGGGAAAATATATGTAGAAAATTGGCCCGGTTTACCAGGGCAATCAAGCTAAATCCCTACCAAAAGTCTTCCTGAACTTGATTAGGTTTGAAGAGGAAGGCCAGGCTTTCATTACATCAAACAAGGACTTTATTTGAAGAAAACAGTTTCTTACCATGTAGCAAAGTAGTAGGAAAGCCCTTAAAATTCAAAGTTTAGAATTTTACTCTATTTCAATTCTGCTTACCCCATCTACCCCCATCCTGCCACACAATATGGAAACCCTTTCAGATAACTTGCCCAACAATAGTCAGTTCTTTCTGATGTAAGTAATCCAAAAAAACCAAAGAAGACACATCTTCCTTTCAAAAATAGTATGGGAAAAGCAAGTGAAAAGGGGAACAAAACTTTCCAACAAATGAATAGCACTTCAGAAAACTGGTACCATGGAACAGATGAAAATTGCGATCACACATTTCTCTGTGGATTTTTAAAAAATTAGCTTAATAGAGGTGCAAAGGCAGATCATCAATATGAAATTATAGGAACCCAGAGAAGAAATGTTTGCAGATGATGACCAGAAAGTTAGAAGAAGTAAAATGGAAACTGGCTTCACTCAGAGAACAAACAAAAGAAAGAAACCATTGCTCAGATTACTACACGGTTGTAGTAAAGTGGAAGAAATAGAAGGAAGAAGAGTCAGGGTGGAAAGCATTCCTCAACTGCTTACCACACGTTCTGGGAGCCTGTTTTTCTTCAGGGTATTAAAAAAATAGATAAAAGCTCTACCCTTGTGGAACTCAAATTCTAGTGACATGAGGCTGGAAATAAATGACAAATGGAACGAGTATAGGGGATGCTGATTAATGTTTCAAATAAAATTAAGCAAGGAAGTGGGACAGGGCCTACAGTCTGTCTGCCATTGCCAATAGGGTAGTCAGGGAAGAGCTCCGCCCTAGAGGTGGATGAGGCAGCGTGCCTGGCAGGTATCTGCAGGACATGGCTATAAGCAGAAGGCATGCTAAACACAGAGGCCCTGAGGCAGGGCCATCCTATCAGAGGAGTAACGAGGGGGTGGCATCTCTGGGTCAGAGGGGAATGCCAACCATGGTGGGGAGTCATCTGCCAGAAGCAAATGCTAAATAGAATCAGGAGTGTGAAGATTTATTAGGGAGTAATATCTGTGTAACTTGACAAACTTGAGAGAGGGAGAGTGGTTCCAATAGAGGACTGCCCAGGTGAAGAGCCCTCCCTTGCATGACATCTGCATTAGTCAGGTTTTGGTGGCTATGGTCAAAATATCTGACACAAACAACTTGGAGGAGGAAAAGTTGATTTTTGTTCATGGTTTCAGAGGTTTTGGTCCATGGTAATTCAGTTCCACTGCTCTGGACCTAAGGTGAGGCAGAACATCAGGGTGGAAGGGCCTGGTAAAGGAAAAGTTCTCAGCTCATGGCATCAGGGAAGCTGAGAGAGAGGAGGGAGATAAACCCTCCCAGGACACGTTGTTGGTGACCCACTTCCTCTGAACAGGTCCCACCTGCCTACAAGTGTTGACCTCCTCCCAGTAATTCATTCAGCCATAAATGGGTTAATCCACTGGTGAAGGCAGAGCCTTCATGATTCCATCATTCCTCAAAGTCCCACCTCTGAACACATGAGACTTTGAAGGACAGTCCAGATCTAAACCATATAAAACCTCTTGCTCGTTCATAGTTGGGAGCTGTACCTGAAAGAGCAGGACATTGGCTAGAGAGGTGAGGTGAAGGAGCCAAGCGCTGGGGGTGTCAGTTAACCACACTTCTCACAACAGAGCAACAATTCATCCCTTGAGGGAGGATCCAGGTGGAGCAGCCCCTATCTACCACATCCCTATAGGCCTTTGCAAGATCTTTATCCTTTGCTTTGCTGAACTGGGAAGCCACTGGAAGGTACTGAGTAGAGGGTTAAAATATTACAACTTTTAAAAAATAGGGGATCAAGGGAAGATGGCAGCGAAGGGAGTGCATCACCCCCATGTACCGCGTCACTATTCGGGAGAATGATGAGTTAGAACAGCTAAAAACTATCTTGTTAGGAATTTCTAGCAAAACTGGGGTGCTCCAAAACCTAGTGGAAGGATTTTCATCGCACGAGGATCAGCTACAGGGGCTCAAACATGAGCGATTTGTCCGCACGGAGGGTCACGCTGCTTATTCAGCAAATCGTCCCGCGGCTAGAATCTGCGGCATGCGCTGGGAAGCAACGAGATAGCAACACAAAGATACAGCGCTGCGGATTCTGTGGGCTCCTGCCAGCTGTGCAATCACTGTACACAGTGCTGAATTCTGGTTTTGAGACGGGGAAGGAAGCGGTCCAGTTCAGTTCTCCACACCGGTCAGACCACAGAGGAGGCCAGCGGCCACCATCTTGGAGAGCTGACGTCATCATCCCTGTTTTCGACTGATCGCAGCTCATTCAACTATAGAACAGGTAATTTCAGGCTGCCATTCGCCTGCGACTCGCAGACAAATTACTCAGGCTCAGTGCTAAAGAACCCGCGGAAACTTCTTCTTGGAGCCTGCTCCTATCAGAACATACACCGAGCCCGGAGCGGCCGAATTCTGGCTCCCGGAACTGCTCTGGCCCAGGGCTAAAGAACCCGCGGAAACTGCTTCTCGGTCTGGATCCTGCTGAATACTGTGGAGGCCAGAGGGGCAGAGCAGAGCCGCCGCCCGTGCCTGGAACAGCCCCAGCGACCCGCCGGCATGGTATCACTTCACCCCAATTACAGTAGGGACTGAGTAGAGCCGCCGCCCGAGCCCACAAGGTAGGCAGACCTGCAACCAATCAGCGGAACAGGCCCAGCGGCCTGCCGGCGTGGTAGACACGTCACACCAATTGGAGTAGGGGCAGAGCAGAGCCGCTGCCCGCGCCCGGAACAGGCCTAGCGACCCGCCGGCGTGGTATCACCTCACCCCAACTGCAGTAGGGGCCGAGCAGAGCCGCTGCCCGAACCCGCAAGGTAGGCAGACCTGCAACCGACCGGCGGAACAGGCCCAGTGGCCTGCCGGTGCGGCAGACACGTCACCCCATTTGGACTAGGGGCAGAGCAGAGCCGCCGCCCGTGCCCACAAGGTAGGCAGAACTGCGACTGATCGGAAGAACAAGCCCAGCGGCCTGCCGGCATGGTAGACATGTCACCCCAATTGGAGTAGGGGTAGAGCAGAGCCGCCGCCCACGCCCGGAACAGGCCCAGCGACCCGCTGGCGTGGAAGTCACGTCACACCAATTGGAGTAGGGGTAGAGCAGAGCCGCCGCCCATGCCCAGAACAGGCCCAGCAACCCGCCGGCGTGGTAGTCACATCACCCCAATTGGAGTAGGGGCAGAGCAGAGCCGCTGCCCGCACCCTGAACAGGCCCAGCGGCCCGCCGGCGTGGTAGACACAGAGCAGAGCCGCCGCCCGCGCCTGCAAGGTAGGCAGACCTGTGACCGACCACCAGAACAGGCCCAGGGGTCCACAGGCATGGTAGACACGTCACACCAACTGGAGGAGGAGCACAGCCGCTGCCTGCCCTGCAAGGGAGACTTTTCAACTATACAAGAGCAATATAAATATATAGGGGAAAATTTCAAAAACACAACAGTTTCACCAAGCAGAAAGAAACGCGAGCAGTATGAAGAGACAAGGAAAGAAAGGACCACAAGCAATGCAGGTCAACTCAACTTTAGAAGAGGTAATAGCTGCAGCAGATGGAATGTCAAATAAAGAATTCAGGATATACATGCTTCAGATGATCTGGAGTCTCAAGGAAGACATTAGACAGCAAAATCAGACAATGAAAGATCACTTTGACAATGAATTACATAAACAAATCCAAGAAGCAAAAGATCAACTATACAGGGAGATAGAGGTAATAAAAAACAAACAAACAGAAATCCTAGAAATGCAGGAAGCAATAAACCAACTTAAAAACTCAATTGAGAATACTACCAGCAGAGTAGAACACTTAGAAGATAGAACATCAGACAATGAAGACAAAGTATTTCAACTTGAAAAGAACATAGACAGCTCAGCAAGACTGTTAAGGAACCATGAACAGAACATCCAAGAAATATGTGATAACATAAAGAGACCAAACTTAAGAGTCATTGGGATACAGGAAGGTATAGAGCTCCAAACCAAAGGAATGAGCAATCTATTCAATGAAATAATACGAGAAAACTTCGCAGACTTGAAGAATGAGACAGAATCCCAAATCCTAGAAGCCTACAGGATGCTGAATGTGCAAAATCATAAGAGATCCACACCTAGTCACATTATAATGAAGATGCCCAGCATACAGAATAAGGAGAGAATTTTAAAAGCTACAAGAGAAAGGAAGCAGATTACATTTAGGGGTAAACCAATCAGGATAACTGCTGATCTTTCAACACAGACTCTGAAAGCTAGACGATCCTGGAATAACATATTTCAAACACTGAAAGAAAATGGGTTCCAACCAAGAATCGTGTATCCAGCGAAATTAAGCTTCAGGATGGAAGATGAAATTAAAACCTTCCACAATAAACAAAAGTTAAAAGAATTTGCAGCTAGAAAACCATCTCTTCAAAACATCCTTGGCAAAACATTACAGGAAGAGGAAATGGAAAATAACAATGAAAACCAACAGTGGGAGGTAGGACAGTAAAGGGGGGAAACTAATCAAAGAGGAAAACAAACCATGTTTAGTAACATAAATAAACAAATATGGCTGGAAGAACAAACCATATCTCAATAATAACCCTAAATGTTAATGGCTTAAACTCACCAATTAAGAGACACAGGCTAGTAGAATGGATCACAAAACAAGACCAAACAATATGCTACCTACAGGAGACGCATTTGATAGGAAAAGATATACATAGACTGCAGGTGAAAGGTTGGGAAAAATCATATCACTCATATGGACTTCGGAAACTCATATCAAATAAAATAGATTTCAAGCCAAAGTTAATCAAAAGGGATAAAAAGGGACACTACATACTGCTCAAGGGAACCATACACCAACAAGACATAACAATCATAAATATATATGCCCCAAACAATGGTGCAGCTATGTTCATCAAGCAAACTCTTCTCAAGTTCAAGAGTCTAATAGACCACCATACAATAATCATGGGAGACTTCAACACACCTCTCTCACCACTGGACAGATCTTCCAAACAAAAGTTGAATAAGGAAACTATAGAACTCAATAACACAATTAATAACCTAGACTTAATGGACATATATAGAATATACCACCCAACATCAAGCAGTTACACTTTTTTCTCAGCAGCACATGGATCCTTCTCAAAAATAGATCATATATTATGTCACAGGGCAACTCTTAAACAATATAAAGGAGTAGAGATAATACCATGCATCTTATCTGATCATAATGGAATGAAACTGAAAATCAATGATAAAAGAAGGAAGGAAAATCATGCATCACTTGGTGAATGAACAATAGGTTACTGAATGATCAATGGGTTATAGAAGACATCAAGGAGGAAATTAAAAATTCTTAGAGATAAATGAAAACACAGATACAACATATCGGAATCTATGGGACACATTGAAAGCAGTTCTAAGAGGAAAATTCATTGCATGGAGTTCATTCCTTAAAAAAAGAAAAAACCAACAAATAAATGATCTCATACTTCATCTCAAAATCTTAGAAAAAGAAGAGCAAAACAAAAGCAAAAGAAGTAGAAGGCAAGAAATAATTAAAATTAGAGCTGAAATTAATGAAATCGAAACAAAAGAAACAATTGAAAAAATTGACAAAACTAAAATTTGGTTCTTTGAAAAAATAAATAAAATCGACAGACCCTTAGCCTTGCTAACAAAGAGAAGAAGAGAGAAAACTCAAATTACTAGCATACGGGATGAAAAAGGCAACATCACAACAGACACTTCAGAAATACAGAAGATAATCAGAAATTATTTCGAATCCTTATACTCCAATAAAATAGAAGATAGTGAAGGCATCGATAAATTTCTTAAATCATATGATATGCCCAGATTGAGACAGGAGGATATAGACAACCTAAACAGACCAATATCAATTGAGGAAATAGAAGAAACCATTAAAAGACTACCAACTAAGAAAAGCCCAGGACCGGATGGGTATACAGAAGAGTTTTACAAAACCTTTAAAGAGGAACTAATACCAATACTTTTCAAGCTATTTCAGGAAATAGAAAAAGAGGGAGAACTTCCAAATTCATTCTACGAGGCCAACATCACCAAGATTCCTAAACCAGACAAAGACACTTCAAAGAAAGAAAACTACAGACCAATATCTCTAATGAACATAGATGCAAAAATCCTCAATAAAATTCTGGCAAATCGGATTCAAAAACATATCAAAAAAATTGTGCACCATGATCAAGTAGGATTCATCCCTGGGATGCAAGGCTGGTTCAATATACGGAAATCAATAAATGTTATTCACCACATCAATAGACTTAAAGATAAGAACCATATGATCATCTCGATAGATGCAGAGAAAGCATTTGACAAAGTACAGCATCCCTTTATGTTCAAAACTCTAGAAAAACTAGGGATAACAGGAACATACCTCAACATTGTAAAAGCAATCTATGCTAAGCCTCAGGCTAGCATCATTCTGAATGGAGGAAAATTGAAGGCATTCCCTCTAAAATCTGGAACAAGACAGGGATGCCCTCTCTCACCACTTCTGTTCAACATAGTCCTCGAAACACTGGCCAGAGCAATTAGACAGACGAAAGAAATTAAAGGCATAAAAATAGGAAAAGAAGAACTTAAATTATCACTATTTGCAGATGACATGATTCTATACCTAGCAGACCCAAAAGGGCCTACAAAGAAACTATTAGAGCTAATAAATTAATTTAGCAAAGTGGCAGGATATAAAATCAACACGCATAAATCAAAGGCATTCCTGTATATCAGCGACAAATCTTCTGAAATGGAAATGAGGAAAAACACTCCATTCACAATATCCTCAAAAAAAATAAAATACTTGGGAATCAACCTAACAAAAGAGGTGAAAGACCTATACAATGAAAACTACAGAACCCTAAAGAGAGAAATAGAAGAAGATCTTGAAGATGGAAAAATATACCCTGTTCGTGGATAGGCAGAACTAACATCATCAAAATGGCGATATTACCAAAAGTTCTCTATAGGTTTAATGCAATGCCAATCAAAATCCCAACGGCATTTCTTGTAGAAATAGAGAAAGCAATCATGAAATTCATATGGAAAAATAAAAGACCCACAATAGCAAAAACAATGTTAAGCAGGAAGTGTGAATCAGGCGGTATACCGATACCAGACTTCAAACTATACTACAGAGCAATAGTAACAAAAACATCATGGTACTGGTACCAAAACAGGCGGGTGGACCAATGGTACAGAATAGAGGACACAGAAACCAATCCACAAAACTACAACTATCTTATATTTGATAAAGGGGCTAAAAGCATGCAATGGAGGAAGGATAGCATCTTCAACAAATGGTGCTGGGAAAACCGGAAATCCATATGCATCAAAATGAAACTGAATCCCTTTCTCTCGCCATGCACAAAAGTTAACTCAAAATGGATCAAGGAGCTTGATATCAAATCAGAGACACGGCGTCTGATAGAAGAAAAAGTTGGCCACGATCTACATACTGTGGGGTCGGGCTCCAAATTTCTCAATAGGACACCCATAGCACAAGAGTTAATAACTATAATCAACAAATGGGACTTACTCAAACTAAAAAGTTTTTTTCTCAGCCAGAGAAACAATAAGAGAGGTAAATAGGGAGCCTACATCCTGGGAACAAATCTTTACTCCTCACACTTCAGATAGTGCCCTAATATCCAGAGTATACAAAGAACTCAAAAAATTAGACAATAAGATAACAAATAACCCAATCAACAAATGGGCCAAGGACCTGAACAGACACTTCTCAGAGGAGGATATACAATCAATCAACAAGTACATGAAAAAATGCTCACCATCTCTAGCAGTCAGAGAAATGCAAATCAAAACCACCCTAAGATACCATCTCACTCCAGTAAGATTGGCAGCCATTAGGAAGTGAAACAACAACAAGTGCTGGCGAGGATGTGGGGAAAAGGGTACACTTGTTCATTGTTGGTGGGACTGCAAATTGGTGCAGCCAATTTGCAAAGCAGTATGGAGATTTCTTGGAAAGCTGGGAATGGAACCACCATTTGACCCAGCTATTGCCCTTCTTGGTCTATTCCCTAAAGACCTAAAAAGAGCATGCCACAGGGACACTGCTACATCGATGTTCATAGCAGCACAATTCACAATAGCAAGACTGTGGAACCAACCTAGATGCCCTTCAATAGATGAATGGATAAAAAAAATGTGGCATTTATACACAATGGAGTATTACTCTGCATTAAAAAATGACAAAATCATAGAATTTGGAGGGAAATGGATGGCATTAGAGCAGATTATGCTAAGTGAAGCCAGCCAATCCCTAAAAAATAAATGCCAAATGTCTTCTTTGATATAAGGAGAGTAACTAAGAACAGAGTAGGGACGAAGAGCATGAGAAGAAGATTAACATTAAACATAAACATTAAACATGAGAGGTGGGAGGGAAAGGGAGAGAGAAGGGAAATTGCATGGAAATGGAAGGAGACCCTCAGGGGTATATAAAATTACATACAAGAGGAAGTGAGGGGAAAGGGAAAAATAATACAAGGGGGAGAAATGAATTACAGTAGAGGGGGTAGAGAGAGACGAGGGGGGGAAGGGAGGGGAGGGGGGATAGTAGAGGATAGGAAAGGCAGCAGAATACAACAGACACTAGTATGGCAATATGTAAATCAATGGAAGTGTAACTGATGTGATTCTGCAATCTGTATTTGGGGTAAAAATGGGACTTCATAACCCACTTGAATCAAAGTGTGAAATATGATATGTCAAGAACTATGTAATGTTTTGAACAACCAACAATAAAAAAATAAAAAATAAAAAATAGGATCTCTCTAGCTGCCAAATTAAGTAGAATTTTGGAAAGCAAAAGTGGATATAGGAAGACCAACTGGGAAGTTAAGCAGTAACCCAAGTGTGAAACAAAGGTAGCTTAAAAAAAGGTTACAGAAGAGATGATAAGAAGCTGTCTGTATCTCATATTTTTGTTTGTTTGTTTGTTTGTTTTGGTTTTGGTGCTAGGGGTTGAACATATGCATGTTAAGCTCTACTACTGAGCTATACCTCAAGACCTGCCATATTTTTTTATGATAAATGCTAAGAATTTACCACCATACTTAATAGTAAAACAGTGGAGAAAATTCCCATAGAAACACAAATAAGGAATAAGGACCTTATTTAATATTGTACTCAAGTTTATACAATGCAATTAGGCAAAATAAGTAAAAGAGAAGTATAAGACTTTGCAAGTGGAAATATTGGCAGGTTACAAAACACAAGACAATCAACTGCAAAACTACTACAAAGATACCTCCAGCTTGCACTCTGCCAGACCATGTTCCACTACAGGGCTGTGTCCTTTCATGCCTCATTTACGCAAGGCAAGGACTGATGACAGCTTTTGTGCCATTACTATATAGCACACATATTTCCCTTGACAGTCAACATCAATAACCTTGGATGCAATGTAATACCATTTCTGTCTTTGGTCCAGTCGCATTAAAAGCCCCAAATGGAAGGAAAGTAATCTCAGGGTTTGATTTATGGAATCATTATTGGTTCCCTCGCCCTTAATGGGATCATTCTTCTCTTCAGCAGTAACCTCTCTAAACCAACAGAGCCTAAAGTCACAAGGAAGGAAAGCAAAACCACTAGGTTTAAGAGCGAGAAGTCCTCCTACTCTTTGGGTCTCTGATCCATAAGTTCTAAGGAAATCAGTCCTGAACATTAATTGCTTGGTTATAATATAAACTTATATAAATTTAGAGGTAGTGTTTCCCAGGCAGTATGGTGACTGACTCTTCCATAGGTCAGGGGCCTCCACTTTAATTCTATCAGAACCTTCACCAGTTATGTGCATATTGTGATCTTGCCTGCCATGCTGAGTACCATTGGATCTACTGGGTCCCACACATCAGACAGGGTCTGATCAGAGAAGCAGAGCTTCTAGATAAGTGATTTATTATAGGATTTGATCTTCTGCAATAAAGTTTGCTGGCTACAGAATTTCCACAGGCTGTCAGCTTTACACCTGGGTACTCAAGCCTGAAGTCAGCAGGCAGGCACTTGAGGAGCAAGACAAACTGAGACTTGCAAAATGCGTTGGAACCCATGAGCTTGAACAGGAGCCTGCATGTTTTTTTTTTTTCTTTTTTTTTTTTTCTCTTCCATGCCTCCAACTTCTTGAGATTGGGACTCAGCAGAAGCTGGAGCTCATCTTCACTGAACTAAATATGCATGTGGCTCAGAAATCAGACACACTGAGGAAGGAATTAAAGAAGGTGTGGACTTGATTGGCGGCCCTACTCCAACAACCTGAGCCCATAGACGAGCAACAACTTAACTTGTCTTAAACGCACTGCACTTAGGACCCCACACCATCACTCAAGGCATTAAATCAACCTGGTCAGGGCAGCATTGGCAACCCAAACCGTGTGATGGGATGGGAATGAATGAATACACTAACATATCCACTTATAACCCCAGGCTATCCTTTTTTATTTTTTAGAGAATGTAGTATAAATGGTAGATTGAGTTTCTTTACCTGCTCAATATCTCAATATTGCAGTTTGGAGAAATTTATTCCCATTTTCACATTATTCTTAAATTATGATGTTTTATTTTCTTATATGCCTTTTCATCTTTCTCCATTTATTCATAAGGATTCTCATGGCAATTTGGGAGGGGACATAACAGATCAGCACATCAATGTATTAGTTAAAGTGCAGCCAAGCTTCTCCATCAAAAGGATGTCCAAATACCCACCCTCTCTAATTTGCTAAAAGAAACCCAACTATTAATGCATTTGAAACTAAATAAAACTTTTGATTAAGTAAGCAGGCATCTTTATGTTTTGCTTTGGGTACTTTTTTCTATTTGTTGCAATATTATATCCAATTATTTATAATCCTCTTCCCAAATTTTACTTACATGCCTATTCCTTAGAATTTGTTTATTATTTTGATGCCCTTTTTTATGAAATATGATCAAAGGAAATTTTTTCTCAATTATATTTTTGGTTGTGCATAACATAGCAATAGAAATGTATCAGTAAAGATTAATAACTGAAGGATCTTTGGAGAGGCAATTAAATCTAATATCCTTAACTAGATTTCGAAGGAGTCAGTGGCGAGATTACAAATATTTATTGACTACCTACTATATACCAGACACTGTTCTGGGAACCTCAGGTTAGAAAATAGAATTCTAAATTGTTGGTAAATTCTCCAAAATCACACTTCTCAACCAGCTTTATTTTCTTTAAAGGAATTATATGTTCACGAAGTACAAATTCACAAAGAGAAACAAGAAGAACTAATTGAATATATTCCACAACTTCAGGAAGCAGAAGAAGAGTATGAAATCAAATATAAAAAGTTAGAAGAGCTCTATAATATTTTTACAGGTACACATGAAGTATTTGGTAATTAATTTCCATCCCAGATTCCCTTTCAACCCAGAGAAGTCATGGTGAAATCCATCCAGCTTTTCCCACTTCCTTTTACTCTCTCTCTTCTAATTTTCCCCTAATCTACTAATTAACTCTTCTCCACACCTTCACATCACAACCTTATTATTTCTAATGTCAAATGTTTTCTTTCTCTTCTAAAGACTATTTAAAATTAATAATTAGCCATTCACTGTATTATATTGTTTCTTTCCATACTTATAAAGGTAGAACTAGCTCCTATATCAGCTACCACATGGAGAATTTTTTTTTGTTTCTTACTCTGAATTTTCAAATTATATATTATTTCTAGCTACGACTTTACATTTATCAGTGTAGATGTGATAAATGTGTGTGTGTGTTTTTTTCACCAACCTACACCTAAGGTAAAGATAGGTGAAAATTGTCTTGATCTGGGAGCTTAGTAGAAGATGTGAACAATGTCTTCAAGCATGCATATTTTGCATTATATTACATAGCATAATCACATGTGTGTTTGATATAAAAAGAATCATTTTCTCCACAAGAATTAAGTGTGATCATCTAATCCTGAACCTAAGGTCAAGAATCATCCCAGAGTTTTGCCTCTTGTCTTGTATTTGGGGAGAAGAGAATCGATGTCTAGGGAGTCTGTGCAGGTCTTTAAGCAGGAACCACTTCCAGAGCCTATGTATTATAGATGATGAGAGAAGAGTCATGTTAATCAGCAGGCCACAATCAAAAGTTACAGAAAAAAAAACTGGAATGGGAGCAAAAAGCATCCACTGGGGTGGGGGTGGGAATGACAAGGTAGCAAAAATGAATATGGGGGCAGGAATTAAAATTTAAAATGTCAAAATGGAACATTAAGGAGGAAGCCCAATATATTCCAATGTAAAAATAAACAAACATTCAAAAATGAATAGTGATTACTGCCAAGAGAGGTTTTTACAACTCTAATAAGAAGGACCTAGATAATCAGTCCCCTTCCCATTTCTCAGTTGACTTTCCACTTCTTTCCAGGTTTTCATTTACAACTCAGTGTAGGTTTTCCTGGCCCTTTATTACTTTTAAAACCAGACTCACAATGTATAGGTATTTTATTTCCAGATTTCTACTTGCACAACTTTTCCTCCTATCCCATTTTGTAGTGAGTGTGAGTGAGAAACTCTCTGAGTTTAAAGGTGACCAATACATTGCAAGTATTGAATCTCTTAAGGTAAAGAGAGGAGATGTTAAAGAAAGCAGAGAAAAGGAAGAGAGGAGAACAAAACAAGAAAGAGTGGAAAACCAATGTGCTTCAGCACCTAGGAGAGAGCACCTCCCAGTGCTCCACTTATAGACAGCCTGCATAGGCTCAGGTCACACAGAGCACAGTGCTGTGGCTTTTAGTTAAATGTGATGGATGAAACACATGCTTCTTTGCTCCCTCACAACCTAATGTGTGTAAAAGATTTTTTAAAAATATAATTTCATACAGAAGATAATTAGAAACTATTTTGAAAATCTATACTCCAATAAAATAGAAAATCCCAAAGACACCAACAAATTTCAGGAGGCATATGATCTGCCCAAACTGAATAAGGAGAGCATACATTTTTAAACAGATTAGTTTCAAGCAAGGAAATAGAAGATGCCATCAAAAGCCTACCAATCAAGAAAAACCTGAGACCAGATGGATTCTCAGCCAAATTCTATAAGACCTTCAGACAAGAATTAATACCAATACTTCCATGAAGTAGAAAGGGAGGGAACCCTTCCAAATTCATTCTACAAAGCTAGTATCACCCTAATATCAAAACCAGACAAAGACTCATCAAGGAAAGAAAACTTCAGACCAATATCCCTGATGAACATAGATGCAAACATTCTCAATAAAATTCTGGCAAATCACATACGAAACTTATTGAAAAGCTAGTGCACCATGATCAAGTGGGGTTCATCCCAGGGATGCAAGGTTGATTCAACATATAGAAGTCAATAAGCATAATTTACCACATCAATAGACTTAAAAATTAAAATCATATTAATAGATACAGAGAAATTTGACAAAACACAGCACCATTTCATGTTCAAAACACTAGAAAAACTAGGAAAAGTAGGAACATACTTCAACATTGTAAAATCATACATGCTAAACCCAAGGCCAATATCATTCTAAATGGAAAAAACTGGAAGCATTCCCTCTAAAAACTGGAACAAGGTAGAGATGCCCTGTTTCACCACTTTTATTTAACATAGTCCTTGAAACTCTAGACAGAGCAGTTAGACAGACCAAAGAAATTAAAGGAATTTTAATATGAAAAAACAAACTATCATGATTTGCCAATGACATGATTCTATACTTACAGCATCCAAAAAATTTTAGCATAAAATTTCTAGATTTAATAAATGATTCAGCAAAGTAACAGGATATAAAATCAATACTCAAAAATCAAATGCATTTCTATACATCACTGATGAATCCTCAGGAATAGAAATTAGGAAAACCACCCCATTCACAAGAGCCTCAAAACAAAAACAAAAACAAAAACAAAAAAACACTTGGGAATCAATTTAACAAAAGAGGTGAAAGACCTCTGCAAGGAAAACTACAGAACACTAAAGGAAGCAGTGAAGAAGACCTTAGAAGATGGAAAGATCTTCCATGCTCTTGGATAGGCAGATTTAATGTTGTCAAAGTGGTGGTACTACCAAAAGTGCTATACAGATTTAATGTAATAACAATTAAAATCACAACATCACACCTATAGAAATAGAAAAGGCAATTATAAAATTCATTTAGAAAATAAGAGACCCAGAATAGCCAAAGCAATACTTAGCAAGAAGAGTAAAGCAGGAGGCATCACAATACCAGACCTTAAAGTATACAACAGTAACAAACATGACATGGTGTTGGTAAACAAAAACAGACATGTAGACCAGTGATAAAGAATAGAGGACACAGAGACAAACCCACATAAATACAGTTATCTCATAGTAGACAAAGGCGCCCAAAACACACATTGGAGAAAAGATAGCCTCTTTAACAAATGGTGCTGGGAAAACTGGAAATCCATATATAACAAAATGAAATTAACCCCCTATCTCTCTACATGCACAAAACTCAACTCAAGGTGGATCAAGGTAAAAAGAGGAGATGTTAAAGAAAGCAGAGAAAAGAAGGAAGAGAGGAGAACAAAATGAGAGAGTGGGAAAACCAATGTGCTTCAGCACCTAGGAGAGTATCTAGGAATTAGACCAGAGACCCTGCACCTAAAAGAAGAAAAAGTAGGCCCAAATCTTCATCATGTTGGATTAGGCTCTGACTTTCTTAACAAGACTCCTAAAGTGCAAGAAATAAAACTAAGCATCAATAAATGGGATGGATTGAAACTAAAAAGCTTCTTCTCAGCAAAAGAAACAATCACCTCATTTGCACCTACAGTATGGGTGTAAATTTTTACCACACACACATTCAGAAGAGCACTAATCTCCAGGATACACAAAGAACTCAATAATAAACTTAACACCAAAAAAAAAAACCCCAATCAACCCCATCAATAAATGTGTTAAGGAACTGAAAGACACTTCTCAAAAAAAGATAGACAATTAATCCTCAAATATATATTAAAAAGTTCAACATCTCTAGTAATTAGAGAAATGCAAATCAAAACTACTCTAAGATTTCATCTAACTCCAGTCAGAATGGCAGTTGTCAAGAATACAAGCAACAATAAGTTTTGGCGAGGATGTGGGGAAAAGGCACACTCATACATTGCTGGTAGGACTGAAAACTGGTGCAACCAATCTGGAAAGTAGTATGGAGATTCCTTTAAAAACTTGGAATGTAACCACCATTTGACCAGCTATCCCTCTCCTGGGTCTATACTCAAAGGACTTAAAAACAGCATACTACAGTGATGCAGCCACATCAGTGTTCATAGCAGCACAATTCACAATAGCCAAATTGTGGAATCAACCTAGATGCCCGTCAATAGATGATTAGATAAAGAAACTGTGATATATATATATATATATATATATATATATATATATATATATATATATATATAATCTCAGCAATAAAAGAGAATGAAATTATGGCATTTGCAGGTAAATGGTTGGAGTTAGAGAATATCATGCTAAGCCAAGTAAGCCAATCCCCAAAAACCAAAAGCCAAATGTTTTCTCTGATAAATGGGTGCTAATCCATAATGGGGAGGGGCATGGATGAGTGAAGGAACTTTGGATTGGTCAAAAGGAAGGGAGGGGAAGGAAGGGGACATGGAGATAGGAAGAATGGTGGAATGAGATAGACATCATTACCCTAGATACATGCATGATTGCACAAATGGTGGGGCCCTAATTAATATACAGTCAGAGAAGTGAAAAATTGTGCTCCATTTGTGTACAGTGAATCAAGAGCATTCTGCTGTCACGCATAAATGATTAGAACAAATAAATTTTAAAAATCAAAAATATATATATATAATTATATAATTCCTGTTAGAGTCTGTAAACAAGTCTGGATGGCGCCTGGCATTTTGCCAGAGGGAGTGGTTTATGAAGTAACGTCAGCGAGCCATTAAGTGTGGAGATTCCTTATTGGTTGACTGCTGTATCGAGTTTATGTTAATTAGATAAGCTGTGTGGAATGTATAAATACCTCTGTTGTCCTACAATAAAGGGCTCCCACTCCTGCTGTATCAATCTACACAAGTTGTTCGTCACCCCCTGGTTATTTTGCAGCCAGCCGGGCTGTGGCAAATTCCAAAAATATCAAGACATTGTGGCCAGTGTTTATTATCTGGTGATTATTCATTTATATATTATCTGATAATAAATATCAATAATTTCTGGGAAAGTGAAATTGGATAAAAAAAAAGTTATTAATGGAAAGAGAAATATGAATAGCAAGTGCCTACAGGGAAAGGACCCCATGAAGAAAAATATTCTCTCTGCTGAATGTAGGAAGTCACAGGCACTGGCCTAATTCTATTACTGTGAAGACCAAGATGAGCCATGAGACTTGTTGGAAGGAAGTCTTTATAAGGAGTAGTTAGACCTCCAAGTCAAATATCCTCTTTGTGCAATTGACTGACTGAGTCCTCCTCCTCATGCTTGCAAAGAAATTGGACCAGATGTTTCTAAACTGCAACATAAGGTAGGGCTGAGGGCAGAAGACAGCCCTGTACCCAGATCCCCTTCCACAGCTCAGCTTGGTGAATGCTGCCAGCCCGCTGTGGCAGTTTCATGTTAAGAAACAGAACACTGTGTGAAAATTCAACATAAAGATACAAACTTATGTAAGAAAAAGAAAAAATTCCCCATATTAGTATTTAAAGTAATTGATTCTACCTTTACTAAGTTTGGAGAGAAACAACATATAGTGAATTACTAAATCCTAAATTTAAATAGTTTTTAATAAAAAGAGAACAGGATTACTCCTCTCAACTCTTACCCCATCCTGATGAAGGAGTCTTTCTGGAAGGTAACTGAACAATTCAGAGAGAAGCCCCGCAAGTGATACTAGCATTTGAGAAGCCCTCCAAAAATGACTGGGTCTTCCTGATCACTGCTCCCTGAAGCCCACAAGCAGGCAAATCTTTTAGTGTCTCACTCTTAAAAAAGATTGGACAAAGATCCCCAAAAACCTGAAGAATCCAGAGGTAAAGCAGAAACTGAAGACAGAAACAGAGAGCTTGGTGAAAACATAAACAAGGCAAAGAGCATATGAATATATTCTTAGACAAAGAAAGTTATCACATTTCTGAAAAAGAAAAAGAATGCTAAAATAACAGAAAGTATAAAAAATGTTTAGAAATTAAAACTGTAATAGGTAATATTTTTAAATTCCATAGAAAGATTATAGGAAAATTTAAGGAACTATCTCTAAAAAGAATGACAAATCAAGACACAAGGAAGGTTGAAAAGGATAAGAAAATTAAAAGATTATTCTGAAATATTAAATATTTAATTAACAAAGAGGCTAGAAAATGAGAACAAGAAAAATGTAAAGGATGAAATCATTTCTTAAAATATCAAAAATTTCTCAAAAATGAAAAATAAGGGACTGGCTCAGAGGTAGAGTGCTCACCTAGCAAGTGCAAGGCCCTGGGTTCTAGTAATATTTTATTGTATTTGACTCTATAGAAAAACTTTTCTGTTTCTTAGCATGAAACTGCCACAGCTGAGCTGTGGAAGGGGATCTGAGTACAGGGCTGTCTTCTGCCCTCAGCCCTACCTGATGTTGCAGTTTGGAAACATCTGGTCCAATTTCTTTGCAAGCATGAGGAGGAGGACTCAGTCAGTCAGTTGCACAAAGAGGAGATTTGACTTGGAGGTTTAACTATTCCTCATCACCACATAAAAATAAATAAAATAAAAATGTTGTGTTCAACTAAAAAATAAATATTTTTAAAAAATGAAAAATAATATGAGTTTCCAACTTCAAAAGGTCCCATCAAATCTCCCAATTTATAAAAGTACATTAAGTCACATTACTGTGGAATTTCAGGGATAAAATGAGAAAGAGAACATCCTAAAGATTTTTAGAGAGTAAAAGTAGATCTCATACAAAGGTTATCAACCAGAATGGTTTCATACCTCTTACTAGCACGATTATACTAGAAGTTAGAAAACTTTGAAATTCTGAGGAAATAGAATTTTCAACATTAGATAACCACCCACACTATCAATGAAGTATAGATACAGAATACAGACATCAATGTATAATATCTCAAAACATTTTTTCTCATTTAGTCTTTCTCTTGGAGCTAGGAAATAATTTGCTTCAACAAGTTCAGGGAATAAAACAGGAAAAAGTGAATGATACGAGATTTAGGAAATAGGAGGAAGAGAAAAGGAAAACGCAAAGGGGGGAAGAGGAGGTCAGCTGTAAAGCAGGCCTAAGGAAAAGAAGTCTCTGGAAGGCATGTCAGAGGGGCAGTGTGGGAGGAAAAGATATGAAACTGATAGATTTGTTTGTGTGTTTAATGACATATGCAGAAAAATCCCTTGTAGATTTTGGTATTAGTTAAGGATACATACATGGAACACTAAACAAAATATTTTTTTTTCAAATTGAGGCATTTTTTAACTCCAGGAAAAACAAAAGAGAGAAAATGAAATCATACTATAAAGCTTGGTTCATTGATGAATCATATGATCTAAACAATTAAACTTTGTTTAAATAAAAAACATGATTTCATGGGGAGAGTAGAAGGAGGAAATGGTGGTATGGTGGGTGCAGATGGGGTTTGTGGGTGTGAAAATATTACATATTATGTACCCCCTTTAAGAAACAGAAAATGCCTTAAAACTGTAAATCAATAAATTCTGATAAGCATATTTTTAAAGAAAAGTGTTTGAGCAGGAAGAAATGACATAAAAAGAGTTTTTAAAATGTTAGATTCTGAAGAGTGAGCTTTGGGAGCGCCTGATGGCTGATTTCAATTATGGTAATACTTTAGAATTTGACTTTCTAAACTGGGTACATGCCTTACTTTGATTGATGTTAGTTAACTAAAGACCATTGTGGGTAGTTATTCTCTCTTTCTCTTTTTTAATAGCTCAACAGCAGGAGGAGAAGATAATGTGCAGTAGCATTACTAAGTTGGCAAGAGAATTTTCAAAATACTTAGATAATACGGTAAAGGGTATTCATTCTTCTTTATTTTTTTACAATTCTGGCATATGCAAGCAGCATATTTACCTGTTACCTTGAAAGTACCTGGTACCCTGAAATCCACATTTATTAAACTTACTGTTTCAATGCTATTTTTTTAAATTTTGTTTTTGTTTTTATATTTGGTACCAGGGATTGAACCCAGGGGCACATTACCAGTGAGCTACATCCCCAGCCCTTTTTATTTTTTATTTTGAGACAGGATCTCACCAAGTTTTGTAGGGTCTCACTAAGAATCTGAGGCTGGCTTTGAACTTGTGATCCTCCTGCCTTACCCTCCTGAGCCACTGGGGTTACAAGTGTGGACCATCATGCCTGGCCAATGCCAATGTTTTTAAATTTGGAACATATTGTGGTCATACATCCACACATGCATGCACATGCAGGCTCACACATATGTGTGTGTGAGAGAGAGATACAACTAAGAACCACCAACAGGAGAGGAAAATCCAGTTTTCTTCTTGATAATGTAAAGAAAGATAATGCTTTTTAAAGATGAATTGGCAGAGGTTTTATGGGGGTGGATGAAATAGGAACAGGCAAAGAGAAGTTTACTACTTGCTTAAAATTTATAATTAATAATTTGTGATAAGTTATGTGCATAAATTCAGTTAATTAGAAACATCCTGTTCTTTGAGGTGCACTGATATCAAAAGGTAACGTGTCAGGCATGGTGGTGCATGCCTGTAATCCCAGAAACTCAGGAGGCTGAGACAGGAGGATTGAGAGTTCAAAGCCAGCCTCAGCAACTTTGAGGTGCTAAGAAACTCAGTGAGACCCTGTCTCTAAATAAAATACAAAGTAGGGCTGGGGATGTAGCTCAGTGGTCAAGTGCCCCTGAGTTAAATCCCCAGTTACCACCCTCCCAAAAGTAACTTGTAATATGTTATAAAGAGATTATGAAGGAGACAATTATAAGTCTCATATAAAAACAGTTCTCTTTTTTTAATTAGATGTCTTTGGTGATGATTGACCAGGTGATTTGTAGCAGTATAACAACTGAGCACTGACTAGAGAATTCAGAATTCAGTAAATAATTTTTAAAAATCCATAAAGTAATAATCTTTTTCCTTTAAGAAATATTAAATTCTTTGTTAAAACCTCAATAAATCCCCCCCCTTTTTTTTTTTTTTGGCCAGGCAGTTGTTCATACATCAAAGTATTTACTATTTGCAAAGTTGTCTCCATGTCTGGAGGTTTTAAATGTGACCCCCTTCTCAAAGTCCATGAATAAATTTTAACCAGTCAGCTTTAGAGTCCGTAAGTTTTTCTAGGAAAAAATGTTTATAGTCTCAGCTTCAGGAATTAATTTAGAGTCAAGCTCTGACTATAATCTATGTAGGCCAGTTTTCTTGTGTCCTATTCTTTGAACTCTGTGAGATAATTGTGTTTATGTTTGAGCAGGAGAAAATTAAGCAAGAACTAAAAGAATTACTAGATCTTGAAAGCAAGAAAGTCAATGATCATTTTGAAATTCTAAAGAAGTTAGAAAATGAAATCTTTATAAATGATCAAAAAGCAAACCTTTTGCTCGTGGAAAATGAAAAATTAAAAAGGGTAAGTTCAAGAGTACCTCATTTTGTATAATGGTTTTCGATTGCTTTTGGCTTCAGATCAATAATACTTGTGTGAGAAAAGAAGATAACTCTTAGAACAACGAATTAACAGTATCCAGGTATTTTCTACATCCTTCTAGTCACCAATCCCCTCTCCACAAGAGTAACACTATTGGCCTCTAATACCAGTGACAAGCTTTGCCTGATCTTGAACATTTGATGCTTAGAATGAAACAGTATACACTCTTTTGCTCATCTGGTGTTTGTGAGGTTCGTCCTTATTGTTGAGTGTGGTTAGTTCTGTGTAGTATTCCATTCTATGACTGTACCATATTTACATGCTCTATTGTGGATGGGGGTTTGGAGAGTTGCTGACTTTGGGCCATTACAGAGAGTGTTACTATGTACATCTAAGTATCTTTTTTTTTTCTTGGTGAACTTATGTACATGTTTCTGTTGGGTATGAATCTCATGTGAAATTTCAGGGTCATAAGGACACACATCATCCACTTTACTACTGATTGGTGATCTCTCAAGAGCTTTGCACCAATTGCCCCTCTTACCAGCAATGCATAACAGCACCAGTTGTTCTACAGTCTCACTAAAACCATCTCTCTTTCTTTCTTTCATGTGTTTAGAAGGATCGTTTCCCACTTGTGTGTGTGTGTGTGTGTGTGTGTGTGTGTGTGCGCGCGCGCGCGCGTGCGCGCACGCGCACATGCATATGTGTGTGTGCAGGGGATTGAACCTAGGGTCTCATGCATGCTAGGCCAGTCTTCTACAACTAAGCTATCTCCCAACCCCTTATCTTTTTCAGTTTAACCATTTTGTTGGATGTGTGGCAAAGTCAGGCTAATTTTCATTTTCCTGATGAATAATAGAGCACCATTCATATGTTACTAGCCACTTGGATAGCTCCTCAAAGAAGCAGCCATTTGAGTATTTTTCTCCCATTTTTAAAAATTAAGTTGTCTGTTTCATATTGATTATAACTCTTTTATAGCAAATGAATTTGTTTATCTGACCCCTAAAATTAAAGTCTCAATCTCAAAAGATCAAGTTTTACTCATTTATACTCGATTTGCTTATTTTAATGTGTTAAAATATTATGCCTAAAACTTAGATATATGCCACTGAATTTGAATACCTCTAATTGGTGCATATAATGAATGACTGAATATATTATCTATATATATAGTGTATACATAAATATATTTTAAAGTGCATAGATTTTCGTATTTCATATTGTGTAACAAAACAATAATTTTCTCTAATTTGATGACCTGGATTAGAGTTTGTCATTCTCTGGTGAAACTGATTTGGGGCAGGTCACCTAACTTGTGGGCATCATTTTCATCCTTTTAAAATAGGAATAACTCCTAATAAATGTTACTCCCTGTAAACTGACAGTGCAAAAGAAATGCATTTTTTTTTTTCTGTTTTCGTGGTGCTGGGGATTGAATACAGGGCCTTGTGCATTCAAGGAAGGCACTCTACCATCTGAGCTATATCTCCAGCCCCAAGAAATGCATTTTTTATTAAGCCATAATGACCTTCAAGATCAGAGTCTATACCAAATTCCCCAAGTGTTTTGCACAATGCCTTGCATGTTAGAGGGATTCAGTCTCATTTGATGTTCACAATAACCACATAAAGCAGATGATATATTATGTCCCTTTTATAGATGAGAAAATGGAGGCTCTACATTTTTTAAAAAATTTAATAGCCAAAACAAAATACAAAGCACTCAGTCCTACAGCAGAAAGATGGTTAGGGAAAGTGGCCCACCAATGTCTAGTGCAATGGCATTGGGAAATTCCTTCACAATAGTTATCCGACCATGTACTTTATGTTTTCTTGGTGAATTAAAATAGCATAATAAGTACTAATGTACTTTGAAAGGGTACTTGTGCTTCAAAGAGCCAAAATATGTACCAATAACCACACACACGCAACGTGCCCCTGTTCTTCTAGCCTTTGAAACAAACTCATCAGGCATTTCATCCACCCATAGAAGTATTCAATTAGACTCTCTGGCTATCAAAATGATATCAATTATTCATTAAAAGAATTGGGACTGTTATTGGTATTTTGTCAATAAGTGACCAAATGATGCCTATATGAAAGATTGATATGATTAGATTCTGTGTTTTGGTTCAATAGCATCTACAAGGCCAGGATGAGCTGTCTTATTCACTCACCACTCTCTGCTTTGCTGACCATGTCCCTTAACTTTAAATATCCACTGAGTCCCAAGCACTTGGCAAAGCATAGTGAATGAGTAAGATTCTACCCTTTGGGAGCTCATAGTCTAGCTGAAGAGATGCATATATAAGTGAATACAATTCATATGTTAAGTGCAACAGTGTGGACAGGGTCCAGATAGTGCTGTAGAGTAAGAGCACCTAATCACACCAAGTTAGGAGCTCAGGGGAGAAGTCTCTCTGAGTGTCATTAGCACAGAGGTAGGATTTATATATGGAAGATCTCTTCAGGGACAGTGTGTTGAATGAAATCAGTGAGCTATGTATAGGAAATCAATTTGGAAGGCACAAACTGTGGAAGAGGAGATCAAAGGAGACCAAGAGAGGATAGTCAGAGAGCTCTGAGAGAAACAGGAAAGTCCAGCTGAACCAGGCTGACAATCATCCAGGCTCAAAGAGAGGCAAAAATAATACCTGGGACTTGGCTTAAGGTTCCTTTCACTTTAGTTTACTATACGCAGGCAAGCCATGCTAGGAGTGACACAAGATCAAATATACATAAGTAGACTCTAATCCGTGGTTATAAACATTTCTATGCAACAGTTTCATGTGCACCCCTTCTATGGCTCTCAGTACTAAGAGTTTTATCCATAATTTATAGTACTTGCCTGTTTCTCTCTGGGTAAACTGGGCTAGTGCCAAATATTTATCCCAAAGCCCACATCTTTAGAATTCCTAGAGATGTTAGATTTTTAAACTTCTGATCATTGGGTGATCAGAACAGAAATCCATGATCTTATTACCCTGACTACTACCACCACCATCACATTATCTAACGAAACCTCTCGATCAAGTGGGCAATTCCATGGGGTCTCATACCTCAATAATTACTTATTTGTGACTTAAGCTGCCCATACATTTTGCATAAGGAACTGTGTGTGTGTGTGTGTGTGTGTGTGTGTGTGTGTGTGTGTACATGATGCATTCAGACAGAACATCTTTTAATTTCTTATTTTGGAAAATTATATTCAGAACACCATGTTTATCGCATGCTGAAATACTTAATAGGAAGCAGGATTTCTCCACAGATGGAAGCTTGGAAAAGCTCGTTCACCACTGTCACCTCACACATAGGACAGTTGGTGGCACAGAGGAATCAATACGTGTTTACTGAATGACTAAATGGATATTTAATCCACAGCAACTAAACTTCTAAAAACAATCACATGCCTTTCATTTCCAGTATATTTTATATATGAAGATCAATGTAGAGAAATACAGAAAAGGCCAAGAAGCCCTTATACACGACTTAAGTGACGCATCGTGGCAACTGATAGCTGAGCACAGTAAGTAATGTGTCATGGGTACGCCTTGCACATAACGGTTTTGTTACGCTGAAATTTATTTTAATAGTTTGCTTATAATAAAGTGCACCTATTTTTAAGTGTAATGAATTTTGGCAAATGTACATAACTGTCACCACTACCTCCATAGTGAGAAATAGAGATTTTCATCATTGCAACATTTTCCTTGCTGTCTCTTTATGTTCCATCTCCCACTCCCACCTCCAATTCCTGGGAACCATTGATCTGCTTTCTAACAGTAATAATAAATGAAATAATAGTTTTCACACATTTGTACTGAGGTCCTTGGACCAAACGAAATGTTTTTTAAGATTTGTTCACATTTTTCCTTGTCTCATTAGTTTGCTTTTCTTTATAGCTGTATGTTATTATTTCTTTGTATAGCTATACCATAGTTTGTTTATTCATCCACCAATTAAAGGACACTCAGTTTGGAGTAATTATTAATGAAGTAGCTGTGAACATTTGATGATAAGTATTTTTGTGAATATGTTTTTTTCTCTCTTGGGTAAATACCTAGAAGTGGAATTGCTGGATTATGTTTAACATATGATTGCCTTTTAAGAAACTGCCAATTTTCTTAAAGTACAAAATGATTGTACCGATTTTTCATTTCACTAGTGATCTGGAAGAATTCCTGTTACTTAAAATTTACAGAACACTTTAAAGTGCTCACATTTTAACCATTTAAATACATATGGAATGGTACTTTATTTTGGTTTTAATTTGCTTTTCCTTATGAGAAATATTGTCAAATATCATCATTTCATGTGTATTTGGGGCCATTTTAGTGTCATCTTTTGTGAAGTGTCTTGAACCAACCAGTTATTTTGCAGCATAACAAGTATCACAGACCTAATGGCTTAAAACAGATCGTTACTTCACTCACAAATTGGCAATGTGATTGGAGCTTGGAGACCACTGATGTCTGCTCTACAAACATTAGCTGGGGCAGCTCTAGGGCTGCGGTGGGGAACTGGCATCATCTAAGGACCCACTCATTCCTGTGTCTGCAGTTTATGCTGGCTCTCAACTAAACCTTAGTGGATCTCCAGTTGGCCAAAACACCTCCTTGTGGCCTCTGCATGTAGCTGCTTGGCTCAAAGCAAACATCCCAAAAGACAAAGTAGAAGTTTTATGACTTAGCCTCAGAAATCAGAGTGTCACTGCCACATTACTCTAAGGGTTAAGGCAGTTACCCAGTACAAGGGAGAAGGGCCCCAATACCACCCCTCACTGGGAGCAAGCAGGTTTCCGGAATGGAATGTATTGTGGGGCCATATTTGGAAACTGCAGTCTGCTATGTGTCTATTCAAGTCTTTTAGGATTAATGCTTTTTGTGCCTGTGTAAAACATTTTTGCCTGCCCCAAGATCTTGAAGATTTTTCTCTCACCAAGTTTTAGTTTTAGCCTTGATGTCTAGATCTCTGGCTCATATTTCAAGTGAATATTTTTCATATGCTATGAAGCACGGGTTAAATTTCATTGTTTTCAGGGCTGGGTTTGTGGCTCAGTGGTAGAGTGCTCACCTAGCACATGCCAGGCACCGGGTTTGATCCTCAGTACCACATAAAAATAAATAAGTAAATAAAGGTATTGTGTCCAACTACAACTACACACACACACACACATAAAGACTTAATTGTTTTCTCTGATGTTTATCCAGTTGTTTCAGCATCTTTTTTTTTTTTAAGAATATCCTTTCACTGCTATACTAACCTACTTGCTTTTTCAAATATCAGTTTTATGGGTCTGTTCCTTTATTCTAAATGTCTAACGTTGTATCAATACCACACTATCCAGATTATGATAGCTTCATATACAGTCTAGAAAGCGGGTATTATATAAGTTCACCTTTGTGCTTCTCTTTTAAAACTATTTTGACTATTTTAAGTCCTTCCATAGAAGTTTTGAAATTGATTCATTGTCCTATACACAAACACACCCAGAAACCTGCTGGGATCTTGGATTTGTGTTGAATATGTACATCAATATTAGGAGAATTGATATCTTAACAAAATCATGTCTTCTGATTGAAGAGCAGAGTATATATCTCCATTTATTTAGGTCTTTAATTTCTTCCAGCAACTTCGCAGCTTTTAGTTTAATATGTTAGCAATTTGCAGCTTGGGGGTTAGCTGTCCCCAGGACCACCATCAGGCTAATGGTTAGTTAGATAGATCCACAGAACTCGGAGGCTGTTATAGTTATTACAATAAAAAGCACACTGTGAAATCAGCAAAGGAAAAAAGCATGCAGGGCAGGATATGGAGGGAAACAGGTACAAGTTTCCAGTGTCCTCTCCCAGTGGCATTGTCTGAATGCACTTTGTTTCTCTAGCAGCAATGTGTGACCACACACACAAAGTGTTGCCAACCAAGGAGGCTTACTTGAACTGTGCTATCCAGGGTGTCTATTAAGGGGTCTGTCATACAGATATACAGTGCTCATGTGACCAGCCTCCACAGCCCAGATGGCTCCTGAGAGGCCCACGTGGTATTTTTCAGGCTATGCTGTTCATGGAGAAAATTGCCTCCATTGAGATCTAATTACTAAATCAATTTCCCATTCCTGGAATAAAGTCCACTTGTTCAAAGGCTTTTATTGATTTTATCTGTTGCTGAATTCAGTTTGCTAATCTTGGTGTCGCATTTTGTATCCGTATTTAAAACTGCCTTCCCCTGCTTGCACTGTGGTCTTTTAAAGCCAGTAGCAGAGCAAGTCTGATCCAGTTATTCTATCATTTTGGACATAGAGAATTTTAGATAGAAATACTTTTTGAAAAACAAAAACAACAACTTTAATTTTATTAAAAGGTTCAAATTGTTTCAGTAATCATTGTAATTTTTAATCTATTTCAGCACATTATGTAGACTTGTGGGCTGAATTTCAGGCCCTAGTTAAGGTAAGCATTTTTTTTGGTATTGCCTCCATAGTAACATAGATTCACAAAAATGTTCACTTATGTAATAAAGGTGTATGTGTGTGCATACGTGTATGTGTGTCTAGAAAGATTACAGGGCAGTGATAGAGCTGGTGTGACCATCACATCCCAAAATGGATCCATTGTGCCAACATGTCACCATGAAATCTTAATCCTTACTTTCTTCCTAAACGACCACCCAGTTATAGAGAAGATTTTTCTTTCCTTCTTTCCTCCTCCCCTCTCCTCTCTTCTCTTTCCTTCCTTCTTTTTTCCTCTCTTTATCTTGCAAGCTCAAATTGAGCACATTTTATTTGAGGACAAAGTTGTCTGTTCTGAGTTCCATCACTCTTCATGTTTTACTAGTTATGTGACACCTCTACCCCTCCCCACTTTAGTGGCAAGTAGGCTGGAATTTAAATCCAGGCTCTGCCCCTTTCTAAACACTTAAAGTTGACATAAAAATCCTTGTTTAACCCTTAAAACACTGGGTAAAGTATTGATGGTGCCTTTTTGAGATGAAGCTATAGAGTGAGTTGAAGTAACTTGCTCAAGACCAAATCATGAATGGGGTGGAGTTTAAAACTCAGATTCTGTCTGATTCTATAGTTTTTATCTTAAACTTTACCTCCTCTGCAGTTCTATACTGAATTTTTTTTAAAAAAATATTAATTGCTTTTGTTTATATTGACAGCAGAATATATTACAATTCATATTACACATATAGAGCACAATTTTTCATATCTCTGGTTGTATACAAAGTATATTCACACCAATTCATGTCCTTATACATGTACTTTGGATAATAATGTCCTTCACATTTCACCATCATTTCTAATCCTATACTACCTCCCTTCCCCTCCAACTCTTCTGCCCTATCTAGAGTTCGTCTATTCCTCCCATGCTCCCCCTCCCTACCCCACTATGAATCAGCCTCCTTGTATCAGAGAAAACATTTGGCATTTGGTTGGCTAATTTCACTTAGCATTATCTTCTCTAACTCCATCCATTTACCTGCAAACGCCATGATTTTATTCTCTTTTATTGCTGAGTAATATTCCATTGTGTATTTATGCCACATTTATTTTTTATCCATTCATCTATTAAAGGGCATCTAGGTTAGTTCCACAGTGTAGCTCTTGTGAATTATGCTTCTATAAGCATGATTGTGCAGTCCCTGTAGTGTGCTGTTTTTAAGTCCTTTGGGTATAGACTGAAGAGAGGGATAGCTGGGTCAAATGATGGTTCCATTCCCAATTCCAAAATCTCCATACTGCTTTCCATCTTGGCTGCACCAATTTGCAGTCCCACCAGCAGCATCTGAGTGTACCTTTTCCCCCACATCCTTGCCAACACTTATTGTTGTTTGTCTTCATAATAGCTGCCATTCTGACTAGAGTGAGATGAAATATTAGAGTGGTTTTGATTTGCATTTCTGTAATTGCTAGAGATGATGAACAATTTTTCATATATTTGTTGATTGACTGTATATCCTCTTCTGAGAAGTGTCTGTTCATGTGCTTGGCCCATTTATTTATTGGGTTATTTGTTTGTTTGGTGCTTAGCTTTTTGAGTTCTTTATATACATAGAGATCAGTGCTCTATCTGATGTGTGAGGGGTAAAGATTTGCTCCCAGGATGTAGGCTCTCTGTTCACCTCACAGATTAGAAACAATCTATACTGATTTTTTTAATGCCACCACTGCCACTAAAAATTCCAAGCTCTGTAAGCATTCCATTAAATTTTCTCATTTGAGAAACCATTTCTCTGAGCTCTTTCACAGAATTTTGTGAATCAGCTGTCTACACACACACCCATATTGCACTCTGCATGTATAATCCTTTTGTTTTGGACAGAGTCCATTCAGGATGTGTTTTTATTTATTTTGTTGCAATTTATATTCACATACCCCCAAATGCTATTATCTCATTTAAGGAACTGGTGCAGAACAGTGAAGAGATCTTGCAGGAAATAGAAAATCTAATGAAGAGACTGCAAGACAGAGATCAAAAAATTGAGCTCATCAATTCTTGGCTACAAAGGAATCTTGAAAAACTGCGTTCTCTTATGAACCAGGAATTACCAACAGACTTTATCAGTAAGCAACAGTTTGGTGTTTCTAGAGATCTTTTACTATATCTGGTAACTCCATCAAAAGAGGCAAGCAAGAGAGCCAAGTAAACTCATCCCCAATAATGTCACAAATACCCAATTGAACATTGATACTAGCTTACAGGTTGAATGCAGTAGTATAGAAATATTTGCCAATTCTCCTTCCACACAAAAGAACATTCTAGATAACTGAATCTTTACTTCCTTGTGATTTTTTTAAAAACACTCTTAAAAAATATTTTTCAGAGAAGTTCTTTATAAACTTATTATATACATCCTTGTCTTCTTAAACAAAAGAAATTGAAAATAATTTTCCTTTTTCTTCCTGAACTCAATTTAGCACTGAAAACTGTAATTGTTGGCTCCTCTGAAAAACCTAGTGATGGCTTCAGGGGCTTCTGAGGCTTTAACATGTTTAGTTGCCTCTAAGCAAGCAGCCCAGTCTCTCCAGTGGTGTATCAGATTCATCTTCAAGCCCTGCAGGCCCCAAAGCTCTGTCCCAATTAGAGCTGCTGTTGGAAATGGAGTTGAAGCCTAGTACCGGCACAATCTAAGAGTCCCAGGGGCAGAGATACCTGGAAAGGTGGGACATGGGTGCAGCAAGTTGGGGAGAAGGAAGAACAGAATATAGAGGAGAGATGGGATGATGAATGAAAATAACATCATCTGGCAACTGTAGAGCTCTATGAGGTTATTCAGGTTTGACTTTAAGGAGCTTAACCACTAAATACACTGTCTTAAAAGTAGCCTTTAGAAAATGAAATGGGATAAAAATAGAATGAGAGAAAGTGATAGGATTAAAAGCAGCATGTGGTAAAACCTGTTTTCTGGGGGCATGCTTAACATGAAACACTGTTTCAGCACCCAGTGCAGAACTTTGTGGGTCACCTACCCATCAGCTGTTCCAATGGTCCTTGGGGATCCTGGGGATGTTTTTTATGTCCAAGTGCATAAGGGATCCCTGGTGGGTTTTGTTTCTCTTAGCATTTCCTTTGCTAGGCCTGGCCAGCCTAGTCACTGTAGATCAAGTAGTTTAAAGAGCTAAACTACATATATAAAATTTAATTATAATTTAAACTACTATTATATATATATATATATAAAACTTAGGACACATGACGTAGATGGAAGGACAAAAGAACTTAGATATCAATGACCTGAATATCTCATAATCAAAATGTGTCTTCAAGTTGACATTAGCATCACCAAACCCCAGACATTGAGGTAAGATTTAAGACTGCTAAAACTAGCAAAATTAAAGCCTGGAGATATTTAGCTTTGAACTTCTCCCCATATTCTCAGTTGCTTCCCATTTTCTAGATGTCAAGAATGTTGTGAAGATTCCTGGGCAAGTCTATTGTCTGCTACAGGGGTTAGTATACTAGAGCCTGGGACCAAACCAGTCCTTCTCCTATTTTCATAGGGCCCAGAACTAAGAGTGGGTTTTATACCTTTAAATGATTGGAAGAACCCAAAAGAATGATAATGTTTCATGACATCATAAAACTACATTAAATTCAAATTTCTGTGTCCAGACATTTTATAGACACATAGCCACACTCCCCGAGAAAGGCTGTGTGTCCCAACAAGCCTAAAATATTCACTATTTGGCACTGAATAGGAAAAAGTTGCCAACCCCTGGTTATTCAGAGAGGGTCACAGTGAGCTCCGCTGGTGAGCCCGAAGGATCACATAGGCTGAGAAGGGGAAAATAAAGGCTGACTTCTTTGTTCTAAGCCACACAATGAGAGCAAACTGTTAAACAATGACCCATCCAGGTAAAGTAAAATTTTCACTGAAAATGAAAAGAATGTCAGTTTTATGAAAAAATATACATTTTATCGAAAATATATTTTTAGTCAATAGGTTATTGACTGGCAGAATTTCGATTTTAAAATTCAATACTATTTGTAGTCAATAAAATGTTGATAATTGGATATAGAAATACTTGAAAATTCTCCTGTTTTTTAGTTTTCACATCACAGGTTACTACGGTTGCTAAACTATATTTACAAGTATTTATGGAGGCCTGTTGTATGCCAAGCACCGTTAAGACATCTTGTTTACAATGGTGAAATAAACAAATACAGTCCCTACCTAAATGGAACTCACAGTCCAGTACAGAGGTTGACAAACTTTTCCTGTAAAAGGCCAGATAATAAATATTTTTTTTGGTTTTGCCAGTCATGAGATCTCTGTAGCAATGGCTTATCTCTACTACTGTAGCAGAATTACCCTTAAGATGTAACTTGCCCACCTTGGTACAGTGGGAGCATCAGGTATGGCAGAGATACATATAAAATCCCGAGGGTACTGAAGGTGGGGCAGAAGTATGAAAGAACCTAGAGTGAGAAAACCTGGTTGAGGAATCAAGAGAAAGATCTCTTGAGAAACTGGAGATGGAGCTGAGATCTGAAGGCAGTTTCTGGCTTCCCATAGATCTATGTAGCTCTGCTTCTGAGGCACTGGTGTGTAGGGTTGGGGGCAGGAAGGTGTAGGTTTGAATCTCAGTTCTGCTTCTTAATTTAACTTCTGCTCCTCCGTGTCCCCAGTAATAAAATAATTTGGTGATAATTAACAGGAGTTTTAAAACATCAAACCCATAAATTACTCATTATATCCCTGAAATCTACCACCTTCCTGGGGAAGGTAAGAATAAAATTTGAACCTTGTATTACTTGATCATCTCTGAGCCACCTGTAATCTAACCTTTGAATGTTCCCTGTTGAATGGCTTCTCCCAGCGAAGTATTTCTCTTCCAGGGCAATAACCGCTCCTGTTCTTGTCTGAACACAAGATATCACTGCAGCCCTGTAGATCCTGCCCTCCTTTATGACCACTGTGATGGCTTCACTAAAGTATTGAGTGCCCTCAGCCTGGCTCTAGACCAGATGTTGCAGTGACAAAGTTGAATAAAACTCAGCCCTGAACCTTGAAGTGCACACCCTGTGAAAATCAGACAAGCCAGGAGATGATTAGAATAAAGTGGATCTCTTTTATTATGTGGCTATGGGATGGCAAATCTCTTGAGTATTGCTGGGAGCACATGGGTGTCTTCTGGAAGGAGTAGCATAGACATGAGCTGGCCAAGAATACCAGTAACTTGACTACATGGGGATCAGCCAGGGGTGCCAGTTGGAAAGAGTGGGGGATCATCTGCCACATCCCTAAATGCCAGACTTCTCCTGAGAACTAAGACCATTAACTTTTTGCTTTTCTTTCTTGTAAACAAAAGATAAGTTATTTCTTAGTACATACCTAAGTCATATACATAGTGATTTAAAACAGATTATTTTTAAAGTGTTAAAGAATTTTTTTAAAAAATTCCCAAAGCCCTTGAGTATACCATATAGTTACAGATAATTTGAGTATTAAACAAATAACTTAATACATGCTCTCCAGAAGACTTTTTAAAGAGGACATATTAAAATACCAAAAAAATCATATAACTGTCAGTTATCTTTTAGTGATTGTTTAATTCTGGGAAAGAACCCATTTATAATTTTATAATTACAGGAGGTTCAAATTTGGGGGGAGAAAAAGCAAAATCATATGCCCCATAATTGTCAAAGGTCTTATGGAACAATTGGGAATTAAACAATGAAGAGTTTAGACCAGTGATTCTCAAATGTTAAAATCAGGTGGAAATTTGAAAATATCCCAGGCTCAGGATGCTCCCCAAACCAATTCAACATGAATGTCTGGAGGTGGGAAAAGTTTAAAAACTTCTCCTGAGGTTTCAATGTCTTACAAACCAATACATTTAGACGAATGTATAACAATGCAGTTACTAAATTTATCAATTGACCCAAATGAATCAATATAATATTTTGACTTTTTAAGTATTCAGAATTGATTTGCAAAATTATTACCATACACTAAGCAGCAAGAAAGGTAATATGCTATAAACTACTAAATTGAAACTTAACATAGAGCTGAGCTAGGAAATTTGTTTTGTATTCAATGATCACATTTTCCAAATTACTTAGTAACATCAGCAACCTTAGTGGCTCTGAATACCAATTGTCTTGGTTTTATGAAAGCAAATCTAAAACACAGATATTATGTATTCATGAATTCTTTGCCTCTGAGGACTTGTAATAATTTCTTGCATGACTTCTCCTTTTGCACAGATATTTTTCTATTAGAACAGGATATCTGAAAAGGTGATTGTTAAAATGGCCTCACATATAGTGGGACCTGAAGATACAGTCTTGGTAATCAGATTCATGTAATCCCCCCATGTACCCAGTTACATAATTTTCCAACGGAGGATTCTTTGGGCAACTCGGGATTTTAATGTACACGAATAATCACCAAACCTATATGAAATGCAAATAGAATTTAAAATTTTATGTTTTATTCCTACAGAAAAGAAGAAACTAAAGCACAAAAAAAGAGTCCATTTCCAAACAACACCTGAATGTCCTAGGGAAAAGGCATTAACAAAGAAGTACTTCTCAAAATAACTGAAGGACATAACTGCTGTGAATTTGAAAGGTAAAAACAAAACCACAGGAGAAGTGAGTGCACTTATTTTCATATTTTGTAACTGTTAATAAAAGTGTTCTAAGTTTGAGATGTAAGTAAATAGTCTAATCCCCCACATACTGGCAGAATCAGTGAATACCTTCTAAACAATATAAATGGGGCATAGCCAGATTATAAGTGCTAAATATTTTATTTTGCTTCCATGGCTTAGACCATGAGTCTCTTGAAGCCTTCAGAGGATAAACATCACTGTATACCTAACAAAAACCAACCACAGAAAAAACCATTTACATTCTGGGTTTAATTAAATCTGAGAAGCTGTAATATGTATCCTAATTCAGAAATGTCACAATGTGAGAAGATGTGTCTCAGGATCAACAAAAAAAGTGTATGTGCTATATACAGGATGATAAAGAAACAAGATAGTAAGATACAAGAAAAGAAATATGTGACTATATTACTTATTCATTTGGAAAGAGACTAAATTTACTATATAACATTTTAATTATTTCTGTAATTAGTGTGGTAAAAAACAAATATCAGAACATTTGAGTTTTTTATAGTTAAGCTTTTTATTATTTTCTTTACAGGAACAATAATCTGAACATGTCTTCAAATTATAAACAGAAAACCTGTTACATAAATTATGCTCTATTTCTGTATTATCAAAATACTGTATTGGTGAAAATAAATAGATAACAAAAAACAATACTTTATTTCCACTTTTGCTGCAGACCATACAAATATGTTTGTCTTTGTAACCCATTATAGGTGAAAAACAAATTGAAACACAACAGGCATGCACAATTATGTCACTGCTAGGGATTTCTGATTATATTTATTAAAGTTTTTCTTACTAAAAAGTGAACAGGCCATTGCTACAAAGTACACAGAAACATGATTATGCTCTAAGAATAGCTGAAACTTCCTTAGAAGTTTAGTTTAGGATTCTAGTGTGGTAGATAATATTATACTATGCAACAGAGAATTATGGTATTTCATATTTTCCATGTCTAACCATAAAGTTGTTAAGTCAAAAACAAAACCAAACAAACAAACAAAAACAAACATTTAGACTGAAAATCTTGTTCCCATGTGTGACAGAATAATTCTAATGCATTTTATTAAATTTCTTTATTCTTTATTAAGAACACTTTTTGGGTTTTTTTTGGCATTTTATATTCAATGTCCATTAGCCCCTTCTGAGAGTATCCGTGAAGGTTCTGTAAATTTTGAAGTGAACAAGTAAAAAAGGGCTGGTGTAGGTACCAAAGCCAAAAGGGGTAGATCTTGCTCAAGCTTATCCACTCTGGAAATGGAGATTATCCCATAGGCATGAAGTAACCAGTGGCTGAAGAGAACAATTAGTCTTTTCTTCCTGACCAGAAGATCATAGCAGTTCTATATAATTTTATAAAACAGAGAAAATAGAAATACAGATTATCAGGATGAGTCTGCTAAACAGTTTGTTTTCAAACCAAGTCATAACCTTGAATTCATATTTGAGTTAAAAAGGACTTAATGAGTCACCTGGTTTACCCATTCATTTTACAGATGAGGAACTTGAGATTTCCTTCAGTTATAAAAGCACTGAAGTCTACATCACAATTAGCTTCCTTCTAGAAGGGACTGTATTTCATAGAAGATATGAACCAGAAGGAGGAATCCCATACCATGTGCTTTCTTCTTGCCCTGATCCACTGTAGCTATGAGTTTGTAAGTGGGACAGGAAGTACATAAACCCAACTTCCTCAGCCTCCAGCAATCCTAGAGGCTGCTGCCTGAATCATTAGAAGAGAGCAGAAATGACGTGAATACTCTGATTTTCTTTTTATTTTTAATCATGTTCTACAGTCTGCAGAAACTGGAAGGATCAAATTCCTATGAAAGAAGCATCTAAATGAGCTAATAAACACACTGATATACAATTTATAAAAGGTTAGTCACCAACTTTCTCTTTATCATTCATGACTTATCAACTCACCTAGAACTAGATTCTTTCCTTGATTCAGGTCCCTATTTCTGATTCATATGTAGAGGACTAATTAAAGTATGTGAACATTTGACATAGGAGAGAGTCACAGGTCAGAGAATTATAGTCTGAAGCTAATTTAAAAGTGTATAGCTAATTCTTCACTATGGAGAACAAATAAAAATTCAAAAACCTCATCTTATTTAAATATTCAAAATCTCTTCCCTAGAACCTTTCCCTGCAGTTGATGAGGTGTCAAAAATAACTTTCTACACAGCATTGTGTAATCCTAGGAGCTCAGGAGGCTGAGGCAGGAGGATTGAGAGTTCAAAGCCAGCCTCAGCACCAGTGAAGCATTAAGCAACTCAGTGAGACCCTGTCTCTAAATAAAATCAAAATAGGGCTGGAGATGTGGCTCAGTGGCTGACTACCCATGAGTTCAATCCTGATAGCCGCCCCCCAACCCCCCAAAAAACTAATGTCCTATCTTCTTTGATTAATCTTAATGAAACAATGATTAAATATTACAAAGGAGAAATGAGGATAGCCTACAAATGGGAACAACTGAATAATCACTATCAGAAGTTCTTTTGCTATTACTCTACCTGAAAGCCACTATGATTTCTAGCACCTACCACCGTTTTTTCACTATTGTACTACTCAAAAATAGTTAACGACTTATTTTCTTTATTTTTTTATGCTACAAACCATGAAAAAGCACATTTCTTATCAACTGTCATGAGCAGTTTAAGACAGATCACAGACACTACATCAGCAAGCACAGGATGAAAGCGTCTAAGACCTTTTACCTTTATTCCTTTAGGGTTTAGCCTCAAAATAGAGTTCTTAAATGAGAGACAGGTATTTGATAGCAATCATTTAAATATGACATATTAAAAAATAATCAGAAGACAGCCAATTATATTAGAAAGAAAATTTCAGAAGATTGTATGTGAACAAATATTGTGGAAAAAATAATTAAAAGTTTAATTAATACAATTTTCCCAATTTAAAGAGTCAAATATACTCTTCTCAATTATTGTTCATATTTTTGGTTGACAATACCTTAGTTCTTTAAAAATAGAAAATTTTAAATATGTGAATGACATGATATTCTATTCTATTCCTCCAACCTATAAGTTAATCAAAATATGCTTTTATGGTCAAAAATATTCTGAAAATACAGACAAGTATAAAATTAAAAATAACAAAAATAGAGTTCCTTATAACAGCGGTCTTCCACTAAAATATAAGAAAGTTTAAGGCACAAAAACATGTCTCAAAAAGGGAAACAGAATCAGAATTAGTTTGTCTATCATTGTGATTTCCAAATCACCAAAATATTATAGACTTTATAGGACAAAGTGTTAAAAAAAACTTATAATCAAGATGATAAAACACAGATATGAATAAAGAGTGAGAAAACATAGATATAGAATGCATAATAAAGTTTTAAAATTAATTCTACATGCAGCAGCAAAGCACTTAAATAGTGTTAAGTTCCAACATTTTGATAGTTAAATGGTTGCTATGTGAGTAAATTATGTGAAATGATTTTTCTTCACTGTGCTGGAATAGGAAAACCTTTACTATGTCACCAATTTCCCAAGGAAACATAATGGAGCAACACACACAGCCTTCCAGAAACTTAGATAACAACCTAAAAGCTACCAAATGACACCAATTAGCCAAGGATTACTGAAACAATTAGTTGTACCTTATCACATTATATGTACTATTTTATTGTCAGATTTATTTCAGAATATCTTTAACAAAGGAAAAAAAAAACAAACAGACATTTCCTACCTCTATTTCAGAAGCCGACATGTATACAGCCAGAGTGAACAAAGATAACACTAATATAATATATGGGAAGGCATAATCTGAAAGATAAGCATCAGTATTATTGTTGGAAATTAAACAGATTTCTGAATAAACCATTAAATAAATTCAGTATAATTCTCCCTAGGTCAAATTCTTTTTCAACTAGTTCTGTGAGATTTGAGTCCCAATGTCCTGAGACAGGGATCAGCAAACCTTTTCTGCAACACTTTTGGCTTTGCTGGCAAGGCAAGTGTGTCTCTGTTTTAATTACCCAACTATACAGTTGTAGCTGGAAAACAGTCATAGAGAATATATAAATAAATGGGCATGTCTGTGTTCTAAGAAAACTTTACAGATACTAACATTTGAATGCCATATGATTCGCACATATCAGTTAATAAAAATCTTTTAATTTTTTTTCTAATCACTTAAAAATGCAAAACACGGGGGGGGGATAGTAGAGGATAGGAAAGGCAGCAGAATACAACAGACACTAGTATGGCAATATGTAAATCAATGGAAGTATAACTGATGTGATTCTGCAATCTGTATACGGGGTAAAAATGGGAGTTCATAACCCACTTGAATCAAAGTGTGAAATATTATATGTCAAGAACTATGTAATGTTTTGAACAACCAACAATAAAAAAAAATGCAAAACACATCCTTGGTCCAGCTTTGAAAGATCACTGCCTAAGGCATCCATTGATTAAATTAAAAGAATTAAATTCCTCCTGTGCATCTGGAATGGTACCAGTTATATACTAACTGGGGAGAATTAAGAAAATAGTTACTTAAACAATTTTCTGTGCTTTGTGGCCCAGGAGGGGAGCATTGGTTGAGAAAGTCTATCTTTAGCTACTTAAGCTTTAATTAGTTTTTAGAAAAGTTCATTTATCAATAAATTTCAAAGGATTAATAGATCTTTCAGCATTATAGTAATAAATTTTGGAAATTTCTACTCCACATACAGTACAGTAATATTTTAAGCAAAATTTTTCCTACATAACACTAGTACTCTTTGAAATTTAGAACACACAAAAACAAATTAAAAATATACTATGAATTATTTTTGTATGATTATTTTAAAATTATTTTTTTAAACCTTTATATATTTATTTATTTATTTTTATATGATGCTGAGGGTTGAACTCAAGACCTCACACATGCTAGGCAAGTGCTCTACCACTGAGCCACAACCCCAGCTCCCTAAAAATGACTTTAATTTAAGAAGCTATTAACCATTCTACAATTCATTTGGAACAATTGCAAATGTTAATTCAGGATTCTGATGTTGAACTATCCATACAGGGCTTATTTCAACTTACTAAAGAGCTGAATGACTTGTTTGACAGTTAGAACTTTTCATGATACAGTGACTGGGTCCTCAAACAGTCATGACAAAAACAAAAACAAAAACAAAACCCATTTAATTCATAAGAAGCTAAAGGATGTTGCTAATGATACATATTTTAAGACTGTGCAGTAAAAAGCCATATGAGGTAAAAAGGAAGAAGAGGAAGTTTCTAAGGAAGGCCAGATTTATAGGGAGTAGAGGGAGGTACTTGGCTGGAAGCAGGAATCAAAGTGGTTTTTAAACCCTGGAGTGTAAAACAATCTGAGACTCTATGAACCTAGGACTGGGATAGGGCCTGGGAATCTGTATGCAGATTCCCCTCATGAGTCAGAAGCAGATCACACTTAAAAGCCAGCTTTGATAATACTTCCAAGCAGGTAAAAGTTTGTAACTGACAACGTCCCAATCACTCCTAGTACATTTCTCTCTGGACCTCAATCCCCAGGAGTTGTAGCTATAAGAAGCTTCCTGCTGCTCTACTTTGCTCAGACTCATTATATCCTCTACGAACCAAAAAATATTTAATTTTTTTCCAACATTATAAAATTGAGTTGGTAAAAGCCCTCTGTGACTATTCTCAGCTGACTGCCTAAGTTTATACTTAGTGCAAAGGAATATTAACACCTTGATCTTTCCCTTGAATGTGCTCTGAGTGGTGGCCTGTTAACAAAGTGAGTAAAAACCATTCAGTGCGAAGAAGCAAATTTTTTCAATATAGGCAGCTGTGATATAGAAAGCAATGGTGTTTGGGAGTCTCCATGGGTTTCCAAACCTTTTCCTGCCTTTCACAGCCTCTCTCTTTCCTCCATTTCATAATCAAGAGCTTAAGCATAATAGCACCAAAAATCCAAGGCAGAGGAAATTGAGGGCAGCCAATTCTTAACTCTTTCCAGCTTAGGTAGCTCTCCCAAACTCCAGACTGGAAAACACTACTACCTGTAACCTTTTGGATACTGAATTCACATCTACCACCCTATTTGTTTCCTCTAATGTTCACTATTTATCCACCCACCAGCAACTAAGAAGGCTACTTTATCCTATTCTCATCCACTCCTTTAGCCCCTATATTCAATGTGTTATTCCCTCCTCTTAAATAGCTCCTCATTCCCAGTACTTCTCTGCCTTAGGTCAGACAGTCATTCTTGGCTTACTGCAATCATCTCTTAACTGATCTTCCAGGCTCCCCTTCTCTGACAGTTCATCTTCCACTGGGCTATTATCCTTTTAAAACACAAATCTGATTCTGTCACTCTTCTGCCTAAATCCTTTTCAGAGTAGTTCCCTATTCCATAGAACAAGAACAGCAACCTCAAATGCATACAAAGGCTAGCCAGCCAGGTAAATAACTCAAGTACTCCAGTTTAATAAGAATGGTAGAAACTGGAAGGAACTCTAAATATTCAAATACTGTGTAATAGAATTAAAGAGTTTACCTGTAAGCTAGAATAACAAATCCCTGATTAACCTCCAATTTCCTTTTCTCTTGTTCTTACTTTCAATTCTGTCCTTACCATTAACCAAATTACATTGCCAACCTACATTATTTGCATAATGATACCCAATCCTGCCCAGTTCCTTTGGGCCAGAAGGCTCAGCCTCTGTACTCCACAGACTGTGTAAGAGCATTATCCAAATCCTTGGTTTGCTTGTTTTTTGAGGAACTGGGAATGAACTCCAAGGGTGCTTTATCACTAAACTTAATCCCTTGTCCTTTTTATTTTTGATTTTGAGACAGGGTCTCACTAAATTGCCCAGGCTAGCCTCAAATTTGTGATCCTCTTGCCTTGGCCTCCCTAGTTGCTGAGATTACAGGTGTGCACCACCAAACCCAGTTCCAACACCTTTGGAATGTTCCGTTCTACAAATTCAAAAGTACTATACTGCTGGGTCAGTAGTGCATTCCTGTAATCCCAGCAGCTTGGGAGGCTGAGACAGGAGGATCACAAAAATCAAAGTTAACCTCAGCAACCAGAGGACTTAATGAGACCCTATCTCAAATTTTAAATAAATAAAAAAGGACAAGGACTAAGGACATGGCTCAGTGACTAAGTGACCATGGGTTCAATCCCTGGTACCAAAGGAAGAAAAAAAGAAAACCATACTGTGTTCCTCTGCTATTTACAGCTTCCCTGCTTTATCTCCTAATAGTATTGTGAGTCCTTTAACAATGCCTTTTTCTTGATATTTTGAGTTAAAGTTCAATCTAAATGGTTTCTGAATAAATAAATGAATGGTTTTCTTAAAGAATAGATTGTGAATGTTTTACTGTATGTAAAAGATTTTCATAAAGGACCTTAGAAATCTAAGGTCTAATTTGTTATGGTTTGGATATGAGGTATCCCCTAAGGGCCAAGTGTGAGAGAATGCAAGAAGGTTATGAGGAGAAATGATTGGGTTGTAAGTCTTAACCCAATTCTATCAGGGATTAATAAAAGTGGTAGGGTGTGGCTGATGGAGGTGGGATTTGGGGCATGGCTATGGGTATATATTTTGTATATGGAGAGTGGAGTCACTCTCTCTACCACCTGGTCACCATGATGTGAACTGCTTCCCTCTGCCACCCTCTCCCGCCATGATATTTAGCCTCACCTCGAGCCCTGAGGAATGGAGCTGACCTTCTTTGGACTATGTATGACCTCTGAAACCATGACCCATCAAATAAACTTTTTCTCCTCTACAATTGTGCTGTTCAGATCCTTTAGTCACAGCAAAGGAAAGTTGACTAAAATATAACTTAAACAGTTTATATCATCAAGATTAATTTCCATCTATTACAAAAATTTAGTTTTGTAATTTTTATTTTATAAATAAAATTTTAAAAATCTTTAAAAAATATTCCAATTTGGTTATAAGCTTCAAATGCAAGGTATCCTCTAAATATATATCAGTTTTGATTAGCTGCCATCATTTTTGTGAGAATTTCTATTCGATTCTGTTTTTATAAGACTGATTATATGTTTTAGCAAAAGTTCATGCTAAGGGGCTTGGGATGTGACTCAGGGGTAGAGGGCTTCCCTAGCATACATGAAGCCCTGAGTTCAATCCCCAGAATCACTATATATGTGTGTGTGTGTTTGTGTGTGTGTATGTGTATACACACACACACACACACACAAACACACACACAAAAGCTTTTTTAAGGATTAAAAAATGAGCTTAAAGAAAAAGCTACAAAATTAAGAAAAAATAATGTTTATTACACATAATAATAAATAAATTTCATTACCTTTACTCATCATACTTACATAGAAGGCCTCCGCCAACTGCCTGAAGCACAGTTAAAATTGGGAAGAAGTACAGTGCAGCATAAATACTTTTAAATCGATCAGACTTCCCTAACCCACATGCAATCTTCTTCACCAGAAGAGGTCGGAGCAGCATCATTAATACCAAACAGAATGCATAATAGATAAATACAATGGTGTACCTGTAAGATATAATCGGGAATGTGTACCATCAAAATATGTTTAAAGGTGTTTTTGTCCTTGATATTTTAAAATCAAAGATTCTAAAACAGGTTTAAAAAGTATAGTAAGTCTACCCATCAGATATTCAGATTGCAGAAGGTTGGCCAACATACAAGTGTACACTGACTGGTTTCTTTCCTGGTATTTTGGAAATATGCATCAAAAATCCTAAAAATTTTAATTTATAGCCTTTGACCTAGAAAATTTACTTATTTATTTATCAAAGGGAAACAACCCAGGATACACAAAAAAACATTATGTATAAATGTTTTTATTGAGTCACTTATAAAAAAGAAAACTCAGGAAGAAAATAAATACTCAACAATAGAAAACTAGTTAATTCTATAGTATATTCATGCTGGAATATTGTGCAGACATTAAAAATGCATCACATGATGTACATATGTATAGAAATGTCATGAGGTACCTAATATCATGTACAATTTCATGTATTAAAAAATAAATATTAAAATTCAATGGAAACAAAAACAGATGTAAATATTTTTAATTATGATTTAGATAAGTAGTTTGGAAAATATGGAGTTATTTGACTTGCATTTTACATATTTTCAAATTCAGTCATCTAAGAATAAAATCAAAAGCAAACCAACAAAGCTTGTAAATTACATGCCTCTATTGTTCAGCTCTCCCCTTATTTAGGGCGTTTGTTTTGTTTACTATATTATTATTTACCTTAAAGTAACTCTGAATTAATTTTATTAACAAAACAATAGAACAAGAGAAAGCAGTAAAACAGTGCTTTGATTTTCCTGGAGAATATTATACAGTGTATAACTAGCTTGATAGGCAGATGACAAGCTATGAAGTCTCTTAAATAATAACCTATAATTGAATTAATTACCTTGACTTTTCACCTGACATTGCTGGAATGTTTGCATTTTTATCGCATAATTTTATAATGCCACTCATTGTGTCTCACCCAAAATTAACAAAATTCTGCAATTCTACTTGACTTTTTTATCCCCACTAATTTTTGAGAGCCAATAGAGTTTGAAATTAGAAGTGCCTATCATGGGTGCAGAATGAGGGCTGGGAGGATCTTGTTGCCATTTCTCTTCTAATCTGATATTTTTATAATAAATACCATACATATGACTAGTAGTAAATGAGTCTGATTTTATTTTAAATAAGTAACTACATATCTTATTTAAATGTGATAACCAATCAGTTCTTAAGTTTCCTAAATAGGACTAGGTTAAATTCTGCAACTCCTCAGGACAGTATATAACAAAAGAATATCTGAAGTTCAGGGTTGTAACCCTATGAAATAGTGAATGAAAGAGGACATTATCAGTCTTTTATTTATACAGGTTGGCAGTGGAAAAGATGATTTTCATATTGCTTCATCTGTATCTTGTTTCACCTTTTTACATATATGCATATGTAGGTTTTTGACACTTTAATATTAAGAACTTGATCAAAAGGACAAATTTCATTGAACATATTATGTAATAGAAATTTGCTACAGTTATGAGAACAAAGTAACACACTTTGCTTCCTTCCTTTTTTTTTTTTTTTTTTTTTTTGGTACCTGGAATTAAACCTAGGGGTTCCTAACCACTGAGCCACATCCCCATCCCTTTTTTTATATAGAGATTTTAAATTTTGAGACATGGTCTCACTAAGTTTCTGAGGCTGGCTTTGAACTCATGATCCTTATACCTCAGCCTCCCAAGCCTCTGGTATTACAGGCTTATGCCACTGCACCTGGCTTGTAACACACTTTTCTTTATACTTTTATAAAAAAATATAATAATCCATCAAAATGAATGCCAACAATTTATAAAAATCTAAAAATAAAATAATATTATATATGGAATTTTACTAATTTGATATCATTAAACCAAAACATTCTGATGAAAATTACATTTATTTAGAAAAGCACAAAAAGAACATTAACTAAAGCAGTCTAATAATGCCAACTACATTTAGGTGCCGTGGAAGGCAAATATGTATGGATTCATTTAATTCTCGAATAATGGTTTTGCCATTTCACCAATGAGAAACCTGAGGTTACTAGAGGCTGTTAACATGCTGGGCTAACATAGCAGCTGTCAAACTCAGAATTCAAACCTAACATTTTTATCTTCAAAGCATATACTCTCTTGTATGTCAGACATTGCCTCTCTGCATCAAATTTTTTCCTTATAACTCTAAAAAAAAAAACTCTAGGAAACATAAATCTTATTTTAGAAGTACTTATATATATTTTAACAACAATATAAAAATGCTTTCCCTTCTATTATACTGAGTTTTATTTATATTTCCTCCTATAACACTCTGTATGCTCTAAGAGAAAAGAAATAATTTCAATATATCTTCCCCAGTACCCAGAAGCTGTTTTTATAATGTTCAATCTTTTGAAACAAATGAAACCTATAATGATCCTCAGAGTTTTTTAACTGACCTTAAGTCTAAATAAATACTTACAGTGGGTAGACAGCTTCATGAGTACAGTGTACTGTGGTAACATAATCTGGACTTGGGTTGTAAAGCATCGTGTACCAATCAGAAAGCATCAGTACTCGACATGAACGGATATAAAGAACACCGACAGGATCACTCACAAGTAAGGTGATGATAGCTGCCATACTGCATTCAAATAATGCAGTGACATGTTGGAAAAGTGCACTGGAGCTAGAAAAACAGAGAGTCATGATTTCCAGAAAAATTTCAATATTGAGATGGCTTTAATAAAACAAAGTACATGTTTCAAGATTTTGATTCTAGAAAAAAAATTTCACTGCAAGATCCTAAAACTAAAAAATCTTCTAAAGAGATCAGAAAAGCCAAACATATAAGAAAACTACTTGAGAAGGGTGTTCCCTTATTTTTTAAAAAAGGATATTCATATCCCAGAGGATACTGTGCTAATATTATTTAAAGGTGTAACAGAAGAGCAGAAATTAGGTATCTACTTTATATCTTTATTATACTGCCAAATTGTTATTAAATTTTTTTAGTTATCTATGCATCATTTTAAATTGCCTTAATAAGTACATAGAAGATGATATGTAACGTGTCAGTTATAAGGTATAACAATGTAATAAACACTGTGAGCTCACTGCTTAACCCAGCAACTAAAACACGCTCAACAACTTATAACTATTTCTTAGTTCCTCCCCATTCCACACTCCTAGTGGTATCCATTATGCTAAATTGTTTTATTGGTTTTTTTTTCTAAATAGTTTTCATCCCAATTACACTTGTGTTTCAAGATTACTCTGTTCAGTTTGGTTCATTTAAATCATATTCCTCTAATGTGAGTCTTTTGGGCTTTTTTTCCCATTCAAAATTACATTTCCAAGATTTGTCCATGGCATTGCTTACAGCTAAGCTTCAAGCATTTTCACTTCTGTGTAAGATTCCACTGTGTGACAGTACCATGATTTATCTACTTTAGTTAAACATGTTGCAAATATCTTCCTCTCAGTTTGTGGGCTCAATTTTCACTTTCTTTGTGATCTTTATGAACATGCTCAAAATTTTAATACAATTGTCTTTGATAATTTTTTAACAAAGAGGCTGTTAAATGCTTTAGCAGTTTAAATGCTTTATTCAAATACTTCTATACCTCAATATAAGAAAATATTATCCTACGTTTTCTTCTAAAATTTTTAAGGTTCTGCTTTTCATATGTCAATCTCTAACTCACCAGAATAGATTTTTGTGTAGGTTCTAACTTTAGATATTCCCATATGGAAATCCAATTGTCTCAGAAACAGCATTTTATTAAATATGCATTTCTTTCACCCAACTAACTTGCCATGCCACTCCTGCTATAAAAAGTTTCATACATAATTCATCTCTATATGGTCTTTCTAATCTTCAGCCTCAAAGGAGCCAGTCTCTCCTGGGGCAACTTCATAAGTATATTTTCCAAGATCCTATAAGGGACATGCCAATCACAGGAATCAAATGAAATCTATAATGATCCTCAGAGTTTTGAGACAGGTTCTCAATAAGCTGCTGAGGCTGGCTTTGAACTCAAGATACTCATGCCTCAGCCTCCCAAGCTTCTGGGATTACAGGTGTATGCCACTGCATCTGGCTTGTAACACACTTTTCTATTATACTTTTACAAAAAAAAAAATCCATCAAAATGAATGCCAACAATTTATAAAAATTCTAAAAATAAAATAATATTATATATGGAATATCGTTAAACCAAACATTCTGATGAAAAATACATTTATTTAGAAAAGCACAAAGAAGAACATTAACCCAGCAGTTTAATAATAATGCCAGCTACATTCAGCAATTTGGCAAGACCCTGCCTCAAACAATAAAAAAGGTCTGGAGATGTTGCTGTAAAACACTCCTGGGTAAATTGCTGAGGCACCACATACAAACAAAGATGTTGTGTCTACCAAATACTAAAAAATAAATATTAAAATTCTCTCTCTCTCTCCCTCTCTCTTTAAAAAAAAAGAAAAGAAAAGAAATAATTACATAATGAGGGTGAAGCCCTTAGGGCATTAGTCCCCTTATAAAAGAGGTCTGAGGGAACATGTTTGTCCCTTCTACTAATTGAGCACACTGTTAAGAAGGTGCCATCTGTGAAACACAGTGAGCCTTGATCTGGAATTTCCCAGCCTCCAGATCTGTGAGCAATATAGTTCTGTTGTTTATAAATTACATAAGGTATTATGTCATAGCAGCTCAAATGGACTGAGACACTCTCATTCCAACTACCTGCTTTATCACTCTGCTCCCAGCCTGTCATCCAGTGTGAGTTTCTGTTCTTTAAAAAAGAAGAATTCTCAAGAGATTCCTCCTACCTCTGGTGAGACTAGCAATATCTAAAATAGTAAGGCCTTTCTGGACCTCCGTTATTTTACAAGGGTCACTTGAAACTCTTAATTAGCCAACATGGTTAGAAGCAGAACTCCTAGACCATTTTACAAAGGGGAAAACATTAGAGACAGAAATCCCAAACTTATTCTTTCCTATCCTCCTCCCTTCCTTCCTTCCTTCCTCTCTCCCTCCTTCCCTTTCTTCCTGTTTTTGGTACTGAGGATTGAACCCAGGAGTGCCTTACCACTGAGCCACATCCCTAGACCTTTTTGATTGTTTATTTTGAGACAGGGTCTTGCTAAATTGCTAAGGCCAACCTCAAACTTGCAACCAGCATGGACCACCATGCTCGGCTTCATGCTATTACTTAAATATCCTCTTTGATGGTGTCATGGTGTTCCTTCAATTCATCTGCAGTCACCTATGTGATCTTTACAACGTGAAGGCCAATTCTAAAATTCCCTCTATGAAACCACAGTTATTCACTGCTAGTAACGCTGTAGTCAAGGAAGGACCACAAATGAGACAGTGATCCCGTAAGATTGTATTGCTTACTTATCTCGAAGCTGTCCTGTTGTCTGCACAATGATAAAAGTGTCTAACAGTGTCAGAACATATCCCTGCTTTTAAGCAGTATGTGACTGTACTTCAGAATCTCTTCTGGCTTTCAGGAAAAACACTCCTCACCAGCACCTTTGACAACTCCCAGCCATGCTAAATTTCTTTAAATTCTCCTGTACCAATGTTGGATGAAAACACATTTCACTATCTGGAAAAGTGTGTATCCTTCAAGGTGAGTTCTGGTTTTATTCAATTCCTAGGACTCCAACAGTCCCAAACATCTTTATATTCTAGCCTCATACAGTCCTTCTTTCTAATGTTTTCCTCAGCTTTCATTTCTCGATCAGACGCTCCTTTTCGCTTCCATACTTCTCAGGCTGAGTAAAGGGGGTTCAAGGAGAGGAAAGACATAAAGTAGGAAAAATCCTGAGAAGCTGGAGGAGTTAAAGGAAAGTCAGTAGAGCAGAAACATACTAAGGGAGAATTTGGCTTCCTATTCTAGTAGAATAAAGTTCACATCCTTTTCAAGAACCTGCGTATTTGGGCCTCAACCTCCCTTTCCCACTCTCCTTTATATTACCTTTCTCTCATTTGCAACCCATACTTTGACCACCTCAGATCCCACATTTCATACTTCCATGCCATTGTTCATGCTGTCTTTTTACCTAAAGATGATCTACTCTGAAATATTTCAGATTCCATCAGGTACAATTTATCTTTCCATTTTCTGTGACTCTAGAGCATTTTGTTTATAATTTTCATTACATTTAACTCTTTTAGGGACTAGGGTTGTAGCTCAGTGGTAAAGTGTTTGCCTAGCATGTGTGAGGCACTGGGTTTGATTCTTAGCACCACATATAAATAAATAAATGAAAAATAAGGGGCCATCAACAACTAAAAAATTTTTTTAAATAACTATTTTATTACATTTCTAACAGTGATTATAATTATGCATATACATTTGTCTTCCCACAAGATTATCACTAGAAGCCACATCATTGTCCTTCATCTCCTTCCCTGATCTTCCAAACATAAACTACACTACTCAATAAATTTGTTGTCTTAATGTCATGAATTTTTATAATTAGGTTATAGCAATACCATTTTTAACTACATTATACTAGATTATTAGCACTAAATTAAACTACAAGGTATTTTATATAGAACAATAAACAGCTTGTAATCATAACCAGTTTTTTTTTTTTAGAAGATAAGACACAATAAACAGCTTAGGAGGCTGAGGCAGGAGGATTCCAAGTTCAAAGTGGGCCTCAGCAAAAGTGAGGTGCTATGCAACTTGGTGAGACCCTGTCTCTAAATATAAAATACAAAACAGGGCTGGGGATGTGGCTCAAGGTCAAGTGCCCCTGAGTTCAATCCCCAGTATAAAAAAAAAAACAAAACACACACACACAAAGAATTATTTTTGAGAAAAAAAATAGTCCTTCAGTAAAATAAAAGAGAGTTCCTTAATAAGGCATGTAGTCCTTCTTTCTAATGTCACCCTCAGCTCTCATTTCTCGATCAGATGCTCCTGTCATTAAGTTTCTTGCTACAGTAAAGTTTAATCAGAATATAAAGAAAAACAGGCTTATCTCCTTTAAAAACAACAGAAAAAGTGTAATTATTCTTCTAAATGAAAATTGGGTTGGGCATGTGCTCAACATGTGCAAGGCCTTGAGTTCAATTTCTACCACCAAAATAAATAAATAAATATTCCAACATTGGTGCATCCAGAAACAATCATAGAATGTGCTAACCTCTTTTTCCCAGAGTACCATTCGATGAAGAACCAGTGTAAAACAAGAGGGAGCATAGCCATAAATCCAAGATAGAGCCAATCGTAAAGTTCTGGAGATTCTGTGCAAGGCTGACAATACTTCTGTGCATTTGTTCTCTGTCCTCTTGGGCATACCTACAATATATAAAAGCCATATTTTATGTACAGACAGTACTTTAGAATATTAACACACCCCAAAAAATCATTCTATAAGATATTTTAGTTTAATACAGTTGCTTTGTATGTGCAGCTATTTAAAAATTTTTAAAAGTGTCCAAGTGAATAAAAAGAAGACTCATGTGCTATGTCTTTAAAATTCTCATAAAGGGTTCCTTTTATTTTGTTACTAAATAGTTACCATTTAATTAAAAATCTAATTTTTAACAACATGTAAAAAATTTGCAGAGAAATTGTCTGAAGTTATGTTACTGTATAAGTCACTGTACTAAAGCATTTAAAAAGTAATTAGAATTTACTGCAAAATTATAATTTTTTAAAAATACCTGTGACTATCAAGAAAGATGTAATACATTACAAATCTCAACATGAAAGTATGAACAAGGATTTTATTAATACCTCCATAATCTTTTCTGAGTATATTTAAGAAAAAAGATTAAACATGGGAAAATATTTCAAAAGCAAATAGATTTTTACAAATGAAATAACATGCAAACTTACCCCACATTCTCCATATATTTCAGTTGAGCCATTTTTAAATAATAGGGTCTTCCCACAATAAAGTCCAAGGCATGCTGGTTGAATATCGACAGCTTTTTAAAAACAAACGCCAGTATAGTAACATCTTTTGTGATTATAAAAAAATAATGCAATAATAGTGAAGGATTTGGCAGATATATGGCAACATAGTTTTGATTTTTAAAATGACTTGTATTAGACAAATCTCCTTATGCATTTATTTTTTAATTTCTCCTTTTACGCTGTGGCACTGCAGAAAGTTAAATTAAAACCTTGCTCTTAATACTGTGCCTTATGATTAAGGTCCTCAAGTAGCCAAGCGGGTTTATCCCCATAACTCAAAGCCTAACCCAGGTATGTCTCCAATGGTTCCAGAAAGCCTCCCCCCTTGTAGAGTTGACTTTGAATTTTATTGATAATAGAGTTCAAATATATATATATATATATATATATATATATATATATATATATATTTTTTTTTTTTTTTACAAAAAAACAGGACTGATAAAGGATCATCACTTTTTATTTTACCCAGTTCAGGAATTAAGCACATACAATCTATTATAATCTTTGTTCATAAGAACATAACAACACATTTTAATAGCAAAAAGGACAATTTCAGAATAGAGGGTAAGCCTTTGAGAGTAAATACATTCACCTCTATAAAAAAATTCCTATATTGTCCTAGCTTTTATCATTTTTTTGAGGACAGGCGAAAATTTCTCCAAGGTCATCATTGGGCCTCTGACCAAAATTTGGGAACAAGTGCCTTAGAATCAAATCCCTGAACTCAAAGCTGGTGCGCGGGTGGGGGTGGGGGTGGGGGTGGGAGTGGGGAGTAGGTGGGAGGGAAATAAGTCTTCTTTACCAAAAAACTTAGGACCTACAGATCATCTTGGATCTCATCCACCAGAAAAAATTGTTGGAAGAGTTTTTCATACGTGACATCTAATTCCCTTATGCACTAGCTCATTCTTTGAATAAACACGTACTGAGATTATTTTCACTAGTTAAGGGCCACTAAAGGTCCACAGAGAAGCATGACAGAGTCCCTGCTCTCTAAGAACCTATAGCCTAATGTGGAATAAATCCAAATCAACTATGGTATAAATGTGAATTGATTTGGAAAATAATGCATTTTATGACTATACTTGAACAATCTTTTCCCAAATTCTTCATGATTTCACAATTGAGACTGCCTTATCTACAGGCCTTTTCACCTTTCAAATTCCATTTATTTCTCCTGCTGCTGCTGAGAAATAAACAGAAAAGACACTAGGTAAAATGTCTCAAGTTTAGTATTTTTGATTTTATCAAATATTGGACTTAGTTTTGTAAACACATGAGCTTTTTTGTAGCTTTTTAAAATAGGCAACTATAATCAATTACAGGATTCTAAATACATGAAAATAAATGTTTCAAGAAGGCAAAAGTTAAAGAATTGGAAGCTTCTGCAAGGGCTTTATATCTAGTAGATGCTTAGTAAATCTATTTGAATGTACATAATCTAATGTTTCTCGAGATCCAAGACCTGAAATATCCTGTACGATAAACTGAAAGCAACAACTCACTATCTACCAAACAAAACCCAGGCTCCAAAAGTCTGTTCAATTTCCCCTTTAATTTCCTTTACTGAACAATGGTTAAAATTTTAGAAGATTTTCCCCCCCAACGGTCTGTCTGTGAAGGGCCCTATAAACTTAAAGCACGGAGAATGAAGCAGGAGATATTAATCTATGCAGTAATTAGCTTCTGCTCCTTTACTGTTGTTCTGTTCTAACGCCCGCGCTCTTAATTCATCAATGCATTTCCTCCGCATTACACAAAGGGACTGAAGTGACATTTCATACAGAACAACAAAAGGCTGGGCTTCCCCCCCCCCCCATAACAGCCCGCGCCCCCTTGCAGCCTGTCAGGAGCAGACACCACCCAACCCCAGGAGGTGTCCAGGGCCCGGCCCCACGGCAGGTGGGAACCAGGGAGAGAATGAGCCGCTAGAGATGGCTGCCCACCCGCAGCCATACCCGGAGCCAACTGCGTAGGAAAGAAGCCGGGACTAAAACAAACTCTTCCAAATCCCGTTGACCACTCACCCATTGGCCGCTGGAAGGTTTGCTTCAAGTAGCTCCGGGATCAGTGGACGCGACAGGGGCACTCGGACATCCGGGCTACAGCAGCCTTGACGGCTCCGCCTCCTGGTAACCCGGGCGACCGCCCGAAACCCCGCCCACACTTCCTGGTTTAGTCTCAATGCCCCACCCCTAAGGCTGCCACGCCCACTAGCCTTCTGGGTTAGGGTGAGTTGTAGGTTCCTATCCTCGGGCGAGCACCGCTGGGCAGTGGTAGAGCTGCTGGACACCGACAATGGAGAGCGCGCTGGCCGTGCCCCGCCTACCCCCACACGACCCGAGGACGCCGGCGCTGTCGGTGGTGGACATGCACACGGGCGGCGAGCCCCTGCGCATTGTGCTGGCTGGGTGTCCAGAGGTGGAAGGGCCCACTTTGCTGGCTAAGCGGCGCTACATGCGCCAGCACCTTGACTACGTGCGGCGGCGACTCATGTTCGAGCCCCGGGGTCACCGGGACATGTACGGAGCTGTCCTGGTGCAGAGCGAGCTTCCGGACGCTCACCTGGGCGTTCTGTTCCTGCACAACGAGGGCTACAGTTCCATGTGCGGCCACGCAGTGCTGGCGCTTGGCCGCTTCGCCCTCGACTTCGGGCTGGTGCCTGCACCCGCAGCCGGCACCTGCGAGGCCCGAGTCAACATCCACTGCCCGTGCGGGCTGGTGACCGCTTTTGTGGAGTGTAAGGGCGGCCGCAGTTGTGGCCCTGTGCGCTTCCACAGCGTCCCGGCCTTCGTGCTGGCCTCAGGTAACTGGCGGGACCCTCCATCCTCTATCCGGAACGAAACTAACCACATTAACTGTCTCTCTGGGTTGGAACTCAAGCGGTGCAACTAACACACTCCGCTTGCCCCCGCAACCAATAAAAAGGTGATTCCAAATCACTGCAAACTTGTGTCAGCATCTTGAGCTTTGCAGTTCAGTTAAACCGCAGGAGATCCTGGAGCGGTGAAGAATTGGTGCTTTGCTTACTGAGAGCCTTTTAGGCCTTTTCTTGCATTCCTAGATTTCACAGTTGAATAAAGCAAAGCACACTAGCTAGGGTCAAGGAAACAGCAAAGAATAGCCAGTACCAGGGCTCCAAAGTATGTTTGATAAACACATTATTACCCCTAATGAGTTATGAAATATGGTCTTTTCTTCTGTTAAAAGTGCCTTTCCTCTTTGGATAAGAATTAGAGAATGAAGTGAAGATATAGATGTTGCTGTTCTTAATTGCTTTAAGAACAGGGACATGGCCTGGGTTCAAATCCTGCAACCACTTAAAACTGTGCATCCTTAGATTATTTAACCTCTCTGAGCTTGTTTCTTCATTTATCTCATAGAGTTTGTTAGGTTTAAATGATAGTATGTTGTATACTTAGAATTTTAAAACTATATAAAATGTGTTCCTTGAGGTGGAAAGATTGCAGGATGTGTAAGGGTTGTTGAGAGGAATTGGGCTGTGAATGAGACTAGAACAGGCATTTTTCAGTCTTAGAGCAAACTTAGGCAATTTAAGCACACAAGTTGATGATGGATGCCTCTGGGGAAACTGATGCCATTTTCCCCTTAGGAGAGAATAGTGTCACATTCCAATTGGCATTTGAGGGAGACAGAATCTATTGCATCTAAAACAACCCTCAATGGTTTACTGATGCCACCTAGTTTTCCCCTAGATAACCCCAGCTGCATTAAAAGCACTAGATTTTGTGGAAATTGACAGCTGGTCACCAACTACATCATAGTTCTGGGTCAGTTAGGGCAAGGGAAGCCAACCCCTCAAGGACAATAGTTTCTGAGAGCATCTCCATGTGACATCACAATAATTGGTGGATAGTAATGGTCACTTTGAATAAAGAAAATGAAATCCCATATTCTCTACTTGGAAAACTGCATAAAAGGCAGATGGCAGTATTCAAGGTCACTTGCTTTACATCTCCATATTCAGTGACCATGGGCAAGAAAGTCCATGCCTCCATGTCACAGTCTGTAAAATGAGGATGACTGCAGTACCTACCTCAGAGGGCTGCCGAGTTCATCTCCAACGCACAACACTAAAGGGCATTCTCCTATGTTTTGTTTACTGTGTTCCAATTGCCTAGAATAGTAGGTAATCAATGAATATTTATTGAATAAGTAACTAAATAAATGAAATTTAGAAGAATATGCTGATTTGCAAATGTAGCTGTCTGTTCCCCTTGAGAAACTTCTTCTCACTGGAAATTAAACTTTTGTCTTTATTGTTAAGATGTATTGTATCCCTAAACTGTGCCAGGCACTGCCCACACATTATCATGTAGAATTCTGAAAACAACTCTTAGGAAAAATAGCAATTCCATTTTATACACAAGGACACCAAAGCCATAGTAAGTGAGGCCAATCAGATTGCTTCCCTCTCATCCTTAAAGTGTTTGTTGTTTGAAGAGATGTTTATCAATTTTCTGGAAAACTAATGTATGACACCTTGTTCACACATATGGCATGTTTTTAAATGTCTTTCTTGTCCAACTGAACCCCCAAAAGGGTAAAGGCAATGTTTTATTTATTTTACTTCTTGTATACCTCTTAGATAATATACAATAATTAGCATATAGTAGGTAGCCACTAAATCTCAGGTGAAGTAAGTCAAATTAAAATTGTAGTGATAAGGTTGTATAAAATAAAAGGAAAAACCTTAAATTTTGGATTGAGTTCTAAATAGAGGTTGTATATTTTAGTGGAAAAGGTTTGGGTGTTAGAGTCACACCTCATCCCAAGTTTGATTCCAAGCTCCACCACTGATTTTGTGTGTAACAGAGAATAATGTGAAGACAGTAAATAATATAGTACAATCTCTTAGGGCTGTAGTAATTACAACATTAATGTAATGAATCAATGTGAACATACCTGGCACTTAAGATGTAGTCACATGAGAAATAAATATCTTGATTTTTAATGTTAGTAAATTTCTGATTAAAAAATAAAATATTAATGGAATAATATTAATGGACAGAAGAAAATTGAAACTCAGATATATTATCTTACCCAATTGCCCATTTTAAGAAAACTAGAGCCCAAGATTTTAAAGAGGGTGGGCTAGGGGAGCAGTTACAGGCTCAGTGACCACTTGAGCCAGCTCTTCCACTCCTCCCTGGTGCAGGATTGGGGCCAATGCCTTGTTTAGCTACACAGTCAAGAAGATGGTACAGGCAGACTAAGTCACAGACTGTTACTCCTGCCCTCTGGTAGGTACCAATCTACACGCTCACACCCATCATTTAACCATAGGTTTCCATATTCAGCAGTCCTTCGTTACTATTTACTTCCTCATTCTCCTTTCCTTAATCCTGATTTCCGGTTGCATCCACATCATGATGAAGACATTTTTCAATGTTGCTGTTAAGATCCACAGGCACATTTCATTCTTTTGATTATAAATTTTCTTTATTTCAACACATATGTTACAAGGACTTCTGTAGATTAGACCTAACTCCTAGTATACTGGTATTGCTGTATTACTCTGTAAAACTCGGGTACACAAGGAATATTTTCTTTTTCACAACTTATTTTCTAAAATTGAGAGCCCATTCTGTCCTGTTGGGTGACTTGGCCCCATACATGTTATATGTGTGAGCAAAGGTTTCCTCAAAGTGCCACGCTTCAGAGGAGGGCCCTTTGGCCTAGCTTGTATAGCTGACCAGTGAAGTGAAGCTGGTCAGCCTACTCCTTGTGGCCCTTGTCCTCATCCCTGCACTCCCCCTCCTGGTTGGCTGTGCTGTCCCACCCTAATGCCGTCCTGTGCTGTGGGGAAGTCAATACAGTCCTCGTACTCAGGACATTTAGCCTCCTCTCTCCCTAATCCAAAAGAAATTATCAGCTAATAGAAATATTTCTCCCTTCAGACACTCTAGCCAACAAATTCCTTTCCCCTGAGAATTAGGTTTCCATTAAAAAAAAAAAAAAAAAAAAAGATCTACTTTCTCCCTTGCCAGATGCCTTTCCCAAGGCAGGGACCACCAGACCAGCTTGAATTGGGGAGAAGGAAGAGAGAAAAATATCAAAAGGAGTACCATCATGGTTTGGATATGTGGTTCCCCCAAAAGCCCACATATGAGACAATGCAAGAAAATTTAGAAATGCTTGGTTAATCAGTGTATTAATCTGTTTGAATGGTTTAACTGGGTGGTAACTGTAGGTAGGTAGGTGGGGTGTGGCTGGAGGAAGTTGGTCACTGGGGATGTGCCTTTGGGATATATATTTTGTCCCTGATGAACATTGCTCTTTGTGCTTCCCAAGTGTCATGTTCTGAGCTGCTTTCCTCTGTCACTCCCTTCTACCTTCATGTTCTGCCTCATCTCAGGCACAGAGCAATGGAGTCTGCCAACTATGGACTTAGACCTCTGAAACCAAGATCCTCAAATAAACTATTCCTCCTCTAAAGTTGTTCTGCTCAGGTCTTTGGGTCATAGTGGCAAAAATCTTACTAAAACAGGTAGAAACACTTTTAATGTCCCAAAACATTTTCCAATCCATTCCTTTGGAAATGCAGATAAAGGATTTCAGAGAACTGACCTTTAGGTGGAACTTTAGATATGTAAAAATCCTGATACAAAAATAACACTATGTGATGCCTTCTATTGTACAATGGCTTTTTCCTGAGTCTTTGCAGAATCTCTTTGAGATGAAACATGCAGATGATGTTTGTATATAATTTATAGAAAAAAAATTCTTTCAAAAATTTTGTTTTGACCTAGCATTTGAAGAAAACCAATTTGTGAATAGAATTCAAATTCTATTTTAAACTGTTACTAGTAGTAAAACCAGGGACCTATATTTTCCTTTATAAGGATCAATTTGATTCCTGAGGGTTTTCCCTCCCTTGGTCTCTACGATGTTTCTCAGAAAAGGGCTTCATAGTAGTTAACAAATATGTACGTATGATATGGGGTGTGACAGCATTCAAATGTTTTACAACTTAATGCAAACATCATCAAGTTAAAAATAAAAAGATGCACCCATCATTACCTGATGCTCACTCTTTTGAAAAATGGATTTCTGCTTCATTCCTTTTCATGATACCAAAAGTTCTCCCTGCAAGCTGGGTACAGTGGCACATGCTGGTAATCCTAGCATCTTGGGAGGCTGTGGCAGGAGAATGGTGTGTTCAAAGCCAGCCTCAGTTCTCCCACAGAATAAACATTTAAATATTTAAAATGCTGTGAATGTTTTGCTAAAATACTAAAAACAAACTGATTTTCAAACACATCTTTTTAAGATCTCATGGTGGATGTTCCTGGACATGGAAAGGTGGTGGTGGACATTGCATATGGTGGAGCATTTTATGCACTGGTTAGTGCAGAAAAGTTTGGACTTGATATATGTTCTGTGAAGACAAGAGACCTTGTGAACACAGCGAGTGCAGTGACAGAAGCAGTGAAAGCTCAGGTCAGTCCAGTCACTGCCATAATAGCAAATAACCTCCCTCTGTGGCATGGAGAAATAGAATGATCATGTCCATTAAGTATCTTAATAGGGTACTGGTTAAAATCTTAGGTTCTAGAGCAAGGCTACTGGTGAGCTCTGGCTTTGCCATTTATAATATTCATAACCTTGTACAAGTTACATAACCTCTGCACGCCCCAGTTTTCAGCAGATATTATACAATATCTGCTTTTAGGGTTGTTATAAAAGTGAAATAAGTTAATACATGTAAAAGACTTAGAATATTGCCTGGCCCTTAATAATAGCAATAAATGTTAACTATTAGTCACTTTTTAATATACCTATGATGATATGGCTTATGGTTATTTGAAATTACAATAAATATATTATACAATATTCCATTAATTTGAAGCTCATGTGTTTTGCTCTATGTGGTTATTCTGTATTTGCTATATGTGGTTATTAGATCTGATAAAAACTCTTATTTCAATAAAAAATTAATAAAAATTTTCTTAGTGAATTTTTCTTGTATTGCCTAGAAGTTACTCAAATAACTATTCAACTAACTAGTTTGTGCTTGGGATAAAACCTTTTTGATAAAAATCAGTTTCAATCATGAGTCAATAATATTATTTCTAGCACAAGTCTGCCATTTTACCTTGAAGTCAGAATTTAGAGATAAAATACATAATTTGAATGTTTTGGCACCTAAATATTTAATTACTAATAGTAAAAATTAACTTGTGAAAGGCAATGTCTATTATACTTGCACTCGTAATTTCTAACGGACTCAACACTCTTGGCTTTAATTAAAAACTTAAGTAACAAATGAAAATATATGCTATATTGCTATTCTAAATTTTCATTTTTCTGAAACTTTATGTGGATATTATTTAGTCAGTAACTTTTAAGAGCAAAAATTATATTTTTTCTATCAAGCAGAAAGCTAATAGTTTTAAAAATTGGCACACAATAATTCCATTTGTTATGAAATTGAGAAGAAAAAGGCATGTAAAATTAGTAATTTTGAACTTCCCCATAAAGTTTGAACTTCTCACAGAGATGGTAGTGACAAGGGTGGACCCTGATAGAGGGGAGATTTTGAGAAAAATATGAAGTTCTATTGCTAATGTATCAGATAGTAGAACTACTTTGTCAATTGCTGACCATCAATTCTGCTGATGCAAATTTAGGGAAAGACCATCTGTGGGGGGAAGGGCTAAAGTTAATATAAATTTTTCTTCATTCTTTTAACAAACATTTAGCATGAACTTATTGCATGTCAGACATATGCTAGATGCTAAAGACCCAAAGGAAGAACAAACCCTACCCTATCTCCCAGGAGCTTGAGCTAGTGGTGGGAAGGATGGGGGACATACTTGTGAACTTGTGAATAGTGTGTTGGAGTAGTACTTCAGTGGAGTTGGGCTCAGGGGCTCAGAAAGCTAAGATCCAATATGCAGGCCTGTTTATCTTGGTTTTAAATGGACTCTTTCTTTGGCTTTTAAGAATTTAGATATGTTCAATTTTTAAAAAATAACAGGTAAGTGGGAGTGAAATATACTAATTATAAGAATAAATGGAGAAGATCATAGTACTCAGTCTACTAGACGATTGGAATTATAGAAACTTGGAGAAAGTTAAACAAGTAGATCTCCCAAGAAAACCTGGGAGCATTACACTTTTGGATCTTAATGAACCTTACCACTGAGGACCTACCAACTCAGCCAGTGCCAGCTTCTGTGTCTGCTGTTTTTCATGGAACCAACTGACTTCATCCTCTACAGTATCTTTCTTTTTTTCCCCTGTTCAATTGCTTCTCTTACCCCAAATCTTCTAGATCCTTTTAACTTTTACTTGCTCATGGCCTCTCACAGTCCTTGTCTATCACTGGAATTAACCTCAGCTCTAGATACTTAGTGCCTGATTTTTCTACATTCTCCCCTTCAGGCTCCTGAGAATGAAAATACGATGGCTTTAGCTACAGCCAGCCTGTGGACTTGGGGCCAGTGCTTCAAAAAGTGTATGTTAGAATAGAGGACTGTTCTTTTCACTGAAGCTATATGCAGGTCAGTTTCCTTAGAAGGGACCCAAAGTATGACAACAACCAGAAATTAAAAAAAAAAAAAACTATCTAAAGAATAGCATCTAGCTTCTGGTTCCTTGCCCCAAAATGGTAAAGATGGAAAAATTATATAAAAGAGTACCCTATCTACATTATTGAAAAAGATAAATTTGAAATAAAGCATTTATTTTACATATGGCTAATTATTTTGTTCTTATTTTCAGTTTAAAATTACTCATCCTGATAATGAAGACCTTTCCTTTCTCTATGGAACTATATTAACAGACGGAAAAGATGCTTATAGTGAGGAACCAACCACCAACATCTGTGTATTTGCAGATGAACAGGTATTAAAACTGTAATTGTTAGCCACAAACACCAGGTACTATGGAACTAGAATACTCTGAACATTCTTCCTTTATGCTGAAACAGGTTGACAGGAGCCCCACAGGCTCAGGAGTGACAGCCCGAATTGCTCTGCAGTATCATAAAGGCCTTCTAAAACTGAACCAAACCAGGATCTTCAAAAGCAGTGCAACTGGCTCTGTGTTCACAGGGAAATCTGTGAGGGTGAGTGTCACTTTGTTTCTTATTTGTAAATGTGTTGCTTATGAAACCGAAGAGGACTGAGTTGAGTGATGAGTTCTCAGAAGAGATTTGTGTGTGTGTGTGTGTGTGTGTGTGTGTGTGTGTGTGTGTGTGACTGAGGATTAAACCCAGGGGTGCTATACTACTGAGCTACATCCCCAGTCCTTTTTTTTTTTTGTTGAGACAGGGTCTCCCTAGATTGATGAGGCTGGCCTTGAACTTGCAATCCTACTGCCTCAGCCTCCAAGTAGCTGGGATTATAGGTTTGTGCCACTGGGTCCTGTTCATAATAGAATTTTAAAGCAAGCCTGTAAAAACTTCTGTTCAACTAACATATTGGCTCTCAAAGTTTAGTCTTGGGACCCCTGAGAGTCCCCAACATGCTTCCTATATGTCTACAAGGTCAAAACTCTGTTAATAATAAGACTAAAATAATAATAATAACAATAATAGCTTTTCACTCTCATTCTCTCAAACGTATTCAGTGGAGTTCTCCAGAGACTACATGATGGGTGATATCCCAACCAACTCAATGCAAAAGCAGATATAAGAATCTAGCTGTCTTTTGTTAAGCCAGACACGAAAGAAGTTTGCAAAAGTGTAAAACAATGCCACATTTCTCATTAAATTTTTTGCAAATATATTTCACAAAAATTTCTTTATACATTAAAGTGTAATCATTGTAATGGGTTTATTGTTTTTAATGAAGTAATTAACAAATATCTTTAATTCTCGATACAACAAATATGGATAGATATAACCTTCATAAACCAAACCTCCTTGAGGTCCTCAAATCTTTTTTTTTTTATTTTTTTAAATTTTTTTTTAATTTTTATTGTTGGTTGTTCAAAACATTACATAGTTCTTGATATATCATATTTCACACTTTGATTCAAGTGGGTTATGAATTCCCATTTTTACCCCGTATACAGATTGCAGAGTCACATCAGTTACACTTCCATTGATTTACATATTGCCATACTAGTGTCTGTTGTATTCTGCTGCCTTTCCTATCCTCTACTATCCCCCCTCCCTTCCCCTCCCCTCCCCTCTTCTCTCTCTACCCCCTCTACTGTAATTCATTTCTCCCCCTTGTATTTTTTTCCCTTTCCCCTCACTTCCTCTTGTATACCCCTGAGGGTCTCCTTCCATTTCCATGCAATTTCCCTTCTCTCTCCCTTTCCCTCCCACCTCTCATCCCTGTTTAATGTTAATCTTCTTCTCATGCTCTTCGTCCCTACTCTGTTCTTAGTTACTCTCCTTATATCAAAGAAGACATTTGGCATTTGTATTTTAGGGATTGGCTAGCTTCACTTAGCATAATCTGCTCTAATGCCATCCATTTCCCTCCAAATTCTATGATTTTGTCATTTTTTAATGCAGAGTAATACTCCATTGTGTATAAATGCCACATTTTTTTTATCCATTCATCTATTGAAGGGCATCTAGATTGGTTCCACAATCTTGCTATTGTGAATTGTGCTGCTGTGAACATCGATGTAGCAGTGTCCCTGTAGTATGCTCTTTTTAGGTCTTTAGGGAATAGACCGAGAAGGGCAATAGCTGGGTCAAATGGTGATTCCATTCCCAGCTTTCCAAGAAATCTCCATACTGCTTTCCAAATTGGCTGCACCAATTTGCAGTCCCACCAGCAATGTACAAGTGTACCCTTTTTCCCACATCCTCGCCAGCACTTGTTGTTTGACTTCCTAATGGCTGCCAATCTTACTGGAGTGAGATGGTATCTTAGGGTGGTTTTGATTTGCATTTCTCTGACTGCTAGAGATGCTGAGCATTTTTTCATGTACTTGTTGATTGATTGTATGCCCTCCTCTGAGAAGTGTCTGTTCAGGTCCTTGGCCCATTTGTTGATTGGGTTATTTGTTATCTTATTGTCTAATTTTTTTAGTTCTTTGTATACTCTGGATATTAGGGCTCTATCTGAAGTGTGAGGAGTAAAGATTTGTTCCCAGGATGTAGGCTCCCTATTTACCTCTCTTATTGTTTCTTTTGCTGAGAAAAAACTTTTTAGTTTGAGTAAGTCCCATTTGTTGATTCTAGTTATTAATTCTTGTGCTATGGGTGTCCTATTGAGGAATTTGGAGCCCGACCCCACAGTATGTAGATCGTAGCCAACTTTTTCTTCTATCAGACACCATGTCTCTGATTTGATATCAAGCTCCTTGATCCATTTTGAGTTAACCTTTGTGCATGTCGAGAGAAAGGGATTCAGTTTCATTTTGATGCATATGGATTTCCAGTTTTCCCAGCACCATTTGTTGAAGATGCTATCCTTCCTCCATTGCATGCTTTTAGCCCCTTTATCAAATATAAGATAGTTGTAGTTTTGTGGATTGGTTTCTGTGTCCTCTATTCTGTACCATTGGTCCACCCGCCTGTTTTGGTACCAGTGAGTTCCTCAAATCTTAAGGTATAAAGGGTACCGAAACCAGAAGGTTTGAGAACCACTAAATTATGGTTTGGGGATTTTGTTATTATTTTTTGTTTTATTCTACAGAGTGTTTTATTTTATATAATAGAATGTAAAAACCATGAAATATTGTAAAAAGCAAAATTTTTGTACTGGAATAAAATTTCAAATATGTTAACAGGGCCAATTAATCTACTTATGGTAGTTAGTGAAATCTACCACAGAATGATTACATGTAGTAATTGAATCTCTACTCCTTTAACATAGAAGACAATCCATCCTAATTATCAGTTATTTTCAAGGCTTGTTTTTTTCTGAATATGGAATTCTCTTTAAGTTAGGTATTCCTAGATCATAGCTTGATCTTATGGTATACCAAACCATTTATAGCATAAGAGAACACTTGGAGCACAATGTCTTCAGAATTTGAGCCTGAAGATAAAAATAATAATACAGAATATTTACTAGGTACTTCACTGTGTATCAATTTCCAAGCTAAGAATGTTATACGTACCATATTCATTTAAACCTTGTAAGAATTCTAAGAGACTGGTACTGTTATGATCCTTTTTTAATAGATGAAAAAATAGAGAATTAGAAAGCTTAGGTAAACTTGTCAGAACTTAGTTCATGAGTAGCAAAGCCAGGCTATGAATGTGGGTCTCTCTCAACAGATTCTATGCTGTTAATTATTACATTGTACTGCTACCACTCAAAGCCAAGTTTACCAGTGCTTGATATTATACCAGCTTTGTAACAAAATAATAAAATTACTGTACCCTACTTTAATATTTGACATTTACCTTTTCCTTAGTTGTTCTTATTTACAAGATTTGAAAGTAAAAATCAACTTCAAGTAAGAGTTGCAGTTATTTATTTTACAGTTATTAATCAGGCTTACCAGAGTATCTTTACATGCACTATAAGCCTTTCCTTTCTGTCTGGGCTCTTCCAGGCTCTCTGATGGTGCTTTCTCAGTTTCTTTCCCTGCCCCAGCTTCTGCTCCCTGTCCATCCAATTAAGTGACTCCAGCATTTTATTCTTAGCTTCCTTCCATCTCATCTACAATTTAATGCCACTAGACACTTTCTTCCACTTTCTAGACTTCAGTTCTCAACCCCTCTGCTGCTGATGACTCCTAAACCTTCATCCCTACCATGCCTGTCCTGCAACTCTTTCTGATCTAACACTTTTATTGCTGGTCCCTATCCTCATCTCTATGAGGAATGAATGTCCTCAAAGTATTTCAAACTCAACTTGTTAAAAAGTCCAGCCTTTGGACTAGGGCTGTTATTCAGTGGCAGAGTGCTTGCCTAGCATGTTTGAGGCACTGAGTTCGATCCTTAGCCCCCAATAAAATAAAGGCATTCTGACCATCTACAACTATATTTTTTAAGTCCATGCTACCATCCTTCCTTCTACATACTCCTCTCTTATTCCCCATCTTAGCTAATGGCATCATTAGTTTCACTTCCAAGCATGAAACCATGGTCTTGTTTACCTTATTTTTAATTTCTTTCTACATTGTCAACGGGCCAGTCATTTCCACCTCCAAAGTATTTCTATATTATGTTATCTTTCTCCATCTTTACTAAAAACTACCTAGTGCCTCTGGATTAAAACCAGTGAATCAAAGTTCTTTCTTAAAAGGTTTCTGGGCTTCTAGTCTCTCTCCTCTTCAACTTGTCCTTCATTTTACGCTAAACATATCTAAAATACACATTAGACCACGTTACTTTCCTTAAAATTTTTCCATAGCCCTTAGGTTTCCTTTAACACGATAAAAATCAAGAGTTCAACTTTTAAGCCAGATACAGTATGAGTGAAATATTTTGATAGGATGCTCCTTCCATCTTTTTTCAGGAAGCAAAATGTGGTGACTTCAAAGCGGTTATAGTGGAAGTATCAGGACAAGCGCATTACACAGGTGCAGCAAGCCTTACTGTAGAAGATGACGACCCACTGAAGGATGGGTTTCTTCTCAAGTGACCTCTTCCATGAATTTTAAGGGATTTCCTTCCAAAGTAATTATTATCTGTAATCAATGTTTCCTCTAAATTATGTTAACCATTATTGAGTAATACCTGTCATCTAATATCCCTTCTTTCTAAAATAGTACACTGTAGTGAAATAGACAATTATCATATCCCCTATTTTCAAATGGACTTTGGTATAAATATCACTTATGTCTACTATACAAAGTGCCAAAAATTCAGAAACTTTTCTAGTTATTATCAGGTAAAATAGAATCTTAGTTACTTAAATATTACTCTATGGTATTGCTATAAGATTTTGTTTTAGAGATTCTTTGAATAAAATTTGTAATTGTAGCCTTCTCAACAATAAACTTTACAATTTTTTTAGTCTTCTAGTTTTAGTAAAGTAATGGCCTCTCTATAAGCAGCATATAAAGGATATGGGTTATTAAGGGGTATCCAACAGTTAATATAAACAGCCTGGGTGGTCAACTTCTGTGAGTAGGTGTTACTTTAGCCGCTGCTGGGATGTGTCTAAGCTGCAAATTGGGCTCCTACATCCACTAAGTGTCATAAACTGATGCTAAGACTAACTAGTAATCAGACTTACTATCTCTTTAAGATGCATGTGTGTGTGTGTGTGTGTGTGTGTGTGTGTCCACACATGTGCATGTGTGTGTGCATGGTAGGTATGGAATCCAAGGTGGGTACAGAACCCAGGACCTCAAGCATGCTTAGTACATTCCTACCCACTGAATTACCGTCTGGCTACTTTAAGACGTTTATAAAAGGAATTGTCCATTAATTATTGAAGTGCAAGTACATAGTAGAAATTAATTGGGGATGGGGATTTTAGCTCTGTGGCAGAGTGCTTGCCTAGCATATGCAAGGCCCTGAGTTCAGTCCTTGGCCCTGAAAAAAAGAAAAAAGAAAGGAATTAATCAATGAATCTTTACAATGGAATGAGTCACATTATCTAGCACTCTTGCTAGACAATTCTTATCTGTGAGCCTGTTAAAAATATTTGATTGTTAATAGTTGTCATAGATTGAAGCACTAAAATATTCTCTTTTAATGTGATGCCTTCAAAGAATTTGACCCAGCTATTCCCCTTCTCGGTCTATTCCCTAAAGACCTAACAAGAGCATGCTACAGGGATACTGCTACATCGATGTTCATAGCAGCACAATTCACGATAGCAAGATTGTGGAACCAACCTAGAAGCCCTTCAATAGATGAATGGATTAAAAAAATGTGGCATCTATACACAATGGAGTATTACTCTGCATTAAGAAATGACAAAATCATAGAATTTGGAGGGAAATGGATGGCATTAGAGCAGATTATGCTAAGTGAAGCTAGCCAATCCTTAAAAAACAAATGCCAAATGTCTTCTTTGATATAAGGGGAGTAACCAAGGACAGGGTAGAGAGGAAGAGCTGGAGTAGAAGATTAACATTAAACAGGGATGATAGGCGGGAGGGAAAGGGAGAGTTAAGGGAAATTGCATGGATTTGGAAGGTGAGCCTCAGGGTTATACACAATTACATATAAGAGGAAAGGAGGAGTAGGATAAAAATTATATAAGTGGAAGAAACGATTTTTAGTAGAGGGGGTGGAGAGAGAGAAGGGGAGGGGAGGGGAGGGGAGGGGAGGGGGGATAGTGGAGAATGGGATAGACAGCAGAATACATCAGTCACTAGAAAGGCAATTTATAAATCAATGGAAATGTAACTGATGTGACACAGCAATCTGTATACGGGGTAAAAATGGGAGTTCATAACCCACTTGAATCAATCTGTGAAATATGGTATATTAAGAACTATGTAATGTTTTGAACAACCAACAATAAAATATTATTAAAAAAAAAAAAGAATTGAGTAGACTCTTTTGTGAGGTAGGTAATAGTATTTTCTTTCTAAGCATACAAAAACTGAATTATTTATTTTACCAGGCTTTATCACCCAATAAATCCATATTGACCCTGTCATTAGTTCTGTGGTTTTACCTGACCAAAATTAATATTTTAATTTCCATATTACACAAAAGCAATTATGGTATTTTTCATTTGGTCTTTATAAAATTCTGTGGCAAAGAAAATCACCTAAGAAAAGTGACACTATCACTAACTCAGTGTGACCATGTACTTTTTCCCTACAGATTAAGAGCTGTACTTTAAAAAAAAATTAAAAGTGAACTAAATAACAGAGAACAGAACCACTCTTTTCTCTCCAAATCTCACAAGTCATATTAATTTGAAAAAATACATTGCTTAAAAGTTACATTCTATAGCTTTTTATGTGCCATGTTACATAGCCTCTACTATTATGAGTATACTATGCAATAGGTATTAGCATCCCATGGTTACCAAGGGTGGGAATTTCATCCCTGACATTGTTTAGAATTGTCAGTTCTGGGTGATAATAAACAAGTGATGACTTTTAGTCAGTTTTATCACTGTTTTGGAATTCTCTACAAACAGCATAGCTCTTGTCAGCTACACCAGGGTGGATCACTCCCTCTGCACATCCTCTGTGTGTTACTGCTTGTCCCAGTCAGATGGAAGAGGGAGAAGCAGATCAGGTATGTCAAAATAACTCTCCAAAGGTCATTCTAGAGGCTGTGAATCTAGGACTTCTGACTCCATTATTTTCTTACTATACTTCTTTCATCTCTAAGACAGGACAGTTAGAACTTTTTCAAGATACAGTACTTGAATAATGATGGTGTATTTCTTGAACATTCAAAAATAGATATTACTTAACTCTTCCAAAATTCTAATCTAAACCAGAGCCAAACCCTTGCAATAAAACAATTGTTATTCTATATTTTTCCCTGTCTCCTTTGGGGTCAGAAACACTAGGGAGATCATCTCCCACCTCTGCCTGTCTGGCCAGTCACCAAGCCCTATTGATTCTACCTTCTAAATATTGGTCACTACTACTCTATCATATCTCACTAAGGGTCTAACCTCACCAACTAAAGTATATCTGATCTTCCCCTCACTGGTTTCTTCCCTTAAGTACTTAAATGTGCTTATCACAGGTAGAATGAACCTCATCCTTTAGCTTGATGTTCCTCATCCTCTAGCTTGCTGTCACTCCTTGCCTTGGCATTCTAGTCTTTAGATTTCTTACTCTCCACTCACTGGGTACATTTTTCTCACCTTCCATTTGCTAGTCAACTCTAAGTCTGATTTCTGCTTCATTACTACTTGGAAGCTATACTTGACCTAATTGTCACACTTAACAGGCTCCACATGGTTTATGTAATCCATGGTGGCTGCTTCTGCTTGCTACTTGCAGGCAAGTATATTTATTACACTAGGAACCTCTCACCCACTTGGTGCTGAGCTCACCCACAGAGCCACTCAGTGAGATTCCCAAGGCCTTTAGGTTGAGACCCAGTCCCCATTAAACCCACCTAGCACTGCCATTGTATGAGTCCAGGTCCATCTCTCTCCTTCACTATGAACTTGCATTGCTCATTGCTTCAAGTCCCCCAGTTGGGTCATCCTTCTCAAAACTCTCAAAAGCTACAAATTGCATAATATCCTTAAGACAACATTGCTCATACTTTGGCAAGTGTATAAATCACCTGTGAATCTTAAAATGCAGATTCTCATCCAGTAGGCCTGGGGGGAGCAGTTCTACCAAATCCTCAGGTGATATTAATGCTGCTTAGTAGGAGGGCTACACTGTGAACAGTAAAATTCATTGGCAAATCTATTTTAATTACTTGTTTGGGCCCAGGTTTTACAGGTGAGTTCCCCTGATCTGGTAAGCCATTTGAACTCTGAAATACATGAAAATCCTATTTTCAGATAAAGGACAGGGCTGACCTCAAGAGCACAAATGACTTTCCTGAGGACAGCCTGGGGACATTACCTTCCCTTCTTTACTGAAGACAAAAACATAAGCCTCATTAACTCTCTCACAGCCTGGCTTTGTGCTCTTTAACTGCTTCTTAGTTTTTTACTACTCCCTAGCATTCCACCTATGGTTCCTTCATTTGATATTCTGTCCCTAAGCAGTCATACCCGCGGTATGACACTGAACCTTGAATAAATCTGTTCCACCGAATGCGGGCCGGTCTCCTTCCCTAGGAGGCCGACCTGGCTGGCACTCTGAAGCTCAAACCAATGGCTAGGTAACCTCGGGGAAAGGCGGGGTGTCAGGGGCTGGCTTTTCTGGGGTACTGGGCTGGCGTCCCGCCCCGCGCTCCTGCGTAAACACGCGGTTCCCACGGCAACGCCTGGAGCCCACGTCAAAGGCTCCGCCGGGTCCGCGGCGACCGTCACCCCTCCCGCCCAGCCTGACTCCCCGCAGCGGCCGCTTCCCCGGCCCAAGCTACCTCTCCGGCCCAGCGGCCGCCTCCCCGGTGCGGGATGAACAGATCCGCGGCCTCCGCGGGGCCCCATGGAGGAGCATCCGCGGCGGCCGCCGGCCCGCCCACCAGTGAGCATGGCCTTGCCGGGCGTCCCACATCCCGGCGCCCCCTCCGCGGCCGGCTCGCCTGGCGGGACTTCCTCCGCGGCGACATTGGCCGTGCTCTCCTTCAGCACCGTGGCGACCGCAGCGGCCGCGGCGCTGGGGAACCAGAGCGACGCCAGCGGGGGAGGCAGCGTTGCCGCTCCAGGTGGCGGCGGCGGCGGAGGCAGGCCCGGGGCGGCGGGGGCGGTGCGGGTGGCGGCGGCGAGGCCGGCGCTGGGCCCGGAGGCGGCGCCGGTGCTATCGCACGGGGCAGCGGTGGCAGCTCAGGCGCTCGTCCTGCTGCTCATCTTCCTGCTATCTAGCCTGGGCAACTGCGCGGTGATGGGGGTGATCGTGAAGCACCGGCAGCTTCGCACCGTCACCAATGCCTTCATTTTGTCGCTGTCCCTGTCGGATCTGCTCACGGCGCTCCTCTGCCTGCCCGCTGCCTTCCTGGACCTCTTCATTCCCCACGGAGGTTCTGCGCCCGAAGTCGCCGCGGGGCCTTGGCGCGGCTTCTGCGCAGCGAGTCGCTTCTTCAGCTCGTGTTTCGGCATCGTGTCCACTTTCAGCGTGGCCCTCATTTCGCTGGACCGCTACTGCGCCATCGTGCGGCCGCCCCGGGAGAAGATCGGCCGGCGCCGCGCCCTGCAGCTCCTGGCGGGCGCTTGGCTGGCGGCTCTAGGCTTTTCCTTGCCCTGGGAACTGTTTGGGGGATCCCGGGAGCCCTCCTCAGTGCAGAGCTTCCACGGCTGCCTTTACCGGACCTCTCCAGACCCCGCGCAGCTGGGCGCGGCCTACAGCGTGGGGCTGGTGGTGGCCTGCTACTTGCTGCCCTTCCTGCTCATGTGCTTCTGCCACTATCACATCTGCAAGGCCGTTCGCCTGTCGGATGTGCGCGTGCGGCCAATGACCACCTACGCGCGTGTGCTGCGTTTCTTCAGCGAGGTGCGCACTGCCACCACCGTGCTCATCATGATTGTTTTCGTCATCTGCTGCTGGGGCCCCTACTGCTTCCTGGTGCTGCTGGCTGCGACCCGGCAGGCCCAGGCCACGCAGGCCCCTTCTCTCCTCAACGTGGTGGCTGTCTGGTTAACCTGGGCCAATGGGGCTATCAACCCTGTCATCTATGCCATTCGCAACCCCAACATTTCCATGCTCCTAGGGCGCAACCGCGAGGAGGGATACCGGACTAGAAATGTGGACGCTTTCCTACCTAGCCAGGGCCAGGGTCTGCAGGCCAGAAGCCGTAATCGCCTTCGAAACCGCCTAGGGGCTTGCAGCAGGATGTCCTCCTCCATCACCGCCAGTGGGGCCGGAGGTGACGTGGCCATGTGGGCCCGCAAAAACCCAGTTGTGCTTTTCTGCAGGGAGGGACCACCAGAACCTGTGACAGCAATAGCCAAACAGCCTAAAACTGAAGCCGGAGATACTAGCCTCTAAAAAGGGCTGGGATGGACAGCTTTTGAAGGCGAACTTCCACCCCTTCATTTAATGATACAAGATTCCAGGGAGAATCATGGATTTCATAAAGCCAAACATTTAAAACTAAAGAGAGGGGGCGGGTTGCCACTTTCCCCCAAACAACATAAAAACAATGTCCCTTTCTTCAGAAAGTGCCAAAAGGAATGTAAAATGCAAAAATTAAAACAATCTTAAGCCACACAACCAAGCATTGTGAACTTAAGTGCCAAAAAAAAAAAAAAATGACCCAAATAAAATTCACAATTACTGAAAAGCTCATATTACAGGAATCACACTGTGAAACAAAGCAAAAATCACTGAATGCAACCAGTATGTGTTTAAATACATAGTTTCAGGATTGAATGGAGACCCTCAGAGCTGCTTGAAGGCCCCTCTAAATCACCAGCATTGAACGAAAATCTTTAGATTCTAGAACTTGCACCTCTGACCATGCTTAGGTGCTTAGGGGTGCTTAGGTTTGCTAGCAGAAAATTCTTATCCTTACATAAATTGGTGCACTTCTTTCCATCCTTGTAATCTTTGTGGGAAATTTTAAATTCAGATCTTATTTTGAAACCATTTGGGGATTCTGAAAAGTTGGATTTTGAAAGTTGGTTAATTACTACATAAAACTTAACCATCTGAAGGGCAAATAGCATAAAGAAATATGACTGTTCAAAAAGAATTCCAAGATTATTCATAAAAATGACTCTCCCTTCCACCCTTCTTCTTTTTTTTTTTTAAAGAGAGAGTGAGAGAGGAGAGAGAGAGAATTTTTTAATATTTATTTTTTAGTTCTCGGCGGACACAACATCTTTGTTGGTATGTGGTGCTGAGGATCGAACCCAGGCCGCACGCATGCCAGGCGAGCGCGCTACCGCTTGAGCCACATCCCCACCCCACCCCACCCTTCTTCTTGCCACCACCACCCCCCATCCCAATTACCTGTCTTGGGAAATTTGGAAGCTTACCCTTACTCTAACCTGCTACTCTCCTTGATGATAACTTTTAGGATGCCATTTTCAGAAGGCTTTCACATTTTAAAAAGATAATAACTTTTCATAGAAGAAAAACCTTTTGTCTTTTGACATTACATTTGATTTTTTAGATCCCGCCCAAACTGTAATTTGAAGTCAAATTGATTGAACAGGGTAAGTGATGCTATTAAGTACCAAGACTGGCTTTCCTATATGGCATTTAACTAATTGAAGATAATTCCAAAGAGAAATTCTAAAAATAGTTTGAGAAGTGGCCACATTGTTGGAATAGTCAACAGAGCTTTCAAGAAGTTCATGCTCTCCTACATTTTGGAAGTTGAGCATATCTTTTTTTTTCAAGTAGCTGATTCCTTCTTTATAGACATGACCTGTTTAAAATATTGTTATCTTTACCAAAAGGAAGAATAGGTGTGAGACTATTATATGAAAGAGGGCATTAAAAAAAAGGTGTAAAGTTGGAGAGGTACCTCAAGCAAATTGCAGATGTCTTCAGAAATGTGAGAATTGAGATGCTTTTTACAATAATTCAAAAGCACAATTTAGGATTTGTCTATGTGAAATTTCTTATATTGAATGTCACTGTACACAGAATCATTTGCTCAGAATTTTAAAAGATGTTTTTCTGGTTTTTTCCCTCTTTCCTTCTCGCCACCCTGTTCCTCTTTTCTTCAATATTTCACAGCCTTAACTGAATAAGAACCTGGTATGAAAAGTCTTCAGCTCTCTATGAAGATTTCAATATGAAATAGCCAGCATTTTTTCTTGTATTTAAAGTTGTTTATTAGAATTTAAGTCTTTGTGTGACTTTTGTAATCAAAGATGGAAATACATGATTCCTGTCAGAGCAAAACATGTTTTAATTTTTTTTCCTGCTTCTCTGGGTATCATCACAATCCAAAGTATATAAATTATCTGTGTACATTTTGCTACACTCAATGTAGTACAAAGTAGATGAGATAATCTCTCTATTACTTATTATCATAAAAAATACAGCGTTTATAGTACAGGGCTAACATATAACATGCATTGCCTGTTAAAGGCAGGGGAGGGGGTATTTTGGGCATTGTGTGAAAATGGAAGTATTTTCTGGGATTTAGGGAGAGATGATAAAGTCTTCCAATTTTAAAACATACTATAGAAGAGGACTCAGCCATTATGAACAAAGACCAGAAAGAAAGTGAGAGACCTTAGGAGGTGGCATGGTGTAAAGTAGGGTTTTGCCTGAGAAGAAAGGAAAAAAAAACAAGCAAACTCAAATGTGATATGAAATAAACCTTCCTGGTTAGTAAAGAGAAAATCTAAGATTGGACATTCCAAGGTTAGCATGAAGGACTTCAAGGAAGAAACTTAATTCCCCCTCCTTTTTCAGTAGAAGGGAGTTTTAAGGAAGGAGTGGCTTGTGAGTGAGACCACTCTGTTAGTGGCTCCAAGAATCTTGGTTGGCAATAGGGAGAATGTTGCTAGTCAGTTACTGAACTATTTACAATGTTGTGTTTATTTTTTCATTTGAAGATATACAACTATAGATTGGCAGAACTAGAATTTCACTACGGTCCTGGTTGGGCCTTAAAGTACCGTGTTCCCTTGTCTACTTCTGGTCCTCCTTGAAAGGCTACATTCGGGGAAAGCAAGGATGAGAACTTATGTTACCATCATCATCATCAGTTACCGTTTCTTTTGCTACTCTATGTAAGTCAGTTTCCTTGGTGCCAAGGCTACTAAGGGACAGAAATCACAGTACCAGCATGGGGACTGCTTACTGCCCAACTGAGGGCTTAGTGCTTTATGAGAATCATCCCTAATCAGGATTCTTAATTTACTTGTGGGAAAGAAGAGGTAGAGCATTTTCAGAATAGGTTATCAAAGAAAGGAGATGAATTTGTAAGCACAAGATATTCAGATAAAGGTCAGCAATAAATCTAGTCCCATGGAACCAATATGGTTTCATATCTTGAATAAAAGAAAGAGAATGATTCTCAAATAAATGTGTCTTAGTTCTTTCCTCATGTTTACCGTGAGTGTGCAATTACTATACAATTTAGTGGGAGAAAGGGAAAGAGAATATTGGGATGCATATTCCAGAATGTAATCTGTTCTGGTTTGAGTATTTCATTTGGGTTGCAATAATAATAGACACAAGTAGTACTCTATATAGTTCATTAGTTAATTTAATATTTAGAGCAAATTTATGAAGAGGATATTGTTAGTATTCTTTCTCCCATTTTACAGATGAGAAAGTTGAGGCACAGAGGTGTTAGGTGATTTGCCTAAGAATACACAGCTAGTAAGTGCTAAAAGTAATATTTGTACCTGGCAGATAGTTGCAAGAAGTGGTCTCTTAACCACTTAGAGCCTCTCTTGTTTGTAAAAGTTAATAGGAAATCTGGAAAAGAGACAGGGAATACAAAGACAACTATCAAAAGGATGGAAAAATAGATATCATAAAATTTAAAAGAAAGGATTTGCTTAGTTTGGAGAATAGCTATAGCTATAAAAGATGTGTGCCATTTTATTTTATTTTATTGAACCAGGGATTGAACCCAGGGATGCTTAACCACTGAGCTACATCCCCAGCCCTTTTAGTTTTTATTTTGACACAAGGCCTCACTAAGTTGCTTAGGGTCTCACTAAATTGCTGAGGCTGGCCCCAAACTTGCAATCCTCCTGCCTCAGCCTCCTGAGTCACTGGGATTATAGGTGTACACCACTATGCCTGGCTCAAGATATATGCTTTTAAATATATGAAAAGTTTCTGAGCAGTTGTTTTCTGGAATATTCTCAACCCTTTGGATGATGATCCCAATATTCCATCTTCTCTATTCCTGCTCAGAGCAGCTAAGCACAGTTGGAGAAAAACTATAAAGTCGTATCAATCAATTAGTACCGTCTGCAGCTAAAATCCATAGCTTTGCCAGACCCTGCCCCCCACCGCCCAACAATCTGAATCTTTTCATTTGTCAGCTCACTTTTTTTGCACATGTTCTTGACCTTCAGACATTCGACACTCAATCATTTAACTGACTCTATCCTCTTGGGAGATGATCTTTGCTCCTACTTTGCCAAGAAAATAGAAGCCATCAGATATGTCTGTAGCTTCATATTTTAGTCACTAAACCTAACAAACTAACCTTTCCCTGGTATCCTTAACCTTCCTGCTAAACCAAATCCCTTTTATGAACATTTAAACATGTCCTAAGCTCTCGAGAAGAACAAACTTGCTCCTATCCCTTTTCTTTCTCTCAGCTCCCTCCTTTCAATAGTCACCACAGGAAAGATCTATACTTTTTATTGATTTAAGTCCTAATCCATAGTTTTAGACGCATAAGAAAGTCATTATTTTTCTGCAACTCAGTTTTTCCCCACCAATCCCCTATTCTGCCAGATTGGGGGGAAAAATTAAGTCAGCAGCATCTGGGGTCTAAGGATGGGTTAAGTCCAAGGTTTTGGTGAACGTGAGTCAACCATGGTCATCTGTACACACTGGCTTCCATCCAGGCATCCATCAGTCTGTCTGTAGATTGACATTCATAATTTTCTGAATAATTGTCTCCCACGGCAGCCCAAGAGGATCCAGCTCTAACGAGTACTCAGGAGCTCCTCTCTGGACACAGTGGATCATTGTTCCACTTCAGCACCACTGAGGATTGTGGCCACACTCATAAGGCTATCTCAGGCTGCTTTTTAAAAATTATTATTTTTTATTATTGGACATTCTTTTATATTGTTGGATCAATAAATCAAAGCAATATATAAAACACACACTGGAAATCTCCCTTCTGGAATGACAGTGACAGGCTTAGTGGACTTGATCCACAGTGAAATGACTATAACTAGAGAAAATTATTGAAAAACCAACGAGTTGAAATTTCTTGGAATTGATCTAAGGGCATACATAAAATGAAGGAATATTTATTCAAGAAAAGTCTACTAAAACTCAGTCATGTGTAATAAATCTGCAGCATTTGAATTATATCCACCACTCCTTCCCTGCTTCTGGCTCAGTATGACAGAAATTCCATTCCAGGTGTGTATAGCCAAGAACATAGACCTCTCCCAGCACCCAAAGACTATGGTGTTTTACAGAGAAAGGCAGGTCATGAGAATGACTCATCTTTCCAGTTGCATATTGCAAAAAAAAAAAAAAAAAAAAGGTGAACGTGGCCAAGATGTTAGGGGTAATCATCTTCCTCCTAACCCCACTCATATGATAGATGTTTTACCCCAGTTTCGCTATGCTAAGAATACTGGGGCCATGACTACCCTGAACCCAGTTCATTTGTATGACTGTGATTCTATAATAGGATAGGCAAGCTGAGAAGACCAGGGGACAACTGCTCCCCCTCAGTGCCCTGCTTCTAAAAGAAGGTGTCACTTCAAAAGAAGCAGGCCATTGTCCCTGTCCCCAATGTCAGATCTTCAGCTCAGAGAATTTGACCAGCTAGAGAGACAGGCCTTTCACAGAGGGTTGTGAAGTTTTACTGAAAGAAACTAATTTTATTTGAAGCACAGAATGGGAAAGTTCGAGTCTAAAGTCATTCTCAAAAACAATGGCATTTTGGTGATAAGCAATTAAGAGCTTCCTGAGAGAGAAAAGCTAAATCATAGGCCATCTAGATTACCAGGGAGGATCAGGAAAAGGGAGAGCTAGGAAAAGCCTTTGTGGGGGCTAACACCAACCTCAGAAACTAGCCGTGCCATTGGGTCAGACTCAGGAGCAATTGATGACTCAGAGCATTGTCAATAGCAATGGAGCAAATAGTGAAGAATTGGTAACATCTAACCACTAGATATCATGAGGAAAAGAGACAGAGAGTCCTACTGAAACTGTCATCTTGTGGGTGATTGTGGGCCTACCCAAGGCCATGATGAGGAACAACACCAAAGGCATCACAATGTACCAAAATAGTCCAGCCACTATATCACTAAATGAACAGGCAAACCACAATGACAACCCCAGAGAAGGAGCAGGGGGAACGTGTGTCCAGAGCTTTTACATAGTTTCTCCAGAAGGGCTCTTCCTAGCCCTTTCTCTCCTTGGTTCTATCTAAAGTGTCCAATATGTAACAACAACAATAACAACAACCAAAATGTGTAAGACATAAACAGAAATAAAAATGTGTAAATGAGGGCTGGGGTTGTGGCTTGGTGACAGAGAACTTGCCTAGCATGTGTGAGGTACTGGGTTCAATTCTCAGCACAGCATAAATAAATAAATAAATAAATAAATAAAGGTCTTGTGCCCATCTACAACTAAAAATATTTTTTAAAATGTGTAAATGATGCCCCATGGGGGAGAGGAGGTAGGCGTTAAGAACTGCTTGTAAGAGGGAACAGATGTCAGATTATTCAGTAGCCATTATTAAATATGTTCAAGTAATTTTTGAAAACCTATGCTTAAAGGAGTGAAAGAAGGCATGTTGATGTTTCATCAATAGAGAATATCAATAGAGATAAAGATCGTAAAAAGACACGTGAAAATTTTGGAGTTGGAAAAGTATAATAACTGAAATTTAGAATTTACTAGAGGGTCTCAACAGTAAATTTTAATTGGCAGAAGAAATAATTAGTGATCTTGAATATAGTTCAAAGAGGTAAGAAAGAGAATGAAGAAAAACAAATGGAGCTTCAAGGACCTAAAGGAAGCCGGGAGAAGTGACGCATGCTTATAATTCCAGCAGCTTGGGAGGCTAAGACAGGAGGATCATGAGTTCAAAGGCAGCCTCAGCAATGGAGAGGCACTAAGCAACTCAGTGAGACCCTATGTCTAAATAAAATACAAAATAAGGCTGTGGATGTGGTTCAGTGGTTGATTGCCCCTGGATTCAATCCCCAGTACAAAAAAAAAAAAAGACATTATTAAGTGCACCAATGTATATCTAATGTGACTTTCAGATGAAGAGGAGAGAGCGATAAGGGCTGTAAAAAAATACTTGAAATAATGGCTGTGAACTTTCCAAATCTGAAGAATTAATCTTCACATTCAAAAAAAACTCAATGAACTTCCAGTAGGATAATCACAAAGAGATACACACAGGCACATCACAGTAAAAATGCTGAAAGAAAAAAAGGAAAAGAAATTCTTGAAAGCAGTAAGAGAAAAACTACCACATACAAGGAAACTTAAGATCAGTAGCCGACTTCTCATTAGAAACAATGGCAGCCAGAAGGTAGTGGGATGACACATCCAAGAACAGCTGTCAACCAAGAATCCTATAGTCAGCCAAACTATCCTTCAACAAATATATGTTGAAAGCTACTATTTTAGCCAACTTTTTAGTCACTGTGACCGAAAGACTTGACAACAATAACTTAAGAGGAGGAAGTTTAGCTTGGCTCACAGTTTCAGAGTTTCAGTCTATGGTCAGCAGGTTCCATGGCTCTGAACACAAGGTGATGCAGACAGAACAGGATGGTGGAAGTGCATGGCGGAGGAAAGCAGCTCAAGACATGGTGACCAGAAAACAGAGAGCAAGCTCTGCCCAGTAAGGATTAAATATAACCCCCAAAGTCACATCCCCAGAGACCCACTTCCTCCAGACACACCATATCTGCCAACAGTTACAGACCGGTTAATCTGTCCACTGGTTAGGCCACACCTCATGATCTAATCATTTCACCTGCAAACATTCTTGCATTGTCTCACACATGAGCTTTTGTGGGGTCACCTCATATCTAAATAACCACAGTTAATTTTTGCTTCTTTGTGTTAATGCAAGTGAAGGCATATTTTCTTAATTTTCTCCCTTTTGTACACAAAAGTTATCCAAATATAAACTATTCTGTACATTGCTTTTTTTTTCATTTACAATGTATCTTGGAAATTCTTCCATATGATATGTTGAAAATGTCCTTATTCTCTTTTTAAAAGTCTTTAAAAAATAGCTACATGGTGTTAGGTATTTGGGGCATGGTCTTAAATGAATGTCTGAGGTTCTCAAGGTGATCTGTCCTCTCTGGCTGGACTGTAATTCTGTCATCATCCTGCCAAGTGTGGGTTTAGGTTTGTCTGTTCATCTCTCAGTCCTATAGTAACCTCTCTCCTCTAGGCCTCATGGTGATTTATTCTACATGTGTGTAGCCCTTAGGGGCTGGGGATGTAGCTCAGTTGGTAGAGTGCTTGCCTTGCATGCACAAGGCTCTGGGTTTGATCCCCACCACACACACACACACACACACACACACACACACACACACACAAATGTGTGCAACCCAAAAATCTAATACCAACAACGAAGAGCAATCCCCACACAGGCTCTCCCTTAGAATATGCTGGTCCACAAATTCCAGTCACTTCAGCTGCCTTTTCAATGTGAGAAGACAACCTCCCATTACCAAGATCTGAAAAACAGCCCTAAGAAGAAATATACAATAACTTACATAATACATATGCACATAAAGCTCTTAGCACAATAACTTCATAAACAGCCAGTGAATGCTGGGTTTTATCATATAATCTGTTCATTGATACAAAACTTTACCTATAATGTTTTATTAAGAACAAAAATCTGTTGTAAAATATTATATTTAGAGTGACTTCAATTTTGAAAACAAACTTTCATTAAAATAAATCTGGGCAAATATCTACCAAATAATAATATTTAACCAAACAATATAATTATAGATACTCTATAGTTGCTAATAATTTTCTCCATTATATTTTTGTAATAAGAACACATTACTTTTTAAAAAAATATTTATTTTCTAGTTATAGGTGGACATTATATCTTTATTTCATTTTTATGTGGTGCTGAGGATCGAACCCAGTGCCTCACTCGATCTAGGTGAGCACTTTACCACTGAGCCACAACCCCAGCCCAAGGACACATTACTTAAAAAAATGTATAATAAAGATAATCACAAAAGAGCATTTTGAAGTCTATGTTGAAGAATGAAGAGCAAGTCCCTCTTCTTTGTCTTGAAGGGAGTAGAATCATTTGTTGGTTTGCTGAATACGGTGGACCCTTGGATTGTGGGGGCCTGTTGGCTAGGGATACTGCCTTTTCTGCCTCCTAGCCTCCAAGGGAAGATGGAGTTACTTACTGTAGGAACCCTTCTGAGTTGTGTGTTTAACTAGTTAGAAAAAATCCTGGGGAAAAAATTCAGTTACAATATAAGCCAGGACTATTTTTTTATAGTTAATCATTTTGTTGTATGATACCTCTTTGTTGGATTCAGGTCATTTTTGCACCCAATATTGAGCACTTTTATTAGATCTTATATATATGAGGGAAAAGTAGAGGATAATATTATAATACCCCCTTTTGCATGTTCCTGACTTCTCTGCAGCTAGGACTTCCTGTGGCTTTAGTTAAGAAGGCAGAAACCACCAGATACTAATATTTGTTATCATGTTCACTGACAAAATTGAGCGGGCTCATCTGGATGCCTAGCCTCTGTCTCCCAAAGCATTCCACTTTGTTAAAGAGGCTACCTTTTTTTTAGAAGAACATACTCTCTGGGTAAAAGTAGAAAAATAACTTCACTAGATTAATAAAAAATATATCTTCAAAATTTAATATGCTCAAGGGTCCCACTATATAGGACTGTAAAAGCAATTTTGAGTTCCCTTGTTTTCTCTTTGAAGAGCATACACTTGATTTGAATGGACAAACAAACAAACAAAAAATCTTTAACAATGTTTTATCTTTAACTACAAGGATGAAAAACAAACCAAAGGTGAAAGCATAGGGTTAGCCACATCCTGGTGGTCCTTAAGTTCTTGCTGATTTCTGGATGTCAGAGGTCCACAGCCAACAGTGTATTTCCTTGGTAGCATAAAGCTTGCATTTTGGAAGCCTGAAATGCTGCTAATTCTCCACAAGGGGGCGCCATTATCAAATACAACAATTGTCTAAGCAGGCAACATGACTTTTTTAAAAATATATGACAGCGGAATATATTACAATTCTTATTACACATATAGAGCACAATTTTTCATATCTCTGGTTGTTTACAAAGTATATTCACACCAATTCGTGTCTTTATACATATACTTGGGATAAGAATGATCATCACATTCCACCATCATTTATAACCCCAGGCCCCTTCCCTTCCCCTCCACCTCTCTGCCCTATCTGGAGTTCGACTATTCCTCCCATGCTCCCTCTCCCTACCCCTCTATGAATCAGCCTCCTTATATCAAAGAAAACATTTGGCATTTGTTTTTTGGGGATTGGCTAACTTCACTTAGCATTATCTTCTCTAAATAAAAGCAGAGCATCGTGGTGCATTAAACTTTCATAGCTTTTACATTCTCATAAAAATTTAACTCTCATTATCATATAAAATAGTGTAGCATCTTAGTTCTATGAAAGCTAAGACACATATCATATGTTAAATCTATAATTTAAGCTGAGAATGCAGAACAAGACAGTTTTTTTGGTGGGAAAGGAAAGATATAAGTAGGTAATTATAATAAAAACAAATTTTCTTGTGCTTTAGTTGTTTCATCTGATTCAAGGTCCCTACCATATGATCAGCTTTGACTTTCCAAGTCAAATAAGAAAGATTAACCTTGGCTAAAGTCTCCACTTATAAGGCAAAACATAATTAGTTATTTAGTAGCTTTTCGCCTAATCCATAATACACATAGTCATTATATTTTAATATAATTATATTTTATATATAATTCTTTAAAATTAAAGCAGTGAATACTTACTATATGATGGAAACTCGTAAATATTGATAATAACATTTCTCAATAGTCATAAATGTTTTTGAAGTATTTAAACAGGAATTTATGGACCACTAGGATGTGGGGAACTCTATGCTTTCACCTTTGGTTTGTTACTCATCCTTGTAGCTAAAGATAAATCATTGTGAAAGTATTTTTCTATAAATGTAAATACATACATAAATTTTTTGTTATCATTAAAATCTCTCCCAACGTATAATATTAATACTAGAATTTTTTCTTTCATTTCTTAATCTTTCAAAAAGAACTTAAATGAGTTTAGTGCTATGAACATTCAATTAGATGTTCATTTAAATCACTTATTTCATAACACATAATGTGTGGCTGGAGCATGTCAAGGCAACTGAGAAATAAGGCAAGTTTTTTTACATTTGGAAAATAAAATTGGGTTTGCAATTTAGAGAGTTTTAGTCTTATAACATTTTCTTCTTTAGGGAGTAGAATTTTGGATGTAGCAGTATTTAATGAGCACTTTCATTAGGTCCTTTTCTTGGATTATTCCATTTCATATGTGAGCTTAGGTGCAACATTTTTTTTCCCCATCCTATAGAAGAAGAAATTGAGACTCAAAGAAATAACTTGTTCAAGATCCCTTGTCCAGCTAAGCCACCACTGGACAGGGATGGGAAGCCATCACAGTGTGGATGAGGGGACAGCAGCTATGGATGGAAGTTTGGGAGACTGTGAGGAGGAGGCAGAAGAGTAAGATCCTGTCTGGGAGCTCACCACAGAGTCATTTCTATCTGTTAGCTCTCTTCCCTCGTCCTTACCAACAGCTCTGCTGCAGGACAAGCCTCTGTTCTTCCAGTCAGTTTGAAATGAAGAAGTAATATGGGCCTCCCATGATATCTTTTTAAATGATTTCTGGGAACCTGGGCAACCAGTTCCTGAATGCCTCATTGCCCTTAATAAAAGCTGAGACTACTCCTGCTGGTCCTACTGAAGCTAGTGATGAGTCAGTCAGGGCCGAGTTCCATTTCCCCAGATGTGAAGAACATACAAGAAACACATAGAAAGCAAGTTTTATTTAAGGGATAGAACAGAGGCAGACTTGTCCTGGAGGGAAGAAGGGGATCCAGAACTGCTATCCAAAGAAGTGGGGTTGTCTTGCCCCTTTTATACATTTTAGATTTCCTTTGTTCTCATGGCCTCTCTTTCCCATCCTGCTGTGACTAGTGACCATAAGGTGGGCCAAAAGATGGAGTGATCCAGTCAGGTACGGAGCAGGGCAGGAGGCATTAATTAACCATTTGTACAACTCCCTGCCAGGAAAACTAATTCCCTGAAGGTAGGTCACCCTGGCAACAGGTTGTAGGAGGAGGGGGAAGGGCTTTGGAGGTATCAGTATTTCAGTTTTTTCCTCTTGAATCAGCTCTCATCTCTCGGATCTGACCTGATTATTTATTCCCTATCATGACTGTCTTTTTGTCCCCCAGCCTCAGTAATAATAGGACAAACCTAGTAGCCATCTAGACCAGTGGCCATGAACTCACTGAGACTCTCGGATCTCCCTTGTGCACCTGAAAAACCCAGTTCCCTCTGGGGTGTTCAGCCTGACTGAATAACTCCACCCCAGACACTCTGCCAGCATGCCAGCCACCCCGCTGACACTGGAAAAAACCTGCATCCTCTTATGCCCCTGATCTTAAACAAAGCAGAAAGGTCTCCCAGTTTTGTCTTTGGAAATGGGAAGTTAGGCTTATAGTCTTAGGTTAACTTTAATGCAGAGATTATCCATCACAGACTGGGGACTGGGAAAGGCCAGATTCTCTTAGAAGTCATGCCCAGTGAGACAGGGACAGGATGAGAATGTTTTCAGTTATGGATTCCTTGTTCTAATTCATGAGACACTCTTGTAAAAGGGTGAATACCTTTTTAAAATATTAAACAGTCTTGTAAAGTCAGGATTTTCTGGATTTTGTTGAAAAAGATTAAATTTTTTAAAAAGGAGGAATAGAAAATGTGATTGTATATAAAACTTCAGCTCTTTTTGCCACTAACCCCTTTCTAATGTGCATCTCAAACTACTTGCTGTGTTCTACCCTGAGGGGGAGAAGAAGGGAAGGGAGGGAAGAACAGAGGAAACTGAAGAAAGAACAAGAGACAGAAGAGGCTGCAGAGAGTGGGAAAAGAAGAAAGAAAATAACCAAAAGGAGACAGAGAAGGAGACAAGAAATCAGCTGCCATGTGGCGTATCAGATGAGTAACGAAAACTTTGTGCATTCATGAGTTTGACATATGTGAATTGAGCATCTTTGTGCCAGGCTTTCAAACCCTAGTGGAAGGCAGAAATAGACACTTGTTTTGTCTTGTGGAGCATATGCATTGGGGGAAGAACAGTTATTAAATACAGTAAACTAGGTTGCAGATAAATTCTTATTTTATTTTATTTTCACACTGTTCCTCTCATACCCATAAGTTTTATCCATAAACCTAAGTAAGTAGAAATGAACTACTCTAGACTAATAAAATATATCATTATCTCAAAGAATATTTTCCAATTTAACTTCATTTGCTTTCATAAGTGAGACAACAATGGTTATGCATTACTACATGTCTACATATTTTTAAAGAACTGATAAGAAGATATATGTTCATTTCCATATAGGCGACTTGATCAGCCTCTGCATTTTCCTGGTAACTGTATAGGAGCAAAAGTCACAGTTAAAAGTGCATTTTGTTTAAAATCAATAATTTAGATAGATGCTAGACAAAAATAATCTGAAATTAAACATATACTGTTGGATTGCACATGAAGTGGATAACCTGACAACCTATCTAACAACAACAACAAAAAAAAAACCCACAATTTTTAAAAATCCCACTCTTGTGTACCAAAGCATTTAACTCAGTAACAGAGGTGAATTTGAGGTAAATGCTGTCAAATAATTTCTAAATGGCTTCCAGATTGGTTCTTGGCCTTTGGTTCCAGAAAAGACAATCAACGGTATATCCATAATTTACCTTCAGATTTTCAAACTGAAAGTGTACTAGTCAAAATAGTTAACAACCAGTACAGTGTGGACAAAAACACTATTTTACACCTTATAGTGTATTTTTTCTGATGCAAAAATCTGGCTGAATAAATTTCCACCCTAATTATGCAGTTAAGGTAGAATATATCTTCTCTCCTGGTGCATTAAAAATTAAGCTACTCCTTTGCAGAAAATAACATGACTGACTTATCCTCAAATAACTGCTAACATGAGGAGAAAGTGCTCCTGAGTGCATTCTCCATTTTTAGAGAACTTCTCAGCATTTCTAAAATTACATGTTGGTATTCTGGTTGTCAGCACTATGCTGAAAAGATGTAGAGGATGCAGTTTGAAAGAAATGTCAGTTTATTTAGTTTGCACAGAGACATCAGTAATCATACTGTGAGACACACAGAAGATATGTGGGGCAAAGAGTGGACTCTCAAGCTCTGACTTCCCCAGATGTGAGAACCAAGCTATGCTTTGTGGCTGTATTTCCAGCAAGCACGGGTTCTTCTGGGGGCTGGAGTCCTACTCCACAATGGGGAAGGAAAGAATAGTTTAGCTCCATGCCACCCACTGGGGTCACATCATGCACTAGGGCACCTCTTGGCTTTCTCCTGCTTAATTTTGACCGTGCAGGAGCAAAACAGCACCTTGGCCTGGAGGCAGAGAGAGCAGGAGTTCAGATTCCACAGTATTAAGGGAATGGGTCACCCCCTACAGGTGACCACTTAGACAAGCAGAGGTTCTGGCAAAGGCTCAGCAGAATTCAGAATGGATAATAGCAAAAAGAGAGATTCATTTCACAGTTGCAGCCCCAAGATCAGCTGTAGTAGTGGAGATTGTACCTCATCTTGCTGACTTTCCTCTTGTGAGGAAAAGAGACCAACCAGAAGGAGCTTAGACCTAGCAGGTGTGAATGTTTTATTCAAAGCAAATGGATCCAAACGCTGTAAGATGGACTGTGGGGGGACTGTGGTGTCCCATCCAGATACCTTGTCAGGGCCAAGACACCCATTTCCCCAGTTGCCAGAATTATTACCCCTGACTCATAGCCCAAGAACTGCCCTCAGCTGAAAGAAATTTCTTTACCCAAGTTTATGCCTACTCCTCAGGTGAAACCCTCATCCAATGATTGGTCAGTGTGGGAGGCAAAAACCAGGCCCTCTTGCTGTAATTTGGAACAACTCAGAAAGGCTATCTCAGCTCCTTACGGGATTAACTAAGGCTTTTTTCCCCCCAATTTCATTATAGTTTAACTCTCTTTTTGCCCAAACTTTCTTCCTTAACTCCTCATCTTTACTGAAACCACTCCACAATAAATTACCTAAATACGAATCTTTGTTTCTGTATCTTTATCCTAGGAAAAAATGGGATAAGAATTTCCTAAGTTAACTATCATTAAAATATGGGGGAAAGTATGGTTGTGAAATAGGATAGAAATATGTTTTACCTAATGTTGAATGATATGGCAAACTTCAGTACAACAAATGTAAAGATTTAGCAATGGGATAATACTTGGTTATTAGTTCTAAATCACTGGGCAGGCATTCTAAAAATGCCATGTCTATGACCATGCTTTATTTTTAAGTAATTAAAATTTGTTCAGCCAAATCAAATAAACTGCTTTAGTTCTTTTCATAACACTTGAAGTTAATAAAATAAATACCAGTGATGATAAGCTTTCATTTCTTCATGGTTTTAATTTATTGAATTTTTTTTAAACCAAACTTTGTAGTTGTGAAACACATTTTTAAATCTAAGATTATTTTTTTAACCTCATACTTTCAATAGTTTGGCTTAATTTGTCTAGTATGATAAGTTTCAGAATTCACTAAAAGTTACTTTGTTGAAATTTGGCTTCTCTAAATGGGAGGTTCTACATTAGATGTCTTTAAAAGTTCATTTCACAACCACATTAATATTAATGAGGGCTGATAGACAGTACATGATGAAGCAGATTTGTAAAAGCTGTTCAGTACTGTTATGGTTTAGAGATGATGTCCCCACAAAGTTCCTGTGCTGATGCAGGCATGTTCAGAGGTGAAAAGACTGGATTGCGAGATTTGTAACCTAATCAGCCCACCCTAGTCCAAATGGACTAACTGGATGATAACTATAGCCAGGCATGGCGTGGCTGGAGGAGTTGAATCACTGGAAGGGTACCTCTTTCCGGCAGTCCCTTCTTCACACCCTCTTTTGTTTCACGGCCACCAGGAGATAAGCAACTTTCTTCCAGCATACCCTTCCACCATGTTCTGCCCACCCACCTCGAGCCAGAGCAATGGGCTTGGTGATTGTAAGGATGGCCTTAGCCTAAGCAACTGCATTTTAAAATAAACCTGCAGTCCCACCAGACACAGCCCACAGAGCACTCCAATATGTTAATCAGGCATAGCCTGATAAAGACAAGTCACTTTCCACAACCCTGATACTATGCCTGATAAAGACAAGTCACTTTCCACAACCCTGATAAGAGTCAGAGGTGTAAGATCAGGGCAGAAATCACCAAACCATATGTCCTGACTCTAAAAAGTAAGACATCACCAGGATCCCTGGTCATAGCTGATAGAGATGGAAAGGACAAGCAGAAGCCCACAAATTTAATATAAATGATGGAGCAAATGAACAGACATTAGAGCCAGCCAGTACTGATGTCCACTCGCCAGAGAGCCTGATGAGGACCTCGACTGACATCCCAACTCTTCTCATCATCTGCCTGATCCTCTGCATTGTCATCATGGCTCTCAAACTTTACAGCAGCCTCCTGACCCTGGTGAGAATGGTGACTTCTCCTTACGACTGTCTCCTCAACTGGATGTCTACTCCACACCAGGAGAAGCCTCCATCAGTTCCTGACCTGATCCCTGAGGTCTGAGTGAGTGTATATCTGCTGGACTTAAGGCCTAAGACCTAAGACTTCTAGATCTGGCACTTGAAACATGCAGAGGGAGGCAATGTCTGTAATAAGTCCATCATGATTAAGTGTGTTTGCAGTGCATAGAATTAACTTAGAATTGTTTGCTGTGAATTGATTATGTCTATTGCAGTGCCTAGCATTGAGGACTGTCATTTTCTTCACTAAGAACCTATAGAGTGAAATTGCATTGAGTGTTTTGAGTGAATAAAAACATTGAAAGGACAGAAGTGCATGGACTTTCTTTATTTCTCCCCTTTGACTGCTTTAGTAGCACCTTTGCCTATCGTGACAGTGATCCATGGACAAAACCTCTGAAATAATGAGCCAAAATAAACTTTTCTCCCTCAAAGTTGACCTTGGTCACAGCAATGCAAAGCTGACTAACACAAGTATCTTTGTTTTGTTTTTTTTTTAACAGCTTCAAGGTATCATTCACAAACTATACAATTTATCCTTTAATGTCATTTCAGTATATTAACAGACATATGCAACCATTCCCACTGTCTACACCCTAAAAAGAAACCTGTACTCATGAGAAGTTTTTTTTTTTCCTCTCCTCCGCTAGGAGGACACTAAACCATTTTTGGTGTCTTGAAATGGTCTATTTTGGAGATTTCATATAAATGGAATCATAACAATATGTGGTCTTTTGCATTTGATTGTTTCTGAGATTCATCCATGTTGTAGAATGTATCAGTACTTCTATTGCTGAATTATATTCTATTGTATAAATACACAATATTTTATTTATTCATTTATCAGTGGGTATTTGAGTTGTTTTCATTTTTAGCTATAATGAATGGTGTCGCTATGAACATTGTGTTTAAATTTTGTGTTATACATTTGTTTGGATTGCTCTTGGGTAGGGAGTGAAATTTCTGGGTCATATTTGTTTTTAACATGTTGAGAAACTGCCAAATAGTTTTCTAAAGTAGCCGCACCATTTTACATTTCCACCAGCAATATATAAGAATTCTAATTTCTAGCATTTTCTTTAATACTTGTTATGCTTATCATTTAGTTTTTAATATTAGTCATCCTAATAGGTGTGATGTGGTATCTTGTTATGAGTTTGACTTTTATTTTCTTGATGATTAATAATGGTGAACATTTTTTTTTAATGCTCATTGGCCATTTGGATTTCTTCAAAGAAACATCTACTCAAATCTTTACCCATTTTACAATTGGACTAGGTTGTCATTTTTATCGTTAACTTGTAAGAAGTTTTTTTGGATACAAGTTCCTGACAGATATCTAAAGTGTAACTATTTTATTCCATTTTGCGGAATTTGATAGCGTCGCTGATGCCCCTCAATTTTTAATTTTAATGAAGTCCAATCTGTCTAGTCTTATTTGTGTGTTAGTCAGATTTTCATTGCTATGACCAGGAAACTTGATCCCCAGCAACACACACACACAAACACACACACACACACACACACACACACACACACACGCAACCTAGAGAAGTTTATTTGGGCCAATTCTTTTGCTCTGGGCCTGAGACAGAACATTGTGTGGAAGGGCCTAGAAAAGGAAAGCTGCTCACCTCATGGCAGATGGGAAGCAGAGAGAGCACAAGGTTCTAGGGACAATATACATACCCTGAACGAAATTTCAATGACCTACTTCCTCCAGTCACACCCTACTGCCTACAGTTACCACCCAGTAATTCATTCAAATTATTAATCCATCAATTAGATTAATCCACCAAGTAGGTTACAGCTCTCATAATATAATCATATTATGTCTTGCATGAACACAGGAGTTTTTATCCAAAACAAAATCATTCATATCTAAAACAAAGTTTGTTTTATTGCTTATGCTTTCATTGTCATATCTGAACAGGCCTGCTTCAAGATCTCAATGATTTATATCTATGTTTTTTTCTAAAATTTAACATTTTTAACCCTTTTACTCAGGTCTATTTTGAGTAAGTTTTTATGTATGGTATAAGGTAGAAGTCCAACTTCGATCTTTTTTTTTTCTTTTAAAATGTTGTTTATTTAAATAAACAAATACAAATTGAATATATTTACGATGTACACCATGAATTTTTGAAATATGTTTATTTTGTGAAATGGCTAAACTTCAACTTCGATCTTTTGTATGTAGATACTCATTATCTCAGTCTCACTTTTGAAAAGATTATTTTTTCCTCATTGAGTTGTTTTGGGACTCTTGTTGAAAATCAATTGGTCATGAATAAGATTTACTTCTGGACTCGCAATTCTATTCCATAATGTGTGTTTATTCTTATGCCAGTATCACGCGATCTTGTTTACTATAGCCTTTTAGTAAGTTTGGATATTGGGAAGTGTGAGTCTTCCAGTTTATTTTATTTTTTTTAAGATTTTCCGTGGGCTCATTGAATCTTCACATGCATTTTATAATTAGCTCTTATAAGAGAGCCAGTTGAGATTTTTTTTTTAATTTTTTTTTTATTGGATGTTCACAACATTACAAAACTCATGACACATCATATTTCATAGATTAGAATCAATTGGGTTATGAACTCCCATTTTTACCCCAAATACAGATTGCAGAATCACATCGGCTACACATCACATTTTTACATACTGCCATATTAGTGACTGTTGTATTCTGCTACCTTTACTATCCTCTAAAATCCCCCCTCCCCTTCCCTCCCATCTTCTCTCTCTACCCCATCTATTGAAATTCATTTCCCTCCATGTTTGTTATCCCATTCCCCTCGTAAACTCTTATATATAATTTTGTATTACAATGAGGGTCTCCCTCCATTTCCATGTGACTTCCCTTTTTTTTTTTTTCTCCCTTTCCCTCCCGCCTCATGTCTCTGTTTAATGCTAGTCTTTTCTTCCTGCTCAGCCTCACTGTTCTGCTCTTAGTTGCTCTCATTATATCAAAGAAGACATTTGGTATTTGTTTTTTAGGGATTGGCTAGCTTCACTAAGCATAATCTGCTCTAGTGCCATCCATTTCCCTGCAAATTCCGTGATTTTGTCATTTTTTAGTGCTGCGTAATATTCCATGGTGTATAAATGCCACATTTTTTTTATCCATTTATCTATTGAAGGGCATCTGGGTTGATTCCACAGTCTAGCTATTGTGAATTGTGCTGCTATGAACATCGATGTGGCAGTATCCCTGTAGTGTGCTCTTTTAAGGTCTTCAGGAAATAGTCCGAGTAGGGCAATAGCTGGGTCAAATGGTGGTTCCATTCCCAGCTTTCCCAGGAATCTCCATACTGCTTTCCAAATTGGCCGCACCCGTTTGCAGTCCCACCAGCAGTGTACAAGAGTACCCTTTTCCCCACATCCTCGCCAGCACTTGTTGTTGTTTGACTTCATCATGGCTGCCAATCTTACTGGGGTGAGGTGGTATCTTAGGGTGGTTTTGATTTGCATTTCCTTGACTGCTAGAGATGGTGAGCATTTTTTCATGTACTTGTTGATTGATTGTATGTCCTCCTCTGAGAAGTGTCTGTTCAGGTCCTTGGACCATTTGTTGATTGGGTTGTTTGTTTTCTTATTGTCTAATTTTTTGAGTTCTTTGTATACTCTGGATATTAGGGCTGTATCTGAAGTGTGAGGAGTAAAAATTTGTTCCCAGGATGTAGGCTCCCTATTTACCTCTCTTATTGTTTCTCTTGCTGAGAAAAAACTTTTCAGTTTAAGAAAGTCCCATTTGTTGATTCTTGTTATTAACTCTTGTGCTATGGGTGTCCTATTAAGGAATTTGGAGCCTGTCCCCACAATCTGTAGATCGGAACCAACTTTTTCTTCTATCAGACGTAGAGTCTCTGGTTTGATATCTAGCTCCTTTATCCACTTTGAGTTGACTTTTGTGCGTGGCGAGAGGAGGGGATTTAGTTTCATTTTGTTGCATATGGATTTCCAATTTTCCCAACACCATTTGTTGAAGATACTATCCTTTCTCCATTGCATGTTTTTAGCTCCTTTATCAAATATAAGATAGTTGTAGCTTTGTGGATTAGTCTCTGTGTCCTCTATCCTGTACCATTGGTCCACCCGCCTGTTCTGGTACCAGTACCATGCTGTTTTTATTACTATTGCTCTGTAGTATAGTTTGAAGTCTGGTATCGCTATACCACCTGATTCACACTTCCTGCTTAGAATTGTTTTTGCTATTCTGGGTCTTTTGTTTTTCCATATGAATTTCATGATTGCTTTATCTATTTCTACAAGAAATGCCATTGGGATTTTGATTGGCATTGCATTGAACCTATAGAGAACTTTTGGTAATATCGCCATTTTGATGATGTTAATTCTGCCTAACCATGAACAGGGTATATTTTTCCATCTTCTAAGATCCTCTTCTATTTCTTTCTTTAGGGTTCTGTAGTTTTCATTGTATAGATCCTTCACCTCTTTTGTTAGGTTGATTCCCAAGTACTTTATTTTTTTTGAGGATATTGTGAATGGAGTGTTTTTCCTCATTTCCATTTCAGAAGTTTTGTCGCTGATATACAGAAATGCCTTTGATTTATGTGTGTTGATTTTATATCCTGCCACATTACTGAATTCATTTATTAGTTCTAGTAGTTTTCTTGTAGACCCTTTTGGGTCTTCTAGGTATAGAATCATGTCATCCGCAAATAGTGATAATTTGAGTTCTTCTTTTCCTATTTTTATGCCTTTAATTTCTTTCGTCTAATTGCTCTGGCCAGTGTTTCCAGAACTATATTGAATAGAAGTGGTGATAGGGGGCATCCCTGTCGTGTTCCAGATTTTAGAGGGAATGCCTTTTTTTTTTTTTTTTTTTTAATTTTTTATTGATTATTTAAAGCATTACATAGCTCATGATATATCATCTTTCATACATTAGACTCAAATTGTGTTTTGAACTCCCATTTTCACCCCAAATATAGATCGCAGAATCACATCTGTTACATATTCACATTTTTACATAATGCCATATTAGTGTCTGTTGTATTCTGCTACCTTTCCTAACCCCTACTATCCCCCCTCCCCTCCCCTCCCCTCCCATCTTCCCTCTCTATCTCCCCTGCTGTTGTTCAATTCTCTCCCTTTTTTTTCCCTCCCCCTTGCCCCTCATAGCCTCTTATAATTTTATGTATCCTTGAAGGTCTCCTACCATTTCCATATGCTTTCCCTTCTCTCTCCGTTTCTCTCCCCCCATTCGTCTTTGTTTACTGTAGTCTTTTCCACATGCTCTTCCTTCCTGTTCTGTTCTTAGTTGTTCTCTTTATATCAAAGCAGACATTTGGCATTTGTTTTTTAGGGCTTGGCTAGCTTCACTTAGCATAATCTGCTCTAATGCCATCCATTTCCCTGCAAATTCTATGATTTTGTCATTTCTTAGTGCTGCATAATATTCCATTGTGTATAGATGCCACATTTTCTTTATCCATTCATCTATTGAAGGGCATCTAGGTTGGTTCCACAGTCTAGCTATTGTGAATTGTGCCGCTATAATCATTGATGCAGCCGTATCCCTATAGTGCGCTCTTTTAAGGTCTTCAGGGAATAGTCCGAGAAGTGCAATAGCTGGGTCAAATGGTGGTTCCATTCCCAGCTTTCCCAGGAATCTCCATACTGCTTTCCAAATTGGCCTCACCATTTTGCAGCCCCACCAGCAGTGTACAAGTGTACCTTTTTCCCCACATCCCCGCCAACACTTGTTGTTGTTTGACTTCATAATGGCTGCCAATCTTACTGGAGTGAGATGGTATCTTAGGGTGGTTTTGATTTGCATTTCTCTGATTGCTAGAGATGGTGAGCATTTTTTCATGAACTTGTTGATTGATTGTATGTCCTCCTCTGAGAAGTGTCTGTTGAGGTCCTTGGCCCATTTGTTAATTGGGTTATTTGTTATCTTATTATTTAATTTTTTGAGTTCTTTGTACATTCTGGATATTAGGGCTCTATCAGAGGTGTGGGGGGTAAAGATTTGTTCCCAGGATGTAGGCTCTCTATTTACCTCTTTTATTGTTTCTCTTGCTGAGAAAAAACTTTTTAGTTTAAGTAAGTCCCATTTGTTGATTCTGGTTGTTAACTCTTGGGCTATGGGTGTCCTATTAAGGAATTTGGAGCCCGACCCCACAATTTGTAGATCGTAGCCAACTTTTTCTTCTATCAGACGCAGTGTCTCTGATTTGATATCTAGCTCCCTGATCCATTTTGAGTTAATTTTTGTGGATGGCGAGAGAAAGGGATTCAATTTCATTTTGTTGCATATGGATTTCCAATTTTCCCAGCACCATTTGTTGAAGATGCTATCCTTCCTCCATTGCATGCTTTTAGCCCCTTTATCAAATATAAGATAGTTGTAACTTTGTGGATTAGTCTCTGTGTCTTCTATTCTGTACCATTGGTCCACCCGCCTGTTTTGGTACCAGTACCATGCTGTTTTTGTTACTATTGCTTTGTAGTACAGTTTGACCTCTGGTATCGCTATACCTCCAGATTCACACTTCCTGCTTAGAATTGCTTTTGCTATTCTGGGTCTTTTGTTTTTCCATATGAATTTCATGATTGCTTTGTCTATTTCTACAAGAAATGCCGTTGGTATTTTGATTGGCATCGCATTAAACCTATAGAGAACTTTGGGTAATATCGCCATTTTGATGATGTTAGTTCTGCCTATCCATGAACAGGGTACATTTTTCCATCTTCTGAGATCTTCTTCTATCTCTCTCTTTAGGGTTCTGTAGTTTTCATTGTATAAATCTTTCACCTCTTTTGTTAGGTTGATACCCAAGTATCTTATTTTCTTTGAGGATATTGTGAATGGAGTGGTTTTCCTTATTTCCATTTCAGAAGTTTTGTTGCTGATATATAGGAATGCCTTTGATTTATGCGTGTTGATTTTATAACCTGCCACTTTGCTGAATTCATTTATTAACTCTAGCAGCTTCTTTGTAGACTATTTTGGGTCTGTTAAGTATATTATCATGTCATCCGCAAATAGCGATAGTTTAATTTCTTCTTTTCCTATTTTTATGCCTTTAATTTCTTTTGTCTGTCTAATTGCTCTGGCTAGTACTTCGAGAACTAAATTGAATAGAAGTGGTGATAGAGGGCATCCCTGTCTTGTTCCAGATTTTAGAGGGAATGCCTTCAATTTTTCTCCATTCAGAATGATGCTAGCCTGAGGCTTGGCATAGATAGCTTTTACAATGTCGAGGTAAGTTCCTGTTATCCCTATTTTTTCTAACGTTTTGAACATAAAGGGATGCTGTACTTTGTCAAATGCTTTTTCTGCGTCTATTGAGATGATCATATGGTTCTTCTCTTTAAGCCTATTGATGTGGTGAATAACATTTATTGATTTCCGTATATTGAACCATCCTTGCATCCCAGGGATGAATCCTACTTGATCATGGTGCACAATTTTTTTGATATGCCTTTGTATCCGATTCGCCAGAATTTTATTGAGGATTTTTGCATCTAGGTTCATTAGAGATATTGGTCTGTAGTTTTCTTTCTTTGAGGCGTCTTTGTCTGGTTTCGGAATCAGGGTGATGTTGGCCTCATAGAATGAATTTGGAAGAGCTCCCTCCTTTTCTATTTCCTGAAATAACTTGAAAAGTACTGGTATTAATTCTTCTTTAAAGGTTTTGTAGAACTCCGCTGTATACCCATCCGGTCCTGGGCTTTTCTTGGTTGGAAGTTTTTTAATTGCTTCTTCTATTTCATCTATTGATATTGGTCTGTTTAGGTTGTGAGTTTCCTCCTGACTCAGTCTGGGCAAATCATATGACTTAAGGAATTTATCGATGTCTTCATTTTCTTCTATTTTATTGGAATATAGGTTTTCAAAATAATTTCTAATTGTTTTCTGTATTTCTGAAGCGTCTGTTGTAACATTGCCTTTTTCATCCCGTATGTTAGTGATTTGAGTTCTCTCTCTTCTTCTCTTCGTTAGTATGGCTAGGGGTCTGTCGATCTTATTTATTTTTTCAAAGAACCAACTTTTTGTTTTGTTAATTTTTTCAATAGTTTCTTTTGTTTCAATTTCATTGATTTCTGCTCTGATTTTAATTAGTTCTTGCCTTCTGCTACATTTGCTATTGTTTTGCTCTTCCTTTTCTAGGGCTTTGAGATGAAGTGTGAGCTCATTTATTTGTTGGTTTTTCCTTTTTTTGAGGAATGACCTCCAGGCGATGAATTTCCCTCTTAAAACTGCTTTCATTGTGTCCCATAGATTCCGATATGTTGTGTCTGTATTTTCATTTATCTCTAAGAATTTTTTGATTTCCTCCTTTATGTCTTCTATAACCCATTGATCATTTAGTAACGTATTGTTCATTGTCCATGTGATGTAGGATTTTTCCTTCCTTCTCTTATCATTGATTTCCAGTTTCATTCCATTATGATCTGATAAAGTGCATGGTATTATCTCAACCCCTTTATATTTACTGAGGGTTGCCCTATGGCATAATATATGATCTATTTTTGAGAAGGTTCCATGTGCTGCTGAGAAAAAAGTATATCCACTTGATGATGGTTGATATATTCTATATATGTCAGTTAAGTCTAAGTTATTGATTGTGATATTGAGGTCAATAGTTTCTTTATTCATCTTTTGTTTGGAGGATCTGTCCAATGGTGAGAGAGGTGTGTTGAAGTCACCCGTGATTATTGTGTTGTGGTCTATTTGATTCTTGAACTTGAGGAGAGTTTGTTTTATGAACGTCGCAGCCCCATTATTTGGTGCATAAATATTGATAATTGTTATGTCTTGTTGGTGAATGTTTCCTTTTAACAGTATATAATGTCCTTCCTTATCCCTTTTGATTAACTTAGTCTTGAAGTCGATTTTATTCGATATGAGAATGGCCACGCCTGCTTGCTTACGAGGACCGTGTGCTTGGTATATTTTTTCCCAACCTTTTACCTTGAGCCTGTGTATGTCTTTTCCAGTCAGATGTGTCTCCTGGAGGCAGCATATCGTTGGATTTGTTTTTTTAATCCATGTTACCAGCCTATGTCGCTTTATTGGAGAGTTTAAGCCATTAACATTTAGAGTTACTATTGATATATGGTTTGTACTTCCTGCCATGTTTGATTATTTATCTCTTTTTTTTTCCTTAATTTAGTTTGTTTCTCCATGATTAGCTTTCCTCCCATCCTCTGTCTTTACTGAGGCACTTCCCGCTGATGGTTTTGGTTATTGTTTTCCATTTCTTCCTCGTGTAGAGTTTTGCTCAAGACGCTTTGCAATGCTGGTTTTCTGGCTACAAATTCTTTTAGCTTTTGTTTATCATGGAAGATTTTTATTTCGTTGTCGTATCTGAAGCTTAATTTTGCTGGATACAGGATTCTTGGTTGGCATCCATTGTCTTTCAGTGTTTGAAATACATTGTTCCAGGATCTTCTCGCTTTCAGCGTCTGTGATGAAAAATCCGTTGTCAACCTTATTGGATTACCCCTAAATGTAATCTGCCTCTTTTCTCTTGTAGCTTTTAATATTTTCTCTTTGTTCTGTATATTGGATAGCTTCATAACAATGTGTCTTGGCGTTGGTCTATTGTGATTTTGTGTGCTCGGTGTCCTGTATGCATCTACAATTTGTATATCTGTATCCTTTTTTATTTCTGGAAAGTTTTCTGTAATTATTTCCTTCAGTAAGTTACCCATTCCCTTGGCATGAATCTCTGTGCCCTCCTCTATCCCGATGACTCGTAAGTTTGGTTTTTTTATGTTATCCCAAACCTCTTGGATGTTTTTCTCGTGGTTTTTTACCAGCCTATCTGAGTTGGCTAGACTCTTTTCAAGGTGATATATTTTGTCTTCATTATCTGATGTTCTGGCTTCTACTTGCTCCACTCTATTAGTGATACTCTCGATTGAGTTTTTAATTTGGTTTATCGTTTCCTTCATTTCTAGAATTATTGTTTGATTTTTTTTATAATTTCTATCTCCTGATAAAGATGCTTAACTTCCTCTTTTATCTGTTTTTGTAATTCATTTTCAATGTGATCTTTAAGGTTCCTTTCCATCTGTCTAAGGTGTTCCTTGAGTTCTTTATATGGCCATTTTTCTGATGGCTCCAGGTCCTCCTGAATATTTAGGCTGTCTTTCATTGTTTGTATTCCTTTTCTTCCTTGCTTTTTTATGCTCATGATACTTCTTGTTCTGTTTGACTGTTGAGTTACTGTTTACTCTTATAAGTTTATTTGATGCTTGGGAGGAGAGGTATTAGAAGGGAAGGGAAGAAGTCACTAAAGAGAGCAAGTGTAGGCAGGTGGAGTTCAAGAGAGGGGGAATAAGAAAGTTGAAAAGAAATGAAAAGACAAAAGAAAAAAAAAGTGAGAAGAAAGAGAGAAAAAATGAAAAAATAGAAATTTAAAACAAACGAAAAAAAAATTATAATGGTAATAAAAAATGGAACTTGAAGTTTAAAAAATAATAGTAATAATAATAGAATAAGAAAAATTAACAAAAAAAAAAATGAAACCATTAGTAAGAAAGTTAAAGAACACAACAACGTCAACTACAAAAAGTGAGAATAAAAAAAAATACTAATAATAATCTTTAAAAAAATAAAAAAAAAATTACTAATAATAAATGCAGTCATAAAGCTCGATTGAGTTCTCTTCCAGTGGGTGGAGCTATGCCCACTGGGCCAGGCTTCTCCTCTTGATAGGTGGGAGCCAATCACTGTGCCTCAGCTCTTCTTCCCAGACTGTGCGGGTCTCCAGTCCTGAATGCCTGGGTCCTTTTCTTGTGGTTCCTCAATCCGGGCCCCACTCGCCTGTGGTGCTTATCGCATTACTGTCTACACGTCGGGTCTGCTGCTCCTGGGAGCCCTGTTTTCATGGATGTCTGGGCACACCCTTTCTGTTTGCCTCCCTCAGGCCCTAAGTTTGTAGGGTTTGGGGCTGAGGACCCCCAGCGAATTTGTTTGCCCTCAGATAGCAACTCCCCTGGTAGGTGGTGCAAGGGACCTCTGTTGTCGGCCCTGGTGGGGGCGATAGCCGGGAATTCTGTGCCGCTAGTCCCACATCCCTCCCGATTCCCTGGGTCTGGCTATGGTGCTCTGTTTTTTTTTTTTTTTTTTTTTTTTTTTTTACCTCTGTGAGATCATGTGGGCCGACTAGTTATTTCAGCTGGGTCGTTAGTGCTGAGTCACTAGAAGCAGGCGATCCGGGGCTTAAACGCCGCAGATACGTGCTCAGTGTGCGTTTTCTGAGGGGCCCAAAGTGTACGCCCTAGCTCCACGTCAGCTCAGCATTGCCTAGTGATCCTGAGCAAATAGGCTTTAGATAGCAGCGCCGCCGCCACAGCCTCCGCTGTTCCTCGGCCCGGTGCCTAGCTCCCGGGGCCCAAGCGGCTGCCGCCGCGGCTCTCCAACCGCCTCCTCCGGAGCACGGGTCCTCTCGCAGGGGGATGCCGAATGACCCAGCCTTCGGAGGACAGGGCTCGGCACGCCGCCCCGTTTTAGTCTCTAGCTGCTGCAGCTAGACCGAGTAGACAGGGCCCTCAAGGCAGCATGCCGGAAGCAAATGGCGGCTCCCGCGGAGTGGATTTTCGGCCCCGAAACCCCAGCCCAGCCAACAATTTCAGTCCACTAATTCTCCCTGTATAGACAATATTAAAAAAAAAAAAAAAAAGGGCGGGGTGTACTGAGCTTTCTTAGCCTCAGGTACTTAGGATCCACTGCTGATTACCCATTCAGCTTCTCTGCGGGGAGCGAAGTGGAAGAGGAAGCAGATGGGCGCAGAGCGCCCGTGGCTCTGAGGAGAAAAGCGTCAGGGAGCCAAGCGTCTCTTTTTCAATCTTTTTGTTTTTTTTTTGCTGCTTGGCCTGGTGGTCCACTACAGATTAATGGTGAAAGGAGCTCTAACAAGCTGCGCAAAGTCTCGATTAAAGCCTCTGCTCTGAGCTCCAGGCTCAGCACTTCAGCCACCCCCGTACGCAGCCCAGTTCACTATTTCATAGAGGCTTGGTTAGATTCCCTTCACGTCGCCTCCTGGGCTGGGCGGGCTGGGGGCTGTTTGATGAGCGGGCGGAGACCCTTCTTGCCACGCCAGGTCCTGCAGCCAGGGGCCGTTTGCAGAACGGGCAGGCAGCGGGGACCCTTCCCGACGTGCCAGGTCCCGGCTCCGGGGGCCGTTTGCAGAACCTGGGCGGGCAGCGCCGGCTGCCGTTTGGCGGCGGCTGGCAGTGGGACTAGTCCTCTGCACCGCGTGGCCAAGATTCACTCCTCTGGGACAAACTGTCACCTCTAATCAACTTACTAATTTCTGGCAGGTCTCTTTTCAGCGGAGTTTTGCTCGAAGTTCATCAGTAGGTAGAATCTGGGTGTATTAATGGATCTTTTTGATCCCGTTACTGTAGAGATACTGAACGTGCTGTTTCCTCGCCGGCCGCCATCTTTCCTCCCCCCCAGTTGAGATTTTAATAGGTATTTTATTGAATCTATGAATCAAGTAAAGACTATCATCATCTCAACAATAATATTAGTCTTCCAGTCACTACTTCCAACACCTCTAATGGTGGTAATGGTATATCATCCTTTTTATTAAATTGTATCTTTCTCCCTTCAATTGTGTCTGTTTCTCCTTCAGGTATTTTCAGTCTCCATTATCACTCATACACATGTTTATAATAGTTATATTTTCCTGGTGGATTAACCCTCTTATCATTGTATAGCACGTTTTGAATGCCTGAGAAATGAATCAACAGATAAGAGATTTAGCAGATAATCTATAGGTGTCTGCATTTGTTGAGCCAGATGTTATAGTAATTTTGTTAAAATTGCAAACTGACCAATAGATGGAGTACAAGAAAGAAACAAGACTCCAAAAAGATGTTTGTATCTCTGAAAGTGTCCCAAAATAGACACCCCAACTCAAACTAGCTTCAACAATAAACATGACGTACTGGCTTACCCAACTATTTTTGCAACCAGAGTTCCTTATTTGAACCACAGAACACAGAAAGTGATTCAAGTGACTATTTCCTCAGTTCTCTCCAAAGACACAGAACACAGTAACATTCTAGATGTAGAAGAGAGAAGTTAGCTTATTGCATACCATGAATATCTTAGGGCTATGAGGGCTGAATTCTCCTATGGAACTTTGGTTGAATACAGCTGGTGCCAAAATAATGTAAATTTCAGATTCCATTTGATCAGAGACTGTGTGTGTGTGTGTGTGTGTGTGTGTGTGAGAGAGAGAGAGAGAGAGAGAGAGATATGAGGGATTTTAAAATTCTGATCTTTGCTATGGTGGAGTTGATCTTCACACTGTCTTTCCTCTTGATTAATAGATGTGTGCCACAGCAGCCAGCCAGAGGGAGGAGATAGCTTTTCCCTTTTCCTCTCACAACCTGTGAATGAGTGTCCTGAATTCCACTTTGCTGGTAATTACAAAATCATATGTCCTCCCTAGTCAACCTATGTGGCAAATTTAAGTGCACCCTGGAGCTGGGAGTGAAGTCAATCCCACCCAATGCTTAGCTGTACAGAGGGGAAGGGGAAAATGCGAGTGGAGAGGCTCCACGATATCTCCAGATTCTTCTATGGCTCTAAGCCCAAGCATTTTAGAAGCTAGTAATTAGTTTCATAATTGTGACAAATCCCTTAGTGGCATCCTATTTCAATAGTAATAAGAAAGTTAGCACGTGTCATGTTATATAGAAATAGGATTATTCCCAGCATCATAACCTCAACAAAATTAATTATTTTAATAATCAGATGACATAGCTACAAATTTATCTTTTTGCCACTTGCTGGGAAGACCTTTGTACCACAAAGACTGCTTCATAAAAGAGGAAGGACCAACAGCCAAATATGATGCTGCCCCTGTCATATCTGAAAGGACCTGGAAACTAGTGATTCCCCTCTTCCTCCCAGTTATATAACAACTGGGTAACTGACAGGTTATTCCACAATCTTGAACACACACAAAGATGCTTTCAGAACTGCTGTGCATAATCTTCAAATACATTGGAGGATAGTGGGTGCTAGGAAAGTGGAGATGCGTAATTATCATTCAGATTTTCAAAAGATAAATCCCGTAAGATGTTAACTTGCCTTAGAAAAGTCCAAGGGCTCATTTTTTAAAATAATATTTTTAGTTGTAGATGGACACAATAACTTTATTTAATTATTTTGTATGTGGTGCTGAAGATCGAAACCAGTGCCTCACTCGTGTTAGGCAAGTGCTCTACCACAGAGCCACGACCCCAGCCCCTCAAGAGCTCATTTTGAAACAGATGGTGGTTGAACATTTAGAGATGAAGTCAGAAAATTAGTGCTAGGCCAAATCATTTTCATTATGAATTGTTACCCGTGGGGAGTGCCTCACCTGGAAGGAGCCATGATTGGCACCCAGGGAGATCTCCCATGGTAGCTTTGTGAAGAGCATAGAGAAACAGTGTCTCTTTGTTGGGCTGTTAGATGGAGTCACAGTTGACTGGACCAACACAACATCCTAAATGCCTACCTGGAAGGATACCTTTTTTTTTTTTCACAGTAGCAGAAAACAGTCCTGTGATAAACTTTTTCTATATAACATTTTCTATGAATGATGCACAAAGATGCACAAAGGTCTGTTGTAAATCATTGCAATAAACTTATGAAGTTAATGAAATCTCCTGCCACACAGATTAAAATAGAGCATTACCCTCATATCTGTTGTAAACTGTTGTGGCCAGATGTGAGTAATACGTTTTAAAATGGTTTAGAAAAACTGCAGCAAAGAAGATGAAATGGATAGATTTGCCAGAAAAATGTCCTGTGAAGGAAACTGAGAATAAGGAGAAAAAAATAGATATTTAACTTGGGAAATAAAAGGAAGATTTTGGAAAGATCTTTAAGTGTTAGAAGGGCAAAATTTTGTTTGTTAGTTACAGATGAATAAAAAGTTTCTGTTAAGTAAAGGCAGAGGTTAGGTCTATGCAAATGAAATGCCTAGTGAATAGGTTGAACCAGGAGGGAGCCAGCTTCCATTTCTCACAGATGCTCAGGAGAGCTCTAGAAGGATTCTGTTGGATAACCTATGAGATCATAGTATCTCTCTGAGATACTCATAGGTGCTATGAATTGTAATTGCATTTTAATATATATATATATATATATAAACTTGGCAAGACATTGTTTCTAATCAAGTTGTTTACGTATTAGTAGGCACTCTCTGAAAACAGTCTTAGGACATTTGGAGCACATGAGTGTGGTATATATAGGGACAAAAGAACTTTCTGAAACCCTCACATTAGGAGACTGCCTATTTTGAGCCTGGTTTAGAAGCCACTTTGTTGACTTCAGAGAATCACCCCTCTTTTTTGTAAATGCTCTCAAACCACTGTTCAATAATGTCTTAACAAATCTTTCTAGGGCATGACAGATATGATATTCTGGGACTCACCTTTTTGAAAATCAACTCACTGCTGCCTTCCTTCCTTTCTTTGTGCCTCCTCCTCCCTCCTTCTCTCTCTCTCTCTCTCTCTCTCTCTCTCTCTCTCTCTCTCTCTCTCTCTCTCCCTCCCTCCCTCTTTCTCTCTCTTTCCCTCCCTCCCTTCCTTCCTTTCTTTCTTCCCTCCTTCCTTCCTTCCTCCTTCTCTCTTTCTTTCCAGTTCCAGAGCCTCATGCATGCTAGGCAAGCCCTCTACCACTGAGCCATACCCTTAACCCTGAAAAACAGACACTTCAGTGTTCTCATACATCCACTATAAATAAGGGGAGTACTTATGTATGGATATGTATGTATAAATCTGCATATTTTATATATATGTATATATTTTAGTAATGATTTAATGAATTCATTAAATTAATTAATGGCAAAGAAATTAATGCCATGAAGAGGTTATCAAAATAAGGTTGCCTCCAAAATACTAGATAAATCAAGAGCAGAGATGCATGCAAAGCTCTAAATACTTTTTTTTATATAATTTTGTAATTTCCTCTTGGTTTTCCAAAATGGAAAAAAAAAGAAGAATGTTGACCTCAATTCTTAATGAGGCTATAGGAAATGATAGAAATGCTTCATAAAATTATATAAAGGATTCATAATATGAAGTTGGTTTTTTTTTACTAGTAGAGTTCAAAAAGTGTTTTACTATTGGAATTGTTTTGTATAATTTTATTTGGTAAGCTTTCAAGTGTACCATGTATATAGTTCACAAAAGAAATCTTGCTTTCTAATTAACATTTCAATAAAATTAAATAGAAGAGGAATTAAACAGAAGAGGGAGTAAGGTCTTTGTCTTATTTCTGTTTCCTCCTCCTTTAATGGCTTCATGGTATTATTAACTTTCTCTTGATGCTGTAGGAAATTGCCACAAACCTAGCGATGATTTAAGATAACACACATTTCTTCTCTCACAGTTTTTTGGGGCAGAACTGAATCTTACGAGCTAAAACACCCAGTGTCAGCAAAGCTGATTCCTTTTGAAGACTTCACAAAAGAATCCATTCCTTGACTCTTCCAGCTTCCAGAGGCTGCCAATATTTCTTCCCTTATGGCCAAATCATTCCTTTCTTTTTTTATTTTTAAATGGCTTTGTCCTATTTCTGACCTCCTCCCCACCTTTTGCAAGAATCCTCATGATTACCTCAGGTGCACCTAGATAATCCAGGATTATCCCACATCTCAAAATCCTTAATCACTCCTGCAAAGTTCCCCTTACATGTAGGTAACATAACGTATTTGGGTCCTGGGCATTAAGAGATGGACTTCTTTGGAGCATCATAATTCAGCTCACCACAGTAAATAACACATATTTAAAACATGATATCCAAAATCTTTTTTGAAATGAGGTAGGTACATGCCACCAACCAACCAACCAATCATCTCTTGTTGATATTATTTACCCCTTGCTTACTTTTACTGTCTTTTTCTTCTTTCTTTATTTTTTCTTTTTGGTACCAGGGATTGAACCTAGTGGTATTTAACCCTTGAGCTGTATCCTCAGCCCTTTTTAAAAAACAATTAAATTTTGAGACAGGGCCTTGCTAAGTTGCTGAAGCTGGCCTTGAACTTGAGATCCTCAGTCTCTCAAACCAGTGGGATTATAGGCATGCGCCACCACACACAGTTTACTTTTATTGTCTTGTCACCTAAATATCTATCAGTTTAGAGAAGATAGGAACTGAAAAAAACATGAGGCTCACTTCTCCCACTGGATCCTGCATGGATTCATGATATCAAGTGAAGTAAGTGTTTTGGGCTGGATGGAAGACAATTGATCTTAATCTGGAATCTGGCACTTGCCTGAGGAGGCATGCTGGCCATTTCTAGAGTGATATATCCCTCCAGAAACAAAAAAAATGACAGAATAAAACCATGGACAAGTGGTATGCAAACCAAAGCTGTATCAGGTTATTCAGAATCACAGACAAGATTGAGAGAATTTTTTTTGTGCTTTATCTAAATCAAAGTTTTATTCTAAGAAAATTGTAGATTTCCATGAAGATATAAGAAAGAGTTTCCATGTGCTTCTCACCCAATTTTTCCTAATAACATCTTTTGAAAGACATCTAGGTTTCTTCCATTTGGGGGCTTTAACAAGTAGAACTTAGATGAAGATACAGGTTTTTGTGTGATCATAGGTTTGTCATCTCTCTGGGAAAAATGCCCAGGAGTGCCCTTGTTGGGCATCACTAGCTAGCCAGGATGGTGACCTGTGCTGGGTTCACAAAACCTGGCTACATCAATAACTGAGAAAACAGTGAAAGAAGCATGCAACACAGAGAAATACCTTTTCAAAATCCGGGACAGGTGTTGACCTTAGGGGTCCATTGAAAAGAGAGAAAGTACACTTGAAACTATCCTATTTATTGAGGGGAAAGATATTTGAGAAAGTTCAACCCAAATAAGGCAAAGGGTCAGGTTTCAGGAGTTTGCTTGGTGATGACTTCCAGTCAGCAGATTGAAAAGCCACACCCATCTCAGGTGCTGTGTAGGATCAAAGGCAGAACGAAAGGAAAGTGTTGCACAGCCCAAAGAGCGTGCAAAACCAGGCCAGTCCTCCCATACGCTCAAATGCTCATAGCTCACACACACAGCCCATGGCTGGCTCACAACAGTGGGTTTCATTTAATTTGCACATTTAGCATTTTGAGAGACTGCCAACCCATTTTTTTTTTTTTTTTTGGAATGGCCATACCATTTTACCATCCAGTTTTCTCCTTATCCTTGCCAGTATTTGATATTATCACCCTTTTTTATTTTAGCTCTTCTAATTGGTATGCAGTGATATCTTGTTGTAGTTTTGAATTTGAATTTCCCTAATGAATAATAATGATGGTGGACATATTGGCATTTGGTAATTTGCTTATTTAAACTAATTTAAACACCTTTGATGTCATGATTAGGCAGATATAACAGCTAAGAGAGGTGGGCTCAAGGCCTGTAACCTCTGTTTCCACCAAAACAGCCCTATTGATTCAAGTTTCTTGTGTTTAAAAAGAAAAATGTGAGCCCCATTTTTACAGATTATTTTTTAGAAAATAACTTCTCATAATCCTAGACTTTGTGTGTGTATGTTTGTGAATATATATATATATATATATATATATATATATATATATATATGTGTGTGTGTGTGTGTGTGTGTATTTAGAATTATAAATCAATACATCCAAATATACTTATATAAAACTATATTCAAAGGCCAACTAGTTGAGCCAATACATTTTTCTTCATTTATTTCTTTATAGTGAATGACAAGCTTTCTCTAATTTCTGAAAGATTTGAAAATGACTTCAACATCTTTCATCAACAGTCTGCAATAGTTTCCTTTCCTGAAGGACCAGTATTCCCAGTGCCATCAGGCAGGGGGTGCAACAGTGTAGAATTAAAAAATAAGTAGAGACACTCATACTTTGAAGCAATACTTTAAATATCAATGTTACATACTAGTGACATGTAACAATGATGAAGAATACATGCAAAATGCTTGCATGCAGTTGGATTTTATGATTGTATAGGTTATTAGAATAGAAACCCTTCTTGGGCACATGAATCACTGCAATCTTATATTCCTTTAGATTGATATTGTCCTAGAGTCGCAAATATGTTAGCCTTTCTTCCTATTCGGGTTCTTACAGGTTTATTGTTTTGTTTTGTTTTGTTTTGTTTTGTTTTTTTCCCTTAAGAAGAAATGCTTTTCAGGCAAATGTTTTCAGGCAACCTAAAAACTTGTCAGGTTAAAAAAAAAATGTGGTCCCTATCATGCTTTTCCTAGTAATTATCATTAGTCCAATAGAGTCAGAATCTTATTTCTCCTAGAGGAAACATGCCAATGGCATTAGGTAGGCAGGCTATGACTAACTTGCTAGTAGCTCAGTTTGCCTCAGTGAGGTCATCTGAGGTGACAGCCTGCAGCAGGCCATGAGCCAGTGTGAGCTATATGCTCCCAGGGGCCCGAAAGGCAGAGGTCATTTTATTCCAGCTCCCAGGGGGAGTAGCAGGACCTCCCCTTTAACTCTACGAGCCAGCTGGGGTCCTCTGGTATTTGTGCACGTGCACACAAGAGGCTCTCGGCAGGAACACAAATGGGCCACAGTGGAACATTTTTCTCCCATGTTATCATCCACCCCAATTCCTGTGGTGGGAAGTCTGTGAAAAGTCAAGAATAGGTCTGGTGAAAAGAAAATCAAAACAAAATATTCATGTGTCTTCATTCTGCACATATATCTTCCCCAAACATTGCTATCCCCATAGCTACATTTGAGGCCTTCATACATGGTGGTCAGAAGGCTCTCTAGAGAAGCTCCATACTGTTGGCTTGAACGTGGTTTCCCTTTCTCCATGTGTGGTAGAATTAGTGGGGGTGGGAGTGATCTCTTTTGGAATAATGTTTTATGTTCCCATTGGACCTTGGGTTCAAAAGCACAAATAAATGTGTAGGAGGAGCATTTGCCTCAAGGTAGATCTGTGGCCCATGGGCTGACTGGACCCTGGGGAAGGGCTTGGGCTGCTTCAGCTCATGCTTCACTGGATTTCTTTCTCTATACACAGCCAGGATCCCAGCAAAACTGGAAGGCAAAAACAGAGTGTTAGCCAATTACATCTTTCCCAAGAAACAGCTAATGGCATTCCCACTAAACTCTTTTTAACACCAGACAAAGGCAAAGCATTCTCACACTAGGACTGACGAAGAGTCACTCTTCTTCCTAAAGGAAATAGAAGGCCCTAGTGCCCAAGAAAATATGAGACTTGCACCCATCGCCAGAGAATTATGGAATCAAGGCAAGTCTATTATCCATCTGGCCTTAGCCCTTCTGCAATACTGAGAGTTATAGCTTAAAGTTATAGCTTAAAGGCAGTGTTGTTCTAAAATACTTTACTATCCAGTTGTGCCATGGTTTCAACATAATCTACATGTATCAAAAACCAGAGAAGTAGATGAGACACTGTGACAAGAATGATTACCAACCGGGATTGGTTTTTGCATATATCATCTCATTTAATTTCCATAGCCACATATCAGGAAGGCACAATTATAAGGTCCAGTTTACATATGTAGAAAATAGGGGCGGGGGCAAGAAATAACTCTCCAGGTTCGCACAGATAGCAAGATGAAGTGCAGGGAATCAGAAGTACAGTTTGGCTTCCGATCTCTCACTCTCAACCACTTAGCAATACTAGGAGTGGTATGGGGTCTTTTGAGAGAGGCATTAACAGAATACAGTGGGAGATGAAGGACTGAGATAGAGAGAATGCTCCTAGGAGTCAACACTTGTGCTCTATGAAGGATAGAAAGGAATTAGAGAGTGGGAAAAAGGTCAGAGGTGGGAAATGGGAAGATTAACACAGAAAGGGTCATGGCATATGCAGATACCCAGAGGAAAGGGAGAAATGCATGGGTGGGAAAGCTGTGCTTAGGGCACTGAATTTGCATTGCACTGAAGAAGGGAGCAGGGGCTGAAGTAGAGGTAAGAAGAGTGGAGAGAGTTCTAAGTTGTACTAGAGATAGTGTAATTTTAAAATTCAGAGAAGCTAATAACGGATTTTAAGCAGAGGGGAGGGTGACACGATTTGCATTTTAGAAAGATTACGTTATTTGTATGTGGAACCCCTGGCAGGAAATTAGATCCCAGAATATGGCAACAGAGGAAAACATGAGCTAGGGAGAGTAGATAGGAGATGATGACTTAATCCAGTAGGAGATGAGGAGGGTATAGAATATGAGAGAGGCCATGGGAACAGAAAAGAGGGAATTGCCTTGAGATGGATGTAACTACAGGGCATCCAAGTAAATGTCCCAACAGATGATTGGCTAAATGAATCTGGGGCTCAAGGGAGGGGCTTGGGCTAAGGAAATAGGTTTTTGAATCCTTTAGTGGTATTTGAGTCTAAGGGGTTGTGCCAATTTTTATCTCTTTCTCCAAATTCACCGTCTATTATCTCCTACTGAGGCTGGTGCAGGAACTTTCAGACTGTATTCTGGGTTGCCAATTGGCTGCTTCTTAGGGCTAGAGGAGGGAACGAGGAACAAGTGTCCTCTAGCAGCTGTATCTCAGTCCAGGAGTAGTTGTTGGGTCCAGTGTTAGAAAACCCCTCACAGAATCAGTTTTCTCTTGCCTCCTCTTAGAGACACTAGCAGTCACCAGCTCACAGAGACCAACTTGGCTCCCTCCCCTGAAGCCTGTGTCCTGCCTCTCAGGGTTTCTTTTCTAAGTTCTAGTTTTAATAATTCCAGCCTGTCCTTTGTCCCTTCAGTCTAATGAGTAGAAATGCTTCCTGAATAAAACACTTTGCCTTATCTTAGAATTTTCTCCTCGATTATCTGATTAAAAACATTTTACCTAGTTTTTACCTAGTTTAACATTCTTTATATTAAATTATCTCAGTTAAAATAACTGGTGTGGATACATGTCCTAACTAGGAGATGACTACTTAATAAATAGAAAGCTTTTCAAAGAACCCTTGGGGTCAAGGACTTTAAAGGGCTGTCTGTTGAGGAGTGGGCCATGAAACCCAGTGCTACCTGTATCACTAAGGGAAAGAATCCAAGGAGAGGGAGAAAGAATGTTCAGAGAGATGATTATTAATGGAACGAGATTTTGGAGGAAAATGGGGAGCCCACTAAGAGCCCAAGATGTGGGGAGGCCTCTGGAGAGGGTGGAGGAGACGGCAGATCCCAGGCAGTTGGTGGGACAGCATGGAGAGTCCGGGGAGGGGGCAGTCAGAGACATGAACTTGAAGTAGCTCCCACCCACATGACTGGTTGTTTCTCTCCATAAGTTACCACTAGGGCATAGCAGCCCTTGGTGGAGTACTGAAAAGTCAGACAGTGGGATGAATCAGGGAAAGAGCGTTGGGGATGCTTAAAAAGTGTGGTATCAGTGAGAACACAATCAGCATAGAAGACCACAAGACTAGGTTGGCCAAAGTATGAAGTGACGCCCACACCAACGATGTGCTCAAGCCCACAACTCTATGTTCGCTCAAGAGGGTTGTGTAAGGTTTAACTCTCTTCTTTATCTAAAGTCATACATGGAAAAGTTTTCAAACCTACCCTGGCCAGAGAGAAGAAACTGCCCTCCACATAGAGTCTGGATCATAGTTTGAAACTTCTCAATAAATTATCATAAGTCCAACTTAATTTACAAACTACCCTTGTCAGAAGGCTTATACGTCTGAATATTGCAATTTTTTGTTTATTCAAGAGCTTAGAAACTATAGAGCTCCTTGACTATGAAGATGCAGGGATATTGTTGTAATAATGTGGGTCTTCTTTGAATGTGATTCTACTACTTTCAGTTTTCTTAGGGGTGAGATCAAGTGTGAAAGCACCTTAACTTAGGCAAGTAAAGATGCTAATAAAATATTGTACCACTGCAAAATACACTAAATGCCCAGGCTTCCAAACTTTTCTAACTATTTTATTGTAAATGTATGTTCAGCTCCCCCTTAGGACAGAACATAATTTTTTAAAACTTGTATTCATCGCAGCTGTATAAATTACTATTTCTCCTTAATGTTGGCAAGTAATAATTTGTTTTAATAAAATTGCGGATCTCACTAGGCATGCTTTACGATGTATATACTTTCCTAGGGCAAATGAGTTTTCTAGCATATTGTTTAGGGAAAGCATGAAAGAAATTAAAATTATCAATTATATATAAATACATAAATATATATATATAAATTCTTAGTTTTTTCTGGTTTATCATACTTTGAAACAACATGGCTGTTATATTTTGTTATTTGTGCACAATTAAAATATGCATTTTTACTAATTTTTACATTTCAAGAATAAAGCCTTATTTTTATTATTCCTAAATGTTTTCAAATTTATACTTTTAACTCTGCAGTCCTGATTGTGAAAAGGCGTTTGCATAATAAGTTATATTTAAATATTTCAAAAGCACTAATATAGATTCACCTTTTCTTTCTTTATTATTTTCTTTTCCTTTCTTTCTTTCTTTTTTTTTTTTTTTTTTTTTTTTTTGATACTGGAGATTGAACTCAGGGGCACTAGATCACTGAGCCACATCCCCAGCCCTATTTCGTATTTTATTTAGTGACAGGGTCTTACTGAATTTCTTAGTACCTCACTTTTGCTGAGGCTGGCTTTGAACCCCCAATCCTTCTGTCTCAGTCTCCTGAGCTGCTGTGATTACAAGTGTGTACCACTGTGCCAGCTTAGATTCTCCTTTTCATTGACAAGAAATTTATTTTTTCACCCTTCCCAGATTTGTCTAAGAAAGGCATAGAAAAATAGTTATGCTTAATGGGTGTACTTTTCTTCAAATCAACCATAAAAGCATTTGATAATAGAGTATATGCAGGGAAATATATGGAATGATAAATTTAGCATAGTGCCAAATGATTTAATTGGAATAAAATTCAATGTTTTGAATTGCCACTTCTATATCCCCTGGAGCCAAGACTGCATTAGATACTATGGTGGTAAAGATCGGGAGGAATCTTCACAAATCCAACAGAAAGAAGTTATTTGGTAGAAAAACACAGCAGTCAGACAAATACAGGCTCAGTTTCTAGCTCTGTCACTTACTAGTTTTTGACCATGGTCAACTTAACTTTTCTTAGTCACAGTTTCCCTGTCTGAAGAGTGGAATAAATGTAAATATCTTGCTGGGTATGGTGGCACACTCCCAGCTGCTTGGGAGGCTGAGGCAGGAGGATTGTGAGTTCAAAGCCAGCCTCAGCGAAAGCGAAGATCTAAGCAACTCAGTGAGACCGTGTCTCTAAATAAATTACAAAATGGGGCTGGGGATGTGGCTACACTGAGTATCTCTGAGCTCATTCCCTGGTACCCCCCACACACACCCCAAAATATAACTATCACCCAAGGCCCCTGTGAGAAACTGTTAGGATTACAGGTGTAAAGCGCTGACAGGCTCTGGGAAGTTTGGTGCACCCTGACCTCTTTCCTGGGATCTCAGGTTCTGGCTTCCCAGATGACCATCTGGGAAGATACCAGGTAAAATTTTGTGAGAATTTAAAGGGCAAGTGCCACTAACAGGCCATCTTCCTTTGAGTGATTATAAATGTTAAGATGCAGAACTATTTGGACTGTAAAGACCTAATGTCATGTGTGTAATGAGAGAAAAATGAGTTTGCTCCTGTTCCATCAAAGAAGAGGACAGTAGATGGCACCATTGGTCCCTGTACCAGTGCCCTGCCAGAGAAGTTCCCCAAGGTTCAGTTAATTTGGAAAGATGGCTGAAAGTTTTGACTCAAAAAGCAGTTGGAATAATCAAGAGAGATGGAATGACCAACACAGTTATTTGGAGCATCTGAGAGTCAATTTTCTTGTCAAAAAAAGCTTGGCTTAATGAGTCCTTTCCCATCACATCCTAGCCAAGGACTAGCAGGGTGAGTATTTCATTTGACTGTTTTTCAGAACTATCAAAAAATCACAGTTGTACTGTTGGTTCAGGAAAGGGCTCCCTGCAACCCTCACTACAGCACCTGTTCAAGTCCTGTTTCTCATCAGTCCGAGTCTCTGCGGGGCTTGACAGCTCGTGGAGGATTTTCCTATTGTTAACCTTGTTAGACACGCCGCACTGGTCTCAGCTTCTCAGTTCTGTTTCTCTTCTTCTTCTTTTGGCAGTCTTGACTCTCCTGTGAAGATCTCTGGCCCTCAATATTTCTAGCAGTGATGCCAGAGTCCCTTCCTTGCTGAGGTCCTCGTTTCTAACTGTCTGCTAGACACCTTCACATGGGTGCTCCCAGATATCTCAGTCCTCACAGCCAAAGTGTTATGGGTCTTTCTTCTTCCTGGTTAGTGACATTACTCTTCTCTCGGACGAACAGGCTCAAAAGCTTTGCCTTCGCTTTTGCCTCCAAAATTTAAGCAGTTGCTGTATATTCTGTATAGTTCCCCTTTATAAAGCCTTTCAAATAAACTCCTCATTTTAATTTTTATACTTTCTGCCTGACTTCAGGTCCACATCTTTTCCTAAAGACCACTTCCATGATCTTCAAAAAATTAACCCAATTTTACCCTATCTTACATGCTCCTGCCCAAGCACAGCTCCAAGGATATTGCAATTCCTTACTGCATGTGGATCTAAGTTGAAACTTCCCATTCCACATAGAGGATCTCTCTCTCTCTCTCTCTCTCTCTCTCTCTCTCTCTCTCTCTCTCTCTCTCTCTCTCCAAATTATAGATCCAATTTACATTCTTCTTTCTTTCCTATCTACCTATATTACAACCAAAGTCATGGAACCAACTTTTTATTGAGCACTTACTATGTTTTAGACACTAGAATGAATACTTTAAACATATTATCAGTTAACCCTTACAACAAATGATATTATTTTGCCTCTTTTAGAAATGAGGAAACTGTCTTCGAAAATTCAGGTAAATTGCTAATGCATTATAGTTAATAAGCAACACAGAGGGAATTTAAATCCAAACTCCTCAAATTGGCCCTTTGCTTTCTTATCTGCCCTTACTCATGTCTTTTCTTTCATGTGCCATTTTGAAATATCCTCCCCATATAATTTACATATCAAAATATTACTAATCTGCCAAGACATATGTTGAAAGTCACTTCTTTGTTGGGATCTCTCCTGAAGCCCGCAACTGATAGCACTTTTTTCTTCATCTGAATAACTACACAAAAAAAAGCCTGCTTGGCATTAATGATTGGTGGGCTTGTCCTGTCTCATCTTTTTTTACTAGGCTGTGGCCTTTGTGAGGAGAGTGATTGTGCCTTAGTCATATTTTTTACCTCCCTTAATGAGCCCAAAGTCTGGCTCATCATAGCTGTTCAATGTCGAAATGAAGTATACCACAGACATCAGAATTGGCAAGCAAGAACTCCTTATATTAGAGTTCCTGTGTCTTCCATGGAAATCATGGTGCCTGATCTTGCTACTAAACAATTAAATATGACACAAAGAGGAGAGCATGCTTTTGACATTGAATACCTTGTGTGGTTTGCACACCTGAATAACATAGATGCTTCTTTAGATTATGAGTAGAACTAGTTGCTGACTGATTTGTTGTTTCTGTACATCAGAAATTATCACTCATTTCTTGCTTTGTGCAAAAGAATTATGTAGTATATTATGTATATTTAACAAAAAAAAATGGACTGTTTTCTAAGCCTTGAGGGCAACATGAACCAATACCTTTGCTTGTGCTCATCAACTATAAAATCTAGGGATGTCTTTGTCCAACATTGAAAAACCAATCAAAATGATATGACCCAATAATTCTACCCCATGTGAAATATATGAAAACACATGTCCACACAATTATGCAGCATTTACTCCTAATAGTCAAAAAGCAGAAAAATCCTAAATGCCCATTAACTGATGAGTGGATAAACAAATGTACAATGGAGCATCAGTTATTCAGCAATAAAAAGGAATAAAACATTGAAATACACTGCAGTGTGGATTGACAGTGAAAATATTACACTGAGAGAAGCCAGTTACAAAAGATCACATAATTCATGATCCATTTACATTAAATGTCCAGAAGAGGTAAATCTATAGATACAGAAAGTAGATTTGTGATTATCGAAGGCTTTAGGGGAGGGGATGGAGAATGGAGAGTGATTGCTAATGGATATGGGATTTCTTTTGGGAGTGATTAAAATGTTCTAAAATTGTGGTGATACTCGCACAATGTTGTGAACATAACAAATGCCATTGAATTCTACACTTTAAATGAGTGATTTGTATGGTATATGGATTATATTTCAATAAAGTTGTTATTTTTAAAGGCAATTGATGATATCAAGTATGATTACAGGATGAGGAAACATACTAGTCAACAGTTACACAAGATGTTAAAAGCTCTGTTTGAAAAATGAAATTCAACATTTAAAGAGGAACTTACCAAACTTTCTCCTTCTCAAAACAGTTTAGAAGGAGGCAAAAGAAAGGAATTCAAAAAAGGTCTTTTGCTTTTTGCTTAGTCCCTGGGACATTTTCCTTTTTATCAAAGACTATATTTTGGCTTAGAACAGTCAGGAAATACTCTTTCCAAAATATTTCTTTACTCTTCTATATCTTGAAAAGGCAAAAATGAATATTTTATCACTTGGCTAAGGGAGAATTTTTATTTTTAGCTTTGAGATGAATTTTGAAAGTCACTTAACACAAATGAGCATCCCTCTCCCCCACCCACTAAATATGTGAGTTTTAATGCAAACAGTTTTCACCTTATCTAAGAGTGCTTAACAACTGGTCCATACACGGAGCATATAAAGAAAACAGCTGTGGTGTTAATGGCTGTTACTCGCTGCTGGCCAGCTGGGGCCTGACAGAACCCTGGACCACAGAAGCCCCGTAAGTGATTGATATGGGAAAGAGTCTATAAATAGAAGAAAATCAGTTATTCGCCAAAACACACAGATTCTGGGGTGACCACACAAAAAGGAGGAGGAACCCCATCAGGATTTCTGACTAGCAGAGTGAACCCTGGACTTGAAGACAGCAATAAAGATATCATGTTTTCTGAGCAGATGTGAGGGACTAACTTAAACCTCATTTCTTCCTTTGGTAACTTTCCAGCTCTCCAAAGGGAAAGGCTGGGCCTGGGAAAGTGGGATGTGTGTGGGGACATTGGCCCTGGGCTGGACTCTCTCTCTGCCTTCTCTTAAAAACCGACATAGAAATGGGTTTGGGAGTTCTGGCTGCAGGGACCATCCACGTACTCCAGAGAGGCTGAAAGAGTCTGGGAAACCCAGACCAATGTGCGTCCCATGGGGAGTTCTGTCCTGCCTGGATGTCCATGTTCAAGCATGGCGCTTGAGGTCGTCTTCCCTCACTGAAATCTCACCATTTCCAAACATACTTCATTTGCCTCCCCAGTCTTTTGGCACACACTATTCCTTTTCGTCAGAATTTCCCTCTTCTTTGTCTGGTAACCTCCTACTCACCCTTTAAAACTCACCTTTTCTGTGAGGCCTCCCCAACTCCCACAGGCAAAATTAGTCATTCCCACCTTGGTACTCCAAAAGCAATCCCCATCATTCAAATTGTGCATGATTCTCCCTCCCCAGAGAGTGAGAATTTCAGATACAAGCCTTACATCTGATACTTTAAAATCTCTATCACTTGGCATGTCTGGTGTGTAGTAAGTACTTAATAAATGCTTATTGCATTCCACTAGATTGAGATTCTGATATGTGGCCTGAAAAATATATAAAGTTGAGTCAGCCAGCTGCTCTGGCCAGAAGGAGAAGCATAGACACACACACACACACACACACACACACACACACACACAGAGAGAGAGAGAGAGAGAGAGAAAGAGAGAGAGAGAGAGAGAGAGAAAGAGCGCTCGTGTGTACTTCTTACTTGGTAAGAAACTACCAGACTGAATAGCAAAAGCCACAGACCACTTATCTTTAATGGGAGTATTCCAGGCCAGGAGTTGTAGGGGAGGTGAAAGTGAATTGGGGCGGGTACACACATATATGTGTGTGGTAGGAGTTATATTTAATCATGCTACAGTGGATGTATTAGCTTACTAGTTCTGCCATAATGAAGTACCTTAGACGGGGTGGCTTAAACAACAGAAACTCATTGAACTTGCTCTTCAGATCTAAGCAATGTTGACAGGGCCCCTTTAAGCACACAGTTAGATGGTAATTGGAATTGGCAAATGTGGAGCCTGAATGCTAAGGCAGACTCTAAGTCTTTTCAGTACTGCACTTGATGGAGAGACCTAGCCTTAGGGCCCTCTCCCAGGATGTCAAAAGGCACCTGGCTTTACACACTGTAGTCTGTGTCCTTGATCTGCTTTTGTACCACAAACAAATACACCATAGAAAGTGCCAAGCCAGCGATTGTTACAGTGGCATTCTGGTTAGCACCACACAGCATCAAACTGGGTTAGAACTCACTCGTGGGGCTGGAGAGAGAAAGGTGGCCACCTAAATAGTCCCTGTAGCATCCTCACAAGCTACAATCATGTACAGCTGAAGGCATCCATCCCTGTGTTGGATTGAAAGCAAGGGTGATTGTAGCAGCACATCACTCAAGGGGTTCTACCTCCCACTGCAGAAGTTCACTTGAGAACACAAAAGAAAAGTCGTCATAATATTCCAAAACTGCTCAGAGTGAATTCCTCATGGAAAGAGCAATACTGGAGTAATTTCCTTGGAATAAAATAAGTTTATAAGGTTGGCACTCCCAAGAACTTTTTTCTTCCATTAGCTTTGTATTTCTCTAAGTGAGGTCCTAGGCTACCTATGTTGGACTCAATTGCAATTCTTTTTTTCTTTTTTTTTTTTTTTAGTTGTTGATGGACCATTATTTTACTCATTTATATGTGGTGCTAAGAATTAAACCCAGTGCTTCACACATGCGAGGCAAGCACTCTACCACTGAGCCAAACCCAGCCCCTCAATTGGGTTTCTTGATCAAAATGTAAGTTCTATGCCCTCCTCCCTTGTACCTACTGAGTCAGAATCTCTGGGTGGACCTGGGAATTCTTGTCTCAGGGAGTTCCTATCCATGTTAATGTGTGTGAACAACCGATTTGGTAACTCTGCCTAGAAGTGTAGGAGAGGTACCTCCAGTTCTACTGGACAGTGGCCTCACCATCTACTCAACCTTCCCATGGGTGTGGTTCACAGAGGCTTGGGAAGACCAAGGCAGCCACCAATGGGTAAGTAGAAGTTTCCATTGACTCAGTTTCTGATTCACTCTCCAGGGATCTCCCCCCACAACTCCATTTTATCTCCCTTCCTTCTTCCTCTATCCTTTGCAGTTACATCTTGGATAATTCCTTTTTTTTTTAATGCTAAGACTTAATCCTGGTATTGCTCAATATGGATGATATATTGTTTGTAGAAGGGATCTCTCATACCCTGCTGCTGGGCATGTAAACTGGCATCACCCTTTCTAGAGGGCATTCTGACAATCTATAATAAGAAAACTATGAATTCTGTTTCCAGAAATAAACTTCAAGGGAAAAATGAGAGATTCTGTCAAAGATTTATATTCAAGGATATTCATCAGAGCCTTGTTTATAAGAATGATAATGTTCAACAGATAGGCAACTTGTCAAGGTCATAAAATTTAAATATTAGGTAGTCATTTAAAATTCTGTTGTCACAAAATACCTAATAGGTCAGAAAAACAGATCTTGTCAAGTTAAAAAAAAAAGACATATCAAATTTTAAAATCTTCCCTTTCTTTTTCATATACACCTTTGCTAGGACTATTTGCGTAGTATTATCTATAATAGCACCATTTTTCCCAAAAAATTTATCTCTAGATGAAGAAAAATATACCTAGTTGTTAAAAAATGATTCCTTTAGGTTAGGGGTCTCCCTAGGGGGATAAAAGAATAAGAACCCTGAGAATGTCATCACCTAAATTGTCAGAAAAATAACATTAATTCCTGGGCTTTCTCTTATCTTTATTTGAGCTCAGCCAAATTGAGTGATCAGAAGTTGGGATTTGGGTAGATGTGGAAAAGGGGATTAGAAACAAAAAGGGCAGTAGCTCTCAAACCTCAGATCTTCAAAAGAATCACCTGGAGAAGTGGTTAAAATGTAGTCTTCGGGCCCACTTCTAGAAATATCTACTTAAGAGATGGGGCTCAGTCACCTTCACTTTAATAAGCTTCTGGGATAATTTGGCCTCAGGTGACCTGAGGATAGTAGTACTTGAGGTAAACACAGCCTGGAAACCCCAGGGGAGACCAAGGAAAGTAAAGGAGTCTTGAAAACCAGGATGAGGGGCAAGGGACGTCGTATCAAATTTTAAAATCTTCCCTTCCTTTTTCATATACACCTTTGCTAGGCGTGTTCGCATAATATTATCTGAAAGCCTTTCGTAGGCTGAATTTGAAGACATGACTACTATTTGAAACAGGATTTCCAATGGAACTCATATTTCAAGTTTTAAACAGCAATCCCATTTGAACTTTTAGAATTTGGTTTGTTCCCATGTTGGTGACTATCTGTTACGGCCACCATGCTGTAAAAATTTCAACTGGAATATGGGAACCCCACAGCACCCCTAATGTTAGTTACATTATATTTGGAAACCTATTTGGAAACCTTCAATTTTCATGTGACATTAGCTCATTTATTAAATATACACTTATTTTTGAGAACATGTCACAATGGCAAAAGGTGCGACTTACGCAGTCAAGGGAGAGAAATAAAGAATGTCCACGCGCTTCTGTCTTTGTCAATGCTTTATTCACTCAAATCACTGAATACAATTTCACTCTATAGGTTCTTAGTCAAGAAAGTCTCTATAGGTTCTTAGGGTCCTGGGGAGAAGTTGCTTCTCCCACCAGGGTCAAGGTGTGTCTAGAGAGTTTGAGAGCGGTGAGGAAAATGCAGAGGATCTGGCAAACCATGAGAAGAGTTAGGACGCCAGTCCAGGTTCTCAGTAGGCTCTTCAGTGTGAGGCCATCAGTGTTGGCTCCTCAGTAACATCATTAACCCTGAGGTTAAAGCATCTGGTCTGGTGGTCCCCACCCTGATTTTCTTGCCTTTACCCCTTATCGGGGCCAGGACTTCACTCTGAGTTTGTCAGGGCGGGGAGAAGTGACCTGTTTATGCCTGAGGGCCATACTGGAGGGCTCCATTAGGCATACCTAGTGAGACTGCAGGTTTCAGACTGAAGTTTTAAAATGGAGTTGCTTAGACTCAGGGCTAGGGTTATCCTTACAGAAGACAGGACAAGTGTCTACTGTTAAATATTGAGTTACTTTCAAGCTCAAGTGCCGCAGTCTTGGCTGGGCACAGAATCAGGAGCCACTCAAGCAGGAACAAAACTTTATTTTTGAAAAAGCCGCCAATACTCCGTAGGCGCCGGCAAGCCAAACCCGGTCCTCCCACGCGGGCGTCTGCCGGAACCACGCGTCCCCCGGAACCGGGGGGGGGCCCGGACCTCCCCCGGAATTTCCTCCTACTATCCTTCCCCAACCAATGGGAACTCTCCAGGAGTCCCGTAACATGAGTCCGGTAGCAGGCCAAGGTGAACAGCAGGAGTCCAATTTCCATATGAATGTAAATCTTAACATAATCATATCATCTCAGTGGCTAGCTGGCGTCACTTTACAACCAAAGGTGCCATGCATCATTTATCTGCTTGTGGCTCCTAGCATCTGCCCCCTTCTGTTTAATTAAGCAACAAGCAATGTGGCTAGGGACCGTGCCTGGTAGGTTGTCCAATTCAACATATGGTTCTTACCCGTCATGGGAGAACTGACCTTTAGGCGTCAGCTTCCTGTCTTAGGTTGAATCCACTGCAATCAGATCAACCCGTCACTGACTACCGGTCCAGCATTCAGCCATGCTTGTGGATAGGCCTATGCACCAGTGGGGGGTGAGGTTCTTGCCTCACCTCTGTTGGCCCCCAAATTTAGCCTTGGTGCCAGTGGGGGGGTGAGGTTCTTTGCCTCACCTCTGTTGGCCCCCAAATTTTAGACCATCACTAGTAGAAGGGAGGAGGATACAGAAATGCCACGACACCAAGCCAATTGATGGCTCCTTTGGAAAAATTGCGTCACTGGTGACACCATCAGCAAAGATATGCCAGTATTACCACAATAAACATGGGGTGAGCTGGCAAGGAAATTGCATCACTGGTGACACCATCAGCAAAGATATGCCAGCACTACCACAATTCGGTGCACCAGATGATATTTCACAATGTATGCAACTGATATATAGTCCAGGCAAGTTCTGCAAGCAGTTCAAATTGGAGGAGTCTATCAATATGTCCATTTCCTCCCAAAGTAAATCAAGTCCTTGATTGAGCATTACTTGTTGAGTTATATTCATTGATGCATCAGTTTATACAGTTTACTGTGATAGCTATCATAGAAGCTGTAGTTTGGTTTTATCTCAGTCTTCACCGGAATTGGGATGAGATGGAAATTCTGGCAATGATGCTAAAGAGACATTATCCTGAACAGAATTATTAAATATAATGAAAAGGAAAGGTGAAAGTAAACAAACAGATCTGTTAAACTCCTTTAAAAACAATCCTTAACAGCTGTTTACCTAATTTAAATTAGTAAACAAACAGATCTGTTAACCATCTTTAAAAACAATCATTAACAGCTGTTCACCTAATTTAAATTAAACCATAAAAATCACGTGAATAAAGAAAAAATTCGGATCCATTTTTTGATGAGCGCTCCTCATATAAGAAATATGGACATACACACATACAGACATACAACACAAAACAGAAGTGTGCACACAACATACAACACATAAGACAATAGTAAATAAAGGCCTTGTAGCTATACCTAGGTGAAATCTCCATTGCAATGTTTAAAAACTCCACAGTCAAAAAATAAAACACAGCCAAAAAAATAAAACTGATCAGAAAAACATTAACCTAGGTTTGTATGAGCTCAAAAATAAAATAGAACTTTATGATGTGGGAAAAATGCAATAATAAAATAGATATTGAAAAAAAAAAACACCTTGGTTAATCACTGTCACAGATGTAAGAATAGCCAAGCTGGAGCTCTGGATATCAGCTGTTATGGATTTGAGTCAAATCATCTTCTTTTTCTGTAGAAATTGTTTTAGTTAATCTCTTTGGAATCCAAATCGGTTGCTGTTCCTCCTGCGGAAAAACACAGACATAGCCCCGATTCCAGACTATCACTGGATTTGGGCCTTTCCATTGTCCTGTTAGAATATCTTTCCAAAGTACCTTAGGCTTATGTACATTTTTGGGTACAAATGTCTTTTTGTAGCACTAAGTCCCGATGAATCCAAATTTAAAAAGTTTAGAGTAAAAAGGGTTATTTTAAGTTTATCTTTGGGGGATATATACCCCTTTCCAATTCCCTCCTTTTGTTTTAATAAGTACATTTTAATAGTTTGATGAGCTCTTTCAACTATGCCTTGTCCTTGTGGATTGTATGGAATTCCTGTTATGTGAGTAATACCAAATGATGAGCAAAATTGTTTAAAAGAGGTGGAAGTATAACCAGGACCATTGTCCGTTTTTAACTATTTTGGAACGCCCACAGGGGCAAAATTTTGTAAGCAATGAGCTATAACATCTTTAGTTTTTTCTCCGGCATGAAGGGAGCCCATCAAAAATCCGGAAGAAGTATCAACTGTAACATGTAAATATTTTAATTTTCCAAATTCTGGCAAGTGTGTGACATCCATCTGCCAAATATGGTTAGGTATCAGTCCTCTAGGATTGACTCCAAGATTAACTTGTGGTAAAAATGTCACACAATTTTGACATTGTTTTATTATATGTCTGGCTTGTTCTTTAGTTATTTTAAAACGCTTTTGTAAAGTATTAGCATTGACATGGAACCTTTTATGAAAATTTATAGCTTCTTCTATTGTGGAGAAAATATGTATGTCATGTGTAGATTTATCTGCTAGTTCATTGCCCATACTAAGGGCTCCAGGCAATTCTGTATGTGCCCTGATATGACCTATAAAGAATGGATCTTTTCGGTCCCAGATTAGACTTTGTATAGCGGAAAACAAAGAGAAAACAGTAGAAGAAGGTGAAATCCTACCAGCATCTTCAAGGGATACTATAGCATTAACTACATACTGACTATCAGAAAATAAATTAAATACAGAATCTTTAAACATCATAAAAGCTTGTAATACTGCATTAAGCTCTACCTTTTGAGCTGATTGTTTGGGTACTAAAAATGTAAAAGTTTGATCAGGAGTAACTACTGCTGCTGTACCATTGTTTGACCCATCAGTGAATATATTTGGAGCATTTATGGTAGGGGTTTTTCTTGTCATTTTTGGAAAAACTACAGGATGCTTAGACCAAAAAGACAACAAAGGATTAGATGGTAAGTGATTATCAAATGAAACACTAGTTTTACACATGATTATTGCCCAAGTATTTAACTCATTAGCTAACTCATCAATTTGATCCATAGTATATGGAGTAATAATTTTATTGGGAGAAATCCCAAACACTCCCTTTGCTGCTTTTATTCCTTTGAGTATTAATTGTCCTACAGCCTCAGGATATCTAGTAAGAATAGTGTTAGGAGAATAAGATAAATGTATCCACAATAATGGACCTTCCTGCCAAAACACTCCTGTAGGAATATTTTTTGTTGGTAGTACAATAAATAATAAAGGCAAATTTATATCAATTCTATCCAAATGCATATTTTCCATATATGTTTCAATGATTTTTAATGTTTTTCTTGCTTCAGGCGTTAACATGAGGGGTGAATTTGGATCTGATGGACCTTTTAGAATATCAAATAAAGGTCCTAACTCTCCTGTTGGTATGCCTAGATAAGGCCTTATCCAATTTATGTCTCCCAATAACTTTTGAAAGTCATTAAGTGATTTGAGTTGATCTACTCGTATTTGAATTTTTGGTGGACGGACCATGGTTGTGGATAATAGAACTCCTAAATAATTAATTGGAAGATTTAATTGTACTTTATCTATTGCTATCTCTAGATTATAATTTTTCAATAAGTTTATAAGTGTGGCATAACATTCTAGTAATGTGTTTTTATCTTTATGTGCCAATAACACATCATCCATATAGTGAAATATTTGTAGTTCAGGATTTTGATTTCTAAGTGGCTGGATTGCTTTATTAACATAAATTTGACACATAGTTGGGCTGTTAGCCATCCCTTGAGGGAGTACTTTCCATTCATATCTCTGATCAGGACCTTCATGATTCAGTGTAGGGATAGTAAATGCAAAATGTGGACTATCCTCGGGATGAATTGGAATTGAAAAGAAACAATCTTTAATATCTATAGCTAAAACATGCCAGGTTTTTGGTAAAGCAGACAATTGGGGAATCCCTGATTGAGCAGGTCCCATAATAACCATCTCATTATTAATGGCTCTTAAATCTTGTAATAATCTCCATTTACCAGATTTCTTTTTAATGACAAAAATGGGAGTATTATGGGGGGATACGGAAGGCTGTATATGTCCTTCCGCTAATTGTTGTCTGACCAAGTCATGGGCTACTTGTATCTTTTCTTTAGTCAGGGGCCACTGAGGAACCCACACTGGTCTTTCTGATTTCCAAGTAATTTTGATTGTCTCAGTGGCCCTTTCTGAAAACCCAATTCATGTCTACTTATTTCTTGATCTATTTGAATAGGTGCTGTCATACCTTGTTCTTGTTCTCTTAATCTTTTTTCTTTCCTAATGCCTTGTTTAGCCCTAGTAGTGGGCACGTTAGGATTGATGTTATTTGTTAATGTCAATCCTAATTGATCTAGGACATCTCGTCCCCATAAATTTACGGGAAGATGATCCAATACATAGGGCTGTATAGTTCCTTCACATCCTTCAGGATCCCTCCAATCTAATACCATAGCACTTCTATGGGGATTTGTTGCCACTCCTAGGCCTCGAAGCGTTTGAGTGGCTTGTTGTAATGGCCAATGTTTTGGCCATTCTTGACGAGATATGATGCTGAGGTCAGCTCCTGTGTCCAGCAGCCCATTAAAGTCATGTCCTTGAATATTTAATTTTAGCATTGGGCGAGAATCTAAATTTAAAGACAGCATAGCCCAATCTACACCTGTGGAGCCTAATCCCTTGGAACCTCTTTCTACATTACAACTGGAAAATTTATCATGTAGGCTGGGTATTATTAATAACTGTGCTATTCTATCTCCTGGTGAAATTACTGATATACCTCTTGGAGAACTAGCTATAATTTTTATTTCACCCTCATAATCGGGATCAATTACCCCAGGACTTATCATAAGTCCTTTTAGTGTAGAAGAACTGTGTCCCAATAATAAGCCTACTGTTCCCTGGGGAACAGGTCCTTTTACTCCTGTGGGAATGATTTGAACTCCCATCTCTGGAGTTAGTACTGCTCTGGCAGAGGTGCAGATGTCCAGCCCTGCGCTCCCTCTAGTTTGTCTGATGAGGGATTTAATGGATAATGCGTCCTGGGCACTACCTTGATGGTGCTGCTGGGTTCCTCCATTGCCCCATATATTTGTGGTTTTGGGCCCCGGGGCATTGGGCCCTCTACTCTGTTTTTTGGCAATGGAGCCTGATACCTTTCTCCACGATATCGTGGGTAAACACTTGGTCCTTGTCCGTTTTTTGATAACGGAATACCCTCTATGGTGGTTTGAGAACGGCATTCATTAGCCCAATGTTTCCCTCTATGGCATCGTGGGCAAATACCCGGTATTCTATTCCTTTGATACCCAGCTTTGTTAAACCCTCCTCTTATGGGGCAACTCCTTTTAAAATGTCCTGTTTGATTACAATTATAGCATGTTTTTGGCCTGGCATCTAAAGCCTGTTGTACTGCTGCTAAGACTTGCCCTTGTTCATTAATGTCTCTACATAATTTAATATATGTGTTTAAATCTTCATGTCTCCATGGTCTAATGACCTCTCTGCAGCAACGATTTGCTTGGTCATAAGCCAGTTGTTTTATAAATGGCATTACCTGTTCTGTATTTCCAAATATCCTAGAGGCTGACTGAATAAGTCTATCTACAAATTCAGCGTAAGGTTCATTAGTCCCTTGTATTACCTTAGATAATTGACCTTGTAAGTCTCCATGCCCCTGTAAAGTTTTCCATGCCCTAACTGCATCTACAGCAATTTGTGCGTATACGCCAGGGTCATATTCAATTTGCTGTCTTTGACCCTCATAAGGTCCCTTTCCCAATAGCATATCTATATTTCTTTGAGGGTAACCAGCTTCTGCATTTCTCCTAGCTGTCTCCATGCAAAATTCCTCATTGGCAACCTTCCATAACAAATATTGTCCTCCGTTTAGCACAGATCGACACATGTTAGCCCAATCTGCTGGTGTCATGTCCAAGTTGGTAACAGATTCGACCATGCTTATCGTGAAGGGAGCTTGCGGCCCATAGGTTGTTACAGCTTCCTTTAATTGCTTTACTGTTTTGAAATCTAAAGCACGGTGAATTCGTTGCCCTCCTGCCTGCTCAAGTACAGGGCATGCTAATCTTTGGGGTCCTGCCTCAGAATTCCGTCCATCAACTACGGGAGTTGAGGGCCACTCAGTGGTAGACGGAGCTGTTGGTTGAATTACGCCCTCTGGTGATAGAACGGAGTTAGTAGCAACCTCCTGTTGTAATTCTCCACCTGATGGCTGTTTTTCCTCTAAGCTTTCTTTTTTTAAATTTTCCTCTGTCTGACTAGCTTGAGAGACCTTCTCTTTTGCTTGACCTAGCGTTTTTTCTACCATAGTTTGGACCTCTAACAATTTACTTAACAGTTTTTCGGTTTGTTTTTTACTAGATTCTAATCTACTATAAAGGTAACGTAACCCAATAAGATAGGATAAAACAAAGCCAAAACAGAATGAAACAAAAACGGAACAGAGAATGGTTATATCAATTTTATCTTTCTCAGGGCCGAATAACTTCAAACCTCGAGCCAACCATTTTTCCCAGTTCGCCTGAGAAAATTCTAGGGCTAGGGAGCTTGAAATAAAAACAAAATAAATCAAAACAAGAACACATTGTTTTTTGAAATGGTCACCCATTCTGTCGCCTTCCCTCAGGGGTGAGCAATTTTACTCACCTCTAAGTTTCAGGCGTTCCCCGCATGGGCCGCCAATTGCCGCAGTCTTGGCTGGGCACAGAATCACGAGCCACTCAAGCAGGAACAAAACTTTATTTTTGAAAAAGCCGCCAATACTCCATAGGCGCCGGCAAGCCAAACCCGGTCCTCCCACGTGGGCGTCTGCCGGAACCACGCGTCCCCCGGAACCGGGGGGCCCGGACCTCCCCCGGAATTTCCTCCTACTATCCTTCCCCAACCAATGGGAACTCTCCAGGAGTCCCGTAACATGAGTCCGGTAGCAGGCCAAGGTGAACAGCAGGAGCCCAATTTCCATATGAATGTAAATCTTAACATAATCATATCATCTCAGTGGCTAGCTGGCGTCACTTTACAACCAAAGGTGCCATGCATCATTTATCTGCTTGTGGCTCCTAGCACTCAAGCCAAAAAGCTACACATCAAATGTATCTACTTCACAAAGTGCTTTGGATTCTTGAAGGACAGTGTGAGGAATAACCAGTGTATCTCAGGAGTTCTGGTTGGCTTTGTTAGATTTAGCTGGTCTGCTAAAATTTTCTAAATTCATATTGAAGAAACCTCCTTTGACAGACATGGAACAGAAAACTATAAAAATGACTAATATTGAATATGTGCAGAAAAAATGTGCCATTGTCCATTTGAACTTGGTGTTAATAATAAGTTGTTTAAAGGAAAGTTCAGATGTGCTTTGGAACACAAAAAAGAGGTTTGAAAAAAAAATGATCAGCAGGGAGTGAATTGGGATAGCAGTTGTCTCCAAGTCTCTCTCTTGATTGGGTACAAATTGTTGTGCAACTTAAGAGAACTTTTAGATGCCACCTCCTCATTCTTGCATTTTAATTAGATTCCAAAATATTAGTATGCAAAACTAAATGAAAAGCTCTAAGAACTGGTATGGATGGTCATAACTTGAGCTAATGAGGACTTAGAGTTCTTGCTGGACTAGAGCTATCTCATGTTTTATTTTAATGACAAGATCTTTGGTTCAAACAGAGTCCTTTGTGCTTCACCAGAAATAAAGGGCTAGAAACTAACTTGTCTGGCTCCTGAGCCTCATAAAGATCCCAGATTAAAAATTCGCATCAATTAGAATTCTTCATTTGTAAGCAACAGAATCTGACTTCCTGTTGGGAAGGAAAACTGAAGAACTAAGCTTCAGAAAGTAAAGCAGATCCAGGGAATCTGTTGAGTCCTATTTAGATGGGTCTAAAAGAGCTGTCTTTCTTGTCATCAGGACTGGATTTGGTGATACTCAGCTTTGATTGCCTTGTCTGGGACACATGTGTGTTCTTGATCTGGGGACATTTTGATTGACCATCTGGTGAGGGGGAGGATGGATGACCAAAGAGGAAATCCGTGTCAGGAAATTAAAACAGCATATGTCCACTAACATGCCTTGAGGTCCCCTCTGACCCCAGGATTCTGTGACTATTCTGTTGTTCTACTATTGCATTATTAAAGAATTTCCAGGTGCAAATCAAAGTGATGTCTTGGTTCCAGAGAATGAGCTACAGATTCTGTGCTCATTTCCAAGTGTAAACTTGACAATACCACCAACATGGAAGACAAAAAATTAGGAGGATAATGACAGTATCTTTTGAGATTTCTTCTTGTTGAATGTTTATTAAGAGCCTAGAGTTTTTGGTTGGATTCTGGGTGAATTCTATGTGACTTTGGTTACATTTCTTATTTTCCTGAGATTTAGTTTTCTCATCTGTAAAATAAAAGCAAAAATATTTCATTGCATTTCTTTTCAGATTGTTACATGGGAAATGCTTTTTACAGTGTCTGGCCTTAGTAAATGGTAGTTATTGTTAGTGTTCTGAACGGGAATTCCCTCTCAAATGTTAATTATGGAAATTTATATGGCCATATTTTAGTGAGTTCATTTTTATAAACTCATTAAACCTTGGAGACATGATAAACAGATAGATATTTTTGGATTCTCAACAACCAATTCAAGAGACTAACAAAATAAATAGTGGCAATGCACTGAAACTACGGATTTGTGTTCCCTGAATCCAAAGACAGGTCATAGGGATCCTGTCCAGGTATGTAGCTGGTGTTTATATCTGACAGCAACTAGGCAACATTGTAGAAAGAAACCTTACAAATGCTCACTCTGAAGATTTACCCTGGCTTTTCCTGAAAAAGTTTCCTCCCTGGTGATTTCCACATAATGGCATAAAATACCATATTTCTGTAGAATTTTGATTATATCCTGTCTATCTTGTGTTCTTTCGCAAAGTGAGGCAGTTGCTATGACTCTGGTACATCATGCAGTGACTAAAAGTACAAATGAGTTTCAGGCCAACAACGTGTACTGGGTATTATGAAACCACAGGCTTCCGGAGGCAACTTGCTAAAGAAGGATTTTAAAACAAAGAGTGAATGAAGTCTGGAGAGGGGACGCCACTTACTTAGTTCATCATGAGCACTTTATTAGGAAAGGGAAATGGGGAAAGGAACCGTTTCTAATTTCGATTTACAAATTATCCTGGTGCGACCAGAGTAATATTTGAGAGGGGGAGATTCCTGTCCCCGGGTCATCAGAACATACTTCCTTCCTGTTGAGATGGTCAGCTGGGACGTTTATCTTTCCCTCCCAGAAACAAATGCCAGCACTCAAAACCTCAGAGTCATCCCTCCGGAGGTATCTCATCTTAGTGTTTCTAAGATGAATGACTCAAAAGCATTTGTTAACTGTCTACCTACGTGGGCGGGGGGGGGGTACCGGGGATTGAACTCAGGGACACTCAACCACTGAGCCACATCCCCAGACTTATTTTGTATTTTATTTGGGGACAGGGTCTCACTGAATTGCTGAACCTCCCTCCCTTTCTCTCCCTCTCTCTCTCTCTCTCTCTCTCTCTCTCTCTCTCTCTCTCTCTCTCTCCACCTCTCTTTTGTTGAGGATGGCTTTGAATTTGAGATCCTCCTGTCTCAGCCTCCCAAGCCGCTGGGATTACAGGCATGAGCTGCTACTCTCAGCTACCCTGAGCTCTTGGATAAAAAGGATGATTCTGTCATTTAGAGGTTGTGTATTCAGTGTAGGAAGACAAGATGCAAACACATAAGATATGAAGGCCATGAAGAAATCAGCTTGAAATGAGAACTCATCCCTGTGGCTCATGGCCTTAGTAGGACTGGATAGCTGTAAAAAAAACAAAAACAAAAACAAAAAACCTTGCTCAGCTGGAGGAGGAGATTTCAATCAGCAAGCTTATCCGTACCTACAGGAACAGAGTCCAAATTTGTTACCAGGTCCATTTGACGGAACACATAATTTGTTGAAGTCATTTCAGATGCAGGAAATCCTGTGTTTATTACTCTAGGAAATGCTACATAAAGATTCAGATTTTTTTTCCCCTTGTAATGTTCTTTTGAATTGAAAATTGGCAATGCAGCCACTGTTAAGAAGAACAGAATGTAGCTCAGGAAATGACAACATGGTGATAGCATATCATACACAATGGGACTTACTTCTTTGTTTTCACTGGTTCCCAAAGTTAGTTGACAGAATGGCTTCTTCCAGGGAGTCCAGACACTCACAGGGCCATCCTAAGTCCATGTCTTGCTGCTAATGGCTCCAAAGAGGCACTGGCATCTCCCTGAGAATGTCTCAAACACATGTGAGAGAAAGGCCTTGAAATTGCTGGCCCCACCTCTAAAAACCCTGGAGCGCAATGTGTAAGAGAGACTGTGAAATGCTGTCGGTCTTAGTTTATCTAAGTCAACTAAATGATCCTTTCTAAAATCATCCTGGGGATCAAACCCAGGGCCTTGTGCATAGGCTAGGCAAATTCTCTACCATGGTTATTTGACCTATCAAAGAAATAGACTTTTATTTATTTATTCAATTGAACAAATATTTAATGAGATCCCTCAATATATCAGACCTTGTTCCAAGTAATGGGAATGAATACACAGTGAATGATACAGGGAAATATATTTTTTTTTAAAACTTCATGGATCTCATGTCTAACGAATGGGACCGGATCAGGAAACAATTAACAAATTATGTGCAAAATGCATGATGATTATTGTTATGAAAATATAGAGAATAGAATGGGTTCTGGGATGGGCATGAGTTGTAATTATGAACTGGGTGGTGGGGAAGTCATTACTGATAAAGTTAATTTAGAACAAAGACTTGGAGGAGATGACAGAGAAAGTTATGTGATGTCAAAGAGAAGAGTGTCTCAGGCAGAGGAAACAAGTGCAAAGACTGATGTGGGTCAGTGTATATGGTATGTTCAAGGAAGAAAAGGAAGCCAGTATGGCTGGAGCAAAGGGAGGAGGAGAGAAATTAGTAGGGATGAGGTCAGAGGGTGACGGGGCTGGGCGAGTGTCCAGAACATTGGGGTCAAGGAAGCCATTGTAAGAACTGTGGTAATTACTTCTAAGGGAGCTGGGAAGCCTCTGGAGAGTCCAGGCAGAGTCATAGGACTTTTTACACATTTTGAAAGCATTGTGTTGACTGTAGTGATGAGAACACTGTGGGTACCAAGGCTCTGGGGATTAGTGAAAGGGCCATTGCAATAGTCTAGGAGGCAGATGATGACACGCTGACCAGAGTGGCAGCTGTGGACATTATGAGAACAGATCACATTCTGCACAAATTTTGAAGGGAAATCCTGAAGGAGTTGCTATAGGAGGGCGTCTGAGTGGCGTGACAAGGGAAGGAGACAAAGTTCCTACCATTTGAGAGACAGCAGACTAGAGCAGGAGCAAGTTTAAAACAAAAGATTGGTTCCATTTTGGAGTGTCGGATTTAAAATATCCATAAGACTTCCAAGAGGAGAAACTAACCAGGAACCTATGGTCTGAGCTAAATACATAAATATTTAATATTTAGAACTACATATATGTATATATATATATATACTATATATATATAGTGTATATATATATATATATACATATATATACTCATTTTAAACTCTACTATATGAAAACTTTAAATTAGAAAAATATTCGAACCTCTTTTTAGTCAGTTTTGCATTATTGTGACCAAAATACCCGACAACAGCAACTTAGAGGAGAGAAAGTTCATTTGGGCTCACAGTTTCAGAAATTTAGCCTATGGTGGGCCAATTCCTTTACTTTGGGCCCATCATGAAGCAGAACAACATGGCGGGAGGTACAGAGGAGGAGCACTGCTCCATTCTTGCTGGTCAGGAAGCACAGAGAGGAAGGGGAAGGGGCTGTGGGGAAGAAGCACTCTTCCAGGGCTGGCTCCCAGTGACCCACTTCCTCCAGCCACACCCCACCTGCCTTATGGTTACCACCCAATTAGTCTGTTCAAACTAGGAGGGACTGATTAGGATACAACTCTCATAACCATTTCACCTCTGAAAATTCCTGCATTAACACAGGAGATTTGGGTGGACACTTCACATCCAAATCATAACACAATTTTTTCTGATTTCAAAAGAGAAACGAGAGGCTATCCCCCATCACTGCTCTATAAAAGATTGGGAAATTGCCTTGCATTTACTTCCCTCCATCCTCATGAAACCAGGAGAGGGGAAATAATTCTCCCCTGAAAAAGGCTCAAACTTTCTGAGCTCTTGAGTTTGTATAATAGAGCACAAAGTCAAAGTGGTTTGCAGCTCTGTGTTGGTCTCCAAATCTGTTCCTTCTCCCTAGGGGAAGAAAACTGGGAAGAGAGCTGGTAGGATATTTAGAATTGCTTTAGGGCATGATTCTTCATAGAACTCATTTATAAAGGGTTAGGTATTGAGGAGCATAATACTTGTTTGAATCGTTACTTTACTAGGGGTTAAACACTAAGACCTAAAGGATGTTACAATGTGGCTGCTTTTATCCGTTGGCATTTATATTTCTGGTGTCAGATGTATTGCTCAGCTTCCCATCACTCTAATGAAATACCCGAGATAAGCTACATATGAAATAAAGTGAGATTAACACTGGTTTATTGTTTTGGAGGTTCAGGTCCAAAATCAGGCAGCTTGTTGGTTTGGTCCTCTTGTGATGGTGGCACACAGCATGGCAGGAGTGTCCAGTGGAGCAATCCACTGACATCTCCAGCTAGGAAGTATAGAGAAAGAAGACAGGCCAGAGTCCCACGGTTCCTTTCAGAGGTTTGCCTCTTAGGTCCACAGTACCTCCCAGTACTGCCACCCCGGGCAACCAGCCTTCAACACAGACCCTTGGGGAAGCACTCGTCCAAACCACAGCACCAGCTAAGTCTCTTCCTCCACTCCCATTCTTCCCTTCCCTGCTCCTCCTCTCTCCTCCCTACAGCATTCTCTCTCTCTCACTTCCCCTTCCCCTCTTGGGGGTCTCTGTCCTACACACATCCTGTAGTAGTGAAAGAATCAAGAGGCAGCTTGGGGACTTTTACTATCTCACCACCATGTCATTCCCTATAAGCCACCTACCCACCCAGACCCCGCCCCACACTTTAAGTAAAATTAGTGTTTGCCCTTCATTTATTCATGCATTCATAAATTCCTTTCACACATAGGTGCTGAGGACACACACTGGGTACTTTTTCCAAATATTCAATATTTCTGTAAACAAAGTAGACAAAACATCTGCCCTTGAGGATCTTATACTCTAATGTGGATGGGGAGTGGACAGATAATACACAAATAAATTGTATTAGTGTATTAGAAATGACACATTTTCTAGCAAAATAGTGTTGGATATGAACGATTAGGATTGTGAGGCAGAAGAACTTTAAGTGGGGTGACCAGAGCAGGAAAGGCCTTACTGCCTTTATGTGAGAAAGAATCCCTTACATGAAGACCTACAGAGGGAAAAGAAGAGAACAAGATGGTACCTATGGGAAGAACAGTGTAAAGGCTTTGTGGTCAGGAGACAGCAGGAGGTCATGTGGCTGGTGTGGATTGCCTAAACAGAAAGGGCTCCGGGATGACTTGGAGAGAGATGTGGAGCAGGGTTTAGATCATGTAGAATGGTATGAGTCATGGAAAAGCCTTTAGCCTGGCTTTTACTATAAATGAAATGGGGCATGTTGACCCAAGACATTGGGACTGTTGACTACTATATTGACATGTCATAAAGACAAATCCTCCAAGTCCCCCTCCCTGCCTTTTTCTCAACTTGCAACCAGTTTGTCACCTCCAAACCTCACTCAATATAAATGGTGAAGTTACCTCTGTTCGGAGTTGAGTCTGGCCTCATGAGATGGGAGAATGGCCATGTCTCTGTGTTCTTAGGTACCAAAAATGCAATCTGATCTGGTTTATTGATTTTTTTTTTCTTTTCTCACATTTAAAACTAAGAAGTTTCATCAAACTATCTAAATCACTTTTTTTGGGTACAGGGGATTGAATCCAGGGGTGCTTAACTACTGAGCCACATTCTCATCCCTTTTATTTATTTATTTCTTAATATTTTATTTAGGGCCTTGCAAAATTGCTGAGGATGGCTTTAAACTCATGATCCTCCTGCCTCAGCCTCCCCAGCCTCTGGGATCATAAGCATGTACCACTGCACCTGGCTAAACTATCTAAGTCTGTCTGCATCTCTCTTTATTAACTTTTCCTCTAGCTCAGGGGGACTTTTTAAAATTTAAAGACTTGGGTCTTTCTCCTAGTTTATTGGGTGGATCCAATTTAATGACGTGGATCTTTAAAAATGAATATTCCTAGCTTTGGTTAGAGAGAGATCACAATGGGAGAAAGATCAGAGACCTGCATCATGAAAAGAGCTCAACCTGTCATTGGTGGCTTTGCAAGTGGAGAAAGGGAGTCACAAGCCAAGAAACAGAGGTAACCTTGGACAACTGGGAACAGTTCTCTCTTAGAGTCTTCAGAAAGGAATGCAGCCCTCATGACACCTAGGGTTTGTCCCAGTAAGACCCATTCAGACTTCGGACACACAAGCAATCTTTTTTGAGTGTGAAATTATTTTCAAATAAAAAGCCTTTCTAAAATATCATCCATCTGAATTGCCACGTAGCTCTGAACTTCAAACAATGTTCCCAATTTGACCGGATGGCCACCCAGTCTTTGGGCATCCAGTCTATGAGTCTGAATACCTTGAAGGAAGTGGTGCTCAGTACTTTATGTGGCAGCCCGTTCAATTGCTGGTTAATTTCAGGAGTTTGAAAGTTCTCTATGGGTTGAGGAAAACAAAAATCAATCTGACTGCCCCCTTTACTGGTAGCCCTGCCTCTGGTGAATACGAATGAGTTTTCTCTCTCTTTACATATCCTAGGGCAGCTGTCCTGTCTTCTTAATATCTCGTGTTTCAGGCTAAAAAGTTTCTTGTCAGTGGATGCTAATGAGCGAGTGAGTCCCTGAACCACCTCCCAAGGGTGCATTTTCACTTGACAGTGTTGTTTTTGAAGTGCAACCATTGTAAGCACTCCAGGGAAGAGAGCAGAGGCCCATCCATTCAGTTGAGTTGCTCCTTCCCCCTCTTACAAGTTCTTTCTTCCTAAGTTACCACAATGGCCCCTATAGGGAAAATCCACGTTAATGATATACATTGATTTTACGATAAAATTAATGCATGTGATTTTGGTGCATCCCGGATGGGGCCCCAAGGTCACATTACCACAGTGACCTAGTAAAGGAAACCTGTGGGATGTGCTCTGTGACCACTAAAATGCAGTGTGCTCTCAGCAATTGCCCTTTGACCTTTCCCCTTCCCAAACAGCCAGGGCAAAAGCCGGGTTTCTTGGCTGTCACTGATAAACAGTGCAATCAGGACAGTTTGTTTAATTCAAGTTAGTAAGTTGGCTGCTATGAATCCCCAGTGCCCAGGGGCTGGGAATCTCAGAAGCAGAATTACAGAATTCTATCATGGAAAGTTTTAGAACTACTCTCTCCAGATTCAAAATGGGGGGAAAAAAAAAGATGTTTGAGAGACTGATCTGCTCATGACTGATAGCAGTAGGGACAACTCTGGAACTCAGAGTTCTTGGGTCTCATGTGTTGCTCAGATGTTAGTGGAAGAGAAGGGAACAGGCAGATGGGAGCAAGGTCTCTGTTGCCAGAGTCCCATAGGGGGAAAACTCAATGCCAGTTGCCCTAGAGGTGTCATTTCCCCAGGTTATGATAGAGGATTTGTTCAGCATTGCATTCATCTTTCAGCCGAGAGCTGGGTGCTATAGGGTTTTGCATGACCCTGCTGCTAGCAGTGCCCCTGACAGACATTGGAAGGCCAGGCTTTTAGCGGGAACTCAACAGCCATAAAACTGTCAGGTCATAGAACAGCTGCTGCTTTTCAGGTCAACTAGCTCACATTTAAGGCAGTAGGAGAGGAAATTTTCTGCCAAAAAAAAAAAAAAAAAAAAAAAAGGCATTTTAATAGGATCTCTAAGAATGAAGCCTTTTCATGTGGTGTGCTTAATGAAGTTGGTTTGGAGTAAGGAAACAAGGAGGGGGTGGGTGGAGAGGAAGGTGAGGAGGGAGGGAAGGCTCTTCCTGTGATCATTCTAATGACCGGCAACTTGAAAAAAACAAAACAAAAACATCTAAAACTGTAGATCTTAAAGGTTTACAGCCTGAACTCCCTGAGAGTGATTAACTCACTAGTGACCAGCTGTTGCTTTTATTTTTTCCTCTGGCTTCTGAAGAGTTAACGAATAGACACTAGTCTAAAAGAATCTGGAGGTTTTAGGGACTGGGCCAGAATCTTGGAAAGTTGCTGGCCATCTGAGAAGTCCAAAGAAGTATTAAGAAAAAATACCCTGTTGGGCTTCCCCCCGCCCTTAAATAGACATACCCAGATATAAATAAACTGGGTAAGTCAAAAGGGCATGAAAAGTTATCAAAGGGGCTTAGCTGAGGGGTTAGGGCTGGTTGAATATGTTAAAGGAGTCAGGCGACTTGGCCTGATATACTGGGGAAGTTTCTTGGCCATGTGCACAGGGACTTTTCTTTTTAAAGTATTTGTATTTTAGAGCACTTTTAGGCTCACAGTAAAATTGAGAGGAAGGTACAGAGATTTCCCATATATCCCCAACCCCCACTTATGCACAACCCCCCCATTATTGAGATCACATACCAGATGGTACATTTGTTACAAACGATGAGCCTTCATTGACACATCACTATCATCTAAAGTCCATAGTTTACATATGGTTCACTCTTGGTGATGTATATTTTATGGGTTTGGACAAATGTATAATGGCATTATACTACCACACAGAGTATTTCCACTGCCTCCCCAAATTCTCTGCACTCCACCTATTCATCTCTCTATTCTCCTCCTCCTGGCAACAATTGATTCTGCAGTTTTCCCTTTTTCATAAATCATTTGAATGGAATCATGCAGCATGTAGCCTTTTTAGATTGGTTTCCTTCACTTAATAACATGCATTTAAGTGTCCTCTCTGTCTTTTCACAGCTTGATAGCTAATTTCTTTTTGGCACTGAATAATATTCCATTATTGTGAGGTATAATGGCTTATTTGTTTATTCAACTACTGAAGGACATCTTGATTGCTTCTGAGTTTTGGCAATTATGAATACAGCTGCTATAATAATCTGTGTGCAGGTTTTTATTTGTTGGTCTGTTTATTTTATTTTTGATACTGATTCATATCCCCCCAGGCCCTTTTATTATTTTGAGACAGGGTCTCACTAAGTTGCTTAGGGCCTAAGTTGCTGAGGCTGGCTTTGAACTTGAGATGCTCCTGACTGAGCCTCCCAAGCTGCTGGGATTACAGGAGTGTGCCACTGTGCCCAGCTTGTGTGCAGGTTTTTGTGTGGATGTGTCTTTCAACTTGTTTGGGCAAATTGCTGGGTTTCATGGTAAGAGTGTTTTTAGTTTTGTAAGAAACTTACAAAGTATTCTCCAATGTGGCTGTACCATTTTGTACTCCCACCAGCAATGAATGATAATTCCTAGTGCTCCACCTCTTCGTCAGCATTTAGTGCTGTCAGTGTTCTGGATTTGGGCCACTCTAATAGGTGTGTAGTGGTACCTCATTGTTGTTTTAATTTGTATTTCCCTCATGACATATGGTGTGGAGCATGTTCTCATATACTATTTTTCACCTGAGGATATTCTTTCTTGAGATGGCTGTTCAAGTCTTTGGCTCATTTTTTTTTTTTTAAATAAGGTTGTTTATGTTTTTACTGTTGAATTTTAAGCATTCTTTGTGTATTTTGGATAATATTCCTTTATCTGTCTTTTGAAAAATACTCTTTCCCAGTCTGTGTATTTTGTCTTTTCAATCTCTTGACAGTGTCTTTTGCAGAGGATTTTAAAATTTTTCATATGTAGCCAGGTGCAGCGGCGCACACCTGTAATCCCAGCAGCTCGGGAGGCTGAGACACGAGAATCAGGAGTTCAAAGCCAGCCTCAGCAATGGCGAGGCAGTGCTAAGCAACTCAGTGAGATCCTGTCTCTAAATAAAATACAAAATAGGGCTGGGGATATGGCTCAGTAGTCGAGTGTGCCTAAGTTCAATCCCTGGTACCAAAATAAATAAATAAATAATAAAAATTTTCATAAAGTCCAGCTAGTCACTTGTTTCTTTTATTGTGTCTTTGGTGTTGGATCTATCTAAAAAAAAAATTATTGCCAAACCCAAGGTCATCCAGATTTTCTTTTATCTTAGCTCTAGAAGTTTTATAGTTTTCCATTTTACAATTAGGTCTGTGATTCACTTTGAGTTGGTTAGGGTCTGTGCCTCTGCTTATTTCTATTATTATTTTATCTTTGCATGTGGAGGTCTAGTTGCTCCAAAAGACAATTTTTGCTACATTGTATTTTGATATCTTTTCTTCTTTGTCAAACAGCAATTGGCTACTGTGGCTCTATAGTCCATTGATCTATCTATTCTTTCAATATAGTATTTCTTAAGTTGTATGGTGTCAGTCTTCCAACTTTGTTCTTCTTCAATATTGTGCCAGCTATTCTGGGCCTTCTGCTCTCAATATAAAACTTAGAATCAGTTTGTTGATAAACACAAAACAACTAGCTGGGACTGAGTCTATAGATCATCAAGTTGGGAAGAATGGATATCTTAATAATATCGAGTCTTCCTACTAGTGAATATGAAATATCTTGCTTGCCATTTATTTGGTTTATTTCTTACATCAGAGTTTTGCAGTTTTCCTCCTGTAGATCTTGTAAATATTTTGTTAGACTTTTAAATACATACAGTATTTCACTTTTAGTGTTTGCTAATGTGAATTGTCTTGTGTTTAAATATCAAATTCTATTCCTTCATTGCTGGTACATAGGAAAGTGATTGACTTCTGTGTATTTTTGACCTTGTATTCTGAAGCCTGACTTTTCCTTTTTTTAAGCAGTGGCCAGAGTCACCTTGTCCTCCTTCCTGTTCCCAAATCATTGCTTAGCATCAATGGGAGCATTCCTTGCTGAGCCCCACTCTTATCCTAAAAGAGTCAAGTCAGCCCCCAACCTGATCAGAGAGGAAACTTTCTCTAATCTGGAAGTGGAGGTGCAGACATTAACAAAAAATGCTCATTATCTAATGAGGGACTGTGGATCCTTTTGCCACAAAAATGTTCCTACATGACCACATAGTGGTACAAAAAAATGGGAGGATGGTACTGAAAATAAGGATTACAGAACCATTTTCATTTTTCCTTCTCCTGGAGAAAGAAAACTGTAGACAGGGAAAAATAGAAAAGAGATGCTTTATTGAAATGACATAGGAAAAAAAATTATACCTAGGAAACTCTTTTTCCCCTGAAAAGTCAAAACCCACAAAGGTTTGATCAAAATAAAGATCTCCTTTGTCTGAAAATCCTGGTGTGCAGCCCTGGGCTCATGCTGTTTGTTTGGTACCATGGAAACACACTGTGGACAGCAGCAGATAAAAGCATGTGAGGGAAGAGACCAAAGGGCAGGTCTGATGTTTTCCTCACAAGACAGACAAAAAATAATCCTGATTGGTATTTGCTACGGAAAACACTAAACTCCTTAAAAACAAGAAACACTTTCCTCCAGGGACCCTAAACGTTCTCTAAAAAGAATTCATAGATTTTTTAGTCATCCTTTAATTATAGATTCCACAGGTTTTTATTTTTGAGTGGAGTTCATATTATCAGGGGGAACAGGGATATACAGACTGAAAACAATGTACAGACCACACAGAGAAAATGAGCAATAACTCAATATACTGAAGGTTTATAAAGACCCCGAGGCAAGAACCCCAAGACCCCTGACTTTAAATCTATTCACGCATAGTCCAGCGGTTCTCAAGACTGGTGTTTATGGAACTAGGTGGTATCAAGGAGCTGTTAAGCTTTGAGAATTATTTATGTTTTCCATTTGAAAGGAAATAGCTGATGTTGTTTATATTAAAAAGGTCTCAAATGTTTTCTCTTCCAAAACATAGCTTTTGGAATGATTTTGTGCAAAGTAGTTAAGTCAAGGTTATCAATTTTCCTCACATAAATTCCCATTAAGTTATAGAAAAGGGGCAAAGTTCTGGGTGGGGATGTAACTTTGCCCTGCTTCTGAAGCACATTTTCCCTATTGTTGATAAGTTTGGGGTAATTGATGGCTGTCAACTTAAGGGTAATGATCTGATTCCCCTCATTTCTACCAATACACCAAGGGTAACTGTGGGTCTAGGTGTTCAGTACATAGCTCCACACTAAGATACACAAATAGGAAATGGAACAGATTGTGGAATGGAATAAAATATCTGACATGTGGATGAGTCTCTCCTATCTGAATGTCAGCTTCAGAGAACAATGTGGTCTTTGGATACTATATAGCTATCCAGTGACTTGGTGGAAAATAAGATGGTCAACAGTTTTTAAGAACATTGTGGGTCTATTCCAAAGATCAAAAGGATTAATGTATGGAGCACTTGGACAGTTTCTTTTTAGCTTGTCTTGACTTCAAGCTGGGTTGAGAGTGGCTACACAGCAGAGTGATGTAGGACCAATGGAAAACCCCCAACTTCCAAAGCATAGTTATAAACACATTTCTTGATCTGTTCAGGTGACAGTTCCCAATTAACTTATAGCAAAAATTAATTTTTAAAAAGGAAATGCTTCAAAATCTAAAAAAGCTTTTCATTCTGGTGACTATAAATTATTTTCTATACTCCCAGCAGAATAATTCCACCAGTAGTCCCACCATATGCAACACAAAACCATTCAATTCACACATAAGACAAGAGGTAGTTTATGATAGCCCGGATGTACTGATTGCTGCCCCAGTTGAAAAACGACACTCTTCTGGACCCAGTATGTACAAGATTAAAGATATGTGTGTGTTTCTGATTTAGTGAAAAATTTCCAATATTTAAATTCAATGGTGGAACGCACAAAGAAGTTAGGTGATGGTATTTTAATAATTCATAGAAAGCATATATGTACACCCAATGAAGTCATCTTTATTGCATATTGCTATTTAAAAAAATGTACAGTCTCATAACACATACGACATTTTTTTTCTTGGTACTGTAACAACAGTCTTGCACCTAGAGACTAAGTGGTTCCAACTACTAAGCTAATAAGATACAAGACATATAGTTAAGTTTACAAATTATAATGCTTTTTCTTTTTGGCATTAATTTAAAAAAACAAACAAAAACTTTAAAATACACACCCAAGAGAGAAAAGTGGCTACTTTACACCAGCACCAATCTAAAAAGTAGTTTTTTTTTGTTTTGTTTTTGTTTTGTTTTCAACAATGGCACATGAAATTACCTGCACACAGTTTTCAGGGAAAGAAACCAAAAAATGGAAATGGCAAAGGAGGCCTACCAGGATGGCCATGACAAAATGAGGATGATTACCAAGGGCAAGAGGGACATGCTATACAAACTTGCTCCTTTTGTGACTCTCCTTCCACTAGTTCATTCCTTAAACTGTAAGACAAAGCCATTTTCAAAGTACAGTTCCAAAATTGAGCCAGACCAAATTTCTCCTACTATAAATAGAAAAAAAATATACATAGAGGCACTTTAGTTAAGGAACAGAGAAAACCATCATCCTATCCCACTCCCCCTCCTCTCCAAGCCTGTTTGAGCCTAGTCTCCAACTGCACCTTTAACATGGTGTAGTTGCAGACCTTGGTTAACTAGGAGCTGGGGGAGTGTAACCTCTGCTTTGTATTTATAACTGTCATTTGCAAGAGTCATTTGCTTCCATCGAATGGGTGGAAAGTTGCTAAGTTTGCAATGAGGAAAAAATGTAAAACCACAGCTCTTGACAACTCTTAGAGCATTATTTCACAGCTTTCGTACAGCACAGATACTTTGCCATCTGCACTAAGCATTGTAGTTTGGACAAATCATTTTTAAATAGTATGAGTCCTGTACAGCACGCACATTGATTTTTTTTATTCATCCCTGAATATTCTGATTCGAACGTAAGCTCCTTGTGGGCAGGGACTCTGTCTTGCTCATCACTGTAGATCTACTATGCCTGGTACATAGTAGATACTTAATAAATATTTGTTAGTTGACTGAAGAACTCAATTTAGTGAGTAAATAATGTTCTAGTGCAACAGGAAAAACTACTCTCTCCACAGGAAACCCAACCACGACAGGATAGATAGAAAGAAAAGAGAAAACGTCAGCCCCACCCCACCTCCCGCCCCACTACAAATAAATAAAGCAAAAAAAAAAAAAAAAAAAAAAAAAAGTAACAGTCCTCTTTATATATCATATAATTTAAGGATATTGAAAGTTGGTAGGTTAATGGTAAGCATCTATATTTTATTTTCTAATGTTCATTGTTTTTATTCATTTCTCCCTGAGAGCTTTATTTTTTTGGACTGAAATTTTACAGGTAGCTTTACTGACACACAATTTAAAATGACAACATATAACAGCAAACCACTTTAAATATACTCAGAGATAAATAGATCTGGGCATCTCTACTGATGTTGATATTTTGTGACACTCTAAGTGTCCTTTAGTCCAGACCTATATTTACAGAAGATGCAGGTTGTCCTACAAAACAGAAATAGAAAAGACAAAAAAAAAAGGCACCCCATTAAAAATTTTTTTAAAAAAATCTTTATCCTTTCAGAGAATTCTTCCTTTAAGTCTTGGGTGGAAATTTCTAAGATTTATATATCTATATTGTTAGAACAACAGGTACATTCTGGCAATCTTGTTCATTAACAAGGGCATGGGTTGCATTTAGATACTGTTTGTTTTTTTTGTTTTGTTTTGTTTTTGTTTTTTTTTTTTTTTTTACCCAAAAGCAATTTAAAGAAATCATCAAGAGCACTTGGCAGAAAACTTGATGAAATTGGGGGAGAAGGGGGAGAAACTGATGTTTAAGCTTTAAATATACAAAAGAATTTTGATTGACATTCTACATAATACAAATTGTGTGCAAGATGTTCTTGATAAACATTTACAGACTGTATCCCCAAATCAACATCAGGAATTTTAAGCTGATCCCATCAATTACTGATGTGATGCTGGAACACCACATTGTCAACTATCAAAAACCATTTTAAATCTATATTCTTCCAACTCCATTTTCACCAATGAAAATAATTTTAAAGTATAGCAAGCTTGGAAACTGTAAAATATTTCACAAGCTTTTTTTTTTTTTTTCTTTTTTCTTTTTTTTATGCTAGGGAATGTCTGTCATCTCTTTTAGGAGATAGTTTTGTGCTTCTGAACAGTTACGGTGTTCAGGGAAAGAAAATGAGCCACACTCAATATGAATGCATATGCAAAGGGTTTCTGAGCACGAACATTAACAGAAAATTTTTATCCATACATAGAGGTCTCCAGACGACACTCAGACTTCTATATACATTTTTAATATACATATACACATACATTTACATACACACACATTCACACACACTCACAGATGAAGGAGGAAATTGCCACTGTTTGGATTGCAAGGCAGTGTAATGGAACAGTCTAGTCACTTCAAAGGGCTGCTACTGAGCTTTTTAGAAAAGTACTTGGGGAAAATTAAAAATTAAGTTTTGTGACCGGTCTCTCTCGGCTGCTGTCTGTCACCTGGTTGGAAATGCGTTTGCGATTCCGTTTTAGTTTAGAAAGGTCTTTGTCAAACACTTCTCCTGAGCGTAAAGCTGAAACGAGGTCATCAAACTCTCCGCTTTCCTCGCTATTCTCTTTAGCTTTTCTTATTTTCCGCTCCCTTTCCCTTTGTTCTTTGAGCTGCAAATAGAAAGATACCTTTTAGAGAAGGATTAAGATGTTGTATTTAAAAAAAAATAACAAGATGTTGCATTTTGTTTTTGGTGGGGATGAAGTCTGTGACATGTGGTAGTGATTCAGTCACACCAAGCTCTGTTCACTTAAGCTGCTAAACTCTCTGGATGACACGAGAAAGGAGTAACTGGGACATGCATAAGATCTGACTGCAGAAATATTATGAATGGTGAAAAAAAAATTACCCTCACCATCTAGATTCTAGGAAAATCTCATTATATATTCTTGTTTATAAAAGAATAATTAGGCAATTCGTGTGTCTGTAATGGAAAAACAAAGTTTACACTATTAAATAGGACCCCCCACCCCAGGTCCTGCCCAACCCTGGTTTCTTGACGGTATAGAGACTAAAGCAAAACGACCATCAGGCCACGCCTCCCATCCATGGCCTGGTCTGCATCTGGCACTGATGTCTGGAACAGGTTGCTGTTATTAAAAGTCAAACAAAACACAGACAATATAGAAAATTTTGATAATTGAGATAAAAAGCATTCTTTATTTGGTTACCAACAGATAACCACTGCTACTGAGCTTTTTAGAAAAGTACTTTTTGGGGCTTTATACTACCACCGTAATTTTCTATGCTAACATTTATTTTACAAACGAAATACAACAAAAATGATTTCATGTGGAAATCATTTTGTAAGCTTTTCTGGATGATTAAATATTCTTTGAAGGCATGTCTTTTAAAAGACTGCACAAATATTTTACTAAATAGCTACTACATCAATGATTACATGATATTCTACAATATTTCACCATGTGGCTATTAGAACCAATGCTCTATTGGTAAATGTTTAGATCGTTTTCAGTTTAGAACTAGTATTAAAAAAAAAATGCTGCTTTCTTTGTGCAAATTTGTGATTATTTCATTTTTAATTACTTTTTTTTAGTTGTCAATGGACCTTTATTAATCAATTTATTTATGTATCTATATGTAGTGCTGAGGATTGAACCCAGGGCCTCACACATGCTAGGCAAGTGCTCCACCACTGAGCTACAACCCCAGGCCCAAATTTGTGATTATTTCCTTAGAGTAATTTCTAAGAAGTGGAGTTCCAGATCAAAGGATCTTAGATGTATTTTTTTTTAAGTTTTTGGAGATGTACCCAAGAGAAATCTGATAAAGTCCAAGGAACTTTCTAGAGCGCACAGCCATGCCCACCTTCTTGCCAGCCCAGCAAGGGCATCTAAAGAGCAAGGCAGCTGAGAACTTCTAGGGCTGGACCCGGCCGAGGATGCCCCTCACCTGTGCTTCCATGCGAGCTCGCCGCTCTTCCTCCTCTTTCCTCTTTCTCATGTTCTCATTCTCTTGCTTCGCTTCTGACACAGCTTGAAGGAACTGATCAAAAATGCCGAAGAACTCATCCGGCTGTATTTTGCCAGCCTCTTCCCCGAAGTGCTTCACTGCTTTGGTGAACTGGAGAAAAGAAGATTTTTAAGAAGCTCAGTGTTTTAAGAGAATACCACGATCAAATGGAAATTTCCCTAGAAGGACAAAAGCTCAAATGGAATCAAACATAACTTAACAGATTTTAGCAGGCCCATTTTACCTTCAGCAGCTGAACATGTCTGTTAATCCCTTCTAAAGTGAGAATTTTAACATGCCTCAAATTTGGAAAACATTTTATTCCTTTCCACCTCATTTCAGCTTAACATCTAAGACTACCTCCTATGACTTTTTATTAACTAAACAATAGTAAAAACAAGAAAGCAAAATATTGAAGGGCAGAACACCCAAGACACAAAAACTAATAGCAAGCTCAGCAGGGGTAGGAAACCTTGTACTTTTAAGTTGTCTTTGAAGTAGTTTAATATCATTTATTGGTGCCATATGGTGAATATCGAAAGCAAATGGGATCCAGTACTTCTTAGCTGCTTTTCCTAATCATAAATAATGTTAGTATTGTTATAATATTTCCAGGGTCCTAATCAGAAAACAATAACCGATTATGGAGTCACTCCTGCAACCCCCATTTTTTTTTTAACCTCAGTATCAAAATGGAATGGTTTTAACATTCATTTGGCAGAATCATTACATCACTGGTTGCAACCCCTTACTTTTGACTGAGAAAAATCATTTTATTTCAACCCTTTATCCCAGAAAGCCTTTCAGTATCAAATCTTTCTAAAACTGCCAAAATGTAAAATATTAAGGGAAAACTTAAAAAAATTAAATTTAAATATATAGTAACAAAAGAAGAACATCCAGTTTCTTTTTAAAAGTTTCAACCGTTTCTCTTTTCAGTATTTATAACTCAGGACAATCCACTTTCAACTGTCTGCATTATGGTAACCACATTCAAGGCCAGTTGGGCAGTTCCTTCTGTAAGGGTCTGAGGCTTCTAGACCTCAACTACCAAGGACAGTGCTCCCAGCTTCAAAGACAAATGAATTTTCTTTCTCTATGCCTAATCACTCACTTAAGATTTTTTCAGACTTTATTTAGACCATGACAGATTTTTGAAGTTTGCTCAAACTCAAAAAAGTTTCTAATTGATTTTACTTGCCTTTATTATATTGCTGTTTTTCAGATATTTTGATAATACTATGGAGCTTAATGGGAACGTTTTCAATATTCTTAAAAAAGCCAATTTCAGCTAAAGTTATGCATCTATATAGATATAAATATTTACATGACATTTCATAATTAATATTTCATATTTTAAAATTTATAGTATTTTAAAACCATTTTTCTTTTTACTGTGGAGTTATTTTCAATATTTTACTTATTTGGAAATTTTCTATTATTAAAAAGGGCCCTTTAGGGGAAAACATAACGTTCTTCACACACCACATTATAGTGCTCCGGCTTGCTCCGTGGTTTTATAAGGTAATTTCTAAAAGTTCTGGTATGAACAAAATTACAATAAACAGTCGACAACTGAGTTTCTAAAACATTTAAGTTCATGCACTTCAAAGCATCCTGAATGATCTTGTTATCTTTAGGAATTCTAGTGATGATGAAATCATATGTATTTTAGTCTCAGAAATCTGAAGGAAACTAGGGCTAGATTAAAGTCCCCTATCCCCAACACAAAGTAGGTTTCATAAGTGTGTGCGCCTATAAATGTGTTTAAATAAAAACGAACTATCCAGTTTTCTCTTATAAAAATGTTTGCACTCCTTGAGGAGGTAGGTACTTTGCTGGGGTATCAGGGCAGGAGGTGATTCTTCCTTCAGAGTGCACCCTCCAAAGAGGCAGATCCCACAAAAAGTAGGAATGGGGGCTTTCACAGTGAAGGTTCAAACCAAGGTTGTTGCATCATTTGACTGATTTCCAGTGTGGGATATTAGAGGTTGGACCTCAGAAAGGAGCAGTCACTTGAACATATATAATCTTCTCATTTATTTCATGAGGCTGAAGAGTGAGTTTACTGTTGAGATTAGTTGGCACTTGTGAACACAGTCCACTTCTGAACTTGAACTAGTGTCTGTATACCCTTACGTGACCAATCATCCACACCTATAACTCAACAGGACCACAGAAAAATGACAGGAACTACTCAAGTTTGGAAGGAAAGATTGAAGTAAAAGAACAGCGTGGTGGCAAATGAGAGATGAGTCAAGCTGAAGAACTCCATGGCATATGGTAGGGGCTTAATATCACTTAAAAAAAATGAGAAGCAGAGAGAAAAACAGAATGTGTACCCGTGTATGTATATTAAAGAAGAAATAATTGGGGTGGGGGAGGGAGAGAGAACAAGGCTTATTTAAAAGTCTTGGTTAGCTGCAATGAAAACTTTTTCTCCACAGGAAAATAAAAATTGAAATAGCAAGAATCATAAAAAGAAATGTCTTGCTAAAACTAAAAAACCAAAAACCAACAACAAAAACAACCACTTGTCATGAGACTGTGAACTAATATGCATCCAATTTAATGAGTTTTGCGGGTAGTGTCCTGTCTTCTTAAAGTTCTCCAACAAGTATATGCCTAAAGAGGTCTGAAGCATGTGGCCTTAGTTATACCTGCTCCTGTTCTTCATCTATTCTAGTTTCCAGAGATAAGCACATGAATCCAAAAGCAAGCAAGAGAAAACTGTCAGTATTTACTGGTTTTATACCATCAAAGCCTTCAAGATCTTGCTAACCTAAAGGTAACACAGACCATTTAGGCAACAAGGGTGTGTTTCAATGAATTACAGTCCTGGAGATGAAAATCCACCCAAGCAATGAACAACAATGGAATCTGGAAAACAATTATCTGCTATTTTATTTCCTGAACCATGATATTTGGATCCCATTCCTGCTGTTCCCCAAAAAGCATCATATCTGAAAGTAACAAGTGAAAACCCAGCCCAGTCAAACAGTGTACTAGAGGGAAATTTACCAGGTCTTTAGCTTCTGCTAGAAGATCTTCAACATCGGAGAAGCTGAAGCTGGCTAAGGTGATGAACTGGCTGACAACGGAAACAAACTTATCTCCAGGCTGCGAGGGCTGAGACTTCTGATATTCCAGTTCCTTAAACAAAGGAAATGGAGAATGATAACGTAGGCTTCCAATATAGGCACACTTTGTCTCTTATCCTATATTCCTCAAATTTAATCACTCAGCATGGACAACACATCTAAAATATCTTGTCATACTCTAGCTTCCCCTATCCTTGCTCACACCATGCCAGAGACAGGGCCCTGTACATGTGCATTTTATAAAACAGCAATTTAACCAATTATCTGAATATTTTCTCAGTGCTATCTCTTATTCTGACTTTAGAAGGTAAGCAAAAAACTAATAGAAGTTAAACAAATAACAAATAAGTAAATTGGATTCAAAGGGATTGTGAGTGAAAGTAAGAGACTTTGATGGTTGATATTCTGTACTCAGAGTTCTAGTGGCTTGTTTTTTTCTTTTTTCCTTTTCTGCCAAATCTATTTACTTCTTAAACCAGGGTATCTAGGTCAGTAGAATTCCAGTTGTAGAGTCAGACACCATAATCACCTACCATTTGTTTTCCTGTCCATACCATCAGGTTTTTGTGAATAGGCAGACAGAATAACTAGTTTCTTGTTAATTTTCTATATTCTCCATTAACATGTTAATGAACATACCGGTGATTCACACCAAATTTCAATAATTAATTTCTACCGTTGCAAGATACCCTTTCTTACTGAATGCCTACAGCACCTCCATGAGTAAGGCATCTTGATCCCCATCAAGATTTAGAGAGATTTAATTCTTTGCCCAAAGTCAAGAGGCTGACCAGAGATAGAGGCAGAATTTGAAGTTCGGTCTGTCTGCCTCCAGAGTCTCAGTAACAGCGATGCAGTGCACCTACTGACTTAACTCGATCCCCTTATTTTATTTATTTATTTTTTTGGCACCTGGTTTAGCAAAGAGATTACGAAGCAGGAGTCACAGGCTGTGAATTCTGACTCAGCTTTCCCCATGGCAAGATGCTCTGGGCCTCAGTGGCTTCATTTTTCAAAGGAGGGGAATATCCATCTCAACTAGAGGATCAGTGAAATTTTAGAAAAGAAAACTTAAAAAGTTTGGAGCTGACTCTCACTGGAAGAAACTGCCACCATTCTAGTACTCTGGCTGGAAAGTGTAAGTGCATGCTGGATATAGGGATGGGAAAGCCATCTTAGTGTGTTTCATTAATGTATTATTTTTAAAATTCCATCTCTGATATCTTTAAACAATATAATTAGTTGGGCAATTAATCGCAAAATTAGGACACATGAATATTTGGGCAGGGCACACTCTACCTCACAGTGTTTTCTTTCAAGGCTACAACTTGACATTTAAGCTGCCAGGGGGAGCAGAAGGCTCCTTCAGCGCCTTTTCTATGCAGAATGTGATGTAGTACTTATGACCCAGAGGATGAAGAGACACAGCAACACTCTCCCTTAAAAAATTCAAAACCAGGACTTCCTTGAAACATGGCCCCTCCATCTCCCTGGCCTTGGTCTGAGTTAACTCAAATGCAAGGGTCTGAAAGTCCATTATCAGGCTTAGGACTGTCAACTGCCATCCTAGTCTCCAGAAAGTTCCCATGGGGAGGAAAAAGCACCTGAGTGAAGGTTATTAAACATGCCTTGCCCAAAGTGCCCTGATCCAGCCTGGTCTTTCTCTGAAGGCTGGGGAGGACTGTCTATGTGTTCTACAACTTTGGGCCAATGACACAGGGGCTAAGAGAAAGAGTTTACTTTTAGCACCTCCAACCCTTGTCCTGTAAAACCCCAAACAACTCTTATATGCTCCTAAATTTATAAAAACAAAAAATTAGATGTTATGATTTTAACCTTTTATAAGTAGCATGCCTTAAATGAATTCAGTACTCTCTATGGCATAATTTTGTGATTAAAAACAAAAGGAGGGAAGGTCTCTGTAGCATTATGATAAATGATCTGCAAGATATTTAAGAGAGGGGCACCTTTCCAAGTTGCCTGGATCAGTCTCCTTCACCAAGTGCAGGCCGGAGCTAGGCATCTTCTCCAAAGAGAGCTTGCCAATGATCTCCCTTTGGCTGTCTGATTTCCATCCCTGGCCTTTCTTTCACTCAGTAGTAGCACATTTGCACAGTAACCGCCTGGCGTTATGACATATTTCATTTCTCCCAATCCTCTCTGCCTGTGAGACCAGGTCCAGGTTGTCTCATGTAAACTGGCACAGCCTCCCTCTGTGCATCTATCTGTCCCATTCTCCCTCTGATCTGTGCTAGTCCACAAACCTCCAGACTACCCTCAATCCAGTCCCTTCCTTTAGGCACCTTTGTAATCATTGTGCTTATCTGGACAGGACACTCTGTGGGGAACTGGCTTCTCTTAATGATTGCAACACTGGAGGGCGAGGATTCCAAATCCTGGTGACCCCTTCCCTTCAGCATGGCCAGCACACCCTAGCATCTGCCTGGTAAATACTCGGCAAAGGACTGGCTCAAAGACAGCAGAGAAGTTCTTTTGCTCTGCTGAAGGTAAACATCAGATAGTAGTAGGACTTGGAGACTGAAAGGGTCCTTGAAGATTGTCTAGCCCAGCTCGATCATTTGCCTCCCAGGTAAATTGGTGGTACTCCAGGTCTACTTCCAGCTACTGCTATAGTGACTCACCCACTACCTACAACTGAGCCACCAAGCTGGACACAATATAAGACCCATCTTGGCTTCTTGGTGATTGCTCTGTTTTTTTTTTTTTTTTTTTAACCAGCAAATGTTCATCCTGGGCAGGCCATGAGCCAAGGCAACCCACAGCTCCTGTGCTGAAAGTCACCAGCACCATGGATGGCAAAGAGACTGGGACTCAGAGAGGGAAACAAATACTCACTGTCTCCACTGCTTTCAAGCCACTTCTCAAGGTACTTATTTCCTTGTCCAGCTCAGTCATGCTGTTGTAAAAGGTAACATTTTAGTAATCAGCATGCGATTTAAATGGATTAAATATATAACGGTTTTAAAAATTTCACACTTAGAAGTTCATACCAGTTTATTTTAAATGTTTTTTTAAAAAATTCCCTTCCTTGTTTGGATCTCACATCTTAAATTTATGGAATTTAGGTACAGAATTATGTTTTCTGTTTTCCACAGCCAGCAGGTATATTTTACAGGTTAAAAATAGCAAAAGAGAAATGTCTCCCATGGGTACAGAAATATTTTATGCTTCAGCCTCAAAAAATTCTCTCTCCAGCGAGTTACTATATGTAGAAATACATTTCTTGCCATACTTGGCTCTCTTTGAGGGAGCAAAAGAAACTGGCTTACTCACAATCACATCCATCAATATACGACTTTTCACCAAGGCGCTGGTAATGTATTACAAAGTAATGTCGCATTTCAGTCAGCAATGACTTTTTTTCAAGATTGTACTAACTCATCTTATTTTCATTGCCTTTTACTTTTTATTAGAGAAAGATTCCTGAGCTTCTCCTATAATGCTTTCTATTTCATGGCTTTTAAACAACAGAGATTAAAACTTCATTCTCACAGATATTTCATAACAAAGAAACTCACCAATACTTCATTTACTTTAATATTTTAATTTCATGGTGTATTTACATGGTATATTTCTACCCAGTTCTACAGAGGGAATAAACTAGCCCGATTATCAGACTTTTCAAAGTCAGAGTTAAAAATAAAAGAGAGATGCAGTTTAGATATACGTATTTTTTTTTTTTTTTAAAGAGTCAAAAGTGGGAGGGAAGAACTGTAAGGAAAATTGCCTGCTCTTCAGTCTCTGAAACATGGTGTAAAGTTTCTGGTGAAAGTTTGGCAACTTCCCATTGTATTTTTAGTTTCTGATCTGCATATAGACTGCTTCCCATTAGACTGTTGCCTTGGTTTCAGGGAGTGTGTTCATATGTGAAAATTACTAGCGACACCCTTACATGTTTGTAAGTCTCCATTTGCCTAACCACGCATCCTCCTTCAACTTAGGTGGCTCCTTCCTGTGTTTAATAGAACTGCACTTTAAAGGCATCACTGAAACCATATTCTTTTCCTATACTCTTTAATAACTCAGAATATTAGACTATATAGACCTAGAAAAATCTATATTTCAAAACCTTGTGACATTTGAATGATTTGAATACAATTCAAACTTTATGTCATGTAACGTTTGGAGGAAAACAAACAGGAGGACCCAGGTCATGCAGTTTACCTCATGCAATGCTAGGAAACCTTCTCAATGGCTAACCTACAGTCCAGGTGATTGACAGAACTGCAATAATTCACTAAGAGTACTTACTTTACTTTTGCCGCTTGAGGAATATCCTGCAATTCTTCATTTAGATTGAGAACCTTGGGGTATTTATTTTCCACAATAGTTATTAGATAGTGCAAAAGGGTAATGTTCCTACGATTAAAGAAAGGAAGAGCATTCAACATAATTAATCTGCGTATGATTTATATGCTCAAGTGGCAGAACCCACAGTAATGCTAGACTCCTGCATTAACTTTATAATTTGGAGGTTCCGGTAAGGCAGGGGCTCTCAAAAGCAGAGGAGAATGAGAGCCTAAAAAGAAATGGTTAGGATAAGAATTATATTTTTGGTCTATAATGAGCATCCTTCAAAATCTGGGCAACGTCCTTGGTGACAAAAGTGAATCTGAACCATCGCCAATGGAGAGAAGATCAAGTTTACCTTTATAGAAGATCCATCCCCAAATGGGGGGTGCCTTGCAAATTCATAGCAAGCAGAATTAGGTGGGTTGGGGTAAGAAGTGAGAGATGTTTCACCCACCAAAGAGAGTAGCTATTTTCAAGTCTAGAAGTACTTGAAATACTTTTCAAGTCTAAAAACCAACTCACTGATAACCATTATTACTCAAGATTTCATCCAAAGGGCAGACAGAAAGTTAGAAAGTCTCCTATTTCAGGGCTGAACCTGGAAGTGGGCCATAACTGTGCCATCAAGTATATGACATCCTTGCAGCTGTGAATACAGTTCTACTTTTAGCAACACTTCAGCTCTTTAACTGCATAACCCTTAGTACTTAAAACGGTTGGCTGTGCCAATTCCCTCTCTAGTGGTGAGGGTGGTGACAGGGCTGAACCCTGACTGACCCAGATTGAAAAGGGTGGGGGGAGTGTCTGATAACACTATCAGGCAAAGCTGTGTTAGTCTGGTCCTGCTGTCACCAACTCTGCTGCACATTACAATCACCTGGGCTCCAGATGCCTGGGCCAATCCCAAAGGCTCATTTAATTGGAATAAGGTGGGCCAGGCATGGATGTTTGTTAAAATTCCCTGGTGACTCTAATATGCAGCTAGCACCAAGAACTAATCTACTGAAGTTTCCATAACCAGGAGGATACAAATGCATTTCTCTAGAAGCATTTCTATAATATGGGTAGTTTGCTAATTTGCAACACTAACTAATAATATTCCTGCCCACATCTAGCCAAAGTGAATCAGAATTGCCATTTTCTTTCCTATATCCATGAAAAGCATTTCTGATTATGCTTGCAGCTTCATACAGATGATACATTCCTATTCCTCAGTCAAGAACTCATATTTTTAAAAATTCCTTTATTTTTCTTCAATAATCAGAAAACAGTTGCCCGGCAAATCAAAATAGTGGCCAATAATTCTGCCCACTTAGGATTCCAGTGTTCAGCTGTGTCTTCCACCTGCATTCTGCTGTTCATAAAACCTACCTATCTGCCCTGGTGCCTCTCACCTAAGGGGTAACGGGAGGGAACGAAATGCCAGATACCATTTTCTCCATTTTCATAGAAAAATACTTTGTTATTTAGAGCAATTGAGATAACTTTAACTATACAGACCTTTCTTATTGCAGAAAGCCTTGAAATCAGGTCAGACATTTCTGCATTTGTTTGCTATCCAAATAACACCCCATTTGACTAAATACAAATTCTTGAAGAATGAACAACTAAACAGCCACACATTTGACTACTCCCTGATGGTCACCAGGAGCTTGAGGCTTCCCTGCTGACTGTGTCACCATTAAGCAGTTTGGTGATATCCAGCTGAACAAGTGTTGAATGTGTGGCTGCTCAATGGCTAGGTGCTACACTAGGCACTGTGGTATAGACACACTGATGCTACATTTGGGGACGAAATATTCACAGGCAGAAAAAGGAAAAAGAAAGATCAGAAAATGTTTTGATTTGTTCTTTTAAAAGGTTTGTTCATTAGATAAATTCTATAGCAAACTAAATGAGTCAATAATCACATAAGTACGAGGTTATTGGTGAGTGTGTGAGTGTGTGATCTGCCTCTGTGTGTGCATGCATATGCAGCCGAAGAGAACATTCTTTCTTAAAAAGGTCACTGCTCCTAATATGCAAATCAGAGACTGCCAGTCCCTGGTCCAACCTCCAAATAAGACCCATCTGTTGGCAAGGGCAGAACTATAGACAAACCAACAGAACAGGTGTTAAAGACCTGTGAGGCCAAATTCCTTGCTTGGGGTGACCTTAGGCAAGCATTTTATCTGACAAACAGTTGATAACAGATTTGGCTTGTGAATTTCACAGGCTGTTGTGACCATGAAATGTGAAAGTGCTCTGAAAAGGATCAAGTCCTCACATTAAAAGTAAGGTGGCAAAGCTATAATACAACAGCTGCTCTTCATCACTCCTTCTCTCCATGATACAAAAATGACAGCTTAGCCCACTTCCTATTTCTTCTAAGATGGATTGAGAGTTGCCATATGCTATGCTTCACTAACTCTATTGAAAATATAGGGTAAAAAGCCTCATTAGCTGGGAATAATTAGGATGAACAGCCAATACCCCTAAAAAGATTTGGGTGCAGAGCAGCTTACCTTAGAAACAATTGTGTAAGTTACTTTGAAGTCAGTGAGAACCTTGGAGAAACAAAGCTCTCAGGGAAACTAGAGTTAATATGTGTAATGACCCTACCTGCCATCGACACAAGAGCATTTTCATGTCTTGGTGTTTCTAACCAGAGTCTGTTCACCTAAACTGCATCGCTGGACACTTTCTAGGAAGCATTTTAATGAGTCTTGGGATGAGCAGCTGAATACCAATGGCCAAAATGCATTTATGCATCACAAGTTTTTCGGATAGCTATTAGCACCAATGTGTGAAAGGAAAACATAATCTAAAAACCCAGTGAACTTCACCTTCCCAGCATCGGCTATCAAGTTTTCCTTCTCTCTGGAATATAGCTCTCTATGGAGCAGTAGTGACTAGGGGGCCATGGGGAGACTTCCAGAAAGCTAGTGGTATTCTGCTTCTTATCTTGGTCATACAAGTGTACTCAATTCCTCAAATTTCATCAAGATGTACATTTATGCGTAGTGACCTCTCTTTAGTGTAATATACTATAATTAAAAAGTTTACAAAAAAAAGACAGGGCTAATTAAAAAGAAATCTAAAATAGATGGTATCCCTATACATTGAAAATGGATGAAGGATAACTGCCCGCCCCCACCCCCCCCCCCGAACTTGGGGGATGCCCATGGTTATGAGAGAGAAGGGAGTTCATGTGGGAGAAGAGTATTGACAAACAGAAGTTCAAGCTGGAGATTGGAGTGTCATGGAGGCCAAGGAGGATCAGAAAGAACAACTCAAGCCCTACCTAAGCACCCAGATGCTGTTAGTGTTGGAAGATTCTACACTTACTTGTCAATACTGGATTTTGTGTCAGCAATCTTGTTGAGGCTGGAAATCTTGAATCCATAGGCATTGCCTCTTTGGCCTTTATTCATGTAATTTCCAAATGCCAAAACCACCTCCAGCAACTGCTTGAGGGCGCCACTCCTGAATACTTCTTCTGAGCCAGAACGAATTGCTTCAAAACAAAACACGAAAACACAACTATTATCACCAGCACTTTCAGTGATACCTCTCCTAAATTGACTTACCGTAACAAATATTGAAGATGTAAAACTGGGTCATTAGACTGCCAAGGAACACTTTCAAAACATCTAAACCTGAAGCAAAGGATAAGGGGACAACTAAAACAGCTAAAGTTTCCACAGATGGCTATTGATTTGTCTCCTTTCTTAGTCCTTTTCTGGTCTGACTCACCAACCTTGAGCTTTTAGAATACATGGAATAGCAACTCTTCAACATTCCTTTGCAAACACTTTCAAGCCTGGCGTGAGTCAGATCAGTAGGATTACTGATCAATTCCACTGATAAAGAACTGATCAAATATGTTACATGTTCTAGTTTGCAGGTGTCAAAACAGGGATTGAAGCTCAAGCAGACTCTGATTCTAGTTCACATTCTGTAACTGTGTTTTCTGGTGGCCTCGCCCACATCTAAAATATTTAAAAACTTAACAGCCTCAAATCTACCCTTAGAAAAATGTGCTAAGGCCCTGTTGCAAGAAAGCTAATTGCAGGTTTAATGTTAGTAATGGTCAAATTCATTTCTTAGCTACACCCATGTGGTCAAAAGCCCAGCCATGCAGTTGAACTCAGGAGGTATGCCAGGCCAGGCCAGCATGCTAAGTGCTGACCTTAAGTAATTGTCCATAATTGTCCATTGGAAGTTCAAGTTTACATTTTTTTTTAAACCAGGGGCACTTTATCACTGAGCTACATCTCTAGTCCTCTTCATTTTTTATTTTGAGATAAGGTCTCCCTGAATTTCTGTGGTTAGCCTGGAATTTGTGATCCTCCCGCCCAGTCACTGGGATTTACAGGTATGCAACATGGTGCTCAGCTGTCCATCAGAATTTCAAAAGATTTCAAGCAAAAAAAAAAAAAAAATCACCACAGGGGCCCTGATTACTATGCTCATTTGGATGGAACTTGTAAATGGGCACTTAAGACAAACATTGCGCTCCCAACCTAGGTGGCTCTGCTTTACCTTCTACTTTGGGTTTCACTTCTGCCACGCGCTCTGCAAACTTCTTTTTGAAGTACAGCGATTGCAGTCTTTGCTGGTAATGATTGATTCTGTAAGACCAAGCATGCACTGATCAGCATTCACTAAATACAAGAGCCCATTTCTGCACTGGATATTTGGGCCATTGTCCCAGAGCCCTTAGCTCCAACCAAATAAGGCAACTGCTGAAGAAAGGGAGAGCCAGCTGCTGTTGCTAAAGCCCCCTTCATTTCCTCAGAGTGCCAACAGCTTGAACGTACAAGAGATGAAAGGAATAAAGGTGTAAGGGCTCTTCACCTATTGCAAATAAAAGACAGTTTCCCAAGTTGACCTTTTCACAAAATTTGGCTTTTGGCCAAACTCTAAAGACCTGTCTCCAGCATGCTACCCCTCCATCAATCCTCTCCTCACTCTCATTCCCAAACCTTCCTTTTTTCTTCACAATTAGCTCCTATCTGTTCCCCTCAGGGATGGCAAGCTTTGCCTTCTCAGGCAGCAACTAGAGAGAATAAAGGTGTACATTGGCCTCTCATCACCACTGAGCTGAGCTGTCTTATTGCTGTGGGTTAGAGTAGGCCTTCTGAAGTCAGCGCCTAAACCACTTATGGTAGAAGTTTCAGTTCAACAGATCAGGGATCAGCCCCTCCTCCACAACTATACTATATAATTTAACAGACTTGAGTGGGCAGCCCAGGTACTTCTTGTATTAGGTGACCTTGAGCAAGTACCAAAACTCCTCTGAGTCTCGTTTCCCTTGATGGTAGGTGGAATAAAATACCTCTGTCCCTGGGATCCCCCCAGGCAAGTCTAAGAAGAAGGTTAAATGAGATGATACATGCAAAGATCTAGATGCTTAATAAGTGGTAGGTATTGCAGGTGGCTATTTACTTGTCTCTACTGAAGATTGTTGGGTGTACCTGTCAAAATTTCAAAGTCATTCTTTGTCTGACATTAGTACACAAAATGGCAAATTGTGATAGAAGAAGAACATCAAAAAATAAGTCTGGACATGGCAGGAATGCAGAGTGAGAGATGTGTTCCCCTTGGCTGCATTTGTAGGCCTTTAGCACTGAGGGGAAGAACTGCCCTGAGGTTCACTGAGAGTCTCAGGACCATTGCTCCTTCTCTAATGCAGAATCAATTTGCTAGGCCTGGAATGACAAATAGACTCAGCTCACACGCCAAACCCAATTATGAGGCAGAGACTGCCTCAGGGCTTTCTGGAGCACGGCTCAGAAAGCTTGCCAATGCTCTGCTCTGTGGGAAGAGTGCCACGATTGATTAGTGATGTCTGCATGTGTCACGATTTGACACTCAGACCCTGGCCATTCAGTTATGGCAGCACCAGGTTGACATTAACAGAGTCTGACCATTTTTCTTTTTCTATCTTATAACAATCTTGAGATGCCAAGGTACTAGGATGTATGAGTACTGTCCCCTAAACTCAAATTGGTGAGTACTGACTGGAACTTGGAAAGTTAAGGCTTGCTAAGACCAAAGTACATAAGCCAAAGGGGCCCAGAAATAGAGATGGTTGTGGAAAAAAAAAAAAAAAAAAAACAGCCCTGATCCTGGCTCATCCATGGGCAAGAACTCACATAAACAGAACAATCAAATTCCACATAGACTTAAAAGATTTTAGAATTTAAAAAAAGCTTTCAGTTGAGCCAGGTTAATTGGCCCAAGCAATTTAATGCGAATTGCCATTACTAGGATATGAGACATCTTTCATTTTTCGGCATCTTCAAACTCACCGGCTCATCTCAAACAGAAATCGATCAGCCTTGGCCATCCGATCCAATTCGTGCTTATGTTCCTCCAACAGGTCAATATCACTTTTTTCAGGAACAAATTTCAAAAGCTAAAAAGAACATGCAAATATTAAATCTAAGGTTAATAACTTAAATCTCTGCAGTAAGTTTTCACCATTCTAGCTAATTTGTCCCAATATGAAATTTTAACTTTTGTTTAACATATAAACTCTGCTCACAGGTCTATGTTACAGTAGAAATAATTAAATATTTACATTTTTACTTGAAAGTAGTTAAAAGATTGACATCTGGCACTTTCTTATTCTCTACTACCTCTTAAGTAAGAGTTGTGGAAGTTCTCTACCAGGACCCATTTTGCACCGGCCATTAGAAAGAGCTGAGAGATTCAGCCCTCTCATTGAAAGTGATATAACTGAGGACCAGAGAGATTAAGCAACTCACCCAGATTACAAAGCAAGTTTATGTAACTGTCAGAAACAGAACCCAGGTTTCTTTGACTCCTACCTCTATGCTTATTCTATTATATCATGATGGAATGAATGATCCTATTTGCATTTTTCCATTCAATTTGCTTATTTTTCTTCTTATCTAATTACACCTCCTTTATTGTTCCATGTAGAACTAATGAGAGGAACAAAGTGGGATCTGATGTTTTTGACTCCATGCTTTATTTTGGAGGGAGAAATGATCATGGAATGTGGAAAAATAGCAACAATAAAGTTGAAAAAGTACTTCTGTGTGTCTGATTTCCTTTCAGTTTGTATGGAAGCATACTATTTTCTAGATCAAATGCCCTTTGATTTTTTTTTTTTTTAATTACACTGATCTTCTGAACTCTGAGATCCTCTCTGTAACTTGGTGCTGGCATTGGGTGGTCCCTTTTGTAAGGTTTTCAAATGTTTGTTGGGATTTAGCTGGAAGACTTCAGAAAAAGCAGTGAGCCTGAGTGCTACCAGCAGAGGAAGAGAACTGGAACTATAGGGAAGGAGGCATGGGATTCAGGCTTTCTTTTGAGGGCATTAGGATATCCCTTAAACATCTTATGTAGGAGAATGAGTTTGTACTTTTAAAAGATCAGCATGTTTATGGAATGGAGACGGAAGTAGGAGGGATCGAAATTATTAGGGAGTCATGAGCAAATAGTTGGTGTAGTCATCCAGGTGAGAGATGGTGGTGGCCTGCATTGGGTGGGGATAGAAGATAGATTTTAGGGCTCTTTAGGAAATTTGAATAGCACTGGCCTGACTTGTAATGGATGAGTTGTAGTAAAATAAGGAGGAAAAGTCAAGGATGAAGCCTGGGCTTCTGGCTCAGGGAAAAATATACAAAGTATAACAAGAAGAAAAGCTGGGAAGTGGCCCAGGGATGAGAAGGTGGGTTTTGTGGTTTCAATTACTTGCAGGAGAACCAAAGAGGGATTTCTAGGAGGTCGTTGGACATATGGGTCTGAAACCCTAAAGAGATGTATTTGGAAGACAAAGTAGTGGCATTGGTTGTAGCAGAAAGGCTACTAGGCTCAGGATATGCGGTGACATAAGTAGAGGAACTGTCCAGAGGAAAAAATTCAGGGCTGGAGAGAACCAACAATCAAGGGATGAGGACAAGAGGAGGAGCGTTCAAAGGAAGCAACGGAGAAGGTACAGCTGGAGAGGCCTGTGCGGTACCACAGGGCCAAGGGAACCATGTGACATTGTGGAGCAAGTGGCCACCGGTGTCACATGCCATCAAGAAATGAAAGAAGATAAGGACTGCAAAATGTCCCCTGGCTTTGGCCACAGGGAAGTTGTGAGTGTCCTTGGTGAGAACAGCTTTAGAGAGGTGAGGCAGACAGACTGCGGTGGGCTGATGAAGAGTGACTAGGAGGTGAGTGTGGACAAGCTGTCAACTCTGGCTGGGTCACAGAGAGAGTGAACAGTAGCTGGATGGGTGTGTGCAAATGCATGCACATGTGTGTGTATGTGTATGTGTGTTAAAGGCTGGAAATTCGACACACTAAGAGTTGACAGGGTGAGGTTGAAGATCTAGGGGAGGGGCCGTCAATCCAGCTGGACCCCTGACTAGAAGGAAGGGACTTCGCCAGAGTCTTTTTCCTAAGGAAATGGAATGGGGGAGGACAGAGGAAAGCTGGTGCCAAGGTGTTCACACAGGTCTGGTGGCCAGGAGCCCTGAGGCATTGCTATTCCAGTGTTCAAATGGTGACATTGGACAGGACATGCAATCTCTTATTCTTCTTCAGAGAACAGAGGGAAGGAAGGCAGTAGGGCAAGGAGAAAAGAGGAGGAACGGGGAAGAGATTTGTTTTTCTAATGCTTAGTTTGGATTTTTACCTCCCAGGCAAGGAATCTCAGTTCTAGTCTCTGGGATCCTTTTACCAATTTGCACAGCCCAGTGCCCCAGCTAATTGTGTTGAGCCCACTGGCCAGTGCTCAGGATAACACAACCACGATGTCTCTTTTGCTACTTAACAGGAGCACAATAAGAGACATGCTCAAGAATTGGTCCTCTTCAAAGGAGAGTCAAGAAATGCACTGAGTGTAGATAGTTTTAAGAGGGGAATGGAGAGTTAGGCAAACACCTGGGAACAAGGAGAAAGATATGCATTCCAAGGAAGACAGCTCATCTGACATCTGAGCGCAGCAGGACAGGAAGGAATGAGCATCCTAATGCAAATCACAAACCGGAGTAAAGAGATGCTGGTATTAACCTGTCTCTGCCAAGAGTGGTCTATGGAAGGAAAGGGAGCAGAGGTACAACAGTAAAATATGGAGGAAAGGGAAGAGCGTGGGAGTTGACCAGAGAGTGAGGCGCTCACAGAATTATCAGGAGAGACCAGGTCAAAAATATCCTTGGCCGGATTCTGCGTCAGTAGACAGATTTTCTTACTTGTGTTTATTTGAAGTACGTTCTATTTGCACTGCAAGCTCTTTTGGCAAGATTTTGGAATCCTTTCCCTCAAGGAGGAATTTTGCTGGATGCAATTTCACAGTAAACAGATCTTGTGGAATTTTAAACATATGACCTTGGCGATAGGGGCTTAAGACAGAAGGACTCAAGCAGCTTTACACATTGCTCTGTGCTCTGGGTTAGCGACTGGAAGGCAGAGTGACCTGGGAGCTGGGGAGTGAGTGCTGAGGGCCACCAGGCTCTCTCTTCTGGGGCAGAGACTGTTCTGATGGTTGTACGGTGAGGGAGGGAAGAGAACACGGAGGAGTGAAAAATGCTTTAAAAAAAAAAATGGGGGAAAGCTTTAAAACTACTCATACCCAGAGCCTCCTGGGAGACTTGAGACATTGTCATTAATTATTTTGATAATTAAATCAAACCTCTTGAGGGCAGCATGAAAGTTTTTCTCTGCCAAGTTGTGAGGGTTTTTCCCTAAGACAACTCCAGCTGCAGAGGTTGTAGGGAATGCAGGTCCATTTTGGGGAGAGGGGGATGATGCTATATATCACTCCTGCCTCCTGTGTGTCTGAGGCCTTTGAGGATATCAGTGAGGACCATGGAAAATGCACACACAGACAGAAGGACGCTCTAGCCAGAGTGGCCTTGTCACCTAGGATCACTTCAGTAATGCAAAAGACCCTTTTCTTCTGCCCTCAGAGCTGAGCATGCCTACAGACAAGACCCTTCGCACAGTCTGGAATCGTGGTCTCTTGGACCCACAGTTGACCTTACATGGTTCTGGCTCTAACAAACATGGACCCCCACCCTGGCCTGAATCAGTCAAAATATGATCCCCCACCCCCCAACATCTCACCAAGGAATGAGACAGAAAGCTCAAATAATTTGGGAGTATCCTCAGACTGTCACTACAAGACTCAGAAAAACTGAGGCTCAGACCAAGGGGCAGGCCTAAGAGACAGGTGAAAGAGCTGGGATATGTGTTGGTTCAACAATCTGGGTGTTTGCAGACAACAAAACAGAGTTGCTGAATTACACATGCCGTAGTTGGAGTAGCTAAGTGGAAATGCTATAGAAATACTCCACAAAGAGAGACCAGTTTTTCACATTAGACTGACTGCTTGGCCACAGATAATAAAAATTACATGTATCCACTATGGGTAAATCCCACTTGCTAGCCTGGGCATTTGAATTTACTGCCATTTTTTTTTTTTTTTTTTTTTAACAGAAGAGGGTGCCATACAGAGACAAAATTTTTCCCCAATAAATTGATAGTTTACCTACTGACACATGAATATTTAGATACAAATGACAGTGCTGGGGGGTTTTGTGCTTGATGGCATGATGAGCCATGACCAAAACATAGGTTATATTAAGAATTTTACAGAAATCAGTATATGTAGTCTAATTTGTGCATAATGCTAATAAGATTCTCAATGTCTCATGAAACAGATTTTCTACTCAAGATAGTATATTTATATGAAATTAATTATGTCTCAGCAAAGACATAATAACTTAATTGCAGCACGAGGGACAGAATCTGGCATTGTGGGACCAGGCATTTGACAAACTTGTGACCTTTCTTCCCAGCCATCATTTCGAGAAAAATGAGAGAATGAAGTCATAAAAAAGCCATATGCAACCTTGGTTCAACCTTCTTAATTCAGAGATGCAGAAATTATCTATTAGCAACAACTGAATTGTGTCACTATGCCCCTCCCTGTGGAAAAGTCAGCTATAACTTAGGTTCCAAAAAACCTCTGCTACTCACCTGTTCCAACATGTCCTTGGGCAGATCTTCTTGTTCATCCATTGTTAGAATTGCCCGTTTGATTTCATCATTGGATAATTTCAACCTGGAGATGGAAGATTTTTATGTTGTTAGCAATGCTGGCATGAGCAGCACTAACATTTAATACAACTCATTTTGCCACTCCAGCTGCTGAGTTTCGAGCACGGTTTTTCTCAAAGTCTCTCGGTGAAAGCTTCTTTCCTGACAATATAGGATTTTGAAACTAAAAATAGGGTTTTGAAACTGCTTTAACATTCTTTCGGGACTTGGTAATGCTCTGCTGACACAGAGAACAAAGCTGCTATGTTCTATCTTTTAATTTCCTAAAGCAAGGGATCCGAAGATTGGAAATAGGGAAAATATGTGCAATCGTTTTCCTTTATATACAGCATCCACGAATTGCAGGTGAGATAACTAAATCCCTGAGTTTGCTATCAGGTTAAAAAATAGACTTTGAGAAGGTTGCAAACTACACAAACTATAGCTCATTTCTATGCAAAATAAAATGTATAAGCACTTCATAGCTGAGGAGTTTTTACATATGTTATTTCATTTGATTCTCAAAATAATTGTGCTCTCTTTTTTTAATAGGCGGAGAAACTGAGGCTCACAACGGCCAAGTGATTTACCCAAAGTCAAACGCAGAGAGTGACAGTACCCATAAAGCCAAGCTCTCCTGTGACTGCTTATCTCCAATGTTTTTTTTTTTCTCTTTAAAAACAAATGCTTGTCTAGTTAACATCTCACAGGTAAGGATCTATGCTTTTGTACAAATCCATTTTCTATTTTTCTGTCTACCATAAACTTAAATTCTAATTTAATTAGGAATTTGTGACTTAAGTCAGGATAACAAAGTGTGGACTACAAAATATGAGTCATGAATTTAAAATACACTTGTACAAAATGTGTTTTTATAGTGGTCTTAATGGGGGCAAATAATCACAATCACAATATTAGCTGTGACAGCAGTCATTCCTTTGCTTTACTTGTAAACCCACATCTACTTCTAACATGCTACTTCCTTACCACCTAATAATGTGGTACACCATTAACATCACCTCGTCTGTCCTTTAGTCTATGCTTTTCCAGGAGGATCACATTTAAGACTGGAGATAAAGACACAAACACAGATATAGAACAAGATGTACATGTGCCACATGTAACTTTAGAAGGAGGAACTTCGGTGTTAGACAGGCTGGGCCCTAGTCCTGGTTCTGACAATTTCTAGTTGGGAGTTCTTGAAAAATATTTTTATTGAGCCTCAGTTTTCTCATATGTAAAACAGAGATAATAACAACTACATTAAAAAAAAACATGCACTCATGCATAAGGGTTAAGTGAAATCCACATGAAGTACTTAGCATAGTTCCTGGTCATAGAAATATGGACTCAATAAACTGCACATGTGCCTTACAAGGCACACTTTCTTATGCCAGAAGAGAAGTATCAGTACTTTCGTGACCTTAATATTCACATGTTCATTAAGCAGTGCTTAGTGTGGTTATTATGAACACTTCCCAAAGCACATTCACACCCATTATTTCACCCGTGTTCCCTATATGAGATAGCATTAGGCCTGGGAGTACTAACAAGGAACTAAAAGATGTATCTTAATCTTAAAGGTGATTGTAATCTTTGGGAGAACTGAATGGTAAGCAGAAATAGGCAAGACCCAAAGGTGTGCAAAACACACACTCCCACATAAAGGCGAGGACTGGCTGGGTAGGGAGGACTCCAAGGTGGTTGAAGAAGCCACGCCCCCTAGATGGAACTGGAAGGACATATCACTGTGGACACCTCTGGCTTATCCTTTCCTTTAGATCTTGACATGATTTTGTTCAAACTGTCCACCCAACAATTTAAACTGCATGTTACTGCATGTTGCTTCATGTGCCAGTGAACAGGAAAGAGAAGGGACACATTTGGACATCCTATTGTACTAACGCCTTTCTCTTCTAGTTCACGTTCTCAAATTCAATTTTAGCATCTAGGCAAAATGGCAGACTCTCCACTGACAAATAAATAAGAACCTCGTCTGAGCTGCAGTGCCATCGTGACCTCCATGCTTGGAGGGCAACCCTGACCCTGGCATATTCTCCAGTTGGTTTCAATCGTTCTTGGGACAATCACTGCTTCATGAACATGTTCACTAGAACATCTTGACAGAAAATTCCCACAATTAAATGGAACCACTTAGCTAAGCTGGCTGAGTAGAGTATACTGAGAGGGGAAAAAACTGCATGGAATATCAAGGACTCAAGTGCCCAAGTCCGGAACAGCCCTGGATTCCAGGATGTACACTACAGGCTTAAGTCAATTTCAATGCAAACACCATGGTGTGGTCTTGGAAGGCCAAGGGAAGACTGATGCAACCACTAATGAAAACCAACCAGCCAGGGGAAAACATCTATAATCATCATAAGAAGAGCTCTGCATATAAGAAAAAAAATTAATTAGTTCTGTGGTCCTTTTCACACCAAGTGGAAGAAACCGTTTTATGGTGTAGTTCTGCTCAGTCCTTCTGTTTTGCATTTAAAAGAAAAGGAGTTGAAAATCAGAGCGAGAACAATACTTGAAGTATCAGATTTGCATTTCATTAGCTCCCCATATGGAGTGCAGAACTTTTTGCTTTTGAAATTGTATATATTTATGCTCCTCAACCCCCAGAGGCTGTCTGGACTAAACACTAGCTCTAATTCATAACAATTCTGGTTTCTCTTAATGTGTTCCACAAAGGGACTGGAGACTTTAATGGATAGTACTTAAGAAAATCTACCTGTCAACATAACACCATACACGTGGCCTGTTGGATCAGAAAAAGAAACCCTACCTTGGGGGAGGGGGGGAGGGGAGAAGGGTTCCCCGCCGGCTGGGATGGTTCTATAGGCTGCAGAGTTCTTAGTGTCATCTGTCATCCACAGAATGAGTCTCTAATCTCTGTAATTTAAGGACCCTAACAATTCTAGGCTTTTAATTGCTTTTAAAGCTTGGCAGTGTTCTGGCATGCTGGAGGGTGGCACCTTGAGAGACACCCATTTCAACTTTCTTTACAAGGCAGGAAACAAACCAGGCATCTTTAAACAGTATTTAACTCTACCTTGTTCTACTCAAGCATTTCAAAAATTTGCGGAGAGAGCTGGAACATCAGGCATAATTAAAACAAGTTAAGGATGGATGGCTAGATCAGCCCTAGCTCTGTTTCAGTGGATTCGAGCCAAATCCCCCTATTTAAAGTAGCTTTTTGTGGTTTACGACACCCTGACTGCCATGTCAAGTGAGTATCTGGAAAAAAAAGAATGGCAGAACACTTCATAAAATTGTGTTTTAGGTGGGTTCATTTGGCAATATAAACCTGTTCCAAGTTTCTTTTTCTCTCTTCATTTTTTGAAAGAAGAGGTCTGTTTTGGAGAATAAAACTGTGTTTCAGATGGCTACTGTCACCCATATACATACAATGGAAAAGCTGCTTGAGGAACTATTGTAATAATATGTGCTCATTAAATTGGTTTTTGATAGACAACGGAACAAATCAAGTTCTTAATGGCTTCCCATTCTGAGGTATACCCTGCCCTCTCCATTCTTCTCCAGAGTTTGTGAAAGGCATGTTCCTGGTTCCCTGGAGCTCCCCATTCAAATTCACACCTCTCTGAGAACTTGATGACTAAAGTTGTAAACAATAAACACCTTCCTTACCAGGCTTGAGGAGACCTGCCTGCTTGGCTCCAGGAGGCCACTGCAGGTTCCTAACAAAGGGTTCCCTAGATTCTGTAGCATGTGAGGAGAGCTCTAAAATATAACCAAACACTGTGGGCACATGGGCCCATGAAAATACAACCCATGGAATATGCCACTGGTTCCCTCTGTGGAGGACTTTGGTGCTAATGACTGCTGGGAAATAAATCCTTCATCAGCCAGATAACAAATAATGAAGTTTGCTAGACTTTGGGATTGAAATACAAAGGAAACAGGAAAGATGGAAAGGTAGGAAATCTTGACATCATCTTTGAAATAATCCTAGTCTTTGTCCCTAAGCACAAAATCAGACTCCCAGTCCTATCAAGGGTCCCTCATCGGGTCTCACATGGACAACAGAAAGACTCCTATCTCATGGCTCCCCCTGCACTCAGCTCTTGACCCCTTCCAACTCATCCTGCAAAGCCCTGAGACCAAATTTAAAATGTTAATAAAACACATACTGAACTCCTGAACAAACTGCAGTCTCTTGATCCCACGATGTATAAACAGGCCATTAACTGAGCGGCTACCACATATAGGCACCTGCCAGGGACTTCATACACACTAGGGCTAATTCTCACAAATCCACTACAAAACTACTACTTTCCTGATCTTATTGAGGAGAAGGTTATTATGACTTGATCTTGGGCTGACTCATGTCCTTATAAAAGCATAAGATGTAAATCCCAGCCTTTCTTACTGAGTATCATGCAATTCAGTCTATGATCCTCTGCTGCCATGCAGCCCTCTCTTGATTGGCTGCTCCAAGTCTCCATGTAACTCTGCCCTTTGGGACCCACTTCTTCCGGTTACTATTGCTGAAGCCCCTCTCATACCTGGTTGAGCTCCTGTGACCCCTGACTTGTTCCTTGTTCACAAGTCTTCTCACATGTGTCATTTTTCTTCTCCCGTCAGCCTTGAGCTTTCAAAGGCAGCAACGCTACCTTACGTTTTAGTAAATCCTCTGGCACCTAGCACAGTGTCAGGCAAATACATGCTCCAAAGTGGGGACTGTCCAGAAAAAAGGTATCAGATTCACTTTCATTTATCTCTTCCCTACTTTAAGGCTTTTCCTAGCTTTCTTTTGTTTATAGGAATAAATTGTCAATGAAAAGAGGAGAATAAAAAAATTCGAACTGGTTGAAAAACTAAATATAATACACATTAAATCAGCTTGATTATTTTCATTTTTAGCACAGCACATTTAACATGTCAGCCTGCGCTTTGCTGATGGGAGAGTAAAACATCTCATCATGGAGAGAAAAGGAAGTGGTACTGAATCCTGTGGAGAGGAGGTTTTAAATCTAATCAATAAGTCACAACTAACAATAAGGCCAACTGGGACCCAGAATTACTTTGTTAGCCACAAAATGCCTTTTAATTGTGCTCATTGTAACAAAACATACTCATCAAAGTAGATTTTAATAGATAATCTAATAGATACAACACAAGATCTTTAAATCGTCTCCCAGAGAGTTTAGACACATACAAGTTCTAAGTCACTTTCAGCTCTGACACTTTTAGGGTAACAAGGGAATCATATACCAGGAATAAGAAATAATTCCTTCAATAATGGAAAGGGAATCTTGCCAGAAAGAGTTGTAACCTTATCTATAACTAGTGTAATTATCCTGGCTGGCACTTAGCATTGAGGATAATCTGTCTACAAGAAACTAGGTCACAGTTTTTACTCTATAAGCAGTTTGACGCTAGAGAAGTTCAGGGTGATAGCTCTCTTTATCAAGCTGCTTTAAAGTATTCATCTGGATTGCAAAAGCAAAAAAATATATAGGGAAAGTGTCTCACATTAAACACCACACACACATACACACACACACACACACACACACACACACACACTTTCCCCAAATCTTCATTTAGTTTTGCAATTAAGAATGTTATTTGCAAGAAGATAATAAAACAAACAGTTCATGCTATAGAAGAAAACTAAGCATACCTTGAAAGTAAGTATCTTCTTAAGGCAGATAGATACTTTATCTAACCTAAGCATGGTTCATGAAGCAAAAATTAGAATAAATACAGCGCCTGCCCATTCACATAGCTTCCAGCTAGAGCAGAAATGAAATACTAACCGGGTGGTTCATGTTACCTTACAAGTTGCATTAAAATTCAGGGATCTCACTAAGGTTCAATTTCTCTTTCACTGAAAGAAACATTTGCTCCCTAAAGTAACATATATCTGGCCAACAATCAAGCTTCCATGCTGAAAACCAAGCAGCAGCGTTTTGTGTTAAAAGAAACTCGGTCTAAGGGGATCTAATAAGGACCTCTACTTTCCCTCCCTCTTTCCCGATAGTCACCTTATACCAGCCTCATGCACATACGACATTCCTTCCAAAATGTAACTTATCTTTAAAGCCCCACATTCAGCATTCTTTACATCTCCATGCCTCTCATAAGCATTGGGTATCTTTGCCTACTGTGAAGTCTCTTTCAGAGAAAAGAAGAAACTAGATACAGAAAAGTTACTTGAAATGCTCAGAATGACCTGACAACTTTGCCTCAAGCTGCAATTAGATTCCAGGCTCCCCAATTTCCTTTCTTCTTTTCAAGTTCTAAGGCTGTGATGGTTCACTAATTATGAGAAAGATTTCTGAACAGGGCTGAATAGGACAAATTAATATTTCACTGAAGTTTGAGATTTACATAGATTTTTTAGGCACAAAAAAAACCTCAAAAAGAACATGAAATCATATGAGCTTAAAATATAAAAAGGTGAAATACAGGAAACAAAATAAAATAAAGAGCCATCAATGTGGGTCCTGATTCTGTGACAGTGTTACTCAAAGACAGCCAAGAAGTATAAAACGAGTCAAGTCTACTTTAAAGGCCTGGGAAGAAAATATTGACTTAGGACACATTTTAATTTAAATTTGGAAGTCTGTGGAAATGAAACCCTAAGAGAATTGGCATCCAGCTCTGACATACTTCACTAGGGAAAGTGACCCCAAGAGTCTTCCCTCTAAACAGAAGGGAACCCAAAGATCTGTACTCAGCAGGTACAATTAAAGTGATTCAAATGAAATGATAAATGCGTGGCTTTGAGCCACAAAATAGAAAAGTTGGTCCTACTAGAAATGTTTACTCAACCTCAACAATACCTTGACAGCAGGATGTTGCAATTCTGAGCCCTCCGACCATCAATCACTGAAAGCTCTTTGACTTTCATTTTGGAACTCAGTGTGTCATCGGTGGCATCTGTTTCTTTCTATAAAGAGCACAAAAGAAATCCATCAAAGTCAGTGACTTTCAGACACCAGACTTCACATTTTGTGTACACACGCGTGTGCGCGAGTGTGTGCGCACGCACGCGCACACACACACACTATGCACTATACACATACACAGATGGACAAGACTAAGATGGTGAGGTGGGGAGTGTAGGGAGGTGGTGGCATTGAAACAAAGGCTACAATCTAGTTAGTTGGTAAAGAGAAATAAGAAAAGCTGACCACCCACATTTGAAAAAGCATTATCTGGAAGAACAGAGCTTCCAAGTTGAAGATGCTAAGCGTGCATAAATTATCAATGAGTGATGCCCTCCTTTTGTCCCCCAAATCCCCACAGACAGCAGACAGAAGAACTGTCATTATGAATCAAGCTCAGCTGAGGCTTGCCATTGCTGGTCCCACCAATTGCAGGGTCCATTCACCCCAGAACCATTTGCATCCTGAGCACTTCAAAAAGCTGAACAATAAACCCTCCCAAACTTCTTCACGTACAACAGGAAGCTCCCAAGGCCAGATGGCACCTTTCATTACACTGGAAGCTTGATGGACAGTGGGGAGGGGGCAGCTCAAGACATGAGCTCAGTTACCTGAATTAACAATTAAACACCACTTCAGATTCTGGGCTGTACTAAGCAGTGAAGGCCAGTCGCAATTATGGTGGAATAGGCAAAAATCAATTATATATAAAAAGCAATTTGATTAAACTGCACATCAGAGGTTTAGATAATAACAAAAGGTTCAAAGTGAAGAAAACACGGACCAGTTTGATAAATAGCAAATTTGATATTATTAGCAGTCAAGATCAATTAAAAATGGATTATGGTGTTTTAAAAACGTAAGGAAACCAAAGAGCTCTGGAACTGTATAACAGTTTAGGAAATAAAGGCAATATAGAATCTATAATATGAATCAACTTGAGACCCAAAGCCAGTGTCTCTTGTGGCAAGGCTTCAGGCATACCTCCAGATATTAAAGTAAGAGTTGAAACCCAATGTGGAATTACCTAGAATTACATTATACTCTCTGAACAACAAAACAGGATCACTGAGAAGTTTTGAGTTTATAGTGAGCCAAGAAGTTACATTAAGCAAGGTTTAGGTAGTAGCTCACTTACCTGCTTGGAGTTACTGTTCACAAAGAAATCCTACAGCCATGGCAGAGGCATGGAAAAGGCAAATCAGATACATGCAATTCAGAAATCACAGCAACAAACAGGGGAAAGTCAAAGCAGTCAAGGAAATTAGTGGTGCAGGGTAAAAGATGATCAGAGCTCCTGCGATCGTCAATGAGAGATGATGACTGTGAGAGTCTGGCTGAAGATATAGTGAGGAGCACAGCACAAAGTACTGGGGTAGAGGAAGATGACTACATGTGTTGCACGCAATTGCCAATGTTGGTAAATGAAATTTAAAATGGAAAAGGATTTAGAATACTCCAAAGGGACTCAAGCTGCGTAAGGAACAAATTCTCTTAGACTGGGCTCCATTCACTTAACACATAAATTTTTACTTGAGTCACCTTTCCATTGTTCAGTACCAACAGAAAAATGTTATTTTGGGGTTGTATGTGGGAATAATCTACTATCTTCTTATATCATAAGTGAGGATTAAGAAGAGACAAGTTGAACAACCTAAGTTGGTGATATTAACCCTCAGTATCCCTAAGAGGGTCTGAACAATGCCTGAAGGTGTAAGGGGTCTGCATGAGGAAAAGGAACATGCAATCCAGAGGCAAGCAGTGGTTCACAGGGTGTGCAACCATTGGTGGTCCATCCCGACTGCCCCAGGGCTGTTCAAGTACCCTGGGGTAATAGCCTCATCTTGAAATAGTATTTAGAAAAGACTTGGAGTGAAGAAGGGAAAGAAGAAGAGGTAATTGACATGTTATGAGAAAGTGACAGTTTTTTTCATTGCATACTTTTGCAAGGCTGGAATGAATAAAGCTTTGGTGTGCAAAACACACCCCAGCTTTTGGGTGAACAGCTTGCACAACCAGCATTTGCTCAGCAGATTCCTAAAGGTCTCACTGGTCTTGGCAGCACTGCCAAGGCCAATTTTACACAGATGAGCCGTTCACATAATTCTTCTAGTGGGAAACAGAGTGTGTCTTCTTCCCCTTGCTTTACCCATACAAGGAGGACTGTTTTGCTAGAAAGGCATTTACAAAATAAGTTGATAACCACAAGAAAATTTTTTCTCCTCTGATAGCCCAGATTTCTTTTGTCCCTATTATAACTGCCAAGATTTCTACTCAGAAGCTCCTTAGGACTCTTCTGTGAAAGTAGTTTCCTTTCAAGGGCAGAAAAGTCTATGGTGAAATGAACCCCATGAGGTCATCTTAACCCTTCTTTTTTTTCCCCCCACCCTCTTTCTTAAAGAGAAAGTTGCTACTTGAACTTAGATCTTGCTCCATCTGGCCATCAAAGATGAAACTTACGAAGTTCTCTGGCCAGGTATCCTATATCTTCTGATCCCATTTATCAGGAAATTGGGACTTCTGACCTCTAGCATACTAGTCTATAGAATCAGGCAGCTGTTATTTATTGGTTGTGTGACTTGGGGCTCAGTTTATCTGTAAAATGGGGTCAACAGCTAGAATATTAAATGTGAGGATGCAGGTCAAGCATCACTCACAGTAACTCACGGTCATTTATGAGCTCAATACTAGGAAGGTATCATGTGACATTATTTTATTGTTCAAACTGACAATCAAGTTCATGTTTTGGCTCTTTGTTCTTTCAGCTAAGCTGCAGAAAGGCTGTCAAGATTTTCCTTTGTTACCACCAGCAGCACTAAGTATGACTGTTAATAGCTATGTCACACATCTTATCTTTCCATAGGTGAGGATAAAGAATGCTGTGGGAGGATTTGGTTAATTGCTAGCCTAAAGACTACACTTCTTTTAAAAAAAATACATATATATATGTATATGTATATATATAAATAAAATCAATGGACCTTTAATTAATTAATTAATATGTGGTGCTGAGAATTAAACTCAGTCCCTCACTCATGCTAGGCAACCGCTGTACCAGGGAGCCGTAATCCCAGCCCAAGATTACACTTCCTTAAAGGTCTGTTAATTAATATATTATGAATAAAAATCACAAACCTTATGAGTTTCATTACAAGGGGCATGTTAGAAAAAAAGATGCTTCCAGGCCTATTTGAAGAAGTAAGTTAATATTCTTTTTGGAACCTTAAATTATTCACTCAAAAATCAGAAGGGAATATAAAAAGGTACTTCTAATTGGCTTTGGTCAAATATGATAGGATCGTCTATATTTGGCTCTAACAGGATGTCTGATTTTTCTGGATGATATGGTGAAGTGCTTAGGGCTTGGAATATAAATAGAAAGTTGGCACTTGCATTTTCAGGAACCACTGATGATAGTGCTCTAAATAGGAATCCACAAAGAAGAAATGACCTAATACTTCATAGATAATTATGATCCTTATAGGAACAATTCTCAATCTTCATGAGGTTGAAATATCTTGGTAAAATCTGATTAAAAGTGGGAATTTCTCTACAGAAAAAAAAATGCATCTACTAATACTTATATAAAAATCTGATTCTGATTAACCCTCACCATGAAGCCCAGTTATAGAACCTTTAACCTTACATCCAGACTGAAAAAAAAAAAAAAAAAAACCACTATTCACAATTTTCTTTTTTGCCTTCATATGCCAAGGGTAAGGGTCAAGGTTGCTGAAATAAATGTTAAATCATATCATTTTTAATGTGCAAATTAGAGGTACAGAATAATGAAAACTATAAAGGAAAAAAACTTTGAACATTTATAAAAAGTCAGAAGAAGATATTACTCATGTTTTACATGGGACTCAAAAATGACTTATATATTACAAATTAGAAGTAAAGGTCAGATTTAATAAATAAGAGATAAGTACTGACAAGTAAAGACTGGACACTAGTTATCTCTTGTTCCCTAAATCAGAGCACAGAGGATTTGAAATGTTATATCACGTACTGATAACAGGATCTTAAATGAAGGGCTATCCTTGGGCAAAGAGTGGGAGGAAGAGAGCCGGAGTGTTAATATGTTGCTATAGAGACATGACTCTCTTCCATTCATTCTCCTTCTGTTCAACTGCACAGATAAGGAGAAATGAGTTTACAGCATGTCAGGAGGAAATTTTCCCATAAAACAGACATGAATACTGCTTAATTGTATCTGAAATAATACTACTAAGCAACATGCTACACTATGTACTAAGTCTCTTGTGGCTGACTTGGAAATTAGTATTGATGTAGTTTCAGTGAGGAAAAAGAAGTCCTGAGATTCAAGAAATTGACTTTCAAATGACATTTTGGAATTTGAGCAGGGAAATAACGGCATGCTTTTAAATTCCATTTCATGTGCACATAAGCTTACACAATCAGCTCTGCACACCTTTGATAAATGCACTGGAAAAAAATCTGAATAGGAGTGATCTTGTTTTTAAAACTAGAGTTAAAGAAAATCCTCTACAAAGTCTGGTATTCATAATGAATAAAACCATGAATTAAGAACAAAGTGAAACTGAGAACTATGCCACTTTGTAGTCCTGATTATGCTACCTGTTGGGGCACTGAATACATACTAAACCAAATTTTCAGTATCTGTAATATAGGAATACTATCCTATATTAAGGGTAAGTATTAAATAAGAAAATAAGCAAAGAACTCCTAGGGAGTTAAATTTTAGGGTTGATAACATTGAGAACTATTTTTATAATACTCAGCATTAGAAATGTAATGGATACTTAATACTGATTATCATCTTTTAGTTCACATTATGGTTATTAACAGATTTTCTCGCCTCTGCTTTTATACTGTATGTTGTACTGTGGAACTCTGCAAAAGTTGAACACATTTTAATCTTACAAAATAGATAATATAAATGCTTGATTTTAATTATATTTCTCAAATCAACCAGATGTTTTATATACATGTGTTTTATATGTGATGTTTTATACATATATACGTTTACACATACAAGCAAATGTATGTGTGAATGTGTATTTATATTTATATAGGTATACATGTGTAATATAGACACATATGTATATACTTCCTAAGCGTCATTCCTCATTCAACTAAATAGACTAACCTGATATTGCTGAGATTTCTCAAATTCATACTCTGTGTAGGGTCCTATTGCATGCATGCAGGTAATGATATTCATGTCTTCCTCTGCCTCTCTGAAATATTTATCTAGCTAAACAACTGGATGTGGTTCAGAGAGTTTGACCAGGGTTTCATAACTCGGCAGGGAGGAAAGAGGAGACACCATGGGAAAAAAATAGGTTTCCAATGTTCATTTGGGGATAGAAAAGAGAGCAGTTCAAATGTGGTGATAATTATATAATGTACTGCCAAGACTGAAATGAAAATGCATAGTTCTTTGATGTTGCCATCGTGAGATCAGGGGACATTCAATGACAGGAACTTTGTTTCTTTTACTCTGTACTACATATTCCAACTAGAATGTCTGTATCTTTTGATTTTTCTGGCTCTCAACATTTAGTAAATCCAATAAAACTGCTTAAATTACCCTCATTTGGAAAATATACTTATGGTTTAAAAATTCTCATCTCTCGTTCTTATGTCAAAAGGTGTTGAATTTTTTCTTCAGGAAATGCTGCTGAAAATCTGGTCACAACTAATTCTACTTACCAATCTACTTAGTGTTAAGTACAACTAACATGTTCTGGTCTATCCTGATTGGAACAGCTACTGATTACTTAAACAGTGTTGGTTGCTAGGAGACAATTACCCAATTGCAGGGCTTTCTGCAATCCTGTCTCCCAGAGCTCTTGAGAATTGTCCACATATTTGTCCCAGAGCATTTTGGCAGCATCTTCCTGCATCTTCTGCTGAAAGCCAGTTAATTATGAGTCTTATAACCTTGGGTCTTTCAACCACCTGCCTTCATAATAAATGCAACCCACATGCCCAGACTTGAACAGCATCATTTGGGATACTGCTGCTTTCCCTTCCTTTAAAATACTTCTCTAAGTTCCCAAGTCTTCATTTTAGGCAACCAGCGTGGACCAGCATTAGCAAGTAAAACTCATGTGGAAAAGCAATGGGATATGTAATCAGATCAAAGGATCATTTGAATTACTAGGAAATTTGCTAAAATGTCCTATGACTTCATGACAAGGCCCAGGGGATACCCTTCTTGGGACAGGAGACTGGGGCACTGAGAGGGAGAAAGAGTGTGGCAGCCAATCAGCCAATCCGTCTGATGGGCTCAGAGCACCTGCAGGATGACTCTAGACATACTCTTTGTTCTTTCAAAGCTAAGCTCTCTTGCTTTTTACTGGATAATGCCTTACCTTTGTTTTCTTCATTTTCCTTTATTTGGTGTGGAATATATTGTACAAGTTGCCTTCTTACTTATGGAGGGGCTCAGCTGAAGATTCTTGTTTTAGGGTTTATGTCATTATGGCAGGTATTATTTCAAACTTTATTAAACTAGCACAACAGTTGCTTGTCCTCTCTTTGAGCAAAATATTCTGGCTAAATATCCTCCCCCCACCCCGCCCCCCGAAACTCCCCATTTCAGATGCATTAAAGACCACTTGAAATAATAATGAAAAAAAATCTTTAGCTTTTGTTTCTCCCCTAGCTTCAGTCCATCTTTTCCCTTGGTGCTTAGTATTTTCTGAGACATTCTTTCTTGGGAACCAAGCCAAGTAAGCCAACTAGGAAGTCTATTGCTTGCCTGAGGGTACTCCACCCTGGGCATGATTCATGCAGGAGTGCAGGGCCTTCTTGAGCAGCCCAAGGAAAGCCCCAGAGGGGGTGCATACTGTGGGCTCCCTTCACCATTCCTCTCCTTCAGCCAGCCTCTTTCTCCTCACACTCCTGACTTAGTTTTCCCTTCTCAGGGATTTGTTCAACTGTTTGAGCTCCACCTTTCTTTTGTTCTTCTGGAACTATCTATACACTGTGGTCTCTTCTTGTCTACCTTCAGAACTCTACTAATAGGACCTCTGGAGGAGCAGGAGGTACCATTTGGATGTGCCTAGGGCTTACCCAGAGACGATGCCTGCTGGGTCTTGCCAATGTGAATAGCTGGCAAGCACCAAGTCACGTGTTTCTGCTGCCATTACATAAACTTTGCTCACTTTTCAGTAGCTTCTCTGGTGCTGTTTGGGTCACTGCCATCTCCACACTTGCTCAGCTTCTGCAAGCCCCCCTCCTAGCCTATCAAGTTCATGACGTATAGTTAAAAACTTTTCCGCAGGTTCTAGTTAGCTGCCAAATTATAGTATTTACCAATGCCCGTGCTTCTAAAGCATCCAGCTACTTCAAAAAGCATTTTGCTTCTGAGAGTATTCATTTGATATGTTCTTTTTAAAAACTCAGTAAACCAAAATGGCTTCAGAAACAAATACTGTGAGGTGACAATATAGGTCACATATCTCCCTATTTTTTCCTAGCAATCCATTTTGACTACACACAGTGACAATAAAATACAGACCTCTTTACACCAATGGAGACAAGGTCTTGGACACATACCGCGATACATAGAGCTCATATACCTTCAACTGTTCACACACACACACACACCGACAGGCACTTGAACGCAGATGGGGACACACACACCGTGTTGCTTTGCAGGAACGGAGCAGGGCAGATCATGCAGCACAGAACTAAGATGCTTATCAGATCACAGTTATGGCAGATGGCCTGGGGATCATGCACAAGGATGTGATTATTTTACTTTTTTTGGCATCTGGAGGGCACATGCTGTTACCTGCTGTCTTTGGTAGGCAGAGAAAGTTCTTTCCAGGTCTTCGAGATCTAGAATTTTGAAGACTTTTGTGTCATCAATTTCGGTCCATACCGTTCCTTCCAGTTTGTTCTAGAAACATCAAGTGAATAAGTTTCTCTGGTTTTTAGTTGTATACATAAAGAACAGACATGGTTATTTCTAGAAAAAGTGCTGCTATCCCCAATTTTTCATTCTACACAACACTCAAACAACTTGTCAATATTTCAGAAGCTTTACCACTTAAATATCTGAGCGAGTCCACACAGGAAAATGAAGTCCTTTAGCAGTCAGGGCTGTTTCTTTCTTTCAGTGAAGAAAGACACACCGCGATAAGCCACGGAGAGTGGCTAAGGCTAATCTACTAGCAGCAACGTGGGAACCAAAGACTCACCTCCGGCAGCTTCAACCAGTTGAAGGACTTCAGGGCATTTGTAGGCTGAGGAATGTTTTTCTTCTTGAGTGCCAGTCCCATTGGCGCACCGGGAGGGGGCAAGACTCCCCCTAAAGGAGGTGGCCCTGGGGGAGGGGGAGGGCCTCCTGGGGGGAGGGGAGGTGGTGGAGGAGGTAGCACTCCAGGCAGGGGTGGGGGTGGTGGGGGAGGAAGGAGGGACCCAGGCACTGAGGAAGGAAAGGGCCCCCCTGGTGCTCCAGGCGAGGGTCCTCCTGGGACTGAAGCACAGACGGCCCTCTGAAAAGATACAAGGAGGAAAAGAGGAAATCAATGGAAGAAAGAAGTTCACTGGATGATTTTGAGAATCTGTCACTTGGCCTTAAGTAGGTACCATAGAGAACAGGGGTTTAAAGGCCTGGTGAGTTTGGGGCTTTATGGACTCAGTTGAGTCACCCTTTGTATTTGACACTTGAGAGCTTATGCATGCACAGCTCTCTCACCTTTCGTATCATCATACAATTTGGTTTTCATGAAATTGGTTTTCACGGTAAAAGCTAATATGATTTCCTTTGTTTTTTTGTACAGAGCTAGTACTAAAACGTGCCCCACCCCCAACCTCTGCTACCAATACGAGATTACAGAGGGAGCGGGTCTCAAAGCTATTGTGATCAACCATGAGACATCTCAGATCTATGTAAATTGCCTATGTAAGGTTGCTGGGATCCGGGATAAGGAAGGCTTTGGCAGATGCCCGAGAATGCAAGACACCCGTGGCCCTCACCCTGCTGAGTTCATGGAGCTGTGCTGTGAGGTCCGCCACCTGCTGCTTGACTTGCTTATGCTCAGTAGTCTCCTTTTCAAGTTTCTCTTTCATTTTATTTAAGGTCTGCATCATTTCTTCCTTCTCTTGGGTCTTAGCATCACATTCTCTCTCTTTCTTTTCCAATTTCTGTTGCAGCTCATTGTGCTCTACGCATTAAAAAAACAATTGAATATGAAAATGGGAGGTTCTTCAAGGCAAAAATAGCTTTTTTACAAAGAAAACCAACTCTTCTTCAGCTTGGTACTGTTCCTCCTCCCCACCAAAGGGAGACTCCCAGGCTAACATTGCTCATGCTTGAAAGGCTTCAGATGAACAACTCCACAAACTACATTGTTAACCCATGTAGAGACCCTGAGGCCATAATTCTAAAAATGAAACAAAGTTTGAGTAACTACTTGTGGAGGAGAATGTTGGGTAGCTAATTCAAAATCTTGTTACAGAAATGGCCCCTTAGCCAAACTAGGAAAAAAAACCAATGTTAAAAGGGCCTCTTCTGCAAATTAGAAATGGGACAGGGAGAAGTCCAGTTCTGATGAGTGAGGATTGCTGTCTCTGTCCCACTGGCGGAAGGCTGAAAGGGAGGCTCTGACATGGTTAGAAGCTGCTGCAGACCATGTCATCAGCGTGACACTAACTTGTTTCTTCCATTCCCTTCTCAGAACGCCATCTGAAGTATTTTATGCTTCCAGCAAGCTATTAAAACTCAGGAAAGCAAATGTTATCATCTCAGTGTCAAATATCTTAAGGGCAGGAGTCTAGGTTGAGCATGAAAATCAGTAATGTGGGGAGAAAAATATTAGCTTTCAGCTGTGGTTTCCTGCTTCCCTAGTCCTGCTCTAATGGAACAGGGCACCCGATTTAGCAGGACACTTATTCACACTGCCAGCGAATATGTGCTTGCTGACAAGAGTGATGAGCTTTGGAAAAGAGAAAGAATTAAGTTTAGGCTGAAGATTTTTATTTCAAATACTTGGCCCAAATTCCTATTCTTTTTATATCAATAAATCCACTAGAGATATAACCCACTGAGGCTAAGTTATACAAAGCTGGTCTCTATTTTTTGAGTTTGATAACACATTTAAATTCTTGTTTGTCTCTGTCCCTGACCTTCTCTTTTCATGTCCCTCAGAATGCGATTTGCAGGGAGAGGCATGAACCATTAAAATGCTTGGGTTTTGGCAGCCTTGGAGTTAACCACTGACCCACTTCTACCACTCTGTGGATGCATCTCTGACCTCTTTGGATCTGCATCTAAAAACTACCTCACCGTATCCCCTTTTCCTTTTTCTGTCATCATGTCATTTCTCATTGAAAACAACAAGCCGAGGGATTAGCGTTCTTCTCACAGGAATGCCACTGACAAATCCTGCTGCCTCAGAATCCTAAGAGGTCTTGACATTCCAGTACCTTCCTGACCCCACACGAAGTAGGCTATTCTGTAGGTTGGAGCAGGGCTTGGGAGACTGTGGTTTCCAAATGCTCCTTAGATGATCCTAGTGTAATGCCAGGTGTGGGAAGCTCCAGTCTAAAGACACGCCCATACATAGCCCACATTGACTATATATTTGCTAAGCTTTCATTGAGTACTTCCTGGGCAGGCTCTCCACCAAAGACAATTTTCCTCCAAATATTCTTCACCTTTCAGGTCCATGGAACTTTCTGCTCTACACAGCCTCTGCCTCCTCACTAATTTGTCAACATGTACCCTTTTGAATCTAACTTTGCTTTCCTGAAGCCCAAGAAAAGGATTGAAGATCAAATCTTCAATCTTTCCTCTTTTATACTATACCCATGACTTCACTTTAAACTATTCTGTTCCTCCCCCTGACCTTGGGGATTTTCTCCTCTACCACTCAGCCACCTGCATCTTGTAATAACCGCTGTCATTTATTGTGCCAGATACCATGCTAACGTTCTATTTGTTTTGACACTTGATCTTCACAACATCTCTGTGAGTTAGGTTTAATCTTCACATTGCAGAAGGGGAGGCTGGAGGGGAAGAGAGGACATGACTTATCCTGTTCATGGAATCAGGGAAGGCGGAGTTATTATGGTACAAACGCTTATGTCCCAAGTGCTCTCCTCAACTGTGAGTCTCCATGCTCTGGGGTGGAATAGTATTCCCCAAACACCCACTCGTGGATCATTTTCTCCTCGGTTTCATCACCCTTTACCCTAACTTTTAGTCAATGTTTCTATTCTTTCCACAGCAGTTCCTGAAATTTAGTTGTAAAAATGCATGCAGAGCCTCAATTATTAGAGATCAGCATAGATACATATGGGAACTAGTTAACAGAACAGGACTTCACATTTGGTATTTTCCTGTATCAGCGGTGCTTTTGTGCTCGACGGCAAAGGATAAATGTGATGAGAGGAAAGGAAATGCTCAGCCATCTCCTGGACATTCTTTTCAGAGCATTAACTAATGGGGTGAGTGCTACTGCATTTCATTGGCTGTGACTGTGTAACTTGGACAAGGAAAAGGAAGTCAGCTGACCAGTATGGTGAAAAGAGCGGTGGCTGGGATTAGGGCTGTTCTCACAAAGCGGCCAATTTTAATTTGCTAATATTCTGAAGGAGGTAGGAAAGCTATCCATTTCTGTGAGTGGCTGGCACCATGAGGAACACAAGGGGGATAATATCAAAGACTTATTCAAATACTAACAACTGGCCTGTTGTAGTTTTATAACACGTATCTTTACAATTGTCATTGATTTTCTGCATGATTTCTCTTTTTATGATGGGTGCCAAATTGAGGTCATGAAGAGAATTGGGATGCTGAGACCCAGTGGGTTACGCTGGGTTATGCTTCTCTTTTAAAGTTCTGGGCAAAATTTCAAAATTCTAGAGTCCCTTATTCTATTTCTTAAGACCTGAAGTACTTAAAGAGCAGCTATGGCGCAGAAGAAGGGTCTGGATGATTGGTAGTTGAGAACATTTGAATTAACAAATACTGAGCAGCATATGTTACAAACTCTTCAAAAAATTTATGTGATTATAAGCCAAGGAATAAAATATTTGAGAATCAGCATGACAATTAAAATTGCTTGGTTCAAAAAAAAAAGCCTGTGCAAAAACCCCTCAAGACATGGAAAAAGAAAGGTTCCTTAATGTTCGTAAGTCAACAGGAAACGTCAGTACAAAGATAGGAAGAGCAGGGTTGTCACCCAACAACCAACGACAAGTCCCCTGCTCAATCAGTAACGCCACGTCTTCTTTTGTGAGGGCCTCACCGCTTACCTTTTCTCATTTTTTCTGCTTGTTCTTTCCACTGCTTAACTTCATTTTCGTTAACCAACCTGTATAAGTTAAACGAGTACTCATTACAAAAGACGTGAAAGATTGACTGCTAAATGCATTCTCCCTGGGTACAAAAATAGTCTACTGCAGAGAAAATCCTCAGTACATGCTCGAAACCCATTTAAACCCAGATGTTGCTTACAAATATTGCATGTGTTTATAGAGTGACTTTATATTTGATCCTAGGATAAAATATATGTCTTATATTATCACCATTATGTCACAGGCAGTGGAATAAGAAGAGACTCACATTCGTACGACATTCTTAATATTAAAGTTTTCCAGAGGTGTGGAGTCGGGGTCCTGTCCTTTGTCATTTTGGATTACTATCTGCTGTATGATTCTGTCCAGCAGTAGCCAGTACTGAACAGTGTTACCACTCCTCTTGTCTAAAAAGGAAAAGAATGGTGGATGAAATTGTCAAGTTGTTTGTAAACTAAGATGAGTATTTCCCAACAATGGTTACGCTTTAAAGCCACAGATCCAAAGAGATGTTTATATCATCTGCACCAACATTTCCCCAAATGCTGGAATTTTGACATCTAATGATTATTTATTCGAATGAGAGGTATTTCCTACCCCTTTCTAAGTCTGTTGTAAAGCTTATATTTATTTTCAAAGTCAAAGTAAATTATAAATTCATTTCATTCTGTGAATTCCACTGTATCCCTTAAGCTGTGGGGGGAAAGACATGGTCTGTCACGAAATGGAGTTCTGTAATCGCTGGTGTACATGCCCCAGCCCCGTGAGCACCAATCAGAAGACAGAGCCCAGTGGGCAGTGTCTCATCGCTTGACCCCCCCAGGGAATCGAACACTTACAAGGCATCTGGAGGCAGTGGTGAAGGATGGACATGAAGTGAGGGTAAGCTTCACTGTGAGTCAGCCTCTTCCTGGTCAGCTCAAACATCTGAGTTGCACTTTTTGTGTCTATGTGAACCTATTTTACAGGAAAAACACATCAAAGTCAAACACCCAAGTTCTTCAATTCTCCCAATGCAAGATAAGTAAGTCTGAGGCAAATACAAACTAATCCTGTGTCTTAGGTTAAAAAAAAAAAAATAATAGAGCTTAAAATTTGTTCACAGGTTACACTGACCCATGCCAATGCTACAACACCCTTTTCAAGGAGAAATTCTGTGAGCTGGTGAGTTAAACCACAATAATTACAAGTATACATACCAGTTCAAATCTTTTGGCAAATTCTAGTTCATCTTCATTTCGGAGCATTTCGAAAAAGTCTAAATGCCTGAAAGATAATTAAAGAAAAGTTATTAAAAGCAGAACATGCTACGAACCCAAGTACATAGGATTCAGGGTATTAACAATAAAGCCTTTCCTAAATTTTCAGAGATATCACCAAAAGATATATAGTAATAATACTTGAATGACTTCACTTAATTTTGTTATAAGGGAAAAATAGATTAAGATCAAAATAAAGTAAAAATTTAGAAACCTACAGTGCATAGCACATATTAGACAATTATTAAATTAATATATAGCAAATCTAAAAATAATCAAGTTCAGATTCCACTCATGGAGTCCCTTTGTGGAAAAATAAGCCCATCTACCCATACTTGACTTGCTATTGAACTGAAGATCACAAAAGAAATATTCATGTCACTCATTGTTTATGCAAATATTTATTAACCCCTACTACCACATATTCTGTGCACTGGGGTTGATACAGTCTTTGTGGACAAATACATCCGGGTCAAGGGAATAGAAAATAAAGGGAAGTGAAGTAAATATATATGGTGGCTCGAAAAGGTCTTTCTGCAGGGAACAAGGGAACAGGTAACCTCTGGACAGCTATGAAAGATTTTCTGAAGCTGACAAAATAGTATGTACAAAGGTCCTGAGGCAAGAGCTTTACTGACATATTTACAGAATATCAAGAAGAGCATGTTGCAGCGAATGATTGAAGAAGGGCACTAGAAGGAAAGATCTGAGAGGTAATGGGGCCATCTTAGAAATGATAGAATGACTGAAAACAAGAACAAAAGGACAAGAAGTGAAAGGTGACATTCACAGAATGCCAATCAAGGGTACTAAGTGAGACCATAAGTTTTATAGTCAATTGTAGCAACAAACAAGATAGTTGTCATTATTGTCATCACTATGGTCACCAATTTTTGTAAGTACAAAATCCCTAAAGTTCAGAAAAAATGAATGACTTGACCTGGATAGATAGGAAGGACAAGGCAACCCAAGGATAGGATATAGATTAAGGTCTAAAGCCAAAACCCACTTCAAGTTCTCTGCCCAACAGGCTGCTTCTTTCAAAGATGAAGTCTTGGGATAAAAACATCATTAGCGGAACCGACACCCTGGTGTGAGCTCCTCAGGACACAGGCTGCCATTCAATATGGTACCACACCCACGGAAGAAGCATAAACTATCTCAGATCAGAACAGGCTCACTTACCTATCTAATGTTGAATTTTCATGTTCCCTTAATTTATCTATTACAGGTTGAATTCCTAACATCAGAAATTCATAGCGAAGATGAAGTCTAAAGTCCAAACTCTCCTGAAAGTAAAAGGGTGATAAAACATATATTTGTGCTTTTTAGACTTGATAGAATTTATTTTAAAATTATTCTTTATATTTTTAAAATCACAATATGGAAGGTTCTTACCACTCCTGCGCCTTGGCTTAGCACTGCGTTAATGAAGGACATGATGGCAGTCTTGAGACTCACTTCATCCCGATACCGCCCGGTGCTTTTATCCAAGTCATTAATTAAGGTCTATCAAGGATACAGATACAGAAACAAAGGACTGAATCATTACTAACCTTGTGCTCATTTTGCAAAATTTTGTATGCACATAAGTTAATTTTTAAAATCTTGTGTTTAGTCAGAATTCCATTGATCCATAGAAAGCTACCTTTTTTTTTCCTTTCACACCAGTCCTAAAAATTATACTTTTAAAAAAAATTTACAGCATGCATGTTCATATATACAAGTATGAAAGACTTGGTTACCTCAGCTTGATTTGTACATTTGAGTAAAAAAGTTGATATAATCTCACTTTTCATCTCAATCCTAAATCAAGAATGGCAATCTGTAGAATTTTCCGGGAGCATTCCTCTGAGTGGACACAGAAGATGTGTTGCAGGCCTGCATTTTAAAGTTCAGTAAATCTAAAATCTCAGATTGGTTGACTATAGAAAGTATATACTATTTTCTGGTCCTTAGACCCAGAAGAAGGGAAGTTACAGTGTGAGTAGACACTTGCTGGAGGGAATCTCAAGTCGTGTTCCCCCTTCAGGGCTGGAAAAGGCACCTATCTGTGCAGTTAAGGATGGGGTGAGAGAAGAAGGGGAGGGAGCGCCCACCTGAAAGCGGGTCCTCTCGCTGGCATACTTCTGGTAGTGCAGCATGGCCTGTAGAACCTTCTTGTGGCCCCCAGGAACCAGGCACACGGCGCCCAAGATTTCCAGCACGGCCACCTTTGTCTTAATGTTCTCTGTGCTCAGACTCTGAGCAATTACATTAATACTCTCAGAGTGAGCCAGGACGTGAGCCCGACCTTGAGAGTTGTTCATTAGCGCCTTTATACATCCAATGAGAGAGGTATGTATTCGAGACTCAGAGGTCTCATAGTCCATGGTCTTTAGAAAGTTGAGAATACACGACAAGCCATCCAAGTCAATGAATCTGGTTACAAACCTGTCATGAAGAGAAGCGCATCAGACTTAAGTCTCTTGGGGATTTTGCAATAGCCCTTAGCAGACAACCTTTGGAGGACAGGGGAAAGAAAGAAGACTCAGTTCCAAAAGTTCCAAAGGCCTCTTGATGAGGGCTTCTCAATCCTGCCTCTTATGATCTAGCCAGAATCAGAAAAAAAAAAAAAAGAAAAAAAAATCTCTATTTGAGGTAAATACATCTCAACTGGTACAAAGAACCATATTTGAGTAAATAAGCAAAAGGACACTCAAAATATATATCTTGTCTTAGGTTAAAATCATCTGCTGATCTGAGTTATTGTAGCATCCAGGTCCCATGCACTTCTATGTGCTGACTGCTGACCCTGGTACACTGTAAGAAAAGTCAGAGGGTGTCCTTCAACTCCAGGACATTTGCTTATCAAACGAATAACTATTTGCAGCCCTAGGAGGTTTTGAAACAATACCCTTCTTTTTCCTACTCTTTTTTTTTTTTTTTACTTTTTAAAGTTGTTTTAATTAGTTATATATGACAGTAGAATGCACTTTGATACATCATATATAATGGATTATAATTTCTCATTCTTCTGGTGGTACATGATGCAGAATCACACTGGTCACACAGTTACATGTATACATGGGGTAATAATGTCTGATTCATTCTGCTATCCTTCCTACTCCCATACCTCGTCCCCTCCCTTCACTCCCCTCTACCTAATGTAAAGTAATTTCTATAGCCCTGCCTCATTGTGAATTAGCATTTGCATAGCAGAGAAAACATTCAGCTTTTGGGTTTTTTGGGATTGGCTTATTTTGCTTAGCATGATATTTTTTAGCTCCATCCATTTATTGGCAAATGCCATGATTTCATTCTTCTTTAAGGTTCCATCGTGTGTGTGTGTGTGTGTGTGTGTGTGTGTGTGTGTATAAATTGGTGTGTGTGTATATATATATATATATATACATATATATATATATATATATATATGTATATATATATATATATATACATATAACAATTTTTTTTGTCCATTCTTCTGTTGAAGAGAACCTAGGTTGGTTCCATAGTTTAGTTACTATGAATTGGGCTACTACAAACACTGATGTGACTGTATCACTGTAATATACTTATTTTAAGTCCTTTGGGTATAAACCGAGAAGTAGGATAGCTGGGTCAAATGGTGGTTCCATTCCAAGTTTTCCGAGGAATCTCCATACTGCTTTCCATAATGGCTGTACCAATTTATATTTCCACCAGCAATGTATAAGTGTGCCTTTTCCCCCACATCTTTGCCAATATTTTGTTTGTACTTCCGATATTTGCCATTCTGACTAGGGTGAGATGAAATCTTAGAGTAGTTTTGATTTGCATTTCTCTAATTGCTAAAGATGTCTTAACCCAATCAGTGAATTACTCCTCTGACAGGGATTAACTGAGTGGTAACTGAAGTGGTAGGGTGTGTCTGGAGGAGGTGGGAATTGCGGCATGGCTTTGGGTATATATTTGAATCTGGCGAGTGGACTCTCTCTCTGCTTTCTGATCACAATGTGAGCTGCTTCCCTCTGCCACACTCTTCTGCCATGACATCCTTCCTCACCTTGAGCCTTGAGGGATGGAGCCAGCCTTCTATGGACTAAGACACCTGAACCGTGAGCCTTGAAATAAACTTTTCCTCTTTAAAATTGTTCTGGTCATATCCTTTAATCACAGCAGCAAAAATAGCTGACTAAAACAACTGTAAATTAATTTTTATCAATATTTATAACCTTTATTGTAAAGTCAATCAATGGGAATAATTCACAATGCCTATGTGCATGTCAAAACCCTTGAAAATTCCAGAGATAATACAACTGGTTTATCTTACTATTCAAGAAACTACCAAATTGTTTAGCCTTGGATACCCATTCAACCTGGGCATGTAGAACACACTGAAGCAAACACTGGTTTAATTAAGATAGTCTAGAAGACCTCCGTCCTAAAACTGCACCATATTTTCAATGAATTAGTAGATTTTTCTTAGTTTGCATTTTATTATCAAATAAAGAAAAGCAATTATTTTTTGAGCCATTCTACCCAACCACAGGATCCAAATATCACCAAACTGGTTAAGCCAGTTGGCTTCATTCATAGCACCTGTGCTAATGAAATGTACCTGTGGGAACACCAACACCTCACCAAATCCTAGAGGCCTGAATGGAAGTGTGACGGTGGAGGAAGCACACAGTGGAAACTGATTACCAGAAAGGAATGAATCACTATTGCCAGAAAGTCTGCCCATCTATTATTTTTAATTTCTTTCATTTAGCATAATGTTTGTAAGGTGATTGCATGCTGTGACTGGTACTTCATTGCTTTTAATGGCCATGAAATACTCTACTGTGGACATACTACACTTTGACCATTCATCAATTGATGGATATACTCTACTTTTTGGCTTTTGAATAATGTAGACATGAACATTTATGGGCAGCATTTTGGGGAACATGTCTTCATTTCCCTTATCTGTATGTCTAAAAGTAGAATTGTCAGGTCACATGGCAACACTAACGTTCTGGAGAACTGCCTAACTCTTTTCCAAAGTGGCCGTACTATTTTATATTCCAAGAGCAATAAATAGGGTCCCAATTTTTTTCTACATTCTTGCCATTATTGTTAATCTCTTTTAAAATTTTAGCAATTCCAATGACTCTCTGCATGTCTTTCAATTGAAGAATATCAATTTATTAAATATTCAATGGTTAAAGAATTTAAAAATTCTTGGAAGTCTGACTAGTGCAAAAAATAAAGTAGGAAGAAAAGGAGAGAGAGAGAAAGAACATGCTGCCCAGGCAAGAATTACCTCATTGGTTTTGTCCTTAGTGCTGTCTTTAAGCTTTCTATAGTTTTACTTCTCTCTTCTTCTTCTTCCTTCTCTAAAGCCAGCAGGGATTTTCTCTATGCAAAGAAAACAAGTCACTTCTTCAAACTGTACTTTTAATTATCATATAAACAAGACAAGTCCACAGATTACATGCTACTATCCAATAATTCATAAATATGCGATTAAGGTTTACTACAAGTTCAATTATAGAACAGCATCACCAAGAATTCCATTTATTCTTTTTTGTTTGTTTGTTTTTACTACAAGGCCTTTTAAATTTTAAATAACATTTTAGGGAAATGTTTAGAAATCAGAATTGAAATGAAGTTGCCCAAATGCTTAAGTAACTATTCTGTAATTGTGCCCTGATATTAATATTCATAGTTGATGAAAGACTAGACCTGTAGCTGAGCACAACATTCTGGCAATTAAAGTTAATATTGTCACACTATCAAACAGAGGAAGTGGCAGAAATTTTCCCATACTATTGCTCTCAATTATGAGTCAAAAAGTGTAATCAAGATCAAAAGGGTTTTGTTATACCCCAAATTTTAAAGACCAACACTTAAAATGAACCTGAAACTACAATGGATACTTCTTCCAGATAGAATGTGTTAACTTCCTGAAATGCTTCAATGTCATTTAGAAATCAGGATATAGATAGAGTTGTGTGCGTGTGTGTGCGTGTTTGTGCTATCCTGGGATCTGTTACAGCAGGGCTTCTTAAACTTTAATATGGACATGAAAATAGTGTCTTGGCATCTTTTTAAAATGCAGGCTCCAATTTAGTAGGTCTGGGTGAAGCCTGAGATGTTACATTTCTGAAAATTTTTTTAGGCAATGCTGATACTGCAGGGGTAAGATATTAAGCAGGCACTTCTTAGTTGATATTAAAAAGTCATAAATATAGTAAGGTTCACAGTCCTTTCCACTCTACTGCACTCCATGATCACCTGCTTGTTCCCAAGTACCTCCAGTCTAAGGTCCCAGGACTTCCACCCATGAAGCTACAGGTCCCTTTCCTTCTCCCTACTCTGAATACATTCTTGTCCAGTCTCAATTGTTTCATCTGTTTCCAATTCTGATAAAAGGCTTGACTGGAAAACAGATTGAGGTGGCTGCATAGTCAAAGAAAAGCTCGGCTCTTATCCATGGATCTCAATGATCCAATCTCTGCCTTTCTTTCAGGATCACAAGTCATCAAGAGTGACTTTATTACTGTAAATCAACAGTATCAGTATTAAGTAACTAAATGTTCATTAAAACCTAAGGTTGACCACATAACAAGAAGGATAAAACCTAAAGCAAATGAATACACCAGTCTCTTTTATGGCCACTATAATAAACAGCAGTAGAGCTGCTGCTTCTTTTACTTCTTCATTTTTTTTTTTTTAGCTTGTTATTGTTTCTGCTAAAACTGTCCTCTTGCTGGTGATGCATCTGGACAGCTGTCACCAGAGGATAGTAGGAGAAGAAACTGTGTGCAGAAATAACCAATGAATTCCTGCAGAGCTCTGTGGGACCCATCCCTAAAAAATTTAGCACAAATCCAGCCAAGGATGCTTAATCTCCAGTGGCACAGCTGAATTCATTTGTACTCTTAAGCAATCACTCTGACTGCAGCTCAGAATCAGGCCTTTTGTGAATATCACTTCTTGTTCCTAAGCTTACCTTCATAAAACTGTCCCCAAATTAAAGATGACACATTTTTATTGTGGGACACTAATGCCATGTATCTGTCCTTTTAGCAATCCTAGAGAGGGTGGGACATTTGAATAAAGGTAGACTACATTAAGTCCCTCACTAGGAGAGTTGGGAGACTTATGAAATGCCACAGAAAGTTAAATGGGAACTTCTTTTCTCAATATGGAACATTATCTTTTTCTCAAAGGAGAGGAGATCATGACTTTGTGTGTGATACAGGTATATAAATATACCTGATATAGATTTGGATATAAGAGATTGCATTTAGTGTGTTAAGAAAAATGAGGATAGGTAGATATACCTGATTCTAATGTGACTTTTTAAAATAAAGTGATTTATAGAAATCCTTGAGTTTTCAAGCTTCACATTTAGGAAGAAGTTTCAATTTGCACCTCTTCTTTTTCTTTCTTTCTTTTTTTTCCTTTTGGTACCAGGGATTGAACTCAGGGGCACTTGACCACTGAGCTATATCCTTAGTCCTATTTTGTATCTTACTTAGAGACAGGGTCTTTGTGAATTGCTTAGCACCTCGCTTTTGCTGAGACTGACTTTGAACTCACGATCCTCCTGCCTCAGCCTCCGGAGATGCTGGGATTATAGGCATGCGCTACTGTGTCCAGCAATTTGCACCTTTTCATAGAAAAGCATACATTTCTAAAGATGTCCTCTGTGCCAAACAATGCCTCTTGGCCTGTAGAAAACAGGCCCTGTGAGGCCTGCTTTGGATGCCCTCCCTAAATGCCTGCTCACAGAAGTGGGCACAGGGGCAGAGGATCTCCCAGTTAAGGTTGCGAAGGTAGACACTGGAACGTGGAGATAAGCACAGATTTGGACAGAAATCAGCACAGTTAAGCACAGATTTGGACAGAAATTCAGCTGGGAGTCTGAAAAGCTGTTGAAGCATTTCCTTGGTGTGAAATCAATAAGCTAGCTCGCTAAGCTGAGGGAGCTTCAACTCACAGCCTCCTTGAGAAAGTTTGGGAGAGCCATATACAAAACAAGCCCAGGTCCTTTGAGAGCCTGTTAGGTTGTGCTCCTTTATTTTACCGTTCTTCACTCTTTAAAAGCTAACAGATCATTCAGGGGTTCTTTAAAGACCAAAGCATTCTTGTTAGGAGGCTTATGTAAAGCAACTGAACTGGCTCCACAAATGGTCAGTTTCATGGACCAGTAAGTGTGGCGCTTCTCGACCTGGACTGTTTATCAGACTCCTGAGGCATTAAAAAAAAAACAGATGCCTGCCCTCCGCCCCACCCTGTGAGACAAGTCAACAGTGTGGGCCTGGGGCCAGGGGCAGGAAGGGTCACCAGGCCTCTTTCATGTGTCACAGGGTTTTAAAAACCTAGTCAGGGAAAGGCAAATTGGAAGGAGTCTTTGGGCTCATAAGACAGGTTTGATCTCCTAATTAGATGACCACTTCCTAATTAGATGATCTTGGGCAAGGAAACCCTTCTTGGAGTCTTAGACTCTATTTCTATAAATAGCACTGGCAGCATAAGGTGCTGGTAAGGATTTAAAACAACTTGTAAAATGCCCGATACACGGCCTGTCACATGAGGCACACTCAGTAGCAGTAATTGCTGTAGACACTGGATAATGACAATGTGGACAAACTCCTCTTCAACAGGTCCCTTAGCAAACAGCTAAGGAGTCTAGATGTTGGGCCATGAGAAGATTTGAACGAACTGTGCCCCCTTCCAGTCCCCAGGGGCAATGTCTCAGGATTTTTGCTGTGTGTTGTCAGGATTTCTCCAACACAGATGGCAGAGAGATTAGCTGGAACTATGCAAGGAGGTGGTGGCAACAGATATGGTGAGAAAAACAGAAAACATAACACAGGGTTTCTGGCCTCATCAGATCTCCCTGTTCCTTAATCCAGGGACAGTTAATGCCCTTTATCTTTGACCTTGGAGAGATGATGACTCAGCCCCAACAGGAACATTAGAAAGCTTTGTTATGCATTTAACACAGAAAGGATGGCAAAGTCACAACTTAATAGCCTTGTGATGCCCTGGAAGCAACTTCAGATTAGGAACCAAAAATAATTAAAATGTAGACCAGCAAAGATGGCATGAAGCAAAGAAACATCCAAGGAGCTGGAAGGAGAGAAAAGAAGCTTCTTGGAGGAGGAAGGGCCACATGCCAGCATATCAGGGACCCTGTTCCTCAGGAATGAGCAGGTCAACTCCAGACAGGTCAAGGATAAAGTTATTAATGCACAAATTAATATAACTGCCCCAATATTTGAAGAAGGAAAAATCCGTAATATTCAGTACTTCTCCATGTATAGCAAGGAATTCATTGGCAAAGAAGAAACATCTCATTAGAAATCAAACAATGCTGACTTAATTACAAAGAGAGACAGTCTGCCTGACAGTTCTTTTTTCCCTAATAGTCAGGAACAAGAAATTCACAAAATAGCCTTTACATGCAAGAAATGTTCAATGGCTCCAAATTATTATTGCTTGGTTGGATGCACACAAAATCCCTGGTGGTCACCACGAATCTTACATTGTGTTAGCATATCTGTATAAACACTGAGATTGCTCTACTCTATCTTTGGCACTGTGCATGATGCATAAGAAGGATTTGGTGGTTTGTTTATTTTTTCTGTCCTTTTTCTGCTATGCTTTTAGATTAGAAACCCTCGAGGCAAAAAATTATATAGTTTCTTCAATAATCAATATAGCCCTGTTCACATTTACCAGGCTGTTTATCATTTATTGCAGAAGAAGCATCGTCAAAGGATAAGCTAGAAAAGAGGAAGATACTACAAGTTAAGGCCTCTCAAAGTTTAGCAAAAGAGTGAATGGTTCACATATTCTAGTCAGTTTTTAACTTTGGCAAAAGCAATGAAAAACAGACGATTTAAAATGTTTGCTTTAAGTGATAAGACATTAATTCTCCACATGGACTTTGGAGAAGGCAAGAAAATCGGTAGAGGAAAGTATTCTGGAAGCTGTTACCTATTTGGGTGTTATAAACTCAAAAGTTGAGTATAATATATTGACTTCTAAAATCATGAGTGTGTCCACAGGTAAGACTGTAGGCAGCCTTCAATTTCTATCAGCAGTAACAGGATGTAAACTACTAGTCCTCAAAGACCGATGATTTATTTACTACTATAAATTTCAGCCATGATCGGTAGATACCCCTCAAGCTGCTTGGAACACTGATGTCACAAGACATGATGTGATCAGAATTCATATTTTAGATATTGAGAATGCATTTTAAGCAATAACTGCATCCAAACCTCATGTGCCAAGGCTTTCCCAAGAATATCTTAGCACTATTATTATTATTATGTCTTTTCATTAAACCACTGACTCCATGGATTCCTTAAGGACCTATTAAGAGAAAAGAGCATCATGATCCCCTATAAAATAAAGAAGCCAAGGAGAAACCAAAGCCCCAGTAAAAAAGAGAATGGGAGGAGTATACTGAAGGAGTTGTTTAATCATAATATTTTCAGATGATATAAACTTTTAGAATAGTATTACAAAGCTCCAAATGATTAGTTAAAGCAATTGCAAGTTAAAGTTGAACACAAGCCAGATTTCAGATTATGTTTCCTGTTGTAACATTAAAGTCAATTATATTTTAGTGTGTGTAGACTTTATTTAAAATGTACTAGAAAAAATCACTGTGAAGTAACACTTCTACCCCTTTATCAGCCCACACCTCGTACCCCACCTCCAACTCTGAGGGTTTGGAATGGAGCTTGGAAGGGTAATGACATTTGGTAGATCTTACTTAATTGAATTTATTGTGCAAGTGTGTACTTTGTACCGGATTTTTAAACTATGTTGTAGAAGATAAAGTATACCTACAGCAGCCATGGAATTGAGCTGATCAATGTAGAATTCAGGCCAACTTGTAGCTCCCTTGTTTTCTTCCTGGTCCTAAAAAGGAAAGAAAAAAGAGAAAAGATGACATATCACCAGTTATCCACATATAGCAGTTCTCCTGACTTCCAGAGCATACAAAGGCCTGCACAAACCACCAGAAGACACTGAGATAGGAGACATTTATTTTTAAATTTTGGCCTTAAATCTGGACCTCCCACTTGATTGGGGGGGAGGGGCGGTCTTCCCAATCCAATTTCCATGGAAAGGGCTTAAGTCTCAGCTGGGTGTGACCGAGGACAAATGATTCCTAGATCCCATGTCTCACACTGAGGAACGTGCTGCTAGACTGAGCATCTGGAAAGAGCTCATGAGAGAAGGAAACTTGCCTCAAAAATGACCCCAGGATGCAGCCATTTGTTAGCCCAACTTGTTCTGTTTATTCAGACTTCAGTAGACAGTTAAATTTTGAAGTAGGGTTTCATTTGATGTGACCGAAACTAGGTTAGTGCTTCTGAGGAGGAGGTGGAATGAAGCCTGATGTTGAATGGAAGGTAATGAAATGGACCCAGGCCTACCACTGTGAGACCTCAGGGACTTTGGTAGAAAATATAGTGTGCCTAAGCTGAAAAGAACTGGAATTCAGAAATCTATCCCCAAATTGCCCGAGTCGGCCTCACATCTTATAAACCAGTGTGACCTGGAGCAGGAGCTCCCAGGGTTTCTGTGGACGGAGGTCTGTCCTAGCCTGAACATAAACCTCCCCCCAAAATCAATTGGCCATGGTCTCTGCTGGACCAGAGCTCAGAGATCATCAAAGGATAGCATTGCAGTCAGGGATTTCTACGCATTTTTGTACACCTATGTGGCTGTAAGTCATTTGTGTGATCAAATGGCCTGAAAAGGGAAATTTCAACAATTCTTAGCTTCACACTCTGTAAGTCCCTTTGTACAATGGATATTCTCTGACCCTTAAAGAAGACACTGTGCCATGTACATACACAGCTGGTATCTGGGGATGATGCTCTCTAGTCTGTTTTAGCATCTCACTTAGCAGAACTCCATTTCTGGTGTCAGAACCCCAATTCTCAGAAGAGTGGTTTCAGGTGGATCTTTTAATTTTAGTCCCATACTTTACCTCAAAGAAACACTTTCTCTAAGCAAATCTTTCCAGGCAGGCCTACTCAGGTGGGATAAAAGAAACACAATTCCCAAACTATCTTTTAAGTACTCACAACAAGGGGGCAAAATAACTATTGTTTACAGTGCTTAAAAGCTGGCAGTAACTGATAGCAGTTGTGAACATTTCATCTGGAGATGGTACAAGCCAGATGCTGGGGACAAAGGCCACAGCAGTGGCTTTGAAGCTGGGCTGGATTACACTTCCATCATTTAAAGAATTTTAGGAAATCTGATGCGTTTTTAGAACAACCCTTGATTATAATTTAAAGTGTTAATAAAATAGCTACAGAGGTAGTATAAACGCTGAACCCTGCTTCCCTCTTAAAAGGGAGCATTAAAATTAGCCAAACCCTGCTGTTGCCAGTGTATTTAACAAGCCAAAACCCACAGTGATATTCAATGGCATTTGAACCTATAAAATAAAATAGAAGGTGCCAGATCTTTTTATTCTTTCCAAACTAGGGCAAATTTCCAAAACAAACAAAACCAAGTCCCATGTCCAAGGTCCCACAAGAGCCTGTCTGTTTTAGGCCTGATAGCCCTACTTACGGAACAGAGATGGTCTGAGAAACTGAAGACCAGTGCACAGGGAGAAAACTTCACACTTTGGAAATGTTTTAATAATGCAAACAGATTAAGAGTAGATCTAGATACTGTAGTCAAAATAAGGCAAAGCAAGCTTCTTTTTATTTCACATACCTCAGTGCTGAGAAAATCAAACACTCATAAAGAATGTGAAAGCTGCTTGTAAATGTACCAATTGTTATCACTCGGCAATGGGGGGCGGGTAAAATCCTCAGAGTACTCCTTTGGCCATGCATTTCCAGCTTTCCCTTGGGTAGTCTTGGTCCTGGTCCTTTCACGTGAATGTGTGTGTGTGTGTGTGGTGTGGGGGGGTGGGGGAAGCCAAGGGAACTCACACCCACCTCTCTACTTCTGCTGTCTGTGGCTCTTAGAATCTATGGTTCTGCAATGGCATGGGCCAGAAGAGAAGAATGAACCGTTCAGGAGGGGGTAAGAGGATCGTTCCATAAAGAGCACTGGACACTGAGACATGCCAAGGGGGAAGTGCTTCTAAAATGTATCATCTTCCTGAGGTAACTGGGTGCTACGTATTATGAGGTCCAGCACACATAACAGCTTATCATGGTCCAATGCTACTCTAAGCATGGTATTCTCTCTTTAAGAGCCTACCTGAGGAGGCGGTATTGCTATTACACCAATTTTACAAGAGGTAAAAGAGGTTAGATGAGTTGCTGAGGTCATACTGCTAGAAATTCAGAGGCAAAGAGGAAGAATCAGAGCAAACCCTCTCCTAAGATTAGATCTCGCATTAATCACAAGCAATATACATTTAGTGCAAAGCTGGCTTTTGTTCCTAACCGCTTTACTATAAGAGAACTCAAACATGGCTAGAGGCCAAAACATGAGTTCACCTTTCCCTAAATCTCTACTGCTATTTATGCTACATTTAACATTTTTAATATAATTTCCAAACCTGATGTTTTACCCCAGGTTACCTCTTATCCCCTCTCTAGACTCTTTCTGTGGGAACTCCTTTGCCCCTTTATCAATATTGTAGCTATCTTCATACACTGGCAAACGGACTACAGTTACAAGGTTCTTCCTAATCTGTTAAACACCTCAGTCTCCATCTTCATGGGGATTCCTGAAGAAGATTTGAAAATTAGCTGTTAGCATTGAGCACTGAGCTGTCAGCATTGTTGCAGACACTGTAATTGCAAACAAACACCTCCTTAAATCACACACATCTAATCCTGCCTTTGGCTACCTCCTGCACCAATTCCATTAGAACTTTCCCCTATGAAAAAATACTGGCTTCATTCTTTTTTTTTTTTTTTAAGTTTTCCTCTCTCTCTTTTCTTAAAAAAAATATTTATTTATGTTTTAGTTGTAATTGGACACAACACCTTTATTTTATTTATTTATTTATATGTGGTACTGAGGATTGAACCCAGGGCCTCGCACATGCTAGGTGAGTACTCTACCGCTGAGCCACAACCCCAGCCCCCTAAGTTTTTTTCTCTTTAAAACAGATTATTGGTAACAGTACATGACACTTAGAGAAGGTTGTCTTATGTGAATGTGAATTCTAGCATTCACATTAAATGCTCTATTTAGTCTATTTATAGAATGGATAATTCATATTAAAATCTAGTTTTGTTTCCTCTTGAAAGTATTACAAACATTGAAGTTCTGAGGCTTGTCTTCAGAAGTTCTGTTAGATAATTAGAAAAAAGCATTTTAGGTTATTAAATTCTCCATCGATTTATGGTTTTTGAGACTTATTGTTAGAAAGATGGTATGGTGGAAAAATGACCAGATAGTGTATCCTTAGATGGGATTCTAGAATCTCCCTTTTAATCTTCTCAGTTGTTGTTTTTGATAAGTTTGAATATCTCTGGGGTGAGTTTTCTTCTCTCCAAAATAACAGGGTGAGACCAGACTGTTTCTGAAGTTTCTACAAGTGCTAAGATTCTCCATGGCTCCAACTGCGAGCTATCACAGAAAACACAGTGTGCACGGTACTTAGCATGATGTCTAGATTTCCAACATCAATAATTTTTAAAATTTATGTTGTTCAATAACTCAGTTACATAATTGTTAATTTTCAACAGTTCCTTCCTTTGTAAGGTAAAGGGGCAGGGGAGATCCCAGCATTCATTATTTTTTAATTTTTCTAATCCAGTTTTTCTTGTTTCCTTGTGAGGTAGCCAGACATCTTTTTTTTTTTTTTTTTTTTTTTTTTTTTTAAGAGAGGGAGAGAGAGAGAGAGAGAGAGAGAGAGAGAGAGAGAGAGAGAGAGAGAGAATTTTTTTTAATATTTATTTATTTTTTTTTTTTAGTTCTCGGCGGAGACAACATCTTTGTTGGTATGTGGTGCTGAGGATCGAACCGGGCCGCACGCATGCCAGGCGAGCGCGCTACCGCTTGAGCCACATCCCCAGCCCAGCCAGACATCTTTAATAGGCTCTTCATGGCTAAGATTTCCTGGGTGGATGCAATTCACCTTGGCACTGCTCATGTTTTAAGACTGCACTGAAACTACTATTTAACCTCTTTTCTTCCATTATCCCAGTTTTGGGCGGTGGGTGCTAGAAAACAGAACTTATACAGGAGAGAGGACTTTCAAGAATATTGACTTTTTTTCAATAGTCAAAGTCATTTAAAAGGTAAAGACATACATAGTCTATTTATCCTTACTTCATGTCCAAATGGCACTTTTTAAAATTCATTCTAAATGGAATGGTCAGTGGCTGGTAAAAATCTTCAAGAGATCCTCCTCCATCCTCTGTAAAAAACACACAAGGGCACATGTGTTTTTCTCAAAATCACTTTGCCAATTAGAATGAATTGTGCATTGTTTCTTAGTTTTCACTCTTTCCAAAGTAAACAACCACAGCTGAGTCTGGACTTCTGTCTCTCACTTCACTGTCATCTCTCTACTGCCTCTAGTTTGACTATGTTCCACTTCTTCTCTCACCATCAAACGATATGCATTGGAATCATTAATTACTTACTAGTTATGTGAATTTTAGTCTGGCAAGGATCCTCTTTGTGACTCAGTTTTAGTTGTTGGTTTTTTTTTTTTTTTTGTCTATAAGATGGTTGCGCCTCTCGCATGGTCATTAGGAGGATCTACAGAGCAAATACTAAGAAGGAAAGCACTGGGAACAGCGCACATAGAACCCGTTCAATAAATGTTAGCTATGAGGATAATGATAGCGTCAACAGTCTCCAGTTACAGCCACCTAAGTACTTGTTACTGGGACTATAAAAAATTGGAGCAACCAGGGTAGAAGCAAATTTTGGCAGTGATTGTCCAAGTTTGAAAATGCATATAACCTTTGACTCTATAAATCTACTTTTAGAAACATGGCTGGTCCATAATCATATACCACAATTATGTATTCACAGATATATGTCATCAAGATTTTCTCTCTGCAGCACTATCTGAATTAAAAAAATGACTAAAAAAGAAAACAAACATATGGAGAGGGACATGGGTGACTAAATAACTATGCAGCAGTAACAATGAATGAAGTGCATTTATATAATAATATGAAAAAAATGACCAAATATTCTAAAGGAGGAAAGGCTTCTGAATATTATTTCCCATCTGCAGGGAAAAACGTGAATACTTTATACATAACTATTTTCAGAAATATATGAAAGGAAACTTAATGGCTACCTCTGGGTAATGGAAGAGAGTCTTTTACTTATAAACTTCTATACAATTCAAATTTTTAACTTCCCAAGAACTTGCAGTAGTTCGTATTCTTTCTCTCTCTTGTCTATTTTCTTTCCTACGTTTCTCTGACCAACAGCCAATCTCTGTCAGCTCCTCTTCCACTCTTCTTGTGAATTTTTACTTCTAGCTTCTCTCTTCCTCTAAAGCATCCTACATTGTACATTCTGTTTGAATTAGAGCTTTGCTTTTCCTAATGTTCCATGTAATATAAAATGTATCAAGACCCTACAGCTTGAGATATTTCTGTCTTCCATTTTCAGGCATTCCTTGTAGGGCATGGCTGCCCGCTTCCCGGTCTTGGGGCCGCACATGTGGCTGGGATGGCTCCTGGGGATCAGCCACAAGGCGGTGCTGTGGGCGGTGATGGTGACGGAAGAGACGGACCACCTCCAGGATAGATCCAGGACTCTTCCGCCCTGGTGGACAGCTCCTGCTTTCCCTTAAGGACTATGGGATGGGTGTACACGTGAACTTGCTCCACCCCTCTGACCTTTATTCTGATTGGCTCCTGTGCAGTGTGTACTTCCTCAATAAATGATATCCTGCTTCCACTAGTCTCCCTGGTGCATCTGATTGTCCTCCTGTGAAGGTGGGGTGTGCTTTCCCCGCTTCTCCCGCTGGTCAGGAGGAGACAGGGAGCTAAAAACCCTGGCAATTCCTCCACCTTCACAACAAATAACTAAAAAGCATTCTCTACTAATAGTCTTCTCTTACTGGATTATCTTTCCAAAGCACACTTCAACCCCAATTTCAACTGTCAGGCAGAAAAAGAAGCTGTGATTTGGGATGAGACTTAAATACTCAAAGCGGCTAAAATTTTCTAAATTTCCACATTCACATATTTGGAAATTTGTGTGACAAATGATTTTCTTAGGAGCAGCTAAAGTCTTTCATGGGTAAATGTAGGACTCACAATTCAATTACAAAACTGTCTTTAAGTACCATTAACTTCTTCTGAAATTAACATTTGGCCCTTTCTTAATAGGTCCACCTCCCAAATGATAATATGAAAATTGTGGTGGAGTGTTTCTTCAGTTTAAGATGGTCTTACTAAGGCCCAGAACAGGCTGCGCAAAAGGTCAATCGATTGTGAAGGACATGTTCTGCGGTCCTTCACTAGACCACAAATCACAGGCTGAAGCAACATTCACAGCCCACTAAAGCCATAAATCTCCACGTGTGCTGTTACAAATCCAAGAGGTTCTTAGATAATATTTGTCAGGAAAGAAAGACACTCTTTCACTGTCCAGATTGGCTGAAATTTTTCTAGCAATGTATGATAGTGCAATTATCTCCAAAATTGTGGCAAGATAATTATGGTTTCATTGAACAAATTTCACCAGCAGATGAGACTTATTTCAGTATGACTCAAAATACATTTAATCCTGATGAGTTCCATTATACAGGAAAGGCAACTAACAACTGATAAAAGCCTGTTCTATGCACAAAGAAAATGCTATCAGAAAACTCATATACACTTGTGATCATATATGATCAAGAAATTCTCTTGTTAATGAACAAAATAATTATCTTGTCGCATTAAATTGTTATTATTAGTCTGGATTTCATGGGTCTAGCTCCAAACACTAATGAATACAACAGACAGTAAATAAATCCATTCTGCACCTAGAATTTTTATAGAACACTAGATGGAAAAGGGCAGACAGGACAAAACAAGTTTATTCTTCTAGGTATGTCTCTCTGATGCATAGCACCTAAGAAGAATGATAGGGAGCAGGAGCAAATGTGAGACCTGGTCCAAGAAACAGGAAGGAAGAGAAGATAGGATGGATATAGAAAAGTAGTAGTCCTTGCTAAGAACTTCTGCCAACTTTCCCCTCTAGCTTAAACATAGACTAGCCAGCATCTTCTCAAAACACAGCCTGATGAAGCATGGACCAATCTAACAGACCAGGGGTCAGCAGACTGTAACAGGCCAGCCAGGTGATATTTCAGGCTTTGCAGATCACACAGTCTGTCACAACGATTCAACTCTGCCCTTTTGTAGTGTGAAAGCAGCCACAGACACTTAAATGAATGGGCATTTTCATGTTTTAATAAAACTTTATTTATAAGAGCAGGAGACTGGCAGTAGTTTGTTGACCCTGTTCTGGCTTAAGGCTAGCTCTTAAGAGGACTGGAGTATATAAAATCCTAACATGGTCACGGCTATTTTTCATGCTTTCCCCGGTCTTGGAAGCTTCTATACCTCTAGCAAGCCCAGCTACAAATTATGATCAGCTCATAAAATACTACGCAATTTGCACAGTAATCTCAACCTTATCTAGAGTAGAAGTGACCTACACGCCTACAAAGTCCACCTTCTTGCCAAGCTCACTGCTCCCTGAATATTGTCTAATCCTACTTTTAAAAATAGCATCCCATCATGAGGTCATTTAAATTCTGATATTTATACCCACCTTGAAAACAAACAAACAAACAAACAAACAAAAAAAAACCCTTTCTTTTTCTTCTTTCATTGAGAAGGACTAAGAGGCTCACAAACCTGGGTTGCTTCTCTTCCTCCTTTCAACACCTTCCTTTAGCCTCTAGCAGTGGGCTAAACTATATCCTATCTCTGAAGCTGACCAAAGGCAGGTAGTGGGTTTCAGAAAATAATTCCTGCACTGTCACATTTCATGATATTCATGTGGTCACTGGAACTGCCAATCCTGGTTATATTTTTTTGGCTATTGCTACAATTATACACCAAATATATCTGTTGCCAAAATCCGGTTGGATCCACACAAGAAATGATTACAGAACAGCGGCTTCTTCATCTGCCAGGAAATCTAGCATCTCCTCCTAAGCCTCAGAATGTCAGTCATTTTTTTCAGCAAGACTCAAGGATGACTTGCAAAAACAATGACTTTCACATCTACCATTTGGAATCATGGTAGAAAGAATAAATCTCCTTTCCCCGTTTTTCCTAATGTTATATATCCATATTTTTAAGGCAATGCAGAATTATATAGCTGATCTTTGGCACTAGAGACATCATAATCTAAGTTTCCCTACACAGGGGTCCCTTATATAGTCACCATCAGACCATTTACCACCGAGAAGCTTTCCAGAAATCCAAAATCATGAACCAGCACACTCATGAATTGTTAGAAAATTCACCCATACTAAATTGACATATACCTTATAACTTTAAGCACTTGTTGGCCTTAGTTTTGCCTTTGGGAACTGCATGGAGAAGTCTAATCTCTCCTATGAGGAACCTCCCAGCAAATATTCAAACAATTTGAACAAAATGATTATGTTGTCCCCAAATCTCCTCTTAACTGTGCCAACAATTCTCAATGGCTGTATAGCACAAGTTTATCTTCCCAATTCATAAATAAATCTCAGATTTTCTATAAATTCATCAGACTTTCATGTCCACTATTTACAGAGGTAATGACTACAAATATATCTAAATTCCCAGGAAATGGCTCTTCTCAGATATTTATACTGATGATACACCACTCCAGGCTGTTTCTCCTGAGACTGGAAGATTGCTGATCAAAATCCCTCTCCAAGAGGAAACAGAACAAGCTCTTTCTCTCCTGAAACTCCCCAACAATAACATTTAGGACTTAGAATAAAAGACACATGCCATATAAAGTAGAGCTAAACATGTACAGTTCTTATTTTATTAAGAATCCCTATTTTAACAAAGTTGGCCATAAACGAAGTAGTAAAACTGATTTTCTTTTTATAAGATTAAGGATGCTTTATCTCTAAAACAAAAATCTTAAGTTAACAGAATTGAATACAGATGAATAGGACCTATGATTGCTATTTGCCAAGAAACTTCGTGGGAAGTTTAAGCCTCTTTAGAGTATCATTTTTCTTACCTCCAGATTAAACTTTTGCTGTCTCTGCTTCTCTATTGTATATCCACCCCTTCACAAATCTAGGAATTTCTTCCATTTAGCAAGTCAAGTCTGACACCTCTTCTGACTCCCAGAACTCTGCTCCCTCCCCTTCTCTGGTCTATGCAAGTAGAAAACCTAATAGAGCCCATAAAAAAAGTCACATATTTTATTTTGTAGTATATGCTAGCCTATCATATACTACAAAATAAAATATTCGGAGCTTAGCAACCTTAAATAACTTATAATACATTAGTTCGTCTATATCACTTATTTAACATTCTATGTTGACAAAGAATTTTTTTAAAGGTAAAAGTATGGCATGAACTCATGTCAAAGCTTTTACTGAATTCATTAATGAAAGAGGGAACTAGTAAGATGGTATAATCAGTTCAAAAGAAAATTCAAAGAGTGGACATACAGATGCAAAATAAGTCAAGAGTAATAATCAATTGCATCAGACACAATTTGCATTTCAATTGGTAATAATAATTTGAAATGCTATCAATTTTGGATTAAAAAAATGTTAAGCTATTTAGATTTGCAAAATAGCTCAAGACGATGAAAGGCAGAGATAACTCTAAAGAGTGCTACAGACAGGATATTAAGTACATTTTTACTCCCACCCATTTCAATATAGCTGCAGTTTAGCAAATACAGAATGCATGACTAGTGTTTCCTGGTGAAGAAGACAGACTCTACAAAGGTATAATGAAGAAGCCATGCTGCATGACTAATATTCTGCTCCAGGCTCCTGAAACTTAAATTTCCTAAATGCTCAGACTTGCCCAAAGCTCTTGCCCAAGAACATCTCCTCCATTCTGACCACTTCACCTCAACTTGCTCTGTTCATCTTGCCTTGTTTAGGGTGTATAACCCATTTCTATCTGCATCAGAATCTCTAACTTGAGACCACCAAACTCCTGACCATTCTATTCCACCTCCTCTAAAAGGGAGCACCTGGCCCTCTATCCTCCCCTGGGAAGTTTTTTGTCACATATTTGAGGTACTATAAAGATTCCTGTGCAAGTCATAAATACAGCTATGAGCTCAGTGAATTTAGACCCTCTGGCTTGAAAGAAGACCACACCTGTCTACTGCTCTCTAACACTCTGGTCTGAAGTGAATGTCATGTTAGAGTGATACATAGTCTACTGAATCCCAAGGACATGGCAGTGTTTTAAAGTCTAAATACTTAGGAAGACAGTGTAATTTTGCAGCAATATTAATACAATACTGCTGAGTGCCAGACTTCTTAAATGTAGAACAGGAACAGAATCCCTTCTTATCATGCTCATAATCCACAGTGCTGAATAGAATCTATAAAAGTCATTTGTGTTCATTCTTCTCATCACTTTACTTATCCAGTAAATATTTATTGAGTTCTATAATGGGCTGAACACTATTCTAGATGTTGTAATACAGGAATAAAATAACTAAATTCTCTTCTTTCCTTGTGAGTGATCCATGAAGACTTAGCAGGCCCTACATCTCATGCTTTCAAACTTCAGAGCTGAGATGTTCCTAGAAGATCACTAACTTATTTTGACAAGTTCTAAGCCTTTGCAACAACTCTACCTATTGATACATTTCACTCTTTGTTATCATCATGTTATACATGGTCAAGTTTAATTAGCCCTCTTGTACTTTTATTAAACCCCAGTGTTTATAAATGTATCTTCTAACTTCGAAATAAAGACTAAGTGCAATCATACCTGAATTCCATTGGGATAAAAAGCTTTGAAACAGTTCCTTGCCAACACAAAATGTTACCCTGGTATTGTCTAGGTGTCACAATCTTTACTTACACTGATAAAAGTCATGATTTCTGAATGGCCTGATATGAGACAGCACATGAAAAACCAGGCTTGTGCTCCTTCTTAGCCAGCTATCATTTTTGTTCTCCCCCAAATCATGGCACATCAGGAAAGCAAGAAGAGCAGCACTCTAAAGATATCAAGTCATCCTGAGGGGAGAAGCAGCAACAATAAAGAACAGGAGTATGACAACATTTCTGAAACAGTTCAGGAACTCTGTCCCACCACCCTCTCCTTTCCTGAACAAGTCCCAACTGACATCACAGATTTGCAGGCTTAAAAGTCATTTGCTACAGAATTCAGAGAAGTAAATGCATCTCATGTGCTGCTGAATCTAAGAAGGCAGCCACAAACCTCGCCTAGAACTAAGAGCTAAGCCTTTACAGTCAGTTTCCCAAACCATGAGACATTGACTTTATTTATTTTAACAAGTCATTTCTTTGGCAAAGTCTGGAATATGACTGAAGCCTAAAACTTTCAATCGGTTACAACTCCAACATCTGAAACCAATTTTAGATGACAAGTCCCCCTCATTTTCATGACAAAGAAAAAGAAACATTCTCCAAATATTATTTTCAGAGGTGATACCACCCCACATTCCCCTGCGGGCAGGCACTTTGCCTACGACATGAGTATGTGCAATAACATGAAATAAATGACTCCATGGAGCCTGTTAAGAGTCAAATCTTTGACCCACATGCCACCATGGGGTGCTACAGACCCAGGCTCCATTTGGTCCAGTTGGTTTGTAAGTTAACATGTTTGGACACACATCACTAAGCTCTTATGCACTGTGGAAATCCAATCAGTGGTGTCAATGGCCTTTGCTGCCTCACATCTTGCTACCAGATTTGCTGCTACTAGACCAGCCTTTCAGAATGTCATAAAGCAGGTTTTGATGTTCCGTAACCTGCTCTTGGGAAAACAATCAAAGTGTGTTTATGATTTGCAATATAATGCTTAATGCCAGCTATAATGAGAGAGGACCCTTTGGAAAATAGTAATTAAGAAGAGAATGGAGAAACTCTAAGCACCTAACAGCATATTGCTTTCAGGGAAGCATTCTCAGGATGATGGGAAAAATGCTAATACAGGGTTAATTGTCCTCAAGGAGAGTTAAGACTCTAATTTTAAGCCATCATTGACTGTACAATGTACTACTGAATTAGGAACAGCCTTTTTGGCAAAATAAATTAAAAAGAAAGCCATGAGTTGGAAAGTACAGCTTTATCAAGAAGCATCTAATTATGTGGAAGTTTTGCCCCTCATGTGTCGTGACAGACATTGCTAATCAATTACCGTGCTACTTCATATTGCGATCATTCATCACCACTGAATCCTTCTTAGAAATAGAAGAGACAAACAAAATGATACCATCTGAAATCTGTTCAAGTCAAAAGTTGCTCTGCACTGCAATGAAGAATAACAGAATTTAAGGCACTATAATTTAAGGGTGGTATTCTTCAGTAGACTTTCTACTGTAACCCATTCCTAGTGCCACAAATTACCAGGTTCCTACAGCGTAAGGAATTTTGAGAATCCCAAATTAGAAGTATTAGTGGCAGATTCTAACTTTCACTGGAAGTGAAAAGCTTCTTCCTATTTTTCAAAGAGGAGAAAGCCTGAATTGTACCAAAAATGTAATGGAATCAATAGAATCAGGCATGATATTATTGGAGCTATTAGTGAAAAGAACACAATAAATATACATAGGAAAGACTCAGGAAAAGTGTTTTTGTTCTTCTTTCATCGTTCTTCCAAAGGGGGGCTTTTCCTTTCATTGATGTCTTTCACAAACCTATTTCCTGGAGTTAATAAAGTCAGGAAGGCTTGGTGCAATCTGTCTATTAAAGTAGGAGCCACAGCACTTGGAGAGTCTGCTGAGAACAAAGGAGAGACCTAAGGGAAAAGTATGGAATATTCTACTTCAATCTGACTATAATCTGGGGACAAGAAGAGCCAGGGAACAGGGATGCCAAATACTTGCTATATATGCCACATTCTCCTGTCATGTGTCATGGCAGGCATTGCTAATCAATTACCATGTTACTTCATATTGAGACCATTCATCACTACTAAATCATTCTCAAAGTCTTCCAGGCTCCCATTCCATTCCCAATTATTCAGAGTTAGAAATCAAGATAAATCTTTTTCTTTCTTTCTTTCTTTCTTTCTTTTTTTTTTTCTAGCTATACTTAAGGTTATTTGTAGCCCATTCAGCTAACAACAGAAGGAAGTCAGGATGCTAAAGGAATGATGTAACAAAGAATGTGCACTAGTCCAGTGTGTCTTATATGCTGTGTGTCTTGAGGGTTCACTGGGGTGCTAACCAGAATGAACAGCTACTTGTATATTCTCAGATACGAGATACACTGATATCCCTTTCTATCAAAGATAAGCTGTTACCAAGACCACTTTCTCAAAATTTTTAACCAACCTCACTTTGAGTTCTATAGGACACTGCAGCAGTCCGTTATCATGCCTAATAAAATTTCCCACCTGTGGAAGAATCTGGGAAATGAAAGGGAACTGTGCCTATGTGCTTCAACATACACGGGCAAGGGGCTTAAAAGGCCCACACATTTCTTATCTTGGTTTTACAATATTCCTGTTGCTAAGTGCTCCATGACAAAGATGGAGGGCTCCAAGACAGTTACTGACTCCAACCTCTGCAACTGACATGCAATCCAGAGCTGTCAGAAGGAACCTGCTTAAGAATTAATGATTTGAGGGGCCCAAAGTAGATGCTATGCAGCCCCTGAGAACCATTGTGTTCCCAGAGCTTCCATTCAAATCCAGAGCTCCAAATCTCTTCCAATGAATGGAGGTGCAGCAAGAGCGTTCTTCTCACATTGCAGCACCAATATAGGCATGAGTGACAAGCACCTGGTGAAAGCTGTGGGAGTTGCTTCTCTAGCTCCTATTCAAGAGAGCTCCATGGGACATACAAACCCCAAGCTCCCCATGGCACCACATAACTGAGTCATCCAACTAATATGTCTTACTTTTTCTCAGCTATATATTGCTTACTTCCTTCTTTCAGCCTGGTGTTCCCTAATTACAGAGAAAGCAAAAGCCCAAAGAAAGGGTTGTTACTGAAGAAATGTATTAGGAAGCACAAGAGAAATATGGTATCCACGAAGCAGAAGCACATTCACTGTCTTTACAATGCTTCAAAAGCCAAAATAAAGTATTTGCAGCCTGAAAAATCAATAGCCTCCAAATTCAGGAACTTGTACGTAAGGAGCTCAGTGTGTAGGTAATGGCAGATGGCAAGTTACACCCCTCAATTTCGGAATCAAGGAGTACAGGTGGAGGAGAGAATTTCAAAATGTTTGTGCAGACAGGCCGAGGCTGCACCTGCACTTCAGTCACCAACCAGGGAAGTGGCAAATGACTCTGAGGAACTTCCTGTGTTTGGTGACGGCATATATCAGTCAAGAACTTGCTAAAGATGGAAATACAATTTGCCTGGATCTGGAACTGAGGGTGCAAAGAGATCTAGAGGGAAGACGGAACCACACAGAGAGCAGTTTCCTTTGCAGTCAAACCAAATAAACATAATTCTAAGTGAATTGTCTATTTTTTATAAACTTGCAATATTTTGTGTTTTTGCATAGCTTTACCGGTATTTGAATGGAATGCTTTTCATTTTCTAAACCTTGGGTTTGGGCTGTTGTTTTTAATGATCATTTTCTACTCTAGTAATTTTTAATTTCAATTTGCTTTCTGAGACATACAGAGGAAACCTAAAGAGTTTTAATGACAGCATCTTGTACCAGGAACATTCAATGTAAAGTGACTGATGAGAGCCACAGGATACTCATTTCTTTCCTTTAGACAGTACCAACCCCACAGAGGGTTGGCAACTAGTTCACAGCAGGGATAAATTACTACAATCACTTTGGAAAGCAGTTAAAGGTGAAACTGTTCATATCAAACCACTCAGTAACCACATGGCTACATGTCTATTCTAGAGAAATTCTTGAACATACATATAAGAATTCAAATAGTGAAAAATGTAAAATAAGCACTAATGTAGATAAAAACAAACCGTGCCATGTTCATAAAATGTAACACTATATAGCACTTAAAATGAAGGAATACTACATATAGTTTATGAATATGTATGTATGTATGTATGTATGTATGTGTGTGTGTATATGAGAGAGAGAGAGAGAGAGAGAGAGAGAGAGAGAGAGAGAGAGAGAGAGAGAGAGGTAGGTTATAAATATGTGAGCAAGGAAAAAATACCACTTCAGAATATAGAGGTCACCTTTGGGGTTCAACTATATTTTTAAAGATTTCTTTTTTTCTTTCTTTTTTAAATGAAATCTTAGGTGAATACAGCAAAATTTTAGCTTTTTATTAAATATGAGTGTTATTATAGTTCATTTTTTTGTATGTTTAAAACTTTCACAAGAAAAATTAAATAATCAATCAGGAAATAATAGTGTTTTCCATGGCTGGAGGGGAAAGTTATTAGAGGTTTATTAGTTTTCTTTTTTAGAAATTATAGAGACTTCCAATTTATTGAAATCCAGAACATCTGCTCTGTTGATTAGGTTTAAGACTCTAACAATAACAGTATCCATAACTGTGCTGAAACATTCTTTTACTCTCCCCCCAAAATTGAAGTTGTGTTTTATTAGCTTAACTGAAGATAGAATACAACTAGACTGTACTATTGAATTATAATGCTGAAACTCTGAACACATTTTGTGGTGGGACAGGGTACTTGAACCTAGTAAATTACTAACTGGCTCTCTGCACGGAACCTCTTGGGGTTGTGTTCTATAAAGGGATTTTTTTCCCCTAATGCAAATGATAGCAGTGATAATGTTTTCATTTAAAAATACTCTTATTTCAAAACCAAAGATATTCATCAACCATTTCACTTTTCTAGGCAGCAGTGTTTTTCTTTTTTGTTGTTGTTGTTTCTTGTTTTTTTTTTTTTTTTAATTTTAATTTGTCTTAAAAGGCAGCTCAACCCATACATGGACCCACTTTCCAAACTTGACTTTAGTGGGTGCCAAAAATGGTCTGTCAGGCAAACCTGATCAGTGTGTGTTTCCATGGACTAGGCCAGGTCAATGAGCACTAAGGCATAACTATGGCACATGGTTGAGAAGAAGTGAGGTTTGACTTTCTCTGGGCCTCCATATTCCCAAACATAATTAAAGGTACTCCTGAAATCAGGTCCAGGGCCCCACCCAGAAGCTAAGGGACTGCAGATTGCTCACCATTGCTGTAGATCTTTTTTTTTTTTTTAATTGCATTTATTTTTTAAATACATGACAGCAGAATGCATCACAATTCTTATTACACATATAGAACACAATTTTTCATATCTCTGTTTGTATATAAAATATGCTCACACCAATTCATGTCTTCATACATGTAAAGCTGCTTTTTCCTTTTTTTTTTTTTTGATAGAATGCTAGAATTCAATCTATATTAAGAAAAATCTGGATTACAGAGGTAACTTTCATCCTCTTAAATCAATAACTTATCATTATTTTTTTTGTTGGTCGTTCAAAACATTACATAGTTCTTAATATATCATATTTCACAGTTTGATTCAAGTGGGTTATGAACTCCCATTTTTACCCCGTATACAGATTGCTGAATCACATCATTTACACTTCCATTGATCTACACATTGCCATTCTAGTGTCTGTTGTATTCTGCTGTCTATCCTATCCTCTACTATCCCCCCTCCCCTCCCCTCCCCTCCCCTCCCCTCCCCTCCCCTCTTCTCTCTCTACCCCCTCTACTGTAATTCATTTCTTCCACTTGTATTATTCTTCCCTTACCCCTCACTTCCTCTTGTATGTAATTTTGTATAACCCTGAGGATCACCTTCCATTTCCATACAATTTCCCTTCTCTCTCCCTTTCCCTCCCACCTCTCATCCCTGTTTAATGTTAATCTTCTTCTTAAGCTCTTCGTCCCTACTCTGTCCTTAGTTACTCCCCTTATATCAAAGCAGACATTTGGCATTTGTTTTTTAGGGATTGGAGAGCTTCAATTAGCATAATCTGCTCTAATGCCATCCATTTCCCTCCAAATTCTATGATTTTGCCATTTTTTAATGCAGAGTAATACTCCATTGTGTATAAATGCCACATTTTTTTTATCCATTCGTCTATTGAAGGGCATCTAGGTTGGTTCCACAATCTTGCTACCGTGAATTGTGCTGCTATGAACATCGATGTAGCAGTGTCCCTGTAGCATGCTCTTATTAGGTCTTTAGGGAATAGACCGAGAAGGGGAATAGCTGGGTCAAATGCGATACCAGACTTCAAACTATACTACAGAGCAATAGTAACAAAAACAGCATGGTACTGGTACCAAAACAGGCGGGTGGACCAATGGTATAGAATAGAGGACACAGAAAACAATCCACAAAACTACAACTATCTTATATTTGATAAAGGGGCTAAAAGCATGCAATGGAGGAAGGATAGCATCTTCAACAAATGGTGCTGGGAAAACTGGAAATCCATTTGCATCAAAATGAAACTGAATCCCTTTCTCTCGCCATACACAAAAGTTAACTCAAAATGGATCAAGGAGCTTGATATCAAATCAGAGACACGGCGTCTGATAGAAGAAAAAGTAGGCTATGATCTACATACTGTGGGGTCAGGCTCCAAATTCCTCAATAGGACACCCATAGCGCAAGAGTTAACAACTAGAATCAACAAATGGGACTTACTCAAACTAAAAAGTTTTTTCTCAGCAAAAGAAACAATAAGAGAGGTAAATAGGGAGCCTACATCCTGGGAACAAATCTTTACTCCTCACACTTCAGATAGAGCCCTAATATTCAGAATACACAAAGAACTCAAAAAATTAGACAATAAGATAACAAATAACCCAATCAACAAATGGGCCAAGGACCTGAACAGACACTTCTCAGAGGAGGATATACAATCAATCAACAAGTACATGAAAAAATGCTCACCATCGCTAGCAGTCAGAGAAATGCAAATCAAAACCACCCTAAGATACCATCTCACTCCAGTAAGATTGGCAGCCATTATGAAGTCCAACAACAACAAGTGCTGGCGAGGATGCGGGGAAAAAGGTACACTTGTTCATTGTTGGTGGGACTGCAAATTGGTGCAGCCAATTTGGAAAGCAGTATGGAGATTTCTTGGAAAGCTGGGAATGCTGTAGACCTTTTGCTACAAACAGATCTTCATTTGACCAATTTCTGGTGCTAACTGTAAGGACTTTCTTGATCTTCTTCCTTAACTAAAATATATTCTCCTAAATTACCTTCTCTGCCTCTGAAATGACCTATAGTTAATTAAGGGAAAGATGCTTTTGAAGTTCTCATGACTTTTCTGAGAAAATCAGACATCATCACTTCTGAATATGGATGTGATGTCCCTCAGGTTGGCATATGGGTGGACAAAAGGGAGTTGGTCCACGCTACCGTGAGGAACACAGCTGCCAATACTATCTTCGACTGTGACAACAGCTAACATCACCAGGCTCCGAGCTCTCTAGCAACTACAAATCTATTATCTCATTCAATTTTAACAACAACTCTGTGAAACTGGTCTTACTTTATTGAGGCGGAAAGAGAAATCAGAGAGATTGTATAACCAGTAAATAGTGTCCTGTGGCTCGAGTTGACTTTGGGATGGTCTTTAAATATGAAAAGTATTTCCCATAACTAATACTTGGCTTTTGTTTGTAATATATAACTGCAGCATAAAGTCTGTGCAAAATAGTGTTGCACAGACATTATACCACAGTTTAGAACAACTATGGGGGGGGGGTGAACAAAATTTAGGAAACTTGTGTTCAGTTCTCTGGACTGAAAGACTTTGGGAGATAATCCATTCTAACAGAAGACTCTACAGAACCAGAATGTAGTACTCCAACAGAACTCTCCAAAAGTTAGAAATAACATTTTAGACTTATTCACTTCTCTAAGAAGGAAAAATGAACTATATTTTGGTTCCACCTAAGGGCGTATTCACTGACCACATCTTCATTCTCCCATTAAGAAGCAACACTTAACGAAATTGCAAACTGGGATCTTCTACAAGCAAGGGATGGGAGTAGGGCCAGCCGGAGTCACAGAATTAGTAAGGATGGAAGGAAAAGAAAAAATAGAGGGAATATAGGTTTGATTAAACAGAGGGAATACAGGAAGAGGAGGCAAGAACTCAAGAATTAATCTTTATTGAAACCATAATTTTGGTTAAGGACCATCAGGGGCAGAGAATCCTTGAATGAACAGTATTTCATACTTCAAATCTAAAATGTGATTTTCATTTTGACAACATTGTCTTCCATTAAAAACAATAAAATGGGTCACTATCTCTGAGAGTATACCACTTAGGAGTTCAAGGGCAATAAGAACCAGACCTTCAGAGGGTACATAAGCAGAAAACGGGAGGAATCTTACTAGGTCAAGATCATCGTGTTCTCACAGTCACATAATTGGTAATGCAAAACTCTGCATAGCTTATGGCTTCATCTATGGGTTTTTGTTCTCTTATTTTTGTTTTTATTTTATGTGTGAACATAAACTTATTGGAAAGAGTTTTTGAAAAATATAGAAACGTATCTCACGGTTGTTTATAAATAAAATCAATATGCTAATAAAATTATAATGATTGCAATTATAGTGATTATATTTTTTCCTTTTTTATTAATTCTTAATGACTCTGATACACGAAGGACCGAGTTGGTTGGTAGATTTATAACTCTGTATTATATTTCTATCAGTACCATTATGAGCTTCAAACGCTACATGTCTCTCTCTCTTATCTATCTATGCACTATTCCATCAATACAATTTTAACTGCACTGTAGTTTGCTCCTCTAATCATTTTTAAAGGCTCACATGTACTTTTCAATTTTAATACAGGTTTGTCTGAGATAAATACTGTGATTGCTGAGTTTTAAGGTTTGCATTTGTCTGAATTACGTTGATGATTTTCTTAAGTTTTAGAGTCCCTTAGTCCTTTATTGGGGCTCTGTAGTCAAACTTAATTTTGCTTTTCTATTTTTTTCTTTTAATAAATAAATTTTTCATACACATTGTAAGTTGTGCGTGTTTGATCATCTTTGTTTTGAACTTTGCAGGGAAAAGTAAAGAAATGAGGTGAAGGGAAGGAAGCATCCCTGAGCTAGACAAAGGAAACGATGCAGGGGTTTGGACAACACACAGGGTTCCATTTTAAATAACATTTGCTTTCCTCCTAATGTTCCTAGAAATATGTGATGGTGTAATAGTGTTCAAGTTGTCTGAACTGCATCCTTTCTGTAGGTTTCTGGTAGGGTGAACCCTAGGAGAGATTCCCGTGTGAGAGCTGGGGGTGGCAGTAGCGCGACCCATTTTGAAGTTCTTGGTTTATCTGCTCCCCTGGGTCTCTTCCCCTCCTGCCCAATAGTCTACTTCAGGGTTTCCCCCTTAAGTAGATGAATGGGCAGATGTGCAACTGCTCACCTTTCCCTGAGTCCTCCCTCAGTTTCTTCTGGGTCAGAGTGTGTGTTGAACTCTGTGACTAAGGGCCCTAGATGCTGCAGGACACCCCCATCAAAGTCAAAGGCAACAGGACAGACAGACCTTTCACATCCAACCTTCCCTTCCAACTGTCTGCTCTGTGAACTTGAGCTCCAGAACTAGATGCAAAGACAGCCTTGCAGAGACCATTTAGCTAGTCTCTATCATTACTTAATGGTAAATCTCTTGTGACCATACTAATTACATACATACATACTAATCTTTTTTTTAAAACCTTGACATTAGGGCTGGGGATGTGGCTCAAGCGGTAACGCGCTTGCCTAGCATGCGTGTGGCCCGGGTTCAATCCTCAGCACCATATACAAACAAAGACATTGTGTCTGCTGAAAACTAAAAAATAAATAAATATTAAAAAATGCTCACCAACTCTAGCAATCAGAGAAATGCAAATCAAAACCACCCTAAGATACCATCTCACTCCAGTAAGATTGGCAGCCATTATGAAGTCAAACAACAATAAGTGTTGGCGGGGATGTGGGGAAAAGGGTACACTTGTACACTGCTGGTGGGGCTGCAAAATGGTGAGGCCAATTTGGAAAGCAGTATGGAGATTCCTGGGAAAGCTGGGAATGGATCCACCATTTGACCCAGCTATCGCCCTTCTCGGACTATTCCCTGAGGACCTTAAAAAAGCGCTCTATAGGGATACGGCTGCATCAATGATTATAGCGGCACAATTCACAATAGCTAGACTGTGGAACCAATCTAGATGCCCCTCAATAGATGAATGGATAAAAAAAATGTGGCATCTATACACAATGGAGTATTATGCAGCACTAAGAAATGACAAAATCATAGAATTTGCAGGGAAATGGATGGCATTAGAGCAGATTATGCTAAGCGAAGCTAGCCAAGCCCTAAAAAACAAATGCCAAATGTCTGCTTTGATATAAAGAGAACAACTAAGAACAGAACAGGAAGGAAGAGCATGAGGAAAAGACTACAGTAAACAAAGACGAATGGGGGGAGAGAAACGGAGAGAGAAGGGAAAGCACATGGAAATAGTAGGAGACCTTCAATGATACATAGAATTATAAGAGGTTATGAGGGGCAAGGGGGAGGGAAAAAAAGGGAGAGAATTGAACAACAGCAGGGGAGGTAGAGAGGGAAGATGGGAGGGGAGGGGAGGGGAGGGGGGATAGTAGGGGATAGGAAAGGTAGCAGAATACAACAGTCACTAATATGGCATTATGTAAAAATGTGAATATGTAACAGATGTGATTCTGCAATCTGTATTTGGGGTGAAAATGGGAGTTCAAAACACAATTTGAGTCAAATGTATGAAAGATGATATATCATGAGCTATGTAATGCTTTAAATAATCAATAAAAAAATACAATTAAAAAAAATTCTCTCTCTCTCTCTCTCTCTCTCTCTTAAAAAAAAAAAAAAAAACAACCAAAAACAAAAAACCAAACCTTGACATTACAAGCTGAGCAGTTTCCTATGTTATTAAAGTTCCTTTGGAAACATGACTTTTCACTGGCTATAAGACACTGTTGTTGGTGTGTATCATCATATAACCATCTTCCTTTAAGTTATTTACAATCATTTTCTTTTAGAGAAAACATTACAAAGAAAATCCACACACATAATTTTGTCTGTATCTCTGATCACTTCCTAGAATGGGAATGTTTGAAGATCTTGCATAGACATTACCAAATGGTTTTGGTCACCATCTGTAGGTATCAATCAGTATCTCATACTTAGATCAATGTTTGAAATACTAACCCAGCAGCGAGGCATGGGCATCAGTGAGTCAGAACCAACAGTGCAGTGTGGGGACAGGCACTAGCCCTCCAGTCCCTGAATCATGGAGGAAGACCAGTGGACCAGTGGGCCCTTGTGGGAAGGGACAGGTTGGCAGAATAGTTTTCATAGGAAGGGCTTTGGGGCAGTTCCTCTTTACCAAGTGGAATTGGTACCATTTTGGCAGATAAAGCCTCTCTGGGGTATACCAGGAGAACATCGCCCTGGGTTCAAGTTTCTTCCTGACTTTTTCCTGTGTAGGCTGAACAAATCTCAGTTATTTTAGTCTTTCTTCATAGTGCTTTCATGTTTCAAGAGGCCAGCCTCTTACAGATTTCCTAATGAGCCCTGCAAATTGTGTTTAGCAACAATCAGAAAAGGTCAACAGTCTAAATGTGACTGGTGAAGCAATGGCAAAAGGGACAGAGAACAAAGTGCAAACCAGGAGGGGAAGGGTACAGTCCATGTGAACTTAGCTCAAATGTTGAGAAGAAGCCAGTTTCTAGATGATGGAATGAAAGCATGACAACATCAACTCTCCCCCGGGTGTAACCAACAGGTGGTCAAAATCGTGACCCCAGCCACATCCCCCAATGAAAGAAGATTCCTTCTTGTGCCGATAAGAGTGCTGTCAGCACAATACAGTGTATACACCAGTTTATTTTCACCTCTCTGAAGACCTACTCCTTACTTTTCCCAGGATTTAAAAATCATGTTAACAATAAGCAAATAAAGCATAGCCAGGTTGGTGCTCCATCCTCTGTGCCCTGACGCCTGTCTGCTTCCCTCATTGTGGAGCTTATGACAAGTCAGTCATCTGGTTTTATCTGCTTCTCCTACCAGAACCATGAGGTTTGATTTCTTTAATCATCCTCAGAAATCCAGCCAAGAACTTTGCTAGAGAAGAGACTCAGTACAGGACTAATAAATCACACATCAACCTGCCCTTCACCAACTGTGCAACCTCACTGAGTGAAGTGCCAAACGTCCAAAGCTTGTAATTTCTTACTGTTCCAATCAAGGACTAAATAGCAAAGCCTCATCTTCTGATGCCAGTGAATATATAGATGAGATAGGGAGTTTCAGAGCCTACAGAGTCTAAAGATGGTCATGGTCGGAGGCCACTATGTGTCCCCCATGCATCTTTTAGAGAGGCCAAGGAGGATGGACAGGCAAATTTCATTTCATTTCTTTCTTCTTCTTCTTTTTTTTTTTGGGGGGGGGGTACCAAGGATTGAATCCAAGGGACTTTCCAATTGTGCTACATGCCCAGCCCTTTTCAAAATTGTTTTAGTTTGAAACAGGGTCTCACTAAGTTGCTTTGGGCCTTGCCAATTTGCTGAGACTGGCTTTGAACTTGTGATTCTCCCACATCAGCCTGAGTCACTGGGTTTATAGGCATGAACTATTGAGCCCAGGGGCAAATTTCATTTCTAATCATGACTGCTTCTGTAGCTTTCTTTAAGCCTTTCTCTCTCAAATGCCAATTGGAATCCATTAATAGGTTGAAACTTCATGGCAGAACACAAGAAATAGAAGTCTAGAAATAGGGCTTCTAGAGAAGTCTAGAAATAGGGCTGGGGGTATAGCTCAGTGGCACAGTGCTTGCTTAGCTGCACAGGGCCCTGGGTCTGATCCTCAGCTCTACCTACCCGCCCCCGCCCCCCCCCCCCCAAAAAAAGGGCAAAGTCATTGCTTCTGTTCCTAATCCACCCATGGCAGCTTCTCAGTAGGGACTAGGAACAACCAGAGGACTAATGTCTCATTTCATCTCCTTGTTTTTCAGCTGATTTGATTGTCATGTAGAAAAATGATGATTCCTTTTGTCTTTAATTCCACTACTTTTGCATATATTCCTTTAAGTCATGTTTTGATCAAAAAAACTTGCTCCCTGTACTCTAAGTAGGTGCCCCCAACTCCTGAGGACCTGAAAGAACTGCGTCCTGCTTGCCCGCACTCATGACAACTTTCATGTTTGTGTGCCTGTTGTGAAAGGAGAACTTGTTTCTATGGGGAGGAGTGTTTTCCCTTTAGGATACACAACCAAAGCCATTTTCCCTAAATGTTTACACCTAGCACTACTTCAGCAGTTTGCAGAAAACCCACGGCTGAATGGCAGCCAGGATAGGCAAGAATCTTGAATAGTTTAATTAAGCTAGAATCAAACATACACTCAGCAAGAGAGTGGAAATTCACCTTCACCAAAGTGGTCCTCCAAACACAGAAATATAGTATAAAGAAGCTAATACTGTTTACTTAAGTCTTGGCTTTAGAGCCAGAAATAGTGGAGGAAAATTAGGCAACGTTTCCCAGTCGTGATCTTGGCCTCAAGAACCTGATGTGGTTAAACTAGGTGTCTGAATCCCGATTTATTTCCTTGCAAACTCTGAGGCCTGAGAAGGGGTAAAAAGCATTTTCTGGATACTTTTAGGGACTGGTTAAATGACACAACTAGTACACTTGATCCTGAGAAGAACAGCAATGAAAGAAGATTCCTTCTTGTGCCGATAAGAGTACTGTCAGCACAATACAGTGTGTACACCAGTTTATTTTCACCTCTCTGAAGACCTACTCCTTACTTTTCCCAGGATTTAAAAATCATGTTAACAATAAGCAAATAAAGCATAGCCAGATGCCTTTCGTGGTCAGATGGCTCATTGTTTAAAAAGCTTCAGTTTAAAATCCAAAAGATTGTTAACAGATGCAGTTTCTGGCTTCAGACTGGGAAAAACCTCATTTAAACAAAAGAGTATGTTGTGATTGGAACTAAAAAGGGAATTACCTTTAAAGATAAGAACCACAAACATTTCCTATTTGAAAACACGCCCCATCCCACTAACAGGACCTTTTGGGACCTTTCATGAGAGTTTAAAAATTTGACAATGGATTGCTGTCTATGACAAACCAGGACCGACCAACCAGTCCAGTAACTGTTGGAGATTTGTTTGGACTTTCAAGAAGGCCACAACATCCATCTCTGACTCTCCCCCAGATTACTCAATTAGGCAAAATTCCAATTAATTTCTTTCCAATCATTTTAGCTCCAGAAATACTTTTGCTGCTTTCATTTTGGCTCTCGAAATTAGTTTCCAACCAGAGAAGTTTAGAGAAGTTTCATAAACGAACACAGAGTTGATAAGCAGAGAGCCACTCCTGGGACTTCAGTCACTGTTTGATGGAAAAGAGGCCGTTGGCGGACAGAGGGCTGGCCCTGTGCTCAGGTCCCAGTCTTGTCTGCTTCCAGGACTTCTGTTCACTCACACAGAGAGCCTGCTTTCCACCAGCTCCTGTGGCCCGTCTGTGGGCTTCAGTGATCCCTGCTCTATGGCTTCACTCTGGAATGCCCTGGGTTCTAATCACAAAAGACAGAAAATCCAAAGAAGCCATGTGTGTAGCTTCCCTCAGCCTGAAAAAAAAAATGGATGCAGTATGGCCTGCTGGTAATAGGCCTGACCTGAAAAAGCTACACAAGAGATGTTCCAAGGAAAAGAATCTCTTCTTACTATCGAAGACGGACACAATGGTGCTTCCTTCTGAGAATGGACAATCTGTCTCTCTGGACACCTATTATCTGAAGAGGCAAACATTATATACTGTATCTAGTGAAATATTTGTGTCCTTGTATTCATGATGTATTTATTTATCACAGTGTCTAAGAAGTTCAGTTTTGGACCACAGGCATAGTATGGTTTAAATAGCATGAGGAGTTCTAACCAGGAGAATCTTTAGTCAAGCCATGCTATCATTCATTTTAAAGTGAGACAGAAATCTATAAGACCATGGGATTTCTTAAGGAGTTACAATGGTTTCCCAGTCAGCCATGCCCTTACCAAGCCACACCAGGAACCTAGGGTGCTGGAATGAAGCTAGCACAAGGGCATCCCCCAAGATCTGTGCGAGCCAGACAGGTACAGGTGCAGGCATCAGAAACTGGATTCTGAGGCCAGAGTCCACATCCATCTCCATCCTCCTGCAAACAGCCAACCCCATCATGCACACTTGAGATGAAGCTTGCAAGGGGCTCTGATAGACCTGAAAATTGAAAAACGAGCAGCAGCTGTGAGCCCGAGGTCATTACTATCCTCCAGGGCTTGCCTTCACTAATGTAAGGGGCAGCAGTTTCCACGATTAACTTTCAATTGCTGTCAAGGGTGTCATAAAATCTGGGAAAGAAGAAAACTTTCACCTCAGTAAGCTGCTCCCATTTTCTTACCCTTTCCTTTTGGCCAGTGCATATTCTCAGTCGATGCTTTGTATTGTTTGCTCATCCTGCGGGGAAAAAATCTGCGCTAGAGGAACCAAACAGACAATGCCCTCTGTGTACAGAGGCACAGGAGGATTTTTCTTTCTCAGTCCTAGTGACAGGCCTTTAAGGTGGCAGAGTGAAAAGGACCCTTGCTCCCAAAGACCACACAATACTCTCAGTGTGAGAGCTGAACACATTTTATTTTCATTTTACAATTCCTTATCAAGAGGGACATGGTGATGCATGTCTGAAATCTAGCTACTCAGGAAGCTGAGGCAGAGCAATTCGAAAGTCCAAGGCCAGCCTAGATAACTTAGGGGACCCCTGGCTCGAAAACAAAAACAAACCTCCTTCCTTCCCTGTATAATATATATATATATATATATATGCAATATATATATACACACACCCACATACATATATATATACATATACTTATCATACATATATAATATATATCACATATATATTATATATGTATGATGCATATATAATATATGCACAACATAATATATATTATACATATATAATATTTGTGGTATATATCATATATGTGTATTTTGCATATATGCATATAAAATGTACATCATATATATATAATCTTTATCCATATGTTACGCATGACAATCCATTCAACAAAAGAGAAGTTTTCCAGTTGGCTATAAGACTAAAGAGAGAAGAAAAGGAGAGGGCAATGATACACTGATTGACAAAGATGTCTTACTGGTTACTACTGGATCAGGACCCTGAAGACTTTGATTTGGGCTGATGTAACAGCAGCTCAGCAATCATACTGAGAAGCTACAGCTGGACACATTTCCTGGCAAAGGTCATCAGAACCAAATGGGATGCATAGTTTGACCAATTACACTGCTCAGAGAGGAAATGAAACATGCTTTCATTTTTTTATTAACAGTATTCAGTATTTTTATTTACACAACACAATTCAGTGGGCCAGTTTTCGTGAATTCATTTCAAAGGCCCAGATGCTGAAGTTACAGATGAGAAAGACAAGGTGCCTTACAACCTGTGGCCTGGAGTCAGGTGGGAGGGACAAGTGCGCAAGCTCAGCGCTAGAGAAAGCCCTTACTGAGTCCTGGGAGCTGCCCCTGGGAGGGTGGCACACACGTGACACAAGGAAGCCAAGGGGGCAAAGGTGCTGGGAGACAGCCATGTGGGCAAGTGGAGGTCCCTAACTGCATGCTAGTTACCTAAGAGACAGTTTCCCTGGCTCACTCTGTTCTCAAAAAGATATCGGACTGTTATTATTTGATGCTCTTTTCTAGGTCAAGACTGAATGATCTGAGTGCTCCCTGCCTGTTGGAGACAGCATTTCTTTTAGGTGCTAGTTCTGCCCTTCCCACTTACCCATCTTGGTTCAAGACTCTGTTGGAACAAAGAAAAAAGTGGCAAAACGAGGCCATGAACCTTCGAGTCAGTCCAAAAAAATGGACATGGGGACAGTCTAAGAATCTGCCACAGGGTTAGGGAGATGGCAGAGGAACTTTATTTCAGGAGATGCAGTGTGTGGAGTGATGCCAAGTTCTCTAAGTCCTAGGGAATAAGAGTATTTTCACTGCTCCCAGGTCCATTCTCCCATCACCTGAGGTAACAGAAGCCCCAGCTTTTAAGTGGGAAGTGACTGCCCAGAATAAAGACTTTGTTTGTTTGCAGCGAGATACAGATATGTAAGAGGATAGAAGATATATAACTCCTAAAACATGTTTCTAAAAGACGGCATGGGGGAATTTATGCCCTCTCTGTCTCTTTTCTGTATTCTTGGTTTGGACTATGAAATGACTGGGGAGCCACGTCAAGCTGCACCTTAGAGATAGTGAAATGTAAAGTTGCTAGAAGGTGGTCACAGAGGGCTGTGGATCCACGAAGCTCACCCTGACCTACCTATACAAACTATTGTGGAAAGAGCAGGGAACGCTTATTTCTCCTATAAGCCAGTGTTATTTGGGGTAGCAGTCAAACACAATTATGGTGTCAGGGAGCACAATGGTTACAGGTGTCAGGGAGCACAATGCAGTGTTGACAAAAACAACATCCAAGGAGTTGGCACGTGGCCACATATGGCACCAAGGCCACATCATGACACGTTAACCACACATTCACATTACAAAGGGCTGAGTTCAGGGGGGCAAATGGGAGAGCGAAGGGAATCAAAAATGAGAATCACAATGAATACCTTACCTTTTTCTTGCTACAGTATATTTGCCACTTTTTCTCAGCTGGAAGTGCAAACATGGCTTCCCTGTGTTTGTCTGTGAGGTCAAGTTCATCCTAAGAAGAAAGAAAATAATTAGTATGTCATAGATTAAATGTTACCCCTATAGGGAACACTATCAATATCATTGGAGAAAGGAAGAAAACACGAACACATATTTAAACGAGTCTGGAAAAGATCAAAGCTGTTATCAAGGTGTGTGTCACTACTGTTAAGAGAGCACGTCCTGGCCCAGGGCCAGGCTTTGTGCACAACAGGATGGATGAAGCACAGCCTCAGAAGTACTGAAGAGAAGTGGGCCCCACTTTGGCAGAATCATCCTGAGCTAATGCCAATAGCTCTGTAGGGTCCACTGAGCAGTGAAGGCCATCAAGTGAAGGAGTTTGGGATTAATCATAATAAATCAGGGGTTTCTGGGGTCAACTACAAACACTGACTGGCTGAGCCCTGGAGGGCCCAGACATGATGTGGGGGAGCAACTGCTCTACTATGAATGTGAAATGTCCCCCAAAGGTCCGTGTCTAAAGCTTTGGTCCCCAGGGTGGTGTTATTGGGATGGGATGGAACCTTGGGAGAGGACCTAATAGGAGGCCCTTAGGTCACTGGGAGTATGTCCCCACAAGGGATGATGGGATCCAGTCTCTGCCTCTTTTTCTCTTTTGCTTCCTGGCCCTGAGGTGAGTGATTCTGCTCAGCCACACATTCCTGCAATGAAGTGCTGTCTTATCACAGGCCCAAAACAATGGAGCCAGTAGATCATGAACTGTAGCCTCAAAACCTGTGAGCCAAAATGAACCTTTTCTTTTTATAAGTTAATAATCTCAGGTATTTTTGTTACAGTGACAAAATACTAACAAAACCACAGGAAAAAGGCCATGCTGTTGTAACAAACTTGGTACCTTAGAGGCACCATGGCCAGATTAGTTGAAGCACTGGGTTACGCAAAGGACCATCAGATAAGCTAGGCATGTTGGTGCATGCTGTAATCCCAGCGACTCTGTAGGCTGAAGCAGGAGGATTGCGAGTTCAAAGGCAGCCTCAGCAACTTACTGAGGCCCTAAGCAACTCAGTAAGACCCTGTCTCTAAATAAAATATAAAAAGGGATTGGGGAATGTGGCTCAGTGGTTAAGCGCCCCTGGGTTCAATCCCCAGTACCAAAACCAAACAAACAAATAAACAAAAAAAAACCTATCAGATAATAGGTCTGAGAGATGGAGTGTGACCAGTTTGTAGAGAGCCTTAATGTGCTGGAATACAGAGTTCATTCTCCTGAACAAGATGAGCCAATGACGTTTTGGGGAAGAGTGTGACATTGTCATCACCATAAACCACAACGAACATTCCCTAAGCATTTCGTGTGGGACATTTTCTCATTTAGTTCTCACAATGGCCCTAAGAGGTCCATTCTCTATTATACATCCACACTGTGATAATAATCCCATTGTAAAAGAGCTGGGTAAAATTAAGGCTGAAGAATACGTCACTGGCTCAAGACTACATACCTGCTAAATGATGGTGCTGGGTTTCAAGCTGTCTAACTGCAGAGTCTAGACTCTTAGCTCCTCAGTTCAGAGTTTCGAAACATTAACTATAGTAGTGTGTAGCTTAGACTGGATAGTAAAGGAGGGCAATTTACTGATATTAATAACTAATGAAATACAATAGGATAACAAATATAAACCATGCAGAGAAAAGTTCTTAGCAATTCCTAAGAGCTCAGTCTACAGTCAATGTAGAGCAGCTGGTACTTTTTCATTCTGATAGGGAAAGTTATCTAGTCAAGCGTAGTATATTGGTGGGTGTGGGTAAAACTTAAAAGCTATGAATTAAGGCACAGTAAGGTCTCAGTTCCTGAGGAGTATGAACAAGTTCCCACCCCAAGAGGCTTCTGTGTTTATCTGCAGCTCTCCCACAATGTGGACATGCAGACACAGAATACTGGCTTCATATCTTATACTCCTACCACCATTTAGTCATCAAGTCCTATTACATCTTCCTTGAAAAATCTTATTATTTCCCTCTGTTTCATTCCCAGTGAAGTCACCTGAACTTACTTATGCCCTAATAACCTTTCCCTTGGCTTCTGGCATGGCCTCCCACTGCTCCTCCTTGCCTTTCCAATCTTTACTCAGCACTGCTAGAATTCTCTTAACGTAGTGGTTCTCAAACTTGAATGAATCACCATGAGTGCTTCTTAAACCACCAACAAGCGCAAGTGTCTAGGATTGAACAGGTGGGAGAAGCCACGTACATACACGTTACTATTCAGTTTCCAGGTGTTTCTGATGCTGCTGGGTCTGGAGACCACACTTTAGAATCACTGCCCTGTCAACAGAGCACCAGTGCTGTTTCAAACTCCCAGTTCAGAAAACTTCATTACTTCCACAGGACCTGAAAAACTAATTATCCATTCCTCAGCCTGACTCTTGAGGTCTTCCATTTATAACCCAACTTACTTTGCCAGGCTTGTTTCTAGTTATCCCCGTACACCAGATCTCATTAACACCTCCACCTCCAGAGCTAAGGCATGCCAACTTCCCCAGGGAAGTTTTCAGTCTTGTAAAGTCTCTATTTCCTCCTCTCCGGGATGGGCATATTATTTCTCTTACAAAGATTAGCAACATCAACTAAACATGTAGCAATGCCTGGCACAGGGCGGAAACTGTACTGTAGATATTTCTCTTGTCATGTAAACACAAATGAGTTGCTATTTTCTTTTAAGAGCAAGGTAAACAGTTAAATCACACACACACACACACACACACACACACACACACACACACACACATCCTAACCACAAGAAACTAGCTATTAAGAATTTCAACAATGAATAACCAGGAAAGGAATGAAGGGTTTTTACAGAAAATTCCATGATGAGGGAACATGTTTAAAATGTTAGAATTTTGGCATGCAACTGTTATAGATCTGAAGTGATTATTTTCTTGCCTTTCTTCCTTTTTAAATTTCCTACAAGTCACACCTGCTCTCATCTATTGACAAATGGGGGAAATAAGAGTAACAAATCACTTCCCAACAATCGGGTCAGTTAATCAAATGACTCAATTATATATTGCTTAGTTTGGGGGAAAAAGGTGTTCGATTTGTGAGAAGAGAACAGCACAATTAATAGTGCATCTTTTACTACACGATAACAGTTTTTGCTAACTGAGCAGACGTGTGAAGAAAAGTGTGAACCCTAAAGCCTAGAAATTCACAGCAAAGGGTATTAATAGTACTTGACATTGTTGTTAGAGGTAGACAACTTCTGCTGAGACACAGAAATTACCGATTTTAAATTGAACACAGATAAAATACAACTTAAGGGCAGATGGCTTCAGGCAAAAAGAAAATTTTCAAAAAGTAAAACAAAATGTTAAAAATTGGTATAGAGTCTCTGGATGTAATTTTGGGTTATAGTAAGGAAACTGTAAGAAACACAGGGCTGGAGGTATGGCTCAGTGGTAGAGTGCTTGCCTAGCATGTGCAAGGCCCTTGTTTTGATACCCAGCACCACCAAAAAAAAAAAAAAAACAGGAATAAATACAGACTAATAATATATAATAGCTAACAATTTTTGAGCAGTTTCTATTTGCTTAATAGTAATGTTTTATGTAGATTGATATATTTTGGTCCTCATATCAATTCTAAAGCGGATAATATTATCCCATTTTTCATAAATTGAGCAGTGTATGCAAGGCACCAAAGCCAGCAGATAGTGGAAAAGGTAGAGGAGTCCAGGCTGTCCGGTTACAGAGCCTGTGTTCTTAATCACCACACTGTTCATTCTGTCAACCAACCAGCAGATACGCAGGATCACATCACTGATGCAGACATGAAAAGTCTCCATGTGCTCTGTGTCTGTGAGTGAAAGAAGGAGGTTTTGTTGGCAGACATCCCTGGGTTCTAGGCCTTGCCCTTATTGTTTATGCAACCTTGGACAAGTGATTTAACCTCTGAACTTTAATTTCTTCATCTGAAGACAAAACAGTAATATATTCCTGTTAGTTTTCTCAATGATTTATTCCTGCAACCAAAATTTTGTTGTTGTTGTTGTTGTTAGTTGTTTGTTGAATATCCAACTAAATGCCAGACATTATTATGTAGGCACAGTACAGACAAAAATCTATCATCTTCTCAGGAGGGCAGAAGGGAAATCACATAATTACAGGATGATCGCATGCTAAGATTTTGAAAGCCTGCTTGTTGTGGGAAAGATGGGACCATGAAGGCTTTCCCAGCAAGGTAAAGTGACAGTTTATAGATGAACAGGAATTAAGGAGGTAAAAAAACAATGGAGACAGTGAATGGAGGCTGTGAAAGCCACTCTGAACTTTGGTTTTTATCCTCAGAGCAATAATCAAAAGTCACTGGTGAATTCTGAGCAAGTATGACAGATCAAATTAGGCAATAATTTAATCTAGGGAGTGCCTAGGCACAATGTCCGGGATGTAATAAGACTCTCGCCCCTTCATTCCAAAACATCTCAGCTGTGACTCATTCAAGAATGTAAGACTATAAGAGACTATCACACAGCCTTAAGAGATCCATTAACACTTCCTGGCTGTCCTGCCCATTCTAGGATCAACACCAGGCATTATAAAGAACACAAAAATGAACGACACACCCTGCCTTCAAGAAATTTATCCTCTAGTTAGGAAGACAAGATGACACAAAGCTTTCACAGCTCCTTTCTTTTCAGAATAAATTCCAAATTCCATAGAGGGTAGCAACTTCCAGCATTTGGGATCACAAGTGGACAACAATCTGTGAAACTTTTCCCAGAGGTCCCTTCCCATTGTTTCTAAGGAGCAATCCTACTCAGCCAAGCTTTTCCAGGGAATCACTATTCCCTACAGGTAGCCCATGCTTCCTTTCCTGGGACGGGTAGCAACTTTGTGCCTTATGGTATATATGGTATATAGCAGGGCTACCATTATGTTACTGGCAAGTCTGACTCCCACTATGAACTTATTCCAGTGGAACAGGAACTCAATTTGCTCTATTCATCTTTGCACTAATTGTCAGTCCCTAAAACAACTTCTGACACAGCAGGAACAAAAAACAAACAAACAAAAAACAAACAAAAAGACACCACCAACAACACCAGTAAGGAAGGAGGAAAGTGGGGAAGGTAGGGAAGCCGGCAAGGAGGGAGCATAGGAAGGGACACTGTAAGATACAGTGATTGTAATCAGTGTATTTTAAAGATTAAAACCTATGCTTTTTTTTTTCCTTTTTTTTAAACAAAATATACTTATAGTGAAATGTACAGATCTTAAGCACACCATTTTTGAGTTTGGCAAAAGCATACACTGAAGTGGTTGTAGCACTTAACACTTTAGAAACTGATGGTACCATTTTGCATTCCCATCAGCAAAATATGGCATTTCCAGTTACTCCTCATTCTCACCAACATTTGTTGCTATGTCTTTTTAATTTTAGCAATATCAGTTTATGGGAAGTGTAACCTCTATGAAGTTTTATTTTGCATTTTCCTGAGGACAACTGATACTGACTATAACTTTCCACATGTTTATTGGCTATTTATATGTGTTCTTTTTATGAAGTACCTATTCAAATATCTTGTCCATTTTTTATTAAATTGCTTATCTTATTTTTATGGACTTAAAGAAACTCTTTATAAGATTATGGAAATACATCTTTGTCAGAGACATGTATTGAGAATACTTCTAGCCTGGCTTGTCTTTTCATTTTGTTAGGAGTATATTTTGATCACCAGGTGTTTATATTTTTAATGAAATCTAATTATCAAGATTTTTCTTTCAGACTTAGTACTTTTAAGTCTTAAATCTTTGTAACTTATGGGCCAAAAAATACATTCCATGGTTTCTTCTGGAAGCTGTATATAGTTTTACTTTTGGCTTCCAAAAGCTTGAAATCTATTGTCCATCCCACAGATTCTACTCCTGGATAACATAAAGTGCTGCTCTAGTTATAAAACAGGTGGGCTGCTTTTCCTTCTCTCCTTTCCAATTACTTGCTCTCCTTGCTGGATACAGAGAAAAATAAAACACAGGCGATAGAGGAAGGAGAAAAAACAATGGGATACAAACTAATTTCAGAATCACTTTGACAGATTGTTTCTTTAACCTCTAAAATTACTTTAAAGTAATGTTACAGGAGATTTTTCATTCTGATCATTAAAATACTGAAAGAGGCAAACAGGGGAAACAAAGCAATTAGGATCGTGGTATCTCAAACAGTACCTCTACATGTGAATTTTTTTAGATAAAGTAAACAACGGTACAGAGGCAGAAAGATCAGTGTTGGTCGGAGGCGGAAGGCTGAAGATGATCAAACGTACGACACAGGGGAGGTGAGTCTGGAAATGCTCTAGTGGTGACAGTAGCACCACTGTGAAAACTTATTAAGCCCAAACTTCCATTTATAATAGGTGGATTCTATGACCCATAAAGTACACTTTATATGCCAATAAAGCTGTTAAGAACCAAGTCAAGGTTGGGGTGTGGCTCAGTGCTGGAGTGCTTGCCTGGCATGCACCAGGCCCTAGGTTCCATTCCTAGCAATTCTCATTCATATTCTCTCTCTCTCTCTCTCTCTCTCTCTCTCTCTCTCTCTCTCTCTCTCTCTCCTTAATGGTGCTCCAGGAAAACAAACAATTCCTATGTAGATCTGGCAGAGAAAATAGTCTTGTTCATAGTAAGAAAATCAAATTCTGGTTGAAAATGTAGGTAAATCAGGGAGTTGGCTTAGAGGAGAACTGAAGTGTATGAAGAAGGAGGCACCGCAGAGGAGCACTGGCTTCCTTGTGTGTCAACAGCCAAGCTTTCCACCAAAATCAACAACCAAAGGTCATCAGCTGAGACCCAGGAAGCACACAGAGGAGCACTGGTTATAGAATCTTTCTTCTTTGCTATATTATTCTTTCTGGATCGAGTTTTGAGAATCATTTAAAGGACATGATTTAGCAAGTGATGAGAGGAGAAACCGTGCACTAAGCCTCATTCCTGCCACAGAAAGCTCAAGTTTCATGAAAATTGGAACCAACAGACAGAACCCTACAGGCTCCTTTTGGAGAAGATATTAATTATACTTTTATATATTTACAAAATGTGTACTTTATGCGGCTAAGATATTTTGGAGAAAAGACATTTTTACTATTATAAGAAGACAGGACCTCTGAGGGAAACCCAGCGGTGGGAACGACAGTCTAGGCCTCACCCCTAACAAGCACATTATTAAGCCCCACTGTGAAAAGCTTCTGCACAAACAAATCCCACCCATCCACCACTCTGGAGCAAGCAGGCAGTTCTATAGAGAAACCTACATAAATCAGAAAACAATTGGCACAGCACAAATCAATCTAAGGAAATGGACTGATTTGGTAGATAAAACAAGGGAAGGAATTTTGAAAGAATAAGGGTCTTGAAGGAGTAGAAAGATTAACACTTTGTAAAAAAAAAAAAAAAAAAAAACTCTTTTTAGAGATTTCAGCTCATTAAAATATGACATTATTTGTAAACCCTCCAAAGCAATATTTAAAGCATTTATTCTTTGAAAATCGACCGAACTGATGAATTTCAGTGAGCTGGAAGGTAAGTTTCTGGGTAGCAAGAAATCTCTAAGCAATTCAGGATTTCTATTTCTGATGAGTGACGCTAACCCTTTACATAATACAAATACACATACAGACAGAGGTTACGAGGTCACTGAATGTCATGGGGCCCAATGGAGAATTAAGAAACAGAAGCCCACGGTCCCTCAGGATTCTCCTGCTCATCTACTCACTGTTTTGTGTATGCTTGTGTCTTGGGTTTCATCTTTTTGTTTTGTTTTGCTTTTTAATGGTCCTTGACAAGCTAACCGTCCATCTGACTCAATGTCAAGAGCTTGCAGAATTTCCAACCCTATTATTACTCAGACAAGTCTGACTTTTCTCCTTCAAATTAGATACTTCTGGTATTTGCCGCAGCCACCAGGCCCAAGTCACCTAGCCTAACCCCAGTCAGGAGTTTCCCGCAGGCCCAGCAGGCTGCACCCCTATGGTTTACCTCAGGGATACACCACCATTAACAATGCCCTCTCCGAATTGAATCCTCCCTTGCCACTTCACAGCACCAGAAATAGGTCAGACCTCGAAGAGGCCAGTGACTAGACCTCAAGTCAGCAGTCATGGGGACAAGTACAATGAGGAGAGGAAAAGGCCAGACAAGGCAGATGGAGAATTGGGGGGGGGGGGGGGTGACACTTTGGTAGCAAAATTAAAATTGAAATATTACACTTTGATAATTGTGAGACTGTGATAACTGACTAAACTTACGCACATCCAGCCCCATCAAAGCAAACCACCATCACACCTGGGAATCAGGAATTGCCAACACAACTCTTAAATTTTAACTGCAATGACCCTGAGATCAGTACCTTGTTTCCATGGTGGTCGTTAGAAATCTGAAAAGTTAGATAAGACTTTTTCTCAGTTTAAATAAAGGTGTATTCAGTGAATTATTACTTGCTCCTCACCAGCCAGGAAAGCCAGAAATGGAAAACAACAGAGAGCTTTAAACCCCAAAAGGGATGTGTACACACAGAGAACAAACCTGGAAGGTTTCCAGCCTCTAAGATCTCTGCCAACATTCTTAGTCATTACGCAGAATGCCACAACCTGACTCACCACCACCTACACGCCAATCGTCTCTGTCTGACAGGCATGTTTTCATTCGATACAAAAATAAGAAGTAAGAAATCCCACAAGCAGAGGCTGACTAGGAGAAATAGTTATTACCTTCTTACTACTGAGGGTTTAGTGTCTTATACTATTCCCTTTCTTTCCCTTATTGTAGGCAATGCAAACTATATTCCATTTTCTAAACAAAGTCTGCTGCTAAACCTGCAGACTTCTTTTTAATTTTTTTTTAATTTTATTTTTTAGTTTTCAGCGGACACAACATCTTTGTTTGTTTGTGGTGCTGAGGATCGAACCCGGGCCACACGCATGCCAGGCGAGCGCACTACCGCTTGAGCCACATCCCCAGCCCAAACCTGCAGACTTCTTGTTCAGCTTTTGTTATTGGACTAGAAATTCATTAGAGTGACTTTCTTTTAATTAATCTGAAATACCAGCAGAGTTTCCTAGTCATCTAAAATAAACAACTCTGTTGTCCATATCAAAATCATCTCCTAATATCCATCCATCCACCCAAATTTCCAGTTTTTAGTCTTTCACCCAGGGCAACTGCAGTTGACAAAGCTTAACAGAATTTCTAAGCAGTGTTTTCCTAACTAAATGGAGATTTGCTGGCAGCTCATCTGACACATTTAAGCTTTAATTGGGTCAAAAGACAATCTAGCACAAGGAGTCTCTTCCCACAGCGCGGCTATGTATTTACTTTACCACGCAATAAATGGTGGAGAGACTTTTAAGAGTAGAAAATTTTTCTTAAGCGCTATCAATTATCCTTATCCTTTAATCTGCTACCCTTCAGGGGGAACACTTTGGTGTTTCCATAGTAACTAACAGCCCAATGAGGAAGATGACTAAAAAGGATGACAGGTGAGTGGGGTGTAGGGAGGGTGCAAGGATCAGCCTAAACCTATTACCACTACTTCAAAAAGTATTCAAAACACAAACCCAGATGCTGATGGACTCAGCAGTCACTAATCCATTCACACACACGTATGCATTCATTAAAATGCTTACTGAGCACCTGCTGTATTATGCTTCACTAACTAGTTATCCATCCATCCATCTATCCATTCAGACCACAAGCATTTATTGAGCACCTACTCTGGGCCAGGTATTGTTCTAGGCTCTGGAGTCCCCGAGACTGAAAATGCCAGGCATAACACTTGAGCCATTCTGTTCTGAGATGCAAAGGTGCATATTCATAGTGGATTTCACATGTTGAGTTATTTATATGGAAATAAACTCAAGCTGACAGCTGAAAAGATGGCAAGGGATTTTCTGACTCCTTCTAAATCTACTATATGCCCATCTTTCCCGAAAACAATCCATAGTGGTGAGTTTTCAGTCATTTGATTAAATTTGGTTCCTAAGTATTATAATGTATAAAGAAATAAATACCTAGCAACTTTAGGATGTTTCCAATAAATTCATTTATAACTGGGCAAAAGAAAAAAGAAAAAAGAAAAAAACTTTTTGCCTTTTTTAGGGATCTAGTTCCCCCCCCCCCAAAAAAAAAAATTCCAGCTCTTCATCCATGAACCAGAAAATTCTAACTAAAAGATGTCATTAGTCACGGACCTCTCATAATAGGCATTAAGAAACAGTTTGAAATTTCAAAGGAATTCTGGAAATTGAGGGGGGTATTGGGGAGGTTCCAAACACAGCAGGTAAAAATTTTCAAAGACAATTTAGAACTCAAATATAACATCCATGTATTAGACATTTACCTCCCAAAGGCCGTGTTGCATATGTTTTGTAAGAGCAAATGATGGTGTTAGATGATGCCAAGATATATTCTTATGTACAGTCATTTGTAAAAACACAACAACTACCAGAACCTTCTAGCCATTACTAAAACACACTTTCAAAATTACACTTGAAACCCTACCTAAACACCACTTTTAGCAATCAATCTCCCTACCTTTGAACATCATATTATATGGCTTATATATGGGACTTAAAGGGAGTGGGCAGGTTAATACAATATATTTGACTTTGTGTAATTTACACCTGGGACTAAGTTAAATAATCAGGTTTTAAATTGTAGCTAAAGCTAAGTAGGTCCATACAATTTGGGTCTCTTTAGGATTCACATAAATGGAAAATATCAGGTCCAAGGGGATTCATAACCATTTTTAGTATTATAAATTCAGACGTGGCTTTGCACTACTTCTATGTAAAAAGAACATTTTCCTGTTTCTTTCCTCTGTCTCTTCATGCTCCGCCATTTCAAATTTCTTTGATTTGATACCAAGAAAAATCCAGAAATAAGTAATAACTAGATTGATAACAATGTATCTAACATGAAGTCAAAATCCAAATTTAACAGCTTTAATGATCTTCATGAGATAAAAAACAAATTTGAGACTACAAGGAAGAGTTTTACCATAGGCTTTAGTGGCTACTCTTAGTGAATCAGAAGACTAGAAGGAAACTTTCAAGCCCGTCTCAACCATCTTACAGTCTTATAAGCAGAGAGTAGGGGCTTCAGCCAGTACAAAGAAATGTGTAATGTCTACTGGCATGAAAATCTGCTACCAATCCTACTTTGATTCTCAGAAGAAATGCAATGTTCTATTCAAAAGCACAACAGATAGAGGTGACCAAAACCACTTACATCTCAGAGCCAGAATAATTTATCTATCAAGTTCTGGACTTAAGATCATTTTTTGACACCTTTAAATCGATTGTATTTTGGCAGCAGTTCACATTTACTACACAGGAATTTTAACACATTTAAGCCCATATCTATATTCCCACTTCCCTTTGTGATATACTGCATATTTTCACACTGTCCTAAGCATTTTTCTATAAATTCATCAAGTTGGCTCATCTATATATGCTCTAGTGTCGAGGGAAGATCCACTCAATACCTTTTTCTTCTCTGTCAACTAGTTATTTCTATTAGCCACACAGAATTTTCTCTTTTGACATTTATAGGTTTGTCAAACGAAAACAAACCTCATGGAAACAGACCCATTTTAATATCAATTCCTTCATTAGAGTCTGATTTTTGGCTTCCAGACAACAGGGTACTCTGGAACTATTCTAGATATGTCTTTGAAGTCTTTACAGTCTGGTTTCCTCTGCTTAATTATCAAGCACTCTAATTAAGAAACAATAAATTAAAACTATGTCTCCTTACCAGTATTTTTTTTCTTCTATCAGTTTAAAATTAAATATTTCTACTACCCATTTTTTTTGTCTTTCTTGGAGACAGGGAACAGAACAGTGCCTCTGAGGAACTCTGTTCTTAGTCATGGTCTTAGTGTAAAAGGCAAGTTTTAAAAATAAAGAGATAAAATATGATGAAACTTTTCATTGATTATGGTGACAATGAAAGAATTTTATTATGAAAGCAAGCTTAAAATATCTCTAGTAATGGAAAAGAAATTATGTCATCCGTCTGAGAAAAGAGGTAATGATTCCCACGGCTGATAGGGCAAAATTTGTACATCGGTTATTTCTTAAGTCTGAGTTGGATTCCTGTTGCTCCTTTCATACCAATGTGACTTCAGAGTATGTTGAAAAATGAAGAGATTACTGATGTGGGTTCCCAAGTGAATGTATTTGGCACAGTGACTGTGAACTCATCTAAATCTGATCTATCAACTAAATTCTCGCCCATTCTTACTATCTTGGTTTCCCAGATTCTGTGCTTGTTACTTAATGTTGAGAATGTCCTCAGAACTCAATGAAATTGGCCAATACCAATTATATTTATATATAATTATAGTGAAGATATATTTTCTCACCCTACTGTATCCAACATAACTATCTTTTCGTTTGGATTTTAACTCTGACAACCCTCGGGAGTACAAAGGGTGGTTTTGTGACCAGTGATGGATTTCTCAACATATTTCTTTAAAATATTTTACATTTCCTAGAAGGCACAATACTAGGTATCATCTTAAATCATTTGAACCGTTGGCCAAATAAATGGAAGAATAAAAATAGGACTTGAAAGAAGACAGATGAACCAGAAAACAGTAAAAAATGGAATTGGTAACATTTCAGGATTAGAGAGGCATGGGCTCTTGCTGCATACATTTTCAAACTAGCTATAAATTCACAGTGCTGTATTATAAATGAAAGCTTTCCTTTAAAAAGTCCATGAAACAGATTCTAAATGTACAACATGTGAGCTATAAGAGGTGAGATTTACTATAATACACTTCAAAAATAATAACCAGACTTTGTTTTAAATCTGAATTTCTCCTCTAGAATCTCACACAGGAAAAGCAGTTGGACATTGTGGCCATTTCACAGGGCAAAAGAGCTGAGGGTGACAGAAGCAGAAACTTTAAGGAGGATACCAACTCCAACACCTCTTGCTGCTGTTGGAGATTCTGCAGGAAACCCTCACCCCTGGGGATATACTCCAGAAAAGAGCAGTAGGGGGCTCCTAGTATTTCTCTCTCCTTTCTATTTCAAAATTAAAATAGCCAGAGGAGGTGTGTTGTTGTCAGAATAAGGCTCAACAACTGGACTTAAAAAGGGAAACACATTCAGAATCTACTCAGTGAGACCTGATACCATGGTTAACCTTACCAACACCTCACAGAGGTTATGGAGAGCAATGGCTGTTTTTATAAATGTAGCCAAGTAGCAAAATGTTTTGATGTACTATGCTTTATCCAGTTCACTGGGGAAACCTGTAAGAAAGCAGAGGTGTTCTTCTCTGGTTCAAGGAAGAATTCGAGATATATATTTCAATAAACAATCCAACCAGGACCAATCTGCCTTTTCCAGGCTTGGATTCCCAATCCTCCCTGCCTCCTATTTTTAGGCTCCATCTAAACTGAACCTCATTCAGTTCCTTGAGCCTTCCATGCTTTCTCTCTCACCTCCCAGCATTTATACATCCTGTTCTCACTGTCTGTAACACTCTCTTCTCTCCTCCTTGCTGAGATAATAACTTTTTACTTTTCATGTTTCATATTCATGCCACTTCCCCCAGGAGGCCTTCTAAGAACCTTCACACTAGATAGAAAGCGACAGGAGTGAGTGTCAGGAAACAGCACCTTTCTTCCTCAGCACGTCTGGAATTACCAGAGAGCTAAGCTAAGGAATCAAGCAAATGGAAATCAAAATACCTTTCTCTCACTCATGAAAGCTGCATTGGAGAACCCAACTTTCATCTACAGACAAATGAAGATTTCAATGCTGAATCAGACACTCACCCACTAGTTGCAGGGATGGCCAGACAACTGCAGAACTTTTTGAGGAGGATCGTTAGTGTGGAATGTATAACATTAAGGGTCAAAGACTGTGTGTTTTCTGAAATCAGGTGGACTTGTAGCAAAACAGAAAGGCGGAGGAACTGAGTTCCACAAAGAAAAGTAGGAGCTGGAAGAGAGGCCTAGAGTGTTATTCCAGTAAAACTCTCTCCTCATGAAAAAAAAAGGGGAATAAAGACTCTTTCCTAACAAAATGTCCTGCTTGAGTGGACCCGCTCATAGCACTGGATCACAGTTGATGAGACTGCATATATAGGTGCCTGTCTTCTCTACTAGACCTTCAACTCCACAGTGTCATCAAGAACTGTGTCTGGTTTGCTCAGGATCTAGCATAGGCAGGCCCTTACCATGCATCCACATCAAAACAGTCAGTCAACAAATGACATATTCCTCTGTTCACCCAAAAGGAAATCTGCTACTGCTAATATTGAGATGCAAAAAGTTGCTTAATGAGGACAATTTAGACTGTTGTCAAGCCTAGGACTCTTCAAATATGTTGGCTGGGATAACCTAAGACCTTTCAGTGCTTCTGGTAAAGGAAAGAATATAGCTGAATCTTATTTTAAAGAATCAGCCTCAGATTGTTCTTTATTTTGACTAAGGCACAAAGCAAAGAGGAAGAAGTAGGGGAGGAGGAGGCAAGATAGAGAATACAGAAAGAAAAGAATTAACCATCAAAAGGCATAAAATGTATGTCCAACAGAGATTATTCAGATACTCAATTTAATGTTTTATTTGCAAATATTCCAAATATTTTAGTATTTCTTAGCAGGACACTTTATTTCTATCTGAAAACTCACACACAAAAAAAGTAATACCTACATTATATGTCCTTAGTCCTTGGTGAACTGTTAAACAGCTTGAAATGCAGCTGGTTAATCAATTTAAAAGGAATAAATAAGAACAAGTGCTGCCAGGCACAGTGGTGCCTGCCTGTAATCCCAGCAGCTCAGGAGGCTGAGACAGGAGGATGGCAAATTCAAGACCAGCCTCAGCAACTTAGTGAGGGCTTAAGCAACTTAGTGAGACTCTGCCTCAAAATAAAAAAGAAAAAGGGTTGGAGATATAGCTTAGTGGGTTAAATGTCCATGTTGCTGGGGTAAATGTAAGATGCTACAGCTACTTTGGGACAGTCTGACAGTTCTCAACAGTTAAACATAGAATTCCTAAGGACCAGAAATTCCACTCCTAGGAATATGACCACAAGAACTAAAAACATATTTCCATGCAAAGACGTTTATGTGAATGTTTGCAGCAGAATTCTTCATAATAATCAAAGACTGACAAAACCCCAAATGTCCATCAATGCCTAAAGGATTTAAAAATGTAATATGTCCATACAATGAATGCTATTTGGCAATAAACAGAAATGAGGTATTGCTACATGCTTCAATGAACGAACCATGAAAACATGATGCTAAGAAGATAGTCACAAAGGACCATCTACTGCATGATTCCATTCATATGAATTGTCTCCAAATTACTAGAGACAGAAAAGAGATTGGTAGTTGCCAGGGGATGATCGGGTTGGGGATCAATGGGGAGTGAAGGTTTATGGACATGATGGTTATTTTTTAGGATGATGAAAATGTCTTAAAATTGATTTTGAGGATGACTACACAATTATGTGAATACACCGAAAGCCCCTGAATTGCACAATTTAAATAAGTAGATTCTATGTACATCAATCATGTCTCCATAAAGCTGTTAATTTGAAAGACAGGCAGGATGTGGAACTAGGACCCCCAGAAACCACTGCATCCTGTGACTATGAATTCTGGTTCCCCTGCTGTGGCAGGGAGCCTGCTAGAGAACTGGCTCCCTTTCTAAGAAGATTCTCACATGGCCGACTTCCTAACCAGGCTTACTCTTTTAATGAAATGATAAGGTTGCAGTAAGCACTTCTGAAAGAAATCCATTTGCTATCACTTTTTACAAATGTCATGAGTGACTCATCAGAGGAGGCAAAGGAAACCAGCTTACAATAGCTGGCTCTGATGAGAGGTTTTCCAACAAAAGCAGAGGTGAAGCAGCCTGCAAGCCAGGACCCACAGTGGCCCATTCACAGCAAGAAGATTTGCTTTAAAGAAAAGGAAAAACATGGGGCATTTGCCTAGAGTGTTGTGCCCAGAAAAACAAACAACAACAGCAACATCTCTCTCATCCCTCCTGCTGGACTGGGATGTAGGGAATAATGTATCTGTTAGGTGCCAGCCTTTTTAAAGAAGTTATCTTCTTTAATGTTCACACCAATCCTATCAGAGGTAGTATTGCCCCCATATTATAGGCAAAGAAACAAGCTTAGATTCAAACAGAGCCCACCTTGAAGGAAATCTCCCTAGGCTGAAGAGCAGCAAGAAGAGCCGTCAGACTCCAGAGCCCTGGCACTCTTTGCCACCACTCCCTCTCCTGTATGTGGGAAGAGGCAGCCTTGCTCCTGCAACTGCTCAGTGGAACCCAGAGCAGGAGTGTCCAGTGGTTTTGAGCTCACCTCTCTTGCCCCAAGCCTCCCCCTGGCAGTTGGAAGGATTTGTGGTCTAAGTCCCTAAAGTCAGGACTAGACAAAAATCCATCATCACTCACCAGGACAGATACAAACCTCAAGATAATTTGTTTTCCAATGGTTTGGCTCAAAGTTCTGGTTTGGCACTGGGTTTTTAACAACTAACAGCTGTAGGCAATTTTCACACAGAATAGAGACATCAGTAAGGAACAGAGAATGGACTCTTCTCCTTTATGAGTGCAAAACAGCGAGATGTCTTTAAGATCTGCCACCGCATGGGCTCCTGCTTTGGTCTCGTTTTGGGAGCCAACAGAATGTGACTGAAATGGATATGGGATACCCACTGGCTCCAGTGCCTCTGAGGATGTGTTCAGCTATGAGCCATACCATCTCCTTAGGTTGACTTTCAATTTTAAAGTACTTTGAGTAAGAAATTTTAAAAACCCTGTAAATGCATTCTGATGTCCTTCTTGACTGCCATCATGATAGTGGTTCACTGCCCCTCCCTGGGAGAGGACTTTGTGTTCTCCACCCACCCCAATGACCTCAGGCTTGGCCATGTGACCTGTGGTGTCAGTCCCTGCAGGAAGACACCTGTGTAGTCAAGTGTGGCTATGTGAGCTGCATTGGCAATGACATGAGGGCTCAGAGACATGTTACTTTCAAGCATACGCTTGGAGCTCACTAGTAGGTCTAGGTTGCCATATCTGTCATTCCTCTTGGATAGAAGACGGCAAGGAACAGAACCACAGCTGGCACAAGGAGGATTTGCAGCATTAGCAAGAGACTTTGCTGCTGTAACCACAGAGGTTTTGCTACTAACACAGAACTCCTTTAAGATGATGGAGACAGCTAGTAACATGGATCCCCTGCACTTGACTCATTTTTGACTCCTGCTGACAGCTCACCTCCTCCACGTAGTCTCCTCCACTTCATCGCCTTGTCCTACACAACACGCATGCACACAATCTGTGTAGAGGTATAGTGCTTACTCCTTTGGTGGCACTACACCTTCTTCATCATTGGTGCCCTTGCTACTGAAACTGTCAGGTCTCTGGGGGCAAATTCTAACTTTCTATTTTGACCTCCTCATTGATACCTAGAATAAAGTTCTGCAATGGATAGAGAAGGGAGAGGGGACAGATTCCTTAAACAATGAAAATATTCAACATCATAAAGTACAGACATACTGTCACGAGTCATCTTTTCTTTATTTCAACCAATTCTGGTTGGAAATAGACCCATTACTCTGGTCACCAGAACTCAAACATGAGCTTCACAGACTCTCTCAAATTGACTTCTCCTTTTGTTTTATAAGTGAATCCTGGTCTGTAAGAGCTGGAGCGACATATGATCAGTTCCCATATCACCTATGGAAGACAGGGACAGAGCTCACTTACTTAACCTAAGAGTCATGCAAAATGCTAGCACTGTCTGGGACTGTTGAACAATCTAAGTCTGATTAGGACTGACTCCATTACAAAACATCAGTAGTGATTAGAGAGGATATGGTACCCTTATAACATTTTACTGAGCACTTGCCAGAGCCAGACACTGGGCTACTCTCCACTGTGCATAGTTCTCATTTAAACATTACATTAAACCTAGGAGGGAGTACTATTTTCTCCATTTTCCATAAAATGGGCTTAGAAAAAAAAACATGATTTTTCTGTACCTAGGCAGATGAAGTTAGAGCCAGGGTCTCCCTAATCCCCATATCAGTCCCCCTTAAACTATGCCACAGTGTCCTCTGCAATGCCTGAAAGTGAAGCTGAAGAGTCCACTCTCATCTCTACATAAATGGGTCCCACACTTGACACATCACCTCATTTGAGGAGAGTGTGTTCCAACTATGATAGCATCTATAAAAAGTTTCCCACAACAGTTATTATTCCAATCCTATCATTAGGCTAAATAATGATACAGTGCTTAAGTAATAATGTCTCTCACAAAGGATCAAGGACAAGTTGGGAAGAACGACTAGTCTTTAACAAGACATTAATACTATGCATTGGAAGTGGGGGTATGGGAGCAGCGGGGAATCCCAGAAGGTGTGAAGTACATGAAGGAATTATTTATACACGCAAGTACAGACTCCGTGGGATGAGGAGGAATTAGGAAGAGCAAGTATTTGGATGTAGTAATGCCACCCTCTATCTCCTCCTTCTCCACAGCTCATTGCTGACTATGAAGGTACAGGCATACAGAGAGGATGAGGGCCATTTCAGTAGAAAACGAAGTACGTGGCAAACCAAAAGAACCCATTCACACCCCCTCCTCTTCTCCCTCCCTGGCTCCCTCCAATGCCATAGAAATCTAGGACTCACCACAAGTTCGCTGAACATGACGTCCAGCTCCTCCACTGGGGGCATGGGCAATGCTGGCTCCATGGTCTGAAGCGCAAAATTGCTATCATTTCGCAGTCGATATGTGATTTCTGGGTGGTCATTATTTCGGAAACAGCAAAAGATGAATGAAATCCCCCGTCCACTTCTCTTCCTGGGAGCCATGGCTAAACTCTGTGCTCTTTCTGGATATGACTAAACTCTGTGGAGAGAGGACATGACATGGTTAAGATTGCAAGAGACAAAGAACATTTTGAAAAGTTAGACCAATTCAAGAGCCCCCTGAGCTGGCAGCAACATGTGGACTCTTCAGGAAACAGAGGGTGGTCCCAAGAGGGCTGGGAGTCTAGCTGGGCAGAGAGCCCATATCCTTCTATTCACTTGCCAAGTGCTTGCTGTGATCAACTGCTGAGCAAACAAGCAACGTCACACACTCCACCCACAACATGCTCTAACCGCACTGAGCCACTGGCCATTTTTTGTACATCACGTTCCTTTTCCCGCAATCTATTTTGTTCATATTATTCTCCCTATAAAAAATGACTTTTTCTTCCTTCCCCCCAGGAGATCTCATTCATCCTTTAAAATGCAATTCCAATTTCTCCCTTCCCTTCCCTTCCCTAGGTGGAATTAATAATACCATCTATATGCTAAGGAATAATGGAGGAAGTCAGTCTGACATGTGTCACAATCTCGTTCTTCAAGCATGTGAAGATCCTATTAAACCACGGTAACCCAAAGCGGGCAGGAGGCATCGTGCATTAAAGTACTTTGTGGCCCTAAAGCCCTGCCCAGTGCCAGGAAAAAAGGAGCCATTCAATAAATGCTGATCATGTTGAATAATTTCAATTCATGTCAAAACCAAAGGGACTTAACATGAGCCAAAAGTGTCAGAATTTTTCAAATAGAAAAGATGGAATGAGTTCACCAATAAGAAAATGGCTAAATAATACATTCACCCAAAAGAATACTACTCATTTACCGAAAAGAACGAGGCATCCATATATGTAGATAAGGAAAAATGTTCTAGATCCCATATAGTACACATACTATATACTATAGGATTACCTGTTTTAAAGAAAGTGTTTGTATTAATAAATATATACAAAGTATTAACAACAGTAACCCCCCAAATTAAAAAAAAAATGGAAGGAAGTTGGAAAAGTATTTCTTTCACTTTACAGCCTTTTGAGTTTTTACCCCAAAAACGTTTTTAATGACTACAAAGGGTTTTTGTTGTTTGTTTGTTTTAAGCTACTACTATAAATATTGCCTTTCTAAGTGATACCATCAAATGAAAAAGCAAGTCAAAGAAGAAAAATGTCCTCAGCATGATGCCAGAGAATATTTTTGAAAACAATCTCATAAAAACAAATTTTAAAAAACCCACACTAACATTTACATGTAAATGCATAACAAAGAGTTTGGAAAGGTACACAGCAAATTCCAACTCTGAGAGGGACAGAACTGGGAAAAGGCAAAAAAGGGGACATTCTTTTCATGCTATAGTTTTAATAATGAGCATTATTTGTGTTTTATTTTTTGTAGATTTTTATTTTTTAAAAAGAAACAGAGTTAATAAAAAAAAATGTTGAAGGAGAATTGTCTCTTTAAGGGCTAGAAAGAGCAGAGGAGGAGAAAAACACCTCTGGCAGGGAAGCTGGCACAGCAAAGGCAGAAGTTCCCTGGAGAAACAGCAGAGAGACAGACTAAACAGTGGGGCTGATGAGTCTGGAATCATCCCACAAGCAACAGGAGTCACAGTCAGCAATAGCCTCTCCTGAGTAGAAAGCAGCTGTGGCTAGGTCTTGATTGCACTCATTTCTCAGAGTTGTGGACAAGTTACCTCGCTGGGGAAGCTACCAGGAAGGCTGAGCACCCCTCAGAGCACAGAGCACTGCCTGCCAGAGAAGCAGTTAATGTCACCCACCATGCTGACAATTACTGACCCACCACAGCGTGTCCTCACAGACAGGGCTAACACTACTGTGGGCACTTCCTGGAAGGCAAGGAAAGACCCAAGGGAGAAGTAGAGGTCCACATCTATCCTGGAATTGATTTCAGATCCTGCTACACAGGATCAGAGGTGTGGCACCTCCAAGGTGGAAGCCAACAGGAAGAAGCTTAGGGTAGATTAAGGAAGACACCCAGGGTCTGGGATAGGGAGAAATGGGGATAGAGTCCCTGGCTGTGTTGTCTTCAGACCAAGTTACCTGTTAGAAATGTCCCAGGCATATATCCAAACTATCAGGCTAAGGTACTCCAAGCACCTCCTATCTGGAAGACGCCAATCCAGGCTTTTCACTTCAGCTTAATCCCAGCAGCTCTGCTTTCATCTACTTTGGGTATTAAAATATTATGTATCAACTATTTTACAAAAACCTCCTCTGACTATCAATTACCATTAGAAGAGTATGCAAAACCCATGCAAAAGCCCCCAGGGCCACCACAATCTGTCCCCTGCCTGCCTTTCTACCTACCATGCAGCACTCTTCCTGAGTCATTGCACCTCAACCACATGGGCCATAATGGCCTCACAGTCTTTGCACCAACAGTGTCCCTGACCGGCAAGTCCGGGCCACATCTGATCATGGCTGATGCTTCTCATCACTAAGCCTCAGCATTTTCTCTAAGAGGTCATCGCCCACCACCCCAAAGTAGTAGTAATCTTTCCATACCCTATTTATTATTCTTTTATCCTGTGTTATGATAAAGAGTGGCAGTGGCCACTATTTGAAGTTATCTTATTTGATTATTTCATGCAAGTAAGGGCCTTTAATATATTGCTCACTGCTTGTCCCCAGCACATAGGATATAGATACTTATATATTTAATGAATGAATATTGGACTTAAATTTATAATATCATTTTTAAAAGGTTCTACTTCAAAAAATTTTAAAGACTATGGGGTATGAGATGAAAGTCAAAGAATTCTCAAGTTTTACTTATAAGATTTTGAGCTTTTAAAGAATAATGTATTCATACATTATTTACATACTTAAAAATAAAAGTCTATATACACAGAAGAGAGACTAGAAGTGTGTCAATATTTAATAATGGGTAGTTGAGAAGAGTTTTTGTTCTTAAGTTTTAAAAGTAAAACTCTACCCATCGACATATGGCATCTTCCAAACCCCAAGTCTAAAATCTGTCACCAATTTCTTGATTTCATAATTAATATTACGAGTAAAAGTTCTCATAAACAACTATGACTTGTAAACATTACTAGAGTCAGGCCTTCTGCTCACTCTGAAAGTTGGCACCTGGAATTCTCTGGGATGAGAAGGCTAAGAGCAGGGCTTCCATCATGGAGTCCTGCACGATGCTCTAACTGGCTCTGAAATAAAGACTGAGCAGAGACATCTACCGTCCCACTCTGTTGGAACATACATCTCTTGGCCTGGGGTGCACGTATGTGTACAAGGTTATACAAGACATAGGAAGTACTTGGGATTCCTTCGGCAAGTGTGTATGAATACCTACTATTTACTAGACATGATGGTAGGCACTGAAGAGTAATGAGTCACTTATTGGTGGAGATAGTAGTACACCAAGTCATTATAACAAAGGTAACAGGACATGTCCTACCTGTGAGTGCTGGTAGAAGCACCTAGGCAAGAACTGGGAAATAGTCCCTGATGGATGAGTGGAGTTTCGGTAGAACATGGAAAGCAGGGCGCTTAGACAGAGGGAACCATACAAAAGGCAAGAGGTGGGCGGAGCATGGTGAGAATGAGGATTGAGAGGTATGATACAGACTGCACTGTGTGCTCTGTCTTCCCACAGCTGAGCCCTGGACTCTCTTCTCCTACTCAAGGTCCAGAGGTATGCCCAGTACCATTCTAAACTAGCTTTCTGTGTCCCAGTAAATTGGATTTTAGCTTAGCTTTTTCATCTTTTCACTTTCCTTAAAAATATCCTATACTTTTCTCATTTTCCATGTCCCATAACATCTGTGCTCTTCTCGTCTTCTACCCAAGTGCTCCCCTCATTCTTTCCTGTCCTTGACTTTGTCTTTCAATATCTTCCCGCTTGAAAGAACCAATCCCAAGAGTACTTCGTGCAGTGAGATACATCCACTAACTGCAGTAGCTGAAATTTGGTTCAACATTTCTGAAGGACAATTTATCAAAGCCTTAAAATAGTCCACATTTTGACCTAGTATTTCTACATGTGAAAATATATTCTCTTTTTGTGTAGACTATCAAAAATATCTACACAAAAACTTTTAAGGCATGATCTGAAATAGCAAATGAGATCACAAAGTAAGTGCTAGTAATAGAGAACTCTACGAAAAGGTACATAAATAAATAAATTATCATACAATTAGGTAATGGACCACTAACCAGCCCTTTATAAAAGAATATTTAATTAGTACAAAAAAATCACAACATAAAAAATTAAAAATAGGTTATGTAGTAGCCCATTCTTATAAGAAAAAAATTCACATATATAACCTGGAAAGAAGAATGAGAAAAACGTGAGCAGCAAGTAGTTCTGTGACAGATTGTGTGCATTAACTTTTTTTTTTTTTGCTTATTATAAAAAAAGAAGAAAAAAAACCTCTCTGTTCTTTCCAAGTTATCACAATGAAGGCATACTACTTTCACAATTAATAAATTAGATGAGATATTCCAAAAATTTTTTTCATTGGCCAGGAACGTGGCTTAATGGTAGAGTGCTTGCCTAGCATGCATGAAGCCCTGGGGAATCTTCAGTACCACCAAAAAAAAAAAAAAAAAAATTCAAGTTATGGTGATCTATACAACCAGTTTCTCAAACTATAAACTATCTGTGGCAAAGGACTAGTTGTTTCCCATTTAATCTGTTATAAATGGATATTTTTATAAAATATAGTGCAAATACCTCAACAATGTTAAATTGTTATAAAGATTTCTCTAAGTGCTTGCTCTCAATTCTTTAACCCAGTACAGGTTGGCAGCAATAGCACTGACGTACACTGGGTCCTGGGAGTTGAGACTTATCTCATTAAAATATAACTGCTAATGTTTGTCTCCTGTATAAGTCCTCAGGGCAGATACCACATACCACTCAGAAGCCAGGCCAATGCCCTGCATGTCTTATTGTCAATTAACTGAAGAGAGATTGCTCAGGACCAGGTCTGCATCACTGCATGTGTGAGTGTGACAGGGTAGGGGGGAAGAGTTCACACTGCAGGGAGATGAAGGCAAGAAAATCAAGTAGGCTTCCATGTGCAAGTAGGCTACAGTCCAAGCTCAGCTTTCAACTTCATTCTAAGTCATTCTTCCAGACAGACTTGCTAACCTACCCAACTAGACATGGTCTGGGCTCTCTTAGTATTTTATGACCCCCATGATGCAGAACCAACAGTTACAGCAATTTGAGACCTGGGTCTTTCTTCCCTTCTTGAAGAGTCAGCTTCATAAGGAAAAGTGCCCACAGTCTATGTTTCTTAGTGCCTCACATACAAGAGTACAACCAAAGTATCTGGAAAATAAATAAAGAAGAGCAATAGTTTTTCTTTTGCATTTTGCAAGTTGTTTCACATAAACTCAAAGTACATTACATCCTGGTTGTACTGAGGAGGGACAGGGAAATTATCTAAAAAATCAATCCAAAACATTCTCTGAGTCTTAAAAAGAAAATGCTAACAGTTCTATAAAGAAAAGAACATGAAGGTGTTGGCTAGTTTCTAAAGTGGGTAATAAGATATAGAGCCTATTACAGTCAAGAATCTAACTGAAATCATTTTAATAAGGACCCAAATTTTGACTGACAGGCAATTTGTATTTAAAAGACTTGGTAAAGCCCAAAGGCCAAGATTTTATGCTGACTTCTCCATGGAACCACAAATACAAGATCCCTGATTAAACCCATCCTAGACTATAGATGATGGCATGTCTTTGAGATTCCCAACTCGCAATCATTTTATGTACATATTTGGAAATCCACTGTTCAGATCCTCATCTCTCAAATACACACCAAAACAGGAAGCAAAGTGATCATCCCACTTGACCCTCAGAGGTATCAGCCACATGTAGCCAGCCCTCCTACCTGCTCCAGTACTTCACAATCAGGAGTGATCCCAACAACTGCCCAGTGCATGTGAGTCACATGGCCATTCACACTCATCACTTCATTCCAACACAGGGGAGACTTGGTTTGCTGGGGAAGGTCGAGATGCTCATGTGGAAAAAGCCTGACTGGTTGGGAGAGGGCTGGGAGCTTGGCAGAGGTAGGGAACCTGCCTGATCGGTAAGGATGGAATCCAGACTCCACCTCTCCAACCCCAAGGCCAGGAGCGCAGCCTCCCCTCACCTTCCACCACAATGACTACAGGTTGCTCTCCCATTCCCTTGATTCCCCAGTCTAGGGGTTGGCAGACCTTTTCTGCAAAGGGCCTGACAGTAAATACTCTGGGCTTTGTAGGTCATTAGGACTGCAATTGCAAGTACTCAACCTCGACATTTTGCCATGAAAGCAGTCGCAGACATCTGTAAACTTAAGTTCCAATAAAACTTAACTGTGGACACTGAATTTCATATAACTTTCTCACGTCACTAAATGATATGTTTTAAAATTTACTTTCAACCATTGAACATGTACAAACCATTCTTAAGCCATTGATCACAAAAGCAGTTGACAGGCTCATGTGCCTTTGATTTGCAGATCACCAATGAGTGTCTATTCCTTCATATTTGTCCACTTAATTGTTTAAGCAATGGTAGTCAGGGTGATCAGGTATGGCCTACCAGATAGGTGAGGCTTAGTTGAGACTGGATGGATAAAGTGGGATCAGCCCTGTAAAGTACTGAAAAGGATTTCAGTCAGGAGGAGTGTAGGGATTGGATTGAGCAGGTAAGGAACTGGCAAATTTGAGTCACGGAGGGAAGACAAAAGTTGTGAGTAATGGGAGGCTGGAGAAGACAGAGGCTCAGACTGGAAGAGCCACACACTGGAGTGCCAGGCCTAGCATACTTGATTTTCCAGCCCTCATCCTCAAACACCCTAAACATTGCCCAAACCCAGGCCCCATGCACACACGATTTGCCAGCATCAGACCTTTACACCAGCTGCACCTCTGAGCTCACCCAGCAGCCCAGGGTGTTTTCCTTTCACTCGTCATTGAAGACTCCATTCCAATAATGCTACTTTTATGGGCCATAAGTTTCTGAGGGATGGGCACATATTTCTTGCCACACCTCTTGCACCATATACATAGTTGAGCAAATATATTCTAGCCTATGGAGATCCTGAAAGTAGGGACTAAGTTTTGTTCAGTTTCTGACACACAGTATATTCTCAATAAATGTTTGCTGTATGCAAAAGCATGAATGCCTAAGTGAGCAGATGGTCCCACCTCTGAATTTTGGGCATGTGTGACTGGGTGTTCTTTCCACAGTTGTCTTTGGATCTATTTTTCACAACAACCAAAAAAATTGAAGCCAGTTGGATCATCAAATACTCCTTTGCCACTTGTCAAGTTTTTTGATGCTGTCAGTAGCTTCACAGATGGATTTCATCCTCAGGGTATCTGCAGCCTCCCTAGAGCAAGGAGTTTCTGGGCTAAAAGAGTGGGGCTTGCTTTCTCAATTCATTCCTAAATAAGCTCCATTGGAAATAGACCCACTGATATAATCTTTTAGATATTTTCCCAATTCCTTATATTAAGTGGATGCTTAACTCAAGAAAGAATTCACTTACTCAGCTATTGTTGCCTGAGCCTCCTCAGTATGCCAGACAGTGTTAGGAGACGGAGACACAGAAGAACCAACACTTGGAGATCACAGCCTAGTGGGGATTCATCGATGAGGGAACAGGGGAGCTGGCCCTTCTCTAGTCTGAAGAAGAGGGAATGTGCAGTTCCTGAAACCAGGGGACTAGGTTTCTACATCTTGGCCCCTTTTTAATCAGATCAGCCTGAAGGAAAGGACTAATTCCACCATGACGGCTGGGCCCTCAACCAGAACACTCCTCTAATCTCAGCTTCTGGCACTATTGCAGAGGAAGAAGTCACCTCTGGGACATCCAAAATGCAATCCATCTATAACATTACAGATGACTATTGCTATGTTGTGCACAAGGAAGCAATTAAAAAGCTACTTAAGATTCTGGAGCAGGTGCATTTTGCTTAGCAAAGAATAAGAAATTCAATCCATCTGTGGCCTAGCTCAAAGTCAGAGTCATTTGTACTGCTCTTTAACAAAACAAGCAAGACTCTCAATGTAGCAACAGTCAAAAAATGAGGGCAAATTTTAGGGAAAGTAGATGATGATTCAGATGATAAAAACATGGTAAAACAGTCTACAGTCCACAAGAAAACCCTTCCTAACACTTTTCCTTTGGTGATGCCGAGTCACAATACATGTGATAGAGTAAAGTTTGTTTTCCACAGAGCAAGATACAATCACCATCTAACACATGGGGAAAATTTGAAGGCTGGAGATGACAAAATAGATTTGCACTGATAGATACACCATCTTAATTGTTTCTTAAGGGACTTCTGTCACACATTTATGAGATGGCTGTCCACATTGAGGGATCTGATTGCTGGCCAAGTTACCAAGGTTTCTCCTGACCAGCGTTGCTACAGGGGAAATAGAAGCCTAGATATGCTAGGGAGAGGGAGGGAGGGAGCCAGGGACAGTGAGTCCCTGCTGGCTACCAGCTGGGTTAAAATTGAGAGCACTTGCATGTACTTGCACAGAACAAGGGGGAGCATACTTCTACCCCACCTCTATTATTTTAATCAAGATAGACAGCACTTCACATTGAATTCTCTAGTTAAACTCTCAATCCTAAAACATAGGCATTGGCTTTGTACTATACACCGTCTCTGGAATTTCTAAAATAATGGAATCCATGTCATAGACATAAAAAAAAAAAAAAGAGGGTCTGGGGAAACAATGTCTCCTGTAAGAGCAACTTCAAAGAGAAAGGTTGGGGACCCTCCATTTTAGTTGCCATACTTATTGCTTTCAGAGCTACAGTGAACCTCACATTTTGCAATTTTCCAGAGGGCCCCAACATATAATTTGGGTTGCAACAACACAACCATATAAACCCAAACTCTCTTATCAAGAAAAATGTGAAAGAAAAAAATTGCTTTGCTTCTTTCCTTGGCCATCTCTCTCCCCTCTCGCATTCCACATGTCTGGTTTCATTTCCCAAGTCCACCAGATGCCAAATACTATTTAGAGCTTAAAAAAAATATATATATCATGGGATAGAGTCTTAAGGTTGCAGGAGAAATGTCTGAAAGGGAATTGTATTTTCTCCACAAGTTTCAACATCCTCTCCATCAGGAAACGGAAAGGGCGTTTCCCAACAAGTGTGTCCAGTGGAGGGACAGCCCTTCCCATATGCTTGGTCCCCAAAGGATGTTCTCATAGGGCACCTCTTGGAGTGGCTCCTGGAAACTCACTCAGCAGTCAGTTTTCTCAACCCAGTAACTTTTCTGATGCAAGAAACCAAACTGTAAACACCCCAGAAGGCCACCAGCACCCTGAAAACACTGACTACTCCTCTGTCTGCTAGGCATTAGGGCAGTCACATGCACTAATTCAAAGCCTGAACAGGTCCCTGTCTCCCCTACTTCCTCCCTAGATCAGGGAGAAAGGAGCCCAAAAAGCATTCCACAAACACTCTCAGCCAGACCAGGCCTCAATCAGCAGATAATTAAGGTCTTTCTCCAAGCCCAAGCCACAGACTCCTGACAGAAACACTGCCCCCACCCCTCATGTAAAGAGCAAACAAGGGCATCTCCAGATATTCACCCTAAAAAACTGGCAGCAACTGTTGTGTCCCATGACTCAATACTTTAACCATAGGTTTAGGGTATAAATCCATAAAGCCAATATAACACGGTTCTCCATTTAGGAAGTTTGTGCTGCTCACATGACAGAAACCAGAGTCTGGAAGCCAGGACATCTCATCTCAATCATCAGGGAAAGAGACAAACCCAAAGTGTCACTGGAGCGCCCCACCAAAGAAACTACAAGCAAGCCAGAGAGCACTGCCCCCCTCAGCTGCTGACCTGTGGCAATTTTGGACTTACATCAATAAACACATTTAAGCTAAAGACAAACAAAATGCAAATCATTCTCCCCTTTGGGCTCTAGTCTTCACTGCCTCTAAGGGATCCACTCAAAGATCTCACAAGGACAAAGACAGATGTGGGGTTACAATAACATAAGAAGCTACCATTCCCATGGCTGGCTTTGTCACATCAAAGCTCTCATTTGTCCAAGAGGCTGAGTTCTGTTCTTTAATATGTGAAAGAACCCATCTTTCCTGAATCACCTAGCAATTCTTTCAGAAAGGATCTGGGAGAGCCAAGCCATGGTGCATGCTGGTAATCCCAGCAGCTCAGAAGGCTGAGGCAGGCGGATCACAATTCAAAGCCAACAACTTAGCAAGGCTCTGAGCAACTTAGGGAGACCCTATCAAAAGTAAAAAATTAATTAAAAAAGAATGGAGATGGGACTCAGTAGTTAAGAACCCCTGGTTCAATCCCCAGTATGTATGTATGTGTGTATATATATATATATATGTGTGTGTGTGTGTGTGTGTGTGTGTGTATACACACACACATACACACATATACATATCTGTTGCAAGACAACGGCAATCACCTGTACTCTACATGGTCTGGTCCTCAGCTGATCCAAATGGAGTGCCCTCCTGAAGTTGGTCTTTACAAATACCTGTGAATACAGCTGCCTCTTAAAACATTACCTACCACAATGACCACAGTTCAGGTACTTAAGTTTTAAGACCTTCTCACACAAGGATAGCAATCTTTGGTGCATCCACATGGGAAATGCAAATGATATGCAAAGACATTGGCTAAAAAAGAAAGACTTTTTCAGGCATTCTTTTAACTTCCTCACAACTAAATTTATTCAGGCATATTGAGAGAAAAGAATCTGCATAGATATATATTTAGTTTCAACAACTGTTTTCTAGATCTTCAAAGTATAATACGAATGAGGGGGGAGGGGACTGCAGATTGTCTGAGCTGAGGACTCCTGCCACCATCTTCACAGTAATATGGAGTCCCTCTCCCCAGTGAGAACAGAAGACACGGGGCCCCTGGGAGAGGTGATAACTGCCTGTCCTCACAGCCCCCAAATCGGATGCAGCTCAATCTGACTCCTTCTCAATTTATAACTAGAGCTTACAGAGACATTTCATTGTTAGGTGGGTGTAATCTTTATTTCTACACAGGCTTCTGTGAAGAACACCAGGTCACAGGAACACTTGGCCAACCATGGTTTAGCTCAGTTCCCTGGACTAAAAATAAAGAAAGATTTGCCCAAAGGGTTTTTTATCTTCATGCTTACTGAAAGCAAATTTTAAAGCTCACTAATTACCTTCCTCTTTTATGTTCTTCCTACTATTTTTATGCCAAACGACTTTAATACAATTGCAAGAGGAGAAAATGAAACACCACTAGAACAAGGAATCTGAGTTAAAATTAGCCCTCTTTCTGGTAACAATAAAGAACCCCCCCTCTCCCTTGGGGCAAATGTCTCTGCTTTCCAGTCCTGGAGGCTGAAAATCAGACACAGTGCAATACTGGCATCTGTGGAATTGCGACCAGGGTTCAAATACGGGCTCAGCCACTTCTTTCATCAAAAGACTCTAGGAACACATTGGATTTTTTTGATGCTTAGTCTTATCACCTGTAGAAATGAAGAAGAGTTGTGTATATTTTGGCCTCTATTTTGTAAGAAAGTGAATTGAGACAGCTTAATATTAAAAAGCCCGTGAGACCAACCCTTCAACATAGAATGAGAGACAAACATGGAAACAGGAGGAGCCCAGGGGACAATAGATAAAGAAAAGTCAAAATCTAGGAAAGCTAGACCACAGACTTTGGTGTGACCTTCCAAACAGCCCAGGCAAAAGGGAAAATGGATGGATCTTGCAACTTTCCCTCACCAATTAAAAGAAGTATACCAACTTGTCCCCAACAGAAGATTCCTTCTCAGCTCTGGGAGAAACTGCTCACAGGCATGATCTGAGGGCTAAGTGAGCTGGTGTGTGCCGTTTTCTCACTCTGTCTAGCACCCCAAGTACTCAGCAAGTACCCGATGGCTTTTAAGTACACACCGTGACGTAAAGTCAGAACCACATTAAAAAGTTGGAGGAAGGATTTATACTTGTTAACTACTGTTTGGTGGAAATATGCTAACCAGATTCCTTTCTCTGACATTCCTGAGTATATCAGCAGAGCAAATTCCTGGAATGAGGCTGGCTTAATCTCTATAGGCAGTTGTCATCACTAAATCAAGAACTCTGTAGGTTGGTCAGCTTATCTGCAAATTGTGGGAAATTCTCTGAGGGTTTGTGGGGCACTGTGGAAAAGGGCACTTATAATAAAGCTTTCCTGCATATTTTAAAGAATGTAAAAGGTTTAATATTCCAACAACTTGCACGAAAAATACCATGCGGCATACCCCATTTAGTCACTGAGTACACTGACCTTGGCAATGCGGATCTGATTCCCCTTCATAGTTTCCTCAGTCACTGATGTCATCTACTTATTATTTTATTTTCTAATTCTGAAAGCATCTTCTTTGGCCAGAGAAGTAACTGTGAATTGGTCATCAAGAGTGAAAACCTACCACAAACCCTTAACATTTAAGCATTCAGGGTCACTGGCTTTCACACTTCTGCCTCAGAAAGATCATTCTGAACACATGTGGATACAGCCACCATCTGCCATAACAAATGTAAAAAATGTTTATAGAAAGCTAAGTATATGGTGTTTCCTGGGTTTCAAATTACAGTGTGGTGATTTGTTTACTACAGCCCCAGTCTCTCCCCAAGGCCTGCTACTCAGAGGGGCTCATTTTGGAGAACGTGCAGAGCATTGCATTGGGGCCAGCCCCACACCTATGCTCAGGCTTTCCCTAATGAGTCCTGTTCATGATGAGGCAGGGAGAAGCCACCCAGAAACCATAAGCCCAGGAGATGGAATCACACTATGAAAACTGGAACTCCTTTCGAAAGAAGCACCTTGCCTTTCATAAAAATCCTACTTACAAACTTTACATAATAAATCTTCAAAAGAGGCTTATGGAAAGATCATAATAAAAGCTTCTATTGTATGCAAGTTTTAAGTGTAGAAAAAAAGGCAGTAAAGAAGCCACTTGGTCTCTGGTTCTGTCCTGTGTAAGATGTGTGTGGATTCAGCAGGTGCTGACTCACTCTCCAACCAGAACTCTCCGAGCCTCTAGGGAGACACCTATGTCCCCTGATGTTCCCAACTGAAGGCAGTATTTTGCTTTGTCGTGAAGGCCTCTAAAGATACAGCTTTATAAAGACTTAGAGAAATAAAGCTCTCGCATGGGACTTCCCCAACCTCTCTTCATGTTGGGAACTTCCATAATCACTTAAATAAACAGCCCTTTGAAAATAAACAAATTACAACAAAAACACTAGGATGCAGGGAGATGACTTCAGCCCCACAATGCACAGTCTAATAACCTGTGGATGGGAAAGTGAACTGTACCACCGCAGGGGAAGACAATCTGGCAATACCTGTTGTGATGTACTGCCTTTGAACCACATCTGAGAAGAAGCCTCAGAGTCTATACCTAGGAACTTCACCTACAAAATATACATGGGCACAGAGATTTATTGATAAGTTCACTGTGGCCTTATAATAGGAAGCAAACAGGATTCATGATTTGTAATAGAGAATCACCCATTTTCTTCCATAGGAAAATGTTTTAATAAATGTTGGAGCCTCATATGCTAGTGCCAATGCTATACCCCACACCTAGAAAATCAGAATCTCTGGCATTGGGGCCCCAGCATGGTTATTTTCCCATGTTCCATGGTGATTCCAGTGGGCAGACAAGTTTGAGAAAAAGTGCTTGAGAACCCTAAGCCTGGGGTTACAAACAACATGTTAGGTCCATGGGAACTGAGAGAAAGAGCTAACATTTTTCAGACAAAAAGACAGACTGATACAAGTCAAGTAACACAACTATGAATATATATATATAGCTATTTATGCTGAAAACTTAAAAAAAATTACACTTGTACCAATATGCATTTTTTTTTTTAGATATATAACCCTCCCAAAACCCTACATATGTGAATGTATACAGATCTTTCCTGAATTGCTTTAAGTCTGAGCTGTAATATAACTATTTAGCCAAGTGCTTGGAACATAGAAGATTCTCAATAAATGGTGACTAATATTTCCATGTTGTCTAAGTTTGTCTCTGGGGAACCTACAGGAAGTGTTTCAAATGGAAAATGAATTCTCATAAGTACATATACAGGTGTCAGCATACTATTAAAACTAGAATGTTTGTGAGCCTTCTCATAACCTCATTAAAACTAAATATATATCTGAAAAAAATCATTAGCTGTTATATTGGCCCTTTCACAGCTTGCTTTTTGTGCATACTTGAAACTGTACCCATAATGCAGACAGCTTCACTGTCAATATTATATTGGTTAGCATATTTATCATAATGACCCACTTAAAAGTTTTTCCATGTCAGCCAACAATCTAAAAACTTCAGTGTAATGCAAAATGCAACCTTGAAGAAACACAGAATGAAAATGTCCCCAAGATTGGAGGCAGCTGCTATAGGGATAACAATGTAACAAATGTTTAAATAATGCTTTGTTTTGTTTTAAAATCTGCAGGTCCCAAGTGGCAATTTATGGAGAATCTTTGGCTCACAAAAGCCATTATATCGGAAGCTTTTCAAATGGTGCCAGAGCCAGTTAGAAGAGATCACAATGGGTTCTGTTAGTGTTTTCTTTTATTGGGCTTTATTTCCATTATGGTTCTATTGGAAATCTTGAGGTTTCACATATATACTTCAGGATAGCAGGCTGCAGGATGTTGCTAAATGAAATGCATTACTTGGAATACATATTAGTTGGCAAGGTGCAATCAAATATAATAAAAATTTAGAAGTGAATTTAGTTCAATTTTCAAAACTTTCTTGTATTTTCACATGCTTTTTAAAAAGTGTTCATAATATTTAGTTAACCCTACTAACTTGTATGCTCAATGTTTTGGCTGTAGAAATTTTAAAACTGGTTTCCAGCAATGTTCTTAAATACACATTCCTGAGGTTATATCTTTAAAAGGTGGAATGTTTGGAGTCCCCTTTATCAATTGATAAAAGTCACCACACTGCTTACAGAATGAAATGAAAAAAAAAAAATGTTGATCATGTGAATTTACAAGGGGAAAAGGATAGTCATGCAGAATGAAGTTCAGATTTTATCAAGGAATTTTATGAAACTGAGATCTGAATGCTGATAACAGACCAATGAGATAAGACTCTAATTGCTTCTGGCTACTCCTCCCAAGTTTATATGCCTGATTCAAATATTCATTGAAGATAGTTGAAAAGGAAATCAATGGTTTTGAGAACTGCAACATGATTATCAGTATACTAGTAGCAGTTCCAGTGACATAGTTACCATTATTTTAAAAGCAAATGTCAGTTGAGAAAAAAAACAAAAACACAATGGCTTTTTCTGAAATTGTGATAAACCGCAGACTCCCAGACACACAACTCAGAGGACAAAGATCATGTCCAAATGTCACAGCCTCCCTCAGTGGGGCAGGCCTATTAAGCTTTGGGGAAATACCTAAGGCACTAGGAATTTATTCTGCTACCTGTTGCATGGATAGGCTCCTTTGTCAACTGCATTCCAACTGAATTCCAGAAATCCCAGATGACCTAGGGAGAATCAGGGAATGATAGCATCTCCGGGTATAAAGAAGCCACCCAAAGGCAGAGTCTTGAGGAAGTACAAAGTGAAGGATGGGCGCTTTCCTATTAAAGTGTGCTTCAAAACAGCCTACCCTGCCTATGCAAAACAGAAATAAGGCACAGACGCTGGGGGGGAGGGGGGAAGGGTGGCAGGAAGCTGCATGAGCTCCTGGGCATCCCCCACAGCATAAGCGCCCCCCCTTTACCCCCCCCCCCTTGAGCAGCTGAATTGGTGAACATACATCATCTCCTTTCATCCAACCAACCTAAGGATGAAAAGAGAAATAACCGGCAGTCACAAGAAAGCTTGATTTCTCATTGGTGACTCCTTTTCGAGTGCTAAATGTCCCTAGGAAGTTACTCACATAGCTCAACAAACTCTCTGAAACTGCAGGAGCCAAACAGTAAGTGAAGAAGGATGGGTCATGGATTTTAATTTCTCTAAGTGGGTTACTACACTCTTGATCCAACCCTGCCTCAAAAACAAAACAGAATCAGAAGTCCTCCCACTGTCATCAGAAGGAAGCTGCCACTCACTAGCCATGGTGTCCTCTCCAACCCAACTCTGTAATCTTCTACATAATTGGGTGTGAACACTAACTGCTTTATTGGGTAACTGAAGAAGACTACAAACTAAAGAGACTGTCTCTCTTGCAAAATTTGTTCTAAACGAAATAACATGAAAAGCTGTTTTAAAATTGTTATTCCTCTTCCCTTACCAAGCCTGGAGTATTTGGACTGTGGTCAATGTTTGGACTTCAGATTTCTGAGGAATGTTGTTAAACAGCCAAAAGTTATCAGGGGCCAAATGTGGGAACCTCCACACAGGGCTGGTTAAGTGATCTAGGGAACCCTCACAACATGAAACAATGAGAGATACTCACTGTAAATATATAAATTTTTATTTGTCAACGATACTTTAATTTAAAAAATGGGACTGGGGTTGTGGCTCCTTGGGCTGGGGTTGAGGCTTCAGTGGTAGAACACTTACCTCGCATGTGTGAGCTATTCAATTTGATTCTGAGCACCACATAAAAATAAATAAATATTGTGCCCATCTACAACTAAGAACATTTAAAAAAAAAATGAAACACTTTCCAATTTAAGAAGTCTAACTCAAAAGTCTAAGTTACATAATAAACATGGCATATTATAAATACAAAATAGACACACTTGTTCAAGCAAACAGAGAAGTTAGCTAGTGTATGATAAAACTGGATACCAAATTAGATACCAAAGCCCATTTAAAAGTGGCTCCTTTTAGAGAATGAAATGAAACTTAGAAAAAGAAAGGAAACTTTATTTCATCTTAGTCCCCTGTTTTAGCTTTTTGTTTGTTTTGTTTTGTTCAACATGGGTTTGGATTACATTTTTCTCCTCAATTATCAATCAGTATCTGAAAGTTTAGAATGATTTAGCAATATAATATTTATTTAGTTCTTTAAAAAATTAAATAACATCCAACCACAGAGGTGAAAGACTTGTATACGAACAACTACAAAACATTTCTGAAAATAAATTTTAAGCTCACATGGATTAAATAATGAATTGGAAGACTCTATATTGTTCATATGTCAATATTTCTCAAAGCAATGTATAGATTCAGTGCAATCCTTTTTAAAATCCCAATGATTTTTTTTTTGCAAAAGTAGAGAAATCCAAAAGTCACATGGACTCTGAAAGATCTCTCTCTCTCTCTCTCTTTAAGTTTTTTAGTTGTAGATGGACAGATACTCTATTTTATTTATTTATTTATCTTTATGTGGTGCTGAGGTTGGAACCCAGGGCCTCACAAGTGCAAGGCAAGCACTCTACCACTGAGCCACAACCCCAGCCCCTGAAAGGACTCTTAATAGCCAAAACAATCAGGAATAAAGAAGAACAAAGTTGGAGGTCCTACGCTTCCTGATTTGAAAACATAGTATTAAAGATAAAATAATTTTAAAAATATGGTCTAGGTGTAAAGATAGACATAGAAACCAATGGAATAAAATAGACATCTCTGAAATAAACTCTTAAGATATATAGTCAAATGATCACTGACAAGGAAGTCAAGGCCACTTAACGGGAAAGAAAAGTCCCTCCAACAAAAGGTACTGGCAACACAGAATATCTACGTGCAAAAGAAGGAAGTCAGACCATTATCTTATTTCAGATACAAAATAAATTCAATATGGACTAAAGACCTACAACTATAGAAATCATTGAAGAAAACAGGGGGAAGCTTCATGAGAGTGGATCTGACAATGATTTTGTTTTGTTTTTTAATTTGGCTATAACACTAAAAGTATAGGCAACAAAAGCAAAAGTAGACCCCTGGGATACATCAAACTTCAAACCTTCTGTGCATTGATCAACAGTGAAAAGGTAACCTGCGGAACATGAGAAAACACCTGCAAAATATGTCTGGTAAGAGGCTGACATCCAGAACTCCTACAGATCAACGAACAACCCAATTAGAGAACAGGCAAAGGACTTGAATAGATACTTCACAAAGATGGCATACAAATATCCAACATGCATATAAAAAACGCTCAACAGCAATGAAAATCAAAACCACAGTAAGATATCATCCCCTATCCATTGAGATGGCTACTAACAAAACAAAACAGAAAATAACAAGTACTGGCAAGGCTGTGGAGAAATTGGAACCTTGTGTTAATTGGTGGGATTGTAAAATGATACAACCACTCTGGAAGTAGGTAAAGTGGTTCTTCAAAAAACTAAAGATAGAACTATGATAGGATCCAGCAACCTACCTCTAGGAATACATCCAAAGGAATTAAAAGCAGGTCTCAAAGGTATTTACATATCAATGTTCACAGCACATTATTCTCACACTAGCCAAGAGGTAGAAGAAAGCCATCAACAAATGAATAAACAAAATATACAATATACATACAAGGGAATATTACTGTCCTAAAAAAAAAGGAAAAAAATCCTGTCACATGCTACAATCTTGAGAACACTATGCTGAGTGAAATAAGCCAATCACAAAATAGATAAATACTGTATGATTCTATTTATAAAAGATACCTGAAGAAGTCAGATTCACAGAAACGGAAAGCACAGTGGTGATTACCAGGGGCTGGGGGCAGGAAGGAAATGGGGATTTTTGTTGTTGTTGTGCTTAATGGGTATAAAGTTTCAGTTTTGCAAAGTCAAA